>NW_023416316.1:30446182-31833682 GCF_014108235.1 Myotis myotis | reverse complement strand
TCAAGAACTTTAAAAAATTTTAACATTTAACTCTGAATGGAGGTAGAGGGTGGAAGGAGAATGGGAAAGAAGTGTATTGAGTATTTCTGTTCTGGCTTTATCTTTGGGGTTTGCAAACTTTCAGAAGGGAGGACAAATTCCTGACTCTGGTCTTTCTATGATGGAGTAAATGTAGCTAAGGGCATCAAGAAGTTACCTTCTGGCCAACTTCTCCCAAGCTGTTATGCATGTGCCAAAACAACAATCCTTCCCTCTCTTCTACCATTTCAGAGATTTAAGAAGTTAATCTATTAAAATGCTTTTATATCTCAATATGAATTATAGTAATTAGGCTCAATTTTTAATCCTTAATAAGGTTGTTCACTGATGGTGATCAAGTGCTAATAAATGGTGCATACAGTCATTTGGAAGAGGCCAAGTCTGTACCAGTGTCACAGGATGAACTTCGGGTTTTGAAGTGGTAGTGTTAGAGCATACATCCTTGACAATTGCCTAATTATTTTGAGCCAAAACTGATTTCTCACTAGTAAAGTAGGGGTGATGATTCATAACCTGTAGTTTTTGTGAGACTCAAATGAAACAGTCTGTAAATGTCTTGCACAATTAATCACTGTTATCATTCTGGTACCAAATTTTGCTGTGTTCTCACATGGAAGTAATAAATCAAAATTAGGATTGTAGGCCATTTACAATTTTCCTGTATATTTGTTTGGCTAGTTCAGAAGGTAGAGGATGGATTTTAACAGATCAAAGTTTAAACTTAAAATTCATAAAAGCTTATTTACTAGTAGATTTAAATAATGTTCATGCAGAGTCAAATAGCATATTGAGTTGTTTCCTTTTCTATGAGTTCTGTGTCCCAATACTTGAGCCATTCAAAAGAGAATGTTCCTGAAGCCAGGTTAAAATGGAATCGAACTCCCTTTTTAAAGCCTCAAACTGCCACTGGGCTCCGTATAGTGGTGTGCTAGTAAATGTTTTGGCCTGGCCTGTGGGATCGGACTGAAACCTGTTCTCCGACATCCCCCGAGGGGACCTGAATTGCTAGAGGGCACAGGCCAGGCTGAGGGACCCCCACCGGTGCACAATCAGGGCTGGGGAGGGACGTGGGAGGTTGGCCAGCTGGGGAGGACTTCAGGAGGGCTCCAGGGCATGTCCGGCCCATCTCGCTCAGTCCCGATCAACCGGACCCCAGCAGCAAACTAACCTACCAGTCGGAGCATCTGCCCCCTGGTGTTTAGTGCACATCATAGCGACTGGTCTACCAGTCGACTGCCCCCTGGGTGTCAGTACACATCATAGTGAGTGGTTGAGTGGCCTTAGCATATTAGCATATTAGGCTTTGGTTGAATGGTTGACCAGACATTTAGCATATTAGGCTTTTATTATATAGGATATATACACTGAGTGGCCAGATTATTATGACCACCTGATGTTTGTAGGCAAATTACCTATAATTTCGCACTGAAGTTGCTAGAGGGCCAGACCATTATAAATAGGGAAGCAGGTTTACCATGACAGTAGAAATGATTTTCCCCTGAAGATATGGGTAAACAACATGAATTAACAGCCTTTGAACGTGGGATATATGTAATCTACACTAATAAAAGAGAAAAATGGTAATTGGCGTACGGCGCTACCCTTTTCATTGGCTAATCAGGGCTATATGCAAATTAACTGCCAACTAAGATGGCAGTTAACTGCCAACAAAGATGGCGGCTAATTTGCATATGTAGGCACAATGCAGGGAGGCGAAAGGGAAAGCAGGAAGAAGCCCCCTGCCACTGACAGTGATCGGAAACCCACGGGGGAGCTAAGAGGTGGGGGGCAGGGCAAAGGCGGCCCTGGGGCATGATCCGAGAATCAGGTGCCTTTGCGCCCTGGCCAGTGATAGCAGGAAGTAGGGGTGGAGCCAGCAATGGGAGCTGGGCACGGTCGAAGCTGGCAGTCCCGGGAGCTAGGGGTCCCTTGCCTGGGCCTAAAGCGGAGTCCACGATCCCGGGGCCGCTACAGCTGCGGGTCCCCGCTGCCCGAGCCGGACGCCTCAGCCAGAGGCATCCTGCAGGGGCAGGGGCGGAGCCAGTGCGATTGCGGCACCCCCCGCTGCCACTACGGGTCCCCGCTGCCCGGGCCGGAGTCGTTAGGCCTGGGCAGGGGCGGAGCCTGCAACCGCGGGGAGCTGGGGGTCCCCTGCCCAGGCCTGACGCCTCTGCCGGAGGCCTCAGGCCTGGTCAAGGGGCTGATCTGGTGATTGGTGATCGGAGGGTGATGAGGGTCAACTCCTCTGGCCGAGGCATCAGGCCTGGGTGGGGGGTGGAGCCAGGGATTGGAGGGATATGATGGTCCCCTTGCCCAGGCCTGAAGCCTGGGTCAGAGGCGTCAGGCTTGGGCGGGGGGTGGAGCAAGTGATCAAAGGGAGATGGGGGTCCCCTGCCCAGGCATGATTCCTGGGCCAGAGGCCTCAGCCCTGGGCGGGGGTCAGAGCCAGTGATCGGGGGGAGATGGGGGCCCCCTGTCTAAGCCTGACACCTCTGGCGGAGGCGTCAGGCCTGGGCAAGGGACCGATCAGGCGATCAGAGGGTGATGGGGGTCTACGCCTCTGGCCGAGGCATCAGGCCTGGGCAAGGGGCAGAGCCAGCAATCGGAGTGGTCTGTGGGTCCCCTGCCCAGGCCTGACGCCTGGGCCAGAGGCATCAGGCCTGGGCTGGGGGCAGAACCAGTGATGGGGGGAAATGAGGGTCCCCTGCCCAGGCCTGACGCCTCTAACAGAGGCGTCAGGCCTGGGCAAGGGGCCGATCCTGAGATTGGAGGGTGATGGGGGTCAACGCCTGAGGGCTCCCAGTATGTGAGAGGGGGCAGGCTGGGCTGAGGGACACTCCCCCCCCCACACACCCAGTGCACGAATTTCATGCACCGGGCCCCTAGTAATCTCATAATAATCTGGCCACTCAGTGTGTGTGTGTGTATATACATATATATATATATATATATATATATATATATATATATATATATATATATTAGTATATTTTTTTGACAAAGGATGTGTAGCACACAATTTATAAATTATAATAAAATATAAAATAGTCTTATAAATTACATATAGCCAATTGATTCTCCCAGGATACTCATTTTTGTCAAATTCTTTTAAAAAATATATAGTTTATTGATTCTTTACAAAGAGGAAGGGACAGGGATAGAGAGTTAGAAACATCGGTGAGAGAGAAACATCGATCAGCTGCCTCCTGCACACCCCCTACTGGGGATGTGCCTGCAACCAAGGTACATGCCCTTGACTGGAATCAAACCCGGGACCCCTCAGTCCGTAGGCCGACGCTCTATCCACTGAGCCAAACCAGTCAGGGCTCATTTTTGTCAAATTCTTGTATTTGTAGCCAACCTAGGTTTGCAACCATGATTTGACAATATTTGTGCTATTAAATGTACTCTTTTCCTTCTTGTGTTAGGGGTGTTTTCACATGCTGTTCCCTCTGTTTGGAAAGCTTTCTCCTCTCCCATTCCTTTTTAAAATTTGGATAGTTTCTACTTATGCTTTAGATTTATATTTAAAAGTCACTTTCTTAGAGATATTTTTCTGCCTCATTGCAATAGGTAGGTCTTATAAGTACATGTTTTTGTGTTTTTTTTTTTACAATTTGGTTCACTTTTCTTTCTATAGCTGTCCCTTATGTATTTATCTGAATGGACATGGTCCTGAACTGCAACAGAACAAGGTATTCACCTGAGGGTGCACTTAAGGTGTGTAAATCATATAGGTACCCAGTTCTCTTACTCTTTACCATGGGAGATTCTGACTCACCAGATCCCTGGAATGGAGCCTGGCATCTGCAGGTTTAACAAGTCCAGATGGAGATTTGGAATCTCCTTGGAACTACCGCTGCGGGAATTATAGTTATGTCTGTGCAATGCCTGAAGCATTAGTTTTTTAATATTGCAGTTACTGGGTGTGTGTATGTGGAAAGGCCCAAGTAAAGCAAAACAAAATGCCATAGAAGAAGATAGTATCTTGCCTCTTATGTCACGTATAGCCTAGTTAATAAAACCACTGGAAGACAAAAAAGATTCTGACAAAGGGAGACCATTCTGGATTTGGGTTGGTTCAGGAGGGCTTCAGAAGGAGACCAGTCCCAAATGGAAGTCCGAAAGAAGTGTTTGGTATTTGGATAGTCTTTGGACAAGTAGAGGAAAGGAGGAGAGAATGTTTTGTAGCAGGGGAATAACATAAGAAAAGACAGACACATTTTGAACCTGACTTTTTCAGGAGATGTTAAGGAGACTTGGCTGCCTCATTGGAGAGGAGGATTCATCAGGAAATTGCTTAGAAGGGGGAAGTCCTGTGATGAAGATTGCTGGATGCCAGGTGAGATGTTAGCACTTGAAGTCAGACATCCCTGGACTTGAATCCTGCCTCCAATACTTGCTGTAACTGATTGTAGACAAACTTTAGATGTTTATCTTCCCTGAGTCTGTTTTATTATATAAAATGGAGTTAATACTTGCTACCCCTGAGGGGTATCGAGAGGCTGAATGAGACAGTAGTGCTTGGCACAGTGTAGCCCCCAGCATATGGAGTTATGGCCATTATTGGTCCAGCATGCTAAAGGTCACTGCTGAGGGTCCTGGAGCAGGGCAGTTGCAGACTAGCAGTGATAGGCTGTGAAGGTGAACACAGACGTAGAGAAGGATGGACATTCACTTTGGTGAGAAGGTAATTCAAACTGGATTTTTGGCGTCTTTAAGAGTAGTGTGACAATCTAGCCTTACCACTTCTGGGTGTTGTGTGTCACTGCCTGGGACCGCATAAAGCTGCTGAGTACCTGTCATGCTTGGCAAATCAGTGCTCTTGCTACTCTTGTTTCAGTTTTCTAAAACCCTCATAGGACAAGCAAGTGGTGAGTTGGAGGCCCATAAAAATAGATCCCTTATATTGAGTACAGGCCCGTTTTACTTGCATTCCACGTGATTATGAAAATAAAAAATGAAAACTAGGATTTTCAGACTGAGTAATATACCTATTGTTATATCTTTTCTGAAATTTGTTTCATTAAATAATGAATAGTTTAACTACATTTGTAAGTTTAAAGAATGATGGTACAGCCCTGGCAGGATAGCTCCATTGGCGCATTGTCTTGTACACCAAAAAGGCTGCAGTTTCGATTCCCAGTCAGGGCACATACCTATGTTGCAGGTTCAATTCCTGGTCGGGGTGCACACAGGAGGCAACTAATAGATGTTTCTCTCTCATATCGATATTTCCCCAACCCGCCCCTCTTTACCTCTCTCTGAAATCAACGAATATATCCTTGGGTGAAGATTAAAAAACATACAAAACAACAACTATGGTACAACAAATATTGGTGTCCCACTCAGAGCTTAAGAACTAAAATGTGCCCAGTACTTTATAATCCCCCAGAGTGTTCCTTCCCAATTCCACTTCCCTCCTTCAGAAGGAACCAATATTCTGAAGTGTGTATTTAACATTTTCTTGCTTTTCTCTTTAATTTTACCACTCTGTATGTAAATGATAAGTTGTTTAGTGTTGAATGTTTTATAACTTTATAAAGATGGAATCATGTGATATATACTGTTCTATTTTGTGCTACCCCCACTGCATCCCCAACATTGCATTCCTGAATTTCATCCATGTTAATGCACGTAGCTATAGTTTACTAATTTTGCTGCATAATATTTCATTGAGGGAAAAGACTACATTCTATGTATCCATGGACATTCAGGTTGTTTCCAGTGTTTTGCTTTTACAAATGTTACTGTGAACATCCTTCTACATGTCTTGGTGCACATGAACAATCTTTTTTTGGGGGGTGGGGGTGCTATATGCTATGTGTCAGTTAGGATTAGGTTGGGCTGTACCTTCTCTTTATTATAATAAATAAGTATGTACAACAAAGATAACTGTATTTTGAGCGTACTGACTTTGGATATCAGAAGGACAGGCAGATGTCCAACTGACAATTGGAAATATGGACTGCAATACTAGTCAGGACAAAAGATTGGTAGAAAAGATTGAGTAAAATTCCCAAAGGAGAGAACGTAGAGAGAAGAGAAATGGACTGTGGACATAACCAAAGCGAATACTTACATTTGGAGTCAGAAGGATAAAGAGGAATCAGAATGAGAGGTAGATCTGAGAGTGAATAGCATTATAAAAAAATCACGAGAGAAGATAATATGAAAACTTGTTGACAGTGACTTGCTGTAGAGTCTGAGGAGGATGAGAACTGAGAAAGAGCTGTTGGATTTAATCCTTTAGTGATTATCAAAAGAGATTGTTTTGCACATGATTAGATGGTGAGGAAATGGAGACCATGAGAAAGAAACTTGGTAGTGAAGGGAAGGAGGGAGGAACAGAAATATAGTTCAAACAGTAGTTTGGTGGGTGGAGGTGGTGTCTCTGTGTGTGATTTTAAGATGGGAAGCACTTTTAAACACTTATTACATTGGCAGGAAGAAGCCACAGAAGAAAGAATGAACATGTAATGAAATGTAGCCAGGTTGGGGGAATTACTGATGGAGTAAGGCCCTAGAGAATGGATGAGAATGAGGGCCACGGAGGGGGGTTTTGCCATGAAATAGAGAAGGGTCACTTATTAAAAACATTTTTTTATATCAATCACTTCTTTTTATTTCAGGACATAATATGCTGTTTAGACCCATGGATGATACAAAATTATAACCCTGTTTAAATATATGTAGGATATTTATTTTATTTCACAAAGATAGATTCTAAAAATCATAAAACTGGAGAAATTACTGGCTCTCATTCATTCCGTCCTACTGTTAAAGATTTTCCAAAGATACATATTTAGGATACCACCCAGCTATTCTCTCATGAGGCAATATTCAAATTGACAAGAAGTACCTTAACATTTATAGGCATAGCTGTTATCAAAAGGATCTGTGATTTTAGCTAAGAGATAGAGTCCAAATTTTATTCTTTACTAGAGGCCTGATGCATGAAATTTGTGCAAGAGTAGGCCTTCCTTCTCCTGCCTGCTGGCACCAGCTTCCCTCTGGCACCGGGGACCCGGGCTTCCATCTCAGCCTCAGCTTTATCAGGAAGGTCGTCTGGAAGGATGTCTGGTCTAATTAGCATATTATGCTTTTATTATTATAGATAGCTGCTAACATGATTTAATTAGATCACTGGCACGTGGTATTACTATTTCTCCAACATCAAGTTTACCTTTTTATAAGGTTTTTGCTCAACTTTTCTGGAAATAAAGCTTATCATATATTTTAAACATTTAAATTAAAATGTTACCCTCATTTTACATGTCCATATCCTTTCTAGTTTCAAGCTAAGCAAAGATAAACATTTAGAGCTGTATTCATGTATCAAAACAAAACATAACCCAACTTAATACTATGAGAAATTGTTACATTCTATTTAGTGTTTGATAGAGAAAAAACTTATTTTGACACATATTTTATTAAGATAGCAGTCTGTTCACACATGGTCCGAGAGCACTAAACTAATAAACCAAATATAATCAGATGTTAAAGATTGATTTCTAAACTGCCTTTAAAACACAGCCAATGATGTGGTGCTTGCCTTTGATCTAGCAATATAAAACCTTTATTCCTTTATTCCAGCCTGGCCTGCATGGGCCGGGCATCGACCTATGAACCAGGAGGTTACAGTTCAGTTCCTAGTCAGGGCACATGCCTGATATTCAGGCTCAATACCCACTGGGGGGTGTCAGCTGATTGATGGTTCTCTCTCATCATTGATGTTTCTCTCTCTCCCTCTCCCTTCCTCTCTGAAATCAATAATAATAATATAATAATAATAATAATAATAAATATATATATTTATTTAAAAAAAACACCCCCCCAAAACCACATCCACACTTCCAAACCATTCAGCACCAACTTTCTTAACTGAGCTGTTAGAAGCTGCTAGTTTGAGCACTAATTACAGCTTGGATAGTTTGTGGCGATCTCAGCAGGGATCAGAGGAACCAGCTCAATTCTGACAATATAGTGCCAAAATGGGGCCAATGAGGCTTCAAGTAAGTCACAGCAGTGTTCACCAGGGCTGGAGCTTCTGCGAGGTTATGGACAAATTGGGTCAATGTTCTAGGGTGGGAAAATCTGTCACCCAGAACCTCTTTCTCAGTGACAGTAGTGAAGAAAGGGAGGGTGAGGAAGAGGCAAAGAAGTGGTGTTGATGCAGAATCATCTCCACATTTTGATTAAAGGAATAAACAAGATTATCTGCAGAGAATAAGGAGATGGGAATAGAAGGGCATTTTACACATATAGAATAGTCTTGTCAATTTTGTAATTAGAATAAAACGCAGAAGGGTTTTTCTTCATTTAGTAGCAGGTGGTTTGTAGCAGCATGACTTAATGGAAAGAACCTTATAACTTTGGAGACAGAATGGCCTGAACTTGAGTCCTGGCTTTATTCCTTTTTATCAAGTTATCGAACTGATCTTTCTCAATTTCTTCAAAATAAAATGGGAACAACAGTAGTTATGCACATTCAATGATAGGACAGTTAATTTTAGTTCCAGCAAACATGTATTAATCTCCTATTGTGTGCCAGGTATTCCACTAGGTTTGTATTCTCAAGGAGTCTGAGGTCTAGGAGGGAATTCACTTTTCTTTTATTCTCTTTTGGGAGGAAAAATAAACTTTTGCAGAATTGTGAGAGGACTTACTAGCTACTTCCCCATCTCTGCTTTTAAATAGATCAGATCTGGCCACTCATGCTAGGTGAGTCACTTCTCCAAGGCAGCATGCGGATATTCTGATCCCTTCTCCTCTTGCCAAGGGGGTTGGAGAAGGGAGCCCTTTGCAGCTGCCAATCATGAGGCATGAGTGGTCTTGGACTACTGGCCCCTTCAATGGTAATTCAGCCTGTCTCATTCTTGTATCTGTAATAAAATTGACGTGCATTATTTTTTGTCTTTTGTGTGTGTATTGTTAGCAGCTAAATGAAGTTTAGCTTTCAAACAGCCTCCCAGAGGGAGATGGTCCCAGACAACTGACCACAATCATGAGCAGTAATGAAACCCATCCATTTGTAAGCTCTATGCTTTTTAGGGAGACTAATAAAGACATGCATCCTTGATTAGGGAGATTGGAATTAATTGTAATGATTGAACTTGGAGTGTGAAACTAAAGAAGTATTAAACTAAATTCTAAGAGAAGTGCTTTGGCAACAGGATTATAAATTAAGACATTAGTATGTGTACTCTAGCTGCTTAAGGGATTATAAACATCATTTAAACACTTAATGACAGTGAAATTGTTCCAATGTCATCTGTGATTTGTGATGGAGATCAGCATGTCCAGATCAGAACGGAACTTCATAACCAGGGAAAGGACAAAACGTTCTGACCAATACCTGGATTCTCCAGGGTGAGTTGAACAGAACTATATATGTAGCAACCCCAGCTCCTCTGTGCATGCAGCATTTAAATTCTGGCTATGAGGACACCATTTAAAGGAGTGTTGGGAAGTGGGGTTCAGGGATGCTCTTCACTCCTTACTGCCAGGGAAGAGTGTTGGCTCTGCATAGCAATTCCCTAGGGTAGGCTCATTCAGAACATGACCTCAATCTTTCAGGCAGCTGCCAGTTTGCAAGGCTGTGCTGACTCAGCAAAATTCCCTGGAATTTGGAGTAAGGCTTCCAGGGCTGCTGGCTGTGTCCTATCACCTTCATCATCAGGGCAGCCAGTTCTCAGAAAAGAGGATGAATATATACCCTTCATACCACTGAGGTTCAGAGTAAAAGATGCTCATGAGGACCAAAGTGAGAGGAGGAGGAAATAGGCGACATTCCCTCCAAATAATAAAAGTAATGGTAATAAGAGCACTGGTGTTTATTGAGCACTGGCCCAGTGCTGAGTGCCTTTAATGCTTTCACACATTATCTCACTCAAGCAAGTCAATTTCTGGTCTGCCTTGAATAAAATCACAAAGTGTCTAAAGAAAATGGTTGTTAATCACTGAAGGTACCTTTGCACGGGCCAATTTTTGTTTTGTTTTTGTTGTCCATCTTTTCTCAAAGGCCTAACAAAGGTCAGCTGGGATATTCTATTGATACCCATGACACTGCCACACTTCTCATGCAAGTCTGACAACCAGGACAAAAGAGCAACCTGTGCATAACGGATTCGCCTGCCTGGGAGAACTGAGAGGTCACATATTTGAAAAAGATGCATCTATGAACCTATCACCAACTCTGAAAGGTTGATATTCATATGGTCCTAGAAATTGGAGACAATTTAATTCTTACTGATCCAACATAAGATTTATTTTTTTAATTTTTAAGTTTAAATTCTTTTTTGTTGTTGAAAGTATTACATATCCAACATAAGATTATAAATGCTCTGTTGCATTGGAAAATGTCTATTACACAGGGTACATAGACGAGGAGAATTTGGAACTTTTAGTTTTGGACCTCCTTATTTCTATTAATGCCATCACCATTACTGTTACTGAGAGGTTGGATATGTAGTGGTTAAGAATGAGGGCTTGGGAGGCTGACTGCCTGGTTTCAAATCCCTGCTTTGCTACTTACTAGGTGTGTGGCCTTGGGCAAGTTATTTGACTGCTTGTTGCCCTAATTACCTCATCTGTATAATGGGGATAATAACACTCCCTCATCAAGTTGTTAAATTGCTTAGACCAGTGCCTGGCATGTAGTCAGTGTTCATATGAGTTTGGTTGTATTAGTCTGCAAGTAACAGGACGCCAGTTAACAGTAGGGTAGGCAATAAACACATGCAATTATCTTACATGACTAAAAGTTTGGAATGGGTAGTTCCGGGAGTTCAGTGGTGCCACCAAAAACCCCATCTCTTAGTGTCTTTCCCCTCTTCCATCTTTAGCATGTTGGCTTTTCATCTTCATGGTTATCACATTATGGTCACCAGGCTATGGCAGCCCCAGGCATCACATTCACATTCAAGGCAGGAAGAAGGGAGACGGGCAGGGCCAGCATCAACTGTCCCTTTTATCCAGAGCCTCTCAAAGGAATTCTCCCCTACGTCTGATCATCAGGACTAAGTCACATGTCCAATCTTGTGTGTGAAAGAGGCTGAGAAAGTGACTATCCAGTTTTCTAATGTCTGAGAGGGGAAACGAGCAAAAAAGAAGAGGGTTGGGCATGGTTGTTGAGGCAGCCAGGCCACAGTGATTATACATGTTAGCTGTTATTATTATTATTCCAGTTCCTTAAGTTAGAAATACTGAAGTTATTTTCACTCCCCGTCTTCTTCTTCCGTGGCAAACAGTCACCAAGTTTGGTGATTCCTCTTGCTCATTGTTTTCCATGCCCACCCCTTCCTTTCCCTTCATACTATTCTTTTTTTGTTTTGTTTTGTTTTCAGTTTTGCTCTTGTCATAGATAGTAATAGTCTTAAAAATATTTCTCTTCATCAGATGTTTGGTCCCCTTGCAAAACTTTTGGTTTCTGAGCTTGAATATGGAGTTTTACTCCATCAGTAATATGACTGTCATGTTGTAGTGCATTCTGAAGTTCTTCTTCTGAAGAAAAGTGAATCCAACCCATACTTTTGTGAAAGCCAATCTCTTTGTCAAAAGGTGCAGTGCACTTTCATATATGGCCAAACTGTGCAAAGTGTTCTCTCAGCTCACTCGAGGAGGCAGTCCAGGGAATTTTTCTGACAAAGGCAACGGGCCAACCAGTATTGGCCCGGAGAGCCATAGTGGACCTCGCTGCTAAAGCCGCCATCTTTAGCTTGAGGGACCTCGGCCCCTTCATACTATTCTTAATGGAAAAATGCAGCATCTTTTGTTCTATATCCCTCAGTCTCCTGTTTCTCCATATTCTGCTCTATCTTGTACTCTACTAGGTGAATCTTCATCAAACATCTCTATCATGGCACTTTCTTTCTCCCAATCCTTCCCTATTGTCTCCAGTAGTGATTCTTAAACTTCTTTGCACATCAGAATCACCTGAGAAACTTGTTATAAATCAGATGTCTTTTGAAAAGTAGATGCCATGGTTAAAAAATAATGTATGGCGAGATAAATGGGTAATAGATTTTCATCATGTCACCATGTTCACTAGGTCAGCATCAAAAGGATTTACATAAATGCTTAGAAGGCAGAACAACAGAATATGGGAGGGATAGCCCTCTTGGCAGATTTTTATGGAATAAGGTAAAAGGCAGATTTTTATGGAATAAGGTAAAAGGCAGATTTTTATGGAATAAGGTAAAAGGAAGACCTTGGTTTTTACATCACATAGTGAGTCTTCTTTTAGCTGTGTGATTTTATTCTTAGTTTAACATGTATTAGTCCCATGTTCAGAAAAAGACAGCTTTAACTCTTATGTTGGAGGATAATATATCATTTATTCCTCTTCAAGGTGAAATATGAGCTTTCAAAAAAAAAAATCCTGCCCTGTAGTTGTTACAGCATTTTAATGTGCTTTTATATTTAATAATTTTAATGCAGTACATTAATTTTGATTATAAATGTTCCCACACACATGCCTATTGGTGATAATATTTTATGTTTACCCTCTCATTTGTACATTTTTGGGGGGTAATGCATTCTGATAACTCATTAGGATACATGGCTGGGAAATTCTCATTTTAAAGTAGAATAGTTGTTAAGTAACATTAAATTTTAATTAGAACTCTTCACTGCATTTCATTATGAGGTTATTCTGTAATTTTCAGCAACTCCTGGTGTTTACTAATGCAGAAGTGACAGCACATAATACCGCTGCATTATTGCCACATCGCTGGAGAAGACAATTGGAAAATAAGGAACAGAGGCATTGTTTATAGAGCCACAAGGGAAAACACAACCTCAGAACATAATGCTTTTTTTTTCCTTTAAATACCCTTTTTCATGTCCATTTTGGCAACATATAGCATGTAGATCTTCCCTACCGTAGGTTGAGTAGCCTACGTATACTATCTCTAGTTGCAATTTTCACATTTGCATGAAACCTTTTCTTGTAAGAGCAGGTGTGAGGTGGGGCTTGGTAGATAATAGTTCTAAGATGCTCAGATATATTATTTGTGGAAAGAAAATAAATCTCCAAATAACTGCCACAAACTAAGATTTCTAAGAAGCTTTATGCTTTTTAAATAATCAGATTTTAATCCCTCTTTAATTAGGATGCAGATATTAAACTATGACCAATGAACAGAATGGTGTTAGGAAACTCCATCTATGTACCCTCCACAATATGGCAGGGATGTATGGGCTGCAATGTTCATATATGAGCACACTGAAATTATTTTTTCCATTTAAAATTTTCTTTATGCAGATCTCATAATCTTGCTATTAATTTGATATCTGCTCCCTTCCCTCATTATGCCCAAGAATGCTTCTGTACACTCAAATTGAATTGAGGCAACTATTTTAATAATTTGGATGAGAAATAGCTTTAACAAAGACATTTAGATAATAGGCGTAATTTGTGTTTGTGTGTGTGTGTTTAGTTGGTGTTGGAGTTGTTTTGATGAGGGGTAGTTAAGCGAGGGGATGAGATAATATATATGGAATAGATTACCTTTATAAATAACTGAATTCTTCTCTTAATATGCCTTTTCAAACTAGAGTTAGAAAGCAGACATTATTGTGTTGTTCCTGTTCTTAGAGTAGGGGTGGGGGAGCACTCAGTCTTTCAACCTTAAATATGATATTAGTTGTAGTACCACGTATTATCTTGTATTACTTTGGGAATCAAGCCTGCAACCCGTGCATGTGCCCTGACTGGGAATTTAACTGTGATCTCCTGGTTCATGGATCAACAGTCAACCACTGACACCCAACCACAGTGGCTGGGCTAAACTTTAGTTAGATTTTGTTGTCTGATGGTACTGTTCATTTCTTTTCTATTCTTGCTAATTTTATGTCTACTAATCTATTGATTACTGAGAGAATAGTATTGAAGTAGACAACTATAATTTTGGATTTGTCTATTTCTCCTTTCAATTCTTTTAGTTTTTGTTTCATGAAGCTTTGTTGTACATGCATATTCATTTAGCATTGCTATGTATTCTTTTTGAATTGATATTTTTATCATTATGTAATGTCTCTATTCCTGTAATTTTCTTTTCTCTGAAGTTTACTTTGTTATTAATATAGCAATGCCAGCTTTCTTTTGATTAATGCTTGCATGGTATATCCTTTCTATTCATTACTTTAATCTACTATCCTATATAACAGTGGTTCTCAACCTTCCTAATGCAGCGACCCTTTAATACAGTTCCTCATGTTGTGGTGACCCCCAACCATAAAATTATTTTCGTTGCTACTTCATAACTGTAATTTTGCTACTGTTATGAATTGTAATGTAAATATCTGATATGCAGGATGTATTTAGGCGAACCCTGAGAAAGGGTCATTCAACCGCCAAAGGGGTCGCAACCCACAGGTTGAGAACTGCTACTATATAATAAAGAGCTAATATACTAATTAGACCTGATGGCAGAACAACCAGTGGGCGAGGCACGGGGCCGCAGGGCAGCGAGGCAGCTGGGGCTGTGCATTGGGCCTCTAGTACCGTTATATTTGAGGTGAATTTCTTGTACATAGCACATAATCTCTTGTTTTTATTCTTCCTAAATCTATTTATGTCCATCTGACAATCTCTGATTTTTGATTGGTGTATTTAGAAAATTTACATTTAATGTAATTATTGATATATTTGGATTTGGGCTTATCATTTTATTGTGCTCTATTTCTCCCCTTCTGACTTTTATTCTTTGTTTCCATTTCCTCCTTTCTTTTGGCTTATTGAACATAGTTTAGTATTCTATTTAATTTATACCTTGTATCTTTGACTATATTTTTTATATTTATTTTTAGTGACTGGCCTAGAGGGCAAAAAGCAAAAACATACTACTTAGAATCAATATTTTACCACTTCAAGCACAGGCAGTAAGGATGAATTCAGCAGGCTTGGGATATTCAAGCCCTGTACATTTCAAAGGATTGGCTCTTGACAAATTCATGAGAAATAATCTCTAAATCCTTGGAATATCCTGCCTAATAAGAATGTTTTTGTATACCAAGAGTCTTGGGTCTTGCCAGATAATTTATGCTAACAATATGATTATTGGGGGTCCTTGGACCACACTGTATCAGTTTGGCATCTTGAATGGGCTGAGGACTAAGTAACAGATCAGTCATGTGAGTGTTTTGTGATTATGTGACCAACCCTCAATAAAAATCCTAGACACAAATTCTTGGTTGGGTTTCTCTGGTTGGTTATATTACCAATGTGTTTTTATACACCACTGCGGGAGAATTAAGTGCTGTTGGTACAATTCTATTGAGAGAGGATAGCTGGAAGCTTGTGCCTGGTCTCTCCTGGACTCTCCCTATGCACCTTTTACTTTTACTGATTTTAATCTGTATTCTTTTGTTGTAATAAACTTTAACCAAGAGCATAATAACCCTTCTGAGTTCTAGGATTCTTTTTAGAAAACCATTGAACATGAGTGTGGTCTTGGGGACCCTGACACAAAGTGGAATGTAGAATCTTACCACTGTGTGGGTCTCTTTTACTCTTCTCACTTTATCTTGTGATTATTTTATGTAATACAACTACATACACTGAAAACCCCATCAGGCATTATAATTTTTGCTTGTGGCTGTCACACATATTTTAAAGAACTCAAGAGGAGAAGAATTATCTAGATTTATCCAAATATTTAGCATTTCTTTTGTTCTTTATTCATTCTTGATATTCCAAGTTTCCTTCTGGTATCATTTTCCTTCTGTTTGAAAAACTTCTTTTTTTTTTCTTTTTTCCAACTTCAAAAAGTTATTTTTATTTGTAAAATACCAAATGATCCAATGTAGGAAAAAACCCCTACATTTTCTTAAATGAAAGTAAAAATTATGAGTATACTAGTATTACAATTGTTTGCTAGTTTTATTTTTTTTACAGCTCTATTGATGTTAATTGGCAAATAATTTTGTGTATATTTAAGATGTAAAACAGGATAGTTGATACACCTGTACATTGCAAAATGATTACCACAATGAAGCTAATTAGCACATTCATCACCTTACATAGTTATCCATATATTATGTATGTGGCAAAACACTTAAGATCTACTCTCTTAGCAAAATTTAAGCATACAATGTTACTAACTGTAGTGACCCTGCTGTACATTCATTCTCATGGATACCTAAAGCTTTGTTTTTATTTGTATTAAGTAAATGAGTGAATGAATGAACTGACTGACTTACTATGCAACTCAGCTTCCTCACTTGAAAATTCATTCATTGAGTTGGTTTTTTATTTTTATTTATTTATTTATTTTAAATATATTTTATTGATTTTTCACAGAGAGGAAGGGAGAGGGACAGAGAGCTAGAATCATCGATGAGAGAGAAACATCAATCAGCTGCCTCCTGCACACCCCCTACTGGGGATATGCCCACAACCAAGGTACATGCCCTTGACCGGAATCGAACCTGGGACCCCTCAGTCCGCAGGCCGACGCTCTATCCACTGAGCCAAACCGGTGAGGGCAAGTTGGTTTTTTAATATCTATGCATCTATCTTGTGAGCACCAGAGAAATAATGAAGCATAAGAAATATTCACAGTCCCAAACAAAAGTGTTGAACTAGATGATATCAGAGGTCGAAAAACTTCTTTTAGCAATTCTTTTGAGTGAGTCTGCTGGCAATGCATTGCAGTTTTTCTTATCTGAGATGTTCTTTTTCTTTAAAATATATTTTTATTGATTTTAGAGGGGAAGGGAGAAGGAGAGAGAGGTAGAAATATCAATAATGCAAGATAATCATTGATCAGCTGTCTCCTGCACGCCCCCTATTGGGGATAGAACCCGCAACCCCAGGCATGTGCCCTGGGAATTGAACTGTGACCTTCTGGTTCACAGGTTGATACTCAACCACTGAGCCACACTGGCCAGGCTGAGATGTTCTTTTTTAATAATTATTTATTTATTTATTTTGAATCTTTATTGTTGAAAGTATTACATAGGTCCTCCTTTCTCCCCCATTAACCTCTTCCAGCCCATCCCCTACCCCCCAAGTGCTCATCACCCCATTGTCTGTGTCTATGGGTTATGCATATACTCATACAAGTTCATTTGTTGATCTCTTCCCCCTCACTCTCCCTTGCCTTCCTTCTGAGGCTCAACAGTCTGTTCATGCTTCTATGTCTCTGGATCTATTTTTGTTCATCAGTTTATTAACAAAAATAAAACCAGCTCTAGCCAGTTTAGCTCAGTGGATAGAGCATCAGCCCCTGGACTGAAGGGGTCCCAGGTTCAATTCTGGTCAAAGGTGCATACCTTAGTTGCAGGATTGATCACCAGTCCTGGTCAGAGAGTGTGAGGGAGGCAGCCAATTGATGTGTTTCTCTCACATAGATGTTTCTCTCTCTCTGTCTCTTCCTGTCCCTTCCACTCTCTCTAAAAATCAATGGAAAAAATATCCTAAGGTGAGGATTAAAAAAACAAAACAAAAAGAAATGATCATTCCTGAATATTTTCACTGGATATGTAATTCTTTCTTGATTTTTTTTTTTTCCTTTCAACACTACCAATTAGAAGAGCTGATGGACAGGCTCAAAGGGCAGAGTAGGCTCAAAGCACTGACTAGCCAATTGTGCCAGCTATTAGGCAGAATTGCTTAGCATTGTCAGTGCCTGCTTTTTAAAAAACTTCTTCCAAAAAATTACTCCATTGACTAAGACCCAGGGGTTGCAAGTGCAGTCTAAGGAGTCTTGGCTTTCACATCACAGGCAAGGGAAGAGCTTAACTGACCCGGATATATGTAAGCCATCATAGATGAGTGTTTATAATGATAGCTCTGGAATAACACACACTTAGCTTTGAATCCTGGATTTACGACTTATTGTGGAACAGTGTAAGTGCTACTTCTCAGAGCCCTGGTTTCCTTATCTGTTAAAAATAGGTTAATGGCCGAAACCGGTTTGGCTCAGTGGATAGAGCGTCGGCTTGCGGACTGAAAGGTCCCAGGTTTGATTCCGGTCAAGGGCATGTACCTGGGTTGCGGGCACATCCCCCAGTGGGAGATGTACAGGAGGCAGCTGATCGATGTTCCTCTCTCATCGATGTTTCTAACTCTCTATCTCTCTCCCTTCCTCTCTGTGAAAAATCAATAAAATATATATATATAAAAAAATAGGATAATGATGTTTACTTACTTCCCTCTCTTGGTGATTGTGGCGACCAATTTATGTAATCTGAAGAACAAAATGTACTCAGCGAATGTTAGCTTTTTATTCTTCGATTGTGTTGTGGGTGTCAACAGTCACTGTTCACTTGGTCCTTCTAAAAGGGCGCAAGCAAGGGCAAAATCATGGGCATGACCTTTCTTGCATGAGCAAAGGAGTCATCACATTTTCCATGCTGAAACTATATCAGTTCCTTAAGTCAAATGTTATCAGAGCTAACAATGATTTACTTAAAACAATTTTTAAATCTTTATTGTTGAAAGTATTACAGATCCCTCCCCCCACCCCCCCATTGATCCCTTCCAGCCTGCTCCCATCATTTCCCCAGGCCTTTCCCACACTATTGTCTGTCCATATGCATATTTGCATATAAGTTCATTGATTAATCTCTTCCAGCCTTTCTCTGAAATACATCAGCCTGTTGCATGTTTCAATGTCTCTGGATCTTTTTTGTTTACCAGTTTATTGTATTCATTAGATTCCATATATAAATGAGATCATGTGATACTTGTCTTTCTCTGACTGGCTTATTTCACTTAGCATAATACTCTCCAGGTTCCTCCATGCTGTCTCAAAGGGTAAGAGATCCTTCTTTTTTAAAACTGCATAGTATTCCATTGTGTAAATGTATCACAGGTTTTTAATTCATTTATCTACTTAGCTATTGTACATAATACTGCTATGAACATAGGGGTGCATATAGTAGTATTCTTTCTTATTAGTGTTTCTGGCTTCTTGGGATATACTCCTAGAAGTGGGATCACTGGGTCAAATGGCAGTTCCATTTTTTAAAAGCTGCCATGAAATTTAGAACAATTTCTAATGGAGAGTCTCTTTCTTTAAAACAAAAAATTCATATAAGGAAATGCTAATATTTCAAGAAAGTTATTGGAAGGATCTTAATTGACATGTGTAAGTGCTATAGTGCAATTTGAATTCAAATAGGAATTCTTTATTTGTTATCCTTTGGAGGATATGTTTATTTATTTTAGAGGGAGAGGAAGGGAGAGAAAAATAGAGAGAGAGAGAGAGAGAGAGAGAGAGAGAGAGAGAGAGAGAGAAACAACAGTTCAGCCACCCCCATTTGATCCCCTGGGGGACTGAACCTGCCACCTTCTGGTATATGGGTCCATGCTCCAACCAACTGAGCCACCTGGCCAGGGCTAAATAGGCATTCTTAATATTTCCTTTTAAGTGGGCTTTATTTCTCTCTTGTAAAACTAAAAATTGATTTCTCTTTTTTAGCAAAATGGGTGCCTACTAGGGTTCACGGTTAAGAGATGTGGTACAGCTGTTCTTTTATGGCTTCCACTCAGTGTGGAAGCAGCCTTACCAGAGCAAGGCAGAAGCGAACAATAGGAATAAAAAAAAAGTGCTTCTGCAAAGGATTGATCGGTGGTTTAACAAAGATTGACACCAGCATGACATTCTCTCCGTAAATGCACAAGGTTGCACAGAAAAATCTCCCCTATTTACAAATAGTCAACCTTCCATCTCATTTCTCCTTGGTATTCTCTTAAAGTGCACTGCAGGAATGGGATTTCTTTGCCTTTTCTCCCTCTATACTGGGATGGGAAAGTTTCCTGAAAAAGCCCCCCGTAATGGAATCTTGTGAGATAGAATTCTCATCTGGAATTTATTACCAAAGTAACTCTCCAACAGGTGTTTGGCACATGTTCCCAGTCTCCTGAGAAGGGGATTCACAGTACGGAGCTTGGAATTTATTGAGGTCTCTTATTCAAGTCTTTTTCTAGGTCTGCTAATAGTCTGTGGCAGGAAATACTAGGGACTCATCCAAATCCATATTCTTCTCTTCATTCTGGGTACACAGCTGGACCACATTTCCCTGCCTCCCTTGTGGCTAAGTATGGTCATGTACTTGAGTTTTATCTGAAGCTGATATGTCCTTCTTTCAGGTTTGGTCTATGTAAACCTCCCATAAATTCCTTTTTCTTTTCTCCTTCTTGCTGGTTAGAAGGAGGCGACGCCCAGGGCAACCTCAGAACCCAGGTGTTGAAGATGGCAGTGGCTCCGTGAATGACTGCTCTGCCAACCTGTTCACTTGCCAACAGTATTGCCAGTACTGTTCTGTAAGCAATAAATAAACTTGTATTAACTTTGAGCCATTATACATTTATTTGCTATAGCAGTTATCCTCACTATAGCTTACTTTTTTCTACGCTTTCAGTCACAGTATACATCAGGGCTATGAGTTCTGCTGACACAGGACCAGTACTCCTTGAAGCTTCTGTTATAACTTTAATCCTCACACATCCCCTTCTCGGGGAATCTGTGGTCCAGGTTATTGTGCAATGATGCTAAAGTCGTTCTTTCTCTTTTTGAAAACAGTTACTATTTTTATTCAGTCACTCATTCATTTCACCATCTGGTGAATAAATCATTTATTCATTTGATTATCTGTTCTCAAAAATGTTCCAGACATTTATAAGATGAATAAATACAACAAAATTTCCTATGAGAAGCAGGAGTGAAAAAAAGAATGGAAAACAAGGGTAGAATCAACAAATGGAGCCAGAAATGTTAGCCAATACACATAGGAGCTCATCTCATTAGCTCCTGCCTTCTCTAACATCTTCCTCCTGAAGCTGCCACTGGTTGCGTCCCCATATCTCCTTTTTCACAAACCCTAATTTCTTGCAAGACCATTCCTTTAACAATTTCCTGATGGCCCCATCTCCTCCTATGGGATCTTTGGTGGCTTCTCATTCCCTTAAACTTCATCTAGGCAGTTGCACAGTGATGAGGGAAGCATTAACTGGGGAAGTCATTGTTCTTATCATGAGGCTGAGTATTTTTCCATAATATTGCAGTTATTTTTCTTTTCTGTTTCTCTTGTGAGTTTTTATTCTAATCTATTACTGATCTTTCTATTGGATTTCTTTTTTTTAATTGACATATAGGTGTTCTTTACCTTTGAACAATATTAATCACATTTTATTTTTATTTTTTTCTAGATTTCTGCTTTATTTTTTTATTTTTTTAAATTTTGTTTTATTGCTTAAAGTATTACAAAGAGTATTACATATAAATATTTATGTTACAGATATTTTCCCCAATTTGCCTTTCATCTTTTGAAATATATGTATGCAACTTATATAATTTTTTGAATGTGTTCCTTTTTTTCTTTAAACCTTTTATTTTGAGCAGTTTTAGGCTGGCAGCAAAATTGAGGGGGAGGTACAGAGATTTCTCATAAACTCCCTGCCTTCAGACATGCATAGCCTTCCTCCTTATCAAAGTGGCACATTTGTTACAACTGATAAACATACACTGACACATTATTATAACCCAACGTTCATAGTTTACATTAGGGTTCACTCTTTGAGTTGTATATTCTATGGGTTTGGACAAATGTTTAATGCAATGTATCCACCATTATAATATCAGACTGAGTAATTTCACTGCCCTAAAAATCCTCCGCGCTCCACCTATTCATCTCCCTCTGCCCAACTCCTGCCAGCCACTGATGTTTTCACTCTCTCTCTAGTTTTGCCTTTTCCAGAATTCCATATAGTTGGAATCATATAGTACATAGCCTTTTCAGATTGGCTTCTTTAACTTAATTTAATTTTCCTCCATTTCTTTTCATGGCTTGATAGTAGCTTATTTATTTTAGTTCTAAATAATGTTACATTGTCTGGTGAACCACAGTTTATCCTTTCACCTACTGAAGGACATCTTGGTTGCTTCCAACTTTTGGCAATTATAAAAAAAACTGCCATAAACATCTTGTGAAGGTTTTCGTGTGGACATAAGTTTTCACATTCTTCGTGTAAATACCCAGAAGAGTATTGCTGGGTCATATGATAAAAGTATGTTTAGTTTTGTAAGAAACCACCAAACTGTCTTCCAAAGTGGCTGTACCATTTTGCATTCCCACTAGTAATGAAAGAAAGTTCCTATTGCTTCACAAACTCACCAGCTTTTGGTGTTGTCACTGTTCTGGATTTTGGCCATTTTAATAACTATGTAGTAGTAGTATCTCATTGTTTTTAAAAAATATATTTTTATTGATTTTCAGAGAGGAAGGGATAGGAAGAGAGAGATAGAAACATCAATGATGAGAGAGAATCATTGATCGTCTGCCTCCTGCATGCCCCCCACTGGGGATCGAGCCTGCAACCTGGGCATGTGCCCTTGACCAGAATTGAACCGCAGCCTTTTGATGTACAGGACCCTTCAGTCCACAGGCCGACACTTTATCCACTGAGCCAAACTGGTTAGGGCTGGTTAACAGTTCTTTATCAGATGCCTCTTTTGCAAATATATTCTTTTTTTTTTTGTTGATTTTTAGAGAGAGAGGAAGGAAGAGAGAAACATTGATGTGAGAAACATCAAGTGGTTGCATTTGGTAAGCGCCCTGACTGGGGATGGAACTCACCACCTACGTATGCACTCTGACCAGAATTGAACCGCAGCTTTTTGGTGTACAGGATGATGCTCTAATCACCTGAGGCACCGGGCCAGGGCACGTTTGCCAATCTTTTATTTTTTCATTTTTGGCTTGAGAAAATCTTCCTTACCACAGCTCACAAATATATCCTCCTAGTTTTCTTCTGCATAGAAATGTATAGATGAGGCAGAAACAGGTTAGCTGCTTAGCAAACTCTTTTCCTTTTTCTCCCAAGTACAGAGCCAGACTTCATATCTCAACCTTCCTGGCAGTTGGGTGTGGCCATGGTATTGAGATCTGGCTAATGGAATGTGGACAGAGTCGAATTGCCATCTTCTGGGACTTGCCTGTCTGATCTTTTATCCTCTTTTCCCTTTGGGTTGGCTGTAATGGATACAACGTCCAGGGAGAAATGGGGAGCTATGTATTGAAGATGGTGGAACAATAATTTGGAAGGCGCTTGGGTCTGAATCATTCCTTGGAGAAGAGCTACTTAATCAGAAACAATTGTTTTGACTTTTACATGAGTTTTAAGCCTCTGAGATTTGGGGACTTATCTGTTCCAGCCACTAATGACCTTAACTAATATATATATATTTACACTAATGATCTTAACTAATTATATATAACTAATATATATTTAACTAATAGATGTAAATATTATGTGTAATAATGATTGCTAAAATAGTAATGTGTAATAATGATTGCTAAAATAACTTATTTTTGTGGTTGGTACGAGAGAAGGATCTAACTGAAATTTCTTGCCCCCAAATGGATAACCAATTTTGAGAGATCATTCGTCTTTTGTCTACCTTTATAGCATGCTACCCTTATCATATATTTGACTGTGCTATACACAATCACCAATTTTCGGCCATTTTGATCTCTAAAGATAACAGTTTCAGTAGATTTAATATTAAATTCCTCTTATATATATTAGAATGTTTATAGACTTTCTATCTTTGTCCACCAATCTATGTTTCTTTACCAGTAGCTTACTGTTTTAATTACTGTAGCTTTATAGTATATTTGATATCAGGCAGGGCAAGATGAACTTTAAAATCAGTCAGTCAAATTCTATAAAAAAATCCTGTCGGGATTTTGAGTGGATTATATTTTGCATTATATTTATACTGTATAGATTAATTTTTAGAGAATCAACATTTCTATAAAATGAAGTTTTCTCAATTGGGAGTGTGAACATAAAGAAGCAATATGAAATTTGTCCACAAATAATTAAAAATGTGTAAGTCTCAGCTCTAGGGAAGGGGTTTAATGGCCACCGCTCAGGTTGTTCTAAAGTATGGGTAGGATGTGTAATTTACCCACTGGGGCATTTTGAATTAAGCTGTACCTGCTCTCCACGGTTACTGTAAGGGAAAAAGGGATGCTGTTATTTATTAATTAATTAATTTTCTGCATCTCTCCACTAGGGTGTAAGTACTGTAGAATTAAGACTTTGCCTCCTGCACTCTTCAGTTTTTCCATTGCTTAGAGCAGAGCCTGACCCATCACAGACCTTAATGTTTATCAAAAGAAAGAATGAATATGAGGTCTCAAGTCCTTAATGAGGATGATGGTTTGCATCTGTAGATAATATATAAGATGAACATCACAGCAAAAGAGTGCTTATTTCTTCTGGCTCTTATGAGTACCCACAGCTGCATCTATTGAGCCATGCTGAATTGTTATAGAGAAATGGTGTATAAAATGGCAGTGACAAGTAAAGCATTCACAAGCATGATGTTAGCATAAATATTGCAATGAATCAACTAGGTTACTCATCTCAGCATTGTTTTCAGGAGAGAAAGATAGGGAAATGGTTTAAAAAAAACTATGGCATATTCATGCAATAGAATACAAACAAAAGAAGAATTGATATGGAAAGATTTCCAGGATAAATTGCATTGTTAAGTTAAAAAAAAAAAAGCAGAATAGGCTATATGATATGCAACATTTTGTGGGGAAAAAGGGAAGGAAATAAAAGTACATATTCATGTTTGCCTCTAGATTCATAAAGAATCCCTAAAAGCGTTAAAAGAAATTAACAAAAGTGATTTCCTGTTGGAGTAGTGATGGAAAACTGGGGTGAGTGTGACACTTTTCACTGTATACTTTTATATATTGTTTGATTCTGGAACTATGTGGATATATTGCCATTTAAAAATTAAATAAAATATAAAAATTATTAGAATAACAATCATATTTCATCTAAGAAATAGTCTCTATCCATTAGTTGGTACAAGAAAGAAATGTAAATTATTTCAGATTAGTACACAGAGGAATTTGTGTCTTTGAAAAGGCTGTGAAGTGTTTGTAGAAATAACATGTAAGTCAGTGGCAACAGCATAGGGGAATCAGACACATTCCCTACTTGGTTTCATTTCATTCAGGGCACTTTTCTCACCCAGGCAGTTAGGGTTAAAGTGCTTTTGTTCTTTTCAGTGAAATTTCTGTTTTAATGCAAAGAATTTCAGCCTTGTCCTCTCAGTTCAAGATAAATCAATTAAATATCCTATATAATAAAACCCTAATATGCAAATTGACCGAATGGCAGAATGACCAGTAGAATGACTGGTCACTATGACACGCATTGACCACTGGTGGGCAGACACGCACTGACCAGTCAGGAGCAGCTCCTGTGTTGAGCGTCTGCCCCCCGAGAGGGAGTCAACTGGCAATGGCAATTGTGGGGTGGGGCTGGCCAGTGGGCAGCGCCAGGCTGCCAGCCAAGGCGGGTGCCAGCAGGAGCCCCTGATTGCCCTGCCCACCATTCGCCCTGCAGATGGCCCTGATCACCAGCCAGGCCTATGGACCCTACCCTATATATTGGGAACAGTCTCTTAGATTTAAAAATTAAAACCTGGCAAGGCTACTCTAACACTGAAAAACAGGATGATGCAGTGATGACATGCATGGGCTCTGTCTTGCACATTTTGTGGTCAGTCCTGATTCTGACACAACTGTGTGACAAAGCCAATTACTTAACTTCTCTCTGCTTCAGTTTTCCACCCATCAGATGGGAAAATGGTACTACTGCCTCAGAAGGATCATGTTATGTACTACTTTTTATAATCAGGGCAAAAAAAAATGTAGCTGCCCATACAACAGCAAGATGCCTTTCACCTGTATGAGAAGTATGGTCATTGGTGCATGCAGCATCCTGGATTGTGAGAGGATGCAGGCTGGGCTGAGAGACCCCCCTCCCCGTGAACAAATTTCATGCACTGAGCCTCTATTTTTAATAATTTCAAGGTATATTAGTTCCAGATAGGTGACTTACCCACAGATCACTTATTCACTAAAATAAATTTGTTAATGAATGTATACAATTGCAAATATTGAACATTCTTAGCTGCCAGGGCCTGGTTCATTCATCTTCCTCATTAATATTAACCATCCTTTCCTATCTACACTAATAAAAGACAAAGATGCTAATTGACCGTACCTTCGCTACACCCACCAGCCAATCAGAGCGACTATATGCAAATTAACCCAACCAAGATGGCGGTTAATTTGCATATACCAGCTGGGAGCGAAGACTGAAGACAACATGGAAGCGAAGTGCTGCAGAAGGGAGCAAAGTAGAGGCAGCGGAGACAGGAACAGAGCCAAGGTGGTGGAGGTGGGAGGGAAACCAGCCGGGCAGCAGAGCGGGAGCGAAGCCCACCTCAGCGGGTTTTGCTCCCTTCTCTGCTTTGCTCCAGCCGCAGGAAGCCCTATTCTTTTTTTTTTTTAATATATTTTTTATTGATTAAGATATTACATATGTGTCCTTGTCCCCACGTTACCCTCTACCCCCCCACCCCCGCTCATGCCCTCACCCCCCCGTTGTCCGTGTCCATTGGTTAGTCCTATATGCTTGCATATAAGTCCTTTGGTTGATCTTTCCCCCTTACCGCTACCCTCCCCTACCTTCCCTCCAAGGCCTGACAGTCCAATCAATGCCTCTCCGTATCTGGATTAGTCCTTGTTCATCAGTTTATGTTGTTCATTATATTCCACAAATGAGTGAGATCCTGTGGTATTTATCCGCTCTCCAGTTCCATCCATGCTGTGGCAAATGGTAAGAGTTCCTTTTTCTTCTTCCTCTTTTTAAAGAATACCTTTCAGCATTTCATATAATGCTGGTTTGGTGGTGATGAACTCCTTTAGCCTTTTCTTATCCGTGAAGCTCTTTATCTGACCTTCTATTCTGAATGATAGCTTTGCTGGATAAAGTAATCTTGGTTGCAGGTTCTTGCTATTCATCACTTTGAATATTTCTTGCCACTCTCTTCTGGCCTGCATGGTTTCTGTTGAGAAATCAGCTGACAGTCGTATGGGTACTCCCTTGTAGGTAACTGACTGTCTTTCTCTTGCTGCTTTTAAGATTCTCTCTTTATCTTTTGCTCTTGGCATTTTAATTATGATGTGTCTTGGTGTGGTCCTCTTTGGATTCCTTTTGTTTGGGGTTCTCTGCGCTTCCTGGACTTGTAAGTCCATTTCTTTCACCAGGTAGGGGAAGTTTTCTGTCATTATTTCTTCAAAAAGGTTTTCAATATCTTGCCCTCTCTCTCCTTCTGGTACCCCTATAATTCTGATGTTGGTACGCTTGAAGTTGTCCCAGAGGTTCCTTACACTATCTTCATATTTTTGGAATTTCTTTTCTTTTTTCTTTTTCGGTTGGGTATTTTTTGTTTCTTCGTATTTCAAATCTTTGACTTGATTCTTGGGATCCTCTTGTCTGCTGCTGGATCTCTGTAAATTATTCTTTATTTCAGTCAGTGTATGCTTAATTTCTAGTTGGTCCTTTTTCATGTCCTCCATGGTCTCACTATACTTATTATTTTTTTTAAAATATATTTTATTGATTTTTTACAGAGAGGAAGGGAGAGAGATAGAGAGTTAGAAACATCGATGAGAGAGAAACATTGACCAGCTGCCTCCTGCACATCCCCCACTGGGGAAGTGCCTGCAACCCAGGTACATGTCCTTGACCGGAATCGAACCTGGGACCTTTCAGTCCGCAGGCCGACGCTCTATCCGCTGAGCCAAACCGGCTTTGGCATGGTCTCACTATACTTATTGAGGGATTCATTAAATTTATCGGCGGTTTCCATAAAATTCTTGAAAAACCTTATAAACGTGGCCTTGAACTCTATATCCAGTCGTTTGCTTTCCTCCATTTCTGCCATTTGTGACCTGTTTCTTTGTCTCCGCATTTTGGCTGCTTCCCTGTGTTGATAGAGTGGCCCTGCGCTCCAGGTGTCCTGTAGGGCCCAGTGGCTCAGCCTCCCCAGTTACCTGAGGTGGACACTCTTGGTGCACTCTTGGTGCCTTGGTTGTTGTAGGATCACTGGGAGGAATTGACCTCCAGGCCAATTGGCTGTGAGAATTAGCTGTGTCTGAAGTGGGAGAACTTCTGTGCTGAAGACACCCTTCTGGGGCAAGACTTGCTTCAGTGGGGCTTTGGTGCTCACTGAGTCTGCTCCCTGAGTGTGTCCCTTATGGATCTGAGGAGTTGCAATCTGGATGGTCCCCCTCTGACCACTGGGTACAATGGCCTCTGGATCTAAGGAGGTGCTAATTCAGCCTCTGCCTGAGGCCACACAGCAGGAGCCACGAAGAGGCTCAGCTGTGAAGCAATGCAAGCCGCTGCGGGGCCTTGGGCCTTCTCTTGGAAGTTCTGGGTCTTCCTGGCTCAGCTGCAGTTAGGTACATTCACATGTAAAAGCCTCTGCGCAGCCTGGGTGGGGCGGGGTCTCAGGGAGTCAAAGGGCGGAGAAAGCAGCTATGGCTGATTCTCCTAAGGAGTCGCGCTTCTCAGTGACCTGACAATTGCTGCAAGCACCTCTGAGGGAAAGCCGCACTCAAGCTCGCCCGCTGCCCGACAGTCCAGCCTCTCCCCGCATGAGTCCTGGGTCCCCAGAGACTTCCTGGAACCGGAGTTCAGAGCAGTCGGGAGCTTGTGATTCAAAAAAAACAGCCGCGTCCTCAGGTGCCACCCCCTTTCCGCGCGCGCAGGAGCCGCCGTACCTCTGCACTTCACCTCTGCAGCTCCTCTGGCTCTCAGCGTGCTTTTCTTTCCTTCTAGTTGTAGAATTTACACTCAGCCAGGCAGGAAGCCCTATTCTTGCAGGAATCTTCCTGCAATGGGCCTCTAGTGTGATTATAAGAGTCATTGTCTTTTAAATTTATATTGTGAACAAGAGTTGAGAAGGCTTTACTTATGTTACATTTGTAAAAACATTATCTTAAACAAATGTACCATTATCAGAAAATATTGTTGATTAGGAACTGTATCAAGAGAAGTTATATAAATTCAGCCATGATCTTCTAGGAATTTACAATGAAAGTTTTATTTTAAAATTGAAGTTCCATAAGGTAGATTCAATAATAATTGTGAAAGTTCTCTGTGAAGCGCAGCATGCAAATATGTGGTGTTATTTTGGGGGGCATGCATTGTCATATAAAAATAATATGAAGGTAGAAGTGACATAAAGGATGAATGGGCAATTCAGGCTGGGGAAGATGGATGAAAGTGCTTCTAATAAACATAATCAGCTTTCAGCTAGGTAAAAAGGCCCCACAAATATTCAGGTTATTAACTGAAACTCACCAACCCCTTAGTAATCATGCATCTAATGAAAGTGAGTGCTAATGGCTCAAGGAACTAAGAGTCAAATAATGAAGTTTTATTAAAATGTTTTCTCCACCTGTCTTCAATTATTTAGATCCAATCTAATTTTTCTTCAAAATTAAAGTCTGGGGCTGAAGCTAATTTATGTGACGGACATTTAAAAATAGATGTCCTCTGTACCTGTATGTAAATCTCTGAGACAGAGTATGGTATGTTTCCACAGTGCTGTTGTTGAAACACATTTTCTAAACTTATTAAAATAACTAGTAGCCCTGCGCACGAATCCGTGTGCCAGTAGCTTGCTGCCTCCCTCCTGTAGCTCTCCGCCTGCTGTCCCGCCCTCCTGTAGCTCCCCCCACCCCTCCCTCTTAGCTTGCTGCCCTGCTCCCTCCTGTAGCTCTCCCCCACCCACTTATAGCTCGTTGGCCCACCATCCTGCTGATCTGTGATCTGGTCATTACACAGTCGGTCATTATGTAATGGCCATTTGCATATTACATCTTTATTATATAGGATGTGCAATGGAAAGAGCATAATGGAAGCTTTGTCTCTGAGCACTGAAATTTAGAGGGCCTCCAAATTACGTTTTCCTCGCTTATATCTTACCTACTACCAACTATTTCTTTTTTTTCTTTATTTTTATTTTTATATATTTTTATTGATTTCAGAGAGGAAGGGAGAGGGAGAGATAGAAACATCAATGATGAGAGAGTATCATTGATCAGCTGCCTCCTGTACACCCCCTACTGGGGATCAAGCCCGCAACCAGAGCATGTGCTCTTGACCAGAATCAAACCCGGGACCTTACAGTCCACAGTCCAGTGCTCTATCCACTGAGCCAAACCAGGTAGGGCCTACCACCTGTTTCTTCAGTAGCTGTGTCAAGCACCCTTCACTTTTACTTAAACCCCTTGACATACATAGAGAAAACCAAGAATCTAGGTCAAAGACTAAGAGAATGAAGCATTCATGGTCTGGAGTAACAGTATGTATTTAGCTTCTTGGAAAATTATTGCAGAACTGTTCCTAAACCTGGAGTCTCAGGGGCCATTCAAGAAATAGCCCCTTTCTGGGATCTGGGTATCTGGGACTTATTTTATTTTGATGTGTAGCCCCTGGATATTATTCATCATTGTTGAGGAGCCAGGTACCTGTAAAAGGATTCACGGTGAATGGCTGGCTGCCTTTCCTGGCTGGAGTACCTGGGACTTACAGCCACCCTCAGGCCTGACCACTGTTCAGCCTTCTCCCCGTCTCCATCTTCTATTGTTTCTTTTCTCTCTGGCTCTGATCTTCTTTTCCCATATGTCTTTAGTAGTGTTTTCCTATACAAAATTTGCCTCTCTTTTAAGGCCCCATTTGTCTATCATCTGACTGTGAGAAAAAACTTCCACATTTTGATAGAACCAGCACTAATGAATTAATAACTTATCAGTGGGAATGACTCAGGGTAGAGTAGTTACGAGTATACCAGGTAGAGGGACTTTTTCCTCAAGGGGTAGGTATTGTCCCATTTGAATGGACAATATACACATTTTAATTCCTGAATGTATGCACTGCTACAGCATGCAGTTATTTCTTTTTTTTTTTTTTTTTTTATTTCAACGTTTATTAAACCAAATCCAAGAACTTTTCAATGCCTTACTAGAGTGTTGCCTCACAACTGAACCATCAATTCTGCAGGGGAAGAAACTATAGCTTCAGGCACATAACTGTAGTTTGGCCATGTCCCGTCATAAATGTTCCATCACCACCAGGAACAGAAAGCTCAGCATGAGGATTCCAGCCCAAGCCTCCTACGGAAGGCACTTCTTCAGCTTCTCCACGACTTCTTGCGGCTCAGGGAACTTGAGTTTGCGTGGGGGCCCCTTCTTAATCCCAGTCCAGAGCTCCGCACTGCTGCCTTCCGGGCGCAGTAGCGTCACCTCGAAGCTGCCCCTCCGGGGCTTGGCAGGGTTCACCTTCACCGGGAGCTCCGGGGCCTCCAGGCGCAGCGCCTGGTTCAGGGCCGTGGCGTTGCGCCCGTACACGCGTCAACTCGTGCACTGCTCGATAACGACCGTGGCCTCCTCCACCTCCTTCTGGCTGCCAGCCAGCTTCTCCTGCTTCTCAGCTGCCGCGACCACCGCCGCCTCGGCCTTCCGCTTCCTCCCGCGGGAAGCCATGGTGCCTGGAAGCCGGCCCGGGAACAGGGTGGAGACGCGGCCACGGAGCAGCGGAGGACCCCTCTGCGAGCTCCCTATTTCTTAATCCTATCTAATAAAAGCCTAATATGCAAATCGACCAAATGGCAGAAGGACCGGTGGAACGACAGTTGCTATGACATGCACTGACCACCAAGGGGCAGACGCTCAATGCAGGAGTTGCCGCCAGCCCTCAGGCCCCAGGCCAGCCAAGGTGGGTGCCAGTGGGCACCCTCTCCCCCATTGCCCCGCTAGTTGCCCCACAGATTGGCCCTGATTGCCAGCCAGGCCTAGGGACCCTACCCCTGCATGAATTTCATGCATTGGGCCTCTAGTTATCTCATAAGAGGCATTGACCAAATGAATAATTCGAAAATATTTGGCACTGAAATACACAGTACATCCCCCTGCCCCCGAAACTTATTTGACTAATTACATTTGGCTTGAACTTGTATTAAAATAACTATTTCTCTAGAGTACACACCAAACTGCTTCCAAGGAGAGACAATCTAGAAATAGTTGGGACATGGGCGAGGGCCAAAGAAAAATGAAAAATGCTCACAATCAGAAGATTCAACATTTTAGTCAATTATTCATTTATATCTTGCTATATTCCAAAAATGATTTTGAGGGGGAACAGTAGCTGCATCTCACACTGGGAGCATTATGCCTTTCGAGGCCCACATGTAAGATTCCAGCTCTGTCCAGTGTAGCATTATGCTGTCTGATGATAACAACAACCGTAATCATTCTTGGATGGCCCAGAGTGTCAAGTACTCTGCTGAATACTTAACATGGCTTATCTCATTTAATCCTCACATTACTTGTCTCATTTTACAGATGAGGCTCAGAGAGATTAATTGCCTTGCCCAAAGTTACAAGGTAGTACAAGGCAGAAGCGTCATTTGGAACCCAGTTTGTGTGGCTCTGGTTGATACCTGTGTTCCTACTACCTTTGCCTTGTTGCCCCTGCTTTTGTTGAAGATAAGCTATGCATCTCTGGCTGAAGCACTGTCTACACCAGTGGTTCTCAACCTTCCTAATGCCGTGACCCTTTAATACAGTTCCTCATGTTGTGGTGACCCCCAATTTCATTGTTACAAATTGAACATAATTAAAGCATAGTGATTAATCACAAAACAGTATGTAATTATATATGTGTTTTCCGATGGTCTTAGGCGACCCCTGTAAAAGGGTCATTTGACCCCCAAAGGGGTCGTGACCCACAGGTTGAGAACCGCTGATCTACACTGAATGTGAGGAACCAGCCTTTGTATATGTCAAAGTACGCCATCTGAGAAAGGGGTTGTATTCATTTACCAGGACAGTTTTGAGAAAACTAGTGGAACCAAAACTTTTTTTTAAAAGATATTTTATTGATTTTTTTACAGAGAGGAAGGGAGAGAGATAGAGAGTTAGCAACATCGATGAGAGAGAAACATCATCAGCCGCCTCCTGCACATCTCCTACTGGGGATGTGCCCGCAACCAAGGTACATGCCCTTGACCGGAATCGAACCTGGGACCTTTCAGTACTCAGGCCGACGCTCTATCCACTGAGCCAAACTGGTTTTGGCGGAACCAAAACTTTTGATGATTGCCCAGACACATTGGTTCCAGATAACTGTCAAGTCTTGAGATACCTTTATATGTCTACATGGTCTTGGCTTGACCAAAGGACCTGGCTGTAGAACACCTTACCCAGCACTGAACCTTCCTATTTGCCATTGCATTCCTTGCCTTATTCCTTGTATTATCCCCTGCCAAGTGTTCTCCCTCAAGCACAAGTCTTCATTCAGCCAGGAGCTGTGGGATGAGAAGTACCAGTCGATGGACCTTACAACCCATTGCATTGAGTAGGCTCAGCTGTCCAGGGGTGAGCCATCTTGCCATTATCCTTCCAGTTCAACATCCTGCACTTAGCTGCTACTCAGCTCCCCAGTTACAGCTACTGAGAACTCAGTGGTGTTTGACCCCCATGTGCGACTGTTGGTGCAATCTCAACCCAAGTGTACCCTCTCAGAAGAAAGTTCCTCAGTACGAGCCCTTTACCTGCACCTCTTTTTCCATCCTGCTGCCTACATCCTCCACCCTCCTGTATTTTAATAGGTCAAAGTCAAAGATCAATAAATATTAAGTTTCAGCTCTTAGCAATTAATGCCAATGCTTCCTACAGTGGTGAAGCTTTTGGTAGTTACTCAAAACCGTTAGAATCAATTATATGCAGTTTTGTTTTTTAATGAGAAAGAAAAAAAAAATCAAATCGAGCATGAATCTTCCTAAGCACACGCTCTCCCACCTTGTGGAAATTACTTTGCAGAAACAGAGCACAATATCTAAGTCATGTCAGTGCAAATCAAAGTAAGGACTTAATGCTTGTGTTATTTTAAAATTGTTTTCAGCCTGAGATTGACATACCTAATTGCTTTTTAAATATACCTGTTAAAGCATCAAGCGTGTTGTTGACGGTATTCAAGCATCTTTGGGTGGGCTGCTGTCCTTAAGAAGCAAGGTTGGCATTTTCCTCTCTAACCTCAAACTTGATGGTTTTAATATCGAGGCTATTTAATTTACAGCAGGAAGAACTCTGGCGGATAATTTTTTTTTTTACCAAAGCAATTTAAGTAAACAACAAAAAATAAAGAAAAGGGTAAAGCATTTAGCTTTCAGATAACACATCCTCCAAGGACTGTCCTCTGTTTTAGTGGCACTGCACAGATTTGTTTGAAGCTGAAGATGCTATATTTAAGGTTGACTTTTTAAGGAATCAGTTTCTGAATTCAACCCTGAAGCAAATGCTTTGACTTCAAGTTTAGTGTTGATGAATTACTGAACAGATTTCAATCAGAAGTAAAAATCCTAAATTTTCTTTTATTATTTCTTTGTTGGAGGTCAAGAGTAACCCCTTGGGGGAAAAAAGCAGAAAAAAATAAAATTCACTTAGTTTGTTTCCTTGAAATATATTGCTTTGGTCTTCTCCCCATCATCAAAGTTCATCCTTCATTCAGCAAATACCAATGAGCCATCTACTACATTTGAGGTACTGTTCTCTGCACTAGGAAGTGTAGTGACCATAGCCCAGAAAGACGCATCACTGGGAGCATCTCTGTACCAGTATGATGAGGATTTACCTGGGGAAACCCTGGCTGAAATGAAAATGTCTTAGGAGAGTTGTGAAAAGTAAAGGCACAGAATTTCTTCTTCTTCTTTGATATACATTTCAATCTGGATTTTACTTGAAAATGCTTTCTCATTTCTTTTTGGTGAAATATAAGACAAAGGAGCCCAGGCTGTTTTTGGAGAACCTGCCTGCTTTTTGTTGTGGAAAGCAAGTTTTACGTGAAGTAAAAGCTCTATTCAAGGCTGGGACTATTGGTGACAAACACAGTGCTGTTTGTGCTAGAGGAGATATGCAATTTTCCCCCTCTGGTACAATGTGCGTTTATGAGAGCATTTATCAAATAATTTGGTCTTCCACTACATTATCAGGAATTAGCGAGTTTGGTTATGGACTTAATTATGCTTTTGTAAAAAATGTTTTTAGTCCGCTCTCAAAAATTTTGAAGTGGACCTTTATTATAGTTACCAAATTGTATGAAAGTGCATTGCCCTGGTCACATGAGGGTCACAGGTGGAACGTAGCCGGGCTGAAATGAAGGGTAATGGAGAAATCCAGTACTTGTGTTTGCTACTTAAATGTCAGGGCTGGGTAAATGGATTTCTCTACTTCCTAGGACTCGGCTCTTACTACATTAGTCTGACAGCAATTAGAGAGAAGAGGTTGCTCTGCAAATTGGCTTGGCGAATCACACAGTTCATCTTTTTATTGTGCAAACCAGAAAAAATGGCTTCTAATCAACCCACTTCGACTTTTAGTCAAAAAATTATTTACCATCCCATCAGCTGAAAGCACCTATGAAATGTCCTATTTGAATTAATTAAAGGGGAGAGACATTTGTACCAATAAGCTAATCACGATTGTGGGGGCACAGTCTTACTATGGAAACAATAAAGAGATGGAATTCTTATTGAGATGTCCTTGCCAAATTGATTCATGCTTTTAGGAGAATTAATCTACATTTCAAATATAACTGGACTCTTATCAACTAAATCAGAAATGTACCACTTCATGACTATGATGCTCAGAAGAAAGAGGTTTTCCTCTCAAATAGAACATGATTGATTTTGAACTTTTTGTAATCTTTGCATTTGATTCTCATGATTGTCAGTCCCTTTGCTTTGTAACTGCTCTAGGATGTAACGTTTGGGGGTGTTAGGTAAAAGTTTATTATTCGTACTTTTTTAAAAAGCATAAATTAACAGAGAACCAATGTGAGGCACAGGGAAATTTCCACTTTGCCCATTAGCACACTCAATGATTTAAAAAAAGTGAATGAATGAATGACACTTCTAAGTGAAGTGTAATAATGAATTTAAGGTAGTGCAAATGATAAGAGTAGGCGCTTTTAAGCTGTGCCTTAACCTAGCTATCTTCATTGGGGAAACACTGAGATTCAGGCGGCCTGTCACGGGAACTGGGGGGTGGTAGGCTGAAAACCTTGGCCTATTTGAGGAGAAACTTCACTTTGGTGTCTCAGAAGACAAAGATGTCTTATGCAATATGAGTCCAAATTTCTGAACAACAATATCTTAACAGAGAAGAACAATAAGTCTCTTGAAACCAATTTTTTTTGATAGGCCCTAATTCTTCTCATTAACTAAACCAAAATCATAAAATTAAACAAGGGTTGGTTCTTTAAAGAGAAAACGCCCCTCTTTTAGATGAATGTTACACAATGGAGGGTTAGGGGATATCTGCAGATAATGTCATGTCTTATTTGGGGTAGTGGTTCCAATCCTAGGCTTCCATTTCAAAAGAAGCCCTTTAATCTTTCAAAAAATAAATAGAACTCCATCGGGGAAGCGTCCCTTCTTGTGTTTCCCCCTGACTTCCCCTCCTGCCTCCAAACAGCTGGTTTATGCCTGCAGCGAGAGAAGGAGGGGCAGCTGGCTTTTGCTTTGATTTGAGCTCCATTGCCCTCACTCAGTTCGCTTCTCATTACCGGGGCCACGTATGTTATTAATACGCAAATAAAGCTTGCTACCTCTTGCAAGCTAAAAGGGTTTAGCTGAAGTAGACATTGTGCATTTGGTACATATGGGACTGCCTGAGCGACAGCATCCTATTGCTTTAGTCCTCCATTCCTACCCAGACGGGGCCTCATTAGAAAACTGAAGGGCCAGTATGCAGGACAAGGGAAAAAGAAAGGAGGAGGGAAGGATTCCCAAATGTAGTGTTGTGGAGACTTAGGGCTCTTGGGTCACCTGGTCCCTGGTGGGAGGAGGGCTGCCTGGGTGATTTTCATGTGGCAGGCCTGCTACTTGCTGGTTAGACCTGAGTGTTGGCTTCCAGGCTTTCCTTTATCTTCAAGGGTTGTTTATATCTTTTGAATTTAGTTCCAAGCAACAACCTCTCAGGGTCTCTATTCCCTGATGGCAAAGATGAGAAGGTTGACTCAATGGATGACCTTCTTGGGTCCCTTTCAGTGCTAACATTTAATCTTGCAAAAGTCCCCCACCAATGGATCAAACATATCCCAAAAAACACAAGGTGCGGATAATTAGGGATGAACAGAAGGTCCCAAATCCATGTGGAACAGAATAGTACATTTTTTTCTTTAACATTCTCTTTTTAAGAGAATACACAAGAGGTTGAAATTTTACTTGCATCCAATTCAGGCCTGCCCAAAGACTGGGTTAGCTCTCATGAGGCAATTCAGAGGTAAGAATCCCCCAGGGCCAGGATTTACTGAGCATGTTCATAAACACAACTGGTTTCCCACATTAAAGAAATGAGCACTCATTCTCATGTCCTTGCTCAGATGTTTTGTTTGCTGAGAAGTGGGGGTGGCAGGCTGGGGGTTGTGGTGCTATAGGAAGTTTCATGGGAAAATGTGCAAAAATATAAAACAAAGATTTCTGTGCTATTCATTTTTTAAGAGAGACTATAACTAAATTCTATTTCTTTTATAGATTCCTTTCTTCCTTTTTTTTCCAGAAAAAGCAAAACAAAACAACCCTCTGGCAGCAAATGCTTAGGTACTTGTAAAGGTCAGGACCTTGGTGCAGATTATTAAAAAGAACGCTGTAAGTTTGCCTTGAGAATTAACTTCCCTCAGGTTTCTATTATTTTGTGTTTCTCCTGGGTTAATTAAAAACTTAAAGTGGTTACTAAAATTATTGTCTAGCCCTGGCTGGTGTGGCTTTGTTGGTTGGAGTTTCCTCCCACACACCAAAAGGTGGCAGGTTGTTTCTAGGTCAGTGCACCCAGGTGGCGGTTGGATCCTTGTGGGGTGTAGGTCAGGGTGCATATGGGAGGCGACAGATGGATGTTTCTCTCTCTCTCTCTCTCTCTCTCTCTCTCTCTCTCTCTCTCTCTCTCTCAAATCAATAAAAAGCATATCATCCAATGAGGATTAAAAAAAAATTTTTGTCCAACACTTCCTCTCACACACACCGCATCAGGAGGGGAGCTAGCTAGCGGTGAGGGCCCTGATTCAACATTACAGATGGCTACAAAGCACAGAAACTTCATGGGCACATTGAAAAGGCCTCTTGGCTGGCGCGATTTGTAAACCTTTACCTAGACAGGAAGCATTGGGAACTGGGAAACTGACACTCAGCTGGGATCTTGCTGCTCCCAGCAGACAGGGACCCTGTAAAATGTTCTGTGAGCTTGGAAACCCACGCCGCCCCCCCCCCCCGCCCCGCCCCCGCCCCCTGGAAATCACTGGGATTGTGCAGTAGTTCTTGAGAGCAAAATACCTCCTTAAGTCGTCCAGTTAGAGCGTTTCCATTTTCCTGCCCTTTTCCAGCCTTCAGTGTGCCTGCCCTGCCTGGTACGGGGCAGGTTATTCTGGGCAGACCTGGCGGGGGCGGGGGCGGGGGGTGGGGGGTGGGCGGGACTGGCACTATCCACCGTGATATTCACCTACCGTGGCCCAGAAAGAGAAGTGCCCAGGGATCGCATTCCAGATGGGGACCTTTGTGCCATTTTTTTTTAATTTTAATTTTTTATTCTGGTGTTACAGACAGTGGGGATGGGAAAGGGTGGAGAGGAGGGAGAAGGGTTCTGTACCCCCTGAGTGCGCCTAGCGCGCAAGGGGGCCGCCCCCCGCCGCCCCGCCCCCAGTCAGGCAGAGCGCCCTGACATTTACCCAGCCCCTTTCATAGGTTAAAGAGGAAAACCGCTTTCACATACCGAATGAAGAAGGAGGAGGGGTTAGGTTTGCTAATCCAAGAGGAAGAGGAGAGAGGGCTTGTGATGAGATTTATGGGTAAACGGTCTTTGCGTGCCTTTTAGGAGAGGGCATTCATAGCCCTCCTCCCCTTTTTGTTCCGTTGTCACTTTCAATTTTAGATTTTTGTGTGTGATTTTAGAAGAGGGACATTTCCTTTATAAAAAACAAAACAAAAAGATCTACATGTAAAATATAGGTAAATAAACTACATGGCATATTACATTTAATTAAACATTGGATAACATTTTTCAAGTTTCACGGTGTTAGCACTTGGAGAATTTTAACCTAATATTTAACCTAACAAAATACCGTGATACTTTCTGATAGGATGGTTTTAATTTTGAAAAAAATCCCTTTGTTTCATTTGGTAGGAAATTTCTTAGTGTTTATGAATAAACGTATGGTAAGGATGGAGAATTCTGGTGCGTTTTAGACAGTATGACACCATTCTATCGTATGCTTGGAACCAATTAAAATTTCTATTATAATACGTGTTTGTATATATATGTGTGTGGGTATGTGTGCATTCATCTATCTATATTTATAAATAAAATCTTAGAATTCTAGAATATCAGGGCGAACAGCGCCCTTTGCACCCAGTGAGCAGCCTGACTCATTTGACAGAGACTGATTCCACAAAGCAGTTCTTTGTGTTGTTTTGAAGAGTGGTGCGCTTCTATTCTCTCTGCGGTGAAGTGTTGTCTAAGAATTGTTTCATGCCAAATCACCTTTTTCCCTCCCAAATCACTTTGATGACATGTCAGCAGCATAGAGTATTTAGGCAATGTCAACATATGTTTTATAAATGTTTAGAACTAATTTTAACCTCTACATTTCTATTTTCCAAAGAAACACACACATGCACACGGCACACACAATCCTGGGTTCAGAATTTGCTTATGGGCTGTGTGAGTCAAACAGGAGCATGAGTTCCCTTGCTTAAGGGTGCTTTTGTTCCTATTCTTTCCATGTATCCAACAGGAGACACTGTAGTTGGTGGGCTGCAGGCTCTTTCCAGAGGTCTGTGAGGCCTTTTAGACTGCATGGGTTTACGATGATGGTCTTGGGAAGAGGCTGGTTAATGAGGACAAATTCACAAGTGGAAAGACTTTCTGAGAAGGTTTCTCATTTCACTGCAATTGCTGAGCAAGCACCAGTGTTCATTTCTGCCTCATCCTCTGGGGACGTGAAGAGCTCTTATGGCAGGGAAATTTTAGTGCACACACTCATCACATTTTCCCAGGTATTGTGAAGATATGGTGAGGCTGCGATTTACACACTTATGTCAGGGCTAATGGTGAGCACTCAAAATTCCTAAATATGATTACATTTAAAGATACCATTACACTCCCGTTCTTTATTATTTTATGGCAGTGGATAAAGCTGTGGGGTTGTCAAATACCCTACCCCCTTTTCCTGTACAACTTCTATAACTGATTGTCAACATTAGTAGGAATAACAATACCACCATCCATTGAGTATGTTCTGCTCCAGACACAGTGCTAAATACTTACATGCATTATTTTATTTAGTATTTACAACAATCCTATGAGGTAGGTAGGTAATGAGCAAATTGAGGTTCAGAGTGGTGAAATAAGTTGCTTAAAATGACACTATTTTAAGGACCAGATTTGGGTATCAAATGTAAGTGTTTCTGACTCCAAAAACAGAGTTCTCAGTCTTTGTTAAATCCCTTGATTCCAGAGAAAGTTTAGTGTTCATTTACCTGGTCAAATTAGAGCAGTAGCTCTTAGTTCTCAACTGTTTTCTAAAAGTTTCTTCTTATCTTGATATAGTTCTAACATTTGAAGAAAAACAACTTCTTTCCATAGTAACAAAAGAGATTTATTTAGTAGTTAATTTTTAAATTCCAGTCCTTCACTTGTTCTCACTAATTCTAATGTCCATCCTGCAAGGAGATATGTGGAAAAGATGATGCCTACACTACCAGTATCAGATTTAGAATTCCCTGGGGAGCTAGTTTAAAATGCAGATTTCTGGATCCCCCTGGGACTGGAATAAGAATCTGGGCAGTCAGATGGGACTGAGGAAATTGCCTTTTAATAAATTCTCAAATACATGAATGTCTAGAAGGAGAAACATGAATTTTGGAATCAAAATTTATTTATATCCCAGTTTTAGCTCTTTTTACTGTTTTTTTTTTTTTTTTTTTTTTTTTTTTTTTTTAAAGAGAGAGAGACAGGGATAGGAGGGAGACAGAAAGAAACATTGGTGTGAGAGAGAAACATCGATCAGTTGTTTCCTCCATGCACTCTAACTGGGGATTGAACCTGCAACCTGGATGTATGCCCTGACTGGAAATCGAACTGCTGACGTTTCAGTGCATGGGATGATGCTCCAACCAACTGAGTCACACTGGCCAGGGCTTTAGCTCTTTTTAATTATTTGACTTCAGGCAAACTGTTTTTTTTTTTTTTATTAGTTAAGGTATTACAAATGTGTCCTCATCCCCCCCATTAACCCCAACCTTCCCCCCGCCCCGCACACTCATGCTCCCATCCCCCTGTTGTCCATGTCCATTGGTTTGGCTTATATACATGTATACAAGTCCTTTGGTTGATCTCTTCCCCTTACTAGGCAAACTGTTTATAGAGCTGTAGTGAAGATTAAATTAGCTAGTGTGTGTGTGAAAACAGTAATGTTTAAGAGTACTAATAGTGATGAAAGCTAATACTTTGATCTCTAAGTTACCTCGTCAAACACTGTGCATGTATTAACTCATCCAAGCTTCACAGAAACCACCTAAGGGAGGACTACGATTATTTCTAATTTACAGAAGAGGGGGCTGAAGCACGGAGTTTAAATCAAGCCAGGTTTGGTATCAGGGAGTCTGGCTCAGGTTTGTGCTCTTCAACTCTGTACCCAGCTGTTCCTCATAGTAGGTATTTACTGACTGTTAGTTCCCTTTGGACCATCTTATAAAAACAACAGCAACAAAAACTAGGTGCTAGGTGCTAAACAATAGAGCTTTTTCCTTATGACCCAGACAGGTATGCACTTTATGGTACATTTCTTTTTAAGATTATTCATTCAGTCCAGGATCAGATACGTGTTTTCAATAAGATCTGTTTGGGTTATCCGATGGCTTGCTTTGTACAGGGCTACTCAAAATTTGGCTTGTGGACTTGCAGCATTAGCACAGATGGATGCTAGTTAGGCAAATTCTTAGGTTGCACTGCAGATGAATATACCAGAATCTCTGGGCATGGCCCAGTGATCTGTTTTGACAAACTCTGCAGGTGACACTGATGCATCCTAAGGCTGAGAACCAATGGTTTAGAGGAGAGAGAAGAGAGAGAGAGAGAGAGAGAGAGAGAGAGAGAGAGAGAGAGAGAGAGAGAGAGAAATTTTTTTTATGGTTTATAAAAACAGTAAAAAAAGTTGACATGTCTTTACTCCCTGGTGATTTAGTTAGAATTATGGTTGTTCTTCTTTGGAAATAGGGTATTCACTCAGGGAACAGAGGGTGCCTGCTAATGATGGACATACAAGTAGAAATCAGACACCGTTCTGGTGCCAATGAGGTTGCAGCCTAGTGATAAGGAAAGACGAGTACATCAGACCAGAACACGGTGCAGGCAGGGCTGTGATGCAGCTTGCACAAAACACTCTGGCTGGAGCTAAGGTTGGGCAGGGGAGGCTGTCATCAAGGTGAAATCTGAGTGGTGACTTGAAGGATAAAGAGACTTGCTCTAGACAGCGATGGTTATCTGAAGCTTACTGAAAAATTGAGACTAACTTCATTTAAGAGTAGAATAACAACAGTTATGAAGACTTTGCCCTCCAAATAAGATCTAGTCAGGGAACTACTTACTAGTGGCTACATATAACACTATCCAGTGTACACACAATCTAGGTGCAGGGGGTGTTTTTAGACTTTAGAGAAGTATCTAACCTATTCCAAATGGTGGGTTAGATCAGTTCCGGGAAGACTTCCTGGAGAAGGAAGTCACATAACCAGAGCAGAATCTGAAAAGATGGGAATAAATTACACACCTAGAAGTTTTTCCAGACAGAAAGGGCAGCTGAGTCCAGGAACACTGTTAAGGGCAGTGCTTCCCAACTTTTAGCAACTGATACATTGAGAAAAAGGTAGCATTTGCAAGGCACCCTGGGCAATGCAGTGCACTGGTGGCACACAGGTTGGTGCTTTCTGGTTTAGGGAGTGCGAGTTGTTCAATAATCAGAGTGTACAGAAAGAGGCTGAGAAGGCGGTTTGGAGAGCAGAGAGTGGGAGAGGTGGCAGATGTCATCTCCTAGGAATTATTTTATATATAAAATGAGATAACCACCACTTCAAAGGAAATTAAATTATTATTATATGTTTAGCCCATATTTCTTACAAAGCATTGGGAGACAGCTGGCCTCTCTTCTAGAAGGTAAGGTGCCAGAAGAATTTTAATGTTGCCCCTTTGGGTGTCTCAGGGAATGAGGTTTTCCCTCTCCTTGGGTCCAGAGGGGAGGCTGTGTGTTGTTGCAATCAGAAGATCAAAATCCAACGGAGTGAGAACTGAAATCATTGTTTCCATGAATGAAGATGGCTCCACTATTCATTTTCCTCTGTGTGGGATGAGACATGTCAAACCCTCCTCCATTGAAAACAGCTTTGCTCGAACTAATTTGGGCTTTAATCTTAAGAGCCACACTTTCTGGAAAGTAGAATTGGTACAGTTTAAATATAAATCTCATCTAAAAGCTGTTTCACAAGACCAGTGGATCTTAAGTATTTCTGTTCATTTCCCTATATGTGTCTCTTTTATTAGAATCAGAACTTCCCACCCAGTTTTTTAGGGACATTCCATCTGCCCCCAAGAAGAAAACCAAGGCCTTGGCCACTGAACAATGTCCTCTGCCTCCTTTCCCCACTGGGCCTTCTTTTATAAATCTGAACAGGGAGAGCAGAAGCAGCAGGAGAGGCTATAAGATTTATGTTAGAAAAGCTTAAAAGAAAAACGTTTTTGTTTGGGATTTGAGACGGACATTCATGGGGAGAATATGACAGCAATGGGGAGAACATATTTTAAAGATGTTCTGCCAGGCACAAGAAGTTACCGTCCTCCACTCCTGGCACCGTGTTCCTGAGAAGGTGCACCGTGAAGCACTGAACTCAAGGTGTCCTTGAGCTGCACAAGCATAATTTTACTTGAGCTTCAGAGAAGGCTCCACTTATCAGTCTTTTAGAATTCAGTATGTCTTCTGGCTTTTCACTGCAAGGTCACTGGTGAGGTTTACAAGAATTGGTTGGGCTGAAAAGAAGGGGGAAAGGACATAACCCAGGAGCTGGTAGTAAACAAGGTTCTATGGGTGCATCATTTCCTGAGACTGGCAAAATAAATGAGGGGGAGCTTCTAGAGTGATTAATTTCTTGCCATTTAATTTATAAAATGGTAAAGGATGATTTTATGTGTTCTGTTTCTTCCTATTTTAAATAGAAGTTGGTATCGGAGATACCAAGAGAGTTGAGATTTCTTTTAAGGAATGCAGGACAAAATCTTCGTGTTGTGAGATGAAGTTTGGCTGAGAAGAGATGAGAAGCTGAATAGAGAGTAGGGGATTTATATCATAAGCTTTAAAAAACTATGGTAAAATAGACATAATATAAAAATTGCTATCTTAACCATTTGTTAGCAATTTTTAAATGCACAGTTCAGTAGTGTTAAGTACATTGTTGTGCAGCTAACCTGCAGAACTCTTGCAGTCTTGAAAAACTGAAACTCTATACCCATTAACCAATTTTTTAAAATATATTTTATTGATTTTTTTTTTTTTTTACAGAGAGGAAGAGAGAGTGATAGAGAGTTAGGAACATCAATGAGAGAGAAACAACTGTCAGCTGCCTCCTGCACACCCCCTACTGGGGATGTGCCTGCAACCAAGGTACATACCCTTGACCAGAATCGAACCTGGGACCCTTCAGTCCGCAGGCCAATGCTCTATCCACTGAGCCAAATGAGTTAGGGTGCATTAACCAATTTTCTATTGCTTCCTTTCTTCAGTCCCTAGCAACCTACATTCTACTTTCTGTCCATGAATTTAATTCTTCTAGGTATCTCATATAAGTAGAATCATAAATATTTTAAATATTTATTTATTTACGTTAATTCTCACCTGAGGATTTCCCCCTCCCCCCATTGATTTTTATTATTTATTTATTTATTTATTTATTTATTTTTTGAGAAAAACTGGCTAGGGCTAAAATAACTTTTAGTTTTGGAATAATTTTATATTTACAGTAAAGTTACAAAGGTAGTACAGAAAGTTCTTAGATATCTTTTACCTAGTCTCAGCTAATGTTAACATGTCACATTATCATTGTACATTATGTCAAAACTAAGAAACCAACATTGGCACATTACTATAACTAAACTCCAGACTTTATTTGAATTTCACCAATTTTTCCTTTGATATTCTTTACCTGTTCCAGGATACAATTTAGGAAGTTACATTTCATTTAGATAACTATACTTAAAAAGAAACCACTTTATTTTTTTATAGCACTTGTAGGTTCACAGTAAAATTGAGGTGGAGGTACAGAGATTTCCCATGTACCTCTGGACCCACATATGCACAGCCTTGCTCATTATCAACATCCATCACCAGAGTGATACATCCTGTATAATAAAAGGCTAATATGCAAATTGTCCCCTCAACTGAGAGTTCAACCTGGAGTTTGATCAGGGGGTGGGACTGGCCAGCAGGCCAACTGTCCTCGGCCCCTCCCCCGGCTGGCCCTCCCCTGATCAGCACCCCCCACCTCGATTGGGGGGCAGGACTTGCCAGCCACCCGATCAGCCCCAATCGGGGCAGGCTAGCCAGACCCAGCCTGTGCATGAATTTGTGCATCAGGCCTCTAGTTTATAATAATCATGATCCTACATTGGCACAACATAATCACCCACAGTCCATAGTTTACCTTAGGGTTCATCTTGGTGTACATTCTCTAGGTTTGCACAAATGTATAACGGCATGTATCTACCATTATAGTATCATACAGAATAGTTTCACTGCCTTAAATGTCTTCTGTGTTCCACCTATTCATCCTTCCCTCAGACTCTCCACCCCGTGGCACACAGAGATCATCTTACTAGCTCCACAGTTCTGCTTTTTCCAGTTGGAAACATGCAGTAGGCACCCTTTTCAGATTGTCTTCTTTCACTGAGCAATCTGCATTTAAATTCCCTCCATTTCTTTTCATGGTTTGATAGCTCATTTCTTTTTAGTGCTGAATAATGTTCCATTGTCTGGATGTACCACAGTTTATTTATCATCCACCTACTGAAGGATGTCTTTGTTGCTTCCAAGTTTTGGCAATTATGAATAAAGTTGCTATAAACATTCATGTGCAGGTTTTTATGTGGATATAATTTTTCAACTGCTTTTGGTAAATACCAAGGAGAGCAATTGCTGGATCATATGGTAAGAGTATGTTTAATAAGAAACCACCAAACTGTCTTCCAAAGTAGCTGATTATTTTGCATTCCCACTAGCAATGAGTGAGAGTTCCTGTTGCTCCACATCCTCAGGAGCATTTGGTGTTGTCAGTGCTCCAGATTTTGTTCATTCTCATAGTATGTGATGACTCTCATTATTGCTTTAATTTGCATTTCACCAGGGACATAGGATGTGGAGCCCCTTTTCATATGCTTATTTGCCATTTGTATGTCTTCTTTGGTGAGGTGTCTGTTAAGGACTTGGGTCCATTTCTTCAATGGGGTTGTTTGTGTTCTTATTGATGAGTTTTAAGATTTCTTTGTATTTTTTAGCATTCATTTGTCAGGTGTGTCTTTTGCCGCTATCCCACATCCCCCCAACCAGCCTGTGGTTTGTCTTCTTGTTCTCTTGACTGTCTTTCACAGACTGTTAAAAATTCTCAAACTGAGTAGTCGCACCAAGATGGAACTGTTCTTTTCTTAATTGTTAATGATTTATTTTAGCAAACAAAATGGACATATGCTTTGGTTTATTCATAATACTAAGGAACATGCTCGTTAGTCCTGCACTGAGTTAGGGGGATCCCAGCTTTCAAGGAGTGTGCTTTCTGGAAGGCACATGCGTAACATCTGAGCATCAGAGGGAAGAGCATGTCTGCTGAGATATGGAAAAACCTCCTGGAGGAGGTAGCACTGCAGCCAACCTTGAAGCTTAAGTTGGATTTTATATGTAACATTTGTCACTTTAAGAAATTTTTCTATTATGGTTTACTTTCAATATAATTTTTTATTAGTTTTAGATGTACAGCATAGTGGTTAGACAATCATATAAGTTACAGTGGTCTCCCTCATGTTTCAAGAACCCACCTGGCACTGTACATAATGATTACCGTATATTGACTATATTCCCTATGTTGTGTGACTTTCATAGCTACCAATTTGTACTTCTTAATCCCTACACCTTTTTCACTCAGTCTCCAACCTCCCTCCCCGCTGGCAACCATCAGTCTGATCTCTGTGTCTATGAATCTGATGACAAAACTGTTCTTGATGAAAGATGCTTTGGTTGTTCTGTGGGAAGTCCTCCAATCGAAGTGGTTCATTGTCTCAGATCTTAGCTAACTCTGGCCACATTTTACATTAGTTGATTTAGTCAGGCTCAGTCTGTTGCCTCTGAATGTGTTGTGGCAGGAAGGAGTTTCTTTCCTCCTTTCCAAGCTTCAGAAATCCCCCCTCTTTGCTGAGCTTCCCTTTTTCAGGGGCCCTCAGGCTGTGTTCTCACATCTGGTGGGTGCTTTCCAAGCCTCTCTTAAATCATAGAATTAAGCATATATGACTGTTGGAGTCATACTCCACTGGGTGGACATGACCATTATGAAAAGTTGACTGCTGCTTGGGTATAGCTGTGAGTCTCATGGTGGGGAGGGGGTAAGTGAGAGGGGCTGCCAGGGTGGGGACTGCGGCTCTTTCACACTCTCCTTGTCTTCCCTGCTGACCTTAGAACCACCGTTATTCATGTGAATATTATCTACCTTTTATTAAATCCAAAACCAAAGCAAACAAATAAATAACCAAGCAAAAACACTGGTTATGGGGGGAGTTGGTTAAATAGTTATTCTTTTTGTCTGATTACAAATATATAAACCTGTTCTTCTAGAGACAGAATCAGGTTTATGTTTGTATCCCTGGTTTGTCCCATTTTTTTTTTCTGCAGGTCAATCAAAGTCCTTCCCCACTATCTGACTTCAGGGCCTTCTCCAGAGTCATAAGTTAGTCCAGGCCTGTGCTGTGCGTGCCAGACATGAGCCACGGGGAATGGAACCGATGGAGCGCTGGTCCCAGAGGCCCCAGAGCTTGTTTTCCTGACCAGTCCCTGATGTCAGCTGGCCGGCTGGCCATTTGCTGCCTCCTCAGAAGGTAGAGTGAGGCACGTACAGCTGCCTTGCTGAGCAGGATAATGTGCCTGCCTTTCTAGCAAACTAATTAGAAAGACTAAGGCAGAAGCAGTTTCTTCCCCCCAAGTGATTTCTTCTTCCAGAAAGTTATTATCTTCCTGGCTGTACTCAGTGACTCACCTCATGACTTGTCAGCACCATTCAAAACATTATTTCTGTCCACATGACACCATGCCTGTGCTCCCACTTAGGGTTCATATTTTCATTGCATGCACACCTGTAAACACCCAGCCCATCCTACCCCCTACACACGTTCTCATGTGTGCAAGCTGGTAAGGCCTCTCTGGATTTATGTATTTCTGTAATAAGCAAATACAGGGTTCTTTGGGGTCACAAGATCTTAAATGAAAGCAGATTATAAATCTCAAAACACAATAGAGATTTACAAAGCAACTGAAAGAAATCTATAGAACTCACTATGGAGATCACTCGGAAGTTAACTCAAGTGTGAATAACAGAGTAAGCATGCCAATCCGTTTTTTCCCCCCACCACATTGGTAAAGGTTTCAAGTCTGGAGAGTTAGGTATATCCCAGTCCATTTTTTTCTTTTAGTCTGGATTGATTTTCTTCCTAAATATTTCACATTGTCCTCTGTATTCTGCAAGCCCAGCTGTCTACTCTCTCTGTGTTAATTTGTGCCGTTAAACAATTTGCAAGGACCTTTTTTCCAAGTACCTCAATGTCAAGCTACTTCTATTACTCCTAGGACTTGCTGCCCTTGCTCCCATATCTTAGGAGCTCACTTTCTTTTCTGTTTGTTTTTCTCAGTTTCCCATGGCTTATGCAACTCAGGCTGGCTAGTACCCTGCACAGAGGCACATAACAGGCTGCTAACATTTTTTGCTGAGTAAATGCATTGAATTAATGCCCTTAAGGCTGCATCTTTCTGCTTGGTCTACACCGGGACTTTCTATGGTTTATTTATTCTTTCACTGGGAGTCAGGTTGCTAGATTGTTTAAACAAAATTATCAGATCCTCTTGATAAAAATTGCCTCCCAAATTTAAGGTATTAGAAGTTTATAGATAACGATTCATATCATATTTTCATATCACAGCAGGTTATGCAAGTTTCTGTTACTTTTGTTTTTTAAACATTTGCCTTATGCTTTCTAACATTCGGGCGGCCTGTTGTTTAAAACACACACAGTCCAGTGCCACAGGGTGCGCACACCCACAGGGCTTTGATGTTTCAGAGTAAATGCCAATCAGTGAGGGATTAGAGATCTTATTAGAATTGAGCTCATCCCCCTGGGAGAGATCAGATGCAGTTGACCTCAGTACAGCCTCCCTTGGTCCCCAGAATCCCTAATAGGAAGGGGTGCTTGAGGGAAGCACCTGGAATCAAACATTGGTTTCCTGTGAGGGGGGCCTTACCAAGCCTGAAAAGCTCTATTCTCGTTTTGCCACTGCCCTCTTATCCTCACTCCCAATCTCTTAATTGTTGTCTTCTCTTTATCCTACCATCCAAACCCATGCACTTCTATTTCATTACATTTACAAACGTCAGGTTTTCTCAGCTCTGACTCTTACTTTTGCTCTCTCTGTCCCATCTTTGCGTCAGCATAATGGGGTTCATAAAAGTAGCTAGCTCATCGGATCCTTCTGAAGATGAAATGAGTTACACCATGTAAAAAGCTTATTATGGTTGATGGCATTGAAGAGTTGCTCCATGAATTATCATTTAGAGAGTTATCTCCCCCCTCCCCCAAGAAATGTTGCTTCGCATTATGGACCGAATTGTGTTCCATCAAAATTCCTATGTTGAAGCCCTAACCATCAGTACCTTAGAAACAGTATTTGGAGATAGGGCTTTTAAAGAGGTGACTAAGTAAGAATGAGTCTGTAAGGGTGTACCCTAATCAACTATGATTGGGGTACTTATAAGAAGAGGAAGAGACACCAGGGGCACACATGCACAGGGGGACAATCGTGGTAAGAGGCAGCAAGAAGGCACCCCTATGGAGGCAAAAGAGAGAGAGGCCTCAGAGTAACTCAACCCTTCCAGACCTGACCTTGGACTTCCAGTCTCCAGAATTGTGAGAAAATAAGTTTCTGGGGTTCTTTTTTTCCTTTTAAGGGTAAAAATTTTATTGAGGAAACTTGTGCTATACATTTTCATAGAGAGTCACATAAGAAAGCAAAAATATTATTCTCCCCTCATCCTAGAAATAAATAAGAAGGGCACACAATTTGTTTTTAAATCACAACACTTGGAGGTTTAGCAATAGCATCCAAAACAAACAGAAAGGAGGTGGGGGAAGCATTTACTATAAACCTCAGATTTCTTTGCTTGGGGTTCTCCCCATGTGGTATTAATATTTCTTCTTTCAATTTATGTGACCAAAACAGTAAAATCCAGGACAAAAAATATACAGCTAGTGGTTGCTGAAACTGGGGAGGTTGCTCTCTTGTCTTCTATGCAGGCAAAATTTCGGTTGTTAATGCCACCCAATCTGGTATTCTGTATGGCAGCCCAAGCAGACTAGCACACTCCCTGAAAAGAACAAGGCCAGCAATGTCCAAACTATTTCCTCCTAATGTGAGAGGATTAGGGGAGTGCTCTTTCTGCTATGATGACGACATCTAGATTAGAGTCACCCCATCAAAAGGAGTGATTTCACGTACACTCTGAAGCATTGTGCATTTCGAAAAGGGAATCTTTTTCTGTTACTGAGGATATTTCCATCGTACATTGTGCTCTTATGACAAGTGTGTTCCATTACCTTCCTGGCAATCCTTCTAAGATGCAAATATAACTTTGTAATGCACACTTATCAAATATTCTCATGACTTTTCAGAACTAGACTTTAAAAGATTTTTTAATTTAATTTTTATTTATTTATTTATAACCTTCACAACATTTTATTCTATTTAAAAAAAAATATTTATTGTTGAAAGTATCACATATGTCCCTTTTCTCCCCCATTGACCCTTTCTAGTCCACCCCCACCCCCACTCCAGGCCTTCACCACCCTATTGTCTGTGTCCACCATATATGCATATAAGTTCTTTGGTTGATCATTTCCCACCCATCACTTCTCCTGCCTTCCCTCTCAGATTCTGCTTCTATGTCTCTGGATCTATTTTGTTCATCAGTTTATTTTGCTCATCAGATTCCACATATGAGTGAGATCATATGATAACGGTCTTTCTCTGACTGGCCCACTTCACTTAGCATAATACGCTCCAGCCCCTTCATGGTGCCTCAAAGGGTAAGAGAAGATTTTTTCTTTTTTCTTTTAAAGGGCTCATTAAAGTTTTTCTTTTTTGCTAAATATTCTTTATCTTTAGAAGAGGGCTTCTAGTTGGAGAAAGATTGAGGCCGGCAAAAGACATCGCCTGGAATAGCACAGCCCTGCGGTTCGTGCTGCTGGGCAGGTCAGCAGGGACAGCACAGCAGTGACTGAATCAGGCTCATGTTCTTAAAGTGGCCTCCTGGCACTGTCTGCAGTGCGAGTGAGGATATGTGGACACACGTCCTGCCATTTCACGCTAATGAATCTTACTTGTGGAGCATTTATGTCTAATAGTCTTTCTGTTTCTTGCACATGCCAAAGACTGAACTTCTAACAGACAACTCTAAGTGAGAGGCGTGTTTACTTCACAGAAAGCTCTATTGTGGGGAGGAGGAAATATTGCCTCTGGCAATGTAACCGGGAGACAGACTCCTCCACTCAAAGAATAAAATAAGCCTTTCCTTGATGATGCTCCCTTTTTTGGTTCCATTGAATTAAATGTTGCAAACTGGTAGCCAAATTTGGTTAACATATAGGTTTTGTCTGACATGCATGTTATTTACGCAGGTTTTCAGCCTGAACATGTTTAGACAGAGCATGACTTTCTATTGGACACAGTTGCCATCACTCCCTGTTGTCTTACACACAACACATTGGTTCCCACTCATTGATGGCACTTACTTGGCTCCTCTATGCATTTAGCTTGCAGTCCTTGTTAAATTGTTCCTTGGCTACAGTCAGAGATTTTGCCTAAATGCAGAAAAAGGATTGTTAAAAAGCTCTTGTTTACTACTGTGGGTCAGAGAATGCTTTCATCTGCATTGAATGCATTCCAGATACCTGAGGGATTTAGAACACTGCCTCCAATACAACTTTTTCTGTAGCCAGCAAGACATGGACTTTCAACTCGCAATTTCTTCTAAAACCTGAGAAGTGAGCTTTAGTATGATACCTCACACACTAGTTATTCTTAATTTTGAGGCTAGACCTGAGCTATCCAATGTGGTAGGTGCTGGCCACATGTGGATATTGAGCACTTGAAATGTGGTTAGTCTGAATTCAGATGCACTGTGAATGTAAAAAAGAGTCTCAAATACTTAGTACAAAAATAATGTAAGATAAGCACCTCAGTTTTTTTTAAATGAACACCTTTTATGTCAATATCTTTAAAAGTCCTTTTATATTAATACCTTTTAAATGATAACTTTTTGAGATATTGGGTTAAATAAAATATATTATTAGTTAATTTGACCTGTTTCTCTTTAGTGTTTTTAAAATGTGACCACTAGAGCCCTGGCTGATATGGTTCAGTGGTGATGGGTTTGATTCCTGGTCAAGGGCATGTGCCTGGTTGCAGGAGGCAACCAGTCGATGTGTCTCTCTCACATCTCTCTCTCTCTCTCTCTCTCTCTCTCTCTCTCTCTCTCTCTCTCTCTCATCTCCTCCTCCCTCTCTCCCCTCCCTCCCTTCCACTCTCTCTGAAAAGCAATGAAAAAAATATCCTCAGGTGAGGATTAACAAAAGAATGTGATTCCTACAGGATTTAAAATGCATATGTGGCTCACATTGTATTTCTATGGGACAGCATTGGCTAGAAGTTAACCAAATGACTTCTTAACTACATTAAGTTTATTAAGTTCTCAACACCATATGCTGAGTTTATTTCTAACCCTTCTACAAAATAACGAATGACTATTTTTGGTTTCCAGAAAGAGGCCCCTTTCTGGGATGTGGTGTTAAAGGTGAGTGGCTGAGCTGACAGGAGGAAGTGTGCCAGGAAGATTTTGCATTCAGCAGCAGGTGAGCACACAGTCCAGGAGGGTTTGGGTGAGAAGTTAGTGGAGGCTTGGAGGTGTGTGACATGATTTATCACCTTTGTCACTTGTATTTCTCTAGTGCACGCACACACATAGACACACACACACACACACACACACACACACACACACACACACACACACACACAGCTGTGGCCAGGAGCCTCTCTTAGGGGTTCTCTTGGCATCTAACGAGAATTCCTTTCCAGTGAGAAGTGACCTTTGTGTTCTTTTAATATCCGACTGGCTGTTAGAAATCACTCTTGGACACTTTCCTTCTTGGTACAGATATTTAAGAGACAAGCCATTTCAGCATGAATTTCATTAGAGTTCAATATTTCTAAATAGTTTTTTTTCCTTCTGATATAAAACTTATATACAATGTGATGTGTACAAATCTTAGTTGTACATTCACTGAGATTTGACACATGCATACACCTCTGTAACCCAAATCCCTATCACAATAACTATTGAACATTTCCATCACTCCACACAGTTCCCTCCTGTTCCTTCCCAGTCATTTCCTGTTCCAATCCCACCTCTCAGAGGAAGCCACTGCTCTATCTCCTGTCATATGTTGGTTTGGCCTGTCCTAGGACTTCATATAAATGGGATCACATAATATGCACTCTCTTCCATAAAACTTCTTTTTTTCAGTATGTTTTTGAGATTTATCTGAAAAGTTAAATGAGCAATTTCTAAGGAAAAATGTTATACAATTTAAAATTCTCATCAAATATTTACCATAAAAAAGCATGGGGGTCTATAGGTTTTATGTGTAATGGATTTCAAACTATCAACAGATAATTTCTATACATTTTATATTATTTCATGGCAAAGATATAGATAGAAAACTGTTCAGATAGAAAACTGTTCAGATTGTCTTGCTAAGCTACCAGAATTCCAATTCCAGAGCCAATCAATATAACACTCAAAAAAGAAAATAAACATGAATTCCACTTATGGATGCAAAAATCCTGAATATAATATTAAACTGAATCCATATACCTTATAAAATAATATATAGCAATCAAATAGAAGTTATTCCAGGATTATAGATAGCTTAATATTAAATAAACTATCAATATATTTTATTATCTCAATAGGTAACAAAACAAACACCCAAACACACACTTGATTATCTTGATAGCTGTGGCATTTATCTTGATAGATGGGCATTTAAGGATTTCTAGTTAAACATGAAAATGGAGCATATGCATTAGCTCAAAGACTCCCAAAATCCACTAAAATAACAGTAAGGGAATGCAAAAAGGTAGAAACTTTTAAATTTTTTTATTGATTTCAGGAAGGAAGGGAGAGAGAGATAGAAACATCAATGATGAGAGAGAATCATCCAGTGGCTGCCTCCCGCACCCCACTCCCCTTCACTGGGGATCGAGCCTGCAACCTGGGCATGTGCCCTGACCGGGAACCGAACCATGACCTCCTGGTTCATAGCTTGACGCTGAGCCATGCTGACCAGGCAAAGGTAGAAACTTTAAAGGAGAAGGAAAACTTGAGAGGAGACTGTTGCTGACTAGAGAAGTCAATACAATTCTAGAAGGAAGAAAACAGATGGAAGAACAGGGGGATGCCAACCAGGAACAAGTTATTCTGCATCACCTAAGCTCAGAACAGCTCAGGAATAAGGGTGACAGGTACCCTTCAAAGTAAGGATATGAGTGGGCTGGAAACAAGATATTCTGCTGGAAGTTTATATAAAAAACAGTTAGACCCTCAGATTCCCTCTTCACCTCCCATAGCCAAACAAATCTCCCTCTCTGACCATCAAAGAAGACTGGAGCTTTATTCTCTGGAGACGTTTAGCCAGAGAGATGTGGACTAGGCCACCAGTGGTAGTTAAAGGCATTGGTGCCATATTGAAAACAGGGTAATTAACTCAAGATTGATGAGACGCCAGATCCTCTCTCCAGCTCAGTGCCCAGGCAGGACACTGGTAACCAGGCTTATGCCTCACCTCTCAGGAGAGTAGAGAATTATTTTCTGAGGAAAATGGCTAGGCCAAGAGAAAGACCTATAGAAAGAGATATTTGTGTTTCCCAATGGCATGGTTGGGTCCATGCCAATTACTGTGTAATGAGGGCCATCATTCTGTAAGCCTTATGCACAGACATAAACACATAGCTTTTTAAGAGTAAAAAAAAGAGTAACTGAGAATTATTATATATTTAAGGAAATATCTTAATGTGAAAATATTTAATATCAAAGACATGTTAAAACATAAAAAAAGAAACTCAGAGGAAACAGAGACAAGGCAGAAAGCAGAATAAAACTTCACAAGGCTATATAATTAGTATTCTCAGATAAGAAAAGATTGTATTAGTGAAATAAATGCAGGATGCTTTAAGAAAGGAAAATCTGGAGGCCAAGAAAAGCCTTTTAGAAATAAAAAAACACATTAACATGAATGTTAAGAAGTCAATTGAAGGTTTGGAAGAGAGAGCTGATGAATCTTCTAGGAAGGAGAAGGTGGTTAGTGAGGAGAAGGAGGAGGAGAACAAGAGGATTCCCTGGAAAACACGGTCAGAGCAAAACGCAAATGCTGGTGCTTTATTTGAGTCATAAACCTAGGGAAGCAAGAGTGAGAACAAAGGGGATGTGAGACAAGGAAAGATGTCAAGAGATGTAAAATGATGCATTACCAGTCTGGTTACCACTTCATGACACCCTGAAGAGAAAAAGTAGGTTAGTAGGAAGGTCCACTCAGCATGCAAGATTTTTTTCCAGGTGGGAGTGCAAGGAGCCACAATTTGTAACAATCTGCAGGAAGGAGCAAGGAGATCCTTTCTCTTGCTTCTGTTGATTGATGTTTACCTCATCGGAGTTAACCTTTCTGCACATGCAGGTTGTATCATTGGCCCCTTTGGAAGCTACCAGAGATGCCAGGTCCCATGCTGTACAGTGTCGTGTTTCATCTAAGAACTGAAGTGAAGGGAGGAGCCAGGAACTCTGCAGCCGTGGTCACAGAGGAGGGTCTGACATTCCCGGGGCAAGTGGCCAGTTAGCCTCAAGTAAGACTACTACCAGTTGTGATAGTCCATAATTTTACCAACAGTATTTTATTACCATAAATACTAGTATATCTCTCAGTTATTAATTATCCATAAGGCCAGGCCTTGGGCTACAGGTGTTATGTGTACTTTTAAAAATTTCATTTAATTCTCACAACAGTCCTCTGAGTAAAGACTATTATTATCACCATTTTATAGACCTACTCAGAATCATTATCCCAGGCACAGCACCCACGCCTCTGTACTTTTGAAAGCTCCCGTGTAATTCCAACACATCTGTCCATGGTTGGTCATTCCGGAACCATTATGCCTATTAATATGGGAGAGGTGATGATGGATGACACAGATATTCTGCCCACTATGTGCTTAGAGGCTACTAGACAAATACATAAATGCCTGGTAAAGGTATGCCAAATGACCAAACTAAAACAGTTTAGTAATGAGTCTGATGCACTTTATTTAAGGGAAAACAATCCATAGATTGGGGGAAGAACAGGTGGTAGAACACGCCCACTCAGGGATTTGGGGTAAGAGCGAGCCTTATAGAGCATTAGAAGAGGCAACAGGACATGATGGGCTAGGAGGGCAGGGATTTCCTTATATGGCTTGTAGGTCCTATTAACTAGGATAAGGTAAGTTAGCTAAAGCTGAGTTAGAGGATTGTGGTTTCTTTGACAGGCGTTTCCTGTAAGTGCCCACTGACTTAGGTTTAGATTTGGGACATGGGCAAGGCCACTGGAACAGCTGCCATTTTGTGGGCCCTGACATAGGAATTAACTTTATTGGGTATAAACTCCTATGAAATGGACTCAAAGTATGGCTGTGGTATCTGAGAGTTGTGCTTTTTGCATGAAGATGGTTATTAACTTCTTGGTTTGATTTTTAAAACTTCTATTATACCATAGCCCTACAGAAGAATCATGGAAAGAGGAAAGTTTTAAAAAATATTCAAACCCAAATCCGCTTTGATTTGGATCTCTTCTGGTGAAGCAAGGCTTTTACTAGTACATGTCCTTGGGAAGGAAGAATTCAGAAATTAAATTTTAATGGAGCTGGGTGTATGGAGAGAGTGGATACAATGAATAAATGTTTGTGTAGATAGTAATGAAGTATTTACCTATAGGCACATGCTGTTTTTATGTTCTTCCACAATTTACACGGTACTTGAATGGATAAATGTTGCCATGGCAACGTTGTTACAAACAAGATGGAATTGCATACAAATGAATCATGACTTTATATGCAAGACAAAGAAGCAATGTTCTCCTATTAGGGCTGGCTTTATAAAGCTTAAAAATTACAGCAAACATGTTAATGAGACTTTCTTATTGTTTCTGATGAAGAAAAGAGGGAAGTGCACAGGGATGAGTGGAGAGGGGTAGAAGCTGTGAATTATATTTATTTCCATAACATTACTGCACTGGGCACAGATCTGTTGCCTCAGTTTAACCTGCTGGCATCCCAGCCCTTTTGACAGTATGGGGTTTGAGATGGTCTCTTTCAGAACATGTAGTCCAGGAGTTCACACATGTGAGGGGAACATGGCAAGAAGCTATCTTTTTATTGGGTTGAAAGAGATAGGTAATTTAATCATTCATTTCAGGGTGTGAGGCAGAGAGTGAAATGATTATACACGTGGTTCCAAGGGACTTATGATCCTTCCTGAAGGTCAGAAAGCTTGAGGGGTTTTATGCGTGAGGGAGAAAATTTGAGTGTCTTGGTGATTCTTTGGGCATCTTCTCTTTGAGCTCCATGAAGAGAGACTCTGTGTGTGGGCCCCACAATCATGTACTAATGTACTCTAGTTCATTGGTTTAGGTTATGGTTGTATATCATCCCTTCCTTCCATTAGGCTATGTCCTGGGGCTGGGGAATGCCTGTGTTGTGGCATTGTCTTGATCAAATACCATTCTTTGATACAGTGCTGGGAGTACTACTAGGCTGCTCTTGGCTGTAGTCTTATCTCAGTGTTTCCTGCGCTTGAGCCTACATCTGAATCACCTGGAGGTTAAAACCAGGTGGCTGGGCCTGCTCCTAGAATTTTTGAATCTGCATTTCTAACAAGATCCCAAGTGATGCTGATGCTGTTGTTGTGGGGACCACACTTTGTGAACCATTGTTTTACCCAACACTCACATGATATAGAGTATGGGGTCGTTAGTCTTATGGTTTCCTTCTCAATTCCCAGGAAATGGCTCGGCAGCAATTCAGGGACTTCTATGATGGAGAGATTAAGAAAAGGACTCTCTTTAGTCAGTTCCCAGGCAGTGTAGAAGGAACTATTTTCTGTAATTGAAGAATATTGAGAATAGAGGTGATAGAATGCACCACTCAGAGAGTAGTCCTGGCCGAGCGACATTGGCCTCACAGGGGAGCCTATTAGAAATGCAGATTTTTAGATGCTACTCTAGACCTGCTGAATCAGAGCTGGCATTTAACAAGCATCCAGGTGATTCTTTTTCCCCACGTGATTTGTTTGCACTGTGGTCCAATGCATGGGAGAGGGCTTCAGGGTGGTTAAAAGAATGCATAGTAATTTCAAGGAGAGGCTCAGGTAAAAGCCAGACATCAGAGGAATGCAGAGGGGCCCCTCAAAGGCCTCTGGGCTCCAAAGGCGCCTCATCATGCTTGAAGGGGAGCCTTTCGAGATATACTGGCCCAGCCCAGTCTGGGGGCTGGCCAGCCTGCGGATGTGAGTCAGGTGTCGCCCATCTTAATGAGTTTCACCTTCTCACCCCGGAAGTGATTCTCCGGGAAGTCACAGGGATGAGGGTCTGCGCGGGTAGAACCCAGGGCTTGCAGCTTTACCGGGGCCTGGTTCAGGTTCCTCTCCGAGGCCAGGACAGCTTCCATGGCTTCCTGAGTGTTTGCCCACTCATCTTGGGGAGGCTTCAGCATGTCCGGGAAGAGAATGCAGCCACCGCGCTCGTTTTGCAAATTTAAGAGAAGCTCAGCGCCCTCGCACTTCTTCTCCACCAACTTGCGGAAGAAGTGGCCCACGTCCTCAAGGGCTACATCATTAAGGTCGGTTGAAATAGAAGCCCAGAGAGAGGTAGGTGTAGGAGGCCCGCAGATGCAAGTTGGCCAGGAGGTTGACCGCAGCCTCCACCTCGGTGGAATAGTTCTGACGAATTTGGGAGCTCATGGTTGGTCGGCAATAAGGAATTAAGGTAAGAAAAAAAATGGTGTTGGCTGGTCTCGGAGGTGGTTCTGAAGGTGGTGACTGATGCAGGAGAGTAGCCAGAGGCTGGAAGAAGTGGTCTCCCTGGGTCTGTTCCATCTATACACTGCTGAAGCAAGAGATGGGTACAGGACCGCAGAGGGCACTGCCATTCATTTATTTTGATTTTTAGATTCAATTGTTGATAGATATGTATTTATTGCCATTTAATTGTTCATATTTTTTATCTTTTTCCCTCTTCTTCCTCTTCCTCTGCATTGTCTTCTTCTCCTTCTTCTTCCTCTTCTTAAAGAAGACCTTCAGCATTTCATGTAATATTGGTTTGGTGGTGATGAACTTCTTTAGCTTTTTTTTTTTTTGTCTGTGAAGCTCTTTATCTGACCTTCAATTCTAAATGATAGCTTTGCTTGGTAGAGTAATCTTGGAGACAACTAATCATGTGTCTCTCTCATATTGATGTTTCTGTCTCTCCCCCTTCCTTCCATTCTCTCTAAAAATGAATGGAAAAATATTCAGAGGTGAGGATTAACAAGAAAAAAGATAACTTTTGTATCATCCATAATCCTCATTTTATGGTTTATCTTTTGAAAATTTGAAGGAACGTTATTGCAGAAGGAAGGAAAGGGATATATGAATTTTTGAGAGAAGTTAAAAAAAAACACACCACACGAGTTTGTTCCAATAAGTTGGTTACTTTTGTCTCTATTCGGTCTCCACTTTTGGTCCTTGGGTATCAGCGTTCTCTCCAGTGAGTCTTCTGTTATTCAGGAAGTTTTTCAGTATTTTAGTTGTAATTCCAGTTTGTTCCTGGGAGTGTGTCCATGCAGCACCCACTTACTCTGCTGCCATTTTTAATCAATTGTCAGTTTTGGCTCAAATAAGTTCTTATAAAATTTTTCTAAAGGTTTGGATGTTCTTATGTTGACAGTGCATGGAAGTCTGAAAAACACTGGTGTAGGGCAGACTGCCAACTCAGGGGTTAAGATCCCTGGAATTTAGCTCAAGTTCTGCCTCTACCCAGCTCTGTGGCCCTTACTGGGCTTCAGAAGGGGGCTGAGTGTGGGTTAGTGACCTACAAGATTCCTGCCAGCTTTGAGGTACTATAATTGTGAGTCACAGCCCAGTAGGCTTCTGGGAAGTGTGGGCTTCAGGGCCCCTGAGTTCCTGGTGCTCCCTCCCTCTGCTGCCTCCCCTGCCCTCCCTTGGGAGCTAGTGTGAAACCCCTGTGGGAGGGCAGAGCTGCCATGAGCTGAGGATGTGACCTCATTCCCTGTACCTGAGCTCCTGGGAGCCCAGTGTATAATTGCTTATGAATGGAACTGCAAGCAATCTGGGGCAAGTGCATCCTGCCTGAGGGCACTGTCCAGTAAGAAAGCCCTTGTCCTGAGTAGCCTTTAGGAAAACAGCTGGTCAGCTGCTGTGCCTTCACTCTCCCTAAGTCACATGATCGAAATACCTTCCCCACAGAAAACATCCCCCAAACTACTAATGCTCTGTGCCTAGGGAATTGGAAGGTTTTTACTCTATCAAACCATTAATGTAAAATCTCATGTATTTTCAGATTTGAAAGATGAGTTAATTAACATAAAATGGGCAGAAAAGATGTCTGGTGGGCCAAATTAATAAACAGGATTTTATATGGGAATGTTTTATCTGCTCGATAGGATAAACTGTTTGCAACGACTTCAGACACACTGGTTTTCATATAAGGCACATTTTCTTAAGGCTAGCTCTATGATGGTGCACTTACCCTAATCCAACATTCACATGGATTGCATTTTATATTTCTTAAATAGTCCATCATCCTGATTTTTAAAATTAATTTAAGTCCACTTTCTCTCAAATTAAGCATTTTTTTTAGCCATGAGATGTTCCTATTTGCCATTGGAGGAGCTTGATTGTGAGATGAGATTTCTTTTGGCTCTTGTTGACTTTGGTCCCTTTTTGACTTGTATTGGCAAAAGGCTCTCGACCACCACTCACAGCCCAACGTTTTTACTTCCCTGCAGCAGGCGCTTTCCTGTTCTTTTGTGCTCTGCCAGTTTGGTTTCTAGTCAAAGAAGATCTTTGCAGTTTCTTGTTTTGCATCCTTTGCCAGACAGGTCTGAGGTATGTGGGAGCAGTTTGCTGGGAGAAATGCTGGGCTGGAAGGGAGGCAGAGCCCTGGTGTTTGCTGAGGGAGGAAATGCTGCAAAAGCACTGGAATTGGGTTTTCTATGAGCTGGCTCCAGGTCAGAGGCGAAGGGAAAACATATCCTTGATGGAAATCCGTAGTGGTTTGTCTGCAAAGCCATCTGTTGGGATGGGGTCTATGAGAAGTGAATGGACTCTGTAGCCTCCTTATTGTATTGCTTTGATTCTGACAGGGAAGCAGCTACTTCTGTTACAGCATTGTCAGATTCTAAGTGTGATTTTGTTTGTTGGAAGGAGGATTTGTGTTGTTGCCTTCTCTCTCTCTTTTTTTAAATGTCAAACATGATGTATATGACTTTCTTTTAAAGGAAACTAGGATAGTTTGGCATCAAAGCTTGGAGGGTGTGCAAAATTTACTGCAGCTTCGTTTGCAATAGCAGGAACTGGAAACAACCCAAGTATACACCAATATGGAATTGCTTAGATAACTTATGATACACCCAAATTAGGAAATGTACAGACTTTAAAAAATAGTGAAAAACCAAAGCAAAAGACAACACAAGGCATATCTCTATATTTTGATAGGATATAATCTCCAAAAAAAAAAATTAAGGGTAAAAAAGTAAGAACCATGAGATGGTAAGAACAGAGTGTATGATTACTTGAATATATGTATATACACAGGTATGTAGGCATAGAAATCTCTGGAAGGATGCAAAAGAAATAAGTAACACTAGTTGCCTCTTTGGGGAGAGAGACTGTATTTCCATAGGATACATTTTTGTTCTCCTTGAGATGCTTTACTTTGTATGTTACAGATTTAAGTAAAAAAGCAACCAAATTTAGAGATCAGCAGATACTCAACCACACAGAGAAAGAGCAATGTGCTGCACCTGGGGGCTTCCAAGAGGAGGTGTGCCTCAGCTGGCCTGGCTGCAGCTCCAGCTGGCTTTGCAGCTGCAAAGGAGCCGCAGACACTGTGCGCCTTGCTCCCCAGGCTAGGTGGCCGGCCTCACAGGGACCAGAGCTTAAATTTTCTCTGATGGCCAGGCCCTGGCAGGTTGCTAACTAACTAAGGTTTGGGGGAGGGGGTGGTGGAGAGGACAAGAACCCCGCAGAGGCCTGCTCCGCCAAATGTCTTCTTCAGTTCCCTATCGATGGCAGCCCTCAAGCCATTCATTTTCAGTTAATGAAAACACTGGGTGGACTTAGCTTTTCCTTTGGGAAACAAAAAACAACACAAAGAGCATGTGTGTGGATCTTCTTTCAAAATAGTGGGGCGTTTGAAACCGGTGCTGCAGCTGCAGAAATGGTTTCAATCCCCAGCATCTCAGCGTTCCGTGTTCTGAAAGCACTTTAAAAAGACGCTGAAGAGAAAGCCCTGAGCACTTTTGGAAATGGAGAACTTTGAAAGCCTGTATTTATTGGCCCTTTGCAGAAAATCAGTTCCTCTGGGGGGGTAGAGCTTCCTGACCTTTTTACATCATTTCACACAGAAAATAACATTATTTGAAGACTATTTGGGAGGAAATGAAGGGAATTTGAGAGCATCTCTGGGAGGCTTAAAATTTTTTTAAATTAGTTTTTTAAATGTTATAGAATTATAAGAAAATATGTATAAAGTATTAGAGAAGATATTGTATTTGGTTATAATTTTCAAATAAAATCTCCAAAATTTTAAATAAACTGAGCTTGTTTCCATGAATATTACTTTTTTTCATTATAGAAAAATTTCAAACATATACAACAGAGAGAATAGTTTATTGACCAACTTCCCTCCATCACACACCCAGGACCTAGATTAAGCAGTTATCAACAATACCTTTCAGATGTCATGTACTCCATCCTCCCTTTGTTGCTAGAATCCTTAAAAGCATATCTCAGGCATCACTTCATTTCATCTGAAAATGCTTCAGTATGGATTTCCTACAGATGGGACTTAAAAGAATAACCGTGATGCCATTACCACCTCCAGTAAGGTAAAAATAACTTCCCAGTGTTATCTAACATTTAATTAATGTCCTATTTTCTTCATTTGTCTCCAGAAATGTCTTTTTACTGTTGGTCTGTTTAAGTCAAGATCAAAACAAAGTTTGTAATTTATTAATATGCCTTTTAAGCTTCTTTGCATCTATAACATGGACATAACTATTTTTTGAGGTATACTAAATTTTATTTAGTATAAATTACACTATATTTATTATTAATTATTTAAAAATTTGAAAACATTTTTCAATTAAATTTGACATAAAATAGTATATTAGTTTTAGGTGTACAACAGAGTGATTAGACATTTATATAACTTATGAAGTAATCACCCTGGTACGTCTAGTACCCATCTGACACCATACATAATTATTAGGATATTATTGACTCTATGCCCTATGCTATACTGTATACCCATGACTATTTTTATAACTGCCAATTTGTGCTTCTTAATCCCTTTACCTTTTTCACTCATCCCACCCCCTCTCTATTTTTAAAAATAACTTTATTGAGATATCCTTCACATCCTGTGGTAGGCTGAAAAATGAGCCCTCCAATCTCCACCAAGATATCAGGTCCCAGTCCTTGGAACCTACAAATGTTACCTTATGTGGAAACAGGGTTTTTACAGATATAATTAAGAGTTATCAGATGGGAAGATTATCCTGAATTTATTGAAATGCAGTCACATGTAACCTTCTAAGAGGCAAGCAGAGGGAGACTGGACACACCCTGAAGGCCATGTGAAGATGGAGCAGAGAGAGATCTGAAGATGCGTGCTGACCAGAGCGATGCAGACATAAGCCAAGGAATGCCAACAGCCACCAAAAGTTAGAAGAGGCAAAGAATAGATTCTTCTCGACCCTCCAGCCCTACCAACAGCTTGATGTGGGCCCAGTGATCCTGACTTTGGATTTCGGCTTCCAGAATTATTTTATGCCTCCAAGTTTGTGGTAATTTGTTTCAAGAGCCACAGGAAACTAATATACATACCATCCAACTCACCCACTTAAAGTATACGATTTAATAGTTTTCAGTTTATTCAGAATGTGCACCCATCATCACAATCAGTTCTAGGATATATCATCACCTCACAAAGTAGTAGCCTTGGACCCATTTGTTGTCACTGCCATTCCCTATGCAGCGGGGAAGGCTCCTTGTTTCTCATTGATTGATTAATTGCTTCAAAAGAATCTATTGAGTAGAATTTTATCTGAGAAACACCGTTTTCAGCCCTCATAGCCACCCTCCCCCAGAAACCAGAAATCTTCCCTTTTGTTTAATCTCCATCACTAGTCCCTCCCCCAAGCACTTTCTGGTCAAAGCTAGTTCACACGTTTCCTTCTCTGGAGACCCTCGGGACATATATAGACACTAGCTAGCTCGGGCGGCATTGTGACCAACCCTTTCGGGAAGTAAGCGAACAGCTGGTATCTAAATCCATTAGGGAAGAGTAAGAGGAAGCAGAGTTAAATTTCAACAGGGACAACAAAGGCTTGACATAAATGACAACTGTCTAATTCTAGAAGATTTCCTTAATTGGATGTAAAAAGAGCAGTAGACTAGGCGGCTATGTGTGGAATGATTTGGGTATATTTCCGCTTAGAAGCAGAGAAGAGATTTATGACTTCTTTATTTCTTAAACTTTATTTTTGGATTATGGAAGTAATACTTGTTCATTCCTTCAAATTCAGAAAATATATAACACATAGAAGATAAATATTTCTCATAATTCTGCCACCTAGTCATAGCCACTCTTAATAGTTTGATGTATTTCCTTACAGTTATTTTCATATATATGTATGTATACATATCTCACAATTTTGTATCTTGATTTCTCTCATTTAGCATCTTCCCACATTATTAAATATTCTCCCAAAGCCCATTTTTAATGTCTGCACAATAATATCTTGTAAGAATATATCATGATTACTGTTATCATTTCCTTATTTATGTCAATTTAGGTGGTTTACAATTTCTCAACATTATAAATAAGAACTGAGATCAAGATTTACATATAAATCTTTCTCTACATTTCTGATTGTTTCCTTGGAATTGATCCTTCTAGACAACTCTTCTTCTGTTGCGACTTCCTAAGCACCTCCATCAGAATCAGATATAGATGCAGATCAGGGGTCCACCTGAATCTTTGAGATCAGGGCTCAGGAATCTGCCTTTTAAAGAAAAGTTCCTGAGATTTTTTAGGCACACCGAAGGTTGAAATCCATAGCTCTATGAGGATGAAGGCTGGGTAGAAGGCTATGCATACTGAAAGGTTGACGTGATGTCAAATTGCTTTCCTATAGCCTTATACACTCCACACTCCCACCAGCAGCATGAGGGTGCTCCACTCACCAAACTCTTGAAAAACAGCTTTGATAATTTGATGGCTAGAAAATGGTGGCTTCATGAAATTTTTTATGGATGCAATATTTATTTTTGTTCCGTTAAGTTTAGATTTTTCTATAGTTGTGTACAGTATTTTACAACTAGTTCTATGAAAATATTTGATGATGTTTTATCCTTTTAGTTCATTGATATATTTGTATTCCTCATATTTTACTTGCATTTCACACATTTTCATACAAATGTAAGCTCCATGAGTACAAGGATTTTGGGACGGGGGAGGGGAGTGGTCTGATTTGTTCATGGCTGTATCCCTGCACTCATAATAGTGCCAAAGACACAGTAGGTTCTCAATAAATATTTTTCAAATGAATAAATAGGTGAAAGCTATATATGGGTTCCTTTTACCATGAACACACACACACACACACACACACACACTCACACTCACACACTCACACTCACCCTCACCCTCACCCACGCATGGCAGCAGCAAGGCCAGGTCTACTCAGTAATCTTGCTTCATGATTTCTTAAGGCCCTTTCTGACCTGAGATTCCATGACTTGCTTCTTTCTTATTGGTGACCCTATCCCAGGAGATACCAGCATCAGTGAAATAGAAGGCAGGAGGCCTTTGGTCAGTGGATAAAAACCAGATGTGAGTAAAGTAAGCCTGCTGAATAGCATTGCCTTCTCTTTTCTCTTCTGCTAAAGAAGGCCCCTTTCTTAAGGGGCCTGGTCTGAGTCACCCTGAGAATAAAGAAGTGTGAGATTTAATTCTCACCGCTTTGATTTTGGGCAATCTGATTTCAGTTTCTTTTTTTGGCCAAGCATTTCTGTGAGAACTGTGATAGGACCGCAAGCCAAAAACCAAAACAAAACCTATCTCTGTAATGTTAACAAAGTGGTCATTCTATACAAGTATATTTGGAAGTGGCATATTCCCATTTGACTGAGCAAAATGTAGCCATTTTACCTCAGGAAGGTTACATTCTTCCTGACTCATATTTTCATGCTTCTCACTGGTCCCTTTCTGATGGTGGGACAAAAGAAGTTTTGAGAAAGGCTTGGTTTCCTGATGTCAGCATGATTTGACCTTTGGAGGAACACCTGGTATATTGTCATTTTGTGTTTTGCTTCTAGGACTTTTGAAAAATAATAGAATCACAATTTTTTTTGATCCTCACTTGAGGATATTTTTTCCCAATGATTTTTAGAGAGAGTGGAAGGGAGGGAGGGGGAGAGAGAGAGAGAGAGAGAGAAAGAGAAACACCAATGTGAAAGAGAAACATTGATTGGTTGCCTCTCACAAGCAACCTGACTGGGGACAGGGATGGAACCTGCAACTAGATACATGCCCTTGAACGGGAATCAAACCTGTGACCATTTGGTTCTTGGACTAACGCTCTGACCTCTGAGAAAACTGGCATGGCAGGATCACAATTTAAGGTGTGGAATCTACAGTTTTTGACCTTGCTTAAGTTAATCACACTTGCATAAACTTGAGAAGATCTCCAGGTATCACCTTGAACTTTGGTGAAAATTTGTCTTTTTATTGTAAAATTGAAGTACCTTGACCACTTCTTGGAAAAGTATCTGTTTTTGTTGTTTGGTGCTGGAAAGAGATGTAGAGAAAAATGGGAGCCAGGTGTGAGTGATTGTGGGGAGGGAGTCTATATGTTTGTGCTGCCATTTTCACACCAGCCACTGTGCCAAGGACAGATCACTATCACCTTGAAGCCTATAGCTGTATTTCTAGGTGAGAACCTATGAACTCAATATATCATCTTCAGATGTTAATCTAAGTTGCTGTTCTAATTCCAGTTTGTTCTTTGGTGAGTTGTGGTGGCAGAAGCCAGTTTATCCGGAGACTGCGGAGAACTTAAGTCTAAGGTGATTTTAGAGGCATCAAATGGGCAAAACTGCATTAAAGCGTAGGCCGCACACCCACTACCCTGTGATCCCCTCTCATTCCCTCTCTTCCCCCTCAACCTCTGAAGTTGTTAAGATACAGAAAATGTACCAAGTGCTGTCCAGGAGATAGAGGTTCTCTGTCTTGTGGACTCAAAACTTGCCTAATAACTTTTGCTGGAAAGCGATCTTTACTGGAATGATTTTACACAATAGAATGATCATAAGTTAACTCTGGCCCTAGCTGGTTTAGCTCAGTGGATAGAGCGATGGACTGTGGACTGAAGGGTCCCAGGTTCAATTCTGGTCAAGGGCACATGCCTGAGTTGTGGGCTTGATCCCCAGTGGGGGCGTGCAGGAGGCAGCCAACCAATGATTCTCTCTCATCATTGATATTTCTATCTCTTTCTCTCCCTTCCTCTCTGAAATAAATAAAAAAATATATTTTTAAAAAAATAAATGAACTCTGATCACGCAAAGATTAAAGAAACTTGAAATACAAAGACAGGTAGCCCTCTTCCTTAAGGTGAGTCGAATGCTAGTGATAAAGATTTGTAAAATCAGAAGAGAACTAGATTAATTCAAAGTCTCTAAGCAGCCAGGACTAAGCAAAATGCAATGATTTCCCTTTTCCATGGGTTCAAAGATGGTAATGATGCATGTCTTTGTTCTTTGAAGTCTTGTTAATCTGGAAGCCTACCAGGCTTCAGGAGCTAGTGGGGAGCTCCTTGGTCTGTGAGTCCTTCTTACATAAAAGGACAATATTTAAAAGACCACCTCTCTGAAAGCCATCTCTGACATTTGCAGGATTGCTGCCAATATCTGTTTCTTGCAAAGAGCAAGGAAACTCAAAAACAGCAACAGCACCTCTCTAAGGGCCCCCCAGCCTTTTCTTTATAACTCCTTCCCTTTAATAAAGGGAAATTGGCATGCTACATTGTGTCAGAGTTTGGGGCCCACATAGATATGAAAGGGAATTAAAGAGTGACTGGTTGCCACTGTGCCAGGTGTTGGCTGATTGAAAAACGGAATAATGGATAATAACCATCTTAGTGTGTTTATCAATGCAGCTCACTCTCTGTGATGCAGAAGAGGTCACTGGAGACAATGTGCGGGCCTCTCATCGCTGCTGTTCATTAACAAGGCTCTGCTGCTGAAATTCAGGCTCCATTACCTAGACACAACAATGGGGGAGCCTGCATCCAGTTGTAATTAGGCTTGATCAGGGCTAGGGTACAGTAGCTATAATCAGAATCACTCAGAATTAATGTTATACTTGTGAAAGGATGTGAGGTGAGATTGATTCAATGGTAACCAAAGCAACCCTGTTTTCTATAACTCTCTAAGCTTGAGAGAGTAATGAGAGAGAGAGAGAGAGAGAGAGAGAGAGAGAGAGAGAGAGAAAGAGAGAGAGAGAGAAATGAGAGAGGGGGTGGAGGAGAAAGGGAAATAAGGAGGGCAAAGGAAAACCAAAAGATGACCATTTAAGTTGTATTAATTTTATCACAATTAGGAGAAAATGTGTTTTAGTAAGAGCAGGTATAGTGTAGCAAGGTGGTCACTGTCTGGGTCCAAGAAACCTTTGTAGGTGCCATTATGTGCCCAAAGCAGGCTCCGTGACACTTCAATTCCTCCTCCTTTTTGTCACTTCATATGTATTTGGGAACAGCCTGATTAAGGCAAGAATTTCAATTTGCAGAAAAAGGAGGAGGAAATTCAAGCTGGGCAATATTATTTCTTTTCTCTGGTAAGAATCAGTTCTTCAGCCTTTTACCTTTCGAGCTATACGGGTGGAGCAAAAGTAGGTTTACAGTTGTTCGTATGAAAACAAATATAATAATAAACAGGAAAACAAAATTAAACTGTTCTGTGTACCCTAAACTGTAAACCTATTTCCCCCCGACCCTGTATATCTCTAGACCCAATGACCAATGGCTTATGTGAGAGCACATAGAAGATTTTGGAAACTTGCTTGTTTAAGAAGTTAGAGAATTTAAGAAGTTACAGAGATGTGGGTGATATGATGAGAGGATCCTATCTGATTCCTCGCTATTGAATGTCCATTCCATTTTTTTTCAGGTTAGCAAGATGCCACTCGGGAAATATAATCTCACCTTTAAGGTTTGAAATAATTGGTGAAATATCTGTGCATAGGCATACATTTTCATTTCTGCACACACATGCAAATGTTGGCACACATGATTTTCTCCATTCATACGTGTTTGATCTCTCATGCTTAGATGTTGTAAATGCTTTTTCTCTTTTATCACCCCTTGGCAGGTTTGTGAATCTCTTCTCATATTACAACACCTTCAAGAGTAGAAATATCACAGACATGTTGAGGCTAGGATACTGTTAGATATGTAGAGAATGGCTCAAAGGGGGGAGCTTTGTTTCTTTTCCTCTTAATTTTATTTTATTGATTTGAGAGAGAGAGAGAGGGAGAGAGAGAGAGAGCGAGATATGTGAGAGAGACGCATTGATCAGTTGCCTTCACATGTGCCCCATTGAGGGCTGGGGATTGAACCTACAAACCAGGTACACACTCTTGACTGAGAATAGAACCCGCAACCCTTTGGTGCATGGGGAACACTCTAACCACTGAGTTACATTGGTTAGGGCTGTTTCTTAAACCTCAGATTATTACGTGGATGAAAAAAAATGGCATGTAAATATTTTGAATCATTTAAGTGAGCAGGAAGTGTTGAAGCAAAGTATATATCTTCCAGATTTAAAAAAAGAACTCTCTAGCTTTTCCCCCCTTTCTCTCTTGAGTATAAAATGTTAGCTATTCAAATAATACAACTATAATAAACTTATTAAGAAATCATTGAGGAGCTACTGATGCATATTATTGCATATCTGACTATGTAAACATTTCATGTATGGATTTAGTTTTTATGTTACGTGTTCATTAGGATTTTTTGCAATTTGAGTAGAGCAGCAAATTCAGCTCCTTTGGAGCTGGAGATTTTATAAAACCTTAAAAATAGACTTCATATATATTGCATTTATTATTTCTCTTATGGTTTTGGTAGTGTACCCACTACCCAATGCAAGGAGGAAAAAAATATGCATGACATAAAAACCTTGGAGATTACCGTTTTAGTGTGTGTGTGTGTGTGTTATTCTTTTTGTAATGGAGCAATTTTTCTTCTGAAATAAGTTTCTTCCCTACTTCCTCCCTTTTACAAAGGGATTTAGAGTAAGATCACAGAAAAAGAAATGAGAAATCTTTATTCTCTGCTAGTGGGAGGGTTAATCTAAATAAGAGAGAACCCCTGTACTCTAACAGCACAGAGGTTCTTTTCTCTGACCTGAGTCCAGATGCTTCCCTCACTAATTATAAATGCTCAGGGGTAGAGCTATGGCTGAGTGAAAAAAACAGGACTTGGTCAGAAGCACTGTCTTCATGGCCAACATGGTATTTAATGTTGGATCTGCTGAGCCTTCCAGAGTGAAAGATTCAATTAGATTCTGCTTGCTTGTTTTCTTGGCCCTCTTCCTCACGTCAGCGGGGAGGTCTATAGGACAAGGTGGAGAGATGTCTGTCATTCTCTGGCATTTACTGCAAAGGTGGCTGTCCTAGGCTTCAGGCTTCCTTCTGTGCTCTGGGTCTCACAGACACAGTTCCTGGTCTGGACTTAGAATTTGTTTGGTGCTGAGCTTTGGGTCGCCTGTTCAAGTGGCCCATTTATTTGTTTTGGTGGGACTCTCTGTGTAAGAAAACTCATCACCATTTTTTTTTGAGTAAATTGAGACGTGGTTTCAAATCAATGTGCAAATATAACTCCCCTCTAATAGACTCACCCTGATCATCTGTCCTTTCATTCATTCAATACATATTTACAATCCAGAATGAAAAGTGAACTGGAAAGAGTATTTCTCCATTAATCAAGATGTGAGAATTGGAATTACATTTTATAGCATTCCCACCCACCAAAAGTACTGGACTTGTTAGTACATCCCCCACCCCCCACGTTGTATGTAACCTTTCATGGTTCTTTTAAAAAAATTAATTTATTATTATTATTATTATTATTATTTATATATATATACACTAGAGGCCTGGTGCCCAAAATTCATGCACTTGGGGGGGGGGGTTGTCCCTCAGTCCGGCCTGCGCCCTCTCACAGTTTGGGAGCCCTCAGGGGATGTCCAACTGATGGGGAGCGGGCCTAAGCCAGCAGTCGGACATCCTTAGCGCTGCCGCGGAGGCAGGAGAGGCTCCTACCACCGCCACTGCACTTGCCCGCCTTGAGCCCGGCTTCTGGCTGAGTGGTGCTCCCCCTGTGGGAGCTCACTGACCACCAGGGGGCAGCTCCTGCATTGAGTGTCTGCCCCCCTGGTGGTCAGTGCACGTAATAGCGACTGGTCATTCTGCTGTTTGGTCGATTTGCATATTAGCCTTTTATTATATAGGATCATTTAAAAAATTCATCCAGTATTTTATCAGTTTTCATGTATATTCTGGAGTTCAGCTGCCCTACTGGTTGCTATGTCTGTATTCAACCACAAGTAGAACCCTTGTGTCCGGGCAGTTTTCTTGTAAGACCTTAGATTATAGCTGTACCCTTGCCTGGTGCCAGTGACACCCCAAGGGCAGAACCTTGGGAGCACTCTGCCTCGGGAGCAGACAATGAGGGGCATGTGGTTTGTAGAGAATTTAAAAGCAATAAAAATATTTGACTGGAATTTGGTCTGCTTTTTATTATTACCATGTGCTGGCAATTCTAAACATAAAGATAAAATACTCCCCGCCCCACTCAAATTTGTTGTACTGAGTTCTTTTTGTTGTTGTTGTACTGAGTTCTAAACATATGTTGTAGTTAATGTAAAGTGAGGTAGCCATTTGCTTATATGTCCTAGAGCAGACATATTTACAATTTTAACTACTTTTTTCTTCTCCTTTTTTATTTTTATTTTTTTTACAATTTTAACTACTTTTGAGAAAAAAAAACATTAGTATAGGAAAAGTCCCATTTTTTGGTGGGAAAGCTTGCACGAAAACTGATTTATATTCACTCCTATTAAAATGTAGGCTGAGGCATTCTTTACAGAAATTCATTTCACACATCACAGAGTTTTTGTATTTACAATTTAAACAGTGAAACAGTGGCAAACTATGAGGTATAATGTTTTTGTTTGGCAAATGCAAATTTTATTTCTTACATAAAGTATTGAATGGAATTTGAATAATAGCTTCAAAATTAGAATGTATTTTTAAAATTAAACATCCAGATCAAGAACATAATGATTATTGCATAAAATAATTTTATATAAAGGAAGGGGATGTTAAAAAGGATCCAGTTGAGTATCAAGTTCACAAGATATGACTCTGTAGTTTTTTCAATATTTTGGTGGTTAGCCTTCTAACTAATGGAGACCAAGGTTCTTACACAATTGGCTACAGGATTCTCTCTATTTTCTGCTCTTCCTGTCAGATAAGCAGAAATGAATTCTAGTTTGAAGGCCTTTTATTCAATCCTCCTTCTGAGTGATTGAAAATTACTGCAGAACACCCACCATGGCAATGAGTTCTTTTTCTCATTTTTAAAATTCAACTTGCTTTCCTAAGTTTATTATTTACTCATTTATGGGCCAGGGTAAAAAGAATATCATGGCAGGAAAAGAACCATTTCAAATCTTTCCAGACTTCGAAGTAAAACCAGAACTGAGCTTGGAATGTTTGCATTAAATGTTAAAATCAGTTTAGAAACCAAACCATACAAAGGATGTGCTTCCCAAATGCAAAGCGATGGTGAAACTCTGCTGGGAGAGAGATTGGTCTGGGAATATGGTTTCAGTGAGATGCCCCTCTTCCTCTAGCTCACACGGCTCAGGAGAAAGTCCAAGAGCTGAAAGAAAACCACCATGGCCACCCTGAGACAGCCTCAAGACAAGCAGGCCCCAGTGACAGAAAGATACAAAACTGTCCCTAAAGCAAGCCCTCTCCTGTGCAAAACACAGAACCCTAAAGATCCCTCAGTTGGTGGCCAGATGAGTTAAAACTCTATTCTGCACATCAAAAACGCAGACATTTATCAGCATTGTTGTGCACTTTGAAGATTAAAAATTGGAGTGTGTGTGTGTGTGTGTGTGTGTGTGTGTGTGTGTGTGTGGAGGGGGGATGTTCCAGAGTTTTTAAAATAAATGTAGTAGAAACTGTCTTCTCTGAGTCATTGGAACCAATAGCTCGTAGGATAATTTAAAAAATCTGGTGCAAGCACTCAGTCATAAATGGTAATGCCTTAAACACTTTAACTTAAAACACACACACGTACAGTGGTTTCCCAGACTTTTGATGTAAGACCAAAGTCTTTCCTTTGACTTTAGATCTCTGAATTGGCATTTCCCCTGCATTCTCCATAATTTCCTGTCTTTGTTTAAGTCTTTGAGTTTAAAGACATTTAGAAATCAGAATGCTTATGAGTTCTTTTTCTCATTTTTAAAATTCAGCCACTTTAAAAAAACCATTTGCCTAATTTTTTCAAAGCATTCCATTTACATGAGAACTCTTTCTTTTGCAATCATTTTTCATCAGTTTATATATTTTAAAAATTTAATTTCATCATTACAATAGTACTGGCATAAATAGGTTCAAACAACCGATCCTTGGTAAACATAAAATTCCACCGCTTGGAGGCATCAGGGCTCAGTGTACTGTGGGTACCCGTTGGCGAGCTTTCCTAGGAGAGTAGAGCCTCCTTTTCTTAAGACTTGGAGCTACAGTTAAGAAATCTTCTCCTGTACAAGTTGAATGTCCTTGTCTGTTCCTACTGCCATAGCAAAACTCCAAAGATTGGGTGGTTTATGAACAACAGAAATTTATTTCTCACAGTTCTGGAGCCTGGGGAGTTCAAGATCAAGGTGCTGGCAGATCTCAGTGTCTCCTGAGAGCTTCCTGGTTGATGCCCAGCCATCTTCTTGCTGGGTCCTCATGGGGTGCAAGAGGCAAGAGAGCGCCCTGGGGTCTCTTTCTAAGGGCACTAACCTGATTCAGGAGGGCTCTACCTTCATGACCTAATCACCTCCCACCTCCAAATACCATCATTAGGGATGAGGTTTAAACATCTGAATTTTGGGGTGACACAAGCAGTCAGCCTAGAGCAGTGAAATGATAAAACTACTTTCGTTATCAAGATGGATTGGAGAAAAATGGGTTTGGAAAAGTGAATTTTCTAGATATCCGGATACTTAAAATTATTCCAAATGAACTGCTGAAGGAAAGCTTTCTACAGTGTATTACATTTTAGAAAGAAAAAAACAAAGCCCCCAACAAGCTAAAGAGCTGACACCAGAGTAAGCAATAATGTGGCACAATGATAATGATTGAGCGCCACTGGGGTGCTGGGTGGGCACACGCCCTTTCAGTGGATGTCCCTGCACTGCCTTGCTGGTCTAGTTTGTGCTTCCCCTCCTTTCTGTACACGCTAGCACTTCCCTGGGAGCCTTCTCTGACCGCCATTCTCTTTGGTTCAAGTTGCCATTCCTGCGCCCTGATTCCTTCATGTGCCTGATTTTTATTGTTTCTTCTCTCCAGTACATGGCTTTCATTTTTCCTGCCACTTGGAGTTTTCAGTGTTTGGGCCAACAGGGTTTAGCTTTGGTCTTCTACCAGGTTAGCCAAGTTGGATGATGACATCGCCTCATCTTGGATTCTCCTCATCTCTTTCCATGCTGCCCCCTTGGGGCCCGGAGGCTGGGGCTGGCTGGAGGGCTGGTGACAACCGAATATGTGGGGATATTGCAGGGAGTGGGACCCAGAGCCCTCTAGGCACAAACAAAGGAAGGAGACGTCCCAGAGGGTCATGCCCTTTATTCTCTCAGCCTTTTAATGCACATGTTTATTTCTGTAAAGTGCTTTTCCCATTTGGATGAATGATGAACTGCAATGCCCAGCGTAAAAGGCTACCAGAAATGAGTTCTGTTCAGAATCACAGAAGGTTACAGTGGAGTCTCACTGTGTTTGCTTTAAAGTTCTCAGGATAACGCCGACGTATCTTTAAAAGGGATAACAGAAGAGCATGCAGTGTAGCTGTTGCTGTTTTGATGCAGAAATTGGTTTAGATATAACAAAACCGCCCTTCTTAAGATTAAAAAAAAAAAAAAGCAACACAGCAACAACCCACTCACGTATCTCAAATCCCAGTTGAGCTAACGCTACAAATCACACGCATTTGTAGGATATGGCTTAGAGATGACTCTCGATAATGAAGGCTCCTAAGCCTGGGCTGTAGTTAGCATAACATGTAAACAGGGCCTCCCAGTTTTCACTCTGTTGGACGCTCTAATTCATTTCTAATTGCTGTTTCCTGGAAAAACACTGTGCTGTCTGTCATTGCCTTTTAAATTTCTTCCGTCTTTAGAGAAAACACATATTTTAGACCATTAAGAAAACCCTTGCCTTGATTTGGATGATGTTTTTGTTTAACAAAGCAGAATTATTATTTTCTTCAAGACTCAATTCGTGTGGTAGGAAGAAGTGGCTGCATACATTTTAATTTGGCAATGAATTAACAATAATCAAGATAATGTGGCTTATCTACTTTACACAATTCAGATCTACCTGTTTAGTTAAGCCAGAGAAAAAGAGCCTTTGCTATTTGATTTTTAAAAAAAATATATTTTTATTGATTTCAGAGAGGAAAGGGGGGATGAGAAAGAGAGAGAGAGAGAGAGAGAGAGAGAGAGAGAGAGAGAGAGAGAGATCAATGATAAGAGAGAATCATTGATTGGCTGCCTCCTGCACACCCCACACTGGGAATTGAGCTCGACACCCAAGCATGTGCCCTGACCGGGAATCGAACTGTGACCTCTTGGTTCACAGGTCGACGCTCAACCAGTCAGGCACACTGGCCGGGCTGCTAATTTGGATAGTTAAAGTGAATTAGTCAGGAAGGAAACATATTGGCATGTGAAATATTAAAACCTTATCTTAATTTATTTTTATTATTATTATTATTTTTTTAATTTATTGCTTAAAGTATTACAAAGGGTATTACATATGTGTCCATTTTATCCCCCCGCCCTAGACAGTCCCCTAGCCTCCCCTATCCCCCAGTGTCTTATGTCCATTGGGAAAACCTTATCTTAATTTTTAACTCAACATTGCATTTTGCAATTTAAAAAAATCCGTGACAAAATATACAAAGAAGGCTTTAAAATTAGCAGGTGTAGTAAAGAAAAACCAATATGTTTTTGCATAGACAAGGAAGTAGAATGTGCCAAAACCCAGCTTTAGTTGTTTTTCCTGTTATGACATACTACCGAAGTACATATGGAAATTTAAGTGGACAAAACTCATTTTCTCACTCATTAGCTGAAGTTACCTTGGTTATTTTTTCAGTGACTTTGTCCATTTTTATAAGAAATTTGGGTAATGTATGAATTGGTGGGATAAAGTTTTCTTTGAGATTGTGAATGAAAATGAGGTCAATGGAGGATTGTCCACCAAGTCCAGCTCCAGGAGAAGGTTCGGGAGAAAGGACTGAAGGTAACTGGAAGGGGGAGAGGGGAGAGAAAGCTCTTCTAGGCCCAGGTTTTATCTTTCCTAAAAACTTTCACTTCTTTTCTATTCTTCTGGGGAATATAAGGAAGCTGAAAAATCAAATACCCAATCAGTCATCTAGTTTAGAGGTTCTCAAAGTGTGGTTCTGGGACCAGTATTATTAGAGTCACTTGGGAACTTGTAAGAATGCAAAGCCTCCGGACCCACCCCAGACCAGCATTGCTGGGAAGTAATCAACTGCAAAGGCCACACCATGGACCAGAGAGGGGACCCAGAACTCAGAACTTGCCGTTTTACTCCTCGATTTACCATTGGGCTCCAATCTTGAGCTGTAATGTGGAGGTTGGGCGTAAGTAGTAGGTAGGTAGGTCTTAAATCTTGTTGAAAAATAGATTAATTCTGAAATGTTTTAGCATGTAGAGTCATAAGAACACATTTTGATTATTCTTTAGGCCATTATTAACGGGCCTGGCAAAACCTTTTACTTATTTGATCTTTACCAGCTGCATTTTTGTATTACAAAAGTCAACCATATTTGTTGTAACAAGAAGAGACCGGAAATGCCGATAAGCCACAAGAAAAATAAATTATTTGCAATTCTGTCTCTTGGAGATAACTACTGTTGACATTTTTGTATAGATTCTTTTAGCTGGCAAGTGAAAAACAAATGCAGTTCCTAAGAGGGTGTCTTTGAAAGCGCTCTCACATGAAATATAACCAAATGAAAGCGTTATGAAATTCATAGCAGCCTGGGCTCTGATGTAAACCTGCAGTTCGTAAACTCTTCTGTCAACAGTGCAAAAAACAAAAATAACAAACAAACAAGCTCTTCTAGGCCTAGGTTTCATCTTTCCTGAAAACGTCCACTTCTTTTCTATTCTTCTGAAAAATCAAATGCCCAATCAGTCATCTAGTTTAGAGGTTCTCAAAGTGTGGTTCTGCGACCAGTATTATTAGAGTTACCTGGGAACTTGTAAGAATGCAAATCCTCCGGCCCCACCCCAGACCTCTTGAATTGCAAGCCTGTGTTCCAGCAAGTTGTGTGTTTACGGGTCTTCGAGGTGATTCTGAGACGCACTAACACCACTGCCCCTCGAGACATTCTCCAGTGGGGTCTGGAAATGGTCTCTGGCAGGCTGTTCAGAGGTCTGGCAGCCTGGTACTTGGCTCAGATGCACCAGGGGACTGCTCTGTTGGTGTCTGGGTGTAGTTTCCAAGAAGAGTCCAAAGAAAGGAGAGGCAGCTGTTTTCTCTGGAGGTCAAGTGGCTGATAGAATTAGGAACATGTAATTTAAGACCGGAAAGAGCTGTTTGTGTGGAAATATGCTCTAAAGACCAAATTAAGACTAATGAATTTATTGAGGGAGAATAATTAAATATTCATAATTATTGGAACACTGCTACCTCTCCTGCCATTTGCTTGAACAAACTTCTTCTGCCTTTATTAGAACAAGTAATGCCCGCTAGCGAATCATATTGTATTTTTATTTCCTTAAGTATGTCATCATCTTACAGCAGGGAGCAAAGCAGAGCAAATGTTTATTTTTAAAATGTGAAAACATTTCATGCCTCAAAACATGACTTAAGATAGTATTTAGCGTTTAGAATTAAAATAAAGAGAATTTATGCTTTGTGGATGGTTTCTGTCTGTGTGTATAAAAATATTTTCTATTTCCAGACAGTGTGATTCTAATAGCTGAGTGACCATGAGAAAGAAGTGAAAGCGCACCAAGCCTTAATTTTTTCACCTGCAAAATGGGCTAATAATGCTATACTCATGTCAAATAAGATAATGATATATTAAACTGCTTTCCAAGCTGCATAGTATTGTCATGACCATTACTATATTATACTGTTATTATATAATGTTTTTTAACATAAATATTGATTAGTTATTTGTATTTACATTAGTATATTTAATTGTTACTTATAGTAGAGAACAAATACCACGGACCTTTATTTTTTAAATAGAGAAACTATTTTGGTCCAGATATAAAATATGGTATGAGTTAGCATTTATTTTTATAATATATTTTTTATTGATTTCAGAGAGGAAGGGAAAGGGAAAGAGAAACATCAGTGATGAGAGAGAATCATTGATGGGCTGCCTCCTGCATGCCCCACACTGGTGATTGAGCCCGCAACCCACGTATGTGCCCTGACCAGAAATCTAACTGTGACATCCTGGTTCATAGGTTGATGCTCAACCACTGAGCCATGCTGGCCGGGCGAGCTAGCATTTAGACTTTGGAATTACAAAAGAGAAAAGTTATGAATTGATAAATAAAGAACACTTATTGGCAAAGTCACCAGCTAGATGCCTATTTACTGTATTATTATGCCTATTTACTGTACTATATACTATTTTTAAACATTCATAAATAAGATTCTGGGCACTGCTGGCTGCCATTGAGTGACAACATAGACAGAGGCCTAGTCCCTGCTAGGAAATGCAATGTGTATCTTGGGCAAATTGCTCTCTGTCCTGTAATATCTTAGACCTAGGAAAATGCCAGCTGCAAAACATTGAAAAATAAAAACATGTTTTTCTCCTGCATAAACTTAGATGCAGAAATCCTTAACAAAATATTTGCAAAACTAATCTAGCAATACATAAAAAGGATAATGCCTCATGATTAAGTGGCTTATCCCAGGAATACCAGGTTGGTTTAACTTTTGTAAACCAACCAATGTTATTCACCATACTAATAGACTATAAAATAAAAACCATATATCACAATTGATGCAGGAAAAGAATCTAACAAAATTCAATACCCATTTGTGAAAAAAAAAACAACACTTCAAGAAATTAGGAGTACAAAAGAATTTCTTCAGTCTGATAAGGTGCATATACAAAAGTCTACAGCTAACATCATACTTAATAGTGAAAGACAGGGAACAGGGCAAGCATGTCAGCTCTGACCATTTCTATTCAACATGGTACTGGAGGTTCTAGCCAACAGTCCAGCTAGCCAAGAAAAAAATAAAATAAAGGCAGGGTCCTAATATAAGGTGACAGGAGAAGATTTGACTTTGATGATGGGCACACGGTGCGATATACAGATCCTGTAACATAGAATCCCCCCTGAAACCTATATGTTCATGTTGACCAATGTCACCCCAATCAATTTAATAAATATTAAAAATAAAAGGCAGATATATTGGAAGGGAAGAAGTAAAACTATCATTATTCTCAATGAAATAATCATCTATGAAGAAAATCTTAAGTAATCTACAAAAAAGTGGCTAGATCTAATATGTGAGTTTATCGAGATTGCAGAATACAAGATCTACATATAAAAACAAATTTTCTTTACTAGCAGCAAACAATCAGAAATGAAATAAAATGACATTTACAATAGCATCAAAAATATGACATTCATATGGATGAATTTAATAATATATGTGTGAGATTTCTGCCCCCGGAGGGTCTTGTTGCCTACTGCCAAATTGTTTTTTTATTATGGTACATTCCCAGGAGCAGTATACCACAGACAAGTATTAGCTTACACTTGTAAGCTTTGGATGTTATCATTCCATTTTTATTAAAACTTTAAAATCTGGCTATATCAGGTCTGGCCTGTATCCAGACGGCCTGAACATCAGGTCTTTTCTTGCCAATTTTAAGTTTCACTTTTAAAACCTAAATTGCAAGTGGTCATAATGATTAGGATAGCGTCCACTTACTGTATGTTTTTGTGTGCAAGGCACGTTAAGTGCTTAAGAGCATTAACTAATTTAATTCTCACAACGACTCTATGAGTTAGGTACTGTCAGATTTCCCATTTTACAAGTGAGAAACTGAGGCTTAGCGAGGGTGATTTGCTCAAAGACTCACTGCTGGGAAGTGGGAGAGCTGGATCTTAAACTATGGACAAGCTTTATAACCTTCACACTTGCTTCTCTGAGCATTGTGAGCTGCAGTGTGGGACTGCCGTCAACGGTGCACTTGCATTTAGACTGGGTGTGCATGCTGCTGAAATATAGCAGTCAATGGTTTTAGAAAGGCAGATCCTAGGCAGTTCCTTCAAAGGAGGAACATGCGGTGACACATAATTTACAGGTCTTGAATAGAAGAAGCATGGTCCTGGGCCCACCTCCAGAGATTCTGCTTCAAGAGTGGTGGGGTGGGGTCCAGGAATGTGCGTGAGTAACAAGCATCTTGGCTCAGGTGATCTAAGGGCCCCACATGGAGACTGAGATACACCACACGTCAGAAGGAAAGAGGGAGCTTACACAGGCTGACCATCTTGACACCAATGAAGCATGGGTAAAAAGTGAAGGCTTCAAGGCACATGGCAAATATGAAGGTGTGATGATCCATTGAATTAAAAGTACAAAGATTCATAAATATCTTTCCCAAGTACTAGAGAAAGGAATTTTCATATTAACCATGAGAAGGAAGGACTACAAAGTGACTTCTCAGTGGCAGGAAGTTGTTAGGAAGTGGATTGCATCAGTTCCTCTGTGAACTCCTCCCTGTTTCTCCAATCACAGGTTGTGTCGGCAGCACCCGCCCTGTGCAGATGTGAGAGTAGCACCTCCAGGACCATCACTATGCAGGGCCTTTTAGGAAGTAAGCAAAGCCTGGGCCACTTCTAATTTTGGGGCGACCTTCATATGTTAAAAATGGAGAAAGCCAACACAGGATTACCAATATACCTACCAGTATACAGAAAATGTTTTCATTTAACAAATTAATGCTTTTAACACAAAAACATTGAGTTCATAGAATTTTGAATTCACCAGGAGAGTATAAGATTTCTTTACAATATTAATTCATGATAGGTGACGTAATCCAGAAATGGAGCACAGCTTTGAAACTGTCTGATGAGACTATTTTCCCCATCCTGTCAGTGCATCTCTGTGAATACGTGTTAATGTCATTTGGAGATGATGTCACAGATCTAAATTTGAAGCCCTTCCTGAGAGAGAGGTCTGGGCCAAACAGCTCCCCAGCTCTTTATCCTGAAGTAAGCCTTGTTGTTGACTGTACTTTCTACTCTTTTAGCTCTTTAAACTGCAAAGAACTTTGCAGGTGATTTCATGTTAACTGTTCGCATATCTTAAACGTTCAAGATGTAAGGTAGGATATGATTCTATTTACATACATTTCAAAAACAGGCAAAACTAACAAATTGTGCTAGAAGACAGTGTAGTGCTTACTCTTGGTAGGAGGGAACTGGAAAGAAGCCTGAGAAGTTCTTCTGGGTGCTGGTAATGTTGGTTCAAAGAAGTTCAGCCACCACAGCAGTAATCCCTTAACAGTGGTCGGCAAACCGCGGCTCGCAAGCCACATGTGGCTCTTTGGCCCCTTGAGTGTGGCTCTTCCACAAAATACCGACTTCTGCGCATGGGCCACAAAGTTTCAATCACACTGTACATGCGGGCCCGCACGTGGTATTTTGTGGAAGAGCCACACTGAAGGGGCCAAAGAGCCGCATGTGGCTTCCGAGCCGCGGTTTGCCGACCACGGCCTTAGGACATGAGAGGCATCACATCTGATGAGTGGCTCTTCCATCTCCAGGAATAGCCCTCATTGGCAAGGACCCCTAGCTCAATGGTGGACCCCTGCTGGTGTATCCAGAGGGCCTGGCACCACCAACCAGGTGGCCCTTTAGGTCCTCCCTGGCGAGTGTGGACGAGCACAGCATGTGCAGTCTGTCATAGGCTAATTGTGCAAGGCCTGTGACAGAAATTCCCTGGATGTGAGTCCAACCTGGTTAATGGTGGCTCTCAGTGTCTCTGAATTACTCATTCACTGTGTGTGTGTGTGTGTGTGTGTGTGTGTGTGTGTGTATGTGTGTTTTTCTCACCTTCCTCAACTTTGTTGTCCATAGAGATTCTGAGTGACAGAGTGGAGTGAAACAGAGCCTGTTCATAGGAGAGGTTGGAAGCCTGCCAGCTGGCCCTGTGGTTTGTTTGGCCCCCGGGAGGCCGTGCCTGACACCTGGCCCCATATAGCAGTGCATTCTCAGCTGACATGAGCCAAGAAATCCCGAGGAGTAACAGAAACACATTCCTAACTCCCTGGCCAGACCAACAGGAGCCAGGGAGGTGGGATGAAGTGCCTGGGCTTGGGAGTTTAGAGACGTGCATTTTAGCACATGTCCTCATGGCAACTGGCTGTGTGACTCTGCACTGGGACTCCTTTTGAATGACAGATGAAGGGGACCAAAAAAGGTGTCTCTAAAGCCCCTTCCAGTTTCTATGATCTTATGATAATTAAAAGAAGTTTCTTGCTGGAGTTTAGACTTTTACCAGATTCCTTTCTCAAGTTTATTTACCCCTACTCCCCATTACAACTCTGTGTATCTGTCATGGTCTAGATTAAATGCTATTTTCCATATGCATTCTTCGCAAGAGAAGGTCAACAGTCTGTCATAATTGTCATCTAACTTCTATTCTGTTACTTATATCCATGTCTTATAGTAATTCCATTTGAGATTGCAGATTCCTGGATGAAAATGACAGCGCCATCTTTGTATCCTCAGTAGCAAAGATTCCCAAATGTTGGTTGACTGATCTATAGCAGAGTGCCTGCATTCAAGTCACACAGGGAACTTAACCATTCAGATTCTCATGTCTAACCCCAGGAGTTTCTGATGCAGAGATTGAGGGAGAGACCAGGGAATCTGTATTTTATTATTATTATATTTTAGTTTTCTAGCCTTTTATTTTAAAATTTATTTTTCAACTTCAGTTTACATTCAATGTTATTTTATATTAGTTTCATGTATACAGCATAGTGGTTAGATAATCATATATTTTACAAAGTGGTCCCCCTGATATTTCAAGTGCCCACCTGGCACTGTACATAGTTATTGCAATATTATTGACTATATTCCCTATGCTGTACTTTACATGTTTGGTAATTACCAATTTGTAGTTCTTAATCTCTTCACCCTTTTCACCAAGTCCTCCAACTCCTCTCCCCTCTGACAACCATCAGTCTGATCTCTGTATCTATGAGTCTGTTTCTATTTTGTTTTTCATTTATTTTGCTCTTCAGAGTCCACATATAAGTGAAGTCATATGGTATTTGTCTTTCTCTGTCGACTTATTTGGGAACCTGTGTTTTAAATAGCACTTGAAGGGTGTCCAGGGCAGAGCCAGTTTGAGAACGCCTCCGTACTGTGATTGGCATTAAGTACTCAACATGTGCCAGTTGAATCAGTCGAGGAATATGGTTCATCACATCCTTTAGTCATCTAAACACGTTCCCGAGTTCACAAAGACATAGAACACGAATTAAGATTGTGATATCCAAGCCAGGATCGCATTGCCTGGCAAAAATGTCTTTGAGTTGCTCCAACAGCACTTTTGGATATTTGGAAATGGTCTGTACCGTGGAGATAGACAAAGTGAAGTAGGGACACTTTATTCCCCAAAGAATTTTTGACCTGAAATAGGCAAACTTCTTTTAGAGCAGTGGTTCTCAACCTTGGCTGCACATTAGAATCACCTGGGAATCTTTTTAAAATCCTGATTTCTGGGCCTCATCCTCCGGAAAGTCTGTTTCTTTGTTATGGGGTGAGGCCACAACATTAGTAACAAAGAAACAGACTTTCCGGAGGATGAGGCCCAGAAATCAGGATTTTAAAAAGATTCCCAGGTGATTCTAATGTGCAGCCAAGGTTGAGAACCACTGTTTTAGAGGCTTCTGCAGCACCTATATTATCCTTTTTTACCTGCTCTTTGTCTCCCTCAACTGGCCCACCTGCTTCCTAGTTTGGCCCCCACCCCCCACTTTTTTCCCTTCTTCCATCAAAACCTGCTTTCTCTCATTCTATTTATTTGTGCAGCCATCCAGTTGATAAATGTTGACTGAGAGGTGTTCTGTGCCAGGCACTGGGCTAAGCCCTGGGAATGTGGCGATGAACAGAGCAGGCCTGGCTCAGGCCCTGTGGAATTTACACTCCCAGGGGAGGGGGGAGGCAGATGTGATATAAATAATTACAAATATTAGCTAGGGCCTAACAGCTTATCTCATCTCTTAAACTAATGACACCTAAACTCTTGGCTGCTAATGACTTAATATTTTATTCTTCCCAAATAACATTTGCAGCTAAAAAGGCTTTAGCACCTAACCTCAAGAAGAAAATAAGTAGTAGAGGAGGATAAATTTCAAAAAGAGGTCACTTTGTGGAGGGAATCTTTTCTGCTACTCTTAAAATTGTGTAGTATAGCTAGACGCCTACCCCACCTGACCGCGATGGTCTCTTTTTGTTGTTGTTGATGTTAATCCTCACCCAAGGATATTTTTTCCATTGATTTTTTAGAGAGAAGGAGAGGAAGAGAGAGAGAGAAAGGGGGAGAGAGAGGAGAGTGAAACATCGATGTGAGAGAGACACATCAACTAGTTGTCTCCCACATGCACCCTGACCAGGGCCAAGGATCAAACCTGCAACCCAGGTATGTGCCTCTGACCAGGAATCGAACCTGCGACCCTTCGGTGCATAGGCCTACACTCTACCCACTAGCCACACCGGCCAGGGCTGAAATGTTCTCCTTTGCAAAATAACATTGGTTCTTAAAGCAAGGTTTCTGGAAAGGCTTCCAACAGGTCTGTGAACTCTTGAGTATTATGCAGTGTTACGTGTTTGAATATTTTCCTGCCCATAAGTCCATTCCTTCCTCAGTCTCTCAAAGGTCTCAAAATCTTTAGGGGGGAAAAGAAAAAGAAAAGAAAGGAATAAAAACAAGCAAGCATTCTTGGTTTTCCTACTTTATTAATGTAACTCAGATCTCTGTTCTTGTCGCAGAAACAAACACACACACACATTAACAAAACAAGGAAAAAAATGTGTTTCTAGGATTGGGTTCTTTGGTAATTTCAGAGAGTTAAAATATCCATCCTCACCTTCTCCCCTCCCACCACCTCTTAAAAAGAACTGGAAATACATTCTGAGGATTTTTATTTGTTGGGAAGGATGAATAAAGCCAAGAGCAGGATCTGTGTACAATTCAGGGGGGAAAATCTTCAGTAGTAAAGGTCCATTAGACATCCAAATCTCCCAGGTCTCAAATGGCAGGAGTAAATTAGATTTTTCATACATGCAAAGAAAATTTTATTTAAGTGATAACCAAGACAGTTCTTGTTGCTTCTGTTAATAGCAAAACCAACAAATACAGGAAGCTAACTTAATGCATCTTAATGCCAAATTTTGATGCGTATAAAAAAAGTCAAGAAATTGAGCATTTCATACCAAATTGTGTATCTGTGCCATCCAGACCGAGTAAGTTAAGATTAGAATCAGTTGTGAGAGACTGAAAATCCAAAATAACAAGAGTCTGAAAAAAGATGAAAGCTAATTTTTCTCATGTGAAATTCTGAGTAAAGGTCCAGGGTTGGCATGATTGTTCACAATACCAGGAAATATTATGTTTCTTCTCCACGTTGTTCTCTATTCTCATGTTCACCTCATTGTCCACAATGGCTGCTCCAGTTCAAGCCATCAGGCCACATTCCAGCCGGCAGAAGGGAGTAATAGGAGAAGTTCTCTTTAAAGAGACGTCTGGGAGGTTGCATACACCACTCTCTTCTACATTTCTTTGCTCAGAACATAATAACTTGACCACACCTATAAATAAGGGAAAGTAAGAAATATAGTCTTTCTTCTCGAAGGTTAGATGTTCAACTACAGATTCTATTGCTATGGAAGAAAGGGAGGTCAGATACCAGGAGTCTTTGCTACTGAAAGTTTTTACATATAGATAGTTCCAAATGGTTAACGTTGGTATAACATGCAACTACAAGTCTTACTTAATGTGCCAATGCAATTGCTTGATCCTAATCATCCATTTTTGGAGCTGCCTCTGATGAAATCTATACTGACATTAAAAAATAAAGGATATTTTTTATTTTGAATGTCTGTCTGATGGATGCTAAACAAAATTCAGCCCACATGGAACAGCATATCTTATTTGTGGATTCTTGAGACCCCTTTTCATTCCCTCATCCTTTCTGCTCACCATCTTTCAACCATTTTCCCATTAGTCACAGTCTCAAGTAGAGAGAAAAAGGATGAAAAAGAAATGAAGTCTCGCCGGAACCGGTTTGGCTCAGTGGATAGAGCGTCGGCCTGCGGACTGAAGGGTCCCGGGTTCGATTCCGGTCGGGGGCGCGTACCTGGGTTGCGGGCACGTCCCCAGTGGGAGATGTGCAGGAGGCGGCTGATCGATGTTTCTCTCTCATCGATGTTTCTAGCTCTCTATCTCTCTCCCTTCCTCTCTGTAAAAAATCAATAAAATATATATAAAAAAAGAAAAAAAAAGAAATGAAGTCTAGAACAGATGGTTTTGCTCTTTCTGAGCAATGTTTCTAGAAGGGCTAAAGCAAAAGAGATAGAAATTAAGTAATACAGGTTGTAGGATTATCTATCATAAAAAACAGTCCCTAATGCAGGCAGTAGGCAAGCTCGTTTTCATTGCCATCTGTAATTGTGGCTACAGCCCTATGAAGAAGGTGACGTCACCCTCCCCCATCCTCACCCTGACTGTGGAGAAGAGAAGAAACTTGCCAAAAGAACCTATTTCTAAGGGGCAGAGCCAAGATTTTAGTTAAGGCCTCTCTGCCCCCCAAACCATGCTCTTTGGACTACTCAATCCACAGACTCCATTTCACCATGAGTTTTGAAGCACCCTATCGCCATGGGAGAGCAAGTTTTTACATTAACATTGACAGAGACTAAAGCAGACCTTGAAGGTATAAACAAAGTGAAGAGGTTCAGAGAGTGCTAGGCAGCCAGCTCCTCATGGGCTCTCTGCCCGCCCAGGTTTTGAGAGTTGTTATTAGCCAGCACTTAGGAGGCACTTGATATTTGCAGAGTGGCACCCAGGACTTTCAGCCCCAGGAAGCATGTAGAAGATGAGACAGTGCTCTCTCTCCAGAACACTTGAAAAGAGCAAGGATGGTTTCAGGACCGCATTTCCTTGGTTTTTGCATCCTACAGTGCTTGAAAGGAGAAAGTCACTGAGTTGGGTGGAAGTTTGAGTGGGACACTGCCCTGTCTCCACCTTCCTCCAGCTGGGGATGGAATAACAGAGCCTCACATGTATTCTCTTCTTGCTCTGGGGCAGCCACTGTGCTAATTGTTTCTTCTCGGACAAGCCTTTAAATTCTGAGAGCCAATCTGATGTGGGGCGGGGAGGTGTGGAGAGGGGTTATGAGATTTGAACGCAGAGGAGTTTTGGAATTACCGAGGAGGTGACATTTGGTGTCTGCTAATATTACCTTTTTATTTGAGAGATGTAGAACTAAGGCCCAAAGTCAAGTAACTTGGGGGCAGGTCAGGATTTCTTCCTGGTCCCAGGCTGCCTTTCAAAGAGAATCTTGGCAATGAGGTCGGCTGGAGAGCTTCCACTGTGTAAAGAGTCAGGGCCCAGGCAGAGGCCAGAGCAGGAGGTTACCTGGATCCTGATTCCACTCTCCATCCTTATTAGGAGACTGTGGACAGCTCTGGGCCCAGCGGGGCCAGTTAGAAAGTCTCTGCCTTTGTAGGATGGAAGGGGAAGCCAGCAGATCCTGGCAAGGGCATCTGTTGCTTTGAAGATTTTTGCTGGGTCACTACCTTAATTTGGGTCCCCTGGAAGCAGATCCTGATACAAGTTGCTGAAGGAAGTACAGGGAGGGGCATGGGAAGTGAGACAGGGAAGGGCAGGCAGCCAGCAAGTGGTGTGCTTCCAAGCAAGTCACCGATGTGGACAACTGGAGCTGAAGGCAGAAACACCATGTGCCCAGAGCGGGGTGTTTATGATTGTTGCTTCCAAGGGTGTTGATTCCAGTGCAGTTCCGGCCTGCTATTAGGTGGCAAGGCAGGTTCTACGAGCCAGTGAGCCAGCGAAAGTGCTAAGGCGAATGAATGCAGGTGTATTGTTGGAAGCTAGCCTGCATGCAGGTGCTGGCACAGGTGATGGGACATGGGCGGGTCACCTCTTAGTCATCAGCGGACTGGCTGAGGGATAGAGCCCCACAAGGTGTGTGTGTGTGCCACCTGCTCAAAAGCCCTAGTTCAAGTCACATGCTAGTGAATAGAGGAGTGGTGTGGCCCGCGGCTCTGCCAGACCCCTGAGGCTTTCATCTCCCTGGACTACTGTCCCTACCTGCTCTGCCTGTCCATCCCTGCCAGCCCTCACAGACTCCAACGTGCTGCCCCAGTGGTTTCTGACCAGTTTCTGAGTGCCAGGCCAAACAACTTAGAAATGGGTCTTGCCCCCTCATGACCACTGTCATCAGAAGGCTGGGCAGGAATCTGGCTTTCAAGAGCTTTGTCAACTCCCAGTGTCATATTTCAGGTGCAGGGCAGTCAGCCTCGGTGGATAGTTTAAATCCGCTCCTTTCCCCTGGTAGCTGAAGCCTGTACAGGTTTAGTGGACGTGTCTATGCCCTCGCATCAGCGAGGCAGCTGTCGGTCTGAGTGAAATAATGCCTGCTTCCTGCGTTCTTTGGGAGACACATGGCACGACCCTATTATTTCTATGATTATTTGCAGTGTTGTTTTCTAAACACACACAAATGTGCATATATAAAAGGCTAGAAGCATGTTCATCTGAACACGAGCTCTCTCCTCGGGTGTCCAAGACAAAGGCAGGTTCACAATGTTTCCAGACTGCAATGTTCCATCTGACGGGGCAAGGTCTTCCCCCGGAAACCAAGATAATGTGGCCAAAAGGAGTTTTTGAATTTAGAAAAGTATGCTATTGAGCAATGTTCTAAATCAGGCTCCTTATGCTTCTGTGTAGGTTATAGCCTGCAATGCTCTAGAATTCACTTTGCCATATGGGGATGTTGCCTCTAGAATTTTCAGTACACAATTTGTGCAAGCACACACAGTGGCCATGAAGGACCAATGAAAGCCTGTGTATAAGACAGTAAACAGTTTGCAAATACCAAAGGGCTAACCAATAAAAACTAGAGGAAGTCAGCTCTTAGCTATATTTTTTATTTTTTCATCACTTAGAAATTTATTTTTATGTTAGCAATTTAAACAAGCTTATGTTACCCGTAAGTATAAAGCTCATTTTAACACTCCTGTGTTATCTTAAGGTAAATCTAATCTTTATCACTCATATTTAATTTATTAAATGTTGTCTCTTTGATGCCTAATAAGCTTTTCTCTAAGCTCTGAATATTAAGATCTAAATACTTTCTCTCTGATGTAGAATGCTGTCATTTTGTGTTTACTCTGGGCTAGCACTGTCCAATAGCATTTTCTGTGGTTGTGGGATATTCTCTGCGCTGTTTAATAAGGCAGCCACTAATAACATGTGACTTTTGATTATTTGAAATGTGGCTAATGTAATTGAGGAAGTGAATTTTAAATTTTATCTAATTTTAACTAATTTACATTTAAATAGCCACCTGTGGCTCTTGGCTACTATACTGGACAATGCAGCACACCCTTAGACCCAGTACCAGTCACGATTTCTAATCCTGTTGAAGTCATACTGTCACAGTCCAAGGGGACCTTACTTAAGGGCAGGATGCGACTTTGCTTTGACAATAAAACTGCTTCATTTTAATGCATAACACGTGCCTAAAAAGTCCTATAGATGGAGAGAATTTTTATATCAAATCACGTTTTTCCATTTAATCCTATTTTAATTTCAAGATGGCATCCCTTCCCCCAAACCCTTTGATTTCAGCATGTAATAGATTTGATGGTTGAGAAGACTAACACTTGCTTTAAGAAAATTTTGATCTTTATCAAAGTCTTGTGTTTTCATGTCTACTTTTCCTGGTCTGCACCCTTCCAAGGAAGGTTGATCAAATGGATTCATGCGATTGTGATGAGCACTGTTAGAAGTATTTCTCTATCAAAACATGCCAATGCCCTGGGCCTGGGAGTCCACACCGGGCCCCTGCATCTGTTCTTGCCTCTTTTGCACTTGCTGCATCTTTGCAAACATGGCTGGAGATGGGAGCTCAAAAATTCAGCACTCGCAGTGGGCACCTGCCCAAAGAGCAGACAGGTCTTCCCTTCCCCTCTCTTTAGGTCCTAGAGATCAAAAACATTTGAGAATCAATGCTGTGGGGTTAAACCAATTGTGAGTGTGCGGATTGAAGTTAATCCAGCAGTGCTGGCCAGGGCCCGCCCCCCCCCACCCCCACCCCCGCCCCGAACCCCTGACCCTGCTACATGACTGGGAGGGAGGGTGAGGAAGACAGTTTCTGCTTCTTTTGAGCATGTAATGCGCACTCCAGAGAGGGCTGTTACTGCTGCAGAGACCAGGAGGAAGAAGAAAATTAGAAGTAGAGACCATAGGGTCTCCATTTTTCCTCTTGGAGAACCTTCTGGCCTGATGCTATCAATCTGAGAAATGATGATCACTTCCCAAATAAAGAGCAACAAACAAACCTTCATAGTAAAGATCAGAGAGTTTGTGACCTGCTCCCAAATCCACATTCCCACTTAGTGACATGGGTCAACCATGTAGCCAGCAGAAGCCATTGACCTCCCCTAAGCCTGCCAGCTGGGTACTCTTTCATATAAGACCTTTAAGCTCCCCTTTTTCTCTCCAAGAAGAGGAATGAGTAATTTTAGCCCAACACTCTATCCTTATTTTTAAAAATACCTTGTTTAAAGTCTTAACTTTATGCTCAAATAAACTGCTTCTAAATCACGTATTCGTTTTCCCCTTTAATAAGTATTTAAGCCATCATTGTAAATGCTTCACCAGGGTGAATTGCTAATGAAAAGGGCTTTGGGGTAGCATAAAGCTCCCCAAATATTTGTGCTACTTGCAGATTTCCAGGTGGCATTAAATAGCCCCATTTTACAAAAAGTGCCTCCCCCATCTCATACTGTAGCACTTATTTACCTAAAATGTTCTCTCGGCATGCACAGTTTTGAATTGCTGCCACCAAAATCTGCCTGCTGCTTGAATATTTTAAGAAGAAAATTTACTGAAGAGTTAAAAACTCATGATTGTAAATATTCAGCAGGCCCTTAATTTATTGTTTCAAAATAGCTTTTGTGATGCGGAAGCCATGTTTTTCTGTCGGCTGCTCAGTATTTATTTTAACATATTAAACAACCTCAGAAATATTCATTGCATGGAAATCTTTCCACGTTTGAGTGGATTAAATTTATAAGCCCAAATTAATGCTATAAATTACATTTACATAATTCATTTCCCACTAAACAGTTATTTATTTAGTCTGCATCTCTGCTAATACATATGTTTAAGAAAAAAAGCAGCACCTGTATTGTTGCCCACGCAGTTAATTTAGTCTAAGTAGAATTTTAGAAGGCATCTCAGTGCTTCTTTTGTTACAGGCTCTCCTACCTCCCCTCCCACCCCCACATTCAACATCTGAATTTTGCAATTAAACAGCATATGCATGTGGTCTGGGCGAGGAGAGAAATCTGCTGAACAAAACCCAAGCCCCCCTTATTTTTGCTTTTCAGAACGTTGTGTGATGTCTTTGCAAATTTTCTATTACTCGTGTTTTGATAATTTTACGCGAACCTGAAAAGAAGGTAAGAGATAAATAAACTGGGCTGGAGGTCAGACAGAAACTTTGAAACCAGCAGCTCAATCCCAGATGGGTTTGAAATTGCCAAGGAAGGTAAAAAGAAGCAAGAGATAGTGAGTGGGTTGACAATGCACACGGGGACACAAAGAGCCTGGAGCTTTCCTTTTGCATTTACATCTATTTTCACAGATGAGGGTGAGGGCTGTCAATGCATTTGCGGCTGTAATTTCAGGTTTTAGAATGCTGTGAACAGTATGCCTCAAATCACGCCAATAATTGGAGCACCCTTCGTTATTGAGTGTTATGCCTCTAACGATGTTAGTGGCAGACAGGAGCCATCAGTTTACCGGGCTTGGTTTTGTGTGACTGGCACCAAAACAGGCATTGTTCCCCTCAACTTCCCCTCTCTTTTTTTCTAGTAGCCCTATTTAAACCTCTTTGTTAAACGACCCAGCTGCTTGTTTTCTCTCAAGATAATGACTGAAAAATGCGCTTTAAAAAAATCATGGGGAAAATGATTTCTGGAAGGTCTGTTTCCTCTTTCTTTTGCTGTCATCTGGCTGATGATGACTTTCAATAATCCCAGGGTAATAAAAATTCATTTGACTACATAGACCCAATATGGAGTTTAAATTGCCACAGAAACCAGAAACTACTGCCCTTCTTTTTACCTTAACGGGTATTCTTGATAGTCTCTTTTTAAAAATGGAGATATAATTTACAACAGTAGTTATGTACAGATTTTAAACCTACTGTTTGTTGAGTTTTGATAAATGTATAGACCCATGTAAGTACCATCCCAACCAAGATGTAGAACATATTTGCCCTGGCCGGTGTGGCTCAGTTGGTTGAAGTGTTGCCCTGTACACAGAGAAGTTGCAGGCTCGATCCTCCGTAGGGATATGCAGGAGGCAGCCCATCCATGCTGTTTCTCTCTTCCTCTCGCTTTAGAAAAAAACAATCAATAAAAACATATTTTTGAAAAAGACGGTACGGAACATTTCCATTATCCCAGAAAGTTACTTCATTTCCTGTCCTGATCCAACCCCTCTCCAGAGATTAAGCACCGTTTGGATTGTTATCACATGGATTAGTTTTGCCTGCTTTTGTACTTGTGTAAGTGGAATCATACAGTATGCATTCTTAGGTCTGGCTTCTTTCCACTCAGCATGTTTTTGAGATCTGTGTTGCTACCTGAATCAATAGCTTATTCCCTTTCGTTGCTGAGATGTGCTCCGTTGTAAGGATGCACTACAATTTCTCTCTTTTTGTTCATAAACACGTAAATACATAGATTGCCTCCACTTTTTGGCTATTTTGAATAAAGCTGCTGGAACACTTTTAAGCATAAGATTTTATGTGGATATTTGCTTTCATTTCTCTGGGGTAAATACCTCTGTGTGCAGTTGCTGGATTTTGTGGTAGGTGTAGGTTTTATTTTATAAGAAGCTGCCAAAGAGTTCTTCAGAGGTGTTGTCCATTTTCCTCTTTTGATGAAACAACAAAACAAACAAGCAAATAAACAAAAACATGTACACATCAAAAACTGAATTTGGTGAATGAGATCATAACGTTTATGGGGGGACCAGCATAAGGTATGCTTTGATTCACTTTTATTTGGGGGAACACTTGTTTTGTTAACAAAGAGATTCGAGTTATTAGAAATATTGGAGGTTGCTTGATTGTTTTTTTTTTTTTCTTTAAGAAAAAAGACCTGCAGAAGCTCAGGCAAGTGTCCCAAGGAAGTGATCCCTTGCACCCGATTCCCTGTAAGTTGCATGTTCTGATACACTGCTCATTTGGGAGGTGGGGGTGTCTCAAAAAAGGCTAGATCTGCAGGCTCCATCCTGACATGCAGACATGTTTCTGCAACAGAAACTCAATACTCATCGACCCTTCTGCTGTAACAAAGAGCCTCTATGAAAAATCAGAGAAAGATAAAAAAAAGTCAGCAAAATGACAGATCTCTTTTGTTTTACTGGACAAACACCAAGACCCTTTTACAGGTTGCTTTTGTACTAGACAACTACTAGGACCTTTTGCACATATATGCTGCCTGCATGCCTTACAAATAGCTGTGAACCAACACATTGAGACATTTTTGTACTGTGTTTGTCCTGATCGGTTTATCTAGGTATTACTGAATCCCAAGAAAGTCTACTGTGTTTACTGCCCTCTTCATGGATCTTTGCAAGGCAGGCAAGGAACTGAAGTGTGCGCACTGCCCTTTTTCCTTCCTGGGGGTGGATTTCATAACTAGCAGAGACCTACTTTAAATTCACAGTCTCTGGTATCTTAGTTTTGACAACAGATGCCAGACTCTATGCTTGGCTTTGCAAATAGATGTTCTCTTTGTGTAAAAACAATTAAAGGAGGAACTAGTATAGTTTAAGAAATTGAAATCTCTTTACCATACTCATCTTCCATCCCCACGTGATTCACAATCTCAATTCGTGATTCATGCTGCTATAGCTAATATACCAGATTATTCTGGTTAAATGAGTCCTTTGAAGTCAGAATATTTGAACAATATTATTTATTTATTTATAATATATTTTTATTGGTTTCAGAGAGAAAGGGAGAGGGAGAGAGATAGAAACATCAATTATTAGAGAGAATCATTGATCAGCTACTTCTTGCACACCCGCTACTAGGGGTTGAGCCCACAACCTGGGCATGTGCCCTGACTGGGAATCAAACCATGACCTCCTGGTTCATAGGGTGACGCTCAACCATTGAGCCATGTCAGTCGGGTTAACAGTATTTATTAATTTTATCTTTAAAAAAAACTTCAAATTAACAATAAGAAAATGAACAACCCAATTAAAAATGTGCAGAAGATCTGGAAAGACACCTCACCATATACAGATGGCAAACAATATGTAAAGATGTTCAACATTATATCTCATTAAGGAACTGTAAATTAAACTGAGTTACCACTACACACCTATCAGAATGATGAAAATTGAAAACACTGACAATACCAAATGTTGGCAGGGATGTGGAGCAGCAGGAGCTGTCTCATTTATTGCTGGTGGCAATTTGGCGGTTGTTGTTTTTGTTTTTTCCGCCCCACAAACACTAAGCATACTCTTTCCATAGGAACCAGAAACTGCACTTCTTGCTTCTTGGTATTTATCCAAGAGAGCTGAAAATTCATGGCCGCTCAAAAACCTGCACACCGATGTTTATAGTAGTTTTAGTCATAACTTTCAAAACTTAGAAGCAACCAAGATGTTCTTTAGGAGGTGAATGTATGAACAAATTACGGTATATCCAGACGATGGAATATTATTCAATGCTAAAAAGAAATGAGCCAAGCCATGAAAAGACATAGAGGAAACTTAAATGTCTACTACTGGGTGAAAGAAGCCAACCAGAAAAGGTTACATGTAGGATTCTAACTATTTGACATTCTGGGAAAGGCAAAACTGTGAAGGCAGTAAAAAGAACAGTGGTTGACAGGAGTTGGGAGAAGAAGGGATGAATAAATGCAGCAAATTTTTAAGATTTAGGGTTTTTGATGGCAGTGAAACTATTCTGTATGATACTGTAATGGTGCATACATTTGTCCAAACCTATAGAATGTACAACATCAAATGAAAATTATGGACTTTGAGTGATAATGACGTGCCCATGTAGGTTTATCAATTGGAATAAATGTACCACTCTGGTGCAGGAATATGTTAGTTTGTTAGGGCTGCCAGAACAAAATGCCACAGACTGGGTGGCTTACACAACAGAAGTTTGTTTTCTCACAGTTCTGGAGGCTGAAGTATAACATTATCGTGTCATGGGGTTGATTTTTCCTGAGGCCCCTCTTCTTGATTAGCAGATGGCTATCTTCTCCCTGTACCCTCACATGGTCTTTTCTCTGTGTGAGTACATCCCTGATATCTCTCTGTGTGTACAAATTTCCTCTTCTTATAAGGACATCAGTCAGATTGGATTAGGGCCCACCCATATGACCTCATTTCACCTTAATTGCCTCGTTAAATGTCTTATCTCTAAACATTCACATTCTGAGATACGGGTGGTTAGAATTTAAACATATGAATTTTGACGGGGCACAATTCAGTTCATAACAAGGATGTTGATAGTGGAGGAGGCGGAGTGTGTGTGTGGGGTTAGGGAGTATATGGAAATAATCTACATTCCACTCAATTTTGCTAAACCAAAAACTACTCTAAAAAAATTAAATCCATACAAAGATAGCTCCAGAACTCTGAACTCATGGGTGATGTTACTCACAAAAGCCACAGTCATACCCTTTGTTTGTCCAACAAATGTTTAGTGACCACTTAAATGTGCCAGGCATTGTCCTAGGCACTGGGGAATATGGTAGTAAACACAGACACAAATGTCTATCTTATTGGAACTTAACTTCTAAAGAAGAAGGATAGACAATAAACAAGATAATAAGTAAAAATATGTTTTTGTTAGATTGTAATAAAGGCTATAGAAAAAAAAAGGAAAGGAGGTTATTAGGTTGATATTTCAAGTAGAATGGCCATTAAAGGCTTTATTAAAAGGTGATACTTGAATGACATGGAGTGAACTTATTATTATTTGGGGATTTGCATCAAGTCAGAGGGAATAACAAGTGCAGAGGCTCTGATGTAGGAGTTTGCCTGGTGTGTCCCAGCAAATCAAGCCACCCTGTGTGTCCCAAGGGTGTGGTGAATAGGAATGGAGATCAGAAAGAGAATAGGATGAAGGCCTGGAGCTAGGGTAGGGGAGCAGGTGTGGACTAGAAGGAGTTAATGGGAAAAAAGGGGACATCTGCAATACTTTCAAACAATAAGGATAAAAAAAAAAACCCCAACAAAGCCCAGTTGGTGTGGCTCAGTGTTTGGGTGTCGTCCTATGAACCAGGAGGTCACAGTTTGATTGCCAGTCGGGGCATATGCCTGGGTTGTGGGCTTGATCCCCAGTGTGGCGTGTGCAGGAGGTAGCCAATCAATGATTCTCTCTCATCATTGATGTTTCTATCACTCTCTCCCTCTCCCTTCCTCTCTAAAATCAATAAAAATTATTAAAAACAAACAAACAACAACAAAAAAGAAAGAGAACAGGGCCTTTTAGGATATTTCAAAGACTGTGGCTCTTACTGAGTGAGATGGAATGCCCCTGGAGGATTTAAAGCAGAGGAATGACATAGCCTGCTGACATTTTAAATAGATCAAGCCACCTGCTGTGCGAGTCCAGACTGCAGAAGAGAGACCAGTGAGGACTCTATTCTGATAGTTAGGTGAGAGAAGGTAGCAGTGGAAGGGATGAAAACTGGTCAGGTTCCAGATATATTTGAAGTTAGAGCTGACAGGAAATGCTGAAGGGCTGTAGATAGGAGAGTTAAAGAGGAGTCAAGAATAACTCTAAGGCGTTAGGCCTGAACAACTGCAAAGATGGAGATGCCACTAACTTTGTTATGGAACCATGAGGAACACGTGTTATGAGTAAGATCCACAACTCAAAAACATAGGGATAACTCTTTGTGGCTTTGGATGGTTTCTTAGCTAGGACATCAAAAGCACAAGCAACAAAATATATAAATTAGATCATCAAAATTAAAACTTTTGTGCTTCAACATATTAAGAAAGTGAAAAGACACAGCGGGAAGGCCGGGGATGTAGGGGGGCAGAAGCGGGGGGGTGGGGGGGTGGGGTGGTAAGAGATCAACTGAAGGACTTATATGCATGCATATAAGCATAACCAATGGACATAAGACACTGGGGGGTAGGGGAGGCCAGGGGATTGTCAAGGGTGGGGGAAAAATGGAGACATATGTAATACCCTTTGTAATACTTTAAGCAATAAAACTAAAAAAAAAAAAGAAAAAAAGAAAGTGAAAAGACAAACCACAAAATGGGAGAATATATTTTCAAATCATATATATAATAAGGAATTCATATCTAGAATATGCAAAGAACTCTTAAAACTGAGTAATTAAAAGACAAATAGCTCAATTAAACAATGTAAAAAGTATTTGAGTAGATATTTCTCCAAAGAAGATATACAAATGGCCACTAAATACATAGAAAGATGCTTATTATCTTTGGCCATCAAGGAAGTGCAAGTCAAAAGCACAATGACATACCCCTTCACACCCATCAGGATGGCTACAATAAAAATAGTAGATGGTAAGTGCTGGTGAGAATGTGGAGAAATTGGAAGCTTCACACAATTGCTGTTGTGAATATAAAATTAGAACAGCACTTTAGAAAACAATCTGGCAGTTACTTAAAAGGTTAAACAGAGTTACCATGTGACGCAGAAATTCTATTTTAGTTATAAACCCAAGAGTAATGAAAACATGTCTACCCCAAAACTTCTGCATAAAGGTTCATAGTAGCATTATTCATTATAGCCAAAAAGTAGAAACAATCCAAATATCCATCATAATGAATGGATAAATAACAAGTGACATGTTCATTGGAATGGAATATTATTCAGCCACAAAAAGGAATATAATACCAGTACATGCATGGATGAACTATGTTAAGTGAAAGAAGCCAATTACTTAAGACAGTAGGATTCCATTTATATAAAACACTTGGAATAGTCAAATCTATAAAGGCAGTTAGTACATTACTGGTTGTACAGGGATGGGAGGGCTGGAGGAATAGGGAGTGGCTGCTACAGAGTATGATGTTTCTCTTGGGGTGATGAAAATTGTGTTCTAAAATTGATTGTGGTGTTGGCTGTACAACTCAGTGAGTATACTAAAAGCCACTGAGTTGTAGACTTGACATGGGTGAATTATATGTTATATGAATTGTGTCTCAATAAAGCAAAAAATTGAAAAATTTAGATCAAGAGCTCAGTTCTGGACATGCTAAATTTGAGATGTTCATTAGATACCCAAATGAAAATGTTGAGTAGATAGTTGGAGATATGAGTCAGGAGTTCACAGGAAGGTCCAACTATAATTACAAATGTGGGAATTGTCAGCACATAGACATGTATGAGACTGGATGGACCACAGAGATTGAAGATAGATAAAAAAGGAAAGTCCATGAGTGAGGCAGTATAAATCATTAACTCAAACTCATCACCTCAATGGGAAGATCAAATCAAACAAAAGTCCAAGAGGGGACAAGAATGGGAGCTTTGATCTAAAAATAGCAAATAAGTGTGCAAGTTTAAATGAACATGGCTTTGTACTGATAGAGTGGCCCTGAAGTACCACATGGAATATTAAACCTCTGTTCCAAGTTTCCTAGATATTTTTTATTAGCAGTTTCTCTACTGTCCTGTAGACGTGGTTGGAATCTTTATGGAACAAGCAGTTGATGAAAAAGCCAAAATGAGGATTAGGCACAGTTTTGTTTTGTTTTTTCTAGGTAGCTGCTGAACTTGAGGTTTAAACAAAATTTCAGGTTAACCATTCTAGAGTCAAGGTCAGTAAGTTTGGAGAGCCAAAGATTCATGTTCTTTTAGCGGTGAAGCAGTATCTGGATAACATAGTCACCATACCCTGCCTGGGGAAGCAGGTAGAATCAGTGAAAAAGTGTGGGACACTGTAATTTATTTGCTTGTATAACTATAGAAGCTTCCTTTTTTAATGCAAATTCTGGCACCACCAATTTCTAAGTATTTAGCTTTGGGCAAATCACATAGTCCTCTCTCATAGAAACTCTCAGTTTCTTCCTATGGAAAAGGAAAAAAATTATAGTAATCATCATTTTGCACAGTTGTTGAAAGAATAATATAAGATAGGTTAGTACCAAGCCCTGTACTAATGTAAACATTAGTACAGGGCTTGGTACATAATAGGTTCTCAGTAGATGGTAGGACCCTGTAATTGCTAAACATGGTTTACAAATTAGGAGAAGCCTGTATATATTTTTTATACACTCATACCTGTATCTATTTGCTAGACTCAGTGTAACACCTCTGTAATGGGTTCATTATTTACCTGCCTGTCTCTTCACTGGACTTTGAGCTACCGACACAGTGAAGGAACTACCTGCTCCATCTTTCTATCTCCAGTGACTAGCACAGTGTTCAGTGAATGTCTGAGTGAATAAATGAAAAACTTCTCCCATTATATGGACTGGGAGAAAAAATTTTTTTTACCAATATCTACCCTATTGAGGACTTCTCAGACTGATCCTATCCATGCTTGTAAACTCCTGCCTTTTACAGAGCAGACTCATCACTATTCAAGGGTTTTCCTATCTAACAGGGCATGAAAGAAAGCAAGTCCCTCCCTCTCTGAAGCTGTTTGACTCCAAAGTTAGGCTCTTAACTGCTGTGTGGGGACAAGCTCCTGTCTTTTTCTTTTCTTTTCTTTTTTATTGTTTTATTGCTTAAAGTATTACAAAGAGTATTACATATGTCTCCTTTTTTTTTTCTCCCCTTGATCTTCCCCTAGCCTCCCATACCCCCCAGTGTCTTGTGTCCATTGGTTATGCTTATATGCATGCATACAAGTCCTTCGTTTGATCTCTTACCCACCCCCCAACCCTCCCCAGCCTTCCCGCTGTAGTTTGACAGTCTGTTCGATGTTGCTCTGCCTCTGTATCTATTTTTGCTCATCAGTTTATAATGGTCTTAATTATCCATAACTGAGTGAGATCATGTGGCATTTTTCTTTCATTGACTGGCTTATTTCACTTAGCATAATGCTCTCCAGTTCCATCCATGCTGTTGCAAATGGTAAGAATTCCTTCTTTTTTACAGCAGCATACTATTCCATCGTGTAGATGTACCACAGTTTTCTAATCCATTCATCTGCTGATGGGCACTTAGGCTGTTTCCAGATCTTAGCTATGGTGAATTGTGCTGCTATGAACATAGGGGTGCATATATCCTTTCTGATTGGTGTTTCTGATTTCTTGGGCTCCTGTCTTTTTCTAAAGAGAAGACAATATCTCCTGTCAATTTTGATGGTTTTCCTTTACCATCAGGCATTCTTATTCTCAGGGGCTGAGGAGGTGAGTCTTAGGCTGGAGGAAGGTGAGGAAGGGGAGTTCCCCTCTCTTGTGCCCTCGTGGATGTTGGTGCCCTTGACTCTAAATGGGTATTTGAGGATGCTTCTCATGGGGCAAGGGAAAATAGAACTATCTACCTGATGAATGTGAAGATAGGCATACCAGAGACCCCAGGGAAGACTATAGGGACTATGGAGAAGCACATCTACTGTCCAGCACCGGGTTTCTTTTTGTTATAATTCCTCTCTGTTAACTCCAAGACCCCATGAAACCCCCTTTAAACATATGGCTTGTTTTCTGCCTTCACTGAGAGAACTTCAGAACAGGACAGCGGAAAACAGCAGTAGCTGGAAAGAAGCAGGGCCGGGGGCCACAGGGGAGCCACCAGCCGCAATCAGAGGCTAGGCTGCAGCCAGCCGCGGAAAGAGCATCATGGTGCATGAAACGATTCCATGGCACTCCCAGAAAGGCTGGTGAACAGGAAGCTGGTGGAAGAACTGACCTTCCTGGAGCCAAGTAGATAGGAACCTGAGGTGCCATCATTTTTACAGAATAGATGTGACTTCATTATGTCATTTGAAACCAGTAAAGCCTGAAAATGTGGGCTAACTAATGTGAGGAACTGCGGCTTGGTGACTGTGGCTTATTTTTGCTCATTATGTTGTCCAAGGAATGGGAACAAGGCCACACTCTGCTTGAAAATTGGGAGTAAACTCTGATGGAGAGGGACATTCTGATTTCATTGTATAAAATTAGAGTCACAATGTAACACTCTCTGTCTAATTAGCTACAAAGCTTTGACATCAGTGTTCATGCTCTGAATCTCAACACAGGTCGCTCTGTTTTTGCATCCACACCGTCTTCTTGATTACCAAATACCTTCGCAAATAGGACAGCAGATGTTCCCTCTCACAACTTCAACGAGGCATCTGCTCAAATCATTTGTCTTCTCTTACCCATTCAACTCCTAAGCCCCAATATTTGTCCTGACATCTGGGGCTGGCTCTTTGCCCATCCAACAAAGCTGAGTAACATTGAGTAATTTCCTGGACTAAACTGGTATTCAAAGGGGAGAGAGCTGAAAAATTATCTGAATTCTTCCTAATGAGGTAAATATTAATTTTACCTATAACCAAAGTAGGAGTGATTTTTTTTCCCCTCTGGGTGACAGGAGTGATTGTTATTTTTATTTACCCATTTCTATTTGCTAATTTTAAAAAAACCAAACATATTATTTATAGAACAACAATTTAAACATTTATGATTATCCATTTAGGAAACTCTGGTCAGGCCTAACTTCTCAGTCCTCCATTCCATCTTAACATTGTTGGAAGAGATGGATGGACAGGCTGGTGGCTTATGGCAAAGTGGGGACCATCAGTTCTTTCCCTCCCTACATTTACAAACCATTCTCCACCTTACTGAATTAAGGTTAGCCTGTGACTGGCTCTTGACAAGCAGAATATGGTGGAGGTGACACTGTTTATCTTCTAAATGATAAGACTTGCAGCTTCTGTTGGGTCTCCTTGAATACTCCCTCTTGGAGTCCAGCCCTCGTGTGAGCAGCCGAGCTGCCTTGAGCCACCATGCTGTAAGGAAACGCAGTCTAGCTGCGTGGAGAGGCTGCGTGAAGGAAGATGCTCCCGCAGTGATGGCGTATGTAAGGCCGAGAGCCTTGCCGGGTAGAGGGCGGTGGCTATTCCACAGGTCTCCTCTCCCAGACTTGCGTTTTGAAGGCCACTGCTGGCTCCATGTTTCTCCTTTGCTCCCTGGCAATCATCTTGGGCAAATGCCTGCTTATTTGTGCTCGGGAGAAAGTGAGGGGTGTTCTGGGCAAGTTCACTGAAGATATCATGCCAGCTTAGGCACAAACACCCTGCCTCAGCGGCCACCCAGCTTCAGGGGCTGGTTCCTGCTCTGACTGCAGGGTAAGCAGTGTCTGTGCCCCATTCAGACACAATTAAAGGCCCAGGAGATCTGGTCCTGCAGAACTTCTCCAGTGCCTCTTCTTCCCCCTTCACTCGCTGACCTGCCTCTTCTCCCCTTTCATAGCTGACCTGCTTCTTCTTCCCCTTCCATCGCTGATGTGCTGCTCAAGCAGCTGTTTTGGGGCGGATGGCCAGCCAGAGACATCTTTCAGTTTTATTGCTTATATGGCAAGGATCCTTCCAAAAAACTGTTCTTTTCATATATATATGCTTACAATTTTGAGGCCTGGGTTTTTAGCTATTCCATTAGATGTTTTTTGTTTTTTTTGTTTTTTTTTTTTCTGGTAACTTTCCTTCCTAGGGAGGGAGAATCAATGTCCTTTGGCAGCAGCTTTCATCTAAAGCAGTGTCCATTTTGTTACTCACAGGCCTCCCCACTGCAGGGTGGGGGCTGGCTGCTGTCCCCCTGCCCATGTCTGCATTTTGCCTGGGCAGTAGCGAGGCTTGGGAACTGACTGTCCTCTCCTTCTGAGTCCTCCCACCCCACCAACAGCCTTTAGCCAAAGACTGGCAGGAGCTGGCATGCACATACTCCAGCTCCCCCACTCCCGGGAGGGCGAGCTCTGAGGTGTGGAACCTGCACTGACACCCGGGTTTTCTCGGCAGGGTGCAACCATTCACATTTGAATTCTTATTTCAGGCTTTGCTTCTGGAGGCAACCCAATAGCAGACAGTCACATTTTGCCGGAATACACTAAGCCCCCCATTTTAATCTTCCAGATGCTTTTTTATACACTTAGGTCGGGAACATTATCCTAAGTGTGGATATTACCATCAAGAGTTGACATCAGTTAAGCTCCAAGATGTTTTATTGCAACATATGTTTAGAGTAAAACTCGTAACAAAGGACATAAACCTCAGTCCAATGGCAGGCAGACATCTGGAGTGAAGAGAATGAGGGCTCCCGAAGATGCAGCCTGTCCCTGACTCTGCCAGCTCTTGCTGAACCTGGATGTTTAGCTTCAACAAGCCTCATTCCCAGGGGCTGGGGCAGTCAGAAATGTTTGAGGCAGAATGAAGTTTCAGTGTGTGGTTTTCTCAGCTCGTGGGTGGCCCATTTGACAAAGTAGAAAAAGAAAATCACGTTGCAGCTTCCGAAGAGAAACGGATATAAAAGGACTTACCTAAAAATAAGTTTATTTCCCAGCGGAGAGCTTACCGGAGAGACAGCAACTTGGAGTCACAAGGCCCAGCCACTCCATGCAGCGGCATGCATACTCCTATTGCTTGAGTTTACCTGTCATTCTCCCACCAGGAGGCCCTTCATCTCCATCACTTCCTTTAAGACAGCGGTTCTCAACCTGTGGGTCACGACCCCTTTGGGGGTCGAACGACCCTTTCACAGGGGTCGCCTAAGACCATTGGAAAACACATATATAATTACATATTGTTTTTGTGATTAATCACTATGCTTTAATTATGTTCAATTTGTAACAATGAAAATACATCCTGCATATCAGATATTTACATTACGATTCATAACAGTAGCAACATTACAGTTATGAAGTAGCAACGAAAATAATTTTATGGTTGGGGGTCACCACAACATGAGGAACTGTATTAAAGGGTCGTGGCCTTAAGAAGGTTGAGAACCACTGCTTTAAGACGTGGCTCAAGCATTGTTTCCTCTAGAAAGTCTTCTGCGAAGCAGGTCCATCTTCCCAATGGAGATACAGGTTGTTGAGACGGTGAAGGGCCTGAGATTTTACACTACTTGTAAGTGAACAGTCAGCCAAACAGTTTTATGCATGTGGCAGAAGACCGGAGACACACAGATCAGAGACAAAGGACGTCTTTACTCCTAGCAGCCGTAGTAGCTTAGTGCCAGCATTTGCTCCTGAGCCCTAATTCTACAAAGAGATTCGAAGAAGGCCAGATGTCACCTGTTGATTCCCTTATAGGAGGGGAAACCTCTCGGGAAGCCTGAATCATTTATAATGAGCAGGGAGTATGTCTGCCCTTTGCTCCAGAGGGAGGCAACAGCTTTATCTTCCCAAGGCTGTTCACTGTGCAAACATCTATGAAACAATAGGTAGGAACGAAGAAAGTTGTGCCTCTGTGCAAAGATGTGTAAAAACACGAGACCCACAGCAAATTGTCACCATCACAGAGCACTGAGAGGACTGTTATAATTAAGTTGATAAGCAGTGTCATGGTTAAGATCACAGACTGCATGAGTTCCAGTCCTTTTAGCTAGGATTTAAATCATGTTAGTTAGCTGACCTTTGGTGAGTTAGGTAGTCCCTCACTTGTAAATGGGGGGAGTAGTCCCTCTCAGGTGCTTGTGAGAATTCAGTGTTAGAAAATATGAAGTGTTGGTATAATAAAATAAGAAATAGAGATGAGTCAGTGCAATCCCTGATGGCCTGTGGCCAGGACCCATGTTCTTTGTAACATTCCCATCACACTGACTGACGTGCCTCAGCTAGAAAATAAAGTACGTGATTTACGTAAATGGGAAATCTGAGTGTGTCTCCTCAGGATGGCAAGTAGAATGGGCATTATCAACATAGGAAATTGAATTTTTAAATATGACTCTGTGTCATGAATGTTATTTTCTGTTTACACAGAGTTCACCAAGAGACCGGTCCATCTTAGAGATGAAGCCTCTCTCCAATTAAATGTGACTTTCGCCTCCAAAGTTCCGGCACATGTGTATACTTTTCTTATATCCCTTGGGGCAGTGTGTGTGTGTGTGTGTGATCTCCCAGTAGACTCTACAGTGGTTCTCAACCTTCTAGCCCTTTAAATACAGTTCCTCATGTTGTGACCCCAACCATAAAATTATTTTCGTTGCTACTTCATAACTGTAATGTTGCTACTGTTATGAATCGTAATGTAAATATCTGATATGCAGGATGGTCTTAGGCGACCCCTGTGAAAGGGTCGTTCGACCACCAAAGGGGTCGCGACCTACAGGTTGAGAACCGCTGCTCTAGAAGCTTCTGCAATGTGGGGGCTGTGTCCTGCTCAGATTAGTTTGGTGGAGCTAACATGACAGATACTAATGTTGTGCCTGGATTAGAGCTGGGCTCAGTCACCATTGACTCCAACTGGAGTTCTGCAGCCTGCATAATGGTCTCCTGCCTGTCCTGGGGGCTGCAGAAGCCAGAGCTGTGCCACTTGGTTGGTAGAAGCCCTCAGTATGGAGTACCCAAGGTGGGGAGGAGATGGGATGAGGGGCTATTCACAGGCAAATCTGAGCAGGCTAACACAATCCTGTTCACTTATCTGCACCCCTTCCTTGGCAAGTGTGGCATGTGTGGCCAGTCAGGTGACGGGGGGACAGGGTCAGCCCATCTCTGTGGCCTCATAATTCAATTTAGGAATAGAACAGGTGGCTCTCACGGGGTTCTCTGGTGAGCAGAGTTCTGTTCCTGAGAAGGGCAAGTCTATGATCAGCACCAAGCTTGATTTTCAGGATGCTGGCAGGTAGCAGCCACTGGCTCTGAAGGCACAATTTCCACAGAGGTCTGTTTGTCTGTGTGGCATTATTAAAAAGGTCATGGTCAGGTCAAAAGATATAAAGGACATTTCTCCAGCTTGCTGCTGTGAGGCTGTCCACATGTAACATGTATGTAAGGCAGGACTGAACAATGATATTTCCTATTAAACGGTGAAGTGCATCTGCTTTGGGCTCCTTGGGCAGTTCCAAGTGTTTGTGCCAGCTTGGGGTTAAGAGACCCAGACATGGATGTGCCTGGACTCAGCCAGGAAGGTGATGACTAAAACAGGGCTCTCTGGAGCTGCTGCTCTAATCCCAGGCCTCCGGTGGCCTGTGAATGAAAAAGTGTTGGTGTGAAATCCAGGTGGCAGCTGACCCTGTGGTCTCCGGCAGGTCGCTCTGGCCCTGTTTTCCAGGTTTCTGTTTGTAAATGGAGCAAATATCACTGGAACATCATAAGCCACGAAGGCAGCTGGTTCTGAAGGAGCTGGAGAAAGCAAGGCGGGGGGTGAAGGCGGAGGAAGCCAGTGGCGTGGAGGGGCTGAGGACCTGTGGGGAAAGGAAGCCGCAGCTATGGCGACAGAGAGCTGCAGAGCACGCAATAGATTTTCCAGGCAAGGGCCATCCTTGGGTGTTAGAGCCCTGTGTGAGGAGACACTGCAGTGGGAAAGATGGGAGGTGCAGAAGGGACTAGGGAAAGGAAGGTGGAAAGGTTCCCTGAGGCTAAAGCTTTTTCTAAGGCTGGGTGAACATTCTTTTAATTCTCCGGAGAGATAAAAGGAGGAGCAAATGGCCCTTTTAATACATTGCACATGCAATCTCTTATTGGAGAAAAGTTTAGTGAGAAAATAAAGTCCTCCACTGAAACCCGGTCATCACATGCCTTTCACAAATCTGACCTGTGATGAAAATGACCAGGTGTGGGAATGCTGAGAGGAGTGCAGTGGGCATAAGTACTTTTGTCATCTATCCAGATTAGTAATTCTCTTATTGGTAAACCCTCTGCATGCTGTCCACCATGAAAACTAAGCCAGGAGTTGGAAGAGGGAAAGAGGATGCGGTGTAAGGGATGTAGCACCTAATAATGGGAGTGGGGAGGGATTAGCTCTGTGTTGAGTAAAAGGAATCAAGGAAAAGAAGGACAGGCTGGAGTCATAAGGGTCAGGCTTAGGATGGGGGTAGGATGAAGGATGGAGATAGGGAGGAGATAGAAGCCCCTGAAGAACGTGCAGGTGTCTACTCTGTTCCTGCTAGGGAGCTGGGAACAGTATAAAAAGAGGTCAGGAGTTCAGGGAAACATTCTAGTTGTGAAAGGAAGATGTAGAAAGATACATTCCTTCCAGGAACTCTGAACATTGACAGGGTGGACTGAGGTGGAAGTGGTGATCATTAGAGCGTGTTCAATAGCATTCAGATCTGCAACATGTCTTAGAGGTAGACGCAATAGAGATGTCTCTAGAGATGGGAGGTAGAGACAAGAGGATTTGCTGATGGATTGTATGTGGGGTGTGAGAGATGATATCATTTGGGCTTGGGTGTAGGGAGAGAAGAAAAGAGTTTGAGGACTGAGTCCAAGGGTCCTCCACCAGTTAGAGATCAAGAAGAGGCTGAGGATCCAGCAAAAGAGAGCAGTTCCCTATATTCTCTTAAATGGAAATACAGCAGAAGCCCCTGTTTACTGTGGGTATTTATAATCAGGGCTAGTGCCTATTGTGTAGATTAAACCAGCTTTAGCCCTTTGGAGTTTGAGAGTCTGGAGCGACACCAGTCATCACATGGTCCTGTGTGTTTCCACTATGGGTCATGGATGGCCAGGAAATCAGTTTATTGCATCCTGACCAGCATTTAAAAAAAGGAAACTGGAATAGAAGACTCAAGCACACCAAATTGAACCAGTGCTAATCCTTAGTTTGTGACATCACATATTGGCATTGGTACATGGAAGCACTCTTATTTTATGTATCATTTAATAATTTAATTAGAAAAATAACATAAAGGTCACTGGCAACTAAGAACTAGTAAGAACATTTCCAATAATCTTGACTGCCCCCAGGTAACCAGGCCCTTAATTGTATGTTTATCTTTCCTTCTTTTTTTGGTTCTGTCTTCCTATCTTTCTTTATATGTATAAACACTGTGTTGTTTAGATCTGTTTTTTTTTTTACTTTTTATTGTAGAAAATTTCAAATATATAAAAAGCAGAGAGGATAGTATGATAATAAACTCCATATAGCCATCTTTTAGCTTCAACAATGATCAACTCATAACCAATCTTGTTTCATCTCTATCCCCCCCTTATCCCATTTTGAAGCAAATTCCAGATAAATATCATTTTATCCCCAATATTTCAGCATAAGACTTAAAACATTCTAAATCATTATCATAGCTAAAAAAATTTCATAATGGCTTTAAAATATAATTAAATATTCCATGACTTCTAGAGTCCCAATTGTCTCAAGAATTATCACATTTATGAAAAAAATAGAAATTTCAAATTAGACCTGATAATGAAGGATATTAAAAAATGATTGTCATTGTGTCTTAGATATAATATTATGGTTGTTGTTTTTTGGTATTTTTAAAAGAGTTTTTATTTTTGAGGTCTATATTATATATCTATATTATAAAGAGGTGATATGCAAATTAGGCCAGGACTCTGTAACAGGTCATGACCAGACAGGAGGAGGTTGCACATACAGGTGAGGTCCAGAGCGGAGATGGAGACAGAGGCAGGGGAGCCTGCCTGAGCTGGCGTGGTAGCTCGGGCGGCCACGGAGTGGACATAGGCAGGAGGGCTGAGGGACACTGTGAGTCAGCACGGGTCCTGGCCCCCTGCAGTGCCGATCCGGCCTGACTCCTGCGGTGGCTGGTGCTGTGCGAGTCAGGTGCGGCCCCCCCCCCCCCCCCCCCCGCAGAGTGCCTCCTCGCGTGATTTCAATCATGTGATGGGCCTCTATTTTGTTTATATACATCTACTTAGTGTACGTGATATACCTATACTAAAATATTTATGGGTGAGATGATATGATGTCTGAGATATGCTCTGAAACAATATAGGAATGGTGGTGAGTGGGTAGATGAGATTGGCTATGAATTTATTATAATTGAAGCTGAGTGACGAATATATGGGGATTTACTAAACTTCTATGTAAATTTTTGTATGTGTTTGTAATTTCCCATAGAAAACACATTAATGCAAAGAATGCAATACTGAAATGAACATGCAGGTACATAGCTCTTCAGGTCATAAACTAGAAGTGCAGCTTCAGCTTCCCTGGCCTGTGCAGAGGGGCTCCCCAGCGTCCATGGCAGCCACAGACAGAGACCAGGTCAGGACTCAGATTGCTTCACTTTGAGGACAAGGAGTCCAACCTCTATGTTGGCCTTTTTGCACCTTCTAGGGTGTGTGACTCTGTCTGGGGTGAGAAGGAAAGTGTTGATCCGTGTCCCTACTGAAGTGTGATAGGACACAGCTGGATCAGATGAGCAATTTCTAGAACATGAATACCTGCCTAAGTCTACCTACAGAGCCCTTGCTTTGGGTATAAGACTCACCCAGCTTACAAAAATCTGCATGCAGGAGCTGTTTTTGTTTTGTTACAAAAGAAATACATGTTTATTATAGACATTGCAAGTAAGTACAAGAAAATAAAAATCAGCTTAACCTACCATACCTGTCAGTATTTGCTATTTATGCTCTGTCTTTTTTGTTTGCTAACACTCTACATTCTATTGAAATGTGCTTTCTTCATTTAAGGTGTATTTTCATATTACTAAAATACATTTACTAAACTATTTTTTATGGGTGGCTTAATATATTTGTTGTCTGAAAATGACATAATTCATTTAAATCATTCCCAATTTTCAACACTTAGACTATTCCAAGTATTTCCTCATTTTTTTCTATTTTTGCTCATTTTGAAGGACTCAGCACTTTGACTTGTCTCCAGCTAGAACCAGCTCCACTGTGAATGAACAGATGTGAATGTTTCACGGGGAAACACACAGTGCACAGCACGGAGTGGGAACTCAGGCTCAATAGCTCTTTGGTTTTTGTGTTTTCTACCCTCTGTGCTTCTTCCCAGACAACAGCTTCTTCTCTCTTCTCTTTCTTCCCTGGGCACCGTTTCCAAATATTTCCCATGAAGCCTGGAATTCAGAGTTACTCATCTCTGGGCTCCTCCTCAGCAATGTAAAAGTTCTGCAGTCAGCAGAACCACCCATCTTGACACAGCACTTCCTGGAGCATCTATTTTCACTGAAATATGTCCCTGGAAAGTTTCACCAAGTGACTTATCAAAATGTTATATAATCCATAACTCTTTCCTTGAAATAAATTCTTAGGGGTGAAGTGGCTATATCAGAGAGTATAAAATATGTGAAGAGTTGGATGACTGTGAGGAATGAGGTGCATTGACTTGCTTTCTGCCTGTGTTCCCGAGTGAGTGTTGGCTTGACTGCAGTAATTAACAAGCTGAGATTTGGAGTCCTATTTCTCGGGTTCATTCGTCACTCTGTTCCCCATCAGCTTTCTTTCTCAGTAGCACATCAGTCAAGAGTTCAGTCAGGAGAACAGAACCAGTGTGTGTGGGTGGATAAAGGGATTTGTTATAATGGCTAGACTTCACACAATTATGGAAGCGCTAAGGAAATCAAGTGCTGGAAGGAGTTTAGTTGGAGGATCACAGACAAATTTTCAACCAGGGACCTTGGAGGGGAGCTGCCTAGAGATTGGCCTGAAGTGGTTGTAGGTCCATAAGGCAGACAGTTGGAAAGAAAAGTTGGTTATGAAGCAGATAAGTGACCATGAGCCTGCATAGTGGCTTGGGGGACACCAGACCTAACTGAAGACTTTCCTGACCAATAAACAATGAGGCTGTTATAACCACCTTATTCAGTCATCTAGAGAGATTTCAAGCCTTAATAACCACCATGAAATTGCCTTCATTACACTTAAAAATACCTGTGAGTTCCTCAGCAAATTTATTCATTAGTGGGTGTTTCCTTGACTAGCAAATTTTCCCCTGGTACTGAAGGTCTTTGTTTCATTCTTTGGCATGGAGGAAGTCAATTAATAGGTGTTTTTTATTAAATTTAAATGCCATTTATTCTATTTTATTTATATTTATTTCTATTAAAATATTTTTATTGATTTTAGAGCGAGAGGAAGGGAGAGGAGGAGAAATAGAAACATCGATGAGAGAGAGACATTGATCGGCTACCTCCTGCATGCCCCCTACTGGAGACTGAGCCTACACCCCAGGTATGTGCACTGACTAGGACTCACTGGGAATCAAACCAGCGACCTCTTGGTGCATAGGTCGATATTTCATCACTGAGCCACACCTACATACAGGCTTCCCTCTTGGGTGAGTGAGGTAAGGGATGACATCTGCAGAGACTGACAGCTGCCTTCTCTGTGCCCCAGTACACTGTGATGCCGGGAGCCGGTCCATCCTTGCTGTTTCAAGGGACCTGGCATATATGGCATACTGTTCTTAATATGTTTGCTCACCTTCTTGGCACTACGTGTTTTAAGCAAGGTCACCTCTCTGAGAAAGGTTGTTTCCCCAGGTAGGGATTTTCCCCTGAAGTTAGGGAGGGAATAAAACCCCTTAACTAAGTGCCAGGCGGGTAATTAATCACTTTAACTACGAACAATCATGCTTAAGCTACATAATCTTTACTCCCTGGAATGGAGATAAGAAACGCCCTAACCTTTGGAATAGAGATTGATAGGATTGGAATCAACTGGTATAAATACAGATGTAACAAGACAACAGGACACAGAACCTAGACACAGAACCTAGACACAGAACCTAGACACAGAACCTAGACACAGAACCTACACAGAACCTAGAGACAGAAGAACTTCACTGGAGAGAACATGGCAAAAGATCCTGGACAGAAACTGGCCACAGAACCTAGAGACAGAACCTAGCGAGAGAACCTGGCTGAAGAACCTAGAGACAGAACCTGGCTACAGAACCTGGATAGAACATGGCAAGAGAACCTGACTAGAATCTGGTGACTGAACCTGGCTGGAGAACCTAGCGAGGGAACATGGCTACAGAACCTGGCTGGAGAACCTGGAGAACCTAGCAAGAGAACATGGACACAGAACCTGGCTGCAGATCCTAACCAGAACTTCGCTGGAGATCCTGGCTAGGCTGCTGATCAACTGAATGCTGTCTCCGTGTCATTCCTTCTTTGCCGACTCCGTCTACACCTTTGGGAACCCCAGCACTGTGACCCCTTCCCTTTGCTGAGCAAACACAGGGCTGTGGGGCCAACCACCAGATGGGAAAACAGTGTATTTGGAACTTGTACAGTTTTGGGGTGCTTATTTCAGGAAAAGAATAAAAAATTTTCAGAAATTGCCGAGGCCGGTTTGGCTCGGTGGATAGAGCGTCGGCCTGCGGACTGAAGGGTCCCGGGTTCGATTCCGGTCAAGGGCATGTACCTGGGTTGCGGGCACATCCCCAGTGGGAGATGTGCAGGAGGCAGCTGATCGATGTTTCTCTCTCATCGATGTTTCTGGCTCTCTATCTCTCTCCCTTCCTCTCTGTAAAAAATCAATAAAATATATTTAAAAAAAAAATTTTTTTCAGAAATTTAAAGTGAGAAAATAGAACCCAAGACATTATAAATTTAAAACAAGCAAGAAATTACAGTTTCCTAATTGGAAGGCATTAGAAAGGGTACCTTTTAATATTATGAGCCTCCAAAGGAGCTTGGGCAAGTGCAGAGCCCCAAAGCGTAAGCTTTATCAGCTTCATGGTAAATCTTATTCTGGTGACCACACCCTGACATTTCAAACCCCGGTCCCAGCAGCTCCAGGCTTCCACTTTCCTTCAGCTTCCAGTGAGGAAGATAAAGTTTTGGGAAGTGGGATGAGGAATTGCTTATGTATGTAGATAAGTCATTGGTTAGATACCTGGGCCTTTCTCCAGAATTGGCCTCCTCCTTGGAAACTAATTAACTTCCATGAGCTTTGCTTTCTTTCTTTGTTACATGTAATCAGAGGCTTGCCACCTGTAATTCAGTAAGAGGGATCACATGATGTGAGCAAAGGCATTTTTTATCCATCTTGTGGCTCCAAGTCTGAGCAAACTCCTGTAATTGTTGGTGCTCAGTGAGTTGTACCCTAAGGAAATCTGCTCTACAATCCTCTCTGTAAAAGGTAAAGTAACTAACAGGTAATGTAAGATTTGGAAATGTAAGCTGTGTCCTACAGAACAGTAATAATGTGTCATTTAAAGTGATAACAAACAGTATTTCTTCATGGTGGATGGGAGGAGGCTCTTTGATGGCTGTTCTCCAGATGCTACCTTGAGGGTTGGTTTTGCATCTCCTGTCTGTATTTCCATTGTCAAATGGGCCCATAACAGACTCCATAAATGTTTGATGAATGAACACATGCATTCCCAAAGAATCCCATGTTATAGAAGTATTATGTACAAATTGCACTTACAGTGCATCTACACTGACCTGATTCTCTTTTCCTTCCTCCCTTCCTTAAACATAAACAACTTTTTTCTCTATTCCAGGCAGACTCATGGCCTTGGAAGACATCCCAGATCCCAGGGCCATTCTCCAAGTTTTTCCCACACTTAGAGCTGTTACCAAATGGGGACTGGCCCCAGAGTGGGTCTGTCTCGGGCCGGCCAGCAGTGCGTGGGTTCTGGACGTTGTGCAGGAAAGATTTCACAACTTGAGTCCAGGTGATTTTGAGAGTATGCTTATGAAAGCTGGAACAAAGGAAGGGCTCAAGGTAGAAGGAGCAACAGGAGAGAGCCTCGGCGGGGCTGCTTTGGCTCACCGGGAAGTCAGAGAAGAGGGGGCCCATGGAGACAGGTTCAGGGGGTGAGCCCGGCAGGAGCTGCTGCTGCCCGCTGCTCCCCTCATTGCTAGTCTCATGGGGGCTCTTAGAGTTGAGGATAAAAAGAGCAAAGATGCAAGGCGTGGGTGGGCTCCAGCAAGAGTGCTCCTTGGGTCCTTTGTCTTGAGGCTTCTTGATCTTTCTTTGGCTGGCTGGAATCCCAAGAGAAATTGGACTATTCATTAGCTTTCCAGGTGTGCCCTTCAATATGTCTATTCATCAAAATGTGTGTATAGAGGGGTCAGGGTTATTTTCTGGTTAGTTTTATTTTCAAAGAACATCTTTGAAGAGGGGCTGGGACTGAGGCCGTTCTGTCCTGGGAAGGTCTGGAATATGTAAACCATTTGCTCCAAAGTGTCCTTGGTTAAGGAAGATAAACTTGTGAGTCATTAACTGGCTGTAAACTACTCAAATATTTGGCCTTGTTTAATTATATTGTCTTAGTTTCCCTTATTCCGTTTGTCAAGGAATTTCCCCAGCTTCTTACTCTCCTGCCACAGACCGAGTGGCTGGGTGGTGGTTTGGGGGAACATACCAGGATTATCCAGAAACTGCATTCTATTTTGAAAAGGAATATTTTGTATCCCTTTGAGCAGTGGTTCTCAACCTTCTGGCCCTTTAAATACAGTTCCTCATGTTGTGACCCAAGCATAAAATTATTTTCGTTGCTACTTCATAACTGTAATGTTGCTACTGTTATGAATCGTAATGTAAATATCTGATATGCAGGATGGTCTTAGGCGACCCCTGTGAAAGGGCCGTTCGACCGCCAAAGGGGTCGCGACCCACAGGTTGAGAACCGCTGCCTTTGAGGCTACTCCCTGAAGCAGGGCATTCTGCAACAGACAGACATCTCTTCTCTTGAGAGCAGGTTTCTTGCCTTTGTGTGTACCGTGGGGTGTCGGCACTCAGGTCAGCTTTGTCACAGCACTTTGCAGCTGTGATTCACGTAACATTTTACTTCAAGAAATGGCACTTCTTTAAGGCCCTGCTGTAAATTGAGATGAGATGATAATGTGTTTTTAAAGTACTTAAGGAGAGTTAGAGACTCAATTGAGGCCACACGTGTTAAATGTTATATGGAGTTGTTGACAGGCTGCGCGTTAACATTTTTGACAGGTAAGTGAATTACTGGTGAGGGAAGAGGGTTCCATCATGTCACCTTCTGACCTGAAACTCCCTGCAGCCCTCTGTGTAACAGCCATGCCTCGGGCTAGAGAAGGAGAAGGAGAAGGAGGTATTTGTGGGGCTTCTGGGTTTTTTTTCTTAGATTCATGCACGGGAGCGGTGTGAAGGGCAGGGAGTTTGTCCATCACTTCACTCTCTTTCTCCCTTCCTTCTTGGAATTATACATTGGCAGGAGCCAGTGTGTCTTTCCACTTTATATTACAGTGAGCAGTCTCTATTTAGGTAATGGAGGATTTCCAATCTCTACCTATGGCCTGTCATTTTGAGCAACATTGATGAGAGTCCCATACAGTAAGACATGTGAAAAAAATTCTTTAGGCATGTGCTCTTTTGGGTCTGAGTCACTTAGAAAAACTAAATATCCTTGTATGATACAGGAACATTTTTCTTTCTATTCTTTAAAAAAGAAATTAATTTCCCCCATTTTAATTCTTTCCTTTCTAATTAAATTTTTGTTTTAATCAGAGTAGTGTCTGAATCTAGTTTTAAAACTCAGATGCATTACCAATGGTCTTAAAAACATCTCCCTCTCTCTTTGAAACTTTTTTTTTTTATTAGAAAAGCAGTGTATTTTAATGGAAGCAAATTTAGAAACATTTAAAAAAAATCTAAATGAAAAAGTTTAGGCCTGACATGCTCTCTTAACACCCAAATGATAACTTCACCTTTAATTTTAAACACAAGAAACATCAAAGCCATGAGCTACAAGCATAGGGCTGAACAATTGATTTGCTTAATATGTTTATAGTAAATGAAAGGTCCTTAATGACTGTATATGTTTTAAACTTATTAAATATCATCATATTTAATATTCCATATTATACCATGTATACAAAAAATCATTAACATATCTGAATTCTAGAAATGCAGAATGGGTCAGACCCATATATTTGGGTTAGTAGTCTTTTTTCATACTTCTTATTAGTCATCTTTTTCTCTGTATATATTTGAAAATTAAAAATAAATTTTGATTATATATCAGCTATTATTTTGTTAGGAATCATTCTCATTAGAGTCCTTAAAAAGGATGCATGGGAAATTTTGGAGAAATTCACTGAGCGTTAACTCGAGAGAGAGAAAGTTTAAGATGGATGTGATTTAATCATTACTGGATGATTGAGTTTGACTGATCGAGCTATGTTCAGTCTTCCTGATGGGGAATAGGTGTGGAAAACCCATCAAAGAACGGTAAAGCAAGCTTCACATAACCCAACCGGTTGCACAGAGAGGAGAATACCTGAAGGAAAATTCAGCAGGCTGTTAACAGTGGTCATCTATGGTGTGTGTGTGTGTGTGTGTGTGTGTGTGTGTGTGTGTGTGTAGAGTTATAGGAGGCCTCTGTTTTCTACATGATGGATTATTGTGGTGATTTACTTTTATAATTAGCATGCTATTTTTTGTAATTATGAAATGCCAACAAAGTATAATTTAAAAACCCGGAAGTCGATTAGCTTCCAGCTAATCAGTTTGACGTGGCCTTTGGAGGTGGATGTGCGGGTCAGCTATGCTTGCTGATGGAGCCGTGGTTCACACGAAGGGCTGGGAAAGGCCAGTGGGGCAGGACGTGCAGATCAATGCCATACCATTACCACCACTAGCAAATTGATCGGAGCCTCTCCTTGACTGATGGTGAGGGAGCAGCTTAATCATCACATGTAACACAGGAGTAGGGCTAACATTTAATGTATTGGCCAAGCCAGTACATTTTGAGTGAATGGCAACATTAGTAATTCTGCCGGGACTTCAGTGTAAACAAGGACTGTTTTGGCAAACGGGCATATGGTCACTCTTAAGCATAGGAAACTCACACAACCCTGAGTATATGCCATGTGGCTGTGTTCTAGGAGTGGTCTCCTCAGGGCTGTCCCCCTGGGCCCTGGAGAGGGTCTGGGCACCATAAAATGGTCCATCTAGTGAATTTCAGTGATTAGAAAGGCCCTAGGTTACTGAGTGCTGTCCAATAGAAATGCAGTGCCAACTACATATGTAATTGAACATTTTTTGTAGTAGGCATATTAAAAAAGTAAACAAGAAACTGGTGGAATTCGCCTTAATACATTGTATTTAATCCAACATATCCATGTGGTAGGCAGAACAATGGCTTCCAAAGAGGTCCACGTCCTAATTTTCACAGCCTGTATCCTACTTGACAAAAGGGACTTTCCAGATGTGATTAAGTTAAGGACCTCGAGATGGGGAGATAATTCTGGATTATCTGGGCCCGATCTATTCGCATTGATACTTAAATGTTGAGAGCCTTTCCTAGCTGTAGTCAGAGGAAGACATGACTAGAGGAGAATGGTCAGACAGATGAGGCATTGCTGGCTTTGACGATGGAGGAAGGGGTTTGAGTCAAGAAATGGCAGCCTCTAGAAGCTGCAAAAGACAGGAAAACAGATCTTCGCTAGAGCCTCTGGAAGGAGCACAGCCCCGTCCACACCTTGATTTTAGTCCAGTGAGACCCATTTCAGATTTCTGACCTCCATGACTGTAATATAAAAAGTAATATTGCTTTGAGCCACTATATTTAGTCGCAATTTGTTACACTAACAATAAGAAACCAATGCGATCCAACACATTCTCATTTCAACATTTGAACATATAAAATTTATCAATGAGATAGTTTACGTTTTTTATTTCATGCTAAGTCTTCAAAGTCTCACATGTATTTTACACTTAAAGTACAGCTCAGATCTCGATTCTGAGATCTAAAGTTTAGCCCCACTTTAAGGGCTCAGAAGCCAATGTGACTGGTGACTATCATACTGAAAGGTGTCATTCTAGTAGATCCATTGCCCCAGGATTCTGAAATCTGAGGTGCCCAGGATTGACTAATCTCAGCTCAAGGCATCTGCAGATAGCTAGCTGTGGCTGTTTGCATATGTGTGAGGAAGTGTGTGTGTGTGTGTGTGTGTGTGTGTGTGTGTGTGTGCGTGCGTGTATGTGAGTGGGTTGCCTCCATGAGCATTTATGCTGTGTCTGTGGGCAGTGGGGCAGGGCCAGCAGCCTTGGCAGACATCCCAGATGCCCAGGGAGAAAGGTACAGTTTTTGCAGATCTTAGTGGTCATCCTAGTAGGAACCAGCTTGCAAACTGATCTCCTGCTACAGATCCCTCGTCACTGCCCCCAGTCCTGCCAATGTTGGCAGGCAGCTATTCCCGATCGGCACAGAGGCCCGTGTCTACTTGTAGAGGGTCCACATTCCATTTAATTAATGTATGTTTTAAAATTCTCACTTTATTGAGATATAATTGACATATAACATTGTGTAAGTTTAGGGTGTACAATGATTTGACAGATGTATATGTTGTAAATGTTTACCACTATAAGGTTAGTTAACACATCCATTGCCTCACGTAATTACCATTTTGTTGTTGTTATGGTGATAACGTTAAAGCTCTGCCCTCATAGCAACTTTGAAGTATACAATACAGTCTGGTTAACTGTTGTCCCACCTTCTGTTTTGATCTGCTTTCGCTGGCACCTGCCTGGGAGCCACCCCAGGGTCACGCACCACTGTGGTGACAGTTCCTGAGTAGGACAGTGAGGAGAATGACTGCACGATTATGTTTCACTGGGTTAGGGCAGGGAACTGTATTTCCGTCAGGTCCGATTTTCACTGAGAAGTTGCATTTTCCACCAGTTCTGCATTAGGTTGTCAGGAACACCACAGTGTAGTTGAAACCCTGGCAGACAGAGATGGTTGAGGATATGTATGTCAGTGCACACCCATACAAAGGGGGACATGAGTCTTCAGACTGCTCTTCCTGGCATCTCGAAACTGGATACACAGGAATGGGCCAGCCTGGATGCAGAACCAGGCAGCGGATACATTTATGCGCTGGCAAAACCAGCGGAGAGCAGCTGGAGCTGTATCCCTAACTCTTACTAGAATGGCTCTCTATAATACTTGATGTGCAAAAGAGATACAAGGGACCTACTGTACTTGCTAAAGGTTGTGCTGCTGTCACAAAGCAAGTAGAAAAAAAGTACATTATCCTCACCTGATTAGATTTCCTGAAGAAATGACCCATTGCCTGGGCATGTAATCCTAGTGCCCATCTGCGTCTTCTGTGTCCCCGCTTCTGATTGTCTGCGTTCACTTCTCTCTGGCACACATTGTTTTGTATTTCTGATTAGACTAAGGTGGAAAGTAGGGTGGCAGATAATTTATTGGTACAATTTGCTCTTGTAATCTATGCTGTTGGTGATTCAGAAATACATTCTGAGGCATTAGCTTTTAAATTATGTGTTTTCACAGGATTCTTTGATATGCAGATGAAGAGTCAGCCTCTGATGGTGGGAGCTCTAGCTGAGGATGGTGGCATCACGGAGGTCAACCTATTATGACTGCAGAAAGCATGATTCATTTAATAGTTATGGCCCACCTTTTTCCTGGGTGTGCTATGAGGCAGGCTGCAAAGCCTTGCAAGTCTACAAAGAAGTAAAACCTACTCATTAAACTGGGGATGAAAATTTTGCTAGGGAAAGTCTCATCTTAATACCACTGTGTTCCTACTTTTTAGCCTGCAGGAGAGCCTATCTCAGGCTCCCCTCAATTTTGCATAAGTGTGTGTGTGTGTGTGTGTGTGTGTGTGTGTGTGTGTGTGTGTTGGAGCACAGCTGGAGAGGCAGCAGTGTTCTCAAGAGGATAAAAGTGTGAGAGCGTGGAGCACACACTACCTTTTTCCTCATCCTTTCATGGCAAGGAGCACTAACAGACTCTGTGGTGGTAAAACCCACTGATAAAAGTTCTAGCCCTTTTCTAACATTAATGGGCTGCTGAGAGGCAAGGTGTGAGCTTACAACGGACATCTTAGTCTGAGGAATAAGGTCTGAGGCTCTTGGTTGGATGCGGGGTTGAGGGATCCTTACAGAGAAGAGCTCAGTAGACTTTCTTCCCACCTCCCAGGCCCATCATGATGCCACATACTTAGAGCAGCTTGGGGCTATTGCAACTCTGCTCATAGTCCATCCCTTTGCCAGCTGCACCCCAAGCTCTTTCTGGGGACCATGGCTTTGTGCTTGGCATTCAAACCCTCCAGTATTGGCTGCAATCCTCTTCTATAAGCTCGTTTGCTTTTATGCCACTTCTTACCTCTGGGCTCCAAGCCAGTTAAATGACTCCCTCTTCCCCACACAGCTCCATGCTTCTCCACTCTGTGCCATTGCTCACGCCTGCTGTGTTTCAGGTTGCCTTCTCTTTTCTCCCTCCATGTGCCCGAATACTACACATTCTTTCAGGTTTAATGCATACATCACCTCTCCACAAAGTCATGCCCCCTCCCCCTCTGGCTCAATGTTACCTCTTCCTCTTCTGAACTCTGTTCCTCTCTCATGACAAATCTCTTACTCCCTTTGAGTGACATCCTATACATAGCAGGTCATTATTTGTTGAATAAATGAAGAAACACAGCATTGATCAGAAGCCATTGAGATGCACACTCTTGGAGGTCACTGGTTTGTCAAAGTGAATTCCAGGGGCCCTTTTACTTGGTTTGGGTGGAGACAGAAGGTTGTTGAAAATGCAGATTCATGGATTCTACAAAGACCTACTCTAAGATTCATGGGTTAGGGTTTGTGGGAGGTGAGGCCTGGATATATGAATAAGATCCCTGAGAAGTCTGGTTTTTGAGAGTCTCTGGGTACTTACAAGATGGAGATGTGTCTGTCCAGTTGGGGTTCGGTCCCCTTAGGATAAGGATGTGGAAAGTGCTGACTGGAGGGCTGGATAATTCCAGTCTACTGATGTGGCAGAGAGGGTGTCTGCATTGGCTTTAGAGCTGGGAAAGGGAAGCTGTGGTGAATTTTGGCTATGATATTTAGGGAGCCTGTTCTCAAATGCAGAGAATCCTGCTAAGTCAGGGAAAAATACATCCTGGGCAGAGAGTTTAATTTGTGTGTGCCCATCACGCAAAGGGCTGTCAAGGACTGGCTCCAGTTTAGGAGGAGAACCATGTCAGGGAAGCCAAAGGTCACTGATTTAATGAACAGAATTGGGTGTTTACTTATTAGTAAAAAAATTTTTATTTTAAATGAGTAAAGCAACAGAGGAAAATCAGCCAGCCTTTAGGCCTAAGGGTGGGAAAGAAGCTCAGCTGGGATGTAAGAGAAAACACACAGCATCCAAGTGAATATTTTAAATGTTTCTAAAATTTAAATAGGAAATGGGAAGTGGATCTCTATAGACTTTAGTTACTATGGCCAGTGGGTAACTAAGGAAATAACCCATTTTTCCCCTACTAATTTTTCCAGGTGATCTTAACTAGGTATAAAAGCCATCAAGAAAAACAAAAAGTGGCATCCCTAGCTACATAGGGAAAAAAAGCAAATAAAAGAAAGGCACTTCACACTTAAAGAGCTTTTTTCTAAAGAAAAGTAGTGTATGTGGTGGTTGGGGGTGTCAAAAAAGGCAAAGGGTGACAAGTACTTTTGAAAAATGATGGTATTATGGGCTGCTGCTAGTATTTAAAAAGACAGGGAATATAAGAGTTGAGCTGCAGAGAAAATGGCCCAAGGTTCTATTTTCAGCTTTCCCGCAGGTCAGAGGCACTAACGAGGGCTGTTGGGGTGGCAGGCACTCTTCCAGCTGAACTGGTTGTACAGCTTCTTGTACTAAAAGCAGAGGCTGCAGGAGCCCTCCCAGAGCAGAAGCAGTAGGTAGAACAGCCGCCAGGATCCGCTTTCCTAAATAACTCGCTCTTTCTCTTTAACTTTTCAACTTGATGTCCATTAGGGGGAAATTTACCTGGTTGGATCGTTTAGACTGAGTTATCGAGTTTCCATTTGGCCGAAGGCCGTGCATCTACTAAGCATGCGAAGGTCTTCCCCTTAACTGAGCACTCAGAAGGCTCCTGCAGTGTGATGTTCACCAAGTGGTCCAGGGAGCCGTTTCAAGTCTTCTTTCTATTTGGCAGGGAAGTCACCCATGCGATGACTTATAAGTTTCACTTGAAGCAGACTGTCTAAATCTATATTATGTTTTCTTGAGGCCAAGTTCTGGCTGGGTGTGTGTGTGGTGGGGTGGGCTTTGCTTGTGTGGTATTTATTTTCTTTCTTCATGTCCTGGGACAACTTGCTGTATCCAGGTTAATTGCACATCTCGGTTGTTATTCTGGAAACCAGGCCATCCTGGCAGCCTCAGACAGAGTCACCCTGGCTCTGAGGATTCGCACGAGTGCTTTGCTCAGGGGCACAGAGGCAAATGTCTTCAGAGGCATCTTCCTTCTGAGGCTTTCCAGTTGTACTTGCTCATAGAGTTGACAAATCCTGTGGGTTTTTTTTCCCCCTGCTGTCTTCAATATTATGCCATTCTCATCTTGAAAAGGCAAGCAGTACATCATGTACCGGGTATGGCTATCAAGACCAGCAGATCACCTCTGCATCCCTGTCCCTTGGTGCCTGATGGTACCTGCACTTGAGAGGACCCATTCCACACCTCCTATGTAGCCATGAACTCAGCAACCATAACTCAGCAAACAACCTCAATGCATGGAGCGATTGTCACAGAGTCGCTGCCCCCAGGATGGAGAGCGAGACTAAAGTGGCAGGTGGGGGAGAAAACCAAGATGGTGGCATAGGTAAACACCGGAAATTGCTGCCTCCCACAACAACTTTAAAAATACAATGAAAAGACAAAACGGACATCATCCAGAACTACAGGAGGGCTGGCTGAGTGAAAATTCTACAACTAGAAGGAAAGAGAAAAGCACACGGAGACTCAGAGGAGCTGCGGAAGTGCAGAGGTACGGAGGCTCGAGCATATGCGGAAAGGGGCTGGCACCTGAGGACGCGGCTGTCTTTTTTTTTTTTTTTAAAATATATTCCATTGATTTTTTACAGAGAGGAAGGGAGAGGGATAGAAAGTCAGAAACATCGATGAGAGAGACACATCGACCAGCTGCCTCCTGCACACCCCACACTGGGGATATGCCCGCAACCAAGGTACATGCCCTTGACCGGAATCGAACCCAAGACCTTTCAGTCCGAAGGCTGACGCTCTATCCACTGAGCCAAACTGGTTACAGCGCGGCTGTCTTTTTGAATCAGGAGGGATTCAAAAGCTCCCAACTGCTCTGAACTCCAGTTCCGGGAAGTCTCTGGGGACCCAGGACTCATATGGGGAGAAACTGGACTGTCTGGCAGCAGGCAGAACTCCGAACTTGAGGGCGGCTTTCCCTCAGAGGTGCTTGCAGCAATTACCGGGACACTGAGACCCGGGGCCCCTTAGGGCAGGACTGAGGATCAGCCATAGCTGCTTGTTCCGCCCTGTTGATTCCCTGAGACCCCGCCCCACCCAGGCTGTGACAGAGGCTTTTACATATGAATGCCCTGGCCCTTTGCAATCTGAAAATTACCTAACAAACTACAGCTGGGCCAGACAGACCCAGAACTTCCAAGAGAAGGCCCAAGGCCCCACAGCAGCTTGCATTGCTTCACAGCTGGGCCTCATCTGGGCACCTCCAAACCCCAGAAAGGGGAATCTTCAGATCTCTTTGTAGCTCCTGCTGGGTAGCCTCAGGCAGAGGCTAAATTAGCACCTCCTTAGATCCAAGAGCCAGTGTACCCAGTGGTCAGAGTGGGCCCATCCAGATTACAACTCCTCAGATCCATAAGGGACACACTCAGGGGGCAGACTCAGTGAGCCCCAAAGCCCCACTGAAGCAAGTCTTGCCCCAGAAGGGTGTCTTCAGCACAGAAGTTCTCCCACTGCAGACACAGCTGATTCTCACAGCCAATTGGCCTGGAGGTCAATTCCTCCCAGTGATACCTACAACAATCAAGGCTTAACTACAACAAGACTGTGCACAAAGCCCACAAAGGTGTGCACCAAGAGTGTCCACCTCAGGTAACTGGGGAGGCTGAGCCACTGGGCCCTATAGGACACCTAGCACACAAAGCCACTCTATCAACACAGGGAAGCATAAAAACTACGGAGACAAAGAAACAGGACACAAATGACAGAAATGGAGGAAAGCAAACGATTGGATATAGAGTTCAAAACCACAGTTATAAGGTTTTTCAAGAATTTTCTGGAAACCACTGATAAATTTAGTGAGACCCTGGAGGATATGAAAAAATACCAACTAGAAATTAAGCATACACTGACTGAAATAAAGAATATTATACAGAGATCCAGCAGCAGACAAGAGGATCCCAAGAATCAAGTCAAAGATTTGAAATACGAAGAAACAAAAAATACCCAACCAGAAAAGCAAAAAGAAAAAAGATTCCAAAAGTATGAAGATAGTGTAAGGAGCCTCTGGGACAGCTTCAAGCATACCAACATCCAAATTATAGGGGTGCCAGAAGAAGAGAGAGGGCAAGATATTGAAAACCTTTTTGAAGAAATCATGACAGAAAACTTCCTCTACCTGGTGAAAGAAATAGACTTACAAGTCAGGAAGTGCAGAGAACCCCAAACAAAAGGAATCCAAAGAGGACCATACCAAGACACATCATAATTAAAATGCCAAGAGCAAAAGACAAAGAGAGAATCTTAAAAGCAGCAAGAGAAAGAAAGCCAGTTACCTACAAGGGAGTACCCATACGACTGTCAGCTGATTTCTCAACAGAAACTTTGCAGGCCAGAAGAGAGTGGCAAGAAATATTCAAAGTGATGAATAGCAAGAACCTACAACCAAGATTACTTTATCCAGCAAAGCTATCATTCAGAATTGAAGGTCAGATAAAGAGCTTCACAGATAAGCAAAAGCTAAAGGAGTTCATCACCACCAAACCAGCATTATATGAAATGCTGAAAGGTATTCTTTAAGAAGAGGAAGAAGAAAAAGGTAAAGATACAAATTATGAACAACAAATACACATCTATCAACAAGTGAATCTAAAAATCAAGTGAATAAAAAATCCGATAAACAGAGTAAACTGGTGAATATAATAGAACCAGGGGCATGGAAAGGGAGTGGACTGACAATTCTTGGGGGGAAAGGGGTATGGGGGTGCAGGAAGAGACTGGACAAAAATCGTACACCTATGGATGAGGACAGTGGGAGGGGTAAGAGCAGAGGGTGGGGTGGGAACTGGGTGGAGGAGAGCTATGGGGGGGGGGGAGAGGAACAACTGTAATAATCTGAACAATAAAGATTTAATTTAAAAAAAAAATAAAGTGGCAGGTGGGAGGTGGGATGAAGCCCCTGCTGTTTCGAACTTGCTGTGATGACTCCCAGCCCATGGGATTGCAGCGGAAGCTGTTTTATTAAGATATAATTGCCATATAACATCGTGTAAGTTTAAAGCACACAGCGTGATGACTTGACACATATATTGCAACATGCTTTCACTTTTTAATATTGAAAAAATATTGCTTTTGTAATCACAAAACGTTATTTAAAAATAACAAGACCTATCTTTTGGGACAGCAACAATGCAAAGGGCCCTGGGAACCAGTCAGCACAGCTTTGTGACTATTCCCCCACTCCCACCCCCGCAGCCTGGGACTCCTCAGGGAGACCCCAGCGGAGACCATGATCTCACAACCATGAAACCCCACATTTTTCTTTTTGAGGCGCGGGTGAACAATTTAAAATCTGTCACAATGTAAGTGGGATGTGCAGTGACTTCCCACCGATGATGACTTTGGAGGCGTGGAGACTGTGGAGGGGGAGTTGCAGGGTGTGCTCACGGGAAGAGGTGGGCTGTGGCTGTGCTGCCAGCCTGTTTCTGCTCGGGCCAGGCTTTGTTCTGGGAAGCATTTCTTTAAGCATCTTGATGGCTTTGCCTATCACTCTGGTAAACTCCTCAGGGGCAGGTTTGATCAGTGACATTTTTCCTTAATCAATGCCTTCCCTGAGAAGAGTACTCTCTAAGAGGCAGATAGATAGCACACAGTTTTCCATGCAAACATTAAATGACACTACACTGAAATCGTAGCCAGAAAGTTCTCTGTTCTAACCCATGAGTCCTTTCTCCCGGGTAGCTTAGAGATGCTGGATGACACCTCCTGGATATGCAAATGAATGGATGGTGGGGCAGCTGCTGTAATTGTGCTTTGCTGGTAAATTTAGGATGAGGAAAAACAAAAGCAAGAAGAACCAGAGAGAAAAGATGGCTTGCAGCCTAGCTGGCGTGGTTCAGTGGTTGAGCGTCAACCTATGAACCAGGAGGTTACTGTTCGATTCCAGGTCGGCATAAGCCTGGTTGTGAGCTCGATCCCCAGTGTGGGATGTGTAGGAGGCAGCCAATTAATGATTCTCTTTCATCTTTGATGTCTCTCTCTCTCCTCCTTTTCTCTCTGAAATCAATTTAAAAAAATAAAAAAAGAAGAAGATGGCTTGCAGCACAGTGACTTCAGCCCTGATTTGCAGGGTCATATCTGCCCTGAGGGAGACAGGGGGGAAGACCGAGAGCACACTTTGTTCCTTCGTGAAATTGGATAAGGGCAAATTAGATAATCCGGCCTGTCTAGCTGAGTCCCAGGACCTAGAAGGACCAGGCCAGCAAACCTGCCCCCAGACGTGTGGATTATGGCCATGATCTGCAGGTTATTACTCAGGGTGAGAATGATGTTTCTTACAGAATAGCCCTCTTTGTGAAAGGCTGCTTGTTGGTGTGCTTGGCAGACTTTTTCACCCTTTTGATGTACTGTTTAAATCGGTGAAAAACCTAAATGCATAATGAGTAGAACTACCAAGGGGAAAACTGGTGTTTACCTCGGTTGTGGAGCATCATCCCTGGCACATTCCCTGGCAGTTCAGTGTGGGCAGCCAGGATCGTCCATCTCAGTACAGTGATATTAACCAACACTGTTGGACTCCTTTTCACTATCGTGCTAAAATAATAAGGTGTCAAATGTAAGATAGTAAGATGTCAAATTAACCATATGATTTTTGTAGATCAATGTGGTGAAATGGCAGCAATTTCATAGAACTCAAGCTAGTAAGTGGTCTTTCCCTTTGTGGAGTTTAGACATGAGTTGGGAGACAGAAGTTTAACTTATCAATAGGTACATATGATTAAGACCTGGAATTCAGAGGCTTTTATTTTGAAGCCAGTAATGCATGTGGAGTTAGGAATACCGCAAGGCTTTTCCTGACTGCCTCCATGTAGGTGAATCCATTTCTCACTTGATGAACCATATGGTTCAATTTATAAGTCACAGGGGAAATCGACCCAATGACTATATGCAATTCAGTTTTATCTGAAAATGTTATTATCTGCCTCGACCACCCACGTTTTCCCCAAGAGTTGATTCTGCACGTTTTCCAGAAACAGCCGCACCCTCACGTGACCAAGCTTTATGCTGGGTAGAGATTTGGCAGAACGTGCTGAAGCTCTGAGGGCAATTCCTGCAGGAGAGTTAATATTTGAGCCGCTGCAGCGGATCTGGCACTAATATGCAGCTTCCCAAGCTCTGCCTCAGAGGACACAGGGCTCACTTGGAAAGTGCTGGCTGTGTTTCTTTTAACATCAGGCCCATTACTTTATTGTCACACCTTGTGACACCGGCTCAGGGTCTCCAGGGTCCAGGGAAAGTGACTGTTCCTTCTATCTGGATTTTATTCAGTCACATATCCTAGTTGAGTGGCTGTGGCCTGGCAAGTTCTTTTTCAGGTTCCAAAGAGATTAGCCCTGGATCATCAGGGGCTGTTGTTGTTTTTAAGGCTTTGCTATTGGAATAATCATGATGCTTCTCAGATGGTTTTTGTCCTAACTGCTATTGAGTTTCTGATACAGAGCTGGACTGATATTCTCTCCTTGCTGGTGGTTCTCTACGCTCTAGGGTAAAGGAAAATCACAACTTTCCTGACATAGTTAAATAGAAAATCCACGTTAGTCCAAACTATCCTGAGAGTCAGGCAACAAAAGTTTGGGCCTCAGTTCTGAACGGGCAAGTTCATTAACGTCTGGAAATACTAGTTTCTTCCTTGGGAAAATGAGGCCATTAAAGTAGATAATCTCCCAGTTACCATCTGACTCTAAAGCAGTATGAGTCTATGTAAAACCTTGTCTATCATTTGGCTCTATTTAAGTTATTCTATAATCCTTAGACATTCTTTTTTTTTTGGTAACTAGTAAAAGAGAAGGTAGCTCAGAAATAGGAAGATTGGTAGGAAAATCCAGGTTTTAAAATGTTTATGGTAACTGAGTTATATGGAAATAATTTAAATTTGACTATTTTTAAAGATATTTTCATCTTTATAAGAAAATGTTATATGCCCTGACCAGTGTGGCTCAGTTGGTTGGGCATTGTCCCGTGCACCAAAAGGTTGCCGATTTGATTCCTAGTCAGGCACATGCCCAGGTGGTGGGCTCCATCCCCTGTAGAGGGCATGCAGGAGGCACCTAATAGATGTTTCACTCTCACATTAATGTTTTTCTCTCTCTAAATATTAATAAAAATGTTTTAAAAAAGAAAATGCTAGGATAAGAAGGTTCTGGAGATTCTGGAGGGTTGCTGCTGATATCTAAAATTTCTCATTCCTTTATACATTTGATGCTTGGAATTCATGCAAACAGAAGGAGTCATTTGTGTTGGAATAAGTTCCTGGTCACCTTAATGTTCCTTTTTGTGCAGACTGATGAGGTGCCTATGGTACTGTCTTAAATAAGAGCTGAGCATGGAGGCAGAAGAATGGCATTTTCAGAATTTTTGTCACTAATTTAGGTTTAGGGCTGATGTTAACTGGGATATTTCAGTTTGTCATCTTGGACATCAGGCATCAATCAGTGCCAGGGCCGATTGTGAAGTTGGGGCTTGAGCAATGGCGATTCGTTCCGCAGTGAAATTTGGGGTTGAGCGTCCTTGCTGGTGACATCCTGCCACCTTGTGGCCAGCTGTGGACTTTAGCATCGTGCATTGTCCCTAAGTGCGCAGGCTGCTCTGGGCTGAGCCTGGTGGAGAAGTAGCCTGTGACAGGCATTTCCAGGCCCGGAGATTCTGTGGACTCTATTCACTACAGACTCTCCCACTGATCATCAAATGTTTGCATTGTCCCCTCTCCGCAGAGGAGAGCCAATAATCCTTTCCTTGTTTAACAGTGCTCCCATAGCTGATGGGATGGCAGAAATAGAGGAAGGTTAATGTTGCAAATGTCTGACCTTGGTTCTGCTCCTAAACCGATTCTTGCTTCAGGTAAGCCCAGATCTGGAGTTGAGGAGTGAGGCTCTTCCTGGTTCAGTCTTGGGAAGACCAACTCACCTCTCTGTCCTCAACTGATAGTTACAGCATGTTACCAGGGTTACTGCATGTCTGCACTGCATATCACAGCATCTGCCTGTGGTAGATACTATCTTTATTCTCATTTTATAGGATTATTGAGGGTCAGAGACATTCTGTAACTTGTCCAAGGTCACGGAGGTGATATGTGTTAGAACTGAGATCCAAGGCCCAGTGACGTGAGCCCCCACTATTAACCCCTGTCCTGTGTCTGTGAAAAAATGTAGAAACACCCACTTTACTGCACACAAGGAAGCTACATATGCAACTAAAGTGTTTTGTATTGAAAAAGATCTGCCCAGATGTTGATCGACATTTTAAAAGTTACCATTGTTACTATTGTTATGCATGCTGTTGAGATTGTTGCCTATGCAGGCAAAATATTTCCATTTCCTAAATGGAAGAGAACAGCGACTTCTTGGAGAGAAATATCCAGATGATTTAAAAGTTATTTGAAGTTGCTATTACTGGTGTTCTCTAATTTTCTCATTGGCTATAAAATTTCAAACAAAGCTGATCCTATTAAGAGATTCCTTTTGGAAATGAATTGAATATATGAATGAAAAGATGACTTTGGACCACTGCGGGTAACAACTAGACCAGAGTGATGAAGTTTTGAGGTTTGGGCCTATAGCTAGGTGAATCATGCAGTTTGTTTGGTAGACAAATATCCTTCAAAGACTGTGACTCTTGTGGTGCCATGGGATGGAAGAACATGACAAAAAGAATCCAGAATAGTGAAAAGTTTGGGTGTTACTAGAATTATTGTTTTGTCATGAGACTTTCAGGTTATATAGCTACCCTAGAGCAATAATTTTCAAACTTTATGGAAGACCATAGGGACATTGTTAAAATTGCAGCTACCTGGGACCCATCCCCGGAGATTCTAATACGATAGTTTGGGGCCAGCATTTTGACAAATACTGGACTGGAGGATGCCCATTGCTCAAAGTTTAACATTCCTGAATGGAGTTAATTAAATTTCTGTTTTTTCAAAAGAGAACATGTCATTAAAAAATACAGAATTTGTCCACTTAGTAAATTATATAAATGTTTGACCTCTATGCTGTACACCTAAAACTACTAAAACATACGAACTGTAATAAAAAAAAGTTAAAAAACAAAACAAAAAAGTATAGAAACATTAAAAGAAAAACACACACACACCAGAATTTGCTTTAAATACTAAATTGTCTAGGTTTCTGAAGGGTCCAGTTCTCCTACCCCTCCCAATCTCTTTTGTGAAGCATGACCCTCAGACCCATTGCATACAATTGAATTCTTGCCTAAATGTTAATGATTTGACCAGGGGCTTTTAGCACTCTCTGGCAACTCTGGGCAATGTGCATGGCGGAATCATCCTTAGGTTCCTCCTCACCATGGCAACCAGTGCACACTGATCTCTGTCCGTTTCCAGGCTGACAACTCTACAGGCTCACCTGAGTCATAGCAGCAGGAGAAAGCTGCAGCTGGCTTTGGTGGTCCAAATGTCCTGGAAACAGGGCTTTCAATCTCAGGCCCCGACTTCCTCTCTTCAGTTTCTGGGTAAGAAGCAGTTTGGACTCTGGGAATTGGGGGCCTGAGAGAAAGAGGGTCAGAGGGGGATTCTGGGATATGAGAGAAATTGGTGGCAGATAGGTGTAAATTGGAGCTGTCAGCTGGACCAGCAGGAAATAAGAAGTATGAATCTCAGGGGAAGGGAATGAATCACAGTTCACAAAGACAGCTTGAAATTTAGGCCAGGAGGTGAATTATAAGTTTTTCACTCTACGTGAAATATCAAGACACAAGGAAAACCCATCACCCTTTGCCTTTGAGTGTTTGTGGGGGGCAGGGGAGGTGTGGTAAAATTAGAATTGGAGAGAAGGATGATAGCCTTGAGTTTCTCCCAACATTTTAATATAAAAAAATGTTCAAACATATAGCAAACTTGAAAGAATTTAGAGTGAAACATACTAGTTAGATTCTACCATTAATATTTTTTAACTACTTGATCACATTTTATCCATCTGTATATCTCTCTGTTCCTCCATCAATATATCTTATTTTTTTGGATAGCTTTGATTTTAATATTCTGATTATTTTCTTCTTTCTTTCCTTCCAATTCTGGCATTTATTCCCCTCCTTTTATTTGTTCTCATTCATCTATAGCCATCATCTTTAATGATACAGCAAAGAATATGATGATGATAAAAATAATTATCATTTATTGAACATATACTATATGATAAGCATAGTGCTAGCCACTTTTCTTATATTATTATCTCATTATTTGTCAGAATGAGAAAGAGGTAAAATTATCCCTCTTTTAATGATAAGGAAATGGAGTCTTAGAAATGAATGGCTAAACTAGAATTCAAGTCTGGTCTTACCTGACATGTTGCCTTGGCAGACCAGTTTCAGGGGGAATAACAGCCCTTGAGGTTCACTTTCAAACTGAATTAGTGAAAAAATTCACTAAAATAATCTCAAACCTCTTATCCAGATCATTGATGACTATTTTTCACACGTAAACATGTCTTTAGTTCAGATCTAGTGGAAAGGCTATCCTTGGCTGGGAACCCTCTGGGTATCTGCTTTTCTTTGCACAAGAGTGAAGTAGACGACATTTCCTTCTCTTTGTCATCATTGCTGAAATTTATCGAATTTTTCTATGGACCGAACATTCCACATTTATTTAATTTTTAAGGCTAATTCTCTGGGTTAGATATGATAATCTCCATTTTAGATATTATAAGGAAGAAAAAGGATCTTTTCTTCTACCCTGTTAGGTTCTGGGACTGGGGCCCACAGATTAAATTAACAAAAGAGATTAACAAAAGAAACAGCTTATATTACATGCACATGGGGGCTCCCTAAGAAAGAAGTGAAAACCCAAAGAAGTGGTTAGATGTGGAGGCTCATATCTCATTCTAACAAAGATTGTGAAATAACAAGACAAAGGGAGTGGGGTAGGTTGTAGGAAGTGAACTGTGCTTCTAGGTGCAGTAAATTGTGGGAAGGTAAATATACGGGAGAAACTAATGAAAAAAAAGGGGTAACATCCATAGTGGCCAGCCATGGGAGGCAGGTTAAATTATAGTGAAGTCATATAACGGAATGCTTTGCAGCCATTTAAAAATAATGTACAAGAATATTTAACAACATGCAAAAATGTTCATGATACATCGGAGGTCGGGGGGGAAGCTGGCCTCAAAATATATCACAATGGTGTTACACACACACACACCACACACACACACACGTGCACATTAAATGACTATACATTACAGATTATTAGCACTAGTTATGCTTTTGTAATGGGGTACGGGGAAGTTTTAACTTTCTCCTTAACATTATGAATATTTTTCTACAACCAAGGATTGATTACGTTTGCAATGAAGCATCTTATAAAAGTGGTAGAGACAGAATGCCTCTGAGTGCCTTTCCCAATCCAGTTACAGCGGCTGACGCAGGGAGTCACCCCTAGAACAGGGATCTCTGCCTTGTCCTCCCAGGGCCATCCGGGCTCTGGCCAGTTGCTGCCGGAACTACCTGGATCTCTGCTCTGTTCCTCACCTCAGGGTAAATACCTAAACCCTGAATACAATCCCCCTCAAGCACATTCCTGATATTATTGATAAGAAGGAAGAGAGAGTATTTTAGAAATTCATGTTACTTTCAGGTCATCTAGAAGGCCGGTTTCAGATGAAATTTTGATTGAAACCTTTCTGAATACTTCAGTAACTTTTGAGAAGTTTTTTGAGTGTCCAACTGCAGCCTCCTGTAGGCACATGGCCGCTTTTGAGAATGCCAGAGTCTGTTGCTATGGAAACAATAGTCAAGTCACACTGACAGGAGAACTCCTGAGCCCCCAAGAACATTGAGTTTCCTTCTGTTCGAGAATTAGTCTTTTGTTTCACACAGGTGCTTTTAAGAACTGGCCAGCCATTCTCATAAATGGGATTACATTTTTTGTAGCTCCTAAGTAACAAAATTTTCAGCTGATGGATGCTTTTGTATCTTGCGAGCTGCTGGAGCCAAAATATTATATGATCAGAGCTCATCTTGCGTGCACGCCAGGGTTGCCCACAATATTTTCAAACTATAAACTGCTTTCTTACATTATTACTTGTATTTTTAAAAATTCAAGTTTCTGCACTACAGCCCTATGACGTCAAATGCTAATGTAAAGTAGATCTATTGGAGATTTAGAAAAGCCAAGTGAATTTTCTCAAAACACAGTAGAGTGGAAACGCCATTATGTCCTGTGTAGGAACAGATTAATCACCACTCTTTTTAACCAAGAATGACCGTACAGGTACTCCAGCTTCCCTGTTATTCTCTTTCAAGGCTCAGTTATCACTGACCTTCCAGTATGTGGCCCGAAGCCAGTGATCTTGAAAATACCTTTGAAAAACAACATGTGAGTAAAGAGATTCAGCTTGATGATGAGGGAGAGAAAGGGCATTAAGGAGCAAACCCCAATGTGGGCAAGCCACATCTTTTTTACCTTTCAATTCACATTTCCTAAACTTCAGATATTCTGAAACACCTAAGCAAAGTGCGGTAAATAGAAGTTATTTTCAAAAAATAATTTTGCAAAAACTGAAAATAACCTAAATGTTCATTAAGAGTAGAATGGATGCATAAATGGTGTCATATTCATACAAGGAAATAATACTCAGCAATAAAAGCAGAAAGACCTGCTGGATAAAATTTGAATACACTGTGCTGAATGAGAAAAGCAAGAGTCAGAAGAACATGTGCTCTATGATTGCATTTATATGAAGTTCCATCTGATCCTTCCAGAGCTAATCTCCAGGGGAAAGAAAATGAATCAGGCTAAACTGGGAGGACAGGGCGAGATTGACTGGGAAAGAGGCACCCGGGAACTTTCTAAAATAGTGCTTCTCAACCTTGGCTGCACATTAGAGTCACCTGGGAATCTTTTTAAAATCCTGATTTCTGGGCCTCATCCTCCGGAAATTCTGGGCCACAACATTAGTAACAAAGCAACAGCAGTTCTGGAGGATGAGGCCCAGAAATCAGGATTTTAAAAAAAGATTCCCAGGTGAGTCTAATGTGCAGCCACGGTTGAGAACGACTGTTCTAAAATGAAGGAAATGCAATCCATCTTGACTGGGGTGAAGTCACATACATGGGTGTATACATTTGTCAAAAATCATCAGGCTGTACACTTCAATTCTGTGTAGTTGCTTATATGTTATACCTCAATGAAAAAAAAGTGTATTATATAGTCTTTCTCTGTGAGGCATGCTTCTAAGTGCTTTACATTGAATTAACTCATTTAATTATCACAAAAATATGGGAGAGAAGATATGTTTATTTGCATTTTACAGATGGCGACACTGAGATAGGTAGAGAGGTTATATCAAAGGTAAAGGGTCCAGGATTTGAACACTGGTAGTTCCACTCCAGAGCCGAAATCTTAGCTGCTGAAGTAGCAACCAGCTGGTTGTTTTCCATTCCTTGAAAGAGCTTTTCCAAATGTGATAGCAGGACAATGGCTCAGATAAGCAGAAGGAATCTGGTTACGGGTAAATACTCGTATTCATGCTGGGTGTTGGGATGTTTTTAATGATTCCATTTAGCTTCAACAAAGACAACACTACTAAATTGCAGGCTGGCCGTGCAGATAGATGATCAGGAAGGCCAGTCTCCTGAACTTTGTTTGCTAATTACTGTACAGCACAGTTCATGTAGGACAAGCCAAACCCTGTGCCTGGCATTACCAAGAGATGGAAGGTGAAATGCTTCAGGCTTTGAGCTTGAAAGAAGACTCACCTGTGCTCTCTTCGGCAGCACACATACTAAAATTGGAACGATACAGAGAAGATTAGCAAGGCCCCTGTGCAAGGATGAGATGCAAATTTGTGAAATGTTCCATATTTAAAAATAAAGACGACTCACCACTCCAGTTTGCTAGTTACCACTTATTGTATTGTTTATTATACAGAGAAAAATTAGCAGCGACACCAAAGTATTAACTGTGGCTGACTTATGGTAGGAATGAGATTGAAGTGGGAGGCAATTTCCAACTTCTCATTTGCATAGCCTTTGCAATTTTTATGTGTGTAATTTTGATGAGATTTTTAAGAGTTTTCAACAGTTATCTAATCAACTGTCTGCTTATGTGAAGGTTAGCCATTTTGCAATCTTCATTTATTCATTGAATAAACGTTTACCAAATGTCTACTAGATGCCAGATCCTAGGTACTAGAGATACATAGGAATTAGTAGTCTCGTGGTCAGACAGACATGTGCATAAACACTCAAACAACAAGGTGGTTACTCTGCAGTTGAAGGGATTTAGATTAGACCAGGGATACTGCCAAACTCTGCTGTTAGCCATGGGTTTGGTGGCTCTACATGTCTGGGGGCAGGCAGTAGGGGGGCTGAGGGGAGTTGAAACATTTCTGAATGATGTAGGGTTCTACAATTCTCTTATCTAATCTATTAAAAGAGAAACATGCAAATTGCACCTCTGTTATGCCCCAAGCCACGCCCACCAGCCATTCAGAGCGACTATATGCAAATTAACCCAACCAAGATGGCGGCCGGCAGCCATAGAGCTGGAGCAAGCAGGAGGCTTGGTTGCCCTGGTGATGGAGGAAGCCAAGCTCTGAATGGCTGGTGGGCGTGGCTTGGGGCATAGCAGAGGTGCAGTCAATTTGCATGTTTCTCTTTTAATAGATTAGATAAGAGAATTGTAGAACCCTACATCATTCAGAAATGTTTCAACTCCCCTCAGCCTGCCCTGCCTGGCTGTGGCCTCCGCTCAAGGCAACAAAGTTTCAATTATAGAAGAAAAATAAATCCCAGGTACTTGCTTCCAGCCAGCCTCCACTGGAAGCTGGACAGCCATCAGCCCCATCACCCAGGCTGGCCACACCCTCATGGGGTGAGGGTCCCCGCTGGGGGGCTTGACCAGCCTGCAAACAGCCATCAGCTCCTCATCCAGACTGGCCAGGCCCCCCAGTGGGGACCCCTACCCTGAAGGGGATGTGGCTAGCCTGCAAACAGCCATCAGCCCCTCACCCAGGCTGGCCAGGCACCCCAGTGCGGACCCCCACTCTGATCCGGGACACCCTTTGGGGCAAACCAGCCGGCCCCCACCCATGCACCAGGCCTCTATCCTATATAATAAAAGGGTAATATTCAAACTGACCCTAACAGAAGGGAATGACTGGTCACTATGACACACACTGACCACCAGGGGGCAGATGCTCAATGCAGGAGCTGCCCCCTGGTGGTCAGTGTGCTCCCACAGGGGGAGCTCTGCTCAGCCACAAGCCAGGCTGAGGCTGCGAGTACAGCGGTGGTGGTGGGAGCCTCTCCTGCCTCCTCAGCAGCGCTAAGGATGTCTGACTGCAGCTTAGGCCTGCTCCCCGCTGGCAAGTGGACATCGCCCGAGGGCTCCTGGGCTGCCAGAGGGATGTCTGACTGCCAGCTTAGGCCCAATTCCCCAGGGGTCCCAGACTGCGAGAGGGAACAGGCTGGGCTGAGGGATGCGCCCCCCCCCCCCCCAGTGCACAAATTTTTGTGCACTGGGCCTCTAGTTTTATGAATATTACCAGAAGCATGTTTGTACATGGAAGATGTAGGGCTGATTTTACATGTTAACATGGCTTGTAAGACATACATTTTATTCCAATCCTGGGTTCTCATGGTCAAGTAGTTGCTGTCAGTTCTAGGAGGACTAAATCTTAAGGTTGTAATTTGAATGCTTTCCTCCATTGCATGGCTACTGGCTATATCCTCCTCAACATCAGTCACTGTTTTCCCATTTTGCAAAAGATATAATGGGTAAGAGGGGCTGGCTTGGTGCAGATTTATTGTTTATTTTTTAGAGTCTTTTGAAATGAAAATGCCAAGGAAACCCACTAATGACCAGAGTTGAAAATACTCACTGTACATCCAGGAGACAGTCATATTGCTTTGTGATATAAAGGCAAACAATTGTTACAAGCTTGTGCTGTCCTTAGACCCAGAAAAAGAATTGGTAAATGTACACTTTCCTTCCTGCTTGAGCTTACAACAAAAATTTTTTTTTTTATAAATAAGTAACGGGTTGTAGAAAGTAGCTATTCTCAGGGCCAGGTGGTTCATTAGCACCATATGGCGTGCCTGTACCAGACATCTCTTTCTTAAATCCTATGTTCCTGCCTGTTTAAAATGTGAATGATTGCCTCCCCTTTTCCACTCCAGGACATTCAGGGGAGTTAATCCTTCCTGGCACACTGTGTCCTTCAGCACCTTCTTTAAAAGCATGCCTATTTGTAATTGTTCTGTAATTGGAAGTCAGCTTCACTGGACAAGTGCACGTCTTAAGCCCTTCACAGTAGCCTATCAGTAGCCTAAATAAACCACAGAAATATAAAAACAATTCGTTGGGAGTTTTTGCAAAATGAATGCATGTTAGTAATCAGTGTAGTTGCAGAGACTTTGCCACTCAGGTCTAACTGCTTGGATATGCTGACTCTACCAATGGGGGTTAGGGAGAATCAAAGAAAATTCTCCATGGTCCATGATTCCAGTTTATTTTTGGCTGAGGCCCTAAGGCTTCTATAGGGTCAGAAAATTTGTTTATAACCATAGTTTCTGCATTGGGGAAAGAAATGCCATTTCTGCTCCCTTCTCCTTTTGCAAACCAATGGAAAACAATTAGGAGAATAATAGGCAGTAGAGAAAACTTCCATCTTTATTGAAATTAGGAGACATTCATATCTGGACTTCTAATACTGTGTTTGAAAAGGGCTTTCTGATTAGTGAAAACTGTATCAGTGTAAACACAGACTCAGAGATAAGGCCGGGGGCTTCAAATTTCGTGGGCCAACAAGGCAGAGTGCAGAGTTTTTCAAAATATAGGGTGCCCCAAAAAGTGTATACACACACTTTGAATAATTATAAAGCAGTGTCTATTAAAACACATTTTGTTTTCAAAATTGAGCTGTCAGGTGTTAAAGTATGTATATATTTTTGGGGGACACCCTATAGATATCACAGCGTTGGCTTAAAAAAGGTCCAGGTACCTAGGCTGACAGCCACAAGTTGTCAGCTCTGAGTGACCTCAGAGAACAACTGAGCAAGCACATAGGAAACACATGGACATACCATCTTAGGACACTGAGGGGCGGGGTGAAGGATAAGCTGGGGTGTGTGCAAACATCCCTTTAGCTTCTATGTCTGCTAAAGAAGAGTGAAGATGCCCTGGCTGCTTTAGCGTAATGGCTAGAGCATTGGCCTGCGGACTGGAGTGTCCTGGGTTTGATTCCGGTCAAGGGCACATGCCTGGGTTGTGGGCTCGGTCCCTAGTAGGGGGCGGGCAGGAGGCAGCCAATCAATGATTCTCTCTCATCATTGATGTTTCTATCTCTCTCTGTTTCTCCCTTCCTCTCTGAAATCATTAAAAATATATTTAAGAAGAAAGAGTATAGACTTATCATGCACCAAAAACCTCCATTAAGAGGTTTCACTGGGAACATGTAGTTTGCTATCTCATTTATGTAGAATTGTATGCACACACATACACACACAAACAGTGGTGGGAAGGGAAGGATAGAGCTAGAACTATCCATAATGACTTATAGGAATTTGCAAGGTTATATTACCAAGTGAAAAGAAGTTGAAGGTGATATGTAAATTGACTCATTCTATTTGTGTAGAACCAACGTTCTTATATGTTTGGAGAAAGGTGCATATGGCAGTCAATTAACAATATTAGTCTCAGGAGTATGGTACTGGAAAGAGCTGGAGTCAACAGGGTGAGGAGAAAGGTGTGTGTGTATTCAGATAGTCCCAAACTTATGATTTTTAAACTTTATAATGGTGTGAAAGCAAATTACATTCAGTAGAAACTATCCTGCAAATTTTGAATTTTGACCTTTTCCTGAGCTAGTAATATATGTTAAGATACTCTCTCTTGATGCTGGGCAGTGATAGTGAACCACAGCTCCTGGTCAGTCACACAATCTCAAGGGTAAACAACTGATACTCTACAGTGTACTGTGTTGCTAGCATTTTTAGATACTGTGTTTTGTATTTTTCCATCCTATCACGTCTACAAAATACCTGTCTGTGTCTTCTAGTTCTGGTGAGAAGGGGAAGGCAATTACTCTTGTGATGAAACTCAAGATGATTGTCCAACTGTAGGCTAATGTAGGTATTCTAAACACATTTATGGTAGGCTAAGCTAAGCTATGATGCTTAGGTTAGGTGTATTAAATGGATTTTTGACTTACATTTTCAACTTCTAATGAGTTTATTGGGATGTAACACCATTGTAACATCATCATTTAAAAATTATATAATTTTAAAATTGGTATTACTTTTTATAATTTGAAAAAGAAAAATGCTTAACAAAAAACAGGGCAGTAATTGTTTTTCTTGAAATAATAATTTTAAAAAGGAGCTCAGAGAAGAGCTAAGAGCTACAAACATCCAAGGAATAGTAATGGTAACAGACATAATTTGAAAAGTAGTTGGTCAGAGAGAGACACTAGAAACATCAAAGAGATTCTTTAAAATAAAGCAGAATATAAAAAAATGCAAAGAGTTAAAAAGGGAGAGGAAAATAATAGCCATGGCAGACAAAGGAGAACCAATATACGAATAATTGGCCTCCATGATACACTAAGCCAAAGGCTTTTATGAAGGCTGACACCAGAACATAAGAACAGAGGGAAAAGACATATAAATATGTTTCCATAAAAAAAAAGTCTATATACCAAAAGGGCACATTGAGTTCCAAAAGAATTTTGATACAAATGATTAATAACTAGAAATATCCTGGTATATTATGCTTCTGACATAAAGAGTTCTTTGGGTATTTAGCTTGCTTCTTCACCACCACCACCAACACCAGCACAAAAGAAAATCAACTATTTACACATAGATTTAAAAAAATTACTCTTGTACATTAACAAAAAGAAAAATATAAATAAATTACTTAAGGTATTTCAAAACCTTTTTTACATTCATTTTCTGTGAGTCCAGACCTTAGTGTTTGTGTTTTCTCATTCAAAATGGTCTTTACGGTATGAAGAGCACTTGTGATGGCCTGGCTGGTGTGGCTTAGTGGTTGAGCATTGACCCAGGAACCAAGAGGTCACAGTTTGATTCCCAGCCAGGACATATGCTAGGGTTCACTCCTGTTCTTCTTTCGAATTAAAGCTGATTCCATGATGGACGTATCAATCTGTGGAGAATAGCTTTTTTTCTCTCTCTCCAAAGTAGAAAATTCAGCACCCGTACTTAGAGTTCTGTTGGAGAAGTAACTGAACTCAGAATGCATCAGGGATCCAACTGCAGTTCAGTGATGATGGATTCAACAATTGGCAGCAGTTCTTCAGAGAATACAGGCTGTGGTTTCCTCCTGGGATGACCTTGCCGGGACCGTTGACAACAGTGCTAGTGGAAAGTGGAATGAAACAGTTAGTTGAGCCTTAGAAAACAGAAACAGTAGATGAGCAAAAGATGACACATCAGAAAAAAGCATAGGGGAGGAAGCTGATTTCCTCCCTCACATTCTGTTTAGGGTTAGGTTAAAGGCAGAGTCCCCGGAGAATTAGTTTTGACTCTCAAATCCTATTTGGCCTCAAGGATTTTCCCTATTTCCTCCAGAATAAACAAAGGGAGAATCAAATCAATCCTTATAGAACACTTACATAGTAAGAAGGGCAGATGGGTGGGGATATTGGTTTTGTAAACAGAAACTGTACAGGACGGGGGTGGCTGGCATGGGCCACTGGTGGCCCCTCATTCCCTATAGTTCATCACCACGTTGTCAGGATAACCTGTGCTGCATGACCTCCTTCAAAGGGAGGCAGTACCTAGTAATGAAACTAGGATACTAGTTAAGGGCGTGGGTTCTGTGGCAGAAAGACCCAATTTTTCTTAGGTCTTTCTGTCTTGATTGTGCATGAACTCATTTTTCTTAGGCAAGTGACATAGCCTCTCCAAGACTGATTTCATCCAATGCTTACCTACCCAAGCAAGGGTGGCCTAACTTAAACAGTGGTTTCGAAGTTCAAGTGAACTAATTCAGACACAGGGCCTAATACACAGCTGGGGGCGTATAAAATGCTTGAGCAGCACTGTTTAATATTATGATCCTTAGCCTTAGCTGAGAAAAGTCATAGTGAAAGGGGGTTAGAATTGTCACACACATTCTTATATTTAAATAAAGCTAAGAGTTATGAAGATATAAAAATAAGTGAATGGGGTCTATAACGGATATAAAGTAGTAATAATCAAGAATACAATACCTGCTCAATAGAGTTTGGCAACAAGATACCACATAGGTTGTGTTTCTAGGTAAACTGTAGTTGAAGACTTTCTCTAAAATGTAGTGACAGTTGACATCTACAGGAGTGCCAGAGAGAATGCCTGGAAGTGGAATAGATGCCATTCAGTGTATTAACAAAGCCTCTTAACTCTCCTTCAGTTCTTAGCTTCTCCATCGTGCCCCACACATTTCACTTTTCAGGCAGCTCTGCCTCTCAACTTTCTGCAGCAGCATATGCTGCATATGCAGGTTGGAAGCTCTGTCCCCCTGAAAGCTGCCATCCTATGGGCACAGGGAGACAGGACACAGAGGACAGGATGTGGTACCTGCGACACAGGCTGTCATGAAGCAGGCTGTAGTCCCTGAAATCAGAGCTCTCATTGCCCCTGAGATGATGTCATCCTTTCTGGAAGGAGCCATGGATGCTGGGAAACAGAAGCAAGAATTAGAGATTATTGTCGAGACTATTGAGTAGAATTCCAAATTCCCAGCCTTTGAGAATTGTTCTGGGGTGGGGTCTCAGGTCAGCTAACTTAAAAAACAAAACAAAACAAAACAGAAAGCTAAGCTGGAAAATTCAAGATTCAAGAACTTAGTGATGAGCTCCACAACCAAAGTCCTCTGGTGTGTGAGGAAGGGACTAAGTTTGTCCACAAAGAAACAAGTCCTCAGTTTCATCCAGAGGGCTCCTGGTATGTTGGGGGCATTCCAAATATTTGCAATCCAGTCACCATTATCATCTACTTCTATGCCCATGAGAGAAATCACAATTTAATCATGGCATTTTCCCACTGAACTTCCACTGAACCCTTGCATCCTTCTCCAGGTGGCCATTATAAATCTCTGGGAACTGGCAGGCAAAGTGAAACCTAGGTGTCATCCTCAGGTGGAAAAGAACCTGTCCATTGGAGCAAATTCTTGCTCAAGTTAGCTTGGGTATACACAGCAAAACTGCACTGCAGAGCAGGGATAAAAAATAGACTCCAAAAGATTTATTGCTTTACAGGGCTTTTTTTTTTTTTTTTTTTTTTCTAACACGAATCATGTCACAGAGCAAAATGGAGAGCTGAAGCCTGTTTACATCACATCTATTGTTGAATAATATTCTTTCCACTTACTGAGTGCGCCAATTGCTATTCCTAGGGAACTGATATTGGCAAAGCCACAGAGAGCATAAGTGGCAATGGTCTCCGAACGAATCTGTAAATAAGCATAAACACACAAGTGTATATAAGGTGTGACCCAGCTTATAAATATGACATCCTAACCAGGTTTTCTAGTGTGACTATGGAAACAGTATTGACAACTAAATGTGCAATGCATGGTGTCCAACACTTGTTGCTTCCTAGACACTTTTTTCCATCTCCCCTTGAATTTTGAGGAAGGGAAAAGAGACTATGTGGATTCAGAGACTCTATAAAAGACTTGAGGTTTGCCCAGGCTGGTGTGGTTCAGTTGGTTGAGTGTCATCCCATGCACTGAAAGGTAGCCAGTTCGATTCCAGGTCGGGGCACATACCCAGGTTGTGGGTTTGATCCCTCGTCGGGATGTGTATGGGAGGTGACTGATCAATGTTTCTCTCTCACATCAATATTTTCTCTCTTTAAAAATCAATAAAAAAGAGATTTTAAAAAGTTGTTTAAGAAAAAAAAAATTGAGGTTGGTGGTCTTGGCCTCTACAAATTGCTACTTTCTGCTTACAATGATAGCTTCTAACATCAATATGACCAGACCACCTATTATAATGTGCCAGGCACAGTACTAACTACTAAAGATACAAAATTGGTCCCAGAAAATATCCACATTACATTTATTTGACAAAGGACTTATTCAGAATGTATAAAGAACTGTTATAGCTCATTAGTAAGAAGACAAGCACCCAATTAAAAAAACAGATAGATTTCACAAAAGACATATGAATGGCCAATCAGCACATGAGAAGATGCTCATCCTTACTCACCAGGAAATGCAAATTAAAACAATGAGATACCACCGAGTCTACTCAGATGGCTAAAAAGGTGGACAATAGCAAATGTTGGCAAAGATGTGGAGCAATTGGAGCTCTTGTACATCATTGGTGGGAGCCTAAGCTGACATAGCCTGTTTGTAAAATACAAATGTACTCGGCAGTTTCTTATCAAGTAACATTGCTGTGTCACCAGAAATCCCACTCCTAGGAATTTTCCCAGGATAAGAAATATGTATGTCCACAAGAAAACTGTATATGAATACCTGTAGTAGCTTTATTCATAACAGCCCCAAGCTGGAAATAACTCAAATGTCCTTCAACAGGCAGATGGACAAACAAATTGTGGCTATCTATAAAATAGAATACTACTCTGCAATAAAAAGGAAAATAACTAATTTATGCAACAACATGAATGCTAAGTGAATCCATTTATATGAAATTCTAAAATAAGCAAAAGTAATCAATAGTGAAAGAAAGGTCCTTGCTGCCCGGGACTGGTAAGGAGGGTTGTTGACTACAGTGGGACGTGGGACACTTTCTAGGTGTGATGGAAATGTTCTATATCTTGCTTGTGGTCATGGTTACACAGGGGACACATTTGTCAAAACTCATGTACACCCAAAACGGGCCTTTTGGTATGTAAACTATACTTCAGTAAAAAGAATGGGTTAAAATGAATTCTACGAGGCAAGAGGAAGCTCAGAGATACCTCAGGAGTTCCTCTCAGTATGGGCGTGGTGTGTGCTTGCTTTCCTTTCTTTGTTCCTCAGCTCTGCACATCCCATGGGAATATTAGGTGCCTGCTTAGAAGGGGGAGAGTGAGCAGTCCTTCTCACAGGGCAGTGAGATGATGGAAGGTGAATTTGTAAAACCATGAACATGGCCTCTATTCTGATAGTCAAGAGGTGTTGCTCTGGTCAGATAATTCTTTCTCAGACCGAGGGTCCTACTGTTGGAAGGAGGCTCAGAGATTCAGTGGACTTTGTTGTTCACCAGAGGTATACCCCATCTGGTAAAGGCACCCCCAACAAGGAGGCAATAATTTTCTTTTCCAAAATCCTGAAAAATCTATGATTTGGTTCAAAGAACAAACAAGGCCAATGCTACATTCAAAGTGGTGGTGCCTTTCCCCCCCTTTTCACTCACTAGATTTTTAAAAATATATATGTTTTCATTGATTTGAGAGAAAGAGAGAGAGAGAGAGAGAGAGAGAGAGAGAGAGAGAGAGAGAGAGAGGAGAGAGAGAGAGAGACATCAATCAGTTGTCTCCTGCATGCACCCCAACTGCAGGATTAAGCCTGCAACTCGGGCTTGTGCTCTGACTGGGAATTGAACCAGCGACCTTTTGGTGCATGGGATGATGCTCAAACAACTGAGCAACACTGGCCAGGGCACTAACTGGAATTTTTAAAAATATATATTTATTGATTTTTTACAGAGAGGAAGGGAGAGGGATAGAGTTAGAAACATCGATGAGAGAGACACATCGATCAGCTGCCTCCTGCACACCCCCTACAGGGGATGTGCCCGCAACCAAGGTACCTGCCCTTGACTGGAATCAAACCCGGGACCCTTCAGTCCACAGGCTGATGCTCTATCCACTGAGTCAAAATGGTCAGGGCAACTGGAATTTTTAAAAGCTCACATTTAAGACTCAAGTGGTCATGGCAATTTTTGTTGATTATAAGGCCCCTCTTCTTGTTCCTGGTTTCTGAGAACTCCTTTGTTGGTTGTCAATCAGTGTGCTTATAGCAGGCAGGAAAAAATATTTCAAGTATTCAAGCAGTCCAATGTTTCTGGACAAGCTCATTCTCATCCCCTGCTTTCTCTAGTGCTTTTCATTTAGTTCAGTCGTCTTAAAAAACAGGCCAGCCTATTAAGAGACCATAGGGAGGGAAATGGCATAAAGGACTGAGACTCCTCTTTCCCCTTTCTGGGGAGTTATGGGAAGGGGGTACACAGATGTGGCCATGGAGGGTTGTATAATAAGAGGAAAAGGACGCTGGGATGATTGCATTTTGCCTTTTCCCATAAATGTGCAAGATTACATGATGGAATGGGCTGCATGTACTAGGAAATTAATAATAGATCCGACGGCTCTCCTTGCAAAGATGCCATATGTACAAGGACATTCATTGTAGCATTACCTCCAACAGCAAAAAATTGGTAATATTGTTCATCAGCAAGGGACTGGTTACAATAAATTGCAATGTGCCTGTACAATAGAATACCATGTCACAGACAATGATATGGAAAGGCATCTGAAATATGTCATTACGTGCAATGAGCAAGGCTAAGAACAGAGAGCCTAATATGGTACAGGGAGAGGGGCTGGGGGCAGAGAATAGGGAGAATGACTTACTTTTCCCTCTACATCATTTTGTACCCTTTGAATTCTGTACCACAGTTTGTATTACATGTAAGCAAACATGCAAGACATTATGGTTAAGAAAGAGAACATGATTGAGAAATAAAGAGCTCATTCTGTGTATGTGGGTGCTGCATACATGTTCTGATCTCTTAAACGGAGATCAGCAGTGGCCATAATTCAAAGGATTACATTGGGTTTTTGCCTCTTGCATCCAGAACTCACACTCCAGCTACAGTTACAGGGTACCTTTCCTAGTAGATTGTTGTCCCTCCCCTGAAACACACACTTCTTGGTTAGTAAACAAGAACTTGCAGGGACTCATCCCCATTTTGTTGATTGGAAATAAGATCTGGAAAATAAAAAAGTGCTTTTCCCATCACGACTCAACATTAGTAGAAGATAGTGAGCTCATATTTCCAAATGTCCTTTGTGTGTCTGCCTCTGGTTGGACCAGCTGTGGGCAAACTACGGCCCGTGGGCCGGATCTGGCCCGTTTGAAATGAATAAAACTATTGGAAAAAAAACATCATTTATGTAATGATGTTTACTTTGAATTTATATTAGTTCACACAAACACTCCATCCATGCTTTTGTTCCGGCCCTCCGGTCCAGTTTAAGAACCCATTGTGGCCCTCAAGTCAAAAAGTTTGCCCACCCCTGGGTTGGACTCACCCCCAACCCAAATCAGCTCTATTGTTCTTTCCTCGATCCCCTTAATAACCTGTTGGCAAATGTGCTCAGCATTGCCAGAACTATGAGCTTGCTGTGCTCATTAACAGAACTACTTTCTCCTGGCAGCTGGCAGCTGGGGATGGAAAACATTTCACTTCATCTAGACCAGTGGTTCTCAACCTTGGCTGCACATTAGAATCACCTGGGAATCTTTTTAAAATCCTGATTTCTGGGCCTCATCCTCCGGAAATTCTGTTTCTTTGTTATGGGGTGAGGCCACAACATTAGTAACTAAGAAACAGAATTTCTGGAGGATGAGGCCCAGAAATCAGGATTTTAAAAAGATTCCCAGGTGATTCTAATGTGCAGCCAAGGTTGAGAACCACTGATCTAGACTATTGTTTACTTTTGGCAGGGGAGCAACCTGGTTAGTGGTGGCATCTAAACAATGAGGTCACTGGGCCAAGCACCACTGTGCTGCCAGTTGAAGAATGAACATTTGAGAAACAGGAGACTTACAGAGCCACTGCTCATATCAGATATGTGGGTCAAAATGCTCCCAACCATAAAATAGAAATTAGTACTCTCCTGGAGTATGCTGTTACATGTGTGTAATATGTGGGAGTAACTTTGCATGTTTGGTCTTTGTGGGGCTGGGAGAGGTGATGGTATTGTTCAGAGGTGGGTTGTCTGTCTCCATTAGAACCTTGGGCAGCATGCTTTTCCTCCCCTTTCCTTTGAAAGCCTAGGACATTAATTCCAAATGGATTGTGTCAATGAGTAATGGTCAGAAATGCTCACCATTTCCCTAAGAGCTTCCTTGTATGACAATTCTGTCCTTCTAGAAAGTAAAAGTTGGAGACTCAACTGCAAAAATGGCCTGAATAATGGCCTCTCCTGAGTTCTCTTATCCCATCCAGGGCCAAGCAGACATCAGCATCTCCTCGCAGCCTATTGACTTCGTTCTGACATAGTTATGGGATACTTGTCTCAGAGGTTCTGATCACAGACCCTGACCTTCTCTTCTCTCATCCACTTGGAGGGTGGCACCTGTGCCTGGGATGTCTAGGCACTATGTTGCGGTTTCTCAGAGTTCAGAGAATTGCTTAAGCTGGAAGGAAGGGACCTTCAAGATTATTAGACTCTGAGCCCCATTAGGGGTTAGGCCTCATCACTTGTTCAGTGCTGTGGCCTCAGTACCTAAGTATGTTGTACATAGAAGGTATTCAATAAGTATTTGCTGATTGATTAATTTCAGTCCCAGCTCCATAGTGCTCAAAAGTAAATGATCACAGTGATAAGGATTAGTTGTGTTTCTCTCTACACACACACACACACACACACACACACACTGATTAACTCAACATAACTGAAAATTATGAGGTGCTAAGTACCCAATGAGCTCCATGAGACCAGGGATTTTGGTATGTTTTGTTTTCTTGATGCATCCCAAGTGCCTGCCATGCTGTCTGACAATCAGAGGCACCAGTAACTATCTGATGAATGGATGTATGTGATGAAAAGGTGCACTGAACATCAAAAGATTTACTTACCGACATGTATTGCTGCACACCATTCACAAATTTGGGTCCAGCCTCTTTCCTTAAATTGATCAATTTTGAGAGATGCTCATAAGCCACAAATTCATTGAAGAATGTCTTATAACCTAAGAGTTTGGCAACCATAAAGCTGTCCTGCCAGTCCACTCCCATTATGAAGGAGAAGGGCATGAAGATGTAGGAGCATATTAGCTACAGAAACCAAAAACAGATACTTTATTAGAATGGTGGTTAGCTTCTGCCTCAGCCTCCATACAAGATTGTTCCTGCCCCTTCTGTGTTTCCTTGAGGCATAAAAATCCCTTCACACACCCTTGCCCATCTTTATCCATTGGAATCAGGGTTGGAATTGGTCATTTGAAGCAATCTGGATTCTTGGGATGGGGTCAGGAGAGAATGACTGTATATTGGGCGGGGGGGGGGGATGTTAAGGGAGGGAAGTGAGGGTGAGAAGATGGGTGTTACACGGTAAGTGCGTACATTAGGTAAGAGTGTGCTCTAGGCATTAGGGAAAACTGTTCAGAAAACTTTTCTTAGTTTTAAGAAAGCTAGGCAGAAATAAAATGGAGGAGAAACATAGTAGAATTATACCTCGAAACTTAGTTGTGGGTAGTCGAGCATGTTTCCGAACCAGGACAGCGCTGAGTTCATAAAAGACAACAAGGCTATGAAGGCAATCAGATTCACAGCGATGTTTGCCACCAGGGAGATGGATGCGGAGGCTCCCTGCGTTGCGGCTTCTAGGAGATTCCTTGAATCACTTTATCAAAAAATAGTAATCCCAGAATTACCGATGAGTTTTCTGCAGATGGATATCACATGTATGGGAATGGCCTAATCAAAGCTCATTTGGGTGGAGAGACCAGCTCCCAGGCCCATGTCTGAGTCAAAATACTCACCTGAATTCTATGAAATCATGGTGGCAGAGTGTAGGTGATGGGTATGAGTTATATTACTCTTTTCAAATGGAGTCATTATAATATAAAAATTAGGAAAAGATAAAACTTTAGGTTTTAAAAATTATCTCTAATTAAAAATAGCTATCAGAGAATATTTAGAAAATATTCATTATGTAAGAACTAACAGTTCGAGGAAGGTCTGAATATCCATAACCTCACTTAAGAAATGGAACATGACTATCACCTTTGAGTCTCACCTTCCTGCCCCCCAGTGCTCTTTCTTAGTCTCATCTTCTTCTCTCTAATCTCAGAAGTACCTGGCTCCCTTAAAATTTGCTTATCATTCTCTTTCTTTTCAATTTTTCTACTTGTCTGTATCCCTAAATAATATGCTGTGTAGGTTTACACATTTGCTAACTTTATAAGTGGAATCACACATATTTCATATATACATTCAACAACTTGCTTTTCACTCATGGTTAGGACTTTCCCTATAATATAAACAAAGGATGAATCTCAAAAACATGTTGGTTAATTCTGTGATTTCATGAAACACTCTTGAACATCCTAAATCCCTTAGTCTCTTCCACCTTTTTTTTCTTTTCCACAGAGCCAAAGAAAATGAACCAATGAGGGGCTAAGGATTATTATATCACACTGTCTCTTCCCTATCTATATATATAAAAGCCTAAGTGACCGAAAGACTGAACAACCGGTTGCTATGACACGCACTGTCCACCAAGGGGCAGATGCTTAATGCAGGTGCTGCCCCCTGGTGGTCAGTGTGCTCCCACAGCCAAGCTCCTGCAGCTAGCCAACCTCCCACTTCCTCCCCCTGGCTTGCCGCCCCGATGGGCCCCGATTGCCAGCCAGGCCTAGGGACCCCACCCGTGCATGAATTCATGCACCAGGCCTCTAGTTATATAATAAACTTCTAGAAGTGATTATCCCATGGCTTTCCAATGGTCTTAAGCTCAGTGAATACCATACTATATTTAAAGTGAAATATCTACATTTAACAGTCAAGGAATTGTACTGACATTCAGGTATTTAGAAAGATTTTCCTCCAGTGTGAAAACAAGATTTTTTTGGGTGAAGTCTAAATAGCCACTGGGAAATTAAATTTGTTTTACTACCGTAATTCACTGTGCTCTCTGATGATCACCTTGAATTTGGACCTCCCTCCCGCTCTGGTTGTGTAGTGATGAACTAGGTGAATGTGTTCCACTTACCCAGTTTCCATTTTCATGGCATTCTTGAGGGTTATTTTAGGTGTTTCTGTCTCAGGCCAAAAGAGTTTAGCAACAGCCAGTGATGCGGGTGCTGACATAACTGAAGCCGTCAACAAATGGGTGGGTGAAACCTGTGATTTCAGGAGAAAAAAGGCCAACTTAGGTATAGCTCTTCTGTTGTGTTCAGAATAAAGGTCCCAAAAGTCTTCCAAGGGAAAAGATGGGCAGGAATTGATTCTATGTCAGAAAATAATATTTCTTTGGAGGCTTGGGAGAGCTTACTTAGCCAAATCGGCATTACCTTGAGAGTCATAGGGAGAAGAGATGAATTTGTGTGAATTAATCACATCCTTGAGGAGAAGTACAAACAACTCAGATCATTTCAGAAGAGGATTAATCTTGCACTGTAGGAACTTTCAAAGGAGCTCCTCCACCTCTCTGTTGTCCTTTTGAATGTTCAAATAGTCCCTAAAGCCCATACTTCATTATGTCATCAATTTAGATAGGGGCTACCTGTGGGGTACAGGCATGGATGTACCCCTCTCCATCTATCTTCTACTATCCTGAAATCCTTTGAGTCTTTACATAATATTAATTTACCCAGACTCCCTTTAATCTGTAAACTATTTCTGTTTTCCTCACTGCTGGTCTACTTAAACTCTTTCCCCTTTCCTCCCTGTCACCCTAATTGTTTCTGCATTCTCGCTTATAGTTTCAGAATTCTAGAATCAGCACCTCTCTCCCTACTCCCATCTAGAGATCTGGTCAAACTGCTATTCCTGAGGTTTCCTTGCTCCTTTTCTTCTTCCCTCTTTTTATTGACTGGCTTTCCAAGGCCCAGACGTAGTCCTGGAATGAAACACATCTGTCTTGTGAGAATTCCTAATCACTGGTTCACACAGCTGGTGTGTTATTCCATTTCTCCAATACGGGCTCCATCTATGTGCAGCTCTGTGCACCAGTTATCATAACATTCTCCAGCCCCATACCATAGGCCACTAGCTCTCAACTGGGCTGTACATTAGAATCTGTGGAGTTTAAAAAAAAAAAATTGATTCCTGAGTCTCATCCCAAGAGATCCAGGTTTAATTACTCTGGGTTATGGGTTTGGGCATGAGGGTTTCTAAAAGCTCCTTGGTGATTCTAATGTATGGTAGGGTTTGAGAACCACTGCTCTAGGCCAGAGAGAGGTCAGACAGCATTTTCTGTAAAGGGCGATGGAGTAAACAATTTTGGCCTTGGGGGCCACAACTATTCAATGCTATAGCATGAAAGCTGCTGTACAGAAATGAATGGGAGTAGCTGGTTTCTAATAAAACTTCAATTTTATTAGAAATAAAGGAAGTTATCTAGATTTGGCTCATGAGCCCTCGCCTCTGCTAATGTCAGAATAGTTTAATTTTTAATCTAATTTAAATTTTCAGCAAAAGTAACCTCATAATAAGATTTCATTCTTTTATGGGTGGATATAATTCACATTTAGGTGACAGGGATATGAAAGTGAAACCCCCAAAAGGTCACTCCATTCAAATGCCAAAGGAATTGTGACCAACTATACAGCAAAAAGGATACTCTTTTGGTCTCCTTATCCAGCAGCATTGGGGAAAAAAAGAAAAGAAAAGAAATAATAATAGCAAAGAAAGACGAGGTTGTATTTCCATAAGTCAATCCCCAAATATTCTTACCCCGAAAGAAATGTATGCACCCAAGACACTTCCGGCAATGGTAGCATACCCAGCGGTCATAATTGCGTGGAGTTCAGACTTGGTGACGTATGGTAAGTACGGTCGGACCAACAGTGGGGACTCTGACTGGAAAGAAAGTGTGGCCAGATTAAACATTCCCTTTGAAATTTTGGGACTTTATGACAACCTACTGACATTTCTATTCTCTAAATGCAGTATTTCTAAGAGCAGACCTCAGACCAGCTCTATCAGCAGCACATGGGAACTTTGTAGATATGCTGAATCAGAGGCTCTGGGGGTGGGGCCAGCACCCCGTTTTAATAAGGCTTCCAGGTGCTCCGGTGCATGCTGAGTTTGAGGACCCCCACCATAGGTGTCTGGCTTATTTGGACTCTAGGGCAGTGCACTTACAGGATAGAGTCATGTGTTGTTTGCAAAGCTTGCAAGGCCAATTCACCTAAGGCCGCCACCTAGCCTAGGACTGAATTCTGCTGGCTGTGTACACTTTTCAAAGGTGGGAACATCACTGGCCAAATAACTCTACTCAGTGGCCTGGCCTTGTGATTCCCAAGCTTCTGTAACTTCCCATCTTCCAGCTTCATGCGACAGACCCTAAGTCACTTTGCTAATACCACAGGGAAATGGAAACACAAGTATAAAAAAAAATGCCAGCAATAACAAGGACAGGGGCCCACAGGCCCTTTTCTCATTGAGAATCAGAGACACCCCTCTTCCTCTTGGGCGGAAAGGAATTGGAGAGGGTGTAGTTGTAAAGGCTTGAGTCCCATTAAGGAGAGCCGGTGCCTGCAGCGTGGGGCTCTCCATAAATAATAGCTGTACTTTTAGCATATTAAGTACCAAATTGAGCACCACAGAAGCATGTGTGCAATTTTACAATTTTCCCCTCATTATTTCTAATTGTTTGAAAAGATTGAATGTGTTGAGCTCCAATTTATGGACCAAATTGAAACTCAGTCCATGAGTCCTCTTACCCTGCAGGTAGGAGTAATCAACTCAAGATGGTGCCCTAATTAGTCCTGAGAGAGTTTATGACTATAATTATAATAATTTCAATTCCTACGGAAGGAATATGGGCCCCGCTCTAAAGACTCTGCTCCCAGCTAGCAAGCTGGGCTTACCAATAAGGCCCACTCTGCCTGGAGCAGTTGTAAGCCTAGGATTTGGGCCGTGTGCTTTCCTGGCTGACTTGATTTTCACTTCAAATCCAGTTTCCTGGGGCAGCCCCGATAGCAAGCATTCATACTGGGTTTCTGTGGTGTGTGATGCCATTCTGCCTGGAGCTACGTATCTGAATGATGAGATGATCATTACCATTTATTACGTGTCCACCCCTCAGGAATGCTGCTGTTTTTGAGGGATATCTGTTGGCACTTTTTTTTTTCTTTCTTAAAGGGACGTCAAGCAAAGAGACACTTTGCCTGATGGGTGAGAGATAAAAATGCTTTTGTTCATCAACATTTTTCTTCAGGCTCAGCAAAGATAGTGTTGGCCAGTTCAGAAAAGGGAGAATGAGTTCGAGTATTCATACAGCTGCCTGGTTGTTGGCTGAAAGCCTTTCTTGGTCTCCTTCATTACCACAAGCACTATACTAGGGATGCCTGGGCACGTTAGCAGCTTCGAGGTACATGGTGCGTTCCCTGCGAGGGGATGAGCTGCTGCCTCAGAAGGGTGAGCCAGAGACCTCACCAGTTCAAAAACTCAGAAAAGATGTACTGAGAAGCTGTACACAAGAAGCCCGATGTTTTTGGTAAATGAGTCAGTCTTTCTTCCTGTCCATGAACATTCAAGAACCGAAATACTATATTAGTGCACCCAGACTCTTGGAATGGATTTCAACTCCTCCTCCCCTTCTTGCTCTCATTTTTTTCCCCCCTCTTTCTCTGGAATCCTGGACATTGTCAATACTGACTGTTTTCTATTTTGACACCCTTCCCCTTGCACTGAAAGGAATAACATAGTTCTTTTAAAATCCTACTTTCTGGGAAGAGTATCCATTTGAGCAGATGTTTTGTTTTATTTTTTAACATTACAACTTACCTGTCCGACAAAGATATTGCCAGCAGCAACTACAGATTCAATAGGAGATGATCCCATAGTAACTAGCATTATCCATCCAACCTAAATGGGAAAAATCAATGAAGAACTATTTGTATATACACAAAATGTCAAAGTAGGGATAAGAATCTTTAAGCTGGAGCAAAATGCTGTGACCTTCAATTGTGGGCACGCTGTGATGGAGCTGCATGTGAGTATATCATATCTAGTCCAGAGCAGGCTGATCAAATCCTCCTGTTTGACTCATAAGTCTGAGTCACTGTATATACTTTGAACATTATACAAACGAATTTCTGTTGAAGTAGTGTAAACAGTCATGCTGGCTTTACTGTGTTCCAAGCACTGTGTTAAACTCTTTGTCCGAATAATGCATTTAATCCTCATAATAACCCTTTGAGGGAGGTCCCATAATTATACCCATTTTATTTATTTTTATTTATTTACTTGTTAATCCTCACCTAAGGATATTTTTTCCCTTTATTTCTTTAGAGAGAGCAGAATGGACAGAGATGGGGGGGGGGGGAGACAGAAGAAATCGATGTGAGAGAGACACACTGGTTGCTTCCCCCACGTGCCCAGACCCCAGACCTGGGGATCAAACCTGCAACCCAGGTACATGCCCTTGACTTGGAATTGAACCTGCGCCACTCCAGCCAGGGCAATGCCCATTTTACAGAAGGGGAAACCAAGGCACAGTCAGTTTAGTTGTTTTGTGAAAGATCGCCCAGCTGCTAAGTAGTGGCATGTAGTTGAGTTTTGGCCTTTCCTACTTAACTGAAATGAACATAGCTTATGGTCCGGTTTTTGTACTGGTCGTCCAACCAGAGCCTGTGGGGCCACCTCAGGATGAGGACTTCCAATTGCATTTTCTCTCCTTTCTGTTCAGACACAGTAATTCTGAATGTTCAAATTGACAAGCAGATAATTATGGGCCCTGGCTCTCTTGTTGAAATTCTGAATCTGCTGGTATTCATCTGGTTCATTCTCTCTCTCTCTCTTTCTCTCTCTCTCTCTCTCTCTCTCTCTCTCTCTCTCTCTCTCTCTCTCTCCCTCCCTCCCTCCCTCCCTCCGTCCCGCCTTTCCTCCCCCTCCCTCCCTCTCTCCCTTCCTCCCTTGATCCATTTTATTTATTTACAGAAATAAAAGGAGGGCCTGACTGTGCCAAGGCCCTGTATGTACTGCTTCACTCTCATGTGCATTCAAGCTCTGTTAAAAATCTCCTACTTTTTAAAATCAAACATATCAGTGTAGGACTGACAGTTGCTGAGGCAGCAGGAAGGAGATACACTTTTCATATTTAAAGCAAACATTGTGTGCTTACAAAACTCCCCTAGAAGCGAAAAGCAGCTTTGCCTTCCTCCTCCTTGCATTGATTCTCTAGCAGCCCCTAGACTTTTGTGACCTCCTTACATAGACCTACTCTGTGTAAGGTGCCGGGTGGGCAGCCAGGATGAAGGAATAATGCTGCTTTCCCCGGCAGGTGTCTGACCTGTTGGCGTCAAGTCTTTGACTTAAAGAAGTAATGGCTAATAGAAGTCCCTGAGATAACATTCCCTCCATGGAAACATGTGGGATTTGGGGCATTTCAATCAAATAATATGGGTGGTGGTGGATCTTGGTGCAAAGAGAAAAATACTTGGAAAAACTGGGATAAAAGGCCGATAAGACTTTGTCCCTGAAATAATCCAGTTCTACACCTGTCACCCAGTCCCTTCCAGTCCAGGTACCTTTCTAACGATCCACTGCATCAGTCCGAGGTAGTAGAGCATGGACATGACAGTGCTGAAGAAGATCACGATGGGCAGGATCTGGGTGGGTGGAGATGAAAGTGATCACGGGTTAATGTTGGCCCTCCTGGTGTTAGTAGGTTTCAGATCCGGCTCCTTTCTGCCTCCCTCTGAGGCATCATAACAATACTAGGAACTCCTCTCGAACAAAACAACACTTTTATTGGGCAGCTTCCCCATGGACTGTTCTCTTATTCTAATTTGTTCTGGGTAAGCTTGAGTATATTTCATAGGAAAATTGACATTTTTTCCCCTCTGCTACAATGAGCTCTTCTTACTTTAGTTTCTCTGAGAAGGAATGACGTTTGAGAGGAATTTGTAATAACTAGACCAACAAACTGAAGGTGCTACTGGGAGATATACTTGTTCTGATATTTAGCAGGCATGGGTGCCACCACTCAGCAGTGGTGGAGATTAAGTGTGAGCAACCTTAGATCCTTATTCATAGTGGCTGCACAGATCAGCTACAGCGTGGTAAGTGCTTACACACTGTGCCTCCTATAGAGGAAGCACTCATTCATTTAGCTTTGAAGGTAATAATTATTTTACTTCTAGATTTTTGAATCGCTGAAATGATTAAACTTGGGAAACTAGGTAATATCTGTGCTAACAAAATATTGTCTTTTTTCTGGATCCTATTTTCCTGATGCTCTTTGGGTGCCTTCAATGCAGCCTGTGTGTCTACAGGGAGCAGCTTGTACCCCGCGGAGATCACGCAGAGCTGTGGTCTACGACCTCCGCACCCCTACCCCACCGGACCCCTTCAAGCCCTCTGCTCCCCAGCTAAATGGCTGGAGATAAGCCTCCACCAGAGGCACAGAATGGCTGAAGACAGTTTGTACAAGATCTAATTTAGAAAAATCTATTAATAATATATATTAAAAGACATTCTGTGCCATTCTTGAGAGCTCACTCATGTCCCTTCATTGGCTTTAATGGGAAGGCAGAGCCCTTCTGAAAGCCTCAGGGAGCTGGAGGGGCTCATCTCTCCAGCGTTCCCACAGGGACTCTGCTTCGGTGGACAGGATAGATGTTGCTGCCCCCGGAGAACAAGATCTGAAGACACTCAGACAGTCTGGACAGCAAATTTCATCTTCCCTGTGGCTTTATTTTTCCCAGTTCTGAATTAAATTCATGATATGAGCACACTTCCATCTCAATTTATAAACACTTGACCTTTCCAAGATGGCTTAGTTATCTCAGCACCAAAGCATCAAATCAACGGTTTAAAAATCAGCAGTTTGTAAAGGTTCACCGTTAACAGTTGGCCCAACCGATGTCGGGGTTCTTTGGAGGTAAATTGGGAGTCACGAAGTGAGCACACAATTTAGAAGTGTAGGAACAATAACATACCACAAAAGAATAAAGTGGAATGAAAAGCCACATGCATCTTTCCGGCTCATCAACAAGGATGTATAGGGATTCCCCCAAGGAAGGTGAGCTTCCCGTGCTTGTGGGAGTCTTGGGAGGGAACCTATTAGGCCTGGCCATGGGGCCAGCTGGGCTTTCTCTTGTAGAATAACATCTCTCTTTTGGTTGGGAGAAGGCCCTGCCTCCAGGCCTGCATAGGCAAAGGCTGTGCTCAAGGAAAGATGGGAGAGATTTAGCATGGGGATGGTTCCGGAAGATGAGGTTGATGTGGGGAACCAGCTGTTCTGGTTTGCTTGGGACTGAAGGGTTTCCCGAGCACAGAGCTGTCACCGATCCTGAACCTGGAACCATTAGTGGCCTCTTCACTGCCAGCTACCTAATGTCCTTTTCCCTGAAATCCCAGGTGCTTTTACCCCGTATGATTTTCATAAGTATCTCAGGCATTCTACAAGCCCACTCCCGAAAGGATTCTTTTAATATTTCCAACTTCCTCTAGATGTTCCCCTTAATGCTATGGTTACAAAGTAAAACGTTTGCAGTCCACTGACTTCAGATATCATTGTAAATGAAAAAGGGCAACAATATGCTGTACACCTACAACTTATACCTGGTTTATGGTGGGTTAGGTTCTATCTGAACGACTACACAGACTGAGAAGTTATTGAAAAGAAAGTGGCTACATAGAAAAGGAGCTTGGCTTTACCTTGAATGCAAAGAAGTGGTCTGTGTATTTCTCACCAAAGACAAATGAAGCACCGGCATTTGTGAACTCCAAGAACGTCTGAGTTGAAGAAAGGAAAAGAGAAGGTCATTACAACCAATGAAATGGCGGTTACAATGCGTAGGACCTATCAGGCTCTGCAGAGGTGGGGGCCCAGCACGCTTGTTGGATTTGGTGGATAGACTTGGAAAGTTAATTTCCCAGCTTCCCCCACTTCTCCAGTGGATGGCATGGAAGTGTATTTTGTTGTTGTTAATCCTCACCTGAGGATATTTTTCCATTGATTTTTAGGGAAGTTGGAAGAGAGAGGGAAAGACAGAGAGAAACACATCGATTGGTTGCCTCCTGCACAAGCTCCCACCAGGGCCTGGGCCAAGGAGGAGCCTGCAACCAAGGTACGTGCCCTTGACCAGAATTGAACCCAGGACCCTTTGGTCCACAGGCCAGTGCTCTATCCACTGAGCAAAACCAGCTAGGGATGGAAGTGTATTTTTGAACTCTACATGCATACAGATTTCCCATCATTTCTGACATTCAATCTGACTCCAGAATGCTCAAGAATGAGTCAGGCGTGGTAAATTGTTCCAGCAAGTCACAAATGGCACATAGGTGGCACTAGTTACCACTAGATGCAAAGAAAGCCTGCTTCTTCTCTATCTGTGGAACTATTTTAAAAATGTGAAACTCTTTGGGCAGAATAAAGGGGGCAATCAGGATAGGGTGTGATGTAGTAGATGATATGGATAAGGGACACCCATACTATTAATAAACTAGACAGATGTTAATATTCTACATAAGCCAAATTATTTGTCTAACTCATGCTACAGAATTAAAATTTGGGTCAACTAATGCAGACAAATAAACCTATTTTTGACATGTCTTGAAAATTATATCCAAATGTTAAAAAGCATTCTAAAAGCAAGGTGTTCATTTGAACCCAACTTACCTGAACTTGTTTGCCCAACCAATCAAAGGCTATATATCCAGGCTTAGTCCTTAGTATTAAGAGCCCAAGAAGAAACTGTAACCCAAGTCCCCAAATGACAGGCCTCCAGTAAACCTATGCAGAAAGATGAAGAGATATTACTCATTAGAAAATGAATACTGAACTCAGCATCAATGCCCATAGGATCACTATTTCCTTGGAAGCTTCTCTCACGAGAGCAGCCTATGACTGGCTTTCTGTGGGAGGCCAAAGTGGTCCTGAGCAGAGAATCCCTTGATAGAATCAGACCTAAACATCTCAGGATTGCATCCTCTCTTCCTAATCCTCAGTTTGAAGACCTCCGTCCTGGGAGAGTATGTAACTATTATGTCATGCTAAATTAACTTAGTCACAAGAGTAGGCTTAGAAGGGTCATTAAAGGAGGAAGGACCTGGCCTTCCTACCATGCTGTTCATATTAGATATGTGCCATTACTTCCTCTGCCTGGAAAATGGAAAGGCAGAACATGACTTCTCTGTGTGCCCCAGGTTTGTTGATCTGACAATTTGTAAGTGAATTAAGTGAAATTCCACCCTGTTGAGGGGCTCTCATTTCACTGTAAAAGGCACCAATTAACTCTAATGCAGACCCAGAGAGTACAGCGGTAATGGACAATCATCTGCTTTCATTTTTGGTGCAGAGATGAGTGGCTTGCAAAGAACTATGGGATTGGAGGCATAGAACACAGTGGAGACGTTCACCAGAACATGGCAAAGAAGTGGAATCATATTAGATGACTTTTTTTATTCCTTTGGTCAATCTTTCAGCCAGTAAAATCTTCCAGAGTTGGCCCATATGAATCATATGCAAAAGCTTCAATGTCTCAGAATTCTTGCCCATTTAATGCGTTACAGGCAAGGAGGAGAATTGAATTCCATAAGAATAAAACTGTTCAAGGACAAAGTTTTGGGGTAAAACAGCCTACATTTCAAATGGAAATTTGATAAAATGCGGAATTCAATGGTAGACTATTAGATTATTTGCTGGTCTGGGGAAATCTGGATAAAAATGGATGAGTTTTCTTTGTGTGTGTGTTTCACAGGGGAAGGTGGGGTACATGAGTAGTGATTGGACTTGACAGGAGAGAACATCTCACTGGTTGTGTAACTGAAAAATCTCTGGAAGTGAAAAATGAGAGAGCAACTGTACAATGAAAGTTCAGGAAGAAGGGTGCCCTAGCCACTTAAAATATAAAAGTAAGGTGAGATAAATATTGAATAACAGTTCAATTTGCTCACACTCGTTAATCTGAGCAATTTACTCATGAGGGGGAAAAAGGGAAAAGAAACAAAAAAGATCGCTTTTGTACTTACTTTGGTTGGGTATTTGGAAAATAGAAATAGCAGGATAATGTATATGATGAGGCCCCCGAAGGACATCAGCTGCTGCTGGCCCAGCTTGGCAGTGTCAAAGATCAGCCAGAAAATAACCCCCAGGATCAGCAAGCTCCAAATCACCCTACGAGACCAGCACAGAGGCATGGGCGTCATGTTCTGTGCTGACTTGAAAAAATCAGCTAAAACTACCAAACAAAAACAAGAGCAACACACCCTGGCACCAGAAGTAGTGCTTCTAGACATTGCACCAGATCCTTTCTGGTTGTGGCTATACAGGCAAATAGCCAAAATATTAAGCAACATGTCTCCCTCACTCCACAAGTCTTATGGCTCTTGGCCAGTTCAAGGATCTATAAAGGGGTCAGAGAGGAGAAAGCATGTTTGGAGAGAGAAGTGTGGTGATTTCTTTGAGAGATCTCCTGGGAGTCCTCACCTCTGTTTTGGGAGATGGGTGAGGCGATACCTTTTAAGGGAGAACTTGAAATGTGTTCTCTGCAGTGGAGGGAACTTACCCAAGCCTTAGAGAGCTAGGTTTAGCCTGGGTTATGACTCTCTGGGGAATCTGGCAGGTATGACAAGTCTGACTCATGACTTGGGTGGCAGAGCCAGAAAGGGTGCTGTGTTGGTATTGCACAATCCTGGTTTATTAGGCCAAGGATATGTGACATTTCCTAGTAGATCCTACATGGGCCATGCCGCAGAAAACTGGTTCTGGATCCTACCCAGTAGGGTCACTTGGAGGGAGAGGAGGTCCCATAGACAGAGACTGGGGAAGAGCCCCGAGTGGTCACCGGCAGGACACAGGGTCCTATAGGAAAAAGTTGGCTTTAGGAATTTACAGGATTTTTCTCCCAAGGAGGCCAGAGCAGGAAGCCACCTTCCCAAGTAGAATCATCCCATATACTGGACACCAATTTTTCATTTAGTAGCACTTGAAATTAAGGTAGTTTATAGGGACATTTGAATACATCTCAAATGAGTCATTGTCGTATCTAAGCTTTGATTTACTATTTGTAAAATGAAGGCATTTTATTTATTTATTTATTTATTTTTTAAAATTGTTTTATTGCTTAAAGTATTACAAAGAGTATTACGTATGTCTCCTTTTTTCCCCCGCCCTTGACAATCCCCTGGCCTCCCCTACCCGCCAGTGTCTTATGTCCATTGGTTATGCTTATATGCATGCATACAAGTCCTTTGGTTGGAAGGCATTTTAACAGATACCCCCTAGGTTATTTCTAGATGCAATATCCCATAAATGAGGAAGCAATTTCAGAACAAACTTTTGAAACATTTGGAAAAACTAACACCCCTCTCAACTGTAATAAGAGAACCAACTGCATTTACCACTTCAGCCAGAACCAATGGCTGTCCAGAAGTCTTCTGCCAGGAGATAGGAACTCATCAATTTGATGTTCATATTTGGCCATAAAGTGATCCCAGATCACAAAGAAGATGGCAACCACGGTGATCACGAAAAGAGGAAGGGCTCTGTGAAAATTCAGCACACAGGCTGCAATCACCATGGCCAGGTAGCCTGTCCAGGAAGCAAAGGCAGACAGTGAACATCACCAACACTGGCTGGAGACCAGCTTCCAGCGCTGATTTGGCTCAGCCAAGGGCAGGTTCAGTGAACAAACCACTGAACACAAGAGTGCTCCTCATATTCTTTTTTTTTTTTTTTTAATATATTTTTATTGATTAAGATATTACATATGTGTCCTTGTCCCCACGTTACCCTCTACCCCCCCCCCCTCCGCTCATGCCCTCACCCCCCCGTTGTCCATGTCCATTGATTAGGCCTATATGCTTGCATATAAGTCATTTGGTTGATCTTTCCCCCTTACCCCCACCCTCCCCTACCTTCCCTCCAAGTCCCGACAGTCCAATCAATGCCTCTCCGTCTCTGGATCAGTCCTTGTTCATCAGCTTATGTTGTTCATTATATTCCACAAATGGGTGAGATCATGTAGTATTTATCCACTCTCCAGTTCCATCCATGCTGTGGCAAATGGTAAGAGTTCCTTTTTCTTCTTCCTCTTCTTAAAGAATACCTTTCAGCATTTCATATAATGCTGGTTTGGTGGTGATGAACTCCTTTAGCTTTTTCTTATCCGTGAAGCTCTTTATCTGACCTTCTATTCTGAATGATAGCTTTGCTGGATAAAGTAATCTTGGTTGCAGGTTCTTGCTATTCATCACTTTGAATATTTCTTGCCACTCTCTTCTGGCCTGCATGGTTTCTGTTGAGAAATCAGCTGACAGTCGTATGGGTACTCCCTTGTAGGTAACTGACTGTCTTTCTCTTGCTGCTTTTAAGATTCTCTCTTTATCTTTTGCTCTTGGCATTTTAATTATGATGTGTCTTGGTGTGGTCCTCTTTGGATTCCTTTTGTTTGGGGTTCTCTGCGCTTCCTGGACTTGTAAGTCCATTTCTTTCACCAGGTAGGGGAAGTTTTCTGTCATTATTTCTTCAAAAAGGTTTTCAATATCTTGCCCTCTCTCTCCTTCTGGTACCCCTATAATTCTGATGTTGGTACGCTTGAAGTTGTCCCAGAGGTTCCTTACACTATCTTCATATTTTTGGAATCTCTTTTCTTTTTTCTTTTTCGTTTGGGTATTTTTTGTTTCTTCGTATTTCAAATCTTTGACTTGATTCTTGGGATCCTCTTGTCTGCTGCTGGATCTCTGTAAATTATTCTTTATTTCAGTCAGTGTATGCTTAATTTCTAGTTGGTCCTTTTTCATGTCCTCCATGGTCTCACTATACTTATTGAGGGATTCATTAAATTTATCGGCGGTTTCCATAAAATTCTTGAAAAACCTTATAAATGTGGCCTTGAACTCTATATCCAATCGTTTGCTTTCCTCCATTTCTGCCATTTGTGACCTGTTTCTTTGTCTCCGCATTTTGGCAGCTTCCCTGTGTTGATAGAGTGGCCCTGCGCGCCAGGTGTCCTGTAGGGCCCAGTAGCTCAGCCTCCCCAGTTACGTGGGGTGGACACTCTTGGTGCACTCTTGGTGCCTTGGTTGTTGTAGAATCACTGGGAGGAATTGACCTCCAGGCCAATTGGCTGTGAGAATCAGCTGTGTCTGCAGTGGGAGAACTTCTGTGCTGAAGACACCCTTCTGGGGCAAGACTTGCTTCAGTGGGGCTTTGGTGCTCACTGAGTCTGCTCCCTGAGTGTGTCCCTTATGGATCTGAGGAGTTGCAGTCTGGATGGTCCCCCTCTGACCACTGGGTACAGTGGCTCCTGGATCTAAGGAGGTGCTAATTCAGCCTCTGCCTGAGGCCACACAGCAGGAGCCACGAAGAGGCTCAGCTGTGAAGCAATGCAAGCCGCTGCGGGGCCTTGGGCCTTCTCTTGGAAGTTCCGGGTCTGCCTGGCTCGGCTGCAGTTAGGTACATTCACATGCAAAAGCCTCTGCCGCAGCCTGGGTGGGGCGGGGTCTCAGGGAATCAAAGGGCGGATCAAGGAGCTATGGCTGATTCTCCGCCCGGAGTCGCGGGTCTCAGTGACCCGCTAATTGCTGCAAGCACCTCTGAGGGAAAGCCGCCTTCAAGTTCGCCCGCTGCCGGACAGACCAGCTTCTCCCCGTATGAGTCCTGGGTCCCCAGAGACTTCCCGGAACTGGAGTTCAGAGCAGTTGGGAGCTTGTGATTCAAAAAGACAGCCGCGTCCTCAGGTGCCACCCCCTATCCTCGCGCGCGAGCCGCCGTACCTCTGCACTTCACCTCTGCAGCGCCTCTGGCTCTCAGCGTGCTTTTCTTTCCTTCTAGTTGTAGAATTTACACTCAGCCAGCCTTTCTGTTGTTCTGGATGATGTTTTCTCAGTCCTTTGCGGTAATTTTCAATTGTTGTGTGAGGCGACAATTTCCCGGTGTTTACCTATGCCGCCATCTTAGTTTCTCCCTCATATTCTTGATATGGCTATTGTCTCATCTGATGATAAGTCCCTAACAATCTCACCATGAATGTCACAAGACCAGGGTCCTAGATCTTTTTTTCCTTATGTAACCTTCTGAGTTCTTAAATCTTGATGCTTGGTCATCGGGTCTCCCACTTAGTACTAACCACTTTTTTCTGGTATCCATCCAGACTCAGCAGGTGAACTTCTACCAGAGAAAATCCAGGTGTCGAGGCAACCACTGGCAAAAAGACATTGATTCACCTAGTTTGCAGCTCAGATTTTGCTTAAGCTTGAGTAGGAAAATTGCTAAGTGCCACAGAATCTCTAAAGGAAAGTGGTGGAGGTAGTAATCAAGGCGGCTGGGGTTTTTTGGTTTTTTTTTGAAAGGAGATTCTAGAATAAGAACAACAAGGTTTCCCATTAACGGTCAGCAAACAGTTTTGTTTGCAAGGTAAATTTGGCCTGCCACTTGTTTTTGCAGGTAGCAAGTACAGTTGTATTTGTATATTTGTATTTGTATTCTATAAATAAAGTCACCTGGGAACACAGCCATGCATGCCTGTTTGCTTTTGTACTATGAAGGCAGAGATGTGTGGTTTTGATGTATGGCCTGTAAAATACTTCCTGGACCCGTTCAGAGGACACTTACAACCCTGCTCTTCCCTGTGTAGGCCGTGTGAGCACCAGCAAAACCACTGCCCTTGAGGGTGCAGCATTCTTGGATTAATATCTATAGACTTGGGCAGTAGAGTTCACGTTTTCTAGATAGGGGTATTCTTTAAATGGGTGGAGCCCTCTGCTTTGGAGGGAGTGAAAACAAAAAACCTGCTCTTCTGTGTACATTGACCCTTGAACAACACAGGTTTGAACTGCGTGGGTCCACTTATCTACGGATTTTTAAAAATAAATTGTCAATGTAGTTTAAGTTCTTAATAACATTTTCTTTTCTCTAGCTTACAGTATGTAATACATATAACACACAAATATGTTAATTGACTGTTTATGTTATTGGTAAGGCCTGGGTTCGTCAGTAGGCTATTAGTACAGTTTCTGAGGAGTCAAAAGTTAGATGTGGATTTTTTGACTGTGTGGTGGAGGATGAGGAGTGTTCGTGCCCTGAACCCCTGCATTGCTCAAGGGTCAACTGTAAAAGGTAGAAAAAATGCACACAAAAATAAAAGAAAAACAAAAACAAAACAAAATATTTTTTTAAAAAACAAGAGTCAACTGTAGACAGTTACGGCTCTGCCTTCTGGCAAGAGGAGTGGGCTGTGTGGCCCTAGGCAGCTCCCAGCATTGTATCCACATAAAGCACCTACTGCTTACTTTTCCCCCTGCAAGTAGAGTCCTACCTGTGATTACCTTATTTTCCAGTTACTTGGATTTGGGTTGACCAACTTTCAAATCCACATCACAATAACAGAGGCCACAGAGTAGGTGATATAAATGAACGAAGTTAACCAGACGGGGAGCTATCTGGATAGGTACCCCAGGCTGAGGCCGGCAATTCAGGGCCTTCTGGATTTGCTTCTCGGGATGATTCATGAGGGTCCATGGGGAAGGAAGGGTTTACTTCCTTTCCACAGAAAGCTCAGCATAATATTTGGGGGACCCCCAAAGAGAGACACTGATAGCCCATCTCCTTTTGTTATTTACCTGCTAATAAGATGCCCCAGATGATATACCGAATGGTGGTTCTGTGTTTTCTACGAAAATCACAAACTGCATCATACTTCCTTGCCAGACACCTGCAACAACACGAAAGCAAAATGGCAGGCAGAAGTAAATGCCAAAAAATGAAGTAAACCCGCATGCTAAAGCTAGATGAGCCTTTGTAAATAAAGCAAGTAAACAAACAAATTTGCAAAGCGTATGTCCTACAAAATGGAAATGGGAAACTCATTTTATGGTAGGCTAAACTCAGCCATGGCTTGGATCCACCTTTGCTGAATGGATGTGCCAAGCACTGAGAGATCCCAGAGATACAGAAAACATGTTCCTGGAAATAGAGCGGGGGAGATTGATAACTAACCAAAAGCTGAAAATAATACATAGGACGAGACTGTTTCTCACTGGACCCTGAGGGCTTCCATTAGCTTTTAAGCCACCGTTATTAAATGCTGATTAAAAAAAAAATCCAATCAACTCTCATCTCTTTATTTCCACAAAGTTTGAGCAATGTGGTGGTTCCCTGTCCTCGCTCACCACACCTGGTAGTGGGAAGCTGACAGACTTCACTGAGTGCTTGAAATGTAAAGCAGGATTCTGTGGATTTGAGAGCTTTAACCAGTAGGTTGTTATGCAGCTTCCTCAGAAAGTTCTAGAATTGTTGGTGTGTCTTTGTTTCTGTTCAGGGCTTTGTTGCGGGGTGGTGGGTCGTGTGTGAGCAACGTGTGCATGTGATCACTTCTCGTGACCACCAGTGAGTGAGACTGGAGAGGCCACAGGGCTGGACCCACAACAACTGTCCTCTGCTTCTCCTGGGAAGCTGCTGGTCCCTCCACACCTGCTCTGAAACCTGGCTTCCCTGCAGGTGCCTCTTTCCTCAACGCCACATCGAACCGAGGCCTCTCCTCCCACCTGAGGGCGGGCAGAAGGAATTTACTCACACTTGTAACCATTGCCACTTCCAGGCCATTGGATAGCATTTCTAAAACAGGCACGTCTTGTCCGTGTAGAAGATCCCAATTTCCAGGACCTCAAAGGACACAGCTTCCCCCTGGGACATCTCCCCCCTTGGTTGGTGCCTCTAGTTCCCTTCCTTCCAGCAGTAATTGTAGGAAGCACCTCACGTCAGGAACAATAGACTTAATTATAGAGGAATGGAAAATTTTAAAACTGTGTGACCCCGTTTGCAACAGCTGCCAGCTGCTTTTCTAGCTTACCTGCAAACCTGCACATCCTGCTTCTCGGGCCCAGGGCAACGAGCCATATCCTGCCAGTTACCCCCAAATAAAGATAACTTTTGCAGATTAAAGATTAGCCAATTAGCTTTTGCAAAATAGCCCCCCAGAACCAGGGGATAAAAGCAACTTACAACTGATGCTCAGGGCTCTTGTCTGCTGCTGCGTCAGCTAAGGCTTGAGCCCGGATTTGAATTCGTGAATAAAGGCTGTAATTCGAACCCAATTGACTCTGTGGCTCTTTGTCTGGGAATTCACTCCATAACAGTAATGCCCACATATCCAAGCCTCAGCCCCCTTCAAGTTTCAGCTCAAGTTCTCGCTTCTACAAAGCCTTCTTGTATATGCTCAGACAGAGGCATTCTCCTGCACTTTGCCCTACTGTCTTTTTTTATTTTGTTTCTTATGAAGCCTTGATCTGACTGACCTCCTGGAGAATAGAGTCCTATGGTGGCAGCATCTTGGACATTAGGCATTTGCTACATTACTGGATAAATGAAATGGGGGTGCATATTGCTTCTCTGGAGCAGTATTTTATAGCTGTGGGTGGGGACCCATTAGTGAGTTGTGAATGATAACCATCACTAAAAGCAACAGGACATGTCAGAGTGGATCACCTTTAGTGATGACAGGTGTTATTTCATGAGACTTCTGTCATTACGTATGTGTGTGAATGTGTGCACTGAGAATTAGAAACACTATTCTAGAAAATGTTGAGGTAATAGAAGTGCAGTAAAGACTAAGTTTTTACATCTAATTGAAGATAATACATTATCCTCAGTTGTGGATATAGTGTTAAAAAGTAGCAGTGGTGGAGGGCAACATTTCATAGGAAACATCCATCTACTTTAGGTTGGATTTATCAGATTTTTTTAATTGCAGGGAATGTGTGTAGTCCATTAAAGCAATCTGACACTGCATAAAATAAAGTAGCTAGAAATAGATGCTTCCGCTGTTTGGTTATCTGGGCTGAGCCACTTCCAACCACCCCATGGTTGTTTCTGTCCCATTAACATTAGTGAAACCTGAGTTACCTGACCATCCTGGAGACTCTCAGCTCCCAGGGTCAGAGAGTCATGAAGTGCAAGGAAGGATGGACCTAAGCTCAGGTTTCTCAGGTGGTAAATATTTCTTGATGGGGTATATGTGACAAGATCTTTCAATCCTAATTCTGAACAACTCCAGAGATATCCTCTGATTCATAAAAGCAAAGTTCCTCAGAGACTTAGGAATTTAAATTAACTTTAAATTGGAATTTAGAAAATTGACAAATATTTGAGTCTTATGATAGAGTACCAGATAATCTTGGACTAGGAATCAGAGGCTGAAATTGTAAGTTAGCTTTGTTCCTCTCTAGTTGACTAACCTTGAGTAAGTCACTTCTCTGAACTTCATTTCCTGGTCTCTCCCTCCTTTCCCCCCGCCCCCCCCCCCCAAAAAAAAAGATAATACAATTTGCCTCTCCTACCTTACAGGGTGATAAAGACTTGGAATACCTTCAGGATACCTCAAAGTAATAACAAGTAGATTGGGTTTTGAGAAACCAATTGCTTATTGATTAACATTGAGAAGATGAATTAATTACTTTTTTGTGGACTGGAGCAATTAGTTGGTAATTTACACCTGTAATTAAAAGACCATCCTGGATATTCAGTTTCTAGGACATCAGCAACTTAAATTTTCCACATTGATTATCATAGAACTCCATTAATTTTTCTGAAAATGGTAGGAAATAGGATTGGTTGTGGTGATCATCTCTAATAATAAATGTTAAAAAATTAGGTGAGGATAAACAAAAGAGTGCCCTGGCCGGTGTGGCTCAGTTGGTTGGACATTGTCCAATGCACCCAAAACGTTGCTGGTTCGATTCCCAGTCAGGGCACATGCTCTAGTTTTGGCCTTGATCCCAGGTAGGGGGTGTGCAGGAGGCAGCTGATTGATGTTTCTTTCTCACATAGATGTTTCTCTCTCCCTCTCTCTCAAAATCAATAAAAACATATCCCCCCCCCCCGCCCCCCCCCCAAAAAAAACCTCACAAAGGAGCAAAACCATTTGTTTAGGAGGTAGGTGTGGTTATTTCTATGGTTAAAGCCTGTACCCATTTGGATGCATCACTTGATCATCCTCCTCATCTTCTTCGTTTAGAGAATCCTGCTCAATGGTGATCTGCTCTTCACCCTAGAAATCAAACATTGGAACAGAGATGCTAGAAAGAAAATCTTAGGCATAATGGACCCTTTCTGGACTGTTGAGTACAATCAATCCAAAGGCAGCAAACACTTCTTCCTTATGGACTATGCACCTATCCCACAACTTACTTTGCTTCCCCTTCTCCTGCCCCACCCCTGTCTATAGCCAATGTAAAATCTTTTAAAACAACTTACATCTTTCTTCCAAATTCATTGTATAAAAGAGCCCCCTTGGCCTCAGGATGGTGCTAATGTTGTCTTGTCCATCTAGCTCTGCTGGTGGTGGTTTGGTCTGGGTGCCCCAGGATCTGGTCCTTTTATGGGCTGGCACACGGCTCAATAAACCCTTTCTTTCAGAAAATCTTTTGGCCACAAAGATCTTTGTTTAACAGTTTTATATTCTACTAGAGGCCCAGTGCACGAAATTCATGCACTGGTAGGGTCCCTAGCAGCTGCTGGCCTGGTACTTCCTCTCTTTCCCTGGCAGGCCCCGCCGAGCCCCTCCCCCCCTCCCCCCGGTCGAACTTCTGGAGGAACTCCTGGTTGAGGGGACAATTTGCGTACTATGATTTTATTATGTAGGATGGGTTTGGACAAGTATTTAATAGCATGTATCAACCATCATAAACAGTCATTTCACTGCCTTAAAATTCCTGTTCCTATTCATTCTCCCTCCCCTCTTGGCAACCACTGATCTTTTTACTGTCTCCATAGTTTTCCTTTCCAGAATGTCATAGAGTTGGAATCATACACTATGTAGCCATTTCAGATTGGCCTCTTACACTTTGTAATATGCACTTAATGTTCCCCCATGTCTTTTCATGGCTTGACAACTCATTTGTTTTTAGTGCTGAAGAATATTTTATTGTTTGGATGGACCACAATTCATTGAACCATTCACCCACTGAAAGACATGTTGGTTATTTCCAAGATTTGGTGATTATGAAGCTGCTATAAACATCCATATGCAGGTTTTATGCAGACAGAAGTCTTGTTTTCTCTTTCTTTGTTGAATAATATTTAGTGAAATGGACACTTTTTATAATATAGTAAATAAAATAGACAGTAATAATATGTATAGCATGATCCCAATTAGGTAACATATGCATGTGGATGTATATAGTATTTGCCTTATTACAAGATTTTCCTTAAAATGGAAATGCTCTTGTTTAGGCCATCAGGGCATTTTTTTCTGAAATTACAGGTCACTTTTTTGTCTTCCAAATTTTGCTGCAATAATTTTCCTCTTTTTTCCCTAATTCAAACAAGTTATTCTCTTTATCATGAGAATAACTATCCCCCAAGAAATGGCTCCATACTAGGCAATTACTATAGAGCCAGAATTACTAAAAAGAACAACAAAAAAGGATGACTGATAGGGAGAATTTGCTCACTTTTAATAGCAGAAGGCTTTCTTCAAATGAGATCCTACCCAGATCCAATATATAAGAGAAACAGAAGTGGCATGGTGATGGAGCGCCTTGGACTGCTATGTAACTTAGGTGTCACTGAGGAGCCCCAGGGCTTGATGGACACAGTTTTACAACCATCTCTTAGAATCTTTCTTGTCTGCCTCCTTTACCTTAAAATTAAAATGCCTTTGTTTAAGCCCATGCTTTCTGCACAGGATGGAGCTTGAAACCTGTAGCAGTGACATGTCAGAGAAAGCCTGGGTACCCTCCCCATCAGAGAATTCTGAGGACAGGTATGTAAACAAGACCTTTATTTGGGCACGAATGTTTTCCTCATGACTTGGTTTTATACACTCTAATTACCTCTTAACTCATTCCTCTGAGTGCCAGCTGAGCACCATGCTTTCTGTCCCCATAGCTCTCAGGTGGCTGTCACACAGTGGTTACCATGGTAACAGACTCACTCACCAATCTCGGGCCATACCTGTTTGGCATTTACACGTTCGCTGTTTTGCACAACTCTATTCCTTATGGAGTTGTTTCCTGATGTGTTCTGGTTTTTATTAATGTCCTCTTCATTCTAAAAACAAAGTACAGTTTGCAAAAATAAAATTTCAGAGCCAAACAAATATATGTTCTTTCAATGAGTGGTGCCTAGAAAACTTTATTTTCTTTTTATTAAAATTGGGATGACATTGGTGAATAAGATTATATAGGTTCCAAGTGTATATTTCTATGATACATGATCTTCATATTGCATTGTGTGCCCACCACCCAAAGTCAAACCATCTCCCATCACCATATATTTGATAGCCTTTACCCTTTCCTACTCCCTCCATCCCCTACCCTCTGATAACCACTTCACTGTTGTCTGAGTGTATATGTTTTTGTTTGTTTGTTTTTCTTATTTGTTCATTTGTTGCTTTCAGTTTTACATCCCACATATAATGAAATCATATGGTTCTTAACTTTTTCTTTCTGACTTATTTTGCTTGGCATGATATTCTCAAGGTCCATCCATGTTGTCACAAATGGCAATATTTCATCTGTTCTTACAACTGAGTGTATTCCATTGTATATATGTACCACATCCAATCATCTATCAAAGGACACTTGGGTTGTTTCTATGTCTTGGCCATTGTGAATAATGTTACAATGAATGTAGAGATACATACATTTTTGTGAATAAATGTTTTCAAATTTTTGGGGTAGATACCCAGAAGAGGGGTTGCTGGGTCATCTGGTAACTCTATTCTTAATTTTTTGAGGAACCTCCATGCTGTTTTCCATAGTGGCTATACCAGTTTACATTCCCACCTCCTTTTTCTTTGCAGCCTCTGTAATACAGCACATACATAAAATCTAACTTCCAGCACATACATGACCTATGCATAAGTCTTGTTGCCAAAATGCTCTTTTGTGTTAGCTGTTTATATCTTACTTTAGCATAATTCCTTGTGCTTAGCAGACACTAACAATTATTTGTTACATTAATAAGCCACAGTGATTTTAATATTGCACTAACTGGTACAGCAATGTGGTATCTCTTGGTATTTCCTATCAAATCTGATAGGTGTGCAGGGACAATACGTATAATAAAAAAAGATGACAAAATATTGCTAATTGCTGAAGCTGGCTAATGTGTACTTAGGGACTCATTTTACTATTCTTACTTTCATGGATGCTGAAATTTTCTTTAATAAAACATTAAAAATAAAATCCAACTGGAGTTGGTAGAAAAATGGGACACAGGTAACAGAAGGGGCTGGTCCTCAGGGTCCCTAATTACAAGTGTGACCCTGGGCAGGTCATATCTTTGTAAGCCTCAGTCCACCCATTTATACAACACAGCTTCGACTCGGTGTTCTCATGGTTCCTTCCAGAATCCTGACATTTTCTGGTTCCATGAGGAACTTCAGCTTCTCGATGCTGATTATTCCTGCCACCTGGTGGCAGAATCTGAAGCTTCCTTGTGAAACACAAGGGTGGAGCCTGCCTTTTCAGACTTAAAAAAAAAAGAGTAAGGGGTGGGTGTGTGTGTGTTGGGGGGGGGGGGGGGGGCGGGTGCGAGGAGAAGGGAAAGGATGGTGTATGAGGTGGGGGTGCAGAGTGGGCATGAATGATGACAAGGGTACCTCTGAATGTATTTTGTAACATGTAATGGGGTTGTTTTACCCCCAGGGGAGTGCGCACTTAGCTTTTTAGCATTTTCAGGAAGAAAAATGCATCCTATTTGAGGATTTCCAACAGAAATAATGGGAGTGTTGTGTGGGTGTTGATTGGTGCCTGAAAAATAACCCTTAAAACACATGCTTCTCAGCTTCTTTTCAAATTGGAGTTGTGAGGCTGTAATAGGTGGCTCCTAATTACTTCTGAGCCCATTGTTTCCCTGCCCCCCCATCTATTTAGCAATTCAGATTACTAGCAGCTTAGTAGTCTCCTGGACTCCTGCAGTCCTGACTGTGTTCTAAGTGCAAACCTGCCACTCCACAGAGTGCGTTACAACTCGGGGTGTGTGTGTGAGCTTTTCTAAACAGCTTGCAGCACGACACTTTTACTTCCTCAAACCAACGGTCACTGCTGGCATCCTGAGGGTGATGATTCCGGCTAGAGCCCCTCTGAAGGGCAGGTCCTTGACCAGGGAGTACAGGTGCCTGCGCTTTTCTCTTTTACGCTGCATTCTGCGTGCTGCTCGAGCAGCTACAGGCCCACAGTGGGTGCTACGGGGAGCACAGATGGACAGAGCCCTTTTCATTGATTTCTTCTTTGTATTCAGTTTCTAAACAGTATTATAACTTCTAGCATATAGGAAATTATTAAAACCGTTCCCTCCCCCTAATCTATTTGTGATGCCCCCTTCTATAGAATGTTAGCTGAAAACATGGCCGCCCAGAATAAAGGCTACATTTCCTAGAGTCCCATTTCACTAGATTCTGGCCAAGGAAATGTAAGTACAGTAAGTAGGTCCTCGGCGTACATCGGAGATCCATTCCTACGGCGCGACATAACACGGTTTTCACCGTTAAGTCGGAACCCACCCACATAAGCACCTACGCCACTCACATGGAGCACACACAGCAGTAATGAAGTGAGACAGTAAAGACAATTTAAAAGAAAGATAACAATTCCTGACCTTTACTTGTGGTGAATAAATAATAATAATAATAAAGCACATATGTACACACGTCAAAATGACGGAACTTTTTTTTTTTTTTAAATAAATAAATGGGAGATGGCCACGTAACCGCGAAACGACCTTCGTCGAATCGGACGTAACCCGAGGACTGTCTGTAGAAGTGGCAGGTACTCTTTGTCCCCTTGATCTTTTCTCCTGTCCTGCTGCCTGGTGTGTGGATGGTTCCATCTGGACCAAGAATACAAGGGCCCATCCTAGTGATAGCAGAGTGGTGAGTTGGGGTGGGGAGGAACTTGGGTCCCACCCCAGCTCTGTACTACCCACTTCCAGCCTTTAATCTGCAGGAAACAAACTTCTCCTTTTGTCTCTTTTGGGTTTTGCTTTTATTTGCACCTAGCCTGATATACTAGGTTAAACCCTTTAAAGGTTTTGTTATTTGACCCTAAGAGGCCTGTGAGATGGGTTTCCTGGTCTGTAAAAAGTTTCCTCTTTTTACAGATCAAGAAACTAAAGCAAAAATAAGTAAATCACTTGCCGTGGTTTGCACAACCAGAAATAGCTGAGATGGGATCTCAGGCCACATTGTGTCTGCAGAGTTTTGCGCCCTTGGGCCAAGGCCCTTTGGCTTTGGAGAGATGTAGACACAGCGGTATACCTACAAAGTAAATTCCCTTTTGATTAGGAAACTTGATTTGACCCTAGACCTAAAAGACAAGAGTAGAAATGAAAGAGGTGGTGAAAGATTCCAGAATTGCTCGCGGCCCCTTTTGAACAAATTTGGGCTCTGGAAGTCATTTCTCAAGCCAGAATTTTTCAAGCCCCACGGTACAGTCTGATTTTAAGTAGATTCTATCTTTAAACGATGTGAGTGGACTCTCTTACATTTGTGGACATGTCATGTCTCTGTGGTTAGTTTGACATTTTGTTTCCTTCCAATATGTCTGCTCCACTCACTCAGTCTCTCCCACCACGGTGGCCCAGAATTCACAATGTGGCTTCCATTTCTCAGTTTTGTGACCAGGATTTTTCTATTGTGACGGGAGAGCCTCTGTTCCCCCTTTTCTATAGAAAGTGCTATGGCCTGGCGTTGCTCTGAATGTATGAACGGCAGAGGGGATACAGCCAGGCTTGAGGACTGGGGCAAGAATGGCAACTGATACCCCAGGGAGACTTTCATCCTGACCTTTGGTGGGACATAGATCATGTACGTTTGTGGAATATGGGGACGGCCCAGTGGGCAAATGTAATGTGGACATGGAAACTGAGGAGTTGCTATGAAGATGTTCAACTGGTTTTAGCACTTGATACTTCACAGTGAATTCTATGAGGTGTTTGATAATATGTCTTAGCTGGAAGGCATACCGCCAGAACAGATTTAGATTGGTGGTTAAAGTTGTTTATTGTATTATGCACGTATGTGTATATGTATGTGTATATGAATGTATATATGTATCTGTCTAGCTATCATTTGCACTTCTCTGTATACCTTTAAAGCAATCTTCCTAGAAACATTCAACATGGAACATACTGAGAAGGAGTGATGCCTTAAATATTGCCATGGATGTCAAAGTCTCAATCCCCAGATCAAAATGGGGATATGATGTTAGTTGAGCTTGGGACTGTTTAAGTCTATATATTTCACCCACTCGCCTGTTAATCTAAGAAGCCAGATCTTTACTTTGTCCCCTGTTCTCTGCCGAATATCATGTGCCCAGACATATAAATGCTCGATACTGTTTTTGAATGAATAGAGAAGATATTCTCAGGGGCTGTTGAGCTGATTTTAGTAGCAGCTGAAACAGTGTCTCTACAATTAAGTAGAGACCAAATGGCATAGGACTGCTTTCTCTATTTCTCCACAAGGTTACCTTATGTTCTAATGTTCTAAGCCTTAGGTATATAAATAAAAGTGTTAGAAATACATCTCTAATTTCTGTTGTTTTTCGGAGCTTCTTCAAGTGATGTAACCTCTCTGCGTTCATTTCTCTGAACATGGAATGAGACTAGACTAGAGCCACTGCCTCAAATAGTAGCTTAATTCCAAAATGCCATGTAAAGGGATTGTAGGGAGTGGCTCAACATATGCCTTAAGATGACTGCTGTTTGGAATATTGATAACTTACCTATATTAATTAATGCTGCATTGCAATATAAAGCTTGGGTTCCATGGTCAGACCTGGGTTCAAATCCAGCCTTAATATTTTGAGGCCCTGTGCCCTGTTATGTGGGAATGTAGCACTCATTACTTGCCTGTGGGGCTGTGTAGCTGTTGCAGAGCCACTCATAGAGGTCATTGACTATATGTTATATAATTTTATGGTTTAGTTTGGCACTTGCTTGCTTGTTCTGTGGCATGTACTAGTATAGTCATTTTGTTCTCTATTAAGATTTGGCCTGTAAAAGTCAATATCTGTTTTGTGAATCTGATCTCTCCAAATTGTTTGAGATCATTCCTCCCTTATTTATTTATTTATTTATTTATTTATTTATTTATTTATTTATTTATATTTCCCAAAGCTATAAATGTCAAATATTTTAAGGCAATTTCTCTAAATTGCACGGGCTGTAGCTTGAAGGATTGCACTTCCAAAGGCAATATAGAGAAATATTCCAGAAGCCTTTGATCTTTATCTATTGCTCCTGGCCTTCTTGGTTCACGTAACCTTCTGGCATAGGTCTTGGGTTTATGTAATCTTTACTGTGAGTTAATGGGCACTGGCTAGACCAGCCATGGGCAAAACGGCCTGCGGGCTGGATCCGGCCCATTTGAAATGAATAAAACTATTGAAAAAAAAGACTGTACCCTTTTATGTAATGATGTTTACTTTGAATTTATATTAGTTCACACAAACACTCCATCCATGCTTTTGTTCCGGCCCTCTGGTCCAGTTTAAGAACCCATTGTGGCCCTCGAGTCAAAAAGTTTGCCCACCCCTGGGCTAGACCCTTCCTCCCTGCGATCCTCCTGTTCTTCTTGCTGGCCGGTGAGGTTTGAAGACTGGGTAGGGAGCAGCAGTGCTGTGGGCTGAAACCACCTGGTAAGCCTGGGACGCACTGTTACACTTGCCTGTCCACAGTTCCCTGTCATCTCTGAATGCTCTGAAGGGAGCTTTGAATTGGGTGCAACATTCTCCCCTTGTGATCATGTGAGCTTGGGGCAAACCAAACCATGTAAGAAAAAAGGAAAAGTGGCAGAGTTCTGTCCCGAAAGGAGAAAAAGGAAAGGTTTACAATTATCAGGTTAAAAAAATAAATGTAATCTATGAGTTCACTTCTCTTTAATCATTTACTTTGTTTTTTAGATTCCATATATAAGTGAAATCGTATGGTATTTGTCTTTCTCTGTCTGACTTATTTCACTTAGCAGAATTCCCTCTAGGTCCGTCCATGTTGCTGCAAATGGCAATTGTAATTGAAAAATTTTAAAATAAGTATAAAAAGTTTTAAGTATGCATATACTCATAGAATATGGTTTCTATGACCTTTCTTGAAAACACTGTTAGAGGAAGAACTTTAGCCAAACAAATGGTAGATGGAGAAATTATAGCAAAAGGAGTGATAATATATTTTGGATCTAATTAGTGAAGTAAAATAAAAAACATTCCCAGGGATTTCAGAACAAATTTTAAACATTCTCTGTCAGGGGTAGATAGAAAGATGATCAGAAGGAAAGAAGGGGGAGAAGGTGAAGTACACAGGTAAAGAACCATTTCCTCATCTGTTAATTTCTGGGAAGCTGAAAGAGATTATAAATGGCTGTGTTTAAGATAAAAAGGTAAACACTACACGATATATATATTCAGTTAAAATCAAGTGGCGGAAGAGAAAGAAAGAAATTATGGAAGGTGGAAAACATACCAATTTTGTATTACTCATAGTCTTAAGCTGGTTATGAAGGAACCATTAAAACAAAACAAACAAAAAACCACACCAGTCGTCAGTAGAAACCAAACAAAAATAAAGGATATAAACCATAAAGTGAAAAGATTTTTTAAAAGCACAATATAAAATATGATGAGAGAAGCTAAGAGCAAACACATATACCTGAAAAATCAATCACTGGATGTGATTGAGTCATATAGCAAACACACCACAAGCATATACTGAAGATGATCCAAGAAGATGAAACATGCAGTGGTCATGACCTTAAGCCACCAAAGCTGAATACAGAACAATGCCCCCTCCCCCCCAAACAATAAACATGTCCAAAAAGAAGCAATGGGGGGATACAATCTCATGTTTTGAGATGTACAAATGGCATAGATTAACATAAAGGAAACACAGAAATATCTAGAAATGCATTTAGAAAGAGTTTTGTCTATGACAGATCAAGTGGGCAAAGGTGAAGATAAGGAAGACAAAATAACAATGAATAATAGGAATCTAATTAACATCTATTGAGCTCTATAATCCTGATAAGACTGCTAGTTGTCCCCAAATCTATTCTTCCTCCTTTCCTTTAAAAACAGAACTCTGAGTTTTATGGAGCCTAAGATTTCCCAGAATAAAGATACATTTCTCAGGCTCCCTGTGGCGTTGATAATGTTCTGCCAGTGTGGTTGATGCTGGGGGCAACTTCTGGGAAATGTTCTCATGCAGGATAGGTAGTGGAGCCTCTAGACCGCTTTCTAGGTATTTTAAAATACACAAAATGAAATATATAGGATTCAAAGAAAACCAATTATATTGAAGTAGTTATTAAAATAAATTTGTGGTAGAATAGTGTATATGAATCTTTATCAACACATTTAAAAACAAGGAAAAAACTCAACAAGGTCCAGTGAGAAGTTTTAGTAACCACCTTAATTTCAATGCCTTGAGATAATTTTAAAATATTAAAATAATGAGGGATAATTTCAATATTTTGAGATATCTGCAACAGATATGAACTCTTTTTACTACTTGTATGTATTAACCCCATGGAGTGACGGTGCTTTTGCACCTTGAATGTTCATTTCAAACTAGGGGCTCTACCTTCTCGTGGTCTGTGGAATAGAATGGACTGTGTCCTTTCCCTGCTCACACTTATGTGGAAGTCCCACCCTTCCTTCACCCAAAGTATCTCTTAGTTATGAGGTAACTATAAATGGGTACATCTGGGAGAATATGGACCTTTTTTCTTATTTGTAATTGAATATCTTGGTTTCATTTATGGATCTGTTCATAAATATAAGTGGGGGGAATCAAGTAATACCCAGGATTAAAGGCCTTAGCATCGTCTTCACGTAGATTTTTGAAACAGACAGCAAATGAGTAATGTTTAAGCATTCTGCTTAATTGTGTGTGAGGCTGACTTCCATTGACTTCATCAGAGTCCCGAGTTCCATTTAGAAGATGAAATGCAAATTAACCAATGTAATACAGGTGCCAGACCACGCCAGTGGTCGCTGCAAGAAATGTCCACTTGATGGCACCATTCTACTAAGGCTGTAAGATTCAGCTGCCATGAAGGCCAATGCTTGCCCAATTTCTGATTGCAGCAGTATGTTGGCTCTGGAAGCAGGTACCTGATTAAAAGTATTAATATTCATCCTGGTCGGTGTTTCCCAATGGTTAAAGCATTGGCCTGAGCAGAGAAGGGTCTCAGGTTTGATTTCTGGTCAAGGGCATGTACCTGGGTTGCAGGTTCGATCCCTACCCCTGGTTGGGAGGCAACCGATCAATGTGTCTCTCTCACATTAATGTTTCTCTCTCCTCCCTCTGAACCTCCCTCCCTTGCACTCTCTCTAAAAATCAATGGAAAGGATATCCTCTGGTGAGGATTAACAATTACAACAACAGAAAGCATTAATATGCTAAGTCATGGTCTCAACTTTATATACTATAAATGTTTACTTCATATATTGTCTAGGATGGTTATATCTAGTAAATAAATTCAATCCTTGTCAAAAAGCGTTCTGAGATTGCTGGCCAAGTTTGACACAAATTGAGAACCAAAAGTAAAAAACATGAGTAAAGTATCCGCAACTTGTGTCAAAAATAGATGGATTGATGGATGGATAGAGGGTAGCATAGATGAGTAAATATGTGAGAAAGCAAATACAGCAAAATATTAATTGTAGAATGCAGGTAGTGGATATAGAGGTGCTCACTATGAAATTCATCTATCTTTTCTGCATGTTTGAAATTTTTCATAATAAAATGTTGAAACAAATATTATTGATAATTGATTATAAAATATTGAATAAAAGGGAATTTTAGTCTCTCATGAAACAAAAAGGGAGAGCAAGTCAAAAAAGGGAAATCTATTCTTTTCAGAAGAATGTGAAGTAAGGAATATTGAAGAAATGAAAAATCATCAATTTACAGATCCCAAGTAATAACTGATTTAGAGAAAGGTCATCCATGGTTGCTAAAACCATCAAGTGAAGTGTGTGGGAAACTGGATATTCACAAAGCCTTGAAGTATCACCCCCTCAAATTGCTTATTAATCAGAAAGAGAGATGTATACTTTTATAATAGAGTGGTCTGCTCATCACACCCTATCCCACTCATCATCAGTAGGGGAGTTAAGTTCCTCCAAATGCATGTATGTGTATTTATTTCTTTTTTACATTCGGAGTTTTTAGAGCTTGGAGCTAGCTAAAAGTCACATAAAAATAGAATTGTATACTCCAAAACATCACTGACCTTATCCTACTGGGTTGCCTTTCACTCTTATTATGCTTTTGGTATTTGTGTTGATAATTTGTGTTTGATAAGGTGTGATTCTTTAAGCCTTGTTCTAATTTCCTGCTATTGTCTTTCTTTGACTTAGTCTGATTTGTTTGAATAAAGAAAAATACTCCTGTAAAGATTTCTACTATATGTTTGAGTGGGAGAAGGCCAGAACTAAGTCTCAAGACACCCAATGAGAAGCTAATCCCAAGAACAATATGTAAGTGCCTGGACTTTTTACTCTGAGCCAGGCATAGGCACAGTACTCTGCGCTTCTCTACGTACTACCTTACTCAAACCCTTCTTCCCTTGTTTTCTAATATTTGCATCTTTATCAATTTTTTATTACCCTGAAGCCAAGAATTCATAGATAAGCATCCTTTCTCCTCCCATTAAAAACCAGTCTTCTTTCTACCCTTACTGCTTGCTATGGTCTAAATGTTTGTGTTCCTTCAGAATTCATTCTGTTGAAATTCTAACCCCCAAAGATGATGGTATTAGATGGTTGGGCCTTTGGGAGTTGCTTAAGTTATGAGGGTGGGACCCTCATAAATAGGATTAGTGCCCTTATAAAAGAGACCCTACAGAGACCCCTAGTCCCTTCTGTCATGTGAGGGCACAGTGAGAAGGTGCTGGCTGTGAAATAGGAAGAGGGCCCTAACAAGACTGCCACCATGGTGCCCTTGATCTTAGATTTCCAGCTTCCTGAACTGTGAGAAATATTTTGTTGTTGTTTATAAGCTACTGAGTCTATGATATTTTGTTATATCAGCCTAAATGGGCTGACACTAGGTCCATATTTTGCCTCAAATTCATTCTTCAACCCATTCTAGTATGGCTTTCACCCCTAACATCTATGGAGATCACCCTTGTCAAAGTCATCAATGGTTTCCATTTCCCTGAATCCAGTTTTCATTGTATTAAGTGTTCCTTAAAATACTTTTGTCCCTGACTTCTGTGATAACATGTTTTGCTAGTTTTCTCTTACCACCCAGACTTCTCTTTCTCCCTTTCTTGTACCATATCAACCTTTCCATTCAACCTTCATTGTCACATACAGTTCCTTGAGGCTCTGTCCCAGGCATTCTCAGTCATTCCTTTAACAAATATTAGTATTTACTGTGCACCTACCGTGCTGGTTGTTGGCATTTCATATATGATTCCTGTTCTTAGAGAGTTTAGAAAAAAAGCTGTTGACCATAAATTATACAATTGATTATTTAAATAGTAGGGTAAGGACTATTAAAAGGTTCAAGGTACTATTTCTACAGGTTAACTGGAGTAAACTTGTTGTGTTTGAAAGTCCAAAGATGCAACCCATTTAGCCATAGGGAACTGGAAATACTCTTACTAGCAAAATATCTTCCTACAGTTGAGAGGGAAATAAAAGGAAAGAAAGAAAAGAAACAAGTATATAATCACTTTGAATCTATTAATTCTCCTTAGTCTTATTTCCTTCTCTGATTTGTTTTTAAAGGCAAATCTCTAGTAATCTGAAGGGATCAAAATTTTGCTGTCCTCATGATTCGTTCAGGATGTGGCTTTTAGCCTCAGCATCTGTGCCGGCCTGTCACCCTTCCCCCTCCCCATCACACTTCTGGCCACACCCTTACCCTCACTCTCCCACTTCCTCTTTAATGAGAGCCCCCTTGTCATTTCCACATACAGTAGAGTCAATGCTTGGAACATTACAGGCTACCTCTTATTCCCACCTGTGCTTTCTAAATTCTTCCTCCTCTATTTCTTTGTTCCCATTCTCTGACCTAAAGATCTCGTGGTCTACAGGGGAATGAGGAAGTGGACATGTGGGCCAACAGGAAGCCTAACATTTTGTTGGCTTTGTGTGCCTTTGTCTCTTTCCCCGCCTTGCTAGATCCAATATACCATGCAACTGGACCTTTGTTCTCCATCTCCTTTATCTGCATGGGTCAGGCCCTCAAGCAATTCTTTATTTTTTAAAAAATTATATATATATATTGATTTCAGAGAGGAAGGGAGAGGGAGAGAGAGATAGGAGCATCCATGATGAGAGAGAATCACTCATCGGCTGCCCCTTGCATGCCTCACACTAGGGATCAAGCCCACAACCCGGGAATTGAATGGTGACCTCCTGGTTCATAGGTAAGAGCTCAATCACTGAGCTACTCTGGCCGGGCAACAATTCTTTATTTTAAATTTCCATGGCTGCACAAGTCAGACCTGTGCCCTCTAACCAACTTTCTCGTTGCAAATGTTCCTGAACCAATGGATTTGGGTGATGAGAAACTCATGATGCAATAATTTGAATTAGAAAAAAAAATTCTTTACATGCTAGCAAAGTTGTAAAGTGATAGAACTGAAAGGGCGGGACACTGACAGGGAAGTAGAACCCATCAGTGGACAGCTGCACAACTGTACAGGCTGCTGTGAGGAACTTTGGTACGCTCCTGAAGATGAGCGTGTCAGGAGGACACTCTCAATGGAGAGTGGGGAAGGAGAGCAGATATATCTGTGCTGGCCCCTTCTGGATTATGTATGACCTACACTTCCTCATGGTGTAAAGAGCCTTGCCTCACATTAATGAATTACTTTCTGATCATGTTTCATGGAGGAGTTACAGCCCCTTATAAGCTGGCAGGCTAGGTTTTTTGTTGTTTTTTTTTCCCCGTGAAATGTTCCTGAGTCCACACAGTATAGAAATTTAGTTTTAAACCTAAACCGTATCATTGGTTTTGGATCCTTGGGACCAGGATTTTGAGGTAAATCAGACCTGACTGGCCTCTCTACTCCTGTGTGCCTGTCTTCACCAGCCTTTCTGTCTCCCTGCTCACGTCTCTCATGCCTTCCCAGTCAGGCCTTGCCTTCTCCACACGATGCAATATGGAAAAAGTGGTTCTTGACATGGTAGCTTGGGGAGTTACTTCTGCTCTACTGGGTATTTCCTTCCACCTATCACAGAGTAGGTGTTCAATGGACATTTGGAATAAATGAGGGAGAGAATGAAGACCTGTAAGGGTTCATCTGGAATATCTGAGAAATATTCTCCAACCCTCAACCTAGGTGAGCTCACATTCACTCTGCATTGTACGACTTGGCCACTATTAACTGCTTTTAATCAAACAATAGTGCTCTATTTCCATCTCCTTGCATAATGCCTGGCACTAAGTCAGAGCTCAATACATATTTGTTGAATCAATAAATGTCATGGTTGCCCTAACCGGTTTGGCTCAGTGGATAGAGCATCGGCCTGCGGACTGAAAAGTCCCAGGTTCGATTCCGGTCAAGGGCATGTACCTTGGTTGTGGGCACATCTCCAGTAGGGAGTGTGCAGGAGGCAGCGGAATCGATGTTTCTCTCTCATCGATGTTTCTAACTCTCTATCCCTCTCCCTTCCTCTCTGAACAAATCAATAAAATATATATATCTTTAAAAAAAAATGTCATGGTTTATGTCAAAGAATTTTGGCTCTTGGAGGAAAAGAAGCAAACAGGGCCTTGACTTTGCAAACCCAGGAAACGAATGAATATTAAGAAGTCTCCCAGTGCATTTCCCTGCTTCCTGATTTAATCATTCCTAGTAATCATCTACCTTGTTCCTGACCACTCTGGGAGGCTCCTTAACCATGTGATTCATAGGGCTTCCTTAAGAAACCTCTATCTTTATTTACTGCCAAAGGACACACAGTGTGCATCTTCTCCTCTCTCTCTCTCCCTTTTAAAGGAAGAAGAACAGTTAGACACGCCAAGGCTGTAAGTGGCTTCCCAGTCAAACACATTAGCCCATGCGTGGCGTCCAATTAGACACCTCCAGATCCAGATCCCAGCTTAGAGTGAAAACCATGCTGCACTCTGTCTACCTAAATCTGCAATTTGAAGAAAGAATTTTATGCTCTGTGGCACAATAGGGACTTGCGGTTCATGCTCACAATAATCTTTTCTATATAAAATTCCAAATACTCCCACCTTTTATTTTATTTTTTTTTAATTTGACAAATAGCAGTTTGGCTAGCACCCAAGGCCCAGCTTCTCATCAACATCAGCAGTGTCTGGATAAGATGGGTCAGCGAGCACCACCACCCTCATTTTAAATTAAGGGACTGTGGAATGAAAGCTTTATTCCTGCCCTTTAAGGGCCTGACCACTAAGGTTAGGTCACCAAATTAAAAGTAAAGTAACACGTTCAGATTTGCCTGGTGTAAGTAATTTATCTTCTCTCTCTCTCTCTCTCTCTCTCTCTCTCTCTCTCTCTCTCTCTCTCTTTCACATTGGTCTTTTAAAAATTTTTCCTGGACTTTTCTATGTTGGAAGTGTGTGATTACTAAGCCAATCTTTTTACTTGTTATAGGTCCGCCCCCCCCCCCCCCAACTGTTATCACTGCTTCAGGTAAATGCCTTTATTAACGGTTGGCTCCAGGGAAATCATGGTGGGTGAGCTGTAAGCCCGATCAAAGACAGACAAGCCTTGTGGGATTTTCTAAAGGAACTGCAAGACAGGTCAAATAATGGCAGTTACCTGGGAATTTTGCCCCCTCCATAGGCTGTTAGGTTGCTAGTTTTCATTGTGATTTCAGAGTTGTTTTTCAAGACTATCCTGAGTCTGCGGAGAGTGGAATAGGACTAGGCAATTAAGACACCAGAATGCTTGCTGTTCTAATTGGAATTTAGTTTTGTTACACACACAAGACACTCTCCGGATTGCTATGAGGCTTTGATTATTTTCCAGAGTTTTAAAAAAATGATTTTGACAATTTTCCCCAGCATTCTTGTTGCTTTTATGAGAGAGAGCTTTGGAGGTCCTTACTCCACCATCCTGTTAATGTCACCAACAACCTCAGATTTAAATAGGAAAGTCAGATATGTCACAAGGGAGAATCTGTATGATCAAGTGATAAGTAGTATCAGATTTTTTTCTGTATCCTCCCAAACCAAAAAATATGTATATTACCTGAGTCATTAGTACATGTGGCTACTAAATATTTGAAAAGTAACTAGTGCCACTGAGAACCTGAAAGTCAATTTTACTTAAATTTTAACTAATTTAAATTTTAAAATGAACATGAGAGATTCATTCATTGGAAAACATTTAAGTATGTTTGAAACTTGGGTATGAATCTACTTTTTCAACTATACATTTTATGAAACCTAAATACAGATTAAGTATTTCTGATAAAAACCTAGCATTAAAATTGGCGTGTACTGTTAAGTATAAAAACACACTGGATTTTAAAGACTTAGTATGAAACAAAGGATGTAATGAAAGCATCTCAGTAACTTTACATTAATCGCAGGTTGAAATGATAATGTTTTTAGTATTTCAGGTTAAATAATCTATATTGCAAAATTAATTAAACCCGTTTCATTTTACTTTTTTTTAATTAAAAAATTTTTTTTATCCTCACCCAAGGACATTTTTTCCATTAATTTTTAGAGAGAGTGGAAGGGAGAGGTAGAAACAGAGAGAAACACCAATGTTGGAGAGACACATCAATTGGATGCCTCCCGCATGTTCCCTATGAGGGTCAGGAGCCTGGAACTGAGGTACATGCCCTTTACCAGAATTGAAACTGGGACCCTTCAGGCCACAGGCTGATGCTCTATCCACTGAGCTAAACTGGCTAGAGCTCATTTTACATGTTTAATGAATTTATAGAAAAATGTGAAATTACATATGTGGCTTATACATACATATTGGACAGATCTATCCTAGTTAGTCTTCAGTTAATATCTACTTTTATCCACAATATTATGCCACATTCCAATGCCTTAATTACTAATGAGTAAGTGCCCTTCCTTCCCCCAACACACACACACACACACACACACACACACACACACACACACACACACACTTGTTTTTGAAGGGAATCATTTCAGGAATGCTTGAATGAGGAAAAAACAAAATCATTAAGCACATCCCCTCTGAGATGTCATGGAAATGACATGGTTTATAGTCATGCACGTTATTTTCCTTTAGAATTAAGTAGGTCTAGAGATGATCATACAGATCTGAGGAAAAAAACAGAGAATGCAATTTTTTCAATTTTTTAAATGTCCTTCACAAAAGCAAAGTACTGTATTGTCGTGGGTTTTCTGTGTTTTAATTCACTGATAGGGGGGGAAAAAGCATCTGATAGCTCCAGCCAAACTTGCCCTGAACTATGTGAAAACCTACTTAATAACCTGAGTGTGATTACGTTGACCTCCCTGACTAGTGTGTTAGAGAAACAATACTCTTCCTCTTCACTTTGCATAATTTCTTCCAACCTCAGAACTATTATATTCAAAGAATCTGGGTTAGAAGTCCATGCCAATGTTCTTGCGCTTATATGACCTCTCAAATTTTAACCTCCATTGAACAAACTCTCCATACCTGACTGGCACACCAGACAATTCGCGGAGCAGGTCAGCCTTCCTCTGTGTGTGAGCAGGATGGAGGCACATTTCCCGTCTGGTCTTGCCTCCAGACTTTCCTAAGTGGTTTCCACCCAACTGATTTCCTCATGAGCATAAGGCAACCTGAGTTGGGATTCTGAGGGCCATCTTCCGTAAAGGTGTTCTTTCAAAAACTTGCCTGAATTTTCACCCTTGGAAATTCTGAACTTCATCTGACTTCTCTTGCTGTCCTTCTCTCTCTTCTCTGGATCCTTCCACCTCCATTGAGTTTGGAAAAATCTTTCAGTCACTCTATTCTAAAAAGTCATACCCCAAATATGAAGACTTGGCAAATGTGGTATTTTTCAAATGGGGAAACGATGGGTTTTTTAAAAAAGTGATGCTGAAATAATTGGGTGTCCAGGTAGAAAAAACAAAAAACTTGACTCCCACTTACACTATACATAAAAATCAATTTCAGGGGACTAGAAGCCTTAATGCAGAAGCAAGGACAAGCTTTTAGAAAATATGGGAGGGCATCTTCATGATCTTGCGGGTTAGGAATTGATTTCTTTTTAAATTTTTCAATTACAGTTCACATTGAATATTGTTTTATATTAGTTTCAGATATACAGCATAGTGGTTAGACATTTATATAATTTATGAAGTAATCCCAAGATAAGTCTAGTACCCACCTGGCACCATAGATGATTATTACAATATTATTAACTATATTCCCTAGGCTGTCCTTGACATTCCTGTGACTAGTTTGTAACTGCCAATGTGTACTTCTTCTTCCTTTTACCTTTTTCATCTAGCCCTCCAACAACCCCTCCCATCTGGCAACTATTAGTTTTTTCTCTCTAAGGAAAAAAATATTTTTAAAAAAGCTATTGATTTTTAGAGAAAGAAAACATCAACTTGATGTTCCACTTACTTAGACATTCATTGGTTGATTTTTGTATGTGCCCTGACTGGGGATTAAACCTTCAGCCTTGGCATATTGGGAGATCAACTGGGCTATGCAGCCAGGGCCAAGGAAAAGATCTCTGAAACAGGATATTTAAACAGAAAAACACCTGATAAATGGGACTCAGTGTAATTCACTTTGTTCATCAGAATATTCCAGTGAAAGACAGCTTCAGTGATAGAAGACATTTGCAAACCATATAACTGAGAAAAGGTTTGTATTTGAAACATGTAAAGAACTCTCTTAAATCAATAAAAAAAGGACAAAATCCAGTAAAGAAAATGGGCAAAAGACTTGAACAAGTATTTCATAAAAGAGGCATCTAATGGCCAATAACATACAGAAATGAAGTTTAATTATAATTTTGTTTAACAGTGATATACTACTATACATACACTTACCAGAATCACTGAAATTAAAAGCCAGATCAATACTGGTGAGGCTGTGGAGTAATAGGAACTCACACTCTGTGGATGGGAGTGTAACTTGGTAAAACCACTTAGGAAACCGGTTTGGCCTTATTGCTAAAGTTGAAAACATACTAGCATATATGCATTTCCAATAACCTAGCAATTCCACATCTTAGATAGAACTCCAGAATAAACTTGTTACATAGGCATCGGGAGACATGTACAACAGTATTCATAGCTTTGTTGTTTGTAAAAGCTCCCGAAAGCTCCAAATTTAACTGTCCACTAAACAGTAAAAATAAACAGTGTAATATTTACGGAGAATACAGTATATCAATGGAAGTGGATGAATTCCAGTTTACATGCAACACGGAAGCAGCCGGATCTTAGACATTTTAAGCTGGATCAAAGAAGCCAGTTATAGACTTTGGATTCCAGAGAAACCAAGATGGCGGCATAGGTTAACGCCGGAGATCGCTGCCTCAAACAACCACTTCAGAGATATAACTAAAGGACAGAACGGACATCACCCAGAACCACGGGAAGGCTGGCTGAGTGGAAATTCTACAACTAGGAGGAAAGAGAATATCATACCCAGACTCAGAGGAGGCGCAGTGCTGAAGTGAAATACTCAGATCCCCGGGGACCCGCCCCGCCCAAGCCCTGCACAGAACCATTTGCCGGATAGCCTCAGGCAAACGCTAGATTAGCACCGCCCTAAAGATCCAGCACAGAAGCCCTCCCACTACAGACACAGCAGACTCTCATAGCCAGTTAGCCTGGAGGTCAAATCACCCCGGTATTGCTGACATCAATCAAGGCTTAAAGGCAACAAGACTGCGGACAAAGACCACTAGGGGGTGCACCAAGAAAGCATAAAAAATGCGGAGACAAAGAAACAGGACAAAACTGTCAATGGAGGATATTGAGTTCAGAACCACACTTTTAAGGTCTCTTAAGAACTGTCTAGAAGATGCCGATAAACTTAGTAAGGCCCTCGAAAAGACTGGTGAGACCGCCGATAAATGTAGTGAGATCCTCAAGAAATCTAATGAGACCCTCGATGTTGTGATAAAGAACCAACTAGAAATTAAGCATACACTGACTGAAATAAACAATATTATACAGACACCCAACAGCAGACCAGAGGAGCGCAAGAATCAAGTCAAAGATTCGAAATGCGAAGAAGCAAAAAACACCCAACTGGAAAAGCAAAATGAAAAAAGAATCCGAAAATATGAAGATAGTGTAAGGAGCCTCTGGGACAGCTTCAAGCGCACCAACATCAGAATTATAGGGGTGCCAGAGGATGAGAGAGAGCAAGATATTGAAAACCTATTTAAAGAAATAATGACAGAAAACTTCCCCCACCTGGTGAAAGAAATAGACCTACAGGTCCAGGAAGCGCAGAGAACCCCAAACAAAAGGAATCCAAAGAGGACCACACCAAGACACATCATAATTAAAATGCCAAGAGCAAAAGACAAAGAGAGAATCTTAAAAGCAGCAAGAGAAAGAAACCCAGTTACCTACAAGGGAATACCCATACGACTGTCAGCTGATTTCTCAACAGAAACTTTGCAGGCCAGAAGGGAATGGCAAGAAATATTCAAAGTGATGAATACCAAGAACCTACAACCAAGATTACTTTATCCAGCAAAGCTATCATTCAGAATGGAAGGTCAGATAAAGAGCTTCACAGATAAGGAAAAGCTAAAGGAGTTCATCACCACCAAACCAGTATTATATGAAATGCTGAAAGGTATCCTTTAAGAAGAGGAAGAAGAAAAAAAAAGGTAAAGATACAAATTATGAACAACAAATATGCATCTATCAACAAGTGAATCTAAGAATCAAGTGAATAAATAATCTGGTGATCATAATAGAATCAGGGACATAGAAAGGGAATGGACTGACTATTCTTGGGAGGGAAAGGGGTGTGGGAGATGCGGGAAGAGACTGGACAAAAATTGTGCACCTATGGAAGAGGACAGTGGGTGGGGAGTGAGGGCGGAGGGTGGGGCGGGAGCTGGGAGGAGGGGAGTTATGGGGGGAGAAAAAAAGAGGAACAAATGTAATAATCTGAACAATAAAGATTTAATTAAAAAAAATAAATTAAAAAAAAAAAAAAGAAGCCAGTTATAAAATGATTCAGCTTGCTTACTTCCATATAAACATTTTGCAATGAGCAAAGCATTTTTCTTGTATATTTCTACTTGCAAAAAGTTAAAAATCAGGAAATGGTGGTGCTTGGGGATTCATAACTAGAAGTTAAAGTGTAAGCAAAGCAGGGAAGCAATGACTATAAAGCTGGGTGGGGTAGCTGTGACCCTCGGGGAGGGAGGCGGTTATGACAGAAGGCTGGCAGTTGGGGCCTCAGAGCGGAGGGATGGCAACATCCTATTTCTTAACCTGGGTGGCACTTTATAGTAAGCTATTTGGTTCTGTGTATTTCTGCATGTCAATTTCACAATGAAAAAATTTTATTAAATAACATCTCTCCCCACTTACAACCCCAGTCTTGTCTCCCCTGAGCCCGTCTCTCTCTCTCTCCTCTGTTCTCTCAGTCAAAGGAATGTTCCTTCTGCCCTCATTGTCTCCAGTCTCTTAACTCCCACTCATGACATAAACTGCCCCTACCTTCTCCCCCACATCATGAGGAATTGGCAAATCAAATGAACTGATCTCATTCTAGGTGCTCTGTTCCCTAGGGGAGTTTTTGCTGTTGACCTGGTAGCTCTCTTTTCCCTTGGCTCCCCCGACCCTTCTGACCCTTCCATCTGACTTCTGCAGTTTTTCTGCTCATTCAACACACGTGCCTCCCAGCTTTCCCTCCAGGAGGCCCCCAGATGGATGATGCCTCCTTTTAGGCTCCAGTGCAGCTCTGCATCCATTTCCTGCTTCATCTCCTTCTTTATCCAGGTGTAAAAATCACCTGAATTTCAACCAACAGGCCTCACAACGAATTCACTCTCTTCCTCACTCCAACCCTATTTCCAGATTTCCTTTCTAATAAACTTCCCAGTTGACATCTGAAGCTAGAAATGTTGACTCACCACTCTCCTTCCCCTGCCCCAGCACCAAAGGCTACATGCTTATGTTCATTCTGTATGCGAGGCTCTTACTATGGTCTTACATTTCCGTCCCCCACAAATCCATCTGTTGAGACTCTAATTCCCAATGTGGTGTAGGAGGAGGACACTTTGGGAGGTGATTGCATTATGAGGGAAGAGCCCTCATGTGTAGGAGTAGTGCGCTTATAAAAGAGGCCCCAGAGAGCTTTCTTGCATCCTTCTTCCATGTGAGGACACAACAAAAAGACGGCTGTCTCTGAGAAGGTAGGGTAACTCACCCCTCTATTCTTTTAACATTGTTTCTGTTAAGTGTTTTTGTTAAAGATGAATTGTGTTCATCCCACGGATGAGCAGCGTATGTGTGTAAGAGTTGCTGGAATTAGCTTCAGGGAGGAGGCTGACTCCAGCAACTGGATGGTCTGGCTTCGGGAGACGTGCTGACTCTCAACCATAAAAACTGTAACTTCCCTTGACCAGTTTGAGATAATCATCAGAATGGACTGTGCTAACTTACAATAGAGAACTGGCAATCCCCTAACCACTTTGTTATTTGTTCTGCTTTCTCTCTCCCTCCTAATAAAAACCCTGTGTGTACTGAGATGTGCGGATGGTCAGTGGGACAGGAGTCTGCCCTCTTCTCAGGCTGCTGGCACTTGGATAAACCGTGTCTTTCCTTGCACCAGCATCTGTCTCTTGAGTATTGGCTATCGAAGCGGCAGCCGAACTTGAGTTCAGTGTCAGTGGGTCCTCACCAGACACAGAACCTATTGCCTTAATCTTGACTTCAGAACCGTGAGAAATAAATTTCTGTTTATCAGTCACCCAGTCTGTGTGATATTTTATTATTCAGCTTGAATGGAAGAAGACAGAACTATGTTTTTTTTCTTTAACATATATGACATATTTATGACATACATTTTAAAAACTTATATTAGCTCACTTAATTCTCTCAACAACTCTAACATAGGATATTATTATCCTTCCTTACAGAGGAGAAAACTGAAATCTTCAGAGCTAACAGCTCTTATTCCAGACTCTTATCAATTCCAGTGCTGATTCCTCTCCTGGGCATATACCTGAAAACCTCAAAATCATGTATTTGCAAAGATATATGCAAATGCCCTATGCTCATTGCAGCATTATTCATAGTGAGAGGAGATTTGACTTTGGGTAGCGAGCACATGGTGCAATATACAGATCTTGTAACATAGATCTGAAACCTATATGTTCATGTTGACCAATGTCACCCCAATAAATTTAATTTAAAAAAATTCTAGTGCTGAAGGCCCTCTTATCAGCCATCGGATTTCCCTACCTGACATCAGTTTACACTGCCTTGAACCTAGTTTAGATTATTATACTAATCTCCTAACTGGTGTCCCACTGCACACACATATACACACATCTCTTTCCGTTTCTGTTCACCTTCAACAGGGGTAGTAAAGTACTCCTAAAAAATTTGATAGTATAGCCCTGGCTAGTTTGGCTCAGTGGTTAGAGCATTGGTCTGTGGACTAAAGGGTCCAGGGTTTGATTCTGGTCAAGGGCACATGCCCAGGTTTCGGGCTCGATCCCCAGTTAGGAGCCTTGCAGGAGGCAGCCGGTGGATGATTCTCTCTAATCATTGATGTTTCTCTTTCTCTCTCCTTTCCTCTCTGAAATCAATAAAAATATATATTTTTAAAAATTTGACAGTATTAATTCTGATTGGTTCCTTCTCAAATGCCTTATCGCACACAGAGGCCATGTGATCTAGTGCCAGCCTGCCCTCTTGTCCCTGGCACACATGCTCTTTCAGGCCTCTGGGCCTTGCACAGACAGTTCTTTCTGCTTTCGATGCTCTGTTCAATTGGGGACTCCCTGCCTACCCTTTAAGCCCTATCTGATATTCTCTCTCCCTCTGTGATGCTGTCACAGACTCAGTCACCCAGCTCTACCTACATTTGTTTACAAGGTATTTGGTGCCAACCTCCAGGCTTATATTTCTTTTGTTTTTGTTTTCCATCACATTATATTATAATTACAATTGCTTATTTGTTTCTGCCTGCCCTGTTCCTTGAGGGCCAGAATAGTGTATTATTCCTTCTTGAACTGGGATCTCTTTCTAGTGATGGCCATGTCTAGAGGGTAGTTAATGGTTTCTCTGAGTAAGTACCTGTCCCTGGAAATTCTTGTTGAAAAGCAAGCATGGGAAGAAATAGCCTGGTCACCATTGATTGGTGTTGGTGTGCAGTGATCTGCTAGGTTTGAGATGCCCTGCTCTGCACCCTGAAACCTGGAGATGCTCTGTTTTGATAGAAGGAGTGAGGGATAGAAAACAGGGAAGTCAGTCATTAGCACCACCACCACCAACAAAACAACACAAAGAACAGAAGAGCAGGGCCGCTGTTGATGTGTCCTCCTCACGGACTGAGCAGCCAGTTGCTTGTGACATGGACCTTTCTCCTTAGCAGACACTTTTGTCTTGCTGCCGTGTTTACTTTGCCTCTTTATCCCATTCCATCCCTTTAATACTCTTGGACCATAATAGGCCTTTTGCTCTATGCTTTTCTTCTCATTTAGCCCTTCTGAAGGTGATAAAGATATGCCACCCCGGCTCTAGCTGGCCTGGCTCAGTGGATAGAGCATCAGCTTGTGACTGAAGGGTCCCGGGTTCAATTCTGGTCAAGGGCACATGCCCAGGGTTGCAGCCTTGGTCCCTTGTGGGGAGCGTGCAGGAGGCAGCCAATCAGTGATTCTCTCATTGTTGATGGGTTTTTTTTTTCCTCTCTCTCCTTCCTCTCTGAAATTAATAAAAAAATATATTAAAAAAAAGATATGCCACCCCAAATATGACACTTGGGCATAAGAGTTTTTTGAGAAGATGGGAAAACCAAGATAGTGGCATAGGTAAACACTGGAGATTGCTGCTTAGCACAACCACTTCAAGAATACAACTAAAAGATGGAACGGACACCATCCAGAACCACAGGAAGGCTGGCTGAGTGGAAATTCTACAACTAGAAGGAAAGAGAAAAGCATACCGAGACTCAGAGGAGGTGTGGTGTGGAAGTAAAGTACAGAGGTACGGAGGCGCACGCAGAGAGGGCTGGTGGCTGAGGACACGGTTGTCTTTTTCAATCAGTAGTGAGTCTCAAGCTCTGAGCTCCAGTTCTGGGTGAGTCTCTGGGGACCCAGACTCATACGGGAGAAACTGGACTGTCTGGCATCGGTTGGAACTCGAGGGCAGCTTTCTCTCAGAGGCACTCGCAGCGATTGATTGCCGGGGCCTCTGAGGGCAGGACTGAGAGCAGCCATACTGCTTGCTCCGCCCGCCCTATTGATCCCCTGGGACCCCGCCCTGCCCAAGCTGTGCACGAAGGCTTTTGCCTATGAAAGGCCTGGCCCTTTGTAATCTGAAAATTATTTAACAAACTGCAGCTGCCCTAAGGCCCCAGGGCAACTTGCATTGCTTTACAGCTGGCTTCTGCTGGGTAGCCTCAGGCAGAGGCTAAATTAGCACCTCCTTAGATCCAAGAGCCAGTGTACCCAGTGGTCAGAGTGGGACCATCCAATTATAACTCAGATCTATAAGGGACACACTCAGGGGGCAGACTCAGTGAGCACCAAAGCCCCACTGAAGCAAATCTTGCCCCAGAAGGGTGTCTTCAGCACAGAAGTTCTCCCACCATAGATACAGCTGATTCTCACAGCCAATTGGCCTTGAGGTCAAATCCTCCCAGTGTTACCTACAACAATCAAGGCTTAACTACAACAAGACTGTGCACAAAGCCCACAAGGGGGTGCACCAAGAGTGTCTACCTCAGGTAATTGGGGAGGCTGAGCCACAGGGCCCTATAGGACACTTAGCACAGAAAGCCACTCTATCGACACAGCGAAGCATAAAAAATGCCGAGACAAAGAAACAGGACACAAGTGACAGAAATGGAGGAAAGCAAACTACTGGATATAGAGTTCAAAACCACACTTTTAAGGTTTTTCAAGAATTTTCTAGAAACTGTCGATAAACTCAATGAGACCCTCAAGAAATCTAGTGAGACCCTCGATGTTGTGATAAAGGACCAACTAGAAATTTAGCATACACTGACTGAAATAAAGAATATTATACAGACTCCCAACAGCAGACTAGAAGATCGCAAGAATCAAGTCAAAGATTTGAAATACGCAGAAGCAAAAAACACCAAGCCGGAAAAGCAAAATGAAAAAAGAATACGAAAATAGTGTAAGGAGCCTCTGGGACAGCTTCAAGTGCACCAACATCCGAATTATAGGGGTGCCAGAAGAAGAGAGAGAGCAAGATATTGAAAACCTATTTGAAGAAATAATGACAGAAAACTTCCCCTACCTGGTGAAAGAAATAGACTTCCAAGTCCAGGAAGCGCAGAGAACCCCAAACAAAAGGAATCCAAAGAGGACCACACCAAGACACTTCATAATTAAAATGCCAAGAGCAAAAGACAAAGAGAGAATCCTAAAAGCAGCAAGAGAAAGACAGTCAGTTACCTACAAGGGAGTACCCATACGACTGTCAGCTGATTTCTCAACAGAAACTTTGCAGGCCAGAAGAGAGTGGCAAGAAATATTTAAAGTGATGAATGCCAAGAACTTACAACCAAGATTACTTTATCCAGCAAAGCTATCATTCAGAATTGAAGGCCAGATAAAGAGCTTCACAGATAAGAAAAATCTAAAGGAGTTCATCACCACCAAACCAGGATTATATGAAATGCTGAAAGGTTTCATATAGGAAGAAGAAAAAGGTAAGAAGTGGAAGAAGAAGAAAAAGGTAAAGATACAAATTATGAACACCAAATACACATCTATCAACAAGTGAATCTGAAAATCAAGTGAATAAATAATCTGATGAACAGAATGAACTGGTGATTATAATAGAGTCAGGGACATAGAAAGGGAATGGACTGATTATTCTTGGGGGGGAAAGGGGTGTGGGGGATGCCGGAAGAGCCTGTACAATAATCGTACACCTATGGATGAGGACAGTGGGTGGGGAGTGAGGGCAGAGGGTGGGGTGGGAACTGGGTGGAGGGGAGTTATGGCAGAAAAAAGAGGAACAAATGTAATAATCTGAACAATAAAGATTTAATTAAAAAAACAAAAAAACCCCCAAATACACATCTATCAACAAGAGAATCTAAAAATCAAGTGAATAAATAATCTGATGAACAGAATAAACTGATGATTATAATAGAATCAGGGGCATAGAAAGGGAGTGGACTGACTATTCTTAGGGGGGAAAGGGGTGAGGGGGATGCGGGAAGAGACTAGACAAAAATCATGCACCTATGGATGAGGGGGTGGGGCAGGGGGCGGAGTGAGGGTGGATGGTGGGGTGAGAACCGGGTGGAGGTTAGCGATGGGGGGAAAAAAGAGGAACAACTATAATAATCTGAACATTAAAGATTTAATTTAAAAAAAAAAGTTTTTTGAGCTAAAGGCAATTGACAAAAAGCAGACATAGAAAGAGCACTTTCTCTTCCCTACCTTCCCTAAAACAGGGCATACATTTCCCTGGTACATGTGTCACCCTCTCGGTGACTAGAAAGAGGTAAACTAGAAAGAGGTAAACAGCCCTTATCACTGGAAACAGAGATGGCATTGAGGTAAGATTGCATAAACAAACCTTATCTTCCATTAGTTCCCCCTATTTACTTCCCAGTTTCCCACAATACATTGGCCCTAAAAGTCCAACCTCTCTTTCCTTTGTTTAGACACTTCTTCACATTTACCCATTCTTTGTTAAAAAGGTATATGATGCCCTGTTTCTCTATAGATGTTGCTATCTCTCTCTTCCTCTCTCTCTAAAAAAATCAATAAAAACATATATATATATATTTAAAAAGGTATATAAGCCCCCGAGTCTTACTGCTTTCTTGAGTTTTTTATTTCTTTTCTATAAAGCCCAGTGCAGGTAAAATTAAAAATATTAATAAAATTTGTATAACTCTTTTCCTGTAAATCTATCATTTATCAGTTTAATTCACAGACCCCAGGCACTGAATCTAAGAGGGTAGAGAAAATATCTTTTTTCCTCCCGCTACACTTATAACTTATGGGATGAGCATCACTGTGACCTCTGTGCAGGCAACTGGAGTGAGGCTCCCGGAAATTTTAATAACTTGTGAGTGAAAGAGTCAGGATTTGTGTCACAGCCATTTTACCTTCCTTGTTCCTCTTTTGCTAATGCCTAAAAGTTTGTTTTGCCTGTTTAGTGGCTCTGAAGTCCAAGGAACTGCAGGCTTCCATGTTGAATATTGGCTCAGGAAAGGAAGCACATTTAGGAACAGCCCTGAAAAATCCCCAGGCCAGCCCCAGTTGGAGCAGCCTGGTGTTTCCCAATGATGGGACTCCGGCAGCTCTGTGGCACCCAGCCCTGGGCCGAGCAGCATTAATCACTCAGCGAGTTTTGGTTGATGACATGAGACTGGTTTGTTTAACCCGGCTGCACTGGTGTGGGCACCAGGTCACCATCTCTCAGAGACTCTGGGACCTGGTTTAAGAGAGAGAAACCCTGAGGTGTGAACTACATTCAGGACCGGAATTTCCTCTGTTCTTTCTCTCTCATCCAGCCTGTAGGTACATACTGTGTCCCTGCCTGGAGCTAGTTGGACAAAAGCAGGAGAAGAGTCTTGTTTCCAAGTGATAAGGCAAGTCATCGATCAAAACAGGTTCCGGTTAAAAGAGACTTTTCAGGTTTGTCCACCCAAGAAGGAAAAAGAATAGGTTTAAAAAGTGCCATTGAAAATCTTACTGGGTCCCAATAACTCTACTGCTTTAGTTAAGCAACTTGCCAAAGAGGCAAGGAAAGAGGATTATTTAAACTTACTTGGTCTTAAAAACAGATGAAAGTTCTGCTCACCTGGAAGGCAGTGTTTCGGTAGCTGTTGGCTTCAGAGGTGGCCACAGTCCTCAGCTCCATGCTGCTCATGGAATGGGCTGCTCTCTGAGGTCCTTTCAGATGTCTGGTTGGAGGTCCTCTGTACCTGGGCAAAGGAACACAGCCTCTGCTGATGCCAGAATGCCACCTGCTGTTGTAGAAACCAGGGCACTGCTTCAGCTTGAAAATTTCAAGAGTAACCTCCTCATTGGGGCGGGGCAGGAAAGGTGGGTGGGGTGGAGGCTTTCAACTCAGCTCCCACCCACCTCATTAACCTTCCTATTTCCCCATGATCACCAGCCGGTTTTCACTCCAGGGAGAAAACTCACGTCCTGCACAAAACAGAAGAGCACACTCTCTTTACATCCATGAGTGAAATAGTCTGTTTCCTGTGGGCAGTGTCGGGGACTAGGAGTGGTGGGGGTGGCAGGGAACGTAAGGGCTGGCTGCAACCCAGTGACCATTGCGCTGTGCTGGGAAGATGCTCAGCACTTTATATTCGGTGGTCTTGATGATTTTCAAAGCAAGGCAAAACAGAGGTGTGGGAAGTTAACAATGTGCTCAGGATAATTTGGCTAATCAAGGCACGAAGAGAAGCTAAATCCAGGTTTGGTGGATTCCAAAGCCTTTTTTCCTCCATCCCTGTCTGTAGACCAGTATAGAAATGTCATACTTTGCTGAGTTTTGCTTTTAAAAATCCACCCCTAGAGAGGCAACTATGTGGGAGATAAATGAAAGGTGACCAGTGGCTCACTTAATAAAAGGACCCTTTGCTTTATGAAATTATTAGCTGTAGGATTCTTTCAAAAACAGTATATTTAAAATGAATTATTATATATCTATTAACTATGATGATTGTGTGGCCTATGTGGAAATGTAGAAAACGCTTATGAGAAGTGAAAAATAGAATTAATAAATTGAATACTACAGACCGTGGACAAAAGAATAAAAGAAACTATCCAATATTACTAGCTATTTCTGAGCTGTGATTTTATGGATGGTTGTTAGTTTCTCCTGTATACTTTGCTGAGTTTGTTTTTATTTTTATTTTATAAAGAACGCTGCTGTATGATTATCATCATGATATAGCCTGCATGTGCACGTGTGTACATGTGTACACACACACACACACACACACACACAGTGGTTAAGAGCTTGCTGGAACCACACTGCCTGGGTTCAAGTCTGGGCTCTACCACTTACTGCAGGAAACTACAGCTCAAGAGTTAAACCCAGTCTGCTGACATTTCTATACAACCTGGGAGTTAAGGAAGCTTTTTAGCCTGGCTGGAGTTGCTCAGTTGTTTGATTATAGTCCTGTACATGGAAAGGTTGCCCAACTGGTTTAATTCCTGGTCAGGGAACATAATTGGGTTGCGGGTTCACCTGCAGAAGGCAATCAATTGATATTTCTCTCTTTCTCTCTCCCTTCCTCTCTCTAAGAATGCAGTTGGATGAGAATTAAATAATAATAATAATGATAAAAAATAAAATGCATATCCTTTTTTTAAAAAAGAATGCTTTTTTAGTTTTTTAAATGGTTGAAAAAATAAAAAGGATAACTATTACATGACACATGCAAATGATATGAAATTCACATTTCAGTGCCCATAAATGAAATTTTGTTAGAATGTAAACATAGTCATTCATTTATGTATTGTCTTTAATGGCTATTGCTCCACAAATGTAGGGCTGGGTAGTTGCAACAGAGACTGCATGGCTCAAGGCTAAAATATTCACTTCCTGGCCCTTTACAGAAATTCTGTTCTTACTAACCATGTGAACTTGGACAAGTCACTGTATTCTCTGGGACTCAGATTATTCATCTACAAAATGGGAATAATAGTAACCATTTTACACTATTATTGAGATGGCAAATGTGTTAATATACTTAAAAACAAGTGGACTAATGCCTGGCATATAGTAAATTTGTTGTAAGGTAATACTTACCTTAAAATGCTACAAAAGCAAAGTGATCTCTACAAAGTGATTTGCATGTGTTTTAGTACATATTTTTATTTTTTAATTGATTTCAGAGAGGAGAGAGAGAGAGAGAGAGAGAGAGATTTGTTGTTCCACTTATTTACACATTCATTGGTTGATTCTTGTATGTGCCCAACCTGAAGATCAAACCTTAACCTTGGTGTATGGGGATGGCACTTTAAGCAATTGAGCTACCCTGCCGAGGCTAGCTACATTTTTTTTAGTTGAAGCCCGGTATACCTAAGTGTTATGCTGCATTTGCACAAAAAAGCATAGCACCCCCTGCTGAATTGGGTCAGGTCAATATCTCCCCCAAACCCCTATTGGCACTGTGGGAAAGATGACCCCTGACTTCTTCTTTACTTTGTGTTCTGGGACCCCTATTCCAAGTCCTACCCATTTATCAACACTATCCATGCTTTCCTTATGCTTTATCTCTGTATTGATTCTTTATGGATTCTCTGGTGAATAGAGACTTGGGAATTTTTTTCAGTTCTGTCCCCATAATTGTGATTTTCCAAAATAAGTAGTCCCTGTGTTACCAATTACAAAACATCAGCGTGGAAGTGATCAAGAGAGACGCAGAGAAATGGAAGGTAAACAATGTGGGAAACTACACGGTAACGTTGTTGGAGCAGACCTATTGTTGCAACCAGGTGGATGAACTCAAGACTCCATCTACTTTAAGGTTATGGAGGAAACTTAGTCTCTGGAGGAAAAGGAAAATCTTCATTCTGCCACTTACGGTTATTTATAATTGCACAAACATGACTCAGATGCCTGACATTCTTGTAGATATTGTCACATGAATCTTTTAAAACACAACAACTCTCCTGGCCAAGTGGCCCAGTTGATTGGAGTGGTGTCAGGTCAGGGCTTGTGTGGGAGGCAACAGATTTCTCTCTCTCTCTTTCCCTTCCTCTCTCTCAAAATCAATAAAAATACATCTTAGGTGAGGATTTAAAAATGTAACAACTCATTGATTTTTCTGCCCCTTGGCTGTAGACAGGAAACTTGAAGAGTACAAGCCAAATGGGATGAAAGACCCTTTACTTTATGACACACCATCTTAACCAAACGGCTACCCAGAATATGGCAGAGACATTTATGTGCCTTTTGATATGATGCCTTGAGGGGGACACATCGCTTCTGTGATATTCTTGCCCAAAAGGCACCTTCTGTGGTATTCTTGCCCAAAATACAACGCAAGTAAGATCTATAGTTTTCAAATTGTTAAGGTCATGAAAGACAAAGAAGACAAACACCATTCCAGATTGCAGGATACCAAAGATACATGGCAAATAAGTGCAACACACCATCCTGGAGTGGGTCCATTGTTGTAAAGGACCATGGAGGGACAACTGACCAAATTTAAATTTTGGACACAGTAATGTCTCAACATCAAATTTCCTCATCATGATAATTGTACAATGGTTATGTCAATGAAAAGAACCTGAACCTCTGAAAGTATTAGAAAGATTTTTACTTAGGCCTTCCCAAGGACTATAGCCCAAGAGAATAACTTCAAGAAACTGTAAACAGTGCCTTAACTTTGGAAAAGTGGGGGTGCTTATCTAGGCAGAGGAGTAAGCAAAAAGTACATCTAGTGCTTCAGAAGTTTCAACTAGGGTGCATACATTTTAATGATTAACAGTTTTACAGCAAATGGCAGGAATGTACAGTATAGGAAAGGTAAGGTGCCCCCTGGTGTCAGAGAGTCCGGGGATAGGGCCTGAAAGTAATTAAACTGCATAGAAACTAGTTTATTTCCAGATCACAGTTTTTAGCACAGTAGATTGAATGGAATTAAATATCAATATTAATTGAGGAGAGTGGAAAAGCAAAATCTAGCCACAAATGTCATTTTGTTAGAAAAACAAATCCCAAATTTCTTTTTATTTCAAATATACATTTAAGTTGTTTTTCCCCCCTCTCAGGTGAATTTTTATCAGGATGTACCAAGAACAGGGCACTGATTTCCATACTTATTGGTCTTTTGAGTTGAAACTGTAAAAGATTGGAGTGGCGAGCATACAACAGAATATACAGATGATGTAGTATAGAATTGTACACCTGAAACCTATATAATTTTATTAACCAATGTCACCCCCATAAACTCAATTTAAAAAGTTAAAAAAAGAGAAACTATAAAAGATATGACCATCCCCCTGGTTTGTGCCTTAGTAAGAAATGTTAGGGCAGCTCATTGTTCTCCTTTGGTTGTTAAGCTGAAGCATCCTTTCTTTTCTCAGTCATGTAAGAGAATGTCCTTAGTTAGACATTGGAGGATTTAGGAATGAAGGGAATATGATGTCTGCAGTTTATTCCCAAGTGGTTCAGAAAGAAAAGCAATGCCATGTAAATGTAAATGACTCTGAGAGAGAATACAGAAAGCAGACGAGGCAGCTTGTTACTTGTGAATCTGATTCAATTATGAGAGTTTTTGTTATTCTAGCAACTTTTCTCTAAGTTTGAAATTATATCAGAATGAAAAATTACGAAAATGTTTTCTGAATTAGTCACACTTATGCAAATGTATAAATTTAGCCTCTTTGTCAGTTATGTATGTGGACAGTGAAATGGTTAATTTATATAAGATATATTTTTCTCTTACTATCTTTATTTTGCACTATAAAAAGCAACAACCAATAGTAGTGCTTTTCTTCACATTTGTATGGATTTGAGGAAATTACTGTCTTTTCCTCTGGAGAAATAATCTTCAGACAAAAAAGAAGCAGTACCACATCATGAAATCTGCAAATCCCAGAAGTCAACAGCTTATAGACAACCCTGGGGGTGGGGAAGAAAACAAGTCTCACAGGAGACAGACAAGCATGGGGAAGGACTGCAAGCTGGGGAAATCGTAGTTTTCATTCCAGAATACATAGCAGGGACCTCTCTTTCCTGCCCCCACTGCCACCACCTTGAAGGGGTGATTGGTGGCCTATGGTCGAAAGAACTCCTTTCAAATGACACAAAAGTTGCTGGGAGGAGAGGTGCAGGGAGAAAGGTTCAATGTGAATAAGAATCATGCTGAAGTCCAAGGAAGAGCCCACAGTGAAAAGGCCACCCAGAAGGGCCAGCGTCTCCCTCCTTCAACCAACTGCCTCCATTGGACCCAAGAGGGAATCTCCAAAGCATTTAAGGCAGCGGTTCTCAACCTGTGGGTCGCGACCCCTTTGGAGGTTGAACGACCCTTTCACAGGGGTCGCCTAAATACATCCTGCATATCAGATATTTACATTACGATTCATAACAGTAGCAACATTACAGTTATGAAGTAGGAACGAAAATAATTTTATGGTTGGGGTCACCATAACATGAGGAACTGTATTAAAGGGTCGCGGCATTAGGAAGGTTGAGAACCACTGATTTAAGGGGTCAAATCAGAACATATCTGGTGTCTGACGAACCCTGCAGGGTTACTTGCCTCAGAAGTTGGTGATCAGCTTAGGCCCTGAAGCAGAGACAGACACTGAGATTACCAAAGCAAAAAATAAATAAGGTGGAAATAGTGTTTCCTTCCAAATAAACTGGCTTTGTAATCACCTTTCTTCAAGCCTAGCTAGAGCTTTCTACCCTGTTGCTGCAGGTACGCATTGCCTTACACTAGAAGTGAAAAGGTGAACTTTGTGATGCCGGGACGGGGCAGCTTGAATGGGCAGGAAGTCTGCAAGTACAGGAGTCAGCCTTCCATGTGCTCTCACAGGCTTGGCCTTCCTTCCTTCGGTCCCGAGACCTGCCCCCAAGGTCAGCCTGAACTTTGTCTGTAAGCCTGGTGACTACTCAGTCACACTGGCATAGGATTACACAGGTATGAAATGTCCACCAGTTTAAAAAAACAAAATTGCTGTTGCTCTTGGGCCTGGGCTGGTTCCCCACCCCCGTTTTTGAGGGTGTGGCCGTGGCCATGGGGCTCTGGCTGAGCTCTGAGACTGTGGAAGGGTGGGCACTGGTGCCACATGGAGTTAGGGCAGTTGTACATGTTTAGTAGGAGCCCTGCCCACCGGGGTTCAGTGTCTGCATGTGAGCAGTGTGGAGCCTGCAGGTGGGCGTGGAAGACAGGATCTTAGATTCCTGTTGCAAGAACTGCTCCAAAAAGACAAAACTGGGCGAAATCACATGCCTCCTCTGTTAATGTCATTGAAGGCCTCCTTCAGGTGGAGCTGCGTGGTCTTCATGAGGTAAGCCATGCAGGTGGTGGGCAAACGGGAGATCCCAGCTTCACAGTGGACCAGGACCTTGCCTATTGTTGCTTAAAAGTAGAGGCTGTTGTCAGCCGTGATGATCCACTTGTAGTGTAGACGGGTCAGGCAGGCCTCAGAGGTCCTCAGGGAGACACTCAGCAGGACCACGAGGAGCAGGTTGGTGAGGATCTCAAACTTGGATGCATGGTTGGCACTTCCAAGGTTGAGGAATGGCAGGGCTCAGAAGATGGCCTGTAGCTGATGTTGAGCACCTGGCTAATGAGGGCTCTCTCAAGTTTCAACTTCTCTTGTGAAATGGGCTTTACATTCATGGTACACTCAGGATGTTCTGAGTAGAAGGTCTCATAACCCCCTTTGAGGAAGTAGATGTGACAAGAAAGATTCCAGGCCACCCTGTAGGCTCAGTGCCCAACCTGACCAGGCTCCTCAACACCTCAGAAGCCCTATTTTATACTTTTATAAATCTCTGAAATGGTATAATTATCCCATACCTTTCCCCCAATGTAATTAAATATAGATGATTTCATGCAAATTTTATTATTTCAGTTTGAGTTGGGATGGATTCATTAGCAATAATAACAACAATTCTGCTATTGATGAGGTTAATATTTCTGGTATAGTATAGAGGTTTCCTCTCACATATTCATAAAAAGATAAGATTTTTCATTACTGGCTATATGGCTCAAAATCATAGAGATGCCAAGTAATTATGAGTGATGTTAGATTTAAAGAACTTTAGGATGTACCCCAAATATTCTAAGTTGGTCTTAAAAGTTGCTTTAAGTCTAAAAGTAAATGTTTAAATCACATCTTGAGCTCACTTATATTTTCAGCCTCACTCATCTCTACTCCGTTATTTCACATACTGGTGGAAGCTTGAGGTGGTGGCAGGGCCCTTAAACCAGATGATAGAACATCTGGAAGATGTAGTATATTTGGGAAATATTGATATTTAATTCTATTCAATAAACTGAGCTACAAACAATGTATGAGAAGAAAAAGACCATGTCCTACATAAGCAATGTAACAATCACAAGTACACAAAACTATGTAAAATTAAGGAAGAAACCCCCATTTCTGAATTTTCTGTTTACTTCATTTTGCTACTTCATCATTTGCTTTGTTAATATTCATTAGCAGGATTCCAAACTCCATTCATTCATTCATTCATTCACTCAATTCAAATTACAATTACTAAAAGGAAAAAAAGACCCCATGCCAAGCTTCCTCTTCTGAGACTGCAGGTACTCAGACACTGTGCACCTTGTTCTCTGTTAGTAGAGGAACAGGGCAGAGGCCTGGCCCTTGCCTCATTGCATCCAACTCTCTTCCTTGCTTGCAAATCTTCCAGGCCCTCCAGGCTCTGTTCTGCCTCAGAGCATTTTTCACTTGAACTTGACTGGCCTCTGGACTGGTTCTTTCTCATTGCTCGGTTCCCAGACCACCTAGTCCTCTTGCCAGCCCACCTCTAGTGGAGGACTGACTGTCTCGCAAACTCTAGGGTCCTGGAGGCAACACAGAGAATAGCTATACAGGATTCTCCCGATCCAAATGCACAATTTGCTTCAATACATCCACGAGATATTATGAACTTCTGATGTGGGTCAATATAAAGAACATATGATCACTTCTGTTTTTTTGCATTTGTATGTTTTGGTTTCTTTCTTTCTTTTTTTTTTTTTCAAGAGTACTGAAGTTAGACTGTTTGATTCTAATCCAAACTCCCCCGCTTCGAGGTTGAGATTTTGAGTAGTGTATGCACTCCCTCAGAGCCACAGTTTCCTAGACTCTTAGGGTTCTGTGAGGACCTAATAGGAATATTTGTAAAATTGTTGGACCAAGGCCTGGCACTTTCAATGCTCAATAAGTAAGCTATTGTTGTTGTAAATATCCAGTTATTCCCTGAATAAATAAATATGACAGTCATAGTAGCTATATATGTCTATCTTTCCTCTCTACTCCCTTATCCATAGCTGCCGGAAGCCGATCCATCCTTGCTGCTTGACACAGTCACTGCAGGGAAGAAACATCTGCACAGCATGTTTCAAGGGACCTGGTGTATATGGCATACTGTTCTTAATATGTTTGCTCCCCTTCTTAGAGCTATGTGTTTTAACCAAGGTCACCTCTCCGAGAAACGTTGTTTCCCCAGGTAGGGATTTTTCCCTGAAGTTAGGGAGGGAATAAAACCCCTTAACTAAGTGCCAGGCGGATAGTTAATCACTTTAACTACGAACAATCACGCTTAAGCTACATAATCTTTACTCCCTGGAATGGAGATAAGAAATGCCCTAACCTTTGGAATAGAAATTGATAGGATTAAAATCAACTGGTATAAATACAGATGTAATAAGACAATAAAAAACAGAACTTGGCTGGAGATCCTGGCTAGAGATCCTGGCTAGGCTGCTGATCAACTGAACACTATCTCCGTGTCATTCCTTCTTCGCTGACTCTGTCCACACCTTTGGGGACCCCTGGACCTGCTGGGGTTGGACCCCAACACATAGCCTTCTAGCAGGGGAAACTTAAGAACCTATAAAGGTATCAGGACCCAGGTTCCATATTCTTCCATAATTAAACCATCTACATGACCTGAGTTAGTCCCTCAAGGCCCTTGACCCTGTTTCCTCATCGTGAACCTGAAAGAGAGGTGGGCAGGGTGGAGGGACCTCAAATGTGTGGCACATAGGGAAGACAGATGATACAAACCAGGGTAGGAAGGTATTATTCAGCATGACCATGTTCTAAAATCCCAGGGCACAAGGTATGTGAGATAAAATGCGGTGCCCTCCTAACCCCAACAGGAGGCAGCACACTGATCCTATTTTTCTTAAATTTTCCAAAATAAATTCCACTCCTTCCATAACATTGGTTTACTAAATCCTTTACATTTTTTATGATCATAATTCTTATTCCAGAATAAAAGTTCCATAGCACTATCTATTTATATAAAAACCCTGGGTGTAACATCATGACCGAGGCTCAACCAACCGGAAGGAAGTCAGTCCTGCAGGGGTTGTCTTGGCAACGGCTGTGCCCTCCCCGAGCTGTTTCCCATGTGGGCAAGTTGAGGCAGGAAACGGCCCTTGGAGCGTGGAGGCATCTACACTAATAAAAGAGAAAGATGCAAATTAACCATCACTTCATCACTCCACTACACCCACAAGCCATGCCCACCAGCCAATCAGAGCAGCTATACAAATTAACCCAACTAAGATGGTGGCGGCCATGGAGCTGGAGTGAGCAGGAGGCTTGGGTTGCCCCCGGCGATGGAGAAAGCCAACCTTCCCGCCTGCCCTGGGCTCCACTCAAGGCTACAAAGTTTCAATTATAGAAGACAAATAAATCCCAGCCGCCCTGGACTTGGCTCAAGGAGGGACTAGGGTTGCCAGGGGCAACCCAGGTTTCCAGCTGGACCTGGGCTCCGCTAGTGGTGGTGGTGGTGGGAACTGCTCCTGCCTCCTCAGCAGTGCTAAGGATGTCCGACTGCAGCTTAGGCCTGCTCCCTGCTGGCAAGTGGACATCCCCCGAGGGCTCCCGGGCTGCCAGAGGGATGTCTGACTGCCAGCTTTGGCCCAATCCCCTGGGGAGCGGGCCTAAGCCAGCAGGTGGACATCCCCCGAGGGGTCCCAGACTGCGAGAGGGCACAGGCCGGACTGAGGGACCCCCGCCCCAAGTGCACAAATTTTTGTGCACTGGGCCTCTAGTATCTTTATAAAGTGTGCCACGCCAGCATGGCAAGGATGAACTTGAGTCGGGGTGTCTGAAAGGCTTAGAAAAGACAGACAAGAGAATGAAAGCTGGGTCTCAGTGGGACGCTGCTTCCCTGAGAGACAGCGACCATGCTCACAGCCATGTCTTTATTTTATAGCAGATGCCATGAGGCAAGGTAAGGGCATAATCAAGATGTTTACAACATTCTCCTGAGTTTTAATCCTACTCAACAACATTCACCTGAATTCTATCAAGCCTATATCACTCAGGCATGTGGGGCCATGTGTTTGGACCATAGGTTCAAGTTTACAACTATAAGTGTTGGCTATAATTGGGCGGGGAGGGCCCTGCCCTCCAAGCTGGGACTTGCACATGGCAATGAGAGGACTGTGCCCTGTTATCAGTCCAAGGCTTGAACCTGTCCAAAAACACTGTAGCGGATCCCCACAATAAAGTTTTAATACATTATATTAGAGGTTGTGGTGGTACTGTTTTACCCACAGCGTCTACAGGAATTACTGCAAATTTACTTCTCGGTGGAAGACTCTTTCATTCCCAATATAAATGACCAATTCCATTAAATGAAACTTCAATTTCTAGACTCAATATAAACAGTGAAGTTTCTAAAACTATTAAAAAGGCCCAATTTCTCATTATTGATGAATGCATCATGGCATCCAGTCATGCTATAAACGCCATAGACAGATTACTAAGAGAAATTATGAATTTGAATGTTGTATTTGGTGGGAAAGTTCTCCTTCTTGGAGGGGGTTTTTGACAATGTCTCAGTATTGTACCACATGCTATGGGATCGGCCATAGTACAAATGAGTTTAAAGTTCTGTAATGTTTGGGGATGTTTCAGAAAGTTGTCTCTTAAAACAAATATGAGATCAGAGGATTCTGCTTATAGTGAATAGTTAGTAAAACTTGGAGATGGCAAACTTGATAGCAGTTTTCATTTAGGAATGGATATTATTGAAATCCCCTGTGAAATGATTTGTAATGGACCTATTATTGAAGCTACCTTTGGAAATAGTATATCTATAGATAATATTAAAAATATATATAAACATGCAATTCTTTGTCCAAAAAAATGAGCATGTTAAAAAATTAAATGAAGACATTTTGGATATACTTGATGGAGATTTTCACACATATTTGAGTGATGATTCCATTGATTCAACAGTTGATGCTGAAAAGGAAAATTTTGCCATCGAATTTCTTAATAGTATTACGCCTTCGGGGATGCCATGTCATAAATTAAAATTGAAAGTGGTGCATTCATCATGCTATTGAGAAATCTTAATAGTAAATGGGGTCTTTGTAATGGTACCAGATTTATTATCAAAAGATTACGACCTAACATTATCGAAGGTGAAAATATTAACAGGATCTGCAGAGGGAGAGGTTGTTCTGATTCCAAGAATTGATTTGTCCCCATCTGACAGTGGCCTCCCATTTAAATTAATTCAATGACAGTTTCCTGTGATGCCAGCATTTGTGATGATTATTAATAAATCACAAGGACAAACTCTAGACAGAGTAGGAATATTCCCACCTGAACCCATTTTTGCACATGGTCAGTTATATGTTGCTTTCTCTCGAGTTTGAAGAGCATGTGATGTTACAGTTAAAGTTCTAAACACTTCATCACAAGGGAAATTAGTCAAGCACTCTGAAAGTGTTTTCACTCTTAATGTGGTGTACAGGGAGATATTAGAATAAGTTTAATCACTTTATCAGTCATTGTTTGCATCACTGTTGTTTTTAATATGTTTTTGTTGTTTTTATATCATGCCTCTGTTGTTGTTATATCCTTTTGTTACTGTTTATTTATTAATTAGAGGCCTGGTGCATAAAAATTCATGGAATGGAGTGGGGGGTCCCTCAGCACATCCTGCCCCCTCTCACAGCCTGGGAGCCCTCAGGGGCAGGAGGTGACCTGGTGATCAGGGGAAGGTGACGCCCCCATCACACCTCTGTTGCTGCCACTGCTGGCAGAGCAAGCCTCGGCTGGCCCTGGTTACCTGAGCCTTGGGCTGGCCCTAAGCAGCTGGGGGCTGAGGGTACTGGGGAACTCTGGAGGCAGGCATGTGGGGCGGGCCTGGCCTTGCTACACACCTGTCACCCCTGTGGGGCTGAGGGGACTGGTCGCCGCCATCTTGTGGCTGTGGGTGCCGCTATATTTGAGGGCGTGGCAGTCAATCAGCATATTCCTTCTTTATTGGCTGTGGGTGCCACCATCTTTGAGGGTGTGACAGGCAATTAGCATATTCCCTCCTTATTGGCTGAGGGCGCCATCATCTTTGCAATGGTGTGAGGGTCAATTAGCATATTCCCTCTTTATTAGATAGGATAAATTTATATATTATTTTCATATACGTTTTACTAATTTCCTTTCATCTCTCACACTTCTATTATAGCAAAAGAGCAAATAGCAATATTAAAATATTTCTGCTAATTAATTCCCTTTCAATATGCATGAATTTCGTGCACTGGGCTACTAGTCTCCTTATAACCAGTACAGTGTACTCATCACTACATTAATTGGTTGGCTCTCCTGCTAAACTGTAAGCTCCGGAAGGCAGAGATCTTTGTTTTGCTCATTGACATATCCCCCACCAGTGGGCAGACAGTTGACTGGTCAACCAGTTACTATGACATGCACTGACGACCAGGGGGCAGGCACCTTGACCGTTAGGTTAGCTGGGGTCTGGCCCATCCGTACTGAGTGAGATGGGCCTGACACACCCTGGAGCCCTCCCCTGGTCCCTCGCCAGCCCTGATCATGCACTGATGGGGTCCCTCAGCCTGGCCTGTGCCCTCTCACAATCTGGGACCCTTCAGGGGATGTCAGAGAGCTGGTTTCATCCCTATCCCACAGCCCACTCCCCTTGGAAGGGTACCAGATGCAGGGACTGATCTCCTGATTGGGACTGATTGGGCACGAGCCCATAGCAGGTGCAGTGGGGCCAGGATGAGTGAGAGTGGGAGGTAGGAGCTGCAGGAGGTGTTTGACTGCGGGTTTCAGCCTAATCCCTGCAGGCCACCCAAGGGACCTCACCCATGCACAAATTTGTGAACCGGGTCTCTAGTTACAGAATAAGAGTTCCATAGCATTATCTCCTTATAAACAGTACAGTGTACTCATCACTACATTGATTGGCTGGCTCTCCTGCTAAACTGTAAGCTCTGGAAGGCAGAGATCTTTGTTTTGTTCATTGACATATCCCTAGCATGGACGACCTTCCTGTGCCTGACCCCTCGACAGTGTCTGACACATAGCAAATGTTTGCCGAAGCTGTTGAGGAGCTTGAGTGAGAGGCCTGAGGTATGTGCAATATGTGTCCTGGCACATGATAGCTTGGGGTTTTCCCCATGACTCTCCCTCTGCTGTGTTAGTCACGAGTTAGTAGGAATTCCCATCCTCAGCCCTCTCTCTCTTTACTTCTTCTAAATGTGTGTGACTAACCACAAGGAGCCTATCAAGGCTGTGAATCTCAAGTCCTCAGGATTGGGGTCCCAGAAGGGATCAGGGAGTGGAGACTGCTTAGCATGGCCTTGGCAAGAGATGGGGCAGGGTGTATCCTAGGCAGAACTGCCTGGTCAAAAAGGTTGCCCCACCCAGTGAACCATGATGGAGCACCCTGTCCAGGCCCCAAACGTTAAACACTGTACCCTTGGCCACACAGCTAGAACCTGCTGAACCCAGCTATCTGCCTTGTAGCCTTGGGCTTTCCCCTCTGTCCCCTTGTCTGCTTTTGCCATCTCCAGCTTCCAAACAATTATTTACGGAGCACCTGTCATGAGCTAGCCCCTGTTCTAGGCATCATCAGCGAACAAACATCCCTGAGCTGATCTGCAAGACTTGAAAAAAGCCCAAGATCATATTACAAACTGTGCCTTGAGCTCCTGGATGGAGTTGCTGTCTTCCGAGAGGGGTGGGGGGCTCTATGAGGGGCAGTGTTAGGGGGCAGAGACAGAAGTCCAGCTCTTTAAACTTCTGTAGAAGACCTTCGTGCTTCTCCCCTGTCCTCCTGAACAACCTTCCACACACCCTGGCCTCAACCTTAGAACCTGCTCTCCACACGCAGCCCTTGCACCTCAGGGTGGGCCTTGTCACAGTCTGTGGTTCAGAAAAAAGATGGGTTTCAGTGTCGTGGGTTGAAACAGACAGGGGACCGTGTGACCTGACACTGTCTATGGTATCACTACAGATCAGACTGGAAGAATAGGAATTAACTTTGACACTGTGATTGCCTCTTTAGATCAAAAGAAGGAAGGCTGGGTGGTGGCAGTGGATCCTTGAGGACAGAGTTGTTTATCTGTGTGTAGCAGTTTTAAAAAGGAAATGTTGTAAAGCAAATTGGAATGAATGGTAATTGTCAGTTCTGGCTGGTGGCAACGTGATTGTTTATGATTTGATTCTTGTGTGTGGTGAGTATATCGATTAGAACAGCGGTTCTCAACCTGTGGGTTGCGACCCCTTTGGGGGTCGAACGACCCTTTCACAGGGGTCGCCTAAGACCACCGGAAAACACATATATAATTACATATTGTTTTTGTGATTAATCACTATGCTTTAATTATGTTCAATTTGTAACAATGAAATTGGGGGTCACCACAACATGAGGAACTGTATTAAAGGGTCGTGACATTAGGAAGGTTGAGAACCACTGGATTAGAATGAAGTGGTGGTAGGTAGGGACAGAGTACTTGGGATCATTTCCAGCTTTGTCACTTATTACTTGTGTGACCCTGGGCAATGACTCAGCCAACCTCCCCTTTCTTGTTGTTACAAAGATTGAATGAGTTTATATAGAAAGCATTTATGCTGGGCACATAGTAACAAGTATTGAAGCAGTAGCGGCTGCTGTTCTTAGTACTAAGTATATGGTTACATCATTGTCAGTTAACCAACAAAAGGATTTGTGGGATTTTCTAACCACATAGAAACCCCGCAGTTTTGATCCAAGAAGTTCTGTCCAGGCCCGGAGACTTCCTGGAAGCGGGTCTGGTGTGTGGAGTGCACCGTGGAGACCCAGATCATGGTGGAGGGAAGCCCTGAAACCATAAGCCCAAAGCATTTGCTTGCATGCATCTCGAGTGTAGGGGTAGGGGAGGGTGGTGGTGGTGGTGGTGGGGGGGAGTAGGGGGAGGAAAGGTTTTGGAAAGAATTCGTAATTTATGTACAGGAAGCATGAATTCCACAAAGCAAGACACAAGGCTGTTTTCATACCCTTCCAGACAATCAGACTTTTTCTTTTTTAAAAATGATAGTTTCCTTGCTGCCCTTTATCATCCATCTTTCTGTTTAACCCTCGCTACCTGGGTGTGTACTCTTACCTCATTGCAAAAGTGGATTATTTCAACACATGCATATTTTTAAGATGAGAGATTGTTTGTTCTGCTTTTATCAGTTTGTAAGTCTTTGCCTTGAGGAAATAATTTCTTATCTGTATACTGCCTCTAAGTGAAACAACTCCGCCTCCAAACATGTTCATTAACTTCTGATTTCACGCATAACATAGGAAGACAACTCAGATTTTAGTCTTTAAAGGGAAAGAAAAACATTCATGAATCCACGTGGACCAAATCATAATTCTCTGCGACGCAGATCTCTGTACCTTTTGTTTTTCTTTCTTCACTCCTGGACCTCTCAGATCTCCTCACTCTTTCTTCAGAGCCCTCTCATCCCAAACCCAACTTTCATTTCTAAATAAATAGCAATGACTGCTTATTTGTCACGGGTAGAAGCAGCTATAGTGTGCAGGGCACCCTATCTGTGAATAACGGTCCCCGATCTAAGCGGACTGTTACTGAGAGAAGGGGCTACACTGGCTGAATCCACCACATCAGGTTACCTTCCTGCGCCTTGTGCCTGACCCCTCTACAGACTCCCCACCCACTGAGGTCACCAGAGACCCCTCTCCTTACAAATCAAACACCCTGGGCAGTCCTGATTCTGATGCTGAATCTTGGCCCTCCTTGGCTGCAGTCACCTGCACTTCCATCACCAAAAGGTTCAGGGCAGCCAGACAAAGCAGATGAATTTTTTTAATTTTATTTTTCAGATGAACTTATTTATTTTCCATTGTTCTTTTAGAGAGAGTGGAAGAGAGAGGGAAAGACCAAGAAAAACATCGATGTGAGAGAAACACATTGATTGGTTGCCTCCTGAACGCACCCCGACCAGCACCCGGGCCGGGGAGGAGCCTGCAACCAAGGTAGGTGCCCTTGACCGAAATGGAACCCGGGACCCTTAGGTCTGCAAGCTGGTGCTCTATCCACTGAGCCAAACCGGCTTGGGCAAAGCAGGTGAACATTTAAAACAATGCACATTTCACATGACCCCACATTCAACTTGTATGACTCTTTTTTATGGAAACACACAAATCCTCAGGGACAGGTACAAGGATGTTCATTGCAGTGTAATAAAAGAAAAACATTAGAATAACTTATAGGGGAAATGGTGTGTCATGTAAGAAACGTCCAAACTTGTAGAGAATTTTTATAAGAGTTTATTTGGGCCAAATTGATGACATATGCCAAGGACCAAGATCTCAAATGCTCCAGAGAATAACAGTTTTGCAGTTTCTTTTATGCATTTGAAATTAAGGAGGGAAAGGAAGGAAGATTGGAGAAAACATGGTGGGGATTGGATTACAGGAGAGTTAAGATTTTGTACTCTCTTGAGGGTTAATACTCCCTTGAAGGGGCATTAGTTTTTAAAGGTATTACATTTAAAAGGTGTGTAACCTAGATGCACAAGAACAAAGGACAGGGCTGGCTTGCAACCTTTCACTAAAGAAGTTATAGGCCTGGGGCTTGTTGGCCGTTTGAATGTCTCTTTGGAAAAATTCAACAACTGTCTAAGTCCTTTGCCTATTTTTTTTAAATCAGATATTTTTTGCGGGGAGGGCTACTGAGATATGTGAGTTCCTTATATATTTTGGACCTTAACCCCTTATCAAGTATATGGTTTACAAATATTTCTCCCATTCCTAGGCTGCCTTTTCATATTTTTGGATTGTTTCTTTTGCTGTACAGACGCTCTCACATTTGATGTAGTCCCATTTGTTTATTTCCACTTTGGTATCATATCCATAAAATCATTGCCAAGACCAATGTCTGGGAGTTTTTCCTTATGTTTTCTTCTGGGAATTTTACAATTTCATGTCTTACATTTAAGTATTTTAATTCATCTTGAGTTATTTTTTGTGAGTAGTGTAGAATAGGAGCCCAGTTTCATTCTTTTGCATGTAAGTATCCAGTTTCCCAATGCCATTTATTGACGAGACTATCCTCTCCCCATTGAGTATTCCTGGCTCCCTTCCTTGTCAAGTATTAGCTGACTGTGTATGCATGGGCTTATTTCTGCTGAGCCCTGGGTCTTAGTCACTCTGTTATAAACACAGCAGAGGTCCTGCTCTCTTGTGGTTTATATTGTTAGTGAGTAAATATACCAGTGACTTCTCTAGTACATTACTTTCATAAAAAAGAAAAATAAAAACAAAATCTCGAATTCTCCTTGACCCAATTAAGAAGTACAAATTGGCAGTTATAAAAAGTTATGGGAGGCTTCCCCCGGCTGCATTTTGAGCAGCGCACCCAGAAGGCCAGGCCTGCGGGGCAAGATGGCGTTCCCGCAGGTCCTGAGGCGAGGACTGCAGCAGGTCAGCAGCCACAACGGCCTCCGAGGCTGGCTGTGAATGCTCTTCAGGGCAAATGATGTGAGGGTTGGTACATTAGGGGGGAAGACAAATATGGAAACAAGTACTATGAAGACAACAAGCAGTTTTTTGGCCATCACCGATGGGTTATGTATACTACTGAAATGAATGGCAGAAATACATTCTGGGATGTGGATGGAAGCATGGTGTCCCCTGAATGGCACCTTTGGCTTCACTGTATGGCTGATGATCCTCCAACAACAAAACCACCTACTGCTCATAAATTCATTTGGACAAACCATAAATTCAACCTGAGTGGCACTTCAGAGCAATATGTACCTTATTCCACCACTAGAAAGAAGATTCAGGAGTGGGTCCCACCTTCAACACCTTACAAGTAAAGACAGTGAACAATTTAAACGTAAAATAAGAGGCTTTTCATGTAATTGCACTTTTGCTGCTTACTGTTAATTAAAATTATTTGATTAAACAATGAAAACAAAAAAGTTATGGGATGTAAATTCAACATAGGAAGCACAGTAAATCATAATGTAATAACTATGTGTGATTGTCAGATGGGTTTATTGGGGTGATCATGTGGTAAATTATGTCTAATTTACTAGGTTGTATACCTGAAACTAAAAATAATATTGTATGTCAGTTGAAAAATAAATATAAATTTTAAAATATTCTCCCTGACCCAACACCTCCCCCTTTCTCTATTTCAACCCTATTTTTCTGCCTTTTTCAACAACTCAACTTCTCAAATATATCTATATCTATATCTATCTATCTATATATTTATAGATAGATAGATATAGATATAGATCTCTCTCTCTCTATATATATATATATAGATAGATATAGATATATATAGATATAGATAGATACACTAGAGGCCCGGGAGCGTCCCTCAGCCCGGCCTGTGCCCTCTCACAGTCTGGGATCTCTCGCAAGCTGGCAGTCAGACATCCCTCTGGAAGCCCGGGAGCCCTCAGGGGATGTCCACTTGCCAGTGGGGAGCAGGCCTAAGCTATAGTCGGACATCCTGAGCGCTGCTGAGGAGGCAGAAGAGGCTCCTGTCACCACCGCTGTACTGGCAGCTGTCAGCCTGGCTTGTGGCTGAGCAGAGCTCCCCCCGTGAGAGTAGGGGACAGCTCCTGCATTGAGCGCCTGCCCCCTGTTGGTCAGTGTGTGTCATAGTGACCAGTCATTCCCAGTTGTTCTGCTGTTAGGGTCAATTTGCATATTACCCTTTTATTATATAGGATTTTTTGTCTAGTGTCACTCTGGCTCCTATGACTCCCCTTATTTTCCTCTCCATCTAATGCCAAACACATTCAGACACCCCCATTTCTCTGAAGCTGCTTCTGCCAAAAATCCTATGACCTCCATGTTGCCAAGTTCAATGGCTACTTCTCTGTATCTCTTCACTATCTCTCAAACGTCCACTCACCTTTTTGAAACACTTTTTTTTTTTGTTTCTATGATTCATCACTCTCCTACCTTATTGCTCTTTCTCAATCACCTATATCCTATATAAATAATTCTCAAACTTTATACTGCATCAGAATTGTGTGTTTTGTTGACAAAGTAAAAAAGAAAAAGAAAATAAAAGATGACTGGGCCTCACTCCAGGCATTCTGAATCAGAACAGGCAGTCGGGGTACCCATGTTCCACTATGTTTTAAAGAAATGGCACAAGTAATTCTGGAACAAGACTAAAGTTTGGAAGCTAGCACCATCCAGGATTTTAAAATTACCTTTGCATAGATTAATTACAATAAAATTAACCAAGTATTCCTTTCACACTTTGGATGATGTAATAATCCCATTTCTAAAATATTGTGCGTAATTGAATGTTATGACAATCTCATTTCTAAAATGATATTATTTCCATAATTTCAGTCCAGTTGTCAAGGATGCAGGAAAGCACATATTCCCAAAACAAAAACAAAACAAAACAAAACATACATTTCCAGAGAGAGAACCAAGATGGCGGCATAGGTTAACGCCGGAGTTTGCTGCCTTGAACAACTACTTCAAAAGTGAAACTAAAAAACGGAACAGACATCACCCAGAACCACAGGAACGCTGGCTGAGTGGAAGTCCTACAACTAGGAGGAAAGAGAAACGCATACGGACACTCAGAGGAGGCGCAGTGCTGAAGTCAAGTTCTGAGGTGCGGAGTGCGTGGAGCGGGCTGGCAGCGGAGGGCGCGGTTGGCGTTTTCAATCGGGAGGGAGTCGCAGACTCTGAGCTCCAGATCCGGGCGAGTCTTTAGGGACCCAGACTCAAACGGGAGAAGCGGGACTGTCTGGCTTCGGTCAGAGCGAGTGCAGCTTTCTCTCTGAGGGTTGCAGCAGGTGCTGGGACTCGGAGAGGCAGAGCACCTGGGGACAGGACTGAGAGCCGCCATAACTGCTCTCTCCGGCCCACCCTGTTGATCCTGTGCGACCCGCCCCGCCCAAGCCCTGCACAGAGGCATTTGCCGGATAGCCTCAGGCAAACACCAGATTAGCACCTCCCTAGAGGACAGAAGTTCTCTCACTGCAGACACAGCTGATCCTCATAGCCACTTGGCCTGGAGGTCAAACCCTCCCTGGAATTAGCTACAACAATCAAGGTTTAACTATAAGACTGCGCACAAAGACCACTAGGGGGTGCACCAAGGAAGCATAACAAAATGCGGAGACAAAGAAACAGGACAAAATTGTCAATGGAAGATATAGAGTTCAGAACCACACTTTTAAGGTCTCTCAAGAACTGTTTAGAAGCCGCTGATAAACTTAATGAGATCTACAAGAAAACTAATGAGACCCTCGATGTTATATTGGGGAACCAACTAGAAATTAAGCATACACGGACTGAAATAACGAATATTATACAGACTCCCGACAGCAGACCAGAGGAGCGCAAGAATCAAGTCAATGATTTGAAATGCGAGGAAGCAAAAAACACCCAACCGGAAAAGCAAAATGAAAAAAGAATCCAAAAATGCGAGGATAGTGTAAGGAGCTTCTGGGACAGCTTCAAGCGTACCAACATCAGAATTATAGGGGTGCCAGAAGATGAGAGAGAGCAAGATATTGAAAACCTATTTGAAGAAATAATGACAGAAAACTTCCCCCACCTAGTGAAAGAAATGGACTTACAGGTCCAAGAAGCGCGGAGAACCCCAAACAAAAGGAATCCAAAGAGGACCACACCAAGACACATCATAATTAAAATGCCAAGAGCAAAAGATAAAGAGAGAATCTTAAAAGCAGCAAGAGAAAGAAACTCAGTTACCTACAAGGGAATACCCATACGACTGTCAGCTGATTTCTCAACAGAAACTTTGCAGGCCAGAAGGGAGTGGCAAGAAATATTCAAAGTGATGAATAGCAAGAACCTGCAACCAAGATTACTTTATCCAGCAAAGCTATCATTCAGAATTGAAGGTCAGATAAAGAGCTTCACAGATAAGGAAAAGCTAAAGGAGTTCATCACCACCAAACCAGGATTATATGAAACACTGAAAGGTATCCTTTAAGAAGAGGAAGAGGAAGAAAAAAGTAAAGATACAAATTATGAACAACAAATATGCATCTATAAACAAGTGAATCTAAGAATCAAGTGAATAAATAATCTGATGAACAGAATGAACTGGTGATTATAATAGAGTCAGGGACATAGAAAGGGAATGGACTGACTATTCTTGGGGGGGAAAGGGGTGTGGGAGATGCGGGAAGAGACTGGACAAAAATCGTGCACCTATGGATGAGGACAGTGGGTGGGGAGTGAGGGCGGAGGGTGGGGCGGGAACTGGGAGGAGGGGAGTTATGGGGGGGGAAAAAAGAGGAACAAATGTAATAATCTGAACAATAAAGATTTAATTAAAAAAAAAAAGAACAGAATAAAAAAGGTTGAACCAGTAAAAAAAAAAAAAAGAAAAACAAAAAACAAAACAAAACAAAAAACACACACATACATTTCCTTGGTTCCATCATATGCCAAAAAAACAAGCAGCAGCATCCCTGGATCTGGGGTCAGAAGATCCAAGTTCAAGTCCAGATGTGATTTTCCAGTTCTGGATAAATCTCAGCTTTGTCTCATCTACAATAGGAGGATTGTCATAATTCTTGTCTAGACATGATTCATTGTTCTATTGGCCTCCCTCCCTCTCTACCATAGAACCACTTGTTTAAAAGTCCCAGAGGGACTGCTGTAAATGTATCTATTCATTAGTTTCTATCCTGGGGAAATCAGAAGCTTTATCCAAGGCACTGTTTTGATACCTATGCTTGTCTGTTATAATTACTTGAATATACTGAAAGGTGATTTTGATGAAAGATGAGCGGCTAGCTAGATCATAGTTTTATTGCTTTGGGGGACAGACTTTTTACAAGTCTAGATAGTAAAGAAGAGATTAAATGTAAAATTAAAAAAATCATGAATATGATAGAAAAGTAAGATTTAGGTTAATTTCTAAGTAAAAGGTCTGACAAATCTCAAAAAAGTCTATGCTCATCTCCTGTTCCATTTGTGTGTGTGTGTAAGGTGCAATCCCTGCAGAATTCTGATTATATGTGGGGTGTGACTGGATGGAAATAGGCGCATAAAACAGAGGAACTGGGCAGATCTGGTTGGAGTACTTTTCTCTTCTTCCTCTCAATTTATAAAACAAACATTTGGTAGCAAGCTGCCATCAACACAGTTCATACGACGTGCTTTGGCACCTTGGTGAAGTCTCAGCTCTCTCCTCTTTATGTGATCTGACCACCACTATCTATATCTATGAAGTCAGGTATGATAATATTCCAGGCCTGTGTGGTCCATTGTGGTAGCTTTTAGCTACATGTGGTCATTTAGATTTTAAAATAAATGAATTAAATGAAATAAAATTAAAAATTTACTTCCTCAGGCACATTAACCACTTTTCAAGGGTCAATAAAACACACGTGACTAGTGGCTAGTGTTGTATTTGGAGATGTTTTTGTTTGTCAGGCTTGGGTGCTGTGGGTATCTAGTGAGTGGAGGCCATGGGTGCTGCTAAACATCCTACAATAGATAAGACAGACACCTCTCCTCGCAAAAAGAAATTTCTGGGCCAGAATAACAATAGTGCCGAAGTTGAGAAAGCATGTTCCAGAGGTAAGATTCTGTTAGACTGATGGTTGGCATCAGGCCACCAGCACAATCTGAGATCGTGATGGGACACAGATCACTTAGGATTTAACCCAGGCCATTATCTCTAAAACTGCAGGCTACAGACTTTATGGAAATCTTTTACGGAATACAAAACAGATGTACCGTAACTAATTAGAATGACATTGGTTGGGTAGAGTCCCTGGAATATTTAAACCAATCTGCATATCATGAATTCTATTAATTTCCTTAAATAAGAGCTCACTTTTCACAACTCTTATGCTGATTAACAAGCCAACTGATTTTACCAATGAAAATCCACTTTGTGACACTCATTATGCTAATCAGCCAAACCTCTGGTACTGATGGCCAAGAGGAAACTGGAGTGGTTGAACTATAGTTTTGAACTATGACAAAAACACATGAGGTTTTTAATTTTCTTTTTAAAATTTTAAAACAAATAAAAAGCAACACTTTAACTGATTTAAATATCTAAGCCACCTATTCATCCCACAATATTTATTGAGCACCAACCATATGCTATACATTGTTTTTGGGGTTAAACCAATGAACAACAAAGATTCCTATCATTCTGTCTTAGATTCTAAAAGGTACAGGTGGGAAAAAAACAACAACTAGAGGAAATATGTTAATTATATTATGCTAGAACAGCATAATATAATTATACTAATATTACTAATTATATTACTAACATAATTACTAATATAATTACTAATATAATTACTAATATAATTACTAATTAGTAACTTTGTTACTAATGTTGTAGCCCCATCCCATAGCAAAGAAACAGAATTTCTGGAGGATGAGGCCCAGAAATCAGGATTTTAAAAAGATTCCCAGGTGATTCTAATGTGCAGCCAAGGTTGAGAACCACTGTGTTAGAAAGTAATTAAGTGCTAGGGAAAAAAGGAAAAAGTTGAGAAGAGTAAAGGGCATTTGGGTACCAAGGGCAGGAGGGCTCATTTCAGCATTCACTCAGGCTCATTGAGTATTCAGTGTTCAGCCTCACTGAGAACCATGCAAACAGGTATCTGGCAGAAGTGTGGTCAGAGGATTGAGAAAAATCTAGAAAAAATGCCCTATGGCAGGAATATGAAGGTGTGTCAGGAGAAGGACAGGTTGCCCAAGGTGGTGGAGCTGTGGAAAGGGGGATGAAGAGATCACAAAGGTGAAAAGGGACTGGGGAGGGTCCTATTGGACATGATACAATCTGATTTACATTTTAGAAACATCACTGGCTGTCCATTGAGAGCAGACTAACTGAACCCATCTTTTCTGAGTAGATGTGCTTTTAGGGCTAACTTCTGCTTTTGATTAGGTTATTGAAACCTAATGAATTGTAAATACTGGCCCTGTCTGGCCTGGTTATAGGTGAGGTCAGATCCTAATTTCCCCTAGTAGCCCCCATTTATCTTTATTTTTGCCCATGTCACCTTCTACTTTAAACTTGACATTGCTGGTAGGTTCCCGTTAGGACTCTGGTTTCCAGAAAACTTTCATTCTAATTAGTTACGGTACATCTGTTTTGTATTAAAAATGAATTTTATACATCTTTAAATCTTTGAAGTCAAAGATTTAAAGCTTTCTCCCAGGTTTGTTCTCTTCCACCCCTGTAGGCCTGATTAATGCCTTGGAGGATGTGCATTCTGACAGCATAATTAAGGCATATTTTTATTGTATTGTCTTAACCTCTGTCACTCAAAGAGGAAGCAAAATAGAATTGATGTGGCTGGAAGAATGAGGTGGCAGTGACTTGTTTTGTTATGTCAGACTGGAGGAGGATATGAGTATTTATTGAAAGTGGAAAGATGGTAAATGGTCTTGTAGAGAGAACCTGCTTAGCATCATGCACCTGGGAAGGTGGGGGAGTGACTGGCAGAGCCCTGGAGAGGCTCCTATTTCAAATACAAAGGATACAGTGTCAGAGGGAACAGATGGCATTGGATAAAGAATGGTCCCCCTTACTCAGCAAGGCTGGTTGCTGAGCCCTGTGGCTGGATCCAGCAGCTGACGTCTTGCTCATGGAATCAGGGCTGAGTGCCTAACCATGTTCTTCATGGTCCTCTCTGGGCCTGTATTGCCTTTGCAGACAGACTTGGGAAGGCAGTGTGCCCTTCAGACACCTTGGGCTTTCCTTAACTGGCCTCCAAATTGTTGCCTTTACCTGAATTCTAAGTGACCAATTTTGTGAAATGTATTCCTCTTGAAGGCCCAAGACATAATGAATGGGTCACTTCCCCCATAGCACTCTGTAATGATAGGAACGGTTCATGTATCAAGGGCTCACAGTGCACCAGGCACTGTAGCTTACTCTCTAATCTATCTATCTATCTATCTATCTATCTATCTATCTATCTATCTATCTATCTATCTCTATATCTATCTCTATCTATCTATCTATCTATCTATCTATCTATCTATCTATCTATCTCCCATGTTCAAAGGCTGTTAAATCGCATTGTTTACTCATATCTTCAGAAAAAAATCACTTCTACTGCCATGGTAAACAACCTGCTTCCCTATTTATAATGGTCTGGCCCTCTAGCAACTTCAGTGCGAAATTATAGCTAATTTGCCTACAAACGTCAGGTGGTCATAATAATCTGGCCACTCAGTGTACAGGTATGTTTCATCCATTTCCCTCATTGACAATATGAGGTAAGTATGGTTTTTATTCTGCTTTTCAGATGAGATAAGGGAGACCCAGAAGACATGCTGAAGTTTATACAGAGTCGGGCCAATTCCTCACCCCTGCATGAATAGTTCTGATCATGTTATGACTTGTATTCATTTACTTACCCAGTAGCTTACAGCCTCTTTGAGGAATGGGACAAGGCCACACTTGTCTTTAAGTTGTGTCCATAGCTCCTGGCACAGCCCCTTTGCACACAGGAATTGCCAACTGTTTGATGGAGTCAGTGATACTTAGAATGCCTATCATCATGTTTTGAATTCTCAAAGTTATTTATTTGGCAGAGGATAAGGATAGTTTAATAATAATTGTAACAGAATTTAGCTGAAAGAAAAATTTGCCAAGAAACTCTGAAAGAGTTTTCAGATTAGTTCTGAGGCTAAGACACATGGCAAGGGAAGAGAGAGATGCTCTCTTATGCCTGAGTTCTGTTCTTTTTTTATAATTTTCTTTTTTAAAATTGATTAAGTTATTACATATGTGTCCTTATCCCCACTTAACCCCCTTCACCCCACTCATGCCCTCATCCCCCTATTGTCTGTGTCCATTGGTTAGGCCTATATGCTTGCATGTAAGTCCTTTGGTTGATCTCTCCCCTTTACCCCCACCCTCCCCTACCTTCCCTCTGAGGTTTGATGGTCTGATCGATGCTTCTCTGTCTCTGGATCTGTTTTTGTTCATCAGTTTATGTTGTTCATTATATTCCATAAATGAGTGAGATCATGTGATATTTAACTTTCTCTGACTGGCTTATTTTACTTTGCATAATTCTCTCCAGTTGCATCCATGCTGTTGTAAATGGTAAGAACTCCTTCTTTTTTTACCTCAGTGTAGTATTCCATTGTGTAGATGTACCACAGTTTTTTAATCCACTCATCTACTGATGGGCACTTAGGCTGTTTCCAAATTTTAGCTATGGTGAATTGTGCTGCTATGAACATAGGGGTGCATATATCCTTTCTAATTGGTGTTTCTAGTTTCTTGGGATATATTCCTAGAAGTGGGATCACAGGGTCAAATGGGAGTTCCATTTTTAGTTTTTTGAGGAAGCTCCATATTGTTCTCCACAGTGGCTGCACCAGCCTGCATTCCTACCAGCAGTGCATGAGGGTTCCTTTTTCTCCACATCCTCGCCAGCACTTGTCATTTGTTGATTTGTTGATGATAGCCATTCTGACAGGTGTGAAATGGTACTGCATTGTCATTTTGATTTGCATCTCTCGGATGATTAGTGACTTTGAACATGTTTTCATGTCTTTTGGCCTTGCTTCTGTCTTCTTCTGAAAAGTATCTATTTAGGTCCGTTGCCCATTTTTTGATTGGATTTTTTTATCTTCCTTTTGTAAAGTTGTATGAGTTCCCTGTAAATTTTAGAGATTAAACCCTGATCTGTGATAACATTTGCAAATACGTTCTCCCATGCAGTGGGCTTTCTTGTTGTTTTGTTGATGGTTTCCTTTGCTGTGCAAAAGCTTTTGATTTTGATGTAGTCCCATTTGTTTATTTTCTTTTTAGTTTCCATTGCCCTAAGAGCAGTATCAGTGAAGAAATTGCTTCAGCATATGTCTGAGATTTTGCTGCCTGTGGATTCCTCTAGTATTTTTATAGTTTCCCATCTTACATTTAAGTCCTTTATCCATTTTTAGTTTATTTTTGTGTATGGTGTAAGTTGGTGATCTAGTTTCATTTTTTTGGATGTACCTTTCCAATTTTCCCAACACCATTTATTGAAGAGGCTGTCATGACTCCATTGTATACTCATGCCTCCTTTTTCAAACATTCAAGGAAGAACTAAAACTTATCCTCCTCAGACTATTCCAAAAAAAATCAAGAGGAAGGAACACTTCCAAGCACATTCTATGAAGCCAGCATCAACCTAATACCAAAACCTGGTAAAGACAACACAATGAAAGAGAATTACAGGCCAATATCCCTCATGAACATAGATGCCAAAATCCTCAACAAAATTCTAGCAAATCGGATCCAGCAATACATCAGAAAAATCATACACCACGACCAAGTAGGATTTATCCCGGGGATGCAAGGATGGTACAATATCTGCAAATCAATAAACGTGGTACATCAAATAAACAAATTGAGAGATAAGAATCACATAGTCATATCAATTGACCCAGAAAAAGCATTTGACAAAATCCAACACCCTTTCTTGATAAAAACTCTCAGCAAGGTGGGAATAGAAGGATCATACCTCAACATGATAAAAGCCATATATGACAAACCCACAGCCAACATACTCAATGGGCAAAAACTAAAACCATTTCCCCTAAGAACAGGAACAAGACAGGGATGCCCACTCTCACCACTCCTGTTCAACAAAGTACTAGAAGTACTAGCCATTGTGATCAGAGAAGAAGAAGAAATAAAAGGCATCCAAATTGGAAAAGAAGAAGTAAAACTGTCCTTATTTACAGATGACATGATACTGGACATAGAAAACCCTAAAGACTCCATCAAAAAATTATTAGATTTAATAAATGAATTCAGCAATGTAGCAGGATACAAAATTAACGCCAAGAAATCTATGGCATTTCTATACACCAATAATGAACTTACAGAAAGAGAGACTAAAAAAGCAATCCCATTTACCATTGCACCAAAAAAATTAAGATACCTAGGAATAAACTTGACTAAGGAGGTAAAAGGCCTATACGCAGAAAACTACAGGACACTGAAAAAGGAGCTAGAGGAAGACATAAACAGATGGAAGAACATACCGTGTTCATTGATAGATCCTCCCTTCCCCCAACTGGTAGGCGGGGTATGATGTAACCTGCAGCCCAGAAATACCTGAGTGACTAACCAGGTACCTTATATGGACTATACATTGGACCACCAATCCACACCTGCCAAATACCCTAAGCCCTTGTCCTATATGGACAAGACAGTGAACCACCAATCAGTGTGCGCCGAGTACACTAAGCCCCCCACCCCTTCCCATTCCGCCCCTCAAAAGGCGTGCCCACCCCTGCACGTGTTGCTGTCTTCCCCTTGTGAGGCAGCCCGGCAGGTGCTTCTCCTCTAATAAAGCCTGTAGTCCTGGTTTTAGGCCTCTGTCTGATCTTTCATTCATGGATTGGTAGAATCAACATCACCAAGATGTCCATACTACCCAAAGCATTCTATAGATTTAATGCACTCCCCATTAAAATACCAATGGTATATTCACAGACCTAGAACAAACTTTCCAAAAATTCATCTGGAATAAAAAAAGACCCCGAATAGCTGCAGCAATCCTGAGAAAGAAGAACAAAGTAGGTGGGATCTCAATACCAGATATCAAGCTGTATTACAAAGCTACTGTTCTCAAAACAGCCTGGTATTGGCACAAAAACAGACATATAGATCAATGGAGTAGAATAGAGAACCCAGAAATCGACCCAAACCACTATGCTCAATTAATATTCGACAAAGGATGCTGAGGTCTGTTCCCATAGGGCTGAGATCAAAATCCCTGTCAGTAGATGAAAATGCAGCTAATGCCAGCAAGCCACAACACATCTGCTTTCTGGAGAGGATGTGCTTTGTTAGTCCAGCATCAGACCGTGCTGGGCATTATTGGAACCCAACCTGGGAAGGGCTTTCTGATCATTGTGATCTGGACTTGGAGAAGGTTGGGCCATCTCTAGGTGACCTTTACATGAACATTTATGAACACTTTTAGTTGTCTTAGTAATTAGCTAATTGTAAGTTGTGGGAACCGCTTATTGTCTTCACTAGCTGATAAGCGTAGACAGAGAATCCCCCGAAGGTTGGGTGCCTTTGAAGCCCTAGCAAAGGTTGGAGCTAGGCACCACCTCTGTTTGTCCAGACAGTGGTAGCTGAAGCAACTTCCCCATTTATTATTATGTAAATCCTTGCTGATGGGCTAGTCTGCCTGTTGCTGGGGGGTCGCCTGCCTAAGGGCTAAGCTATGGGGGTATCCCAGATCAATAAGAGCTTGGTGAGGCCTGAGCACCGGAGGAAGTCCTTCCCCTTGAGTTGGACTTGCCCACCTGGCCCCCCAATATTCCAAAATTATCTCTTGTCTCTTCTCTTTCATTTGTGTGTGGCTCCTCTTCCAGATCCTGAACCCTGAACCACACAGGACGTGGAAGGAAACACTTAAAACAGTAAGTAGCTGTCTTAGTAATGCCGTTAAGGAGGAATAAATGGGCAGGTTTTCTTTGCTTTGTGTTCCAAAGCTATAGGTTGTGTTTGACAATAGACAAGGTCCAGCAGATGAGGAAGCATGGATTCATCAGACCCAAGTACATATAGGAATTTATTACATGAAAAAGGTGACATCAAATCAGAGGGGACAATATGGCTTACTGAGTGCCTAGCGCTAGAAAACACCCGACTGTCTAGAAAAAGAAATGGCATCCCAGTTTCATGTTAAATACCAAAATAAATTGCAGAAGGATAAAAATATTAAATATTAAAAATGAATTCATTAAAATATCAATAGAAAATGGGGGAATATTAAAAAAATCAAACCCAGAAAAAGTTTGATTAATTTGCAATATTAAAAATTAAAATTTTTGCATGGAAAAATACCATAAACAAAATCAAGAGATAAAAGAGAAACTGAGGGAAATGTATTTGCATATGAAAAAGAACTATTTAAAAATATTAAAAGGGGCTCCTACAAATAAATGCGGAAAAGCTCAACAACTCAATAGAAAGATGAGATGGTTATAGAACGAGACAGTCTAATATAATGGCAACAATCTAAAACAGAATGCAGGATGCTGTGTGTTTTATGGGACCATTTGAAGGGGGTATTAACCCTCAAGAGAGCACACAATCTTCTTAACTCCAATCTCCCTTACCTCCCCTCCTTAATTTCAAATGCATAAAAGAAACTGCAAAACTGTCATTCTGGGAAGCATTTGAAATCTTGCTCCCTGGCATATGTCATCAGTTTGGCTCAAATAAACTCTTGTAAAAACTCTACAGTTTTGGACATATTTTATATGGACATAACTATTAAAAAAATTAAAAATAGTTTACTAGGAGTCCTAAATGTTTGTGTGTTTGAGAATTGTAGTGAAGGGAAAAAAATCTCCTTGTCCCTTTTAGGGCTCTCACTCAGTCTGCAAATTAAAGGGACAATAACAGATTAACAGGAGAAATGTGTACAATTTTTATTGAATTTTCATATGTACATGGAGCCTTCATAAGAGCATGAAGACACAAGGAAGTGACCAGAGCAGGAAGCTTTAATACCTTACAGGCAAAGAATTCATACATTTGTGAAGAATTGACGAGACAGAGGGGTTTGGTTTGGGGTTGGTTCTCCTAGGCCGCAGTGGTTCTCAACCTTCCTAATGCTGCGACCCTTTAATACAGTTTCTCACGTTGTGGTGACCCCCAATTTCATTGTTACAAATTGAACATAATTAAAGCATAGTGATTAATCACAAAAACAATATGTAATTATATATGTGTTTTCCAATGATCTTAGGCGACCCCTGTGAAAGGGTCGTTCGAGCCCCAAAGGGGTAGCTACCCACAGGTTGAGAACTGCTGACCTAGGTTGAGACAGTACTTCACTTCCCTAACTGGGAAGATAAGGGTTAATTTAACAAGGATTGTTCAAAGACTCCTCTGGTGCTGGTTCTGGTCTGAGGAGAGTCTCTCTCCAGTCAAAGGAGAATTTAATTCCTGCCTTTAGACAGAAAAGGAGTTTTTTCTGTGTTTACTGTTTCTTAATTGCCTTGAGCTTAAAATAATTTTCATGTGAAAGAAGCATATTTTGGAGTGACATTCTGGTTTCCTTCAGAATCATCTGAGAAATTAAAAAAATGTATGTTTCCTGACCTCAACTCCAGAGAGAGTCCAATACATTAGGTCTAAGGAGGGACCCAGCAATGCACATTTGTAATAATTAAGTTGATTCTAACCATCCTTGGAGAAATGTTGCCTCAGAGGGTGTATAGGGAGGGGACCTTGGGAAGGTAAAATTGGGCAAGAGAGGAAGTGAGAAAATCCAGAGAAATTATTTGGTGAAAGAGAGAAGTCTGGGGGGCAGGGGTTAGAGGGCATTTCCTTTCTAGTATAGTATGAGGACAGTTGGATGTTGAAGGTGAGCAGGTCTCAACTACAAATGTGAGGACAAGAGATAAAGTTTAAAGCAATGCCAGGAGGGATAACTCAGGTAGCCACAATATGAGAAAGTTGACTCAACAAAAAGTAAATCCTCAACCTAGAGGCATTCACTCATTCATCTGTGTAAGGAATGTTAAAACCTGCAGAGAATGTAAGAGTTTATTTGAGTAAAAACTGATGACAATTGCCAGGAAACAAAATCCTAAATGTGTTGGGGCCCAGACCCAGCGAGTCCAGGGGTTCCCGAATGTGTGGACGGAGTCGGCGAAGAAGGAATGACATGGAGACAGCGTTCAGTTGATCATCATAGCCAGGTTCTCTCTTTATTCTCCTGTTATATCTGTATTTATACCATTTGATTGTAATCCTATCCATTCTATTCCAAAGGTTAGGGTGTTTGTTATCTCCATTCCAAGGTCACTATTCTACTGTAAGTTTAAAAAACAAAAACGCCCTAAAATATTCTTATAGCTGCTGTGGGAGTAGATCTTAGTCCTTCCACATGGAGAGATGACTTCATATTTGCAGGAGGCTCTTTGGACTAAACCTAAACTGAGTCCATTACTCATTTCCTCTCTGGCTCTTCTTGTGGCTTTTCTTAGATCTTTCAGGAGATTTTGAGTGGCTCCTGTGTCTATGACTACGGTGATGACCTGGGGACTCGAGTGGGATCTGTGCCGTCTATCTTGGGACCTGCTGTGGTGACATCTTGGACTCTTGCTCTGATGCCTCTCTTGGCGAGGGGAAGGGCTCCTCCTTTTTGGAGACTGATTCCACCTCCTGGGAGACCGGCTCCTACTTCTCCTGTAGCGCAGTGTGGGAGAGCGACGGGACTTGTCCAAGTCTCGGTAGCTTCTCCGGCGGTGATCAGGTGATGGTACTCTCTCCAACTTCTCATCCTCTTCTTCCTCTTCTTCAATGGACTCAACATCATCTATGTCCTCTTCTAGAGCGCTAACCCGAGGCTCCAATTGCTCAGCTTCCTCTAGCACATAGCGTTTCTGTAGCCAGGGCAGAATGATATCACAGACTCTCTCACTGTGTAGTAGTTCATCAATGAATTCATCTACGTGCATCAGTTCAAACACTCCATTTCGGTTCTGGCTCTTAATTTTTCTATGATCATTGTACAGAGGCTCCAAGTATTTGTAGCAATCAATTGCAGTGCCTGTCAGCCTCATATAAAGCACTCCCAACATGCGTACATACTTGAAATCTTCATTTTTTATAAACTCAACAATGATATCCTTCTCTGGTTGAATCTGAAGCACCACCGACAAACCTTAACTCCATGGCTTTATCAACAACAAGTTCAGCCGTAAGTCTAAAGCACTCCTCTTTCCAGTACTTGGACTCATAGATTCGAGTCCGAATAATCTTCTCCACCAGATACTATGGGTTGGTGCCGTGAATGCTGTGGGCATCCTTCACCGTGTGGTTCGCCATTTTAGAATGCTTTCAGTTCTATTTCTGTTGGGTCCTTTAGTGCATCATATCCTGGTTAAAAACACACACAAAACAGATACGCAGAAAGATGGAGGAAGTCTCCTTTAAATAGCTCACATTACCAGCTTGAAATCGGAAATGCTGCAGTGTAGGGAACTTCCTGCCGAGATAGAATCAAGAATAGCTAGGTTCTCTCTCTATTCTCCTGTTACATCTGTATTTATACCATTTGATTTTAATCCTGTCCATTCTATTCTGAAGGTGTTATCTCCATTCCAAGGTCACTACTCTACTCTACTGTTCTGTTAAGCTACAAGGAAGTAATTGAAGGAGGTTATCCTAAGTAAAGATTATGTAGCTTAAGTGTGATTGTTTGTAGTTAAGGTGGTTAACTACCCGCCTGGCACTTAGTTAAGGGGTTTTACTGATTTATTCCCTTCCTTAGTCCTGTTAATCCCTAACTCCAGGGAAAAATCCCCACCTGGGGAAGCAACCTTTTTTGGGGAGGTGGTCCTGGTTAAAACACATAGTGCTAAGAGCAGGAGCAAACATATGCCATATATGCCAGGTTCCTTGAAACATACGCTGTGCAGATGTTTCTTCCCTGTAGCGACTGTGTCAAGCAGCAAGGGTGGACCAGCTTCCAGCACAAATGCTCCAGAAAAGGACAGCTTTGCAGTTTCTTGTATACATTTGAAATTAAATAGTGAACATAAGGGAGGTTACATGAAGGTGGGAGAAGGCAAGGGGTGGAGTTAGATTTATAGGATAGTTAACAAGACTATGCAGTCTCTGGGAGTTTATTATTTCAAAGGTGTGTTGATATAGATGCAATGAACTGGGCTTGCTTAAGGCAAAGGTAAATTTTTCACTAAAAAAGTTATATGCCTGGGGCATGGTTACCACCATGACCTGACCATTAAGAAATTTATGGTCAAATTGTTGTGGGAATGGCACCAGGTGTCTGACCCATGGGGTCAGACCAAACCTGGGTTTAGCAACCTTGGTACTTGGGTTGTGGCCAGGAAAGAATTCAGAGGAAGACCCAAAACTGTAAGAGAACATTTATTGTGTAAATCACAGAGGTAGGAAAAAGTAATCCCTAGAAGAAATGGGCTTTGGAAACAAGTTATAGAGATAAAAGAAGGGCCCTTGGAGCTTGGGAGTGGGGAAGCTAATGGCAATGTGCCTGGTATAGGAAGGGTGTGCTTCCTGGAGGGAGAGCCCCCTGGATCCTCCATCCTAAGGGTGGAGACTTTAGGGGAGGTCCCAGGAAAAGATCTTAATAGAATAGTTAGAAATGTTCTAAGTGTGTCCTTTCAGGGTTGTGGTCTCCACTGATTGATTGGCCGGCACCAGGGTAGGGGGTCATTGTTCCATGTGGCTGGTTGTGACGTCAGCAGTGGTTGGTTTTGTTGCTTAACTGGGCCTGGCACTGAAAATACAACTGAGGCGTAGATGTTATCTCTAGGGAGGAAAGGTCAGGAATATGCTAGGGGAGAAAAAGTCACGTTGGTGGCAAGATCCCACCCTACAATGATTGTCCATTGCTAGGCACCTGGGGCTTTCCATCCTGGTGACCTTCTGTACCTGGCCCATTGTCCTTGCTCTGCTCATGTCTGTCTAAACTGCCTACAGCAAGATCACTCCATGAGGTTACTTTCTGTAGAACCCCCTTTTCATCCACACATTCATTCATTTTATGAATACTTGTTAAGCACTTACCACGTGACAGATGTTGAGCAACATGTTGGGAATGCACAGATAAATAAAAAGAGTTGTCCCTATCCTGAAAAGGAATGGGAAAGGTGGATGTACAAAAGATATAATGTAATGACGTACACTAAGTACTGAACAAGAGTTTAAAATGTTCTGAAAGTAATTGTTGGGGTTGGATCATGAGAGACATTTTTGCAAATGCTGTCTCCACTCCCATATAATTTTGTTTCATTCATTCAACAATCTTTATTGCATGTCTATTATGGGCCAGGTACAAGGAACAGGACAATTTCTGCTCTTGGAGAGGTTTCAATAGGGAGAGTTAGACAGTGCAATGATCGATCAATACATGAACAAGAAAAAATAGCAGGTAGTAATAAGTGCTAGGTATAAAATAGAAATAGGAAGGGAAGGCCTCTCTGAAGAGGTCACATTGCAGCTCACATCTGAATTAAGAGCAAGCCAGCAAACATGGAGGGAGTGAAGTGGGGAGGTGAAGAAGGGGATGAGGTGGGTTTGGGTAGATGGGAGGGCATGGAGAACATTCTAGGCAGAGGACACGCTGGTTGCAGACACTCTAAGGTGGGCCTGAGCTTAGCTGGTGGAAAACAAAGGCTGGAGCACAGTGAGGGAGGGGAAATCAGCCATGTGGCTGGTGAGCCGTAGTTGCCGACCACTGGTGTATGGGATGATGTTCCAACCAATTGAGCCATCTGGCCTTCGCTAGTCATAGGTTTTTAACTTTGTTAAGTCAATATCAAGGAGTGTGACTACCTGTTTATATGGTAAGAGTAGACTAAGTTTAGTTTTGTAAGAAATTGCCAGTGTGTATTCTAAAGTGGCTCTACCATTTTGCATTTACACAACAATGAATGAGAGTTCCTGTTGCTCCACATCCTCGCCAGCACTTAATGTTGTCAGTGTCTGGATTTTTGCCATTGCAATAGGTGTGTACATGATGTACTGGGTATCTCATTGTTTTAATTTGCATTTCTCAAATAACATGTGATATGGAGCATCTTTTCATGTGCTTACTTGCAATGTATATATACTCTTTGGTGAGGTGTCTGTTCAGGTTTTTGGCCTATTTATAATCAGATTGTTTGTTTGTTTTACAATGCAGTGGAAAAGGAAAATCAGCCAGATTTCTGTTTTATTCTGTGTGGTGGGAACCTACTTGAGGATTTTTAGGTGGGGAGTGGATGAGATTCGATTTACATTTCCAAATAACATTCTAGGGGCTTTTTAGAGAATGGATTGGGGTTGGAAGCAGGAAGAGCACCAGAAGCCTTTTGTATCAGCCCAAGACTAGGGACTGAGCAGTGTAGATGGCAGTAGTAGCAGCATTGAGAGGCAAGAGGATCTGGGTACTTGGTGGTGGAGAAGGTAAGACCTACTGTTGGAGCAGATGTGGGCTGTGAAGTAAAGACAAGCATCAAGGCTGACTCTGATCCCAAAAGCTCTTCTAATCAACCTCCTAACTTCTTGAATGTTTGTATCCCTCTTTTTCCCACCCCACTCTCTCCGATCTTACTATCTCTTTCCTCGAGCCCTGTTAGAAGCTGTCAGCTAATTTTTCTGGGCCTCTAGACTGTCCTCTCTTCTTCCATCCATCTCCATATTGCTGACTAAATGGTTTTTTTCAAACAGTGATTTTTTTCTAAGCATAGCTAATCGTATCACCCCCATCCTGAAAATTATTGAGTTCCTAAATGCTTTAGACCAAAAACCAAATTCCATAGGGATTGAGAAAGGAATTACAATGCTAGGTACTTTCCCCACATGGAACCCCCATTTAATCCCTCCTGGAATCCCATGAGGAAGTGATTATCCCTATTTAATGGGAAATAAACTGAAGCCAGGGGTGAAAGAATGTGCCCAGGTCACAGGGTCACCGAACTATTAAATGGCACATAAACCAGCGGCTTCTAAAAATGGCCATAACAGGGGCTGTTGTTGGGGAGTGGGGAGCCCCCCAGGGTGACATCTGAATATCCTGGGGAGTAGAGGAATTTTATTTTTTTAAATAGACTTTATTTTTAGAGCAGTTTTAGATTCACAGCAAAATTGAGTGGAAGGTACAGTGATTTCCCATACATCTCCTGTCCCTACACATGCACAGCCTCCCCATTACCTACCCCCCAGCAGACTGGTATATTTGTTGTATGTGATAAACCTCCAATAACACAGTATTATCACCCAGAGTCCACAGTTTACATTAGGGTTCACTCTTGGTGTTGTACATTCTATGGGTTTGGACAGATGTATATTGACATATGGCCATCATAAAGAGTAATTTGTTTGTTTTTTATTGTTGAGTTTTAAGAGGTGTTTTTTTTTGTGTGTGGATATTTTGAATAATAGTCCTTTATCAGGTGAGTCTTTTGCAAGTATTATCTCCCAGTCTGTGCCCTGACTGGGGATCGAACCTGCAACCTTGGCCTATCAGAATGATGCTCTAACCAACTGAGCTACCCAGCCAAGGAAGCTCAGTTTCTTTAAACTGTGTTTTCTTCTTCATAGCCAGACATGATAGAGTGGGCAAAAGGAACTGTTATAAATGACTTAGAGTAACTTGGTGGTACGGTGTGGGGGGAGGGGAAGCATTCCACTGTCCTATGATGAGCTCTCAGTCTTTGGGTGATCCTGTGTCCCTAGACTGTGACCTTCACAGGTGCCTCTCAGTTTTCCTTCCCTTAGGTGGGACAGGATGGTTAGAACGAGCTGGGGTTATGTGTTTCCTTTCCTTCACATGCAAGGCCAGAGGGGGCTGGAGTGGGTATTGCCCTTTCCCTGGGTCAGTTGGGCTCTGACAGAACCCCAGCAGGTTAAGCTCTGGTGAAGCAGTTTCTCCCGAGGGCACGGCCTGTTACGAAGAACACAGGGCTCTCTTGTAGTTATAAATGGTTCCTTTCCCTCTCTCCCTGCCAGAAGCGTGAAAGGGTGAGTGTGATGGAGCAAAAGCCTGATATTCATATTGAAGCCACTCCAGCTTCCAGCATTCCTGCCCCCCACCAAGTGCTAGTTCCTTACCAGGATAAAGTAATCCCGTGCAATTATTTCCATTGAGGTGTAAGGTCTGTGACAACCAAATCCACTAAGTGTTCCTAGTTTTTAGTGTTAAAAATACTGTTTTTGGACCTTACTGTAGGAAAAGTCTGGTGATTGGAACAGGGGTGGGGTTTATGGCAGGATTAAGCCTTGTGGGGGTTCAAGTAGGCAGTCATGCTACAGGTCTCACTATCTCAGAGTTGGCGGGAAGTCACAGGCTGTGACCAGGCACCATGCAAGGCCGGTGTTGTAATGTGCCCCGCGAATCACAGAAGGACGCCTCAAGAAGTTGAATTAAAGAGTCACATTTATTGCAATCCGGGACTATGAGGGGCCATTCCCCAAATCTCATAGTGATAAGATGGCCGCAACACCAGATTTCTATAGGCAAAGATCACAAAGGTATTGATTACATCCCAAGGTTTGGAATGAGGAAACTGATTTGCAAAAAGCAGTTTACAAAAGCAAAAGCAGCATGTTATCTAAATTATAGTTTTGGGTCTCCGGATCACTGAATTGACAGCAACACATTATCTAGAGCCCTCGGGTCTGGAATGAGGAACCTGGTTTGCAAAAAAGCGGTTTACAGAAGCAGAAGCAGTTTCATGTTATCTAAATTACAGTTTTTGGGTCTCCAGAACACTGAGTCAACAGGGACATGTTAACTAGAGCTCTCTGACCTTGAAATAACTGTGCTGTCCTTCCCAGGTAAAGGAAAATGTGCTTCCTAAGACCAGTATGACCACAACGAATGGGATAGTCACAGTACAATCCATAGGGTATTCAATCGAATGGGGTGATTTATATAATTCAGAAAATCAAAATAACTTTTCTATTGTTAAACAAAGCAAATAAGTACAGAAGCCAAACAGCAGTGTTAAAGTTAAACTATAGTTTCTACCTGAGATGACTGCTACCATACTTCCCCGGTAGTCTCTTTCCTCCTGCATTCCTGGAGAACTGTGCTTTTAAGCGAAACCAGACTTCTTCAACTTTGGCATCAGTGAAAGTTTGGGCTGGAGAACTGTGCGGTGGGGCTGTCCTGTGCATTGTCCCCTGCTGACAGCATCCCTGGCCCCTCTCCTCTGGATGCCAGTAATGCCTCCTCTGTCCCACCTCGTGACAACAGGAATATCTCCAGACATTGCCAAGTGCCCCTGCCCAGGTCAATCACACCTGATTGAGGACCACTGCAGTAAACAGACTCAAGATTCAACAGCAGCGTATGGAATTTTGTTTTTAATTTTATTACTGGGAAAACTGCTAGCTGGAGCATCTTTTGTGCTATTTGTTGGTAATTCCGCTTTTTTACTTTTATTTATTTCTCGCTTCCCTTTGTAGACAAAAGAGGCTACTTGCTAACCTGACAAGCTCAGGGAAGGCCTGCACGGCAGTCTAGCAAACTCAGAGACCTAAAGTAACCACAAAGGTAGTCTGAAATCAAAACTTGAACTAAAAGCAGTTATTGTGGGTAGCCACGTCCTAGGCTGGTATTTTCCTTGACAAGGTCAATCTTTATTACCTAAGCTTATAGTCTTTTTGCATCTACAATAACATAGACAACATATCTAGATAACATATCATTGAAATGTCAGGGTGACTTGTAACTTCCCTTTTTTTTTCTGGACCCCTCAGGGCACAACCAAATACCCTGGGCACCAGGACAGATACCACAAATTCCTTCATTATTATTGTTATCATGTTAATTGTTGCCTGTTAACTATCCCGTACCCACCTAAGTAAAAGAAGCATGTGTCTATCATTTTACTTTTTACCCAATCCCAGAGGTTTCCCTGCTTTGCTTTCTCCCGCCTCTCTAATCTATCACCAATGGATTTCATGTAACCCACTTACATCTCCTCTTTTGATTGAAATGTATAAAAATAGGTGGAAAAAACCACCATTCTCTGGAGCATTATCCCAATCTGTTGAGATTCTGCTTCCTGGCAATTGTCAGCAGTTTGGCTCAAATAAACTCACAAAAATTCTTTACAGGTTTGAATGGATTTACATTAACACTTTCTAGGTTCTTTGGTTGACCTAATAATTAAATTGATACAAGACAGCTTAACAGAAGAAAAACAATTTTAATTTTAGACCATCGTTGTTCATCCTATCCTGATGATATTTTTCCATTGATTTTTAGAAATAGTGGAAGGGGTGGGGAGAGACAGCCCCTTCCCCTTCCCTCCTGGGAGCCTACCAGGTATCCATATCACCCCCAGACAGGCTTAGGCAGAGGTTAAACTTCCCCCAAACCTTTCTGGCCATTACAGGAGAAAAGATGACATTGACCCAGTGGGGGCTAGGACCTGCCCAGGGCATGCCAGCACCTTTGAGTTTTTCATGAGCCATGGGATCCCTCTTTCCCTCTGATGGAAGCAGCTGGGATCCACATGATGGGTTAGTCTCTCTGCTTGACATCAGGGGCTTCAGAAAGTATTTCCAAAATATCTCCAGAAGCAAGTTACTTGGGAAGGATGACCCAACACACTACGGAGAAGCATGCCCCTTAGCCCTAACCTGGTCTTGGTGGGAAGGAGGGTGGGCCAGGCACAGCTGTGGAGGAAATTGCGTTACTGCAATTTGTTGCAGCGTGTTGATGGGAAACAGAGCGTGCGGGATGGGAGGGTCCCTGCTGAAAACGAATGCCGTGGGGCTGTGGCTGGTTTCTGTTATACAGGTGATGTTGCTGATACGTGACGCAGATTCATGCGTAGTTAATGTTTCGTTGTATGAGGATAGGGGGTTTGCTTTTGGAGATTATTGCATCATAGATAATCCTCTTGTCTAAACTCCTCATTTACTACTGATGGGAACAGAGGCTTAGAGGGAGTAGATGATGCTCTGGGATTTCAAGCCGGGGAGATGCTGAGAGAGATTGAGAACCCAGAGACGCTGTGAGACACGAAGGAGGAGCCCTGAGCAAGTCACTTCAGCAACCCGGGCCTCAGTTTCCCCGTCTTACAAATGTTACGCTGGGGGTTCCCATCTCAGATACCAGCTCTAACATCCCACAGTCCTATATTTCTTCATTGTACATGCTTGGGTTTTTCCATTTTTCTAAAACACAATCGTTTGAGATTCCTTAAAATCAAATGCTGCCAACCAGCATTACTTCCATCTTCACATAATAAAAAATGGATAATTCTTTGATTGATTTAAAAAATGATCCGTTATATAACAAGCCCGAAAGTCAAAACGTGCAATGCAATGCACCCAATTATTTATGAAACTATCAATTAAGAAAAAAACCCCTACTAATATTTGGGTCCCTTTCTTCATGAAATAGAAATGTAAATATTTTGTCTGATAACTTTGAGTTAGTGTTGTGGTAAAAGCCAGTGTAAAGTACGGCACATATAGTTCACCCAAATAGGTGTGTAACACATGCACATTTATATGAGTTGATAAAATATGCACAGGAAAATGCACACAATCAGTGCATGTTGGAAAGAGAGTTTCAAAGACAAGGCAGTCCTCGGGCTCTCTTATTATGTGTTTTCCCTCATGTTTTGTGGCACTACAGATTCATTGTCATACACAGCATTCTTTTGTAACTTAAATCAATTGTAAAGATCTTCAAAGGAGGTTCTGTTAGTTTCCTGGGCCACCCAGTTCAGGACTGTAACGATTTTGCCCATTAAAAGGTCTTCTTTGTGTCCATCTTCCTAAATTTCTCACGCTGCAGGGTCACCTGGACTGTTAGGGCAGCTGAGGCTAATTTGGCCCGGCTCACTGCACGGGCTGGTGCTCAGGGCTGCTGAGGACCAGGAAGGCCTTAAGACTGCAGCATCCAGCAGCAGGCCTTGGATGCCGAGGAATCAGCCCGATTTCCGGAAAACTGTGGGAGGAAGGTCAGTACCAAGCATATGGGAATAGGGGCGATGCTGGTGAGATGGAGGGCATGGCTGAAGACCATGTAGAGACCCCCAACTAAGCCTTTGGTTGGATCCACAGGAGCCCAGAAGGCAACCACTGTGTGACTTTGGGAAGTCCTCTCCCTCTCTCCGATTTCTCATCTGTAAGATGACAAAGTTGGGGTAGGGCGTTTCTGAGAGTTGTTCCACGATGGGCGATCTGAGTTGATTTTGTGGGGGCTGGGATGGGCATTTGGTTAAAATCATGCCTTTTTTCTATTATCTGCTGGTTTCTCCTGCTCTATCTGTGAGAGATGGGATTTTAGCAATTGGCTGTGCATGAGATGTAAGGAGGTGAAGAAACCAAGGCATAGACAAGGCTCATGGTTATTTAGAGTGTCTTCAATGCACCATGGATATAGCAGTGAACGCACAGGCAAGCTGCCGGCATTGGTGCTGAAGGAGTGCGTGCGTGTGTGTGTGTGTGTGTGCATGTGCTGGCATGCTTGCTCAGAGTACGTCCGCAGGCTAAGCAAGAAATCCTCAGTAATACCTCTGAGGCCAAGAGTGAGGAGATTAACGTTCCATTGCGGAGCATTTGGAACGTATGAGCTTTGTATCAGGTGCATGTACTTCCATGAATACAAATAGCATAGTTTTAAGAAGGCAAGAGCCATGCACACCTGCTGCTCCATCCTGCCCTCTGTGTTTAACCCGGTGAAAGCAGAGCTGTGATGACCGAGAGCAGCCACGTGGTGGCAGTGTTTCACTTTGATCAGCCCAAGTAACCATGGGCTTGGTTTTGATGAATTTCCCACTGCGGATTTCAGGGCCCCTCCCTCTAGGTTCAATACGGGCTTCAAGTTAAGACGCAAAATAGGATCCTGAGTAGAAAATAACGGCTGTAACAGATATCCTCTGGCTCCTCCCTGTCTTCTCTATTAGAACATCTCCCCGCCGAGAGCTCCTTAGCTGCGGCAAGGGGTCATTATTATAAAGACGGAATCAGAGAGCTCAGCGGGGACATAGGGCGGGGAAGCAAAAAGGGAGGCTGCATCAACCAGGCAAGGGTGCTGGGGAAGGTTCTGGCCCTCCAGAACCGAAGATAATGACTGGCTTTTTTCTTCCACCTGCCAGCTGGAGCCCCCAGGGCCTTTTCTTGCTGAGGGGTCTCTCAGGTGGGCAACATCTTCCACCAAAGAATCGCAGAGGGCGAGGTTGTGAAAAATGAGGGGAAGTGAACTTGGGCAGGTGACAGGACTCTTCTAGGCCAAATTCCTCTTCGGTGAAATTGGGATGCTGATCCACTTTGGAGGATCCAGGGGCCCCAGTTCAGGGCTGCCCTACTTTCACTGGGAAATCAATTAAACATCCAGACCCCCGGGGGCGCTGCCCCGGCTCGGTCTGCTCTGTGGGTCTCGTTGGATCCCTGGAGTTCGCATGCGTAACATGCTCCCAGGAGAACGGTTAGGGGCGCAGTCCACTGTCTGGGAATGCTTTTTTTTTGGTTCCTTCCAGTGAGAAACTGTGATTGTGGAAGTGATAACCGTGTGTGAAGCAATGCCTTGGAATCTACTCCTTTAAGCAACTGAGATCTGTCTGCATTCGTTTCCTCGAGCTGCTGTAGGGCCTTCTGGGGGCAGGAAGCGGCTTCCACGCCTGGTGAGGCCCGTTCTTCCTCCAATCCAGGCTTTACCACTGACGAGGGTGGTGGGCCTCACCTCATAACCACAGGATCTCAGCTTTAGATTTTTAAATTCTTTTTATTATAAAAAAATGTATGCACAAAAGTAAAGAGAATAGCATTATGAGTCCTTATTCCCTAGATTTGGTAATAATTACAGTTTCGCTATAGTTGTTTCACCTACTCACACTTTTTTTTGGGTTTGTCTCCCATAAGATATTTTCAAGCAAAATCCGAGCATCTGGTCATTTCTCCCCAATACGAAGCATTTTCTTCTTAATTTCTATGCTATTATTACATGTTAATAATAAACTTCTAGGTATTATCTAATTCCTGGTCCATACTCAAATTTCTCCACTATTGTCTCAAAAATGACTTTTTACCTTTAGCTTGAGGTCTAGACTTTGATGTCTTAATCTCATATCTTCTAACACATGCAGTTGCAGGGACACGTTGATGGGCTCCTTAAAATACAGTACAACTTTCTAGTCCCAGACAAACACAGAGCCCCAGTGAAGTAGAGATTCTCACAGGTTCAGAGTTGGAGGGGCCTTGGAGATCACTCAGCTCCCTCCTCCCCAGTGCTGGGGCCCTTCACAGGGCAAGGCTTGTGGTTCATTCAGTGATCCCTCAAACTCTTTTAGGGTCCCCCATGGAGAGAGTGTGGATTTGGAATAGAAGAGACTCACTGGTTATTTGACTGAGTGAATTACTTACCTTCTTTGAGGCCAGGACACTCTAGCATTGAAAGGTAGAGTAGAAGTTTGCTTGGCAGATCTCCATTTAACCATCTCTCCAGCTTGGCCCACTCTGTCCACTCTGTGAGCTGACAGGTGTCCATGGCATACTGTTCAGGCGTGGCTGGAGATGTTCATGGAATTACCCAGGGACACATCCAGCAGTTGAGGGGCAGGCCGTCCCAAAGGCTGTCATATTCTCTCTCAAACTAGTCCATGCCAGCTCTACTCAATACTATATTCACATAATCGAATCTAACATTATGTAAATTGAGGAAATATGGATGTCAAAGAAAACAGTTATTTCCATCTGCTCTGAAATGGTTGAATGCAAAGTAAAGACAGAACAGGTGACTTGATAAAAAACTGATTCCCTCCCCCCAATTTTATTGAGATGTAGTTAACATATACCAGTGTGTAAGTTTAAGGTGCACACATGATGATTTGATATATGTACATATATGAAATGATTATCACAATTAGGTAGTTAATGCACCCATCAACTCATGTAGTTATGATTTTGTTTTGTGGTGAGAACTCTCTTAGCAACTTTCAAATACACAAGATAGTCTTTTAAAATTTTTTATTCTTTATTGATTAAGGTATTACATATGTCTCCTTTTCCCCCCATTGGCAACCCCCCTCAGCACATGCCCTCACCCATCTTGTGTCTGTGTCCATTGATTATGCTTATATGCATGCATACAAGCCCTTTGGTTGACCTCTACATCTTCCTGCCTTCCCTCTGAGGTTTGACAGTCTGTTCAATGCTTCTCTGTCTCTGAATCTATTTTTGTTCATCAGTTTATGTTGTTCATTATATTCCACAAATGAGTGAGATCATGTGATATTTATCTTTCTCTGACTGGCTTATTTCACTTTGCATAATGCTCTCCAGTTCCATCCATGCTATTGCAAATTGCGAATGATAAGAATTCCTTTTTTTTTTTACCGCAGCGTAGTATTCCACTGTGTAAATGTAGCACAGTTTTTTAATCCACTCATCTGCTGAAGGGCATTTAGGCTGTTTACAAATCTTAGCTATGGTGAATTTGCTGCTGTGAACATAGGGGTGCATATATCCTTTCTGATTGGTATTTCTGATTTCTTGGGATATATTCCTAGAAGTGGGATTATTGGGTCAAATGGAAGTTCCATTTTTAATTTTTTGAGGAAACTCCATACTGTTCTTCACAGTGGCTGCCCCAGTCTGCATTCCCACCAGCAGTGCACAAGGGTTCCTTTTTCTCCACATCCTCGCCAGCACTTGTCGTTTGTTGATTTGTTGATGATACCATTCTGATAGGTGTGAGATGGTATCTCATTGTCATTTTGATTTGCATCTCTCGGATGATTAGTGACTTTGAGCATGTTTTCACATGTCTCTTGGCCTTCTGTATGTCCTCTTTCAAAAAGTGACAATATGGTATTATTAACTATAGTCCCCATGCTGTGCATTGCATCCCCAGGACTTAAATATGTTACAACTGGAAATTTGTACACATTGACCAACATCTCCCCATTTCTTCCACCCCCTGGCAACTACCATTCTACTTTTTGCTTCTGTGAGGTCAACTTTTTAAAGATTCTACATATAAATGAAATCTCTTAGTATTTGTTTTTCCCTGCCCTACTTATTTCACTTAGTATAACACCCTCTAGGTATATCCATGTTGTCACAAATGGCAGGATTTCCTTTTTAATGGCTGAATAATATTCCATTGTACATATTATACACCACGTTTTTTTTAAGGTTGTAAAAAATACTTTATGAAGCCTTAAGAAGTATTAAGTATAATTAAACTGTAACCAGAGTTAGATACAATTCCAAAATAAAAGTTATTGTAGGTGACACCATGAAATTTCCTAATACTTGATTTTAATACATTGCCCTAATTTTCTAAAACAAGCCAGAGGAACCAATATTTATACTAGATGAAATATTTATGAAAAATCTGGCATCAGGTATAATATATATTATATATATACATATATACATATATATATATATATATATATATATATATATATATATATATCTCCCAAGATTATATGAACTAAGAAGCATGATGTATCTCAATAGCAGTACTAGAGTACAGAGTTTGAGACTGGCATTTATAAATGCTTTTCAAAGCCTGGGGTTTGGAAAAGGAGCAGATATGATGTTTTCAAAACCTGAAGTTTTTCTCAGGACTAAAGTCAAAATTGTAACTGCCACAAAAGAGGAAAAGGAGAAGTGTTTCTCACTTTAATTGTTCATCTGCATTGGAAATCCAGTATCCCTGAGACAGGAACCACTGCACTAAGAAGGGAGTAAGTAAGTTCTCCCAAAGGAAGGCTGTTGCTTAATCACGCCCACTGCCCTGGCTATCATGTGTAAACTTTGCATTTTCCAACCTAATGCTTGGCAGCACCAAGATGTTTCAGTAATGGTTCATCGTAAACCCAACATTCTCCATCTTCATGTCCCATTGACTTTCCTTCTCCTTCCTCTCTTGGGCTTTAGCTCTTTGTCTTTTTTCAAGACTATGTTTTCAGTTGCTAAATCACCATCTCTGATTTTTAAGTTGGAAGTAACATCCTTCCAAAGGCAGCGAGGTTCACACTCATTCTGATCTTCCAACTGTCTCACTTTCTTCTTGATTATAGGCAACTTCTTAGTATCTATAAAAATTGCATTTCCCCCTGTTGCATATTTTGCCTACATGACAACATTCCATTCCCCTTTAATTGAACAAAAGGACTTCTTCTCATTTGGAGAACAAAATCTCAGCAGTAATTCTGTGCTTCTTGCCCAGAAATCTTACAAAGATTTCACGTGGACGACAGTATTTGCACGATAGCCAGTTTGGAACAATTACTATTGCATTCTCCACCTAGTTCCACTCAGGGCACTGTGAGGATAGACCTTCCATAACCACTGGGGAAGGTGAAAATGTTATGGTTGTCACGGTCTAGGCATGAGACACAGCCCTGCCCTATGCTGTGGACCCCAATTGACATTCCCAGGAATTTTGATTTGGTCCAGATATGAGCACTGAATTGTATCTTCTTGTTAAAACACTCAGCATAAAAGGCTGAAATGGGTGGAGGATGGGAAACTTGCTCACACAGGAATGTTACACTGTTTTTGGAACCCCCGGGAATGGTCCTTCTGAAACTATCTCTGTGTTCTCTTCGGTATCATTTGGTAATGTCCAGTGACACTGAAAGATCTTGCCCAAAATGGGGTTGTATGGCTTTTTGGCAACCGATCCTCTCCTTCCTGTATGAAAGGCTGCGAGGTACTATTTCACAACCTGAACCACTCAGTCTCTGGCGTCCTTTTGGTCACTAATGCTCACAAACAGGTCTGGGTGTGCAAAAAAGTCTGCATACATTTCTAAAAGATCTTCTTTCAAGAATAAATGTTGGATGAACTACCTTAGTAAGATCCATTCCAAGCCTAACATGTGACAAGAAATGCATGATAACACCCTTGTGCTTTTCCACCTGCCCCGCCTCCCCTTCATCATCTCTTTCATCATAGGAGCTGAGAAGGTCAGCATCACTTGTTCCATTGAACATGGAAGAATTAATGGATTCTGCGCTATCTAGATACTTTAGACTATTTCCTGAGCTAGTATGGGTTAAGACAGAAGCAAATCCAGAGGAATCTATTAAGCACTTTGGGGATGAGCCACTTTGATGAAATTCATCAGGGTCATAGAATTCATCTTCACCTCTAGAATAAGAGAACTCTGGACTGTACTTGGAGACAAGCTGACTTAGCTTGGAGAAGTTAGACTGCTCCTAGGTGGTGAGTGCCCACTGCCTGTCCTATTTGGTGTTGGAGTCTGATGATGTCCCAAGGTGGCGAATACAGGTCCAACTGGTAGGGAAGATGGATGCTGCTCTGACTTACACAACTGACGGGGTTCTGGAGGTAAGGCAGTCTGAGGAGGCATTGTGTTGATCACAGGTTCCAAGGGACTAGGTTGATATATTGCCTCTCCAGGATTCATAGTACTTATAATTCCATCTGCATGATTCTCTGCATTACATCCGTCTTTAGCAATCTGTAGCAACACAGCGCAGCCTTTAATGGATTCTACCATGCTATTCGTTGTCTGAGTGTTTCCATTTTCTTTCTCTGTTCATCATCTTTGCAGTTTTGAAGTTTGTCATTAAAAATTTTTAATTGTTCTATCAAGATATGCAGGCAAGCCTCAGCCTTTGTGATTTTCTTATCAAAGTCTTAGACACTTGGAACAAATTCTGAATCCAGACCTCGACGATGAGGAGCGTGTTGAAGAACTGTTTCTTCTAAGGCACGGATCCACTTCTCTCGCTCATCAGCATCATGAGCCTGGAAATGGAAGGTTTTCTGCTCAACAGCTATCGTGAAGTTGCTGTCGTCCTCATCGTCTAATCGCAGCTTCTCTGAGTCTCTCACACAGCCTTGACGAGAGCCTCTCAACATTTTGTCCTTGGACATGTAGTAGGAGAGCAGCCCTGCGTTGTAGTCCAGCATGAACCAAAGTACTGCCAGCCCTTCATTATGTTAGTCCAGATGCTCAGCGGCCCATCCATGCTGGACGTCATCTTGGGAGCCGCCAATGACAACAAAGGGCATGACGTCACTTGCCTAGAAGGCATTAATCAAGCTGGGGCGGGGGCGGGGCTGGAAATGGGGCTGAGCTAGGGGCTGCTGCTTCAGGTGGACACACCCACTCTGGCCCCTCAGCAATCATCCTCAGACATGCTTTCTTTGGTCGCCTATTGTGTGTAGAACTCCCTGCCATTGGCAACAGCATGGAGGGACCTGGAAAGCATTATGCTGAATAAAATAAGCCAGTCAGAGAAAGCTAAGTATCACATGATCTCACTCATATGTGGAAGCTAATGAGCAACAAACTGATGAACAAAAATAGATCTAAAGACAAAGAAGCATCCACCAGACTCACTACATTTTTTTTATCCATTCATCCATCAATGCACATGGGTTGTTTCCATGTCTTGGTTGAGGTGAATAATGCTACAATGAACATGGGGGTGCAGATATCTCTTCAAGGTATCAATTTCATTTCCTTTGGATATATCCCCAGAAGTGGAATTACTGGATGATATGGTAAAAACTAGCTTTTGAATTAGGCGTAGAGAAGATGGTTGTAAAGATCTGGGGAAAATCATAGAAACCTGGAAAAAGTCTCCAACTCAGATGCTTCTTAAGAGAGTTTAAGTTCTCACTCTACTTCTAAGAAATGGAAACTGGTAACCTTGATACATAGACGTATATTTTTAAAAATAAAGACCAGGTGGATCCAATAAGCAGTTTTCCCCTGAAGAAGGCCTTGGGTCAACACCACAGTTGTGGAATGGAAGGACACTCATATGTATTAAGTTAAAATTAAAATTTTAAGGCATGGTTGTATCATCTTTTATGACTCCCTACTTTAACTTAAAAAAATCAATTAACCACCCATATACAGGTGGATAGTGTTGGATATGAGGATCCTGAATTAATAATAAAAGCTTATTTCAGAGGATGAATGTGAGGAAGAAATGAGATTACATAAATCCTCCAGTCCAGTGTTTGGCACACAGCAGGCAAGCAGCGCATACAAATTCTCATGTCATCTGCTTCTTTCCAAGGATAAGGAACCACAATTTCCTGAGTCAGCCGATTCCATTTCTTAATAGCTCTAGGTTGTGAGAAATTCTCCTTAAGCCTCTTTTTAATTTCTATCTGTTAGCCCTAGTTTTATTTTTGGGGTGTACAGAATCAATGGCAATTCTATACATATTTGAAGAAAACTGTTTTGTCCCCCAGGAGCCTTTTCTTCTCTATAACCAACCCTCATTCTTTTGTTTTTAGTTGTTCTTCAGATGATATATTTTCTTTTTCTTTTTTAAATCCTCACCTGAGGATATTTTTCCATTGATTTTAGAGAGAGTGGAAGAGAGAAGGAAAGACAGAGAGAAACATCGATGTGAGAGAAACACATCGATTGGTTGCCTCCTGCATGCTCCCTGACCAGGGCCCGGGCTGGGGAGGAGCCTGCAGCCAAGGTATGCGCCCTTGACCGGAATTGTACCCAGGATGCTTGGATCCACTGAGCCTAAGCAACAAGGATAGATGATATATTTTCAAGATTCTTCCTCATTATTTTATCCATTAGATCCAGTGACCCCCTCTGGGCCCACTCCATATGACCCATGTTAGACCCCAGATGAATGTGACATTCTATCCGTGGCACCATGGAATTACTCCCCATTTCATCTTTATTCTGGACACTCCCTTCCAATGAGGCCATCTGTCACCGCACAAGTGTTTTGACAGGGTCAAATGTTGCCTTTTACAGGCCTTGTTTCCAACTAAAACTTTCAAGTCTTGTCCTTAGAGACTGCTGTGAGCCAGGCCTTTTCCACCCTGAAATTGTACACTTTATTTTTTTCAGCCTGTATGTGGGAATTTGTATGAATTACATTTCATGTTGTTGGTTTCTGGCTTAGTATGTAGATATGGCAATATGATTCAGGTCATCATCATATCAACATTTCCCCCAGCTTGGTGTTGTGAGTGGATTTGGTAAGCAGGGCTCCTAGGTCTTTCCTTAACCTGCTGGTAAATATATTGGACAGGAAGGGGGATGGGACACAGCCATGTGACATGTTACAAGAAGTCCTTCTTTCTCCCCAATCCATTTAACATTCAAATTAACTAATGTTTACTAAGCCATACACACTAGGCATAGTTCTAAATGCTGGAGATACAGCAGTGGACAAAACAAACACATATCTTATCTTTATGAAGGTTACTAGAGGCCTGGTGCATAAAATTCATGCACTGGGGGTGGGGGGAGTCCCTCATCCCAATTGCAGCAGGGTGCAGGCCAGGCTGAAGGACCCCACCGGTGCACAATTGGGGCCAGGGAGGCACACCGCGGGGTTCTAGGGCGTGTCTGGTCCATCTTAGTCCAGATCAGCCGGACCCCAGCAGCAAGCTAACTTACCGGTTGGAGCGTCTGCCCCCTGGTGGTCAGTGCATGCCATAGAAACTGGTCGACAGGTCGACTATCTGCCCCTGGTGGTCAGTGCACCTCATAGCAAGTGGTTGAGCGGCCTTAGCATATCATTAGCATATTACGCTTTGATTGGTTGAATGGCTGACCGGACGACCAGACACTTAGCATATTAGGCTTTTATTATATAGCATATTTCAGTGAATATCATTTTGGCTAATAATTCTGCCCTCATCATATATATTTCTTTGTCCTTATTTAAGTCAGCTCACATTTATTCACTATAATAATTTATTGAGTAGTTATGTGTTTTGCTCTTCATGGATATAATAGGTATGAACTGATGTAGAACAAAAACATAGGATCAGGGGTCCCCTCTTCTTTCTGGATTATCCACCGACCTTTGGAAATATTTGCAGTCTAAAAGGAAATTTCTCCAAACTTCCATTTTCAAGTGGGGATAAAGTCCAGCGTTGGTCAGTTCTCTGTAGTGGCTGTTTCTTGACACTTGGGGGCGCTGCTAAACACAGATTGTGCCCCTGCTGTTTAATGGGGTACCTACCCCATCACCCAGTACAAGAAGTTGGTGCACTTCAGAGCGAGGTGATTTTCCTCCAGTAGAGCCTCATTCAGTCCAGAGAGCACCCCAGTGGGTTGGTTCTCTGAGGCAGTTCCTAGTTCTCAATTGTTCTCCGTTAGGACCCGTGCTCCACGAATGGCTCAGGCTCAGGGACCCATCTCTAGTTGCTGAAAGGATCGCTAGTTCTGGATAGGCAGGTGGAGAGATTGAGGAGACCAGGGTTGAGACGTTTCTCCTTCGCAGTTAAAAAAAAAAGTATTTCATTTCCTTTTTGTGATAAAGTTACTAGTAATTAATCAAAACATTCCGAATGCTTTTTCATCTAAAGTGAAAAAAACAACAACCTCTGATTACTTTCTAAGGAAGCGGATAGGTGATAAGGTACCGCTTTTGTGGGGGTGCTGCTGGCCACTGCTCCCTGTGCTTGTCCCATAGGGGTGATGGTACTGGCAGTAAAGCAAGTGAAGGTGGGGATAGGGTGGTGGGGAAGAGATTTCAAAACTTAATGTATGAATTGCCATTTCTCAGAGGCCACTGGAAATATATCAGTAAAAAAAAGCCTTCCATGATTACCCTTAAAATATACATTATCTCATTTAATTCCCAGGATAGCGCTGCAAGTTGGCATCATGTTAGCCATCTGCAGAGGAGGAAATAGATTCAGAGAAGTGAAATGACAAGACCTCTTTGTAAGAGAGCTTGGACATCAGGCCAGTTGGTCTTTGAAGTTGGACTGGTCCACCATGCTGTGCTTGTAGACTCCCACCCTCTGTGTTGACCTGGACCTCCCTGCACCATCATTTAAACACAGAGAGGACTGCTGGAGGGCGTGCAGGCCCAACGCGTTTCTTGTGGATGGAGAGCTAAAGGCAGGGCTTTTCCTTTGCAAAGAACTGCTGTTTGGATTCCTGAATAGTACATCTCATGAATCCAATGTTCATAATGAGAGTAGAAGGGTCAGACTGTGCTAGAGCTGAAAGAGACATTGGTGATCATGTAGCTTAGCGTGTTTTACAGAGTTCCACACTGAGGTTCAGGGAGCTTCAATGACAGCGAGGCAGTGAAGGAACTGGTGTCCTCACTCCCAGCTCAGAGCTGATTCTAAACTGGTTGTTGATGACTTTAACAGTGTTATTCTTAGAACAATGAAAATTATTGACATATTAAAATATGTAGGAAACAAAAGTATGCAAAATACATAGGACTTCCAGTTCTTGAAAAGACAGAATAACTGATTTATTTTTCTATCATTAACAGCTGTAAAACCGGGCAAAAGTATACGAACAACTATTCTCAGGCACTGGGCAGTGGACGTCACAGGACTGTGGTTCTCGAGAGAAGGAAAGCACACTAGATGAGGTCCCCTTTCCTGCTGACTTTTTGTCTGAGGCATTCTTCTAACTGTAGGGAAGTGGAGCTGAAACAGAGAGTGGCAGTCTGGTGGGATGGAGAAATAAAGATAAAGGTCAGGGCTGCTAAGTCCGCTGAAACTTGCAGGATTGGGCACCATAGAGCAGGCAGCAGAAGAGAAATAGCCCCCAGATCTGTAGACATTTCTTTCCTGCAGGTTATTTGCCAATCTTTAGCTCCATGTGCACTAAATGAGACTTTGCAAACTCAACGAAGAACAACTTCTAGGGAACTGAAAGGTGAATGTGCATTTTAGAAGTTGCACATATAAGGGAGCTGTGGGAATTCTGTTCCAGCCCAAGTGGAGCTTGACACTTATTTGAGGCCCCAGAAAGGCTCACCTCAGGAGGCAAGGCCATGTCCTAGGAATAAAGGATGTGGCATAGGATTGAGAGCAGTGATGAAAAAGGCCTGCTTTAACAAAGCCCAAACCCAAGACTCCACAGGATCAAGATGACCCGTTAGTAATTTAACTGCTCATCAGGACAATGTTACACTTCTTGGAGGATTACAACAAAATTCAGAAGCTAAAAAGGATGTTAAGCATATAATTAAAGAAGTCTAGACATGCAAAGAATAGAGTTAAATATGTAGAGCTTCCTTATCATTTGAAACCCCAAAGACTCTCACTTAGTTCTATTTTTCTATGAGGGTATTTCAGTTTGACTTAAATAATTAATGGAACATGCAACGTCTGGGCTTTAGCAATGGGATTGGATTTCTGATCTAGAGTCACAAATTGTTTGTTTTTAATTGCTCTTAATGTCTTGGCTGATGTCTGACCTGCCCATGGGTGAAAACACGTGGACCTCAGCATTTTGTGGCTCAGTTGAGGGAATTTGAAACATATCTAAAAGTTTCCCCTCATCTTTAAATAGAATGGCTATGTTGCCCTGGCTTGTGTGGCTCAGTTGGTTGGGTATAGTCCCATGCACCAGAGGTCGCTGGTTCACTTCCCGGTCAGGACACATGCCCGGGTTGTGGACTCGATCCCCAGTTGGGGGCATGCAGAGGGTAGCCGATTAATGTTTCTCTCTCTCTCTTCCTTCCTCTTCCTCTAAAAGAATCAACAAAACATATTTAATAAAATAAAATAGCCCTAGCTGGTTTGGCTCAGTGGATGGAGTGCAGGCCTGTGGACTGAAGGGTCCTGGGTTCGGTTCTGGTGAAAGGCACATGCCTGGTTGTGGGCTCGATCCCCAGTGGGGGGTGTGCAGGAGGCAGCCAATCAATGATTCTCTCTCATCATTGATGTTTCTCTCTCCTCTTTTCCTCTCTGAAATCAATAAAAATATACTTAAAAAATTAAAATAAATAAGAAGAACGACTATGTTGGTCTGGGTTCTTTATTTTCCCCCCAGAGGTATTTGGGGGGGGAGGGTGGTTGGACAGGCAGTGGAGGTGACACAGAGCAGAGGATTTGTGTGTATTTGGGAGCGTACGCTGGATTTTACTATTTGCATCACTGATGAAACAGTAGGGAGGAACTGTAAAATCTGAGCAAAAATTGTAAAATCTCCAGAAGAAATCTCTTCCAGCTTTTATGATTCATGGTAAGAATTTATAAGCATTTTTCTGAGACAACTTCAACTTTTTTAGTGCTACCTAAAAAAACTGATTTTTACCATGTATGAACCCCAAAGAAGCAGGAAGAAAATTTGTTTGCAGTTTTTGTTTTTAGATAATTGATCAGCTAGCATTTTTAGTAAAAACAGTCTTTAATATAGATTTTTTCCCTTTCCCTAAAAAAACAAAGTTGCTTTCTAATCAGGAAGCAAACAGAAGATTCCTGTCAGCGACCTTTTTATTCCGGTTGCTATTGAACTTGGGGAGATTTACTGTTCTTAGAATAAGTATATTTATTCAGAGAGGGAATAAAATCAACATTATTAATTATTTTAAGAGAGACAACGTTTTGAATCATGAAACCTCTAATTCATGGGTCTTAATTTTTCTCCTTATTTCTAACGGCCGATAGCTCATCCTGCCTCTGCCCTTGGAATGCTCTGTAATTAATTAATAATTTATGCCAGGCGAAGTGATATGCAGAACAGGGTTGGGCGTTCCTCCCGCATGGGGAGTGCGTTGGCTGATTAAATCCTCATGGAGATTTTCCTGGTGGAAAAGCTTTGTACAGAAGTGGCCAGAATGAAGGTCAGAGGCTCAAAGTGGTGGACACGTGTGGGCAGCTTCTTTCTTCTCCCAGTTCTCAGCGTGACAAGGTCTCCAATGGATCAGGTGGAATTTTGCAGACCATGCCACCCTCCTTTGGCTGTGTGGACTCTGAAACATTTTATAATCTGAATCTTTGAGAAGAAAGGCCTTTATTTGGGCATGGGAACATGAGCATGCCGTTGAGAAAGAGATTTTAAACACAGAAGCAGGACTGATTAGCTTTTCTTTTCTTCTGATTCTTGGGCCATTTCCATTTTAGTTTCAGTAAATGAGGATTTTTTTTAATGAGTTATGTGATATTTGCTGAAGGTTGTGATTTTGGCAAACACTAAATAGAGAAAACAGTTTCTCCTCCCCTGCCTTCTCCTACCCACCTTCTTATTTGGATGGTGTTCTCAAATTGTTTGCCGAAACCAGGGACATAGCTGCCTTGTTCAGATGGGCACCTGACAAGCTGGCCCAGATTTCCACAGCTGCCAGCCAGCTTTGTGTTGAGTCTTCTTCCCAGAAACGCCAGCCTCTCAGACGGAAGGGCATTGTGTGAAAAGGAGTATGCGCATCTCTAGCTGAGCCACAAGGGCATTTAGCCTAAATCCCACCCATGAGTAGAGGGCAGTCTTCTGTAAATACAAAAGTGGTTTTATTCCTTTATTAAAAGTCACAATTCTCATGAAAAATTCTATGCAATAAAACAAATAATAAAAAAGAAAGTAAAACCCCAAATCCAAACACCCATACCCCCAGATCCCACCATCTATGAGCAGGAGTCACCAAACTTTCTGCAAATGTGTAGATAGTAAATATCGTCACCTTTGGAGGCCCAGTGGTCTTTGTCACTCCAGCTGAAGTCTGCTGTAGTGATAGGGAAGCAGCCATAGGCAACATGCAATGAGCACAGTTGACTGTGTTCCAATCAACAAACTGTGTAGCTTGTTAACCCTTGGTGCAGTAGTCGGCAAACTCATTAGTCAACAGAGCCAAATAGCAACAGTACAACGATTGAAATTTCTTTTGAGAGCCAAATTTTTTAAACTTAAACTATATAGGTAGGTACATTGTTATTAACTTAATTAGGGCACTCCTAACGCTTAGGAAGAGCCACACTCAAGGGGCCAAAGAGCTGCATTTGGCTCGCGAGCTGCAGTTTGCCGACCATGGGACCCTAGAGTAACTCTCATTTGCACATCATTAGTTGCACATCATTTCCCAAATCTTATTTATTCCTTCTTGCAGGTGTCTTTGTGAATATTTCTATAGGGGAAAAAGGAGAGAACTAATGTTACACAAATGAAAGCACTTCTTTAAAAATGAAAGTTATATTTAAAAAAATATCAATTCAATTTAACATAAGAAATAAATTGAAAGGAGCCTGCGGGAATTGTTGAACTCGAGACAATATTTCTTCTCCACAGGTGATAACAGTTCCTAAAACAGTTCCTCTGAAATTAAGGGGAAGACAGATGATAAAAACACTAGAGATTCTTTTGCTTTTTAAAGTCCAGTTTTCAATTTTGGGTGGAATGGTTGACTTACTCAGACGAATGAGGAGATATGCAGTCTTCCACTTCTACCTCCTCTGAATTCTTACTACTCATCTGAATGTTTAAATAGTCAAGGCTGGTGATTTACATTCTATTCTGTAACCATAATTATCTGGGACTTTTGGTCTTTTAAGTAGATGGATTAAGGCCCACCACAAATATTTTTAATTAAAGTTTCTCCACTTCTTTTTAAAATTTCAATTCCTTTCTTATTGAGTTAGATTTATTATGTAGGAGGGCTCAAAGGAGTTTTATTTACTGATTTGCCCCTTAGCTGAATATTCAAAGGAAAAATTGTCTAGTTGTAAAATTTCTGAGTTACACTTTCTATCAAAGGTTGTATAATTTTAAAGTCACAGCTTCTCCATTCTGTGATTGACTAATTGGATGTGGTTAGGAATCCCACTTTCCCCTCCCTCCAGAGATACACAGGTGCTCCATTTCTTCTCTCCTTTGCTGTTGGAAAACGTCTGTCTTGTATTCATGCTGGAGGATTACTTGGTTGTGTCCATCTCTCTTTGCCTAAGAACCTTGCAGACATTGCTCCTTTGCCTGTTGGCATTGGATATTGTTTTTGGGAAGCCTGAGCACAGCTTCATTTTCATCCCTTAGGGCAGTGGTTCTCAAACTGTGGGTCGCGACCCCTTTGGCGGTGGAACGACCCTTTCACAGGGGTCGCTTAAGACCATCCTGTATATCAGATATTTACATTACAATTCATAACAGTAGCAACATTACACTCATGAAGTAGCACCAAAAATAATTTTATGGTCAGGTCACAACATGAACTGTATTTAATGGGCCAGAAGGTTGAGAACCACTGCCTTAGGGGTATTCAATTTAATGGAAGAAATAAATTGAAAGGAGCCTGCAGGAATTGTTGAACTTGAGATACATATTTCTTCTCCACAGGTGATAACAGAGCCATGACTGAGGGAATCTTTATTGTTGGAATTAATATCTTCTTGAGAACATGTCATATAATCATTTATATCGATTTTGTGCCCTTTTGTCTTCAGGTTTAGTTGTACCTTTATGTCATGATAATTTTCTTCTATTGGTTTGTGTTTTTTTTACTATCTTTTTAGTTCTATGTATTGAGTTCTTTATCTTGTCATGTTGTTGTTGTTCCTCTATATCTTCTCAATTGATTTTATATCTTTGCTTTCATTTCCTTCACTGAAGGAAATCAGAATATGTCACCCCAAAATATACCTCTGACATAAAGATTATTTTGAACTGAACGCAATTAAGAAGAAGTAAATGCAGAAAAAGCAAGGAGTAAAGGCAGGAAAGGAAGTCTCCTTTGTCTGGAGACAAACTCTCATGTGCGCAGAGCTGGCACCAGAGGAGTCTGCAAACAAACCTTGTTAAACTGACCCTTATTCCCAGTTAAGTCCTAGGTAGACCACTCCAGCCCAGACCCTTTTGTATTGTAAATTTTTCACAAATGCACAATTTCTTTGTCTGTAAGGTATAAAAGCTTTCTGCTCTGGTCACTTCCTCATGTCTTCATTCTCTTATGAAGGTTTCCATGTATTTGTAAAAATTCAATAACATTTGTATGCTTTTCTCCTGTTAGTCTGTGTTTGTCCATTTAATTTCCAGACCCAGCCAGGGACCTTAAGAGGTCAAGAAAAACTTTCTCCTCCCCCCATGTGCTGTAACTAAGTTAGCTTTTCTTCTGTCAGTAATCTTCGTTGTTGTTCTCTTCTTCTCCTCACCATTTCTACTTATTATTTCTGTAATGATGTTGTATTGATCCCTATTTCGTCTTAGTTCCACAGTCTCCCTTTCATTTCATTCCATTACTTATTCATTTTGACTTTGATTTATTGCTTTATTAACTTCATGTTTTTCTTAGATTCTTCTGTAGCAAGAAGCACTCAATGGGAATTGGTCTTTTCTTCCTGGATTATATTTTCCTTCCTTCTTTTTCATTGTGTTTTTTATCTGCCATGCCTTCTCCCTTTCTTCCTTCCCTCTATCCCTCTCTCTTTCTTTGTGTTGTTTTTTCTGCTTTAGTGTTTGCTTAGCTACAGTGCTATGTTTAGATCCAGATTGGCATGAATGGCTCTGTCCACTTTCTAGCCAATATAAACTAGTAAACAAATTCTCTCAACTCTCCACTTTACCTAAGACCTGTCTGTCTTTTTCTATGACTTGAAGTTCTAAATCCCTTAGACTGCTTCTTGTGCACTCTTGTTCCTTTTATGTAACCAGAACCTGTACAGTTGGAGGTGTGTGGCTGGGCGCTGCAGGAACATTCTGCTGGGCTGTGCGAAGCCTTTCTTGGAGCCCTTGGCTTGTCCTACACCAGGGCTGACTCTGCCTAGTCTGTTCTGCTCCCAAAGGGCATGGAAGCCCTAGGCTTTAGACATCCCTAATTCAGTTGAGCTGATTTTCTGGCCTCGTTTGCAACCCTGACTTCTTGTAATGGCAGAACAGTGCTGCTCCTCTTGAGAATCTCCTCCCTGCACTCAGTATGCTTCTCTCCAAATTAGCAGGTATAAGTGCACATTTGAAAATTTTGTCTACTTATCTTCTTCTCTTAGTATGATTTCTAAGAGATGGAGATGAAGTTAGAGACTATAATAGTTTTTATCCTGTGCAATAAGCAACCTCAAAAACTCAGTGGTTTTGAAAATATTTTCATTCTCAGGAATCTATAAGTAGTCTCTAGTTTGTCTAATTAGGCCGGGTGTGCTGTGCTTGGCTGGACTCCAGGCTTCCAGCCTGTTTCGGGGATGCTTCATATCTCTACTTTGACCAAGACTGAAGGGAGCTTGTACCTGGTGGGATCACAACACTCTAAGAAACCAAAAGTTGAGTCACAAGCACATTTAAAGCCTCTATTTGCATCGTGACCTCTAACATATCATATGGATCCAAACAAGTCACGTGGCCAAATCTAGCTCTAGTGGATGATCAGCAGCTTCACATGGCAAAGAACAAGCTGGTAAAAGTCTGTAAATGGGAGGAAGTGGAAAATTGATGATCTTTTTCCAACCATCCTCAGAGACCCCCTAAGTCTTTTGAGAATCTCCTGTTTCTTTCATTTGCTTCCAGTTTTGAAATTTAGAAAAGAAAGTTATATTACTTTTCCTTGATTTGAATTGGGGTAAAACTTTTTCTTTTTATTAAATTTTTTTAAATTTGATTTTTATTTTATATTTTATTTTATTAAGAAATAGAACAAATCTTTGATCTGGTCTCAGTCTGACATTATTACCCAGAAGTCCCCTTACCGTCTCTGTAGGGTTTTCTCAGCTTCTTTAGAAAGTAAACTCCAGATTTTAATGACAATAATTTCCTATTACAAACCCAACTTTCTCCTGCTTTAGTTCTGTGCTTCTTTCTGGGGATGCTTGACCCACAATAAATCATTTTGGATTTGGCCTCTCCTGTTTCCTCTAGACATCTCTGTTTGACTCTAGTCTTTAAATTATACTTTATAACTGACACTAGGCATCTGCAGGGTGCACATAAATTGGATTGTATTAAAAGGGGAAACAAAGTGAGAGTATTGGCTTTCAAAAAATTTTAGTTCATAATGTGTCATCATAAAGGTGATTACAAGCGCTCTGTGCAGAGTGGGCTTGCCAACTAGTGGGTTCTATTTGGGATCAGGCCCCAAACTGGACTTTTCCACTTGGATCTGGGATTGGAGTTGTGAAGGGTCTTGTATAAAGGGCTGGAAGTATATGTTACATGTATATTGAATACATAGTATATCAAAGAATATTAAAGAAGGATATAGCATGTCTACTGAGGGTCTGGCAAATCTGGTTCAAAATCTTCACAGAACAACCCTCTCTTGTGGCCCACCATGGTGGTACCCTAATAGAACTGGATGGAGGAAGGGTCTAGACCAGTGATGGTGAACCTTTTGAGCTCGGTGTGTCAGCATTTTGAAAAACCTTAACTTAACTCTGGTGCTGTGTCACATATAGAAATTTTTTGATATTTGCAACCATAGTCAAACAAAGACTTATATTTTTAATATTTATTTTATATATTTAAATGCCATTTAACAAAGAAAAATCAACCAAAAAAATGAGTTCGTGTGTCACCTCTGACATGCGTGTCATAGGTTTGTCATCACTGGTCTAGATTCTCAAAGTTTCGTATTCAGATTTGACTCACCACCCTGTTTTCAGGCCCATGATTTGGTTGGCCACTGATCCAACCTCTCCAGGCATGCATTCCCAGGCATGCATTCCCCAGGCATGCATTCCCAGGCATGCATTCCCAGGCATGCATTTTCCAGGCATGCATTCCCCAGGCATGCATTCCCCAGGCGTGCACTTCAGCTGTGTTTTGGCTTCTCCCTCTCTAGGCACTTGGTCTCATCCTTTTCAGCTACATTAACTCCCCATTTACTTCCCATTTCCCCCAAAGGTGCTCACTTTGTAATGCTATTTGCCCTTTGACTGCATAGTTTAAAATAGTTTTCTTTAGAAAGTTCCTTAAGCCCCTTCCATTTCAGGGTCATTTTAGAAGACAGCAGCGGTAAGTGCAGGCCGCCACGTTTAGCCAGGCTGTCCCTTTTATGTCCCTCCTTCTTGTGCTCCCCTTGCTTCGAATGTCTTTGATCCTCTTCTGTGTTTAATCAGATCATAACCACCCTGTACAGTCCAGTTGGAATTGTCCTCTTTCCCCTCTTTATTGAAAGGAACTTTGATTAAGTACCAACTATATCCTACTTAATGTGTTAGGCATTGAGGTCACAAAGACAAAAAGACACACAGCTCCTGTTCTTCGGTCTAGTGTACCGTTCACTCGGGAGACTGTGCAGTGGGTAAGCATGTCTCAGACAGTTGGGTGATGGAATTAATTGAGGTAAGTGTGTGAGAGGAGAGTCTGCCCGAAAGAGTCCAAATGTCTTCCAGAAGGAGGCAGCATCTGGGTGAGCCTTAGGAAGGGGCTTTAGTCAGAGGCAATAGTTCGAGGTAACAACAGGACAGCGTGAGAGTGCATGAATACAGACTAGCTCAGTGCTATAGAATATGAAATTGTTTCCTTCCTTTGCACTCCCACTGTCATTTTAAAATTTATGACTTTACCATTTTCATGTGTTAAATCCAAATGTTGCCAAGTTCTCTGGTCTCTGTTTCTTTAACATTTAAACACAATCCTCCAAATGCAGTTTCCAAGATTTATAAATCCTGGGGGAGAAAGGACTCTGATTGTCTTGCTGACCCCAAGCATTGACCCAGTCCCTTCCTTTTTTTTGTCCCCATGCACTCTTCAAAGGATCTCTACTGAAGGCTTAGGAAATCAGCCTATAAGCCCCCCAAAGTCTTTTCTTTTTCCTCAGGGCTCTGCCAGCTGTCATGTTGCTGGGGGGTCATTCTCCTTTATATGTCACTTTATATGTCAGTTTTTCCTCCCCTGAGTTCCAAATATCCCCTAAATTTCCATCCTTTTGAGCTTCTGGGGGAAACCACCCAAATTCTTACTAATTTATTAGACAGCCTAGATCAGTTTTCCTAGTTAAAATTAATTGTTTCCACCTGTGGGTTTTTACAGGATTGTCTTCCTCAATTAAGCAAATTTCGCCTACCGCCTTTTAGCTCTGAACTTGCCAGTCTTCTCCATCAGATATAAGCTCCCTGAGGTGGGGACCTTGACTTGTTCATGTTTATATAATAAAGCATAATATTTCACTCGAAGTAATTATTCAAATAAATCACTCTACAAGCACCACCAAAAAACCCAAGTCTTTGCAAACATGAGATGGCATTGAATCTCTGCATAGTGGATTCTTCAGCCTGACACAAGCCAGTTTGATGCTTCAGCTGTTCCTAATTGAGATTCTTCTAGTCAGTGACAAAGGGCGGAGGTAAATGCACCACAAGACCTGAGACTCAGCATTCCCCAGGTCATCTTTAGGTGTCCCGTGCTTTCTTTTCCTGTGGTAACCACAATCACCATGGGAAGGGGGTAATGATCTCACCTCCTCACCCATCAGGAGTGACATCAGCAATGGGCCAAGAGATGCCGCCTGTCAAGGACCTGCAGAGGGGAGCGATGTCAGGTGGGATGGTGTTGGACATTGTGGTGCTTGTGAGGCTGTGGTAAAGGGGTAAATGGTATGAAAAGCCCTTTCCTCGGGGGATTGAAAGGTTATAGGGCTTTACCTCTGCCCTGTTTATCTGTGATAGCTTGTTCTTACCAATGACCTGAGGAACTTTAAAAAATTTCACTTTATCTATGTATGTATGTATGTATGTATGTATGTATGTATGTATGTATATGTTTTTATTGATTTCAGACAGAGGAAGAGAGAGGGAGGAAGAGAGAAACATCAATGGTAAGAGAGAATAGTCCATTGGCTGCCTCCTGCATGCCCCCTACTTGGTATTGAGCCCACAACCTGGGCATGTGTCCTGACCAGGAATCGAACTGTGACTTCCTGGCTCATGGGTTGTCTCTCAACCACTGAGCAACACCAGCCGGGCCATTATTTATTGATTAGTGGCACCAGGATTCAATTTGGCCAGTTTCACACAGGATCCTTTAGTCAATTGGGGTTGGCCAAGTTCTTCCCACTTGGACAATTTCTGTTTGTGAGTGCTGGCAAGGTATGTGGTGGTTGGGGTGGTCTCATTAATAATATTTCTTATTGGGGAGAGAGAAATATTTCAAATTAATAACCATCCATCTATACTAGAATCATCAGGGTGATCACTCCATAAATTACATGAATATCTAGTCACTCTGTTGTACACCTGAAACTAATATAATATGTCAACTGTGATTGGAAAAAAACCACCCACCCATCCTAATGACATGATAATAATGATTATTTGTAGACATTCTTATGTTGGAAATAAGCCAAATTTTATGTTTTCTGTTCTCTTCCAATTAGCAGCCTACAGCATTTTGAAGAAAATTACTTTCTTAGAAATATAAAAATAACTGTTTAATAAATGCTTGAATCTGAAGCATTTGAAATTTCTGGGTTATTTTCTTTCTTCCCTATAGGATACACTTTAACTTCTGACTAGGGGTTTAGATTTCATAAACTTATATGTTTTTCTCCTCCAAAAGCTAAGAAAATATGGCCTCTGCTTGCCCAGACATATGTTATGTAGATTTCAGAGAACAGGTTGGAGAAGTGCTTGAAACTTCATTCTCATGGGAAGTAGCCCCACATGTCTGACCTGGTCCTAGGCTGAAACATGAAGCAGAAGGTCGCTGGGAGTACGGAGGCAGTTCTGCTGCAAATGTAGAAGTGTGGGCTGAAGCTCCTGAGGTACTGCCTCAGCTTTGGGATAGTAAGACCTGCCCTGGAGCTAGGCTTGGTTTTTCCCAGTGTTTGTTGGGTTGAGGAAGCTGGTTTGGAGTCTTCAGATGTGCTCAGCTTTCTAGGAAGATAACAGGTTACTGGCTGAATTCCCATACTTTCTAAACTGAGTAACACAAGTCTTCTCAAAATTGGTGTACAATCAAGTAACGAGGCAATTTGTTCTCATTAGAAGAATTAAAGAAAAAAATACTCACTTCTTAAAGATGGAAAAGGCAGACATTATTCAGGACTGTAGCAGTAGGGATACAAGCATTACAGTGGGATTTTGCATTGGGAGAGAGAGATTGGGTTCAACTTTGAGCACAATATGGGTAAGTTGGACTTCATAGCCAAAGAGCAATTTGGGGGTCAGTCCATGGAAAGTTACTAAGAGGAAACATCAGCGGTAAGGAGAATTATGGCTAAAGTGACCTAAGAGAACTCTTACTGAAGATAGGCCAGGCTGACCAGATATCATTTGGGAGTGTCAGGGGGGTAATGAACCCAATCACATATGGGGGATGATCAGATATCGAGGGTGAGGGATTTGGTTAAATTGACTTAGCAAGGGTTCTTGCTAAAACTAGATTTTATAAGGACATGCACAGATAGGCTTAGGAGAAAGTTGGGGAGGCTGACTACAGTTGGATCAAGCAAGGAGTCTTTGTCAGAGGCCAGCTTGAAAATTATAGCAATCTCTACACAATGTAAAGTTTCCCTTCCATGGAATATTAGTATATAAAGTTTACTATGGAATAATTGTAAGATTCTACTTTTAATATGGGTGACTCATGAGTCCCTTGTTTTAGATAGTTAGCAGAGAAATTAGTGTATCAGTCAGGGCTTTCCAGAAAAATAGAACTGCTATCTAGTGTGTGTTCTCTCCCCCCCCCCCCTCATATATTTTAAGGAATTGGCTCACACAATTGTGGGGTATGGGGCTGGTAAGTGTGAAATCTGAAATCTGCAGTCCAGGCTGGTAACTCTGGCAGAAGCTGATGCTGCAAGTCTTGAGGCAGATTTTTCTTCTCTCTGGGAAGCCTAGTTTTCCCTCTTAAGGTCTTCAACTGATTGGATGAGGCTCACCCACATTATCATGGGTAATCTACTTTATTTAGGTCAGGGGTCCTCAAACTACGGCCTGCGGGCCACATGCAAATACAAATATTGTATTTGTTCCTGTTTTGTTTTTTTACTTCAAAATAAGATATGTGCAGTGTGCATAGGAATTTATTCATAGTTTTTTTTTTTTTTAAACTATAGTCCAGCCCTCCAATGGTCTGAGGGACAGTGAACTGGCCCCCTGTTTAAAAAGTTTGAGGACCCCTGATTTAGGTCAACTGATTGTAGATGTTAACCACATCTATAAAATTACTTCACTGTTATGCCTAAATTAGTGTTTGAATGAATAACTGGGTACTATAGTCCAAATGGACACATAAAACCAACCATCACAGTAAGTAAAGCTGGCGTCTTTGCAGCAAGGCAGAAGGAAATTCAAGGAAAGGATAGGTAGTTCTCAAAGTGGACTATTGTGTGTGGTGAGGATGAAGGAGGGGAAATGAGCCTACTGACATCAGGCCCATCATCCTGGGATTGGGGAAATAATGAAGAACACATTCCTCAGCTGGAATGTTCCCCATAAGATGTTTTCTATTGAAAAATTCCCGCATTGTTGGGACCAAGATAGGTAGTCATTTGGGCTGTGGGTGTGGTGCGGGTAGGGGTGGCCACAGCTCTGAGTTATAACATTTGAATGGTAGAAAGAACATTTGGCTGGAAAACTAAAGACAGGAAAAGCTGTCTCTTAGCCTGTCGTGTATTGATAAAGATAAAATGAATTCACTAGGATCCCTTTGAAACTTGAGGGAAGATCTTAATAAATATCCATGGAATCAGAGCTAGACAATGAAGATTAATCATATGGAGGCCTTTATTACTAATTTAAGATGTATAAAAATGTCAGTGACTGCAGTGTGCTGGCTTTACCACAGTATATTAGTAAATACAAAATATTTGTCAAAGGTTCACTCAGGACCTATTCCCTCAGCCCTGTTTTTCTCCTAAGGTTACTGTTCCACAGCTGGGAATCCCCTACCAGGACGGTTCTTCAGGAACCCAACCATCTAGATTTGGGAGGGATGCTGCTATTGGCTCCTATCCATAAAAGCAAAAGCATCAAATTCATCATTGTGTCTATGATAGCGCATGTCTACTGAGACAGTGGGAAAGATTTATGCTTCAATTATTAATAGGTTAGCACTACCGATACATTTAACAAAACTCATTCCCCTTCAATAAAAGGCAACCATTAACTGCTTCTAAACTCAGCCTATCAACTTTGGTAGGTTAAGTAGATTCGTTCAATAGTTGCATAATGTTCTCCTGTTTAGTGACTCCCCAGCTGTGGAAACATTTGGTTTTCTTCTCTAATGAAAAGGAGAAAAAACAGAATGTTTTCTTTCTTCATCTTCTTCTGTAAAGCTTCCTGAAAATGGCCTTTAAGTCAGAAACCATCACATAGTTGGCTGTAGATAGTCACAGAGTTTACTTCTGTAGTTCTCATGGGCATCAAATATGGGCGGGGCCCCATAAAACCTGTAAGCTGCCCTCTAAAACTGTCTCCATTTCTGTTTGGATACAAGATCCTACTGTTTCAGGAGCATCGGTGCTTTTTGTAAACTTTTATTCTGGTTAAAAATTTAAAAGGGAGCTACTTTTAATGTCTTTAGCATTAACTTAAGCTATAGTAGGCCTATAAAACAATCATTGAGATGCTATTAAAAGTATATGAATAATAAAACAGCCATAATAAGACAAGCTTTAAAGGAGCACCTTGGCCTTGGTAGCTCCCCCGAGGCAGAAGAAAGGCTTCTGGGTTTGTGGGGAGATATACCTTGGCTCTGTCCTGAGCAGTTAAATGTTGTTTGGGAACCAGGGAATCTGTAGCCCCATTTTTTTTTTTTTAATTAGGAGAAAAGGCTATGGGACATTTTCTCAGTTGTAAATGGCAACAGAGCATAATGCAATAATATTTCTAGGAAATAGCCTCAGGCTTCTTTGTTTATATGGGGTATTTATGAAGGCACAAGTTTTATGAAGTTGTTTTATTGGTTAGAGCAAAGCAACTTTGGGGAAATTGCTGAAGTTCACTGAGTCTTAGTTCCTTCCTTTATAAAATGGAATTAGTATGATACCTGTTGTGAAGGGCTTACTGAATTACCAGAGACAACATATATAAGGTACAGAGCCCATCTCTGGTAACGTGTCTGGTGTTTAATAATGTTAGTTCCTTTTCTCCTTCTGTTATTTTGAGACTAGAGGCCTGGTGCACAAATTTGTGCATGGGAGTGGGGGTAGGGGGTATCACCACGGGAGGTTGGCTGCTGGACCCGAGGAGGGAGCCAGCCCTTGGTCTCCCTGGGAAAGGGGCTGCATCCGCCACCACCCACTCCCAGTTCCCCCTCCCAGCCTGGGCCAGAAGGCCCCAGTGGGGTTGGGAGAGGAGGGGAGAGTTGCTGGGCTGGGCGCAGAAGGAATGGACGCCAGACACTAACGTTGTCCTAGGTGCCCTGCCACTGTCCGGTTCCCCACCTCCTCCCCTCCTCCTTCCCTTGCTGCCACTGTGGTGGGTGGGTGGCCCCAGGGGAAGGGAGAGGATGGGAGATAAACCCTTGTGTCGAGGGCTGACTTTCAATAGATCGCAGCGAGGGAGCTGCTCTGCTACATACAAAACCCCAACCCAGAAGCAGGTCTCTATGAATGGTTTAGCACCAGGGGCCAATGGGGGGCCAGCCGGCTGGTGGTGGGGGTGGCAGGAAGTTGGCTGTGGGAGTGCATTGAGCATCTGCTCCCTGGTGGTCAGTGTGTGTTATAGCAACTGGTGGACCGGTCATTCCAGTCGTTTGGTCGTAATGGTTGCTTAGGCTTTTATATATATATAGATTATCAGTGATCTAATATAATGTCTATAATATTTACTTGGTATTACTATCTAATAGACATCTCTTTTTATATCTATGAAATTACGCTGATGTTTGAGATCACAGTGAATAAATGTCCTTGAGTGGTTTTAGGAATTTCAAGAAAGTTGCTTTGATCAAGAATCCTAAGATCCTTAGAATTCCACCAAAACAATGCTTTCTTTCTTTTTAAATATATATTTTAAAATAAACTATTTTATTGAAAGATAGCATATGTTTAGAAAAATGCACAAATTTTAAATATACAACTGATTAGAATGTGAAAGTTCTGTGTAATCACCATTCAGATGAAGATGTACATCTCTTTCAGTACCCCAAAGACCCCTTCATGATCACCCCTAATCATTCACACTGTCCTCTTCCCCAAATAATAATGATCCTGACTTCTCACAACATTAATTAATTTTGCCTGCTTTTGAACCTTATATACATTAAAAAAAATTATTTTGTGACTGGCTTCTTTCATTTCACATTTTTTTCCCCCCAAAGATTCATCTGCACTGTTGCCTATAGCAAGTGCTTCATCCATGTTTCTGCATTGTATTCATTATATGACTATACCACCATTATTTATCCACCTATTGTTGATGGATATTTTGGTATTTTTTAGCTTTGCCTATTAAAAGCAGTGCTGTATGAACATTTTAGTATATTTCTTTTGGTGAATATATATTTACATTTCTGTTGGGATTATACCTTGGAGTGGAATTGCCGACTTAGCAGGTAGGCATACACACAATTTTACTAGAGACTGCTAAACAGTTTTCCAATGGTTGCACCATGTAGTCTGCCATACTTGTCCCCCTACAAGTGATGTATGAGGGTTTCCATTGCACTATATGTATGCCATGCTTGGTACAGTCAGTCTGTTACATTTCAGCTGTCCTGATGGGTGGGGAATGGTGTCTTTGTAATTTTGATTTGGGTCCCTGATGACCAATGAGCGTGAATACCTTTTAATTTGTTTATTGGCCATCTGGATTTTCTCTCTTTCTTTTTCCTTCTTCTCTCTGTTCATCCCTGTCTCCTTCCTTCCTAAGTCATGGTCACCCATATTTCAGGCTTGTGCTACTGCTCTGTAAGTCTACATATTAGACTGAACTTAGGCTGTTCATTAAGATTGAAAAGAACCAAGCCAGAGAGGACAACTCAGCACCGGAGGGAAAGCACTGGCCTGAGAGTTGGCATATCTGGGTTCTACTCTCAGATCCTCTGCCTGTCCTTGTGACCTTGCTCATAGTTGCATTCTCTCTCTCTCTCTCTCTCTCTCTCTCTCTCTCTCTCTCTCTCTCATTCTGGTTGGTAAAATAAAAAATAATTAAATGATTTATAAGAGCACTTTCATCCCTGGCACTTTATGATTCCCCATACTTGAGCAGAATGTCTACCATATCCTCACTGACTTGAACAGTCCGCCCTAAAGTGATCTGGAATAGTGATCATAAAAAATGGGTCTAAGAGTTGTTTTGGTGTGGTAAAGTGTGTCCTTTAATCTTATTGACAAAGGGACCTGGGTGATACAGGAGCTGGCAGGACTGAGGAACTTCTGGTTTTTAGGGAAATAGAGCAGTGTCTCGAGTGGTCCTATGAATCTGAGGCCATATGGGCTGAAGTAAAGAATTCGAGTCACTAAAGGAAGTCATAGCCCAAATCTTTATTGAAAATCGTGATTATGTTTATTCAGGGTTCACTAAGTCTTTGAATTTCTTCTATGATTCTCTACCTGCCCCACCTCTGTATGTTCATAACAGGACTGGAGACTCAATACAATGGGGCCCTCAGAAAGTTATCCAGCAGGCAACTGAGGGATCAGTGATGGGTAGGGGAGGTCACTGGGTGGTTCCACAGGCTTTTCTCTCCTTCGGGTACCCCACTGTGCTTCTTCCACCAAGAGGAACCACCAGGGACTTAAACTAGATTCAGTCACTATCTGACAGAATAGAATTTACTTAGATGCGCTTCTTAACAATACATAAGCTTTGTGGTTTTTTGTTTTATTGCTTACAAATATTTGATTTTACATCAAATTTAAGACCATAGAAAAATGTTAACAACATCATTATTCTATGCAATCAGTTTTGAAGATATATATATATAAACATTTATAATGATTAATTTACCTAGTTTGCCATTGTAGACATTTAAATAGTTTCATTTTCCTCTATCAGAAACTATAAACATTTTAGTTAATTCTGTATGTATAAGTTTAATTTTAAAAAACAGTTTATTATGGAAAATTTCTAACATACACAAATGTGGAAAGAGTAATGTCATAAATCCCCACGAATCCATCAATTAGCTTTAAGAATTATCAACACATGGCAGGTATCATCTCATTTATACCAGTCCAATGTCCCCTCCCCAGTGTTTGAAGCAAATTACATTTTATCCTTAGATAATTCAGGCCTTACTTCTAAAAGATAATAATTCCTTTTTTTAAAATATATTTTTGTTGATTTTTTACAGAGAGGAAGGGAAAGGGATAGAGAGTTAGGAACATTGATGAGAGAGAAACATCAATTAACTGCCTCCTGCACACCCGCTACTGGGGATGTGCCCACAACCAAGGTACATGCCCTTGACCGGAATCGAACCTGGGACCCTTCAGTTCGTAGGCTCATGCTCTATCCACTGAGCCAAACCAGTTAGGGCAAGATAATATTTCTTTATAAAAATTGTGGTTGTCTCTCATATTTGAACCATATGTGTATTGTACAGAAAATTGGTGCAACAAACTGTACTAGCTTTCTAACTTGCTGTGTAACAACCTACTAAACCCTAGTGGGTTAAAACAACATGTATTTGTTATCTCACTATTTCCATGGACCAGGAGTCCAGGCATTCCTTAGAATTACATGGATTCTCTGAGTTATGGTTTTATCAGGCTATAATCAAGGTGTAGGCTGGGGCTGTAGTCTTACCCTATGCTCAGGGTCCTCTTTTAAACTTACTTGTTTGTTGGTGAATTCAGTTTCGGTGGTTTTGGAACTGAGGCCCTCAGCCCCCTAGAGGCTGCGCACAGCTCTCTGCCACATGGCCCTCTCACAGCATGCAACTTCTTCAAGCCAAGAAGGGAGAGAAGTCTCCAATGGCAGCGAGGGCCCAGGCCTCTTTTAATGACTTTCACTTATTAAGTCAGGCCCATCCATGATACTCTCTTTTTTTAAAACACTTACACTGAATTGTTTTAAATTTAATTTTAAATGTTAACTGCTGGGGGAAAAAAGAAAATGTCTTTTAAAATGACCAGTTTTTATTGAAATACAGGATTTAAATTTTCACTGTTGCTAAGGAGAACCGTTTCATTGACAAACATAAGCAATGAGGGCATATTAGAAATACCGAAGAGCCAGGTTTGAAAAGACAGTCACATAGGAGAAAATTCCTTCCTTCCTTCCTCCTTCCTTCCCTTCCTTCCTCCTTCCTCCTCCTCCTCCTCCCTCCCTCCCTCCCTCCTTCCCTCCCTCCCTCCCTCCCTCCCTTCCTCCCTTTCTTTCTTTCTCTCTTCCTTTCTTTCTTTTACTTTTTTATTGAATTTATTGGGGTGACATTGGTTAATCAAATTATATAGATTTCAGGTGTACAATTCTATAATATATCATCTGTATATTGTGTGTTTACCACCCCAAGTCAAGTCTCCTTCCATTACCATTTATTGTACCTACTTCTACCTTCCCCCTCCCCCCATTTCCCTCTGGTAATCATCATACTGTTGTCTGTGTCTATGAGTTTTATTTTCTTTTTTAGGATTGTCTCTCTTTTGATTAAATAAAAATCAACTGATTTGGCACTTTAATTATATCTAAAAAATCCTTTCACTTTTGTCATATTCTATTGACTAGAAGCAAGTCATTGGTCCCACCTGTACTGAAGGAGTGGACATGAACAAAGGCATGAACAATTACTAAGAGGAATATACTACCCCGAATTCCATTTAACTGCTAATTCACAGCAGAAGTTGGCAAACTCTTTCTGTAAAGGGCCAGATAGTAAATATTTTAGGTTTTGTGGGCCAGATGGTCTTTGTCGCAACCATTCATTCATTCAACACTGCTGCTGTCACAGGAAAGCTGCCACAGACATCATGTAAATAAGTGGGAGTGATTGTTCCAATAAATCTATTTAGAAAAACAGGTTGTGGGCCACATTTGGTTAGTAGGGCTATAGTTTGCTGACCCACGACTTAGGATATATGCCATTCTAATATATTTTTTCTTCTTGAAAAATATGCTTCCACATGCAATGTACACAAAATATGATGCTATTTCATAACCTTCTGGGATGGGGTCATGTCTTGGGGCACTATAAGAAATAGTGATCTAAAAATATGTTCATGTATATCTTGTAGAGAGGCCATTCTCATTACATCATTCAATAATTTCTACCATGATGCTCCATATGAGGGATTTTCTTTGGAATTTAGTGGTTATAGAGTTTTGCTTTCCCCAACTAACTGATTTTTTCTCTATTATAAAAATTATGTAACTCACCATATTTCCCTTTGCATTTTGGTTTCTAGGGAGCTCAGAGTTGAACTTATAGCCCAATTATTGCAACTATAAAGACCTGGTAGATTGCATACTGTGCTTCTCTGCCCAGGCATTGATATTTTATCCTTATTTTAATTTTCTGTGTTTTTCTACACTATTGGGTAAACTTCTTTGTGGAATAACATTGAGTACAAATATGATTTTCTTTTTTTTTTTAAAATATATTTTATTGATTTTTTACAGAGAGGAAGGGAGAGAGATAGAGAGTTAGAAACATCGATGAGAGAGAAACATCGATCAGCTGCCTCCTGCACATCTCCTACTGGGGATACGCCCGCAACCCAGGTACATGCCCTTGACCGGAATCGAACCCGGGACCTTTCAGTCCACAGGCCAATGCTCTATCCACTGAGCCAAACCGGTTTCGGCCAAATATGATTTTCTAAGTGTGGGGAACTATAGCAAATGAAGGGCTGGCAGCTGGGAGCCAGAGAAGAAAAATATGATTTTCTATTCCTTGGATTCAAGGGACTACTGAATTTTTACTCATAGTAGCTCCAAATTAGAAACAGTCCAAATATCCATTAAGAGGGGAGTTAACAAATTGTGGTATCATCATGTGATGGAATTTTACACATCAACAAAAAGGTCAAACTACTGATATATACTACAACATGGAAGGACTCCCAGCAGACACTGTGCTGAGTAGAAAAAGCCAGACACAAAAGTGTACACACTGTATGATTTCCCTTATACCAAGTCCAAGAACAGACACAGCGAACTGAAGGTGATGGAAGTCCGAGAGTGATTGTCGTGGGGCAGGGGTGCTTTCCTGGGAAGGGCCAGAGGAAAGCTGTGGGGGCTAGAAATGTTCTGTAGTGTGAACTGAGCTGTTGCTATGGAGTGAATGCACATGTAAAATAATCATCCAGGTGTCGATTTAGGGTTAGTACACTTTGTGCATTTTACTGTGTGTATACACCTGCCTCCAAAAGAGAGCAGCTGATAATACAGCTCCTTGCGTATTTCCCTTCTCTGCTTATGTCCAGGTGCCCCCTGGAAAAGAACTTTAAAGTGGATGATCTCAAAAGTCCATAACTTTTTTGTGTCCCAAAGTTCACAGGTTAGCAGCAATTGTGCACCTTTATTACACCACCTCTCTTAAATGCATAGTTGAAAAAATAGGTAGAGAACTTCTCAGCCAAGCAGGTGGGTCACGGCCTATGGCTGTGCTGTCCATCCACTTCATGAAGTGGTGAGAGGGTGAGTGGAGGTTGGAATCCGGCCCCTGGGCCACTTGCCAGGCTTAGCAGTGTCTGCCTACAGCGGCACTTTTTGTAATTTGCACTTCACAGCACAGGTCATAGCTGTTCTACACAAAGACCACACTTAGGACGTAATATTACTTTTCAGGACTGAGTATATTTGGTGCTCTTCAAGATAGAAGCCAGTCTCTACCTGGGTCTTTGCAAACTCAGGAGTCTATTATAAAACAGAATAGGAAGAATCAATATCAATTCCCTCTCCTTACTTTTCATGTGTATATTCTACTTAATGATGTTAAGGATTCAACCTCTAGATGGTCTAGTAATGGCTTAATGGGGCAGAGCCATATGGAGTTTGGGGGAGAACGAATTTTTTGCTGACCTAAGAGATCTCTACTTTTAGCTGAGGCCCCTTAGAAGACTGAGCTCATCTTGACTTTTAAAGAGGTCAGGGTGGCCATCACTTAAAGGAAAGCATGTGAGCAAAAGATGGGAGGAAGCATCTAATCAAATCTATCCCAGCTGAAACACCAATGTCCCGGAAAGAAAGCAAGAATGAAAATCAAAAGCAGATTGAGATCTAAAAAGGCACTTAGCATTTTTAAGTGCTAAGATATAAATTTCCAGTTATATTATCAACCAGATAAATGGATGCCATCAAGACCTATCTATAGTTAATAATACTGTATTCCAGATTTGAAAGTTGATAAGAGAGTTGATCTTGAAATTTCTTATCACAAGGAAAAGTATTTGTAACTGTATGGGGACAGATGTTAATGAGACTTATTGTGCTTATTATTTCATAATATATACAAATATTGAATCATTATGTTGTAAATCTGAAAATAATATAATGTTATATGTTAATTTTTCCTCAGTTGAAAAAAGTAAAGATCCACCTCTTGCTGAAGTATAGTGAAATATCAATACATGCTAGACTATTGCTCAACTTATACCGCCTTTTCTCATTTGATGAGATAAACTAGAATTACAGGTAGGTGTGAAGTTGTCTCCATCACAATAAAAGAGCCTGTCTGGAAATAATAGTTATGAAAAAACATCCCAAGCAATATGATTTAGTAAGCCTAATTATTGATTACTCATATGATTTTAGTATTAGGTTAAGAAAAAAAAAATCTTGTATCTACTTTGGATACTTCAGATATATTTAAGTAAAACTTACATTTAAACATATACATAATTTTCTAGGCTAATTACTCATATTACTCACAAGAGATTTTGGAGGAAGTTGTCTTTGCAGTGCTATTAACTCAGTCCTTTTGGGATAATGCAGAAATAAGTCTGGTGAAAATTCAGGATATTGGGATCTCTTCCTTCTCTAAAACAGTCCGAATCCATGAATCCAGAGACTACTTGATGTTGCTCCTTGAACACACCCACGGATTTGTTGATGAACTCCTGACTTGCTCACATTCCCTTTGGTTGAAATAACAGAGACCCACTTCAAATCAATGTAAACAGAAAAAGGGATTTACTGAGGATCCTTCCTAGTCATGTAGATTTATTTTGTTAAGTTCATAAAAGAATTCCTGGGACAAGATTGCTTTGACATGTAGAGTTTAGAGGCTTTCTAAACTCTTGATTTCTACTTTAGGTCTTAACATGGAATTTAGATTTCCACAGCCCTCTCACTTGTTTTGCCCAGGAGAGGATCTCCTTGGTTAGTGTTCAGAAGACTCAGCTGGCACGGGTTCACTTGAGCCCACTTTCTTAGTGACTATAGTTGGCCAGGCACATATTGGGAACACAAATGAGTAAGAAATCCTGGCCATAAAAGGCTTGTGCAGGAGTTGAATCTATAAATACACAATTGCCCTACACTATGAGAACTACATAATGGTTCACTAAGGCTGTGGTAATAATACAAGGGGGGAGGGTGCACTTGGCATAGGGGCTCATGAAAAGCCTCAGAGAGGATATGACACCATCTCCTCTCTTGTCCGTATCAACCCACCTGTGGTTCCAACCTGTGCCAGGCTGTAGCCCTTGGAACTCTCCCTGTGGTACTAAGGATGCCTCTGTTATCAATAACCAAGTGGCCAGGCTGAAGGGGAGGGCTCTGCTACTCATGAATTTTCTTGGGGAAGTCCAAGGCCCAGACATCCCAGGCCCTGCCTCCTGGAACTTGAGTCTATAACACGATGAGCTGAATCGATCAGACCCAACTCACTCTTGTTCAGCTGAGTGGACAAATTAAAACAAATACAACAAAACACGACAAAAATACCTCCACTAAACTCAAAACAACAGTGTCAGGAGACTGTCATAGCTGTGAGGAAAGCCGAATATGATGGTTTGTGTCGAATCCCACCTGGTACAAAGGTCACAATCCAATTCCAGCCATAAGACCTTAACTTGCATTTGTGAGGCAAAACCTACAGTGAAGATTAAGAGCAGAATGGGCTCCTGAGATGATTACTGTAATGAATCTGGCAAAACTCCCAGTCTTTGCATGTAGGGAGGAAAAAATGGCAGCTACAAATTTGAGCTAATGTCAAAGGCAATCTATACTCAGGTACTTTGACGGTTTTCCTGGGCACCTCCTACCCTTATTTGAGTCTTAGTGTAGTGTATTGTATGTGCTTCAATTCATACCCATCTTGAGCCACGCCCTGTGGAGCAGGCCATCAATAAAAGGAAAGCCCACCTCATCACTGACTCCAGCTATGGACTCTAGAGCAAGTCTCTAGCTTCACTGTTTTTTGTTCCCTTTTCTTTAAAATGGGAGTAATTACTCTGAAAGAATAAAGATAACAAATGCGAAGTACTGACTGTAGAGCTTGGAACACAGTAGATGTTCCAAAGCTGGTAGTTATTATTTTTATATTATCAAACAAAGGCTGACAACTGTCTAGCTTGGCACTACCCTGAGTGTAGTCCATGGATACGTGCCAGTTGGCTAGTTGTTTGTTACCAGTGCCGATGACATAAGTACTGAAATGGCGAGTGTTTAACTTTGGTAATTTGACAGAGCAGTTTTATATCTGTTGAACCTAGTGATAAATTGTTGGTCTTGTGCATTTTTTAGTGTTATTTTTTGGATAATTTGTTTTTATAGTATCTATAACAATAAAAGCATAATATGCTAATTAGACCGAATGTCCTTCCGGACATCCTTCTGGATGAAGCTAGGGCTGCAAGGGAAGCCTGGGTCCTGGGTGCCAGAGGGAAGCTGGTGCCAGCAGCCAGGGGAAGGAAGGCCTACTCTTGCACAAATTTTGTGCATCAGGCCTCTAGTGTCTTTATAAAACTCTGAGCTCACAGCAATTTGGATATTTAAGAATCCCATTATTCTACACAGATTGTTCGAGAAACACTGGTCTAGTTTATCCCCCACCAGCTAACTTGCTGAAACCCAGCCCCCCAAATGCCTTCTGTATTATTTAGGGAACCTACAGGGGCATCTCCTGTGTGCTCACACACACTCCTCTTGGCCACCTCATCTCATCCCTCCCCTCTGCTGTGCTGTTGTTACTTCTCCTGGCCAGGATGTGTCTGCCATGGTGCCTTGATTTCCTTTGTTTGCTTCAGATGCTCCACTTCCTGCTCTGATCATCACCAGGGAAAAGTTCTCTTGCCCTTGGGACTCTGACTTGCTCCTTAAGCATAACTTCTCTGTTCTCTTCATGGTACAGCTTCAAGTGGTGAAGCTTTTAATCAATTCATGCAGACCCCCTCAGCCAGAGAGGCTTGACTGGTTTCCTTGGCCTTGGATGAGAAGGACTTTGAATTTTACCACATTATACAGAACAACTCATTCTCTTCCCAGCTTGACCATCTGGCCATCTGGCTCTCCTCCTTTGGGGTGTATCTTTCCTCTCCATTTGGCTCATTACTTCCTAGACTGAGAGTGAGCATCTCTCCCTGACTGCTGGGAGGAAGGACCTTGCTTCTGGACTCTAGTTACCAGTCTTGATGTAACAGGAAGTTGTCCCTCCGGCCAATCACGCTGCACCTTTATGTGATGGGGAGCAATTTTTAATTCAAAACAATCTCTCACTTCATTCTTTTCAGAGGGACCTAATGTTATTTTCTCATTAAGGGACTAGAATGACTTGTAGCAACACATGTGAATTGGGTAGGGTGGTTGGGGAATTGCATAAAGACTTGCTGAACACTTTCACTCTTTCCCTAAATGGAACGAATGGATAAATAAGCAAATTTGTTGGGAGAAAAATTAAGCATCTTCGGATAATGTTGAGACTATCTAATGAGGATGCAAATTTGTTTGAGGGATGTGAAAAGATGGGATAGAATTAACAGAGAACAAACATATATCATAAGATCATGATTGATTATTGTGTAACTAAATGTGCAAAGCTATGTACCAGGAGAAAAAAAATAGAGAAATAAGCCCAGGCTAATATTTATTTTGTTGCCTGTAATAGTTTCAATGTTAATTTTTTTGGCCTTAGATTCTAAAAACCATATTCCTGAACTTCCCTCAGGGAGCTCCTAATACTGACTTCCTACTATATTCTTTATTTCTTACTCTTACCTTCATTTTCATCCAAAACAATGTTATTTTCCCAGATTTAATCTGAACAAACATGGCACAGCTTCACGGAGTCTGTGGAATTATATCAAATTAATGAAAGATTGAAGAGAAGCCCATGGATAACATCAAATTCCAATGTTTGCTAGTCAAATTACAAAGTAATTGTAAATGCACAATTTTCTTAATTTATTGATTAAATCCATCAGGGTGACTTATTCCGTTGTAGGCAGCTTCTGATTGTAAAGTGGATGCCAGAGTGCCTCAGCAGCTTTTGAGGTTTAAACTGCATCCATAATGCAGTTTGTTCATTTTGACTAAAATGATTTAGTTCTTTGAAAACATATCAACTTTAAGTGTTAAATATTAAATGACCCTTTTTGTGTCTGTTGTTAAATTCTGTATGAGCTATTACTTTTAGTTCAACAATTTAACAAATATTGAATGGAGGGCACCGTGCCAGACCCTGGGATGGAGACTTAAGGGCAGATGTCATTTCAACTTATGGGCATGGGTGACCATGAATAATTTATTTCTCATTTTTGTTTTTGATATTTTTAATTATTATTTTCAATATGATGTTGGGGATAGAGATCACTTCCACATAGTACAAAATTATAATGATACAAAAGGGCAAAGATAAAAAGTAAGATAGTTTTCCTCTCCTTATCCACCAGGGACCCAGTTCACCTCCCTGGAGGCTACACTCTCCTTCCCAATGTAACCCATGCATTTCATCATGGGCATATGTGTTTGTTCTCACCTATATACAAAAAGTATCATACCATATATGCTGGTTTTCATTCTGATTTTTAAAAAACTTAATAACATGCCTTGGAAATCTTGCCATTTCTGGATGTGTCATAATTGCATGACGTTGTCATAGTTGATTTAACTAGCCCTTATTGATGACATTTAGGTTCTTTCCAGTCTTGCACTGTTATAACCAAGGCCGCCAAAGAGTTCCTTTGGGAATGCATTGTTTTGTCATGCACGTACTTTATTTTACCTTATCTTACATAGAGAGTAATACAAAAAATACATACAGTGTGTCTAGATTCCCTAACAATTACATAAATAAAGAGAACACGAGGGCAACACTTTTCACTCTTTTAGTTTTAAAATTTCCAGCTTCTCAGTTTCCCTGGAAATAAATGTTTCACCAAATCTTTTTTGTTTTGCTTTTGAACTTCTCTGAAAGCTTGACTCAGGTATTTTGAAAGTCTGGAAGCCCCAGACTGGATGAGAGTGTGGACACCTAACCAACAAGTTTGTAGGCCAGAGCTGCTCATCTGTGGTGAAAGACTGGTTCTTTTTAAAAATTTTATTTTATTATAATTATTTTTAAAATTTCCAATTCATCATAGATGCCATGCCACTGTGTGCCTCACACCACGTAACTCTTCCCATGAGAGAGATGGTATGCAAGCTGGCCTCAGCCTTGTTCAACAAGGCAAGCTGCTGATCATATGATTTCATGTTGTGTCAACATCAAATTGTGATCAAAGTTTTTAGCTACTGTCTCGTATTTCTTGTCCCAGACCCATTATAATTTGTGGATGTGCACTCTGTAGCACTGTTGTAGTACTCAAGACTCAGTTCCTCCCAATCACATTTTGTCTTTGCTCTGGTAGAAAGAACATCTTTCTTTGAATGGTCAAAGGCAACACTGAATAAAGAACAAATTTTGTTTTCAGTGTCTTACATATATCCTTTCCTGGGAAATCCATCCACTAAAAATTATGTTCAATGGGAAAAGTCACCTTGGTCAAATATTCACAATAATGATCATCAAAGCCTCTTATTCTGTCTTTAAACAACCTCAGAATTGGGATTGGTTATGGAAAATCACATGACCTGAGCTGAAGTAAGTGGTGGATCTCTGGAGACTTGACTAACAATCTCTATACAGTAGGTCCTCGGGTTACATCGGAGATCCGTTCCTATGGCGTGATGTAATGTGATTTTCACTGTAAGTCAGAACCCACCTACATAAGCACCTACGTCACTCATATGGAGCACATACACAGCATTAATGAAGTGAAACAGTAAAAAAAATTAAAAAAAGATAACAATTCCTGACCTTTACTTGTAAGTAAATAATAAAAAACATAAAGCACATATGTAACATACGTCAAAATGACAGAACTTTTTTTTATAAATAAATGGGAGATGGTGACGTAACCACGAAAAACTATGTATGTCAAGTCCGATGTAACCTGAGGACTGCCTGTATATAAAAGGCTAAATGACCATTGTGACCAGATGACCAGGAAACTGACTGGTAGTTATGATGCACACTGACCACTAGGGGCAACTCAATGCAGGAGGTGCCCCCTGGTGGTCAGTGCGCTCCCACAGACAACCTCCCGCGGCCAGCCAACCTCCTGTGTTGCCTCCCCCAGCCGTCTGATTGGGACTGGGCCAGACAGCCCTGATCGGCCGGGAGGGACTCCACCTGTGCACAAATTCGTGTACTGGGGCCTCTAGTATAGTAATAATAGCCTCTTAAAAATCCCAGGGAGTCTTTTGTGAGAAGAAAAAAAACCGCAAGGACACATCTTTCTGTTTTTTTTTTTTTTTAATTAAATCTTTATTGTTCAGATTATTACATTTGTTCCTCTCCCCCCCCCCCATAACTCCCCTCCTCCCAGTTCCCGCCCCACCCTCCGCCCTCACTCCCCACCCACTGTCCTCATCCATAGATGCACGATTTTTGTCCAGTCTCTTCCCGCATCTCCCACACCCCTTTCCCCCCCAAGAATAGTCAGTCCATTCCCTTTCTATGTCCCTGATTCTATTATAATCACCAGTTCATTCTGTTCATCAGATTATTTATTCACTTAATTCTTAGATTCACTTGTTGATAGATGCATATTTGTTGTTCATAATTTGTATCTTTACCTTTTTCTTCCTCTTCCTCTTCTTAAAGGATACCTTTCAGCATTTCATATGATCCTGGTTTGGTGGTGATGAACTCCTTTAGCTTTTCCTTATCTGTGAAGCTCTTTATCTGACCTTCAATTCTGAATGATAGCTTTGCTGGATAAAGTAATCTTGGTTGTAGTTTCTTGGTATTCATCACTTTGACTATTTCTTGCCACTCCCTTCTGGCCTGCAAAGTTTCTGTTGAGAAATCAGCTGACAGTCGTATGGGTATTCCCTTGTAGGTAACTGAGTTTCTTTCTCTTGCTGTTTTTAAGATTCTCTCTTTATCTTTTGCTCTTGGCATTTTAATTATGATGTGTCTTGGTGTGGTCCTCTTTGGATTCCTTTTGTTTGGGGTTCTCCGCACTTCTTGGACCTGTAAGTCCATTTCTTTCACCAGGTGGGGGAAGTTTTCTGTCATTATTTCTTCAAATAGGTTTTCAATATCTTGCTCTCTCTCATCTTCTGGCACCCCTATAATTCTGATGTTGATACGCTTGAAGCTGTCCCAGAGGCTCCTTACACTATCCTCGCATTTTTGGATTCTTTTTTCATTTTGCTTTTCCGGTTGGGTGTTTTTTGCTTCCTCGCATTTCAAATCATTGACTTGATTCTTGCGCTCCTCTGGTCTGCTGTCGGGAGTCTGTATAATATTCGTTATTTCAGTCCGTGTATGCTTAATTTCTAGTTGGTTCCCCAATATAACATCGAGGGTTCATTAGTTTTCTTGTAGATCTCATTAAGTTTATCGGCGGCTTCTAAACAGTTCTTGAGAGACCTTAAGAGTGTGGTTCTGAACTCTATATCTTCCATTGACAATTTCGTCCTGTTTCTTTGTCTCCGCATTTTGTTATGCTTCCTTGGTGCACCCCCTAGTGGTCTTTGTGCGCAGTCTTATAGTTAAACCTTGATTGTTGTAGCTAATACCAGGGAGGGTTTGACCTCCAGGCCAAGTGGCTATGAGAATCAGCTGTGTCTGCAGTGAGAGAACTTCTGTCCTCTAGGGAGGTGCTAATCTAGCCTTTGCCTGAGGCTATCCGGCAAATGCCTCTGTGCAGGGCTTGGGCGGGGCGGGTCGCACAGGATCAACAGGGTGGGCCGGAGAGAGCAGTTATGGCGGCTCTCAGTCCTGTCCCCAGGGGCTCTGCCTCTCTGAGTCCCAGCACCCGCTGCACACCTCAGAGAGAAAGCTGCACTCGCTCTGACCGAAGCCAGACAGTCCCGCTTCTCCCGTTTGAGTCTGGGTCCCTAAAGACTCGCCCATATCTGGAGCTCAGAGTCTGCGACTCCCTTCCGATTGAAAACGCCAAGCGCGCCCTCCGCCGCCAGCCCGCTCTGCGCACTCCGCACCTCAGAATTTGACTTCAGCACTGCGCCTCCTCTGAGTGTCCGTATGCGTTTCTCTTTCCTCCTAGTTGTAGGACTTCCACTCAGCCAGCGTTCCTGTGGTTCTGGGTGATGTCCGTTCCGTCTTTTAGTTTCACTTTTGAAGTAGTTGTTCAAAGCAGCAAACTCCGGCATTAACCTATGCCGCCATCTTGGTTCTCTCTTTCTGTTTTTAAAACCATTTTTTCAATTGACTTTTTGAAAAATGAGAATCAACATATGCACAAGTGATGGACTTGTTTATCTATGAGTGCTGATGCCATTGCCAGGAAGTTCTCAGGGCATTCTCACCACAGCAGTGGTCCAGCAAGCTCTGGTTTTCTGTAATAAGCAAAAAGAATGTTCAGGATGCAAAGGGCTGATGGTGTAGAATGCTGAGCGCTTGGTAAACTGAATCTATCCTCAAGGAGGAAAGCTGTAACCTTTCCTACAGCAGAAACACTACCAAAGTGGAAAGGTTCTCCCCTTTCATGTCCATGTAATTTGTATTAGTCACTTTGATATTATGAGACACAAAGAAATGTTAATAAATAAGACTCTGTAGTTTTTAACATATGGAGCCTGAGTGCTGGTTTTATTTTTTTCCGGCCACTCGAAGTCCAAAGATCAAGTTCTCACAGTTTTCTGACTTGTTCGCCTCCACCCCAAGCAGGGAATGGCTTTCTGCCCCTTGACCTTCCACACAAAACTTCTCAGTGGGAGTCCTAACACAGAGAGGGATGTGAGAGATGGAATATATATATCTATAGTTACTTTAAACTTCGACTATATACTCCTTTGAAAGACTATAGTCCCATATTACACATTAGTCAGACTTATGCTTTATAGCTGAAAGTTTGCACCATTTTACCAACCTCTCCCCATTTCCCCAAACCCCCAGCCACTGGCAGCCATCATTCTATTTTGTTTCTATCAGTTAAACTTTTAAAAAAATGTTTTTATAGATTTTTTTGTTTGAGAGAAAGGAAGAGAGAAGGATAGAGAGGTAGAAACATTGATGAGAAACATCATCAATCACTGCCCCGTGCACACCCACTACTGGGAATCAAGCCCACAACTCAGGCACGTGCCCTGACTGGGAATCCAACTGGTGACCTCTTGGTTCCTGGGTCGATGCTCAATCTCTGAGCCACATAGGCTGGGCTAAACTTTTTTTAAAGTTGATTTTTAAGAAGTTTCTGGGGGAAGCAGAGAAGCCGTGGTGACCTTCAAGACTTTGCAAGAGCTCAGAAGCAATGTGAGTAGCCAAAGGCTCTTCCAGGTACCTCTTCTTGGTTTCTCATCACTGCTCAAGTGCCTGCATCTTTTCACATCCTCTGGTCTCACATTTATAGGCTCACCTCTCTCCTTGTCTCTAGAGCTGGTCCTGACTCTCGGCTGGAGGGCTTTCTGAGGCCTTGCCGCATGCGGAGGAGACAGCTGCAGGTCATCCTTGGCACCCGTGTGGCTCTGACCTGAATTCTGATAGCTAAACACTTACTTTTGTGGTAGAATAAGAAACATTTGGTCTTGGTCCCCAGTTACTGACACTGCACCTGACACCTTGGGAATCTCCTGAGTGACAAGAGTGTCTTTGGTGTGCTAAAGATGTGGCTCTACGTCAAGGCGCTGCTAGCTAGCCTCAGGATGGGGGCTGTTTGCCAGAGATGCCAGCCATGGTTAGTTAGAAGCCTGGAACTTTCAGTCCCACCTCCAAACCTCTGTAATCATGCCAGTGTAATGAAACCTCTAAAAAAACGCTAAATGAAGAGGTTTTGGGAGATTCCAAGTTGGCAAACATACTCATGTGCTGGAAGGGTGGCCACTCCAACTCCACCGGGGCAGAGGCTCCTGGGCTCCAGACTCTACTGGACCTTGCTCTATGTTCCTCTCCATTTGGCTGTTCGTTTGTATCTTTTTTTTTTTCAGAGTATGTTTCTATTTATTTTAGAGATGGAGGAAGGGGGGTGGGGAGAGAAATATCAGTGTGAGAGAGAAATATTGATGGGTTCCCTCGTATACACACCCTGACTGGGGATTGAACCCACAACCTGGGTATGTGCCCTGACCAGTAATCGAACTGGCGACCTTTATGTGCATGAGATGACACTCAACCAATTGAGCCACAAGGCCAGGGCTGTATCTTTTATAATAAACTGTGTTAAATAACAAAATTCAACTGAGTCAATTTGAAGGTGAATTGTCTTTATTAAGCAATTCATCAGGAAACAGGGAAACATTCCATCTAGTAGCTGGAAGTGTTGTCCAAAATGAGAGTTTTTTTTTATGGGCAGAAGGGTGTGGTGGAGGAGATTTTAGCAAAAGAAAATGAAAGATTATTTTAAGGCCAGGTGATTTTGGGGGAAGGAAATGGCAGGGGTTTTATCATGCAGATTACCTCTTTAGTATTGATCAGGAAATTTCAGACTAGTTGGTTTAAAATTCCACTCCTGGGAGAGGCTGAAACTCCAATAGGTTCGTTATCAATTTTGGGTTTGGTGAAATGGCTTAGCCAAAGTGACTCCACTTTGGCCTCTCCCTTCCTTCCTCCCTCCCTCCCTTCCTCTCTCTTTCTTTCTTCCTTCCTTCCTTCCTTCCTTCCTTCCTTCCTTCCTTCCTTCCTTCCTTCCTTCCTTCCTTCCTTCCTTCCTTCCTTTCTTTCTTTCTTTCTTTCTTTCTTTCTTTCTTTCTTTCTTTCTTTCTTTCTTTCTTTCTTTCTCAACTATAATAGTGGCTACAGCATTTCCCTGAGTTCTATGAGTCATTCTAGCCAATTATCAAATCTGAGGGGGATGGGAGTAGGGAGCCCTTGACTTTGAAGTCACATGGGACAGAGTGTGAGTGACCAGGGACCTGATACTTGCAGCTGGTTTCTGAAGCGAGTGCAGTCTTGTGGGACTGAGCCCTTACTTTGTGGAGTCTGACACTGACTCTAGGTAGTGTCAGAATTGAGTTGAATCCTAGGATGACAGTTGGTATTGGAGAATTAGAGAATCAATTGATGTGAGGGAAAAACCTCACAGCCTCTACCCCTAGACGTGGTCTCCATCCTGCCCCTGGTTTTCCTACCTGCACCTCTCACCCAAGTCCAGGTTTTAATAACTTGCTCAGCTTCCAGCCCTTTCACACCTGGGTTTTCCCACTTGCTTCTGCCAAGCCCTCTAGCATCTGAGGTCTTGGCTTTCACCATCAGGCCAATGGATGGGTCCCTGTTGCCTGATGACAGACATTCCCAAGCCTGACTCCTGGTTGGTCTCTAAGCACTGTCTGCTATCTAATTTCCCACCATTGTCCCCTGTTTGCATCATTAGGACACCTTTTCTCTTCCGTAGAACTACCTGTGCTGCCTGCTCTATCCAATTTCTACTGCTCTATATGCAGATAGCACACAGGACTCTCCAGAAAGACAGCACCTTTGGGGGTCCTGCTCCCCCAGTCCCCCATTCCTGGCTAATTAGTGGGCTGATCGGTTCCTGGATCTGGACCCTCACACCATGTCCTGAGGCATCACAGCTAGATTCTGAGAAATGATGTCAGCAGTGAACTTGGCCTCCCTAGGACCTAATTAAATTAAACTGTTTAGTGCCAGGGCTTGGCACCTGGTGTAGCTTTGAGGGTCACAGGACTGTCATTGCCAGCCCACGATACAGGCAGAAGGGGCTGAAAGTTAGAGGAAAAACCAAGAGATTAAGGAAGCGAGAAGGTGATGGAGCAAATGTGCACGTTGAAGGGAGTCTCACAACCATGGTCTCTGGTGCCTTCCATGGCAACTATTTTACTAGACACTCAGTGATCAACAGGGTGTCATTGGAATGGGAGCAAGTGCTGCCCTCAAAGAGCAAGAACAGAACTGTATATGGACTCTGTGGCCCTTTTGAGTAGAGTGTGCAGAGAACATGGGTTTGGCTTCAAACAAACCTGAGTTTACCTCTCAGCTCTGCTCCTTTTGAGTTGAATAAACTTGAGTCAACTACCTATCTGCCCTTTCAAAGCCTCCATTTTCTCACTTCTAATGTGCGGATGACAACACCAATTTCTAATGAGATGATGCATGCACAACACCCAGTGGCATGCTTGGCATAAAGGAGGTGACTCCATGCCCCTCCTTCTCGTCACAGTTCCCTGTCACAGCCCCAGGGCAGAACAGTCCTGGTGGCTTTGCAGGACCATTTGCTGCTTTTCCCGGCTGGTACCGTGAAGCAGCAGATTGCTGCACACTGCCCAGTACCCACTGACCTAAGGTCAGCCTGTGTTCTGCTGCTACAATTGGTTCAATTGCGTACATAAATGTCTCTTAAAGGAACCAGTTGCATACAAAAGTGCTCATCAGTGAGATGGCATATTGAGGTTTTTGTAGGTACCCAATATTCAGGTGCATTGCCATTGGGACTGCTGGGATCACAAAGAGGCAGGCATCCCCCACCCTCTGTCCCCCACCCTCCTAAACCTAGGGAGTCACCCTGGAAGTCAGCTGAGTCTTTCCATGAGGAATAAGTATTGCAAAGATGGCAGGTTGCATGGCAGCCTTTTATTCATGCACATGTGTGCAACTAAATATCCAACAGATGTTTTGGGGTCTCTGTTACATGCCATCACAGTGCTGGCTGTGAGGGATGCAAGACACAGGGAAACAGTGGAAAATAGGTCAGCTCTGGTCAGTGTGGTTTGGTTGGTTGAAATGTCATCCTGTACACTGAAAGGTGGCAGGTTTGATTCCTGATCAGGGCACATACCCAAGTTGCTGTTCAATTCCCAGTGGGAGGCAACCTATTGATGTTTCTCTCATCAATGTTTCTCTCTCTCTCTCTCTCCCCCCCTTCCTCTCTCTAAAATCAATTAAAAATAGTTTGTCTACATTAAAAATTCTAGAGTCAGGTGAAGAGCTTTCTGATCTAGAGGGAAAAATCAATTATTATTTGTGAATTGGGCAACTTTTGTTTTCCTATTTGCTACAGAGCATACTTTTAAAAAATAAATTTTTTATTGACTTCAGAGAGGAAGGGAGATGTAGATAGAAACATCAATGATGAGAGAGAATCATTGATCAGCTGTCTCCTACATGCCCCCCACTGGGGATTGAGCTCCCAACCCAGGCATGCCCTGACCAGGAATCAAACCATGATCTCCTGGTTCATAGGTCGATGCTCAACCACTTAGCCATGCCAGCCAGGCTTGCTCTAATATGGTTTAAACTGTCTCAGAGTGAGCCCAGGTCATGGGGCTGGCTTTTGGGGAGCCCATGTGGAGTTAGAGAAGAACTGACTGCATGAGTCTGTTGGGAAAGATCCTGCATGGATGGAGGAACTTCATGAGGCATGGGTGGTTTTAAACACAGTCATATCCATTCCTACGTGGTGTATTTTGTACTGATATTATATTTCCTGGCATTTGATGAAATGATGGTGTGGCCAACTCACTTTCATTCTGACTCATTTGTGGGAAGGGAAATTTAATTCTCTGGGAATTCTTGTTTGTATTTGTGTTAAATCATTTGTCTGCTCTTTAATGATTTATACACTCAGTGCAAAGAGGTCCCAGAATTGCCTTCCTGATTGTCCCACCCTCACCCCTCCCTCATTCCACCCCAGGTTAGAGATAATTTAGTCTTGCGCTTTAGGGAATCCACCCAAGACACTACTCCTTAGCTTACTGGTTCCTTTTATATGTATATTTATATTCTATTGATATTGGGCTTTTAGATGAATATAAAGACTTGAGGGTGCTTGGATAGGTACTATGTGGTATTTTGTGCTATTAACATGCTGAACTGCTTTGCTTCCTTAACTCAGCAATTAGTCTCTTCCCAAACTTGATGCACCCTTTTTAGATCATAAATTGTAGTCCTCTGATTTATTTTTCTCGAGTTCCTATGCTTAATGTGGATGGGCCTTTGGTGCTCATTAAAACAGAGACTTCTATATGAAGGGCTGCTCTCTACGTAGTGCTGATGGGACCTTGTATATTACGCTTCTCCTTACTGGCCATCTATAATTTAGTATAGTGCTCCATTCATGTAATGTTTCAGCATTTGCAGTGCCTATGAGTAATTGTCAGTACACAATGGTAATAATAAATCAGACAGGCCAGGCTTAGCCCTTTATGGTCAGTTTCACTGTCAACAAGAAAGAAAGGCTAAAAATTGGTGACTGCCATTAACTGGGAGCTTTTCAGATCATAAAGTCAGAGAAAGCACATTTGTTGACCTTTATTATTAATACCTTTTGAGTGGCTGTTTAAAATAGACTTCCCTGGTTGGATAAGGAGTCATGAAAAAAAAAAAATGGTTCCCCATTTAAAAAAATAATTATTGCAGTTTCTTTGAAAGGAATGACTTATCTTGACAAAGTGAGTGAACTTGAGTTGTATATAGCAGGCAAACGATATAGGAGGCCTTGGGCCACATGATGTGGCCTGTATGTCACAGAGCTCCTGAAATTAGGATTTATTTTCTTGAAATCTGGACCTGGGTGGCTCATTATACAACACAGAGTGGTGCACACTGTGAAGCCCAATAGTGTGTCTGGGACACTCTTGTAAAGGTTGCATTGCCTGGGGACAGTCCTGGGAATCTATGTTTTTGTGAGAGATGTACCTAAAATGTTCATTGTTAACTGTGAGTATTCCACATGAACTCAATACTGGGCATTGTCTCTTCATAACTATTTTTCCTGGGAGAGAGATGTAGGGGTCGAAAGTTGGCAGGAGGAAAACGTGTAGTTGTCTCTGAGGAAAAATAACCCCTGGTGCTTGAACACTCTGGTGCTGTGTCATACAAACCCATATGAAGCTGGGTTAGATGAGGTGACAATGAATGAACTCTAGAGGCAGGTCAACCTCTAGATTTTATTTCCTGGCTCTGCCATATATGAACCAGCCACGTGGCGTTGGGTCACGTACTTCCATCTCTCAAAAGCTCAGTTTCCTGGTTTCTAAAATGGGGAGGAAATTCCTGCCTCATAAGTATGTTTTGAAGAGATGATTTGATTTGCACAAACACCTGTTAGCTTTTCCTCCCCCGTATTTCTGGAGAAGAAGTGTAGTCATCAGGCAGCATCTGGCTCTATAGACTCAGAAATCTTTTAGCATTCATGAAAAGCAGTGTGATGTCATGGGTTAAGACAGACCCTGGACTCTGTACCAAGAAAGTGTGCTGAGCAATTTAATTAGGATTACGGTTGACAAGGCCATCTCTTAAACATCAACCTGTAATAAATCATGTGTGCCTGTGAATAAAAATAAAATAAGTTCTACAGGTATACATCTTGCTTTCAGGTCAGAGGTTTTTTTTGGTATTGATATATAAATTAAGTCAAGGAAGCCTACTTAAGCTAATAGTACCTGTTTTTAGCAATAAAAATGGGCTGTAATGAATTTATTTCAGGATATCAGTCAATGTGTGTATGAATATAAACACACACTTACACACACACTCTTTCTCTATATCATGAGGGCTGATTAAAAAATTGCTGAGCACTGGCTGGGTGGTTCAGTTGGATGGAGTGTTGTCTTGTATGCCAAAGGGTTACAGGTTCAATCCCTGGTTGAGATGTGTACAAGGGGCAAGCAATTCATGTCTCTCTCTCTCTTTCTCTCAAAATCAATGAAAACGTATTCTCAGATGAAGATTGGAAAAAAAAAGAATTGCTGAGTCCCTTCTTGTGGGGCCATATGGTTTGATCATGATTGTGAACAAGTTAACGTGTAGATGATTTTTTATTTTACCCATGTTTCAGAGCAGAATAGGACAACAGACAGGTAGAAATAAGGGTCAAAACGTGGTCTTTAAATACTAGTTTCTCACAATGTAGAGGGTCTCATGTTCATTAACACAGGGGCTCCCACAACCTGGGTTTGTAGCGTCATTTGTCTCTCAGGTCAAACCTGAAGAATGGAGGTTAGTCTTTCAGCAACGAATACCCATCTCTTTATTGAAATTGAAGAGGGCTGTTAAGAAGAGGTCTACATAGCACAACTCGGGATATATGAAGTACTTAGACTGATATTCCTAAAACAAATATATGGTGAGCTGGGGTTCCAGAGAGCTCTGCTGGATTTCGTGAGCACCAATGAAAAGAGTTGGGATCCTCTGCTAACAAATCTCTTTCCAAAGAAAGGTAAATAAATGAAGCCATCAGGACAAAAGCCATTATGGGCAGTAATAAAGAGTCAAGAGAAGAGAAAATTAATCCCCTGTGTGTGTCTCTGAATACCATTCTCTGTGGTCAGGAATCAGGTGGGACATGTGTGAATCCACACATTAATGATGCAGGAGAGGGTTTGAATAGAGCAGAGACAGTGGCAGAGAGATTGATGAAGTTCTTACCAAACTGTGTGTGTCTCTAAAAGAGTTCCATTAAGGAGATGTGTCCTTGGAGTGGGAGGTGGTGGTTTTGCTTTGAAGGGTGAAGAGGCTGAAGCTGAGAAGGAATAGCAGTCCTGAAACCTTGAGGTGACTGTAGAACTTTAATGGACCAATGGCAAGTGTTGTGGGTTAAATGGTGTCTCCTCACAAGATATGTTCAAATCCTAACCCTTGGTACCTGTGAAGGTGACCTTATTTGGAAATGGGGTCTTTGCAGATACCATCAGGTTAAGGATTATATTGGATCAATGTGGTTTCTAATGTAGTGACTGGTGTCCCTATGAAAAGAGGGAGAGGACCCTGTGACAACAGAGGTAGAGATTGGAGGGATACAGCTGCAAGCCCAGAAAGTCAAGGATTTCCAGCCACCACTATACGCTAGGAAGAAGCATGGATGGATTCTTTCCTGGAAGCTTCAAGGGAGTGTGGCCCTGTCTCCACCTTGGTTTCAGACTTACGGCCTCCAGACTGAGAGGATACATTTCTATTGCTTAAGCCATTCAGTTTGTGGTGTTTGTATGGCAGTCCTCACCATTACTGAAGCTCAAACCCTGCCCCCAAACTCCCAGGTTAGTTCACTACTTGACAGAGAAAAGGCTTTCCATGAATGAATGGATGGATGGATGGATGGATGGATGGATGGATGGATGGATGAGTAGATGACTGGAGAGAACCTTTGGGAAATATGAAGTGGAATATGTAAAATTAAAGTATATGGGCTGCCATTTCCCAATTCTATGCTGATAGAAGGCATGGCTAATGGATTTTAGTGTTCTTTCTGAGTATTGCAGAGGATGCCTCATATGGTTTTTGAATTACTAATAGAAGCTGGCAATCATATTTTGTATTTGAGAAAAATAAAACCATAAAGACTCTTTTTTGAAACTTCAAGTTATTAAAAATATTGTTAAATAGAAGTCACAATTCTGTATACAACTACTTCATGAATTTCTTTCAAGGTTTAAGTAAAATTAATTAAACCCATATATATGTTTTTGTGCTTTCCATGTGCATAGATTTTACATTAAGAAAAAATATCTCGGCACTTCCGCCCGCCCCCTCCCCTCGCACACAGCCCTCCCGCCGGCCGATCCGGCGTCGCCGTGCCGCGCGCTCTCGCTTCAGGCGGGGCCGCAGGGCGCGAGGCGGCGGCGCGGCCTGAGGTGCGGGCGCCCCTCCCCGCCGGCTTCCCGGCCGCCGCTCCTCCCCGGCCGCCGCTCGTCCTCGTCCGCCTCGGCAGCGGCAAGATGGCGGCGCCCAGGCCGCCGCCCGCCGGGCTGTCTGGCATCATGGTGCCCGCGCCCATCCCGGACCTGGAGGCCCTCCGCGCGCTGACGGCGCTTTTCAAGGAGCAGCGGAACCGGGAAACTGCACCCAGGACTATCTTCCAAAGAGTCCTGGATATCTTGAAGAGATCCGCTCGCACCGTCGAGCTGGCCTGCAGAGACCCGTCCCGCGTGGAGCACCTGGCCTCGAGTCTGCAGCTCATAACAGAATGCTTCCGGTGCCTCCGCAACGCCTGCATCGAGTGCTCCGTGAACCAGAACTCCATCAGGAACTTGGATACAATCGGCATTGCTGTTGATTTGATTCTTCTTTTTCGGGAACTCCGAGTAGAACAGGAAGCCCTGCTGACAGCTTTTCGCTGTGGCCTGCAGTTCTTAGGCAATATTGCCTCACGGAATGAAGATTCCCAGGCTATCGTGTGGGTGCACGCTTTCCCGGAACTCTTCTTGTCCTGCTTAAATCACCCAGACAAAAAAATTGTTGCCTACTGTTCAATGATTTTGTTTACATCCCTTAATTCTGAAAGAATGAAAGAACTGGAAGAAAACCTCAATATTGCGATTGATGTCATAGAAACTCACCAAAAGCAGCCTGAATCAGAATGGCCGTTCTTGATTATTACAGACCATTTTCTGAAAAGTCCGGAATTGGTGAGAGCTATGTATGCCAAAATGAGCAATCAAGAAAGGGTCACACTCTTGGACGTTCTAATAGCCAAGATGGTGGGCGAGGAGCCTCTGACCAAGGATGACACGACGGCGCTCCTGGGCCACGCCGAGCTCATCGCCAGCACCTTCGTGGACCAGTGCAGGGTTGTGCTGAAACTGACTGCCGGGCAGCATGATGACGACGAGGCCCTGGCTACAATTAGGCTCCTTGACGTCCTGTGTGAGATGACCGCCAACACCGACCTGCTCAGCCACCTGCAGGGGTACCCGGGCTTGCTGGAGAGAGCCATTGATCTTTTACGGTTGATTCATGTAACTGCCAACGACACCACGGACATCTTCAATACCTCTGCTTGCATAAGAGCGGAAGGGGACGTCAAAAACATGGCTGAGGGCTTTAGGTCTCATCTCATTCGTCTGATCGGAAATATGTGTTACAAGAATAAAGATAACCAAGACAAGGTCAACGAGCTGGACGGCATCCCCCTGATCCTGGACAGCTGCAGCCCAGACGACAGCAACCCCTGTATCCTTCGTGTGAGCCCCCGCGTCAGGCCGCAGGCCGCAGCCCGCGCCTCTGCGTGCCCCTCCCCCCGCCTCCCCCCCCCCCCCCCCCCCCCCCCCCCCCGCTCCTTTGCCGAGGAGCTGCCTGCTCCCCGTGGGCTTGTTCCTAAGAAGGAGGCCCCTTCTCCGGCGGCCGGACTGTCCGGACTGTCCCCGGCAGCCTGTGCAGGTCGGGCCGGGCTCCCGGGGGGACGGGATGTTACAGGGAGAGCGTTGCGGTGGCACCGAGCTCTCGTTGTGGCAAGTCCTGTTCTGTGACCCTCTGTGCCTGAAGCTGCGGCTCTGGCTCTCGTCCTCGCCTGTAATGCGGGTGTGTTCTGGGGGGGCCGGCACGCGTGTCCCCAAGGAGTGGCACTATAGGAAGCAGGTCTAGTGCAATGACGAGGAAGCCCAGAACCCATGCCGCCTGTTTCGGTTTGAGAGAGAAACTTTAATTTCTGGAGCTTCCCTGGTGAGAGCCCTTCTCCGCACGGCCTTGCACTGACTGCGGGTGGAGAGGGGCAGACAGGCTGCTGTGGGGGCTTGGAGAGTGGAACCCCACGGGGACCATGAGAGCTGGCCTAGGATGGAGGAGATGGGGGGCGGGGGTGCATTTTAAAGTAAAATCCCTCACTGGTTTCTGTCAAGAACAGAAAAGGAGCCCTAGCTGGTTTGCCTCAGTGGATACAGCATCGGCCTGTGGACTGAAGGGTCCCGGGTTCGATTCTGACCACGGGCACAGGCTCAGGCTGTGTACTCCATCCCCAGTAGGGGGCGTGCAGGAGGCAGCCGATCAGTGATTCTCATTATGGATGTTGCTAACCGTCCCTCTCCCTTCCTCTCTGAAATCAATAAAAATATATATATTTTTAAAAAGAAAAAAAAAAAAAAAAAAAAAAAAAAAAAAAAAAAAAAAAAAAAGAAAAAATATCTCAATGCTTTATGGTCTTTGCAGTTGATTGGAGTGTGGTGAAGCCTTTAAGTAAAGACTCCATCTCAAAAGGGGAGCAAATAATAAAGCAAAGTGTGGGATTCTGGAAGTTGAAGTGGTCAATAATAATGGCATTGTTTACAACCAATCACTTACCAGGATGACAGGACCAATGGAAAAAGGAAATTACCTACCCACCCACATAATTGTACCAATTGCTAGAATCGGTTAATAGGCCATAAAAAAATCAATCCAAGAGAAGCATAAGGAGATATGCATGAGAGTTGATCTTTGTTATTATTGGTCTTCATTTGCAGCCACATTTGAGAATATACTCAATGACAGTGGGATGTCATTTCTGATAAGGTATCCTCTTGGTCTCTGCTTTCATGGTCTTCTTTTGTTGGGAATGAATTTTTTATTTTCTCTACTTTTTGTGTTTTGATTTTCATAGTACGGTGCCTGGCTTCAATGGAGAGGGAGAGAAAGAAAAGGACCCTTAATTGTGCAAGGAGCAGTACCAGGGAAGGTATCAAATTCCTTATGTGACTTGTCTCATTTGATCCCATTAGGTATTGACGATGGTTACCTCTACTCTACAGAGGCGGAAACTGATGTTCAGAGTTGTTAAGCCATTGGCTACGCTACTAAAGAGGGGATTCAAATTCAGGTCTGTTTGTCTGAACTGAAAGTCTTTTTTATTTTCTTTTTGCTAAGTCCCTGATTCCATAGCTAAAGGTTTAGAGCCAGATGTATTATGAAATTCAGTAGGGACGCGTATCCCACATATTACTTAATATTCCCAGTGGGGTCTGGGGCAGCACCAAGTAATCAAACCCATTAATATTTTAGCAGTTAAACATCAACATTGAAAGTAAATAGGATAAATAAAAAATACAAATAGCCTCATTTTTTTGTTTGCCAAATGGTTTTGTACCTATTTTATGAAATTTTTGATTTCCAGAGCTTTTGGCTTTCATAATTTTGGATGAGAATTTGTGGACCCGTATTATACTGGCTCCCAGGAGAGAGTGCGTACATTTATCCTCTTCCTCAGGGAACTCCTAAATGGAGAAAGCTAGAGTTAAAAAAACAAAAACAATTGCCTGATGCTGTTGCTCATTGGCCAAATTGACATACATTTGGCGTTTTAAAAATGAAAATGGTTTTAAGAACAAATTGGTAGTAGAAGCCTAATAGTCCTTCACAGGCCTCCTGAATACAGAGAATTGGGAAGACCAGGCATCTCCCATAGTCTTCTTGAACTAACCCCATCCTGGGCTCATTGAACTGTAATTCTAAGCTGCAAGACGCGTGAAACAGTCATTTGGACCTCACATGAAACTGATACTCTGTTTCTCTTTTCTCATCCCCCCTTACCCCCCTTTTCAGATATATCTGCTGAGGACTGATGGGCATACCAGAGAGCCACTGATATTTGTTCTGAATAATTGGCTTGACCCTTTGAAGATAAGGTTAGGTCAGATAAAATGAAATTTTCAAGTGAAGGGCCAGATTCTCATCCTAGAATATCTGTAGTTTACTTGGAGGATGGGTTTTTAGCCTTGTTCTATCATTTCATGATTCTCTACTTACTAGATACACTTACCCACACTTCGTCCCTTCTGCCAAACCTCTCCCACTCCATCTCTGTTGTTGGTGTCATTTGACCACCTTCCTCCCACTCTGTAGCCAGACCCAATAAGACAGAGCTGGGCCAATCTCATTTTTCTCTCTTGATTTTAATTATATGACACAGAAACTGAGTACATCAGGTAAAGGACTCTGGTTTGTAAGGTCATGTCCTTGCATGCCCTTCACCCTGGCACCTTGTAAAGGAACAGAAAGCAAGAAACTCATTCACATAAAAGAGATTTTAATATAGCAAATTCCAGAAACATGGAGAGAGAGAGAGAAAGAGGGTATGGAAAGATATATATTAAGGATTTGGTTCATGTGATTGTGGAGACTGAGAATTCCAAGCTCTGCAGTTAGTAAGCTGGAGACTCAGAGGGCTGATGGTGGAGTTTTAGTCTGAATCTTCAGGCTCGAGAACCAGGAAAGCCAATGGCATAAGTTGCAGATGGTGTTTGAGTCCAAAGGCAAAAGAAGACAGATGTCTCAGCTCAAAGACAGAGTCAGACAGTGAGAAAGAATTCTCTTTCTTTCTTTCTTTCTTTCTTTCTTTCTTTCTTTCTTTCTTTCTTTCTTTCTTTCTTTCTTTCCTTCTTTCTTTCTTTCTTTCTTTCTCTCTCTCTATATATATTTTTATTTTTATTTTTTAAAAATATATTTTATTGATTTTTTTTACAGAGAGGAAGGGAGAGGGATAGAGAGTTAGAAACATCGATGAGAGAGAAACATTAATCAGTTGCCTCCTGCACACCCCCCATTGGGGATGTTGCCCGCAACCAAGGTACATGCCCTTGACCGGAGTTGAATCTGGGACCTTCCAGTCTGCAGGCTGACGGTCCATCCACTGAGCCAAACCGGTCAGGGCGAAAGAATTCTTTCTTACTTAGCCTTTTATTCTATTCAGGTCTTCAACAAATTGGGTCACACTCCACATTGGGGAGGGCAACCTGGTTTACACATTTATTCAAATGTTAATCTCACCCAGAAACACCTACCCAGACATATCTGGAAGTAATTTTTGACCAAATATCTGGGCTCTTTGTCAAGTTGATGCATAAAATTAACCATCACAACCCTTGTAATCAATCTTCCGTAGGGCAGCGTTTACAAAATTTATCTAAATGATTTAGAGACCTTGGATTGGTGGAAGCCAAGATTGCAAGCTCTTGGGAATGTCCTGTCATAGTCCTTGTACATCCTGCCTACAGAAGCTGCTGAAGAACTTATGTATGCAGTTGTTGCTTCAGACCCCATTCCCTTCAACAATGCATCTTTCTAAGGCAATGGAGAAAGCTCAGCAATGGAGTGGGGCTCATTACCTTTCGCAGATTTTAAAATAAGTGGTTGGAGTAGATTAATGTTTCCTAAAACCTGGAATGTATACCAGATACTTTTAGGAAGTACATAAATATACATTTCTTTAATCATTTGGGTATTTTTATGTGGAATAGACAAATCTATAATTTACACATTATATTAGGGTAGGTAAGACATGCTGTGTAAAAAATAGGTTACTATACAGTAAAGAATTAACTCAGCAGGTCTGGGTGGTCCAAACCCTAACCATTCCATAGAAAGGTTTGTCCCTTGTCCTGCTCCTGGAAGATAACCTCTAAACCAGTGGTTCTCAACCTGTGGGTCGCGACCGCTTTGGGGGTCAAACGACCCTTTCACAGGGGTGGCCTAAGACCATCGGAAAACACATATATAATTACATTTTGTTTTTGTGATTAATCACTATGCTTTAATTATGTTCAATTTGTAAACAATGAAATTGAGGATCACCACAAAATGAGGAACTGTATTAAAGGGTCGCGGCATTAGGAAGGTTGAGAACCACTGCTCTAAACCCTTGGAACATCTGCTGTTAAGAATGGCTTTGCTTACTTGAGGTCTTGGGCTATGCCAGATACTTTACGTTAATATGGTTAGGGTCTTGGTCCAAACAGTATTAGCTTGACCTCTGGAGGGAATGGAACTAAGTTCAGCAATATGGGCGATCAGCCATGCCTGTGTGATTGACCCCAGTAAAAAACTCGGATACCAAGCCTGGTTGGAATTACTTCATCCATGATGTTACAAATCATTGCTAGGAGAATTAAGCACTGTCCATGGGACTCAACTGGGAGAGGACAAATGGAGGCTGTGCCTGGCTTCTCCTGGACCCTGTCCTGTGTGCCTTCAGTGTGGCTAATTTAATCTGTTCACTGTAATAAACTATAATTGTGAGTAGCATATAGCTGTCTAAGTTCTGTGAGGCGTTCAATTGAATCACTGAATCTGAGGGTGATCTTGGGGACCCACAAACATAGCCACAAAATCTCAACAGCTTAACACAATTATCTTTTGCTGTTCAGGTAAAGTTTAATCAGAGCTGGACACTCTTCAGGCCAACACTCCTCTGAACAGCTGGGGAATTGAGTGTTGCCATTTCGGAGTCCATGGTTTCTAGTCACACAGTTGACAGAATGGCAACTGACATTCACATAGATGACAGAATGAGAACAAGGGAAAACATGCAGGATGTTTGAGGGATGCTTCTTGTAAGTGTATCATTTTTGCCCAGGTTGCATTGGCCAGAATCCAGCCACATGGGGCCAACCTAATGCAGGGAGGTTGAGAAGGGTAGCTTCCTGTGTCACCAAGAAGAGGAAATTAAAAGAAAAAGGAATAAGAAATTAAGTTGGTGAGTCTAATTAGTCTTTATCAAATCTTTGACTTCATGGATATCAATGGTAAGGCAAAGTGAAGTTTATATAAGTATAAAAAATGTGTTGCATAAAGAAAGGTATTATAAAAAAAGTAATTATGACAAAAATTCTGAAGTGGTAGATGAATAACTGAAGTCTGGATAACATTGGACCAGATAATGGCCATGGGGATATTTTGGCTATAAGATGCTTCTGTGATGATACCGACTAATTGTCACCACAGTCTTCTTCAAGATCCTGGGACTGTTAGCTTACAGTTTTAAGAGTTTAGAATTTTACGTCAATCTGTCTCTAAATCTAGATTAGGAAAAAATAATGGCTAGAAAACTTTATTTTTTTAACATTTTGCTACATCAAAACTGAATGAACATTTAATTTTCATTCAACATTTTCTTCTTAGGAGCAACTATAAGAACAATTCTTTTCCAGCCTATGTACTAGTATATTATTTTTCTCTTTTGAAATAAAGTTCCATCCTGGCCAGGTATAGCATATTCCCTTTAAAACTTCTGGCTTATTCCTACCATATGATTTACATGGCTTCGTGAACATTTTCTTGTAAAAACTATAGCAGGAAGTTTGAAAGCTCAGGGAAAACTTTTGACAGGTGACAAATCTTTTGAATACAGTGAACTTCTCAAAAGCATTTTTTCTAGGTAAACTTTCGTTCACCTTGTGAAGCTAAAAGAGAAAAAAGGACAAACATATAACAAACAAAACCATGTTGGCAGAAAAGCTGTATTAGAAAATTAGTATTCTACACAGCCAACAGTTACACTGCCTGACAATAACTTTAATAAGATAGTAAAATAATTTTAAAACATCCAAGCTTCTAGAGATCCCATAAGAGTCTCTTATAGAATTTGAGAATTTTGGAATCTGTGGAATTCAAGGGGCACCTCACCTTGTTCATCCCTCAGCCTTTGCCAGGGCTGCCTGAAAAGCACCCAAGAGTTTTAGGAGTTGATTGACCAGCTCTGAGCTCTTTTTCTCAGCAGAACCTCTTATCAGTTGATGTTTAGGACTATGTCACAACTTTGGAAAAGGATGAGTAATTTTTACCCAATGCCATAAATCCTTACACTCGGTCTGCAGTTTACTCTGCTATTTTGAGACAAAATGGCAACCTTTAAAGTGTTCCAATAGAGAAATTTCCTACAGTATTAAACAGCTTGTAGTAAAATTTGGTATAGAATGAGAATAGGGAAACTTGATTGTTTTGAGTGGGGTCCTTACTTCAGATGGCTATGATTCCATCTTATTATTAGAAATATTTTTTAAAAAAGACTCCAAAAACTTATGCCAACTGTAGGTGATATATGTGAGATGTCTATCAATAACCTAGAAATAAGGTGGATTAATTAAATAGTACTAAATTAGACTAATTAGATAAAATTAAATGGCATGTGTTGGCTCCTGGGAGTCTAGAAATGAGATTGTTGAATTGAGTAGAAATAAATTAGACTACTTAAATAAAATTAAGTAGAAGCTGTCAGTTCATGGGAATAGCTCTTTGACTTGTAATTTAACCAGTGATATTAATATAGTATAAGAAAGAACATTTATTTATTACAGCATAAAAAGTGGATTCAAGAGAAGCAAACTCTGCCAATATCCCTTAGTACTACTTACCTATTTTATATGCTCTACATCCAAACTTCTAATTACCCAGCTTCCTGGGATACTGGAAATAACAAACCCATTCCAGTAAATTAAGCAGAAATGAAATGTATCATATGATCTTGGATAATTCCACAAGTGTCTGGGGCTGGGGGTCAGTGCTCTGCAGCCTAAAGCAGAACTCATGGTGGATGGCTTCAGGGATGATCCCATTCTATCAAGCTGTGATAGAGTGCACTATTGGTGTTGGAAAGAAGAACTCAACCATTGGTCACTGCTGCCTTAAAAGCACCTTCAATGCCCGCCCCAAACAAATTCGATTCTGCACAACTCTAGGTTAAAAATCTCATGAGGATGTGTTTGATTGGAAAAGTCTTGGTCACATGGCTTCACCTTAGCTTCAAGGGAGTCTGAGAAAGTAGACTCTCTGATGCTACCTTGTTAGATGCCACTCATGAAGGACAAAGTCCCCAAATATAGAAAGCATACAAAGGCCTGGCACAAGGGAAGAGCCAGATGAGAGAATCAGCACTCTGGTCACGGGAATGCCACATTGCCCATTGTAATGAAGATACCATTCTGTATTATTCATTGGTTTTGACCTGGGAGCATCTGACTTCCTTTGGGTGTAGTGGAAAAGTCAGTTTCTAGACCTTCCAGGCTGTGGAACAAACTTGAGCCATAATAAACTCATCAAGCATGCCGAGGGAGGCCCTCTGCTGCCAGCCAACCAGCCAGCTTTCCCCTGGCAACATCCTTTGTTTTAAATCTCAACAGAAATGTCTTAGATTACATTCAAAACAATCCTCAACCAAGTGGCCCAACATAAAAAAGAGGATGACAGGAATTGCTTTATTACCAGGTACTGTTTTGATTAATGTGAATTTCTACTTTAAATGTGCTCAGGTTGGGAGTTGTGAACCATTTCAGCTGGACTGACAGGTGAGTGAGGGGCCCGGGTGCAGGGGTGTGGGTGAGCATGGTCTGTTCCAGGTGTAGGCAATGTCCATAAAGAATTTAAAAACAATAAAACCAACTAAAAGTTGATGCACTCTATATTATCACCATGGGTCGGCAATTCTAAACCATGTCAGTGATAAATTCCTCCAATCCAAAAAAAATCTTTTTTATTGGCTATATTCTAAATGATTATTAAAATTATGTTTGACGTTTACTAACACACATGCATCTTAAATTAGCATAGTTTTATTTCTTATTCTTTAATAATGACTGCATTCCACACGGCAGTTACTTTGGAGAACTCGTTACATACTGGACTCGGAGGTCTGTGGACTCAGCCACATGTTTGTTTTGAGAGTAAATGTGTCAAGAATGATCTGGAATTGTTTGAGCTCGCTTTGGGCACAGCATGTGTCTCCCACCCTCATGATACTGTCGATTCTGTGTTTAAATAGCAGATGTGAAATACACAATGATAGCCTACTTAATATGAAGACGAAGATGCGGAATCTGAGTTTTTAAAATTCCATCACCCTCTGTGACCACCTGGAGATTTTGTGCTTAAAATTGAAAACAGGAACTTCAAAATGTAATATTTTTGTTTGATAACTGCAAATATTACTTCATAAAGGAAATATTCTACTAAATTTTGAATAACATCCTTAAAATAGAAATTTCTTCTAAACATTTTAATCACTTTACAACTAAAGAACAAATGCATCAAAAATAGTGGCTATGGCTCATACCACATGATTATAAGTGAAAATAATTTTATCCGATGGAGAAGGGTGAATTGAAAAATTATCTGCTCCAAGTGTCAAAGTCCTAGGTTCTCTGTGAGGGATGTCTCAAGATCCCTGAGGATTTGGAGTAATAATGTTGATGGTTAATCCTCGTCTCACCGTGGCCAAGTGAGTAAGGTGCATTCCACATTGGCCCTGTGGCATTCTTTCCAGCACTACTGCAAATATTATGCCTAAGAGAAACAAACAGCAAAAAGTACAAAGAACAACAACAAATCATAAGTTTTATATTAAGACAAAGAACTACATGCAAAATTAATAATAGTGATAATAACAAAATATTGGGTGGAAGACTGTTCATTTGGATCCTGGTCTCTTACCATCACCTCTAGGTTCCCACTTCAAGGAACAGTTCCCTTTTGGGGGTTCCAGTTAGGTGCTGTGTCACACACGGCAATCCTGTGAGGTCGATCCGGGGGTCATCCAATTAGCAGATGAAGGAACTGGGAGGGGGGAGATTAAGCAATTTGTCTGAAGGCTCAGTAAAAGGAGCTGGGAGTGAAACCTGTCTTTCTGGTTTCAAAGCCAGGTTTTTTCCACTCTCTACCTCTGAAGAGCAGAAACTCATCATCTCAAATTGTCCAGGGTTTTCTGAAGTCTTCGTCTTGTGACCATCATTCTTTCCCTCCATGCCTTGGTGCTGCTCAGAACTGAAGGCAGTTTTGAGCAGTGGTCACAGGGCATGGTTAAGCTGACCACTGACTGGGGACAGTCCGAGCTCCTTTCCTCCTCCAGGCTCTGTGCAAGAGGCCTTCTCCACATCCCATCTCTGATCTTCTCCAACCAGCTTCATAGAGGAGGGAACCCAGGCTCAAGGAGAAGCATCGCCTTTGTTTCTGAAGGAGAGCAGGCCCTCCTAACTGCCGCATTTCACACATGTTCCAGCTCATCTTGCCAAGTGCTTCTGGTCCTAATCTTTGATGGAAACTTTTAGATTTTCTTTGTTTTTAGCTTCCAGGTTTGGGGCTTTCCTGTTATTGCTTCAAGGACCAGGCAGTGGTCACATTCTCTCTTGCTGAGCCCTGAGAGCTTGCAGGATCAAACCCCAGGCATGACTGGAAGGGAAGGGGAAGGCAGGAGGTGGGAGTGTAGGGAGGGTGGGAATGCTGTTGGGTCTCCCTTCTCCCTCCTTCTTTCCCAGTCTGAGGTAAGCATGGGACTTCTGTCGGCTGCCATTCAAATAATTTATTTTTGTCCTATTCCCATTATTTCATCATTTCATTTTTTAGATAGGCAAGAAATTCACTTGTTTTAAATATCAAAAGGCATACAAGGTACCCTTGTCTCACTCCCACCCCCACGCCCAGTTGCCCTGCATCTCTTCCCAAGGGAAACCACTGTTACAGTCACTCGTGTGCACTTCCAGAGTGGTTACATGGGTATCCATGGAAACACAAGCAAGTACTCCACGATATTTATGCCCAGAAAACGGTAGTGTCCCATACTGAATTCTCACTTAATGATGTTTTCCATGGGGGATGGGAGCGAGGGGAGATGAGGAGTCTCTGACAGCTGTCCAAGGAATTTGCACAATTGCTCAGTGAACTTAGAGTGGTGAGCCTGAGGAATGTCCGCTGGTTCAGACTAGTAAGTATGTGCTGGACTTCTTTCTGATTTCTTTTCTTTTTCCCCTCTATCTCTTTAGGCAAATGCTCTACGTGTTTGCCACTATCTTGATCTGCCCAGCATTGTTGATCTCGATCTTTGTTGCCGAGACACAGACTCTCACTGAGCAGTTCCCCAAATTTGGTCTCACGGCACCATACGCCTTATGCCAAACAGACACGGGTCTCTGCCGCAGACTGTCTCCCATCAAAGCATGCGGATCCGCTCCTGTCAGCTTCAGTGAGAGATCCAAAGGCAAGTTTGCCTCTTGGAATGAATCTGCCGATCAAGCGTAATTGTGCTTGGGTGAATACTCCATGAATAATCAAACTATTTCTGCTTCACGACTCCTGGGAATGCAAACCTCAGTGATGCCAGTTCAGAGAGGCCCCTAGAACTGCTCTTGTCAAAACACCATGTGGGGGTTCTCCTGCCAGCCAGCATTACCCGGCACTGCCAATCCCTACTCGAGATTTCAGTAAACATGTTGAATGGAAATCAACTGGTTAGTTTGTGGAGTTAAATGAGTCTAGGAACACGATCAGTGAAGCAACGTGAGGAAGGGGGCAAGCTTTCTCCTCATTCCTGTCAACAGGCTGCTCCCACCTGGTCCGGAGGTGCCAGTCACCTGAGTCTGGGTGGCATCCGAAAGAAATCTGCTCCTAGTCCATCCAGCCATTAAAAAGTACTATGGCAATAATCCCAACAAATTCTTCAGAGATCACTTCTTCATGGTGGTTCTTTTCTTTTCCTCCTATGGCAAGGGCCCTGAAGGCACCGTAGCCTTCCAGGCATGTAAACATTCTTGTGGTTTAAAGTGCCCTGTGGGTGCCTGGGTCTCCCCTTTTCCCACAGTTGTGTTATTCTGAGAAGTCACTTGATGTCATGTGCTCCATAGGAAGCGTCTCCTCACGTGGGCCTTTGTACCTGGTGTCACTGGGAAGGGAGGGCTGGATTAATAGCACAGTTGGTGATGTGGTAAGACAAACGGCTCACCTCTAGGATTTCCTCTGCATCCACCTTTGGAGAGAGTGAGGTGGGTCACCCAGGGGTCACTGTCATGGCTGCAGTGACAGTGGATGGTTACAGGCTGCACAATTTGGACAGAGAGAGGCAGAGCCAATGGAGGGAAATGGATTCTCTCCTGGGTAAAGGCAGATGGTAACGATCAGCTTCACCTTGGACTCTGTGTCCCTGTGCATGTGAGAGCTCTCAGGTTCCAAGGCCTCCTTCCCTGTTCAGTGGTGCCCAGAGGAAAGGGAAACAGCGCCTTTCTGGTGAGGCCAGGCTGTAGGTCTGGGTGGAGAAGGGGGAAGGTGTGTCTTCTTTCTCTGAGAAGCGAACCTCATTTTCTAAACTCCCAGGGATTTCTTCAGTTCTTTGATTTCTTCCCTCTGTTTCCTGCATTGCAGTCTGAGGGGCTCAGGAGAGCGGAGGGCTGTTGGTCCAGAACCCTACCTTTGGGAGGTGAGCAAATTACTTTTCTTCTGGGACCATCCATGTTCCAGTCCTCTTCTCACTTCTTGAAATTCTTACCACCATCACCACCTCTCCTGTCCCTCCCCATAGGTTCTGGAGTCTGTGTCCTCAGGAAATGCAGGGCCTCCATTCCTACTAGTTAAGGTGCAATGGGAACAGTCCTGTTACATCGCTGCTCCTCCCTTCTGTCTATGCCTTAGTTGTTGTGACTTCCATCACTCCCCCCACCCCCAGGGGGTTCAGACACTTGAATCCATGTCCTGTGGAGGCCCTGATGGTAGATGCCCCCTTGCTGATTTTGAATATCCATTTCAGTCTCTGGTTTCTCTTCTGGAGCTGCTGCAAGACCCCGAGTTCCTGCAGAGGGACTTTCCCATGGCAAAGCCCCCCCCTGATTTTCCTGGTTTAAAATGTGGAGGGCCATCCTCAGTGATTCCATTGCTTTATTGTGTTTTTATCATGAGGCCGGGAGGGCATGGAGCCAGACAAACAGGCTCCCCCCTCCCACCCCGTTACTGGGAGTAGACTTTGGGAAGTTTCAGGTTTTGGGGCTCTGGCCTGTACAATGGAAGAATGGCACCCACTTCTTGGGCTCCTGGTGGAACAGTAAATGAAATGATGTTCATATGCCACCTGACCTGCAATCATGTCAGTTTCTTTTTCCTTCCCTTTCTGTTAACCCAATCCTGCCCCTGTTGTTAGCCCATTTCCATCTGCCTTTCCCACAGCCAGGACTTCACACCTGGCTTCGAGTCCACCTTTCTCTATCTTTAGCATGCCCAGCTGTTTTCCCTGATAGCTGTGAGCCCCGCTTCCTACACAATTTGTACAAGGTGCAACCCGAGTGAGTGCTAGGAATTAGCACATACATTAAAAGTCTCCTGTAAGCATTTTGCTGAACACAGGGATGCAGAGCCCGTTGTTTCCAGGCAGATGTTGGTTGCTCTTAGGCAACATGAAGGGAGGCTGGGCTTGTGAAGACAAGCAGAGGCACACCTACTGGCAAGCACCAGAGCTTACTTATCTGAACTGGGCAGGGCATTCACCTTCCCTTGTGGCTTTAGGAAAAGGAGGAGATAGAAGGCACAAAGGAATTGCAGGCCGTGTTTCCAGCCATGGTTTAGGATGATGGGGTGGGGTTCATGGATCTGATCACCTTCCTGTCGTCTCTGTCCAGCCTGCCCTTTGAATCTGAGCTTTACAGCCTCTACTTGGAGGAATAGGTGCTGGAGACTGACATATGGACACTTGGACAAAACCAGGCCTTTAGGCAAAGTGTAAAGCATGCATTCTCAGTGGGTGTGATACCACCCCTAATGGTGTGACAATTGATTCTTAGGAAACAAAGAATCCTCTATTTATTTATAATTCTCAACTTTGATTGCACTCTCCAATTTTTGGAGCAGCTTTAAAAATCTTGATGCCTGGGCTGCACCCTGGAACTATCAAATCAGAATCTTTGGGACTCATTTTGGTAAAATGCCCCACATGATTCCAAGGTGCAGCCAAGTTTGACAACTCTTTGCTCTGGAATCCTGGTACTCAAAGTGTGGTCCCTGGAGAGCAGCTTCAGTGTTGCCTGGGGGCCGGTTAGAAAGGCAGATTCTCAGACCTCCAGGTGGTTCTTGTATTTATTAAAGCTTGAGAAGCACTTGGGTAATATTTGTCACTAACAAAACCTCAGAGCGGTGGTTCTCAACCTTCCTAATGCCGCGACCCTTTAATGCAGTTCCTGATGTTGTGGTGACCCCCAATTTCATTGTTACAAATTGAACATAATTAAAGCATAGTGATTAATCACAAAAACAATATGTAATTATATATGTGTTTTCTGAAGGTCTTAGGTGACCCCTGTGAAAGGGTGGTTCGACCCCCAAAGGGGTCGCGACCCACAGGTTGAGAACCGCTGCCTCAGAGCATTTTGATGCTTCTGCATTAGTCAAATGTCAGCATGTTTCTGTCTGTCTGTTTCACCACCTCACTGTTGGGCTCTGGAATGAGTGGCTGGTGTACTGGGGGTGGCCCAAACTGAATTTGTGTTCTGACACGTTGGGAAGCCCCAGGATCTCTCAGAAACTTAGCAGACAGCTTGTTCCCAGGAAGGGGACCAATGTGAGCAAAGGGGCCAAGCCAAGCCAACTGGGACTGAGTGAAAATCTCATTGTTAAACCAATTACCTTAGAGCTGGTAGTTTTTGGGCAAGCGGCTGATGCACGGAAAGTGATGTTTGGGACAATATTAACTCAGCAAGTCTATAGAATAAACGTGACCAGAGAAAGACTGGGATGTTGGTGAAACTGCTGGATCTTGAGATCTGCCATTTGTTCATTTGTTCATTCAGGGATTCATCCACTCAGTGAATATTGATTGAATGGTCACTATTTGACCTGGAGAAGTTGTTTATGGAATAAAAGAAGATAAACATGATAGACCTTGAAGGGGGAGCTTTGGAAGTAATGATCTAAAGAAATTTATGTTAGGAACAAGGCAGTACTGATCAACTTAAAATACTGGCTTATTTATTGGAATTTCCAGATGCAAAATATTTTTAAAATCTGGGGTTTACAGAATACTTTTATAAGTGGATGACTTAGAAAATAAGGGAAAAATTTAATGTCATCCATGTAATTAAGCAAGAGAAAAATCATTTCTGGAGTATCTTCACTTACTGTTTTAGATGGGCAGAAGTTTGGATTAGGATCTTGAAAAAAATTTTTGGCTCATTGCCACAAACTCTTCCTGATATTTTATGAAACGTTATTAGAGGGACATAAAACGGGTGAGTCCATCACTATTTGGAATGACTCTGCTGTAAGCTGATATATTACTGATCCAAGCACTCTACTTCTTTGGTTTCTGCATCTATTTGACAACTGCAGGGATAGTTATTCTTAATTGTAGTTTCATAATTTAACCAATTTAAGGTTACCAGAATAAAACATTTGAAGCTATTATGTGGCTAATGGTTTAGACATTTTCCTATCTCTGCCTTTAGGGTGATAAATGGACAATGTGCTTAACTCTTCCACCAACATTAACTTCTCACATTTAAAATGTTGAATTAAACAATTTCGTGTCCTTGACAGTGTAATAGATTTTGTTTAGTAGGCAATGTTTAAACCTGGACCTAATTCACCTCATTATAGTTAATGTAATTTTTCCCACAGGAGGTGTTTGATGTGAATCTATCAGACATGTATGGATCCATGTGACCTCATCACAACCCCTGTGGAAGGTATATAAGAACCACCCAGATCCCCATTTCTACTCTGATGATAAGCGTGACATGAAATGCTAAGAATGATGCAGAATGAAGCAAGGGCATTTTACTCAGCTGTTTCCTTAATCTTAGAAAGAAATATATATCAACCGCTCCTCCCCCCAAAAAACCCCCTAAAAAACAAACAAAAAGATAAATAACAGCACACATGCACACAAAACAATGGGCCTTACAGGCTGGTATTAGGAATCATTTTTAGTTATTTTACAGTGCTAGATATATTTAGAAGATTTCATAAAATGTTTCTTAAATTTCCTTCTCAGCACATTATGAGATTGGTCAGGTCCCCCCTGCCCCACTCTTTTCAAGCCACATACAGAAAGTCACATTTTCTATTTGTAGTAAGTCACCATGAAGATGATAATGGAAATATTAAACAAATAAAATTTATACATCAGTCATCTATAAAATATAAAAAATTGGTGAATTAAATCAGATTTTTTGGATACCGAAGTGAATTTATCCACTGTGAAATGAGGGCTCTATCTAGATGTTTAATAAGACAGAAAGAGGTAGACTAAAACACGCTTATTCCAGAAACCTTGGTTAGGGTTATTTTGATGAACAGCAAGGTGTTTGGTAGATAAGAATGAAGGTAAGTGTGAGGAAACAACAGTTCAGATAAAATAAAAGAATATAAAATCCACTAAATTTTAGAAATTTATAGTTGTTTAGATAGCTGTTCTGGTTATTTATTGCTATGTAATAAAGCACCCCAAACTTAATAGCTTAAATGGTGACTATTTTATCACGTACTGCATGGTGCTATGGGTCAGGAATTAAGGCAGGGTATGGCCGAGTGATTCTTTACCGCCATGTTCCAATCTAATGAGGTTGCCTGGTGGTATTCAGCTGATGGCTGGCTGGTCTGGAGGTTCCAGGAAAGCTTCACTCACAGGTCAGTCACCCTAGCAGGTATGCCTAGAAAGCAAGGTTCATTGGTCTTTCCAGCAAGGCGGTTTCAGGATAATCAGCCATTTTTGCATGGTGGCATAGGGCTCCTGAGAGTTTGTTCCAAGACATCTGGGTGGAGATTGCAAAACTTCTTATGACGTAGTCTCAGAGTTCTCAGAACATCACTTCCATCACCTCCTGTTTGTCAAACAAGTCAGGCCATGCTCTCACTGACAGCTTCGGCAGAGAATCCAGCCTTGCCTCTTCTAGCTGCTGGTGTTTGTCAGCAAGTCTGGACATTCTTTGGGTTGTACTTGTATTATTTCAGTCACATGGCCACCTACTTCCTATGTGCCATCATATGATCTTTTTACTGTGCATGTATATCTGTATCTAAATTTCCCCTTTTTATGAGGACCCAGTCATATTGATTAGGTTTTACCATTTCAACTTGATTACCTCTGTAAAGACTCCATTTCCAAATATGGTCATATTCTAAGGTACTGGGAGTTGGGACTTCAACATTTCTTTTTTTTTAAAATATATTTTTATTGATTTTTTTTTTTTTTTTTTTTTACAGAGAGGAAGGGAGAGGGATAAAGAGTTAGAAACATCAATGAAAGAGAAACATCGATCAGCTGCCTCCTGCACACCCCCTACTGGGGATGTGCCCACAACCAAGGTATGTGCCCTTGACCAGAATCGAACCTGGGACCCTTCAGTCCGCAGGCCGACGCTCTATCCACTGAGCCAAAGCATTTAGGGCTCAACATTTCTTTTTTATGGGGACACAATTCAAACCATTACACCACGCAAGACTCACTATAGGCTTCTCTCCTTCAAAACTGTTAGATAAAGTTGTGTAGTTGTAAGCCCCAAAGTCTGTAATAATTTATTACAGCACCAATAGGAAACCAGTGTACTTATGTATTGTAGAATTCACCAGAAAAGTGATTTGGTTCGAGGCCTTACTTTGTTGGGAAGTTTCTGATTACTGTTTTAATCTTATTTGTTATTGATCTGTTCAGTCTTTCTATTTCTTCTTGATCAGTCTTGGTAAGTTGTATGTTTCTAAGAATATATACATTTCTTCTAAGTTGTTTAACTTATTTGTGTGTAATTGTTCATAGTAGTCCCTGAGAATCATTTTTAGTTCTTTGGCATCAGTTATAAAGTCTCCTTTCTCCTTTTGAATTTTATTTGAGTCTTCACTCTTTTCTTTTTCTTAGTCTAGCTAAGGGGTTTGTTGATTTTGTTTGTTTTCAAAAAATTAACTCAGTTTTATCCAATTTTTCTATTGTTTTTCTAATTCATACTTTATTTATTATTGCTCTAATCTTTATTATCCTTTCTTCTGATAACTTTGGGCCTACTAGTATTTTGTTTTTCTTTTTCCACTTCCTTGAGGTGTGAAGTTAGGTTGTTTGAGATTTTTCTTCTTTCTTAATGAAGACATTTATCACTATTACCTTCCCTTTTAGTACTGCTTTTGCTGTATCCCATAACTTTAGATATGCTGTGTTTTCATTTTCATTTGTCTTAAGAAATTTTCTAATGTCTCTTTGCATTTCTTCTTTGACTCAATGGTTGTTCATGAATGTGTTGTTTAATTTCCATCTATTTGAGTTTTCCCAATTTTTTGTTGTTACTGTTCTTTTTTTTTTTTTTTTTTTTTTTTTTTTTAATTCCTAGCTCTCCCCCGTGGTCTAGCCCTGACAATTGCCCCAGTGCAAGGCAAGACCTACGGGAGCCTCCTGGCATAGCCCTGTAATGCTGGGGAGGTTGCAAGTCCACCTGTTCTCTCTTTGCCCCCAGCTACTGTTCTTTGCGGTTCTGGAGCTAGGAGAACTTTCTCCTATTTTGATCCAGGACTGGGAGGATCTGACTTGGGAATGAATGCATATCTGCTTTTAGGCTTTTGTGACTTTGCTGTTATAATAGATGTTAAGTTTGTTTTGGCTTGATAAGAGAAGTCTTGATAAGACCTTGATGGGTCTTGAGACTCTGTTTGCTAATGATCTTTTGAAGACTGAGGCTTGTCATAAAATTTGCATTTTCACATCTAGAGTGACTTTCACAACTTTTATCAGCCAGAGTGGATAGAAATTACTCACCAGAATACAAATAAGTGGAAAAAAACATATACATAGGGAAGTAAACAACACACATGACAAACACACACACCACTCCGGATAGCAAGAGAGTGTGCTTGCTGGCTGAGAGAACTCACAGGATGGGACACTAAGAATCATTGGCCAGGGGTGTCAGGAGGATCTGTGTCACATTAACTCATTGGCTGAGAGCAGTGGGCAGCACTGAGATTGTGATAAATGAATGGTGTATTGTAGTGGGCTGAATTTTATACACACACACGATATATAATATAAATATATGTATATGTACATGTATATGTAAATACATTTCAAAATGTATACCTTTCTAATGTAGCATATATTACAAAATTTCCCCCAAAACACATTATTTCAAAGACACGTAGGGTTTTAACACATTATCAGAGTAGGTGTGTATAGCCTTTCCCGCCTCAGGATATTGCAGTTTTGCATTTTTAACTGTCTTTTGTCACCAATCCTAAATTCTTGACTGCTGTGCTGTCAGTTCAAGAGAAATGCTTGCAAATAAGCTTGTAGAAACACCGCACAAGAAGCATTTTAAGTAGGGCAAGTGAGCTGGGTTGTAACAAATCTGGAACAAAATAATGAAGAACAACAGCCTTACTTTATGGTTGGGAGATGGCTTTGGGGGAGGGAGATTTAAAGGGAAAGAGCAGTGATCATGGCTTTCTGATTTACACAGATCTGCACAGGAAGTACAGGTGTGATGTTAAACACAAATATGCCTCTGTCTCTTTTAAAAAATCTTTCCTGTTTTCATTTGTTTTTCTTTCCTTATTGGTTATAAACAATTAGGTCAGATGGAGAATATAAAATGAAGGCAATTAGCAAATATGCTATAAGAAATTGTTTAGATTCCTTCCTTCCAATTCATTTACCATTAGACTCCTCTTTTGTGATAGAATTCAAATGCAAACGAGTGTATTTTTGGTGGCTAATGGAAGAGTAAAGGAAGGAGTTTGGGAAGCTGTCTGTAACAGGTCCTCTTTCCAACTCCTTTATGTTCTTGCCTCTGCTTCTATTGCCCAAAGTAGCTTACACCCCTAGCTTAACTAAATACTCCTTTTAAAGTCCACACACTTCACTTTTCTCCTATGCTAAAGAGTCATTATAAGCAGAGCTAGTAGACAACCCAGTTTGGCCTCTGACACCACTGTGACCTTCTTTTGCTCAGAGGAGGGAGGCGGGGATGAATGGGGAGGGGGCAGAACTTTGCAGGGAGGGGGCCAAAACTGGGGAGAGCTGAGTGTCCTGACCCTTCCTCAATGAAGGTTGCCCTCCTGGTTGATATTTTAATGATGACTACTCAACATTTGATTTTTTAAAAAAGCTTCATTTTCAGATCACTTTTCTGTAGCTGGTTTGCACGTACAAATACATCAGATCGTGATGTTTCTGTATTGGAGAAGATTCATTCAGGTTAATTGAGGCACGTTGCAGTTACTTTAGGGAGATTCATATTTTCAGTGTTGCCTGTCAAAACGCTTCATCCATTCTGCATCTGTCTATGCTTGCCTTCATGTTTGTTGACAAAGTACAATATTTAAAAAGTTAAAAACACAATCTCCATAAAAATAAATAGTAAGCAATGTAAAAGATTTAACTCATTAATGAGGGTACCAGCAGGATGACAAAGCAGAAACAAAGGCTATTTATATATCTATATCTACAACATACATAAATACATACATGTGTAGTGAGTGGGGAAGCAGATCACTGGATAGGATCATGGAAAGTTAATACAAAACTGGTGAATTTCCTGCAGGGTAGTAAGTTGTAAACTATGAGCTTATGATCTCTGCCAGACAAAAACTGTCACTTATCAATCTACAAGTTAACATCAAACTTTCCATAATAAAGGGGGAGTCAAAGATACATGCTCTAGCCCAAGGTTGGCAAACTGCCTGCGGGTTGCTCTGTATAGCCCAGGATCACAGCCATGCCCTTTCATTTGGCATCACCTGTGGCTGTTTTCATACTACTGAGGCACATTGAGTAGTTGCAATAGAGACTATATGGCCTACAAAGCCAAAAATGTTTACTATTTGGCCCTTTACAGAAAAAGTTTTCTGAACCCTGGTTTAGAGGCGTAGTCAAATGATCCTTAAATCAGCTTATTAGGAAATGTTTCTAGGGTCTCTAGACCTTCTTTTCAAGGTATGGATAACTTTTCTCAACTATAATATGCATATATACATAGATGTGGGGTTTACTTTAAAAAAATTCGTTGTATGAATTTTCAAGATAAAGAGAAATAAACAGAGTTCTAGGTAAGTCCTATTGCTCATCAGCAGTAACTTGCTCTAGGAAATAGTGCCTAACATCTAGTCCCATTCTATTTACCACCCAGTCCTGTCCCTCAGGCCAGATCAGGCACCCTGCTCAGTCCGTGTATTTCCGTCTGTCTTAGCACATCACTCTTTATTGTTTACCTATGTGTACTCAGAACTGGCCACATAACCTGCGGGACCCAGTGCAAAATGAGAATAAGGGATTTTGTTAAAAATTAAGAATTTCTAAATAGTGACAGTAGAGCATTAAATTGAGTGCAGTGTGCAACTACCCAGGTTGTACACTCATGACACCACTGTGACTCCTCTTGCTAGAATTTGATCTCCCTGTTATGTTCACCTTTGCATCTCAAGCACACCGAATATCTGACACATAGTAGGCACTAGTGACTAGACAAATATATTTGTGGGATTTTACTCATTATTTAACAGGTTCTGTAAAAAAGTGATTCCTCTGATGATTTCATTTTTGAAAATTCTATTTTTTTTGAAACATCTATTGCATAAAATATTTGTATGCACATCTTTAAATGTAGGAGCAGGTTATATTGTGCTTTGTGTGTTATATGTGAATGTTCACTTTTTTCATCCTTTTTTCTTTCTGCTCTTCAGACTTGATAATTTTAACTGTCCTATCTTCAGGTTGGCTGCTTCTTTCTTCTGCCTGCTCAAGTCTGCTGCTAAACCTTCTACTAGCTAGTACTTCTGGCTGTGACTTTTGTATCTCATGGGTTACATTCCTCTGAGGCCCTTTTCTGGTCACAGTCAGTTCTTCTGGACTCTTCTGCCTGGTCTTGCACACCCTGCTGCCCCTGCACATCATAGGCTGCCACCTGGTTTCTACCTGCTTCTGCCAAAAGCTATCCCTCCTTCTGATACAGACACCTCAAGCTTCCCAGCTGGATGGTATTCTGTGGAGAGGTGGGAAAGGAGACCAAACTTCCTTATGTTATATTTGTTAGAAGAGTACAAAGTTGTGCATCTCATGTCTCCATATCTTAGAGTGTTTGGCGGAATGGCATTTGCAGTGTTTACATTTTTTGACTTCCCCTCCTCACCCACACACTCACATAAAATTCGTACACAAATTAAAGTTTGGAGACATCTTTGTAACACAATGCTAGGCTTTTCTGCCAGCTCAAGGTGGTCTCAATGTCCCTTTGTTAAGAGTCCTTTCCTATAAAATGTTTTAGGCCCTCATGAAATGGACGTTCTGGAAGGCCACACTGGGATGGTTATCAAACTAGCTCTACAATTCTCCTCCAGCATGGGATGTGCTGATTATACCTTGCATGTCTCCCCATTCACCTCAGTTCCCTGAATATCCAAGGACATACCTTGTTTTCCCTTAATTTCCATTGAACGTTATTCAGACCATCTGGGAGGATAAATTACTCATTCAGCACGTAGAGAGCCTGTTTGTATTGTAACTAACCAAACTTATTTGACATGTCTTCTGTATTCAAGGTTTTATATGGTTGTCATGTTTGTTCAGAATCCATATTTAGGAACATCATACAGCTGTGTATGCATATTTGTCGTGTCCTGACGGGTCATATTGGCCAGAATAAGAGGAAGCAGCAGATCATGTTTAGGCAAAGGTTTGGTTCCAGGCCATCACCCACACAGTTGCAGGAAAAACAATCCCATAAATAAGTGCAAATAGGTTGTGAGTTTTAATCCATGATGATTAATTCACAGATTTTACATGAAAAAGTAAAAAAAAATACCTCATATCAAAAATAAACTTTAGCTAAAACCTCTGACAGGCTCTTCAAAAGATTTTTGAAAAGTTAATTTTATCTTAAAGCAGACACTACTCACAGTATTTATATAGCATTTACCATGTGCCAGGCACTGTTTTAAGCACTTTACAAATATAAACGAAATGAACTCACAGAGCTGTCCTATGATGTAGGTACTTAAGGTATTATCTGCTAGGCCACATCTAGACAGGGCTCTCCTGCTCTGTTGCAAATATGCAATCCTGTTTAGAGAAATGAGCCATGACATTTATTTTACATTAAAATGTGTCTATAATTTTAAAATATGTCTTACAGGTCAGCATGATTTTATCCATCAGCAATCAGCAAATTAATGCAATATTCTTTTAATCTTAATTATCCAACTAATAGATTATTTATATAATAGTTCTCATAAGTCTTTCAGCAAATTTAAATAATTTTAAAAATAATTATACATTTGTCTTAAAGAAGAGTAAATATAAGGACAATCTATCATTTTGTCAGATTAGCTGACCTAATTAGGACAGTTGACATCAGTTAAATAAGCAATTGGAAAGAAAGCAGAGTCAACCATGTCTCTCAGTTAGTTACCTCTCCCAAACTGTTCGTGCATATTGGCCAGTTGAAAGACGATAGCCATCCCACAGATTCATACATTATTCATATGTATCATTCATTATATATAGTTAATGGCATGTGTATGGTCTGGATTTTCTGGTTTTCTAACTATTCTTCCCTCTTACATATACCCTTGATTGTCCAACCACATGTCCTGATTGTTGTTTCAGAAGCTTGGACACTATATGATAGAACAAGTGTCCATAAACACTGTTGGGTGTCAGTATAATTGAGGCAAACTAGAATTTCGCCCCAGTAATCAATAAATTGTACTAATAAAAAAAAAAGTGAAACATGAATCAAAATCTCCTTTGAAGCCTAAGCCACAATATGCAAAATATTTAGGGTCAGTGTTTCTGAAATAGGACCCTAAGGGGTATCAGAAGATCTTCCCTGGAGAGGAAAACTGGACAGTGGTGAAAAAAGATAAGTGGTTACATCTTTCATGTTCCTGAAGTTTCTGGGAACTTCAGGCAGCATGTTCAGGGCTGCTTTTATTTTTAAGAGAAAATTTGGCCTTTTTTGCAAATTCACTTCTTATCATCTTTTGTCATCTTTTTGGAGGGCAAATATCTTTGTCTGGCAATTCCACAAATATGCCTTCTGCAAGATAAAAAATTAAGGTGCCACAAAACCAAAAATGATCGCAGGACCGGATGTATCCTAGAAGTCATCGGACACATTCATTTTGATCTCTGTTGATCCAGTAAGCCTGGTAATATACATATGTTTACCTCTTTACATGTTATCAAGAGTAGACAGTAAATGGTGGGCATAGGGGAGGCAAGTGGAGGTTGAAGGTGGGTTTGAGTTCTGACTCTACCAGATCATCAACCTTGTTATTGTCATGATTAGCTAGCTTATTAATATTAATAGCAGAAAGAGAGCCAAGGGGAGGCCAGACGCTATAAGCTTGGTCATCTGGGCAGCTTCACCAGGAAGCTACAGCTTCACGCTTCCCAGGGAACCACCTGTCCATTCTCTGCAAATCACTGGAAGAAGGGATAGAAAAAAGGGTGAGATGGGTGCATACACAGAGAAGTCGGGGTGATGTAGGGAAGGTGCTTGCCTGTTGTTCTAGCCTGGGCAGCAATGGATTGGCTAGGAGGGGGAAGCCACTGCAAGGGAGCAAAATATTGGAAAGTTGAAGTCCCCAGGCAAAGAGTTCCCTCTCTTGTGCTCGTGTTCCCTCTCTCTGGTTCTGTGACCTGCACTCGCCTGTGCATTTGCTCGTTCTCTCTCCACAGCCATGTGGCCTTAAGTAGCTGCATGGCTCATGGCCGTGAGAACCCCACACACAATGAACTGCAGCTGGGAACACAAGCTAAGCTAGCCAGATGCTGGACTGGACTGGACTTTAATATAGAACAGCAATTCTGGGCAGTGGCCATAGTGCTGGCTCCAATGAAGACAAGATTGGACTTCTTCCGTGGCAAGACAGACAGAGATGGGACCTTGGAGGGAAACTCCCTTAATTTCACATAATCAATAAAGCTTTCGGGAGAACCAAGATGGCGGCATAGGATAACGCCGGAGTTTGCTGCTTTAAACAACTACTTCAAAAGTGAAACCAAAAAACGGAAGGGACATCACCCAGAACCACAGGAACGCTGGCTGAGTGGAAGTCCTACAACTAGGAGGAAAGAGAAACGCATACGGACACTCAGAGGAGGCGCAGTGCTGAAGTCAAATTCTGAGGTGCGGAGTGCGCGGAGCGGGCTGGCGGCAGAGGGCGCGGTTGGCGTTTTCAATCAGGAGGGAGTCGCAGACTCTGAGCTCCAGATCCGGGCGAGTCTTTAGGGACCCAGACTCAAACGGGAGAAGCGGGACTGTCTGGCTTCGGTCAGAGCGAGTGCAGCTTTCTCTCTGAGCTTTGCAGTGGGTGCTGGGACTCAGAGAGGCAGAGCCCCTGGGGACAGGACTGAGAGCCGCCATAACTGCTCTCTCCGGCCCACCCTGTTGATCCTGTGCGACCCGCCCTGCCCAAACCCTGCACGGAGGCATTTGCCGGATAGCCTCAGGCAAAGGCTAGATTAGCACCTCCCTAGAGGACAGAAGTTCTCTCACTGCTGACACAGCTGATTCTCATAGCCACTTGGCCTGGAGGTCAAACCCTCCCTGGAATTAGCTACAACAATCAAGATTTAACTATAAGACTGCGCACAAAGACCACTAGGGGGTGCACCAAGGAAGCATAACAAAATGCGGAGACAAAAAAACAGGACAAAATTGTCAATGGAAGATATAGAGTTCAGAACCAAACTTTTAAGGTCTCTCAAGAACTGTTTAGAAGCCGCCGATAAATGTAGTGAGATCCTCAAGAAATCTAATGAGACCCTCGATGTTATGATAAAGAACCAACTAGAAATTAAGCATACACGGACTGAAATAACGAATACTATACAGACTCCCAACAGCAGACCAGAGGAGCGCAAGGATCAAGTCAATGATTTGAAATGCGAGGAAGCAAAAAACACCCAACCGGAAAAGCAAAATGAAAAAAGAATCCAAAAATGCGAGGATAGTGTAAGGAGCCTCTGGGACAGCTTCAAGCGTACCAACATCAGAATTATAGGGGTGCCAGAAGATGAGAGAGAGCAAGATATTGAAAACCTATTTGAAGAAATAATGACAGAAAACTTCCCCCACCTGGTGAAAGAAATGGACTTACAGGTCCAAGAAGCTCGGAGAACCCCAAACAAAAGGAATCCAAAGAGGACCACACCAAGACACATCATAATTAAAATGCCAAGAGCAAAAGATAAAGAGAGAATCTTAAAAACAGCAAGAGAAAGAAACTCAGTTACCTACAAGGGAATACCCATACGACTGTCAGCTGATTTCTCAACAGAAACTTTGCAGGCCAGAAGGGAGTGGCAAGAAATATTCAAAGTGATGAATACCAAGAACCTACAACCCAGATTACTTTATCCAGCAAAGCTATCATTCAGAATTGAAGGTCAGATAAAGAGCTTCACAGATAAGGAAAAGCTAAAGGAGTTCATCACCACCAAACCAGGATTATATGAAATGCTGAAAGGTATCCTTTAAGAAGAGGAAGAGGAAGAAAAAGGTAAAGATACAAATTATGAACAACAAATATGCATCTATCAACAAGTGAATCTAAGAATCAAGTGAATAAATAATCTGATGAACAGAATGAACTGTTGATTATAATAGAATCAGGGACATAGAAAGGGAATGGACTGACTATTCCTGGGGGGGAAAGGGGTGTGGGAGATGCGGGAAGAGACTGGACAAAAATCGTGCACCTATGGATGAGGACAGTGGGTGGGGAGTGAGGGCGGAGGGTGGGGCAGGAACTGGGAGGAGGGGAGTTATGGGGGGAAAAAAAAGAGGAACAAATGTAATAATCTGAACAATAAAGATTTAATTAAAAAAAAAAAGAAAAAAAAAAGAAAGAAGGTAAAAAAGATTGTGTAAAAAAAAAAAAAAAAAAAAAATAAAGCTTTCCACAAAACCCCATCCTCCTGTGGGGGTCTCAGGAAGTTCTTTTTCTTGAGGCCCCTCAAGAACTCCACTTCCACCAATAACATTGTCACCTGCATGTTATTTAACAACCCACCAGCAACTGAGAGGAGAGCTAGGAACCAGCGAGCAACTCCCATGAGCACTTTCCTTAGAGCAGGCCTTTTCAAGAATGCTAAGCTAATAGGTAGAGGTGGTCACTGCTAGACCCGGATGCAATCCTTGCTTTTGGTAGCAGAGAGACTGAGAGCCACGTGGAATATAATATAACAACAGTCGTAGAACACTTCCAAAGCTTTATATATATTCATCCCTGACAACAAGCTACTATGCTGGAACTATTTTCACCACCTTTACTTTACAGATCAGGAAATGGAAATATTTGAGGCAACATAATTTTCCCAAGGTGATACAGCTATGGAGACGGAGCTGGGGTTTGATTTCAGTGTCTGTGATAAACCTCATGCCCGTATCTCCCCCAGAGAAAGTAGCCAAAGGGTGAAGCATCTTTGGGCTTCTTTTCCCGCCTGCTCAGGTACAAGCCCCAGAGTGCTTTCTTACAAGTGAAATGGGAGTGTTGACAGCACCATAACAATTGTTAATGGAATTGAAGGAGATATCTTCACGGAGTTGCTATTCAGAAAGAAAAAGGGGAAAAAGTTCTTGAGCTACCATGAGATACCCTAAGAAGATCTTAAAGAAAATTCAGGGGTTGAATAAATTCTGTGACAAAACCTAGATGTTTCCAAATCTAGAATTTCTTTGCCTAGTTAAACTATAGCTTTCTTCTTTTTGTATTCTCCTTAGTACAAATTACCTATCGTTTTAATGATCCTTAAAGTAAAAGTACATTGTAAACAAAAATTCAAAATAATCAGAAAAAGTGAAGAAGGAAGTGAAAATTTCCTATAACTCTGCCACTGAGAGAAAACATCAACGAAAATTGCCTATTTCTTGGACTTTCCCCACCCCCCACCCTCCAGACCTCCCACCCCCATGCATTTAAATGCATATACATATATACACATTCAGGTAGAGCAGGCTCTACAAATGCTGTTTACCTGCATTTTTCACTTAATATAATGTGGTCATTTTCCCATGTTAATAGATCTAGTTTTACATCTTCATTTTTAATCATTACAAAGTGTTTTGTTGTATGTTTTGCAATTTATTTAAAAGTTCCACAATTGAATAACACTCATGTTTGATTTATTGGTATTATAAACAAACCTGGGATGATTGAAGGCACATCTATGTACTTCTGTTTGATTATTTCCTTAGAATAAATTCCTAGAAATGAAATTCTTTAATAAAGAGTATGTCTGTTTTTTAGATATTACTGTATTATGTCAATTTCCATCTCTCTCTTTCCCTCCTCCAACTCCCTTAAAAATTGTACTTTTTAAAACTCTCATTAGCTTAGTAAGAGTGTTTGTTTGCCCACACACTTGTCAACAATGGGTTCAGTAATAGAGTGCTTTCACTTTAATTTTTGCTAATTGTGATAAGTTAAAATCAATGAAATAACATTGTTTTCATTTGAATTTCCTTGTTTCTTACTAAAGTCAACTTGTCTTAGGTCTGTTTACTATTTACTTGTATTTCTTCCTTTAGGGAGTGAGTGATCACACCCATTTTTCATTTTACTTTAATTTTTGGCTATCAGTGCTTTCTATATATTAAAGACATAATCACTTTGCCATAGATGTTAAAGCTGTTTTTTCTATTTTTATTTGTCTTTGACTTTATTTATGAGTTTTCTAACCATACAAACATTTAGAATATATCAACCTTTTCCTTTAAATTCTGCATTTGAGCTCAACCTTATGAAGACTTTTCCACATTAAGATTATAAAAGCATTTACCTCTATTTATTTTACCTTAAAACTTTTAATCTACCTGACATTTATTTGGTATATGATATAAAGGACTTATCTAGCTAGTCCAATCATTTTTCCACTAATTAATCCATATTTTCTGGTGCTTTGGAAATATTTAGTATTTTTAGTGGTTTAGAAAAACTGAGATGTACTTCTCAGGTGAAAATGAAGTCAAGGACCACCAATAGCCCCTGAACCACATGCTGTTTTCCCACTAGTGATGCTAAGTTCCTGAATTGTCCATCCTGTCCCTGTCAGTCCCTTATGCCCTTATATCAGTCACCAGTGCCACCTTTTCCAAGATCTGGAACAGTTTTCTACTTTGACCAAACCCTTGATGTGGGCCTGGAGAACACCATACTCCAACTAACAGTTAAATTGACAAGCCCTTGATACTGTGAGAAAATGGAGAAGAAAACCTTTCTTCTGAGTCCCATAGAAATGAAGCCAAAAAGGAACTGTGGGCCTAGAGACACATGGAAAACCCTTTAGGAAGGAGAACCAACTAGGTACAGAGCGTGGTAGACACTCTGTGCCTCTTCGTGGCCCACATGTCATTACCTGCCACGGCAACAGGTTGGGTGGATCTCAGCTTGCTGCACAGATGAAAAATTTCAGGATATCTGGAAATATTAGACTTGGCAGGAGAGCAGACCAACCCCCTGCCTGTTGTAATAGAGTGGGCAATATAACTCTTGTTGTCGGGAAATTCTCTGTGTAGCTGACTAACTCTCATTAATTTAGTTGGGTTTCCTCTGATAACTGCTGCCTGCAGCTTGCTCTTCTCTGCACTGCGGACCATAGACACCAGACATTTCCCGCCAAGCTTCTCATCTTGCACAAATGAAACATATTTTATTTGGACAAAGCAACCTCTTGATCTGAACTGATTATAAAAATTAGCAGGAGAGGGACAAACAGGATGTGGCATCAGATTTTCCAGGGGCCCTGACAAAATCTTTTCCTTCTTTTCAAATCAGAGGATAATTAAAAACATGGAATGTGCCACGTTTTTCTTGTCTCTGTTTAAAATAAGACTTGTTGATTCATTAAAGTCTAGTCTAAATTCCGTTTGCAAGAGATATTTATCTCTACTTGGCATTCATTTATGCAATTCAATCCGTCTATTGAACACATATTATGTGAAAGGAGTGAAACTAGTATTTCAGTTTTTGCAACGTACCTTGCTAGGTGCTTTCAAAAATACTTCCTCATTTAATCTGCATGAGAATTTTGTGAGAGGCATAACTATAGTCACATGACATGTGAAGAAACCAAGGCCCAGAGAGGTAAAGTGCTTTGTCCAAGGATGCTCAGCATGCAGATGTTGGACCTGGGAGTTAAATGTATATCTCTCAGAGTTCATGGCCCATTTGTTCTTCCTACTCAGGTAGTGATTCTTCTTTTAAAAATCTTCTTCTTTCTCTCTAATTTAATATTCATGGCTTAGAACATGGCCTATGTGATAGCTAGTATTTTTGGATTTGTTGAGGCCTTCTCTGTGACCTAGTACATGGTCTGTTTCTACAAATATTCCAGGTTTACTTGAAGAGATTGGATAGTCTTTGCTAACCCAGGGTTACATATATTCATTAGGTAAGGCTTGTTGCCTTGGTTGTTTAAATCTTCTATCTGTTCACTAACCTTTGATTGGCATGATTTAGTAGTTTCTGTTTCAGAAGATGTTAAAATTGCCCACCATGACTATATATTGCTAAATTCTTTTTGTTGCTTTGTGTCGTTCAAGGAATTGGTTCATTTCATCTAAGTTATCAAATCAACAAACATAGGGTTGTTCATAATATTCTCTTAATGCCCTTTTATCAGTAGTGATGACCTCTCTTTCATTTCTGGCATTAGTAATTTTTCTCTCTCTCTGTCTCTCTTTTTACTTGGTTAATCTGGTGAGAGATTTATTGATATTATTGATCATTTTAAAAAACCAGCTTTAGACTTAGTTGATTTCTCAATTGATTTCTGTTTTCTATTTCTACTCTAATTTATTAAGATAGTTTATTAAGAGAAATCTTAGATTATTGATTTTAGATCTTTCTTTTTTTAAATAGATACATTTAATGCTATAAATTTCCTTGTAAGCACTTTTTTTTTGCTGCATAGCTCAAACTTTGTAAGCTGTATTTTTGTTTTCATTTAGTTTAAAATATTTATTTTGATTTAGTTTGAAATATCTCTTGAGATTTCTACTCCTTTTCTTATTTTTTATTAAGAAAATTATAGTTTATTCAGATGGTACATTTACTTTGACATATACATTGTTTTATTTATTACTAAATTAATTATATTTTAAAACTATAGTTAAAAGCTCCAAATTAATACCTATTTCTATATTTATATACTTTAATTTGTATGTGGGAATGAATACATATAAAAATATATCAGTAAGTCCTTTACTGTAAATTGTTATGTGAATAATATACAAAAGCAGTAAAATTAGAATTTGGATCTTTTTTCCTATGAAATGAATTAGTTATTTTATGCACAATTTGGTAGAGGTCACAAATTATTCAGCTAATTCTTGGTGCTTCTTGACATAGTCTTTTTTGAATAAAAACCTTGTTTTTTTAAAAATTGAATTTATTGGGATGACATCCTATATAATAAAGAGCTAATATGCTAATTAGACTGAACAGCAGAACATCCAGACGACCTTCTGGATGAAGCTGGGGTTGCGAGGGCCGGCTGAGGCTGTGAGGGGCTGTGAGGGCCAAGCCCCTTGCACGAATTTCATGCATCGGGCCTCTAGTTGGTTAATAAAATTATATAGGTTTCAAGTACACAATTCTACAATACATCATCTGTATATTATATTGTGTGCTTACCACCCCAAGTCCATTCTCCTTCCATCACCAGAGACTTCTTCTTTGACTCACATGTTATTTAGTACTGTTGATTAACTTCTAAATATTTAATCTCCAAAGATTATTTTCCAGCTATCTTTTGTTATTGATTTTTAGTTTAATTTCATTATGGTCTGAATCATACTTTGTACTATTCTTTCATATTTGCTCAGGAGTCTTTTATAACCCAGAATGTTTCTATTTTGGCAGATGTTCTATGTGAGCTTGAGAATGTGTATTCTTTTGTTATTGGATGGAATATTTTATAATGTCAATTAGAACCAGTTGACTGATGGTACTCTTCAGGCCTACTATATCCTTACTGATTTTCTGCCTGCTTCATCTATCGATTATTGAAAAAGAGATGTTGAAGTCTCCAAGTGGATTTGTTTGTTTCTCCTTGCAGTTCCATCAGTTTTTGCCTCATGTATTGTGCTGCCCTGTTGTTAGATGTGTACACATTAAAGATTGTGATATCTGCTTGGAGAATTGATCCCTGTATCATTATGCAATTCTCTCTTTGTGAGCTTTGGAGTTTGCCAACCATTATGTCAACATTATTTACATAGATTAACTGATCACAGTCCTTAAGTAACCAGAAGCACCTCTTTTTTATTTTTACCATTTCAGAAATTTCCCCTCTAATTAAATGTAGCAAGACAAAAACTATATTACAGTCAGTGAGCTGAGCTAATGCTTTAAGGTGTGTCTGTCTAATCCTTAAATGAGAAAAGTCCCCAGATAGTAGATGCAAATGTTGATTTGTTTACTCCATCTTATCAATTCCCTTGCTATTTTTTTTTCAGGAAAATTTTTTCTTTTATTCCAAAGATTAATTAGAAATATTTTAAAAATATTTTTTTTAAGAAAAAAAATATTTTTTTTTGCCTGGCTGGTGTGGTTCAGTGGTTGAGTGTTGACCTAAAAACCAAGAAATCACAGTTTGATTCCCAGTCAGGACACATGCCCAGCTTGCAGGCTTGATCCCCAGTAGGGGGCATGCAGGAGTCAGCTGATGGATAATGTTTCTCTCTCATCTTCCTCTCTCTCTCTCTCTTAAAAAAAAAAAATCTTTAAAAACATACCTAAAATATTTTTTCTTGGATTTACCCACATGAAAATAAATTGTTTGACTAAGACCTGAGTTTTGCCTAAATGATAAAAATTGATATAGAGCAGTTGCCTTTGATACTACCTACCGGCCTATTTAAACCACTGACCTGAAAATAAGTGCCTTTAAATGCATATTTCTTCCCAATCATCTCAACCATTCAGGCCCTGGGGAATTAAATAACCTAAAAGTGGCACATTTTATATTAGCTACTGAGATTTTTATTGACACTCCCATATGATCAATTCATGGTTTTCACCTTAGGTAAGTTGATCAACCTACTATGTATGTGCAATATTGTAATTACATTTCTTTTTGACAAGGATGCATTAAGTGTGGCTGTAATATGGGAACCCCTTTCAGCTTTCATTAATTCAATATAAATCCAAATCTTGCAGATTCAGCAGAATTGTCTGTAGTGGCCTAATTGGAATTGCTGGTCAAGCACATTGATTCTGCTTCACTCAGGTAAAGATGAAAGTAACTGCAGCAATAGATTGCGTTTGAAGGTCATTGAGTTGTAGTCAGGCAAGGGGAACAAGATGGTAAGACACAAAGTAATGGAATTTTTATTTGGTATGTAGGAAGCCTTGAATGACATAGTATCAATTGATCTTGAAATTTCATACTTTTGTGACTGATAGCATTTGCTTTTGTGTTCCAGAGAAATATAATGATGCTTTAAAGGGAGGTTAATACAGTTAATTTTAATCTATGGGAAGACTACACCTGATGTTATTTATGTGTAGACTTTATGATAATATGTAAAATGAAGTCCCTAGATGATTCTGATATAAAGATTAAAATCATTCTTTTATTAGCCTCCTCTTGATCTTAAGATGATATGCAAAGGGCTGTTGGCTCCAAATTCTTAATTTCCTAGCACTACCTACAGGAGGCTGCACTGCCCTGGGTGTTCTCCCCTGTATAGGCTCAGGGAATGGCTCATTACCCACCCAATCACCGCCTGACCATCCCATTCCTACCCTTTGCACAGTTCAAATATACCCCTTGGAGTGCACTTTTTGTGAAACACCAAGTTTAAGGATCAAAGCTGTGTTTTCATTTTAAGGATGGAAGACACATCAGCTGTTTCAAATATTAGACTTCAGCTTGGGCAAAAAGAGAATTGTCATGTCTTTTATTGTGTAGTCATCCTTCTGCAAAAATACTATTAGGCCGGAAAAGACACAGTGAGTGTCCAGCAATATAAAATTAGTCTATAAATGGGAAGGCTAAGAAAGACCAAAAGTGTCAATTACAAACATCACACTAGAACTCCTTAGCTGGCAGAGAGCACTCTGTGGAGTTGGAACTTGAGTCTTTTCTCTCCTTTCTGCCCCACGGATGAATGCTGATGTCAGACGCTAATTGTTGCACCCTCTCTGGCAGAGGACTGTATAAGCAGAGGGTTCCCGTTGCTGGAGCATTTAGAAAAGACAAGCAGAAATTAGCTTTAGCATATTTCACTGGTCTCTGCCCCCCCCTTCTGACCCGTAGGGTAACACGAGCATCTTACAGTTCATCCTCCGGGGGCTGGCTTATGTGTGTTCCCTTCTCTTTGGCAGTGACTTTAAATAACCAAGTTCTTATTACAATCCCCAGATTTACAATTAGGTTCTGATCGCGTCTTCTCAGGGTACACCTAAGAGGCTCTGTGATCCCTAGCCAAATCAACTGTGTCCCCAAATGACCCATTTCTGGAAATGTTATTGTTCCTAATAACCAGCTCAAATCTGTATTTTCATTTAATCTTTCCTTTTACCTCCATTTCACATGGGTTGCTGTGTGTCACACAGTTTCCACAATGATCTGTCATTACATCATTGTATGAAGTATAAAATGGGGTTTGTTTTAATTAAAAGATTACTTTTACTCAGATGGGGCTGGGCTTGGAAATGTTCTCTCTGGCCCTGGGTGTTTTACACCAAGGCTAGTGTGTGTGTGTATTTCTATTTGTGAGAGAATCCATTGCCTGTGTTTCCTCATGTAACACAAACTGGTTTAGACAAGTGAAGTCAGAGTGGGAAGAAGAAATTTCCAAAGGTGTTTTTGGCATGTAAAGGGCAGCACCGTGTGTTCATCTGGTTACCAGGGGCAAGGATGCAGCAAGGTGACCTTCCCCGGCCCCTCCGACCAACATGCAGGAGTCTAGAATCTGTATTCAAACAACAGAAATCAAACGCAGTGCCCATGAGCAGCATCTGTAAACTGCAAGAAGGAACAGGGGTGTTTTGTAGTATTTTATAACAATGGGTCCTTTGGTGCTGATTCCAGGTTTTATTCCTCCTGTTTTGTGTCTTACAAATCGCAACAGGCAGTTTACCTTTCTGGACAACACTGGAAGCCACTGACCTGGACCAGATGCAGCTCTGTACTGCTTTTCCAACATCATTCTTCTCCTTAATGCAGGAACTCTGGTTTTTATTATCTTCCTTGCTTTTCATATTCCTGGTGGGGCATCTGATGAAACCCAGTAGCCAGGTGTGTGAACGTGGTTGACAAGACCCATGCAGGACAGTGGCACCTCCCCACAGCGTGGGCTGGTACTCTCCCTAGAAGCACCCTGTCAGTGGAACTGGTACTGAGGTATTTTCCCAACCAAGAGGATGGGCCATGTGACTCTTTAGGGCTTTTTGTCCTGGTATCATTTTTAACTGACCACACACACGGCATGATCTCTGGCCAGAGTCCATGGCTGAGGACAGAGGCTCCCTGTGTAGATTTTTCCGCAGGAGACATTTGTACTGAGCTGTTGGAACAGACCAAGCACAGCCACCATTTTTCCTATTACAATGGGATTATCCAGCCTAAGCTTCAGAAAACATGTGTGGGATTCTAGAGTAGGCTGGGCAGCTTGATAACACATTCCCTGTCCTGTACCAGACGCCTAGCACTGCATCCTGTCTGCTCCTGTAACAGCCTGTTCATTGTCTGCTCGGCTATTCTGCTGCATGTGCAGATCGCCCTGTCTGAGAAGCAGCCCCAGGAAGCTGAGAATGCTGCTGATCCTTAGACAAACATATAAGCCAGTGATGGCGAACCTATGACATGCGTGTCAGAGGTGACACGTGAACTCATTTTTTTGGTTGATTTTTCTACTGGCATTTAAATATATAAAATAAATATCAAAAATATAAATCTTTGTTTGACTATGGTTGCAAATATCAAAAAATTTCTATATGTGACACGGCACCAGAGTTAAGTTAGGGTTTTTCAAAATGCTGACACGCCGAGCTCAAAAGGTTCGCCATCACTGATATAAGCCAATGGTAGAGGCAAATGATCATGAGACTTTTTCTTTTTTTTTGCTTAAGAAACAAAGAAACAGACAAACAACAATGGTAGGGATTCAGCACTAAAAAAAAATCTGGCAAGTTGAAAGTGCTATATAAATTATACCCATGTATCAGTCCTTTGAGGGGCAGTATAGTTTTGAATGAATCTGTTTGGAACAAATGCTTATTTGGTGAAGAAAAAGGTAATCTGAGATTTAGGAACACTAATATTCATTCACATAAAACATGGAAAGCAAAGACGGTGGAACTTGACACCTATCATAATCATGGTCAGGAGCAGAGATGTGAAGGTCTTTTCAGCTCTCTGATGGATGCAAAAATGAATATCATTTTGGGCAATTTTCCTTATTTCTTGCTTGAGATTCTTCTCCCCTCTTTAGATCCAGGAAAAGGTTTTCAATGGGAGATAATTATGAAAAATTATGTGACAAATGAGTACTCTAAGAGGGGATTTGGAAGGAGAGACAAGAAAACCAACACCATGTTGTGAGCCAGAAAAAGTCATGGAAAGTTATACAAGTTACCCATTCATTAAGTACCCTCCATGACTTCACCTCACTTTTCCCCACCCAGCGAAGTGAGAGGTATCATGGAAGTTGGCGAAACCAAGGCTCCAAGAGGCTGATAGATGGCAGACCTTGGATTTGAACCAAAGAGCTGCTCTTTATCAACCTTGATTGGGCTACTGTCCTGCACTATGAGCAGCTACAGGGGGAGACTTGACCTCATGGGTGAGACAGTTTGAACCTCCCACAGCAAACAGAACTTGGTAAAAAGGTAGAAACTAACTTTCCATAGCCTTGAATTATAGATCGTACTTGGGCGGAAATTATCGACCTCCCCCATTTTTAAAATAATTGGAGGGGAGAATGGAGAAGAGAAGATGCCAGGGTGCCAGGACATTAAAATGGACATTTTGATGAAGCCCTAAGATGCTAACTATAAGACACCAAATGAGATACTGGATCAAGTTGAACACATTCAGCAGATAGCTGAGAATCAGTTCGAACCGCCCTCCCCTGCCCTCCCCCCCTTTCTCCACATGGAGTGGTGATGAAGGAAGTTTGAAGAGAATTCCTTTGGCAAGAATCATTGGCGTGCTGTGAGACCCAGTGCCATTCCCCAATAAAAAGGGGTGTGAGATGCCCCTTCCTCACCCTAAAACAAGTGGAAGGATGATGAGTCCACTCAGTGAGCTTGTGGTCAGTCTCCAGCCGCTGGGTAGAAAATGTCTGACTTGTCTCTGAAGAAACACAAGGCTTGCTTTCTTTTCTGGTGGTGGGAATGAAGCAGCAGAGGCTGCTCCTGCCCTGGACATATCCTTTCAACATTTGTCAGGGTAAAGGGTGCATGAGCATCTCTTGGACCAGATGCAGCTGCACCTGGGAAAGGTCAGCCAATCAAGAAAGACCATTACAAAAGTGAACAGACTGTTTGCTGATTCAGGTATGGTCACATAGGCTTACGCAGAGACATTTCAAGACGTGCTTATGACTTCTGCACTTGTGATTGTTCTATGTCAATAAACACTGCTTTTAGGAAGAGTGAAGAAGCCTCATCAGAGAGAAGTTAAAGTGTTGCTGGATTCCTCCGGGCTGCAGATAGAGGGCCAATGAGTTGGAGGAGAACACAAAGGGAATGTTGGGTGCATGGCCATCAGGGAAGGTTTCAAAAGAATTCATGGAATCTCTCTGAGAGGAAGAGCCAGCTTGAAACACTAGCAGGCCCCAGAGAGCCCACAGCCTGCTCTCAACAGGACTACACATCACCTCCTCCCTGCTTTCCAACACTGGAGGAATCAGAAACCTGGTTAGCAAGTTAGGGCTAGAGGGACTGTGGAAGGAGAAATGTGACAGCCCTGCCCCCTTCACTGACTGCTGCTGTGTGTTTGTATTTATTTATTTATTTATTTATTTATTTATTTATTTATTTATTTATTATTTATTTAAAAAAATAATTATTTATTTATTTATTTAAAAAAAACAACAGACCTACCTAAGCAAAGGTGAGTGCCTGAAACTTTGAAGAGGGAAGCCTTTAGCAGTATGTGTGTTTGACATTCTAAGTACTAACCGAGTCAAGTTTTCAGCCAGGGGCAGGGGAAAAGCTAGCCCTCCGAGCAAGTTGGAGGATGATGGGAGAAGAGATTAAAGCTGCTTTATTCTTACACCTAAGATGCCTATTTGTTCAATTTACCGATTGCCGTCGTTTGAAAGGAAAGCTCTGATATTACCCCAGAGTAGTCAGCAGCAAAAGCTGTTCATTGTAAATGCAGCACTACCTCGTCGAAATATAATGCAAACTCTACATGTGATTTAAAATGTTCTGGTAGCCACGTTTAAGACAGGAAAATAAACAGGTGAAATAAATTTTAATAATATTTTTTACTCATCTAATATATCTAAAATATTATCAGTTAACATGTAATTAATATAAAAAATTTAATAAGATATTTACATCCTTTTTTAATTTTTGCATTTATTCTTTGAAACCGGGGTGTATTTTACACTCCCATCACATTTCAGGTTGGGCTAGCCACACGTACAGTGCTCAGTAGCCACATGAGACTAGTGGCTGCCAAATTTGACAGTGCAGTTGCAGGGTTTCTGCTGGAAGGGAAAACTATTCCAGGAAATGAGAGGACTCCATGCTTGAGGGATGAAGAAGTTGAGGCAGTGTCTCCAAAGTGAGAAGAAGATGATTTAAGATTCTGTTTTCACTTAAGTTGGATGTGATGAGAAAACATCTGGAAGGATATTTGACAAAGCAGTAATGGGAGATGGAAGAGAGCTGCAAAGATTCCTGCATAGGCCATGATTCCACCATCCATGTTGCCAGTGGAAACTGATCTAAAGCAGCCAAGATGAAAGGAAATGGAAAGTCTGAACCAAGGAAGTAAAAATAAATTCAGCATAGTTTTCTGAAGTAATAACTATCATGTTAAGTATACATTGAAATGAGCACAATATGTCCCCAAGGGCGCTGTTACTGGTCTTCGCACAAACCAGCAGAGCTTGTCTGAAATAAAAAGTACCCCGTGATATGCTTAGCGTTATATATAGGTAAGTGCTGCTATTGTTCTGGTTTGGCTGATGAGAAAACTGAAACTTAGATAAAAGCCACCAAACAATCAGCTTCTTGCTGATAGAATGTTATCATTGAGGGAAACTTGGAAACCACTAGGTGCAAAAGTTTTCCTTCCCAGATGAGAAATCTACTGCTGGGAGAAGCAAGTTTCTTCAAACCACAGGCATAACCAGAGAGAGGTCTTCGGGTTCTAAGTCCAGTGCTTCTTCCCATATATCAATCACATCATGACTTTAAGGGTACCAAGATGGATCCCTGTCTCCTTAAAGAACCACCTATAGAGTAGAAATGATGATTAACTTTTTTTTTTTAAAGATGTAAAACTTTTTATTGTATAGAGAGTAAAAGTTCTTCTTGGCTGTGAGTGATACCATGATCTATCATATGTAAGTCAAAGCCATGGATGAAGAATGGGGTGAGAGTGTAGGAGCAGGGTGCTATCAGTGTGGGCAGGAGAAGTGGAGGTATGAGGGAAAGAAGGGAAGGTCAAAGGAATTGGAGGCCAAGAAAACTGACCATTTGTCAAGGGCATTGAGAAATTGGCACAGTGTTTATTTTGGTTGCTGATAGGGGAGTCCTAGAAGAAAAATGGGTGGAATATTAATATAAGGAGTTAGTCTAAGGGTAAGTCAACAAGAAAAACAAAACAAAACAATTCAACAAAATGAATAGTCTGGGATCAAAACTTAAATATCACAAATGTTTGGAATTATAGGTTTTTTTAATATATATTTTTTATTTTATTATTTTTTTATTTCTATTGTTTTCTTTATTGATTAAGGTATTAGATATGTGTCCTTTTCCCCCCATTGCTCCCCAACCCCCTCACTCATGTCCTCACCCCCCGGTCTCTGTGTCCATTGGTTAGACTTATATGCATGCATACAAGTCCTTTGGTTGATCTCACCCTCCCCTACCTTCCTTCTGAGGTTTGACGGTCTGATTGATGCTTCTTTGTCCCTGGATCTGTTTTTGTTCATCAGCTTGTGTTGTTCATTATATTCTACAAATGAGTGAGATCATGTGATAATTATCTTTCTCTGACTGGATTATTTCGCTTAGCATAATGCTCTCCAGGGCCATCCATGCTATTGCAATTGGTAAGAATTCCTTCTTTTTTACTGCAGCCTAGTATTCCATTGTGTAGATGTACCACAGTTTTTTAATCCACTCATCTGCTGATGGGTACTTAGGCTGTTTCCAGATCTTAGCTATGGTGAATTGTGTTGCTATGAACATAGGGGTGCATATATCCTTTCTGATTGGTGTTTCTGTTTTCTTGGAATATATTCCTAGAAGTGGGATCACTGGGTCAAATGGGAGTTCCATTTTTAGCTTTTTGAGGAAACTCCATACTGTTCTCCACAGTGGCTGCACCAGTCTGCATTCCCACCAGCAGTGCACGAGGGTTCCTTTTTCTCCACATCCTCGCCAGCACTTGTCCTTTACTGATTTGTTGATGATAGCCATTCTGACAGATGTGAGATGGTACCGCATTGTCGTTTTGATTTGCATCTCTCTGATGATTAGTGACTTTGAGCATGTTTTCATATGTCTCTTGGCCTTCCTTCTGTCTTCTTTCAAAAAGTATCTAAGTCCGTTGCCCATTTTTGGTTGGGTTGTTTATCTTCCTTTTGTTAAGTTGTTTAAGTTCCCTGTAAATGCTGGAGATTAAACCCTTTTCGGCGATAACATTGGCAAATATATTCTCCCACGCAGTGGGCTTTCTTGTTTTGTTGATGGTTTCTTTCGCTGTGCAGAAGCTTTTTATTTTGATATAGTCCCATTTGTTTATTTTCTCTTTAGTTTCCATTGGTTGTAGTTTTTGAGTGTAAGGAATTTAAAGAGCTGGTAGACCAGAACCATCCTATAGTAATATAATGCAAAGCACATGTGTAACTTAAAATATTCTAGTAGCCACATTTAAAAAATCAAAAGAAATAGGTGAAGTTAATTTTTTTATATTTTATTATTTTTTTTACAGAGAGGAAGGGAGGGAGATAGAGAGTTAGAAACACTGATGAGAGAGAAACATCGATCAGCTGCCTCCTGCATACCCCCCACCGGGGATGTGCCCGCAACCAAAGTACATGCCCTTGACCAGAATCAAACCTAGGACCCTTCAGTCCTCAGGCCGATGCTCTATCTACTGAGCCAAACTGGCTAGGGCAGGTGAAGTTAATTTTGATAACATATTATATTAAAACAATGTGTCTAAAACATTAATATTTCAACAAGTAATCCATATAAAAGTTCTAATGAGACATTTTACATTCTTTCCCTCATACTAAAGTATGTCTTCAAAATCTGGTGTGCATTTTGCACTTCCAGTTCATCTCAGTTCGGACTGGTCATATTTCAAGTACTCAACAGCCACATGTGGTTATTATATTGGACAGTGTAGCTTTAGACAGCTTCCTTTCGCATCGTCACATTTTGTCCTTTAATAAACTTTTAAAAATGAATGATTACTTTTTACAAAATTTCAAAACAAGCAAAACTAAAAAGTTTGTTGTTTAGAGATGTATAAGTGGGTGACAAAAGTAGAATAAAATGCAGGGGGTTGATTATCACAGAGGTAAGAATAATATGTAGTTCTTTTATTCCATGGAAAACACATGATAGAATGAGGGGAAAAAATAAGTAAGGGAGAAGAAAATTAAAATCGCCCCAAATCCCACCAAGTAGAGATGACTATGGCTATTTTTGAGGGTGGGAGGGAGGTCAACTTTTTAAGAAGAGAAAAACCTGGACCTGAATGGTTAGTGTGCATGGAAGCGTCTTGGGTGGAGCAGGGGACCGCCTGTGGCATCGTGGGCCTGGGTCATTGCCTGTTGAATGAAGTTTTCAAAGGCAGGCGCCATAAGGCTGCTGACAAAAGGAAGCGAGTACATTTGAAACGTTTGAGGAAGGTAGACGATGTTGGACCCTTGGTGAAGTCTGATCATGTCCATTTCCTCAGGGGACACCCTAAAAGATGAGGGAGCAATTAAGGACATTGACTCTGTTTTTCTCTTTAAGTCATGAGCTTAACCAATTTCCTGGAATTTTTAAAAGAATTTACTAGAAAAGCACACAGCAACCAGCCAATAATCTCACAAACCATTAGGTACTCCGGGCTTCTGGAAGGGCAGCTCTAAGTGCACGGTTGATGTCCAATTTGTGCTGTCATCTTGGAATGGGGAGAAAATTGGAGTGACAAGTTAGATTGCAAAACTGTTAAAAGCCAGAAAAATCCCGAGTGTCTAATCCATAAATGGAAACCTGTCAGATCCTTATGTCTTTATCTGACTTGGTTTGATGGTAATTCAAGCAAAGCTTCCCAGTTTTCAACCAGCCCTTAATGACAAAGAAAAGAAGCCATTCAGAGAAAAAGAGTCATTAGTTTAGTGTCTGAAGAGTAAATTTGGATAATATAACTTATTGAGTAGGAGAGAACATCTGAACAAAGAGATGGCATGTAGCTGCAAATGTGAAACCTGGCTAGTGAATTTGGAGGCGAAACCCCCTTGACTTAGGGCCATGATCTTCAATGACCTTGCTCTGGCCAATGGACTGGGATATGCAACCACAGATACAAAAACTCCCCTGCAAGATTAATGGGGACCTTATGTAGCACCCAGTTTCTTCTGTCTAGCCCACTCTGCTCAGTCATCAAAGGCTGTGTCTGCGTCATTGGTCTGTTAGGCTAAGAGAGCTGTCTCAAAGCTGGGGTTTCCAGGGCTTTCCTTTCTCTCTGCTGAGATCTGTGGACCCCCATGAAGTCTAAATGGCAGCTGGAGGTTGTTGGTTACATTAGGGGAAAGCCTCAGAGAAACACATAATGTGTAAAAGCCACTGCAGCATGGAAACCTGCGGGTCCCCTCTGATTCCGGGCTCCAGCACTGTGGGAGCCCTGCTGTTATGCCATAAAAACAAGTGCAAACAGCAAGCCTGGGGACTCAGATGTGCATCGTCAACTTACAGCCGTCTTAGGAGCATGGGCTTTTGATATCTTGGGAAACGCTTCTAGCTGAGCAGTTTCAAGTGCTAACCCAGGTAGATGAGAGAGCTGTTTTCTCCTCCATTTATCTCACTGCAGCTTGATCATGTAGCTGGGAATTGTTAGATCCTCAGAAATTAGGCCTGCTCCATTGATCCTCCCCACCAGCCGTCCTGGCTTCTTTTATCGCTGCTCATGTGGATGGGCTGTAAAGACACACGCACTTGCTTGCTGGAAAGCTATTCACAGTTCCCCTAACACAAGTCAAAAAAGCAGATAGTGGTAACATCAAAAAGAGCATTGATGAGGGACTTGAATGACCTTGAAGTCCAGTCACTTCTCAGGGGTTCAGAGACTGGGATGAGCTAGCACTCATGGCTTTAAATTCAGGATCTGGGAAGTCTGCTTAGGATCTGGCCCTTTAAAGAAAAGTTTGCCTACCTTTGTTCTAGATTATGTCTAACCGTTAAACCACCTACAGGGTATTTCTATCCTTCTTTAAAAAATAAACTCAGAAAACATATCTGACTTGCCTGAAGGTGAGGATGCCAGGCCTGAATGGAACTTGCATGCTATCTATTACTAAAGTCCAAGTGCTTTTATTGCATCCCTCTGCCTTCTTAACCTAGCAAGGTCATTGCCACAGGTGCCCCCAGGCCCTGCTGAGCCACCCCCAGCTCCTGAACCTCTGCTGAAACAGAAGCATGCCTTGCTTTGACATTTCTCCATGGCGTGTCTCTGCCCCTCTTTGCCTCACCTTCAAGTTCACAGTAACTGGCCAGCCCTTAAGAAGCTCACTCTACCCCTCTCTCCTGGTCTGCACAGTCATCACAACTAAGCAGTCAGAGCAAAAGATTTGGGAGAACGTCTCTAACATAATGGAAATCAATGTTAAAGCAAGATTTGCTCTCCAAAATTTACGGTATAGACAACTCTTTAGGAATGCATCTCTTGTAAAGCTAAGTACACCTGTCTGATGAAAAAGGAAAACAGCCCTCACAATGGAATATTAGTGCCAACATTTCTCTGCATTTGCTTGGGGAGTCATCTTAGGTAATAGTATTTATAAGTCAAACTGTGTTGTTTTTGTGCACCACAAAAACAGCAGGAAGAATGCCTGAAATACATGGGAATTTATATTTGCTGGGAATTTCAAGTGATTGTGCGGTAGACACTGCTTGCATTTGTTTTGCTCACACAGATGGCAAGAGATTGCATCTCTGGGAAAAACTTAAAAGGTAAACAGAATGCATGTGAAATTCATGAAATTCGGATTTACATGTGACGACACACACAAAGAGCAGAGCTGTGGCTGTGGTATTATTTGACTTAGCATTTAGCCCAACACGGGCATTTTAATAATGCAGTGCGTGTGCTCTGCCTCCAGAAACTATCCTCCTGACCTACTCCTCCCAGGACAACTGACATCAGTTGTGTTTATAAAGCCACGATGAAGCTCTGCTAACCACCCAAACCTTCTCCCGGCCTGACTTCACTCCCTTCTCTGACCATCAGGGGTTTGGAATGAGAGCCTGACTCCTGGGAGCTGGCAGAGGGCTGCAGGCACAGGAGGGACTGCTGGTGTCCCTGCCACCCTTGGTGTAGGCAGTGGGCACCTGGCTCTGAAGCTCAGAAATCTACTTTTATCTTGAGGGTCCTGAGTAAATTCGTAATCCCCTAAATCCAGAAGTTCACTACTACTTCATGAGAAGCAATATGATGGCTTAGAGAAAGCTTGGGCTTCAGAGGCTGAACACCTGGGTTTAAATCCTTCTGTTTATTAGCCAGAATCTGATCCCCTGTCCAGGCCTTAGAGGGAGGTAGGGATGTCTCTGCGGCAGGCCGAATAATGGTCCCCAAAGACTTGCATGTCCTAATCCTTAGAACCCTGAGGATGTTACCTTATGTGGGAAAATGATCTGTACAGATATGATTATGTTAATGGGGAGATTATCTTGGATTGTCTGGGTGGACCCTATATGCAATCACAGTGTCCTTGTTAGTCGGACAGAGAAAGGAAGAGGCAAAGTGACAATAATGGGAGCAGAGGGAGAGTTGGAGATGCTGCTTTTCTGGCTTTGAAGATGCAGGAAAGAACCATGAGCTAAGGACCCAGAGACTGCTGGCAGCCACTGAACGTTATTTGCAGGTAGAGAAACACATTTTCTTCTAGAACTCGAGGGAGCCTTGGTTAGGACAATGGCTCTGCTGCCTGAAGGAGCAAGTGGGGCAGGTGACAAGCCCTGATAGGGATTCAGATTCCTAAATGGATGGTCTAGACCAGTGGTTCTCAACCTTCTGGCCCTTTAAATACAGTTCCTCATGTGGTGACCCAACCATAAAATTATTTTCGTTGCTACTTCATAACTGTAATGTTGCTACTGTTATGAATCGTAATGTAAATATCTGATATGCAGGATGGTCTTAGGCGGCCCCTGTGAAAGGGTTATTTGACCACCAAAAGGGGTCGTGACCCACAGGTTGAGAACCGCTGGTCTAGACACATGGCCAATATTAAGACTGACTTACAGAGTTCTTGGGACATTGGAGACAGGTTACTCTCTCTCTCTCTCTCTCTCTCTCTCTCTCTCTCTCTCTCTCTCTCTCTCTTTCTCTCTCTCTTACACACACACACACTCACACACACACACTCACACACACCCATATCCCACATCCCTCCCAGGACTGCTTCATGTAGGAACTCTACATTCCTGGGAATAGAGTCCCAGATAGCCATCAGCATATTTAAAAACAATAGTCACCAAAGCAGTAATAATCACAATAAAAATTTCATGTTTCTACCTTCCAAGAAATGTAGGAATAAAGACCTTTGCAAGGAACTTTAAAGATTTACTCATGGGCTCAAGGCCTCTGGTCATCTGTTTGCATCCCTGGAGAGAAAGCAGCCCAAAGTCAGGAAGAATAAGGAAGACCGTCTTAGAACTTGGGGCTAGTCTAAGAGCAGCATGGTGTTTGAAGCCCAGTTGTCTCCTGGCCCAGTCTGGAAGTAGAAGCTGGAGGAAGGATGAGCTAGGATGAATGGCACCCTGCCTGCTGCTCTCCTATAGAATCAGAGTCAGTGTCACTTCTCCAGGGGTCAAGGGAGATCCATTGCAGCTGGTCTGGTGGTGCTTCTAAGTCTGACCTGGGACAGTGCCAACTGGTCCTCTGCCCAAGGATGAAAGAGTTGTTTATTCACAAGTAGTCTGAGCCCTGCTGTTAGGACAATGAGCTCTCCTCTTATTAGGCGACAGTGCTGAGTCTGAGAACCGTTATGCTCCCCTTGGTGAGCTGAGCAAGTGAGGAAATCAGAGATGGCCTTTGTTGGTGGGAGAAGAAACTAAAATTCAGCAACCACTACTTTTGTCCTGACCCTATGGCCTAAACTCACAGACGTCCTCTCCAGATTCAGTGACAGAGCAGAGAAAGGTCCCATCAATCCCCAGTTTGCAAGATGGTAGCAAGAAGGACAAAGGAGGGGCAGAGAATCCCAAGGTAGTGGGTCCTAGATTTGGAGGGGACTTGGAAGAGGGCTTCAAGAAGAATGGGGGGGGGTGTTGTCCAGCAGCCAGGAAAGAGGGTGCCAGCCTTGGGCATCCTCCCTTAGAAGGTCTCAGGCTAGAAGGCCTTCCCTTGGGGGGTTCCAAAGTAATAGCAAGTTCAATAAAATTCCAATGTTTGTTCTTCAAACTGGGAGATCTACTAAATTCTTCAGTAAAGAACACCGATGCTTGTACATGATTGATCCAGATAAGATGGGTGAAGCTGAGGGAAAGGACAGCAATGCCATCCCATTATCTATAGAGTTCTGACTGGACAGGGCTGGAGATGGGAACTTCGCAGGCCAGGAGAAGCAGATACTGAATTCTCTGAATATTACTCTGGCTTGGTAAGGTACAAAGGTGCAGGACTATCATATGCCAGCTGCTACCATTTCACTGAAAATACTACAACATACTAAGCACAACTCCATGCTTGGCCAGGAGGCCATGCTCTGTAGTGGTTAAGCCCACTAACTCTGAATTCAGGTGGCCCGAGTATGGAGCTGGTTCCTCTACTCAATGCGTGTGGGACTGTTGGCACAATCTTGCCATGACTCAGTTTCCTCACTTATGAAGTGGTGCTACTCATCATGTCACTAGGAGGATTGAGATAATGCATGTTAAGGATATGGCCCGGAACTTGACTGTATTAATTTTTCTTTGGCTGCTGTAACAGATCACTACAAACTTGGCTTAAAATAACACAAACTTATTATCTTACAGTTTTGAAGGTCAGGAGTCTGAAATGGGTCTCACTGATCTAAAATCAAGATACCAGGAGGGCTACAATTTTTCTGGAGGCTCTAGAAGAGAATTCATGTCCTTGTCTTTTGCAGATTCCAGAGGTCACCTGAATACCTTGACTTGTGGCCCCTCCCTCCATTTTCAAAGCCAGCATGTCTATATGATTCTGACACTACTGACTCCATTTATCACTTATAAGGACTCTTTTGATTACATTGGGCCCATCTAAATGGAGGAAGAATGCTTTGTCCTTTGACCTGGATACCACCAAACTTAAGGATAATAATATACCACAGGAACAGTGGAAATGGTGCTATCTTGGGGTTGCTGGTCTCCGGCAGAGGTGTGCATGGTGCCTCCTATGGGAAGGAGGGGGCAGAAGTAGTTAATCTGTGATAGAAACAGTGAAACCTAGTGGGTGTGCTGGAGATGGCTGCACTCAGCAGAAGTATTGATACCTAACAGAACCAACCATGATGCCTGGGAGGCAGCTTGATGGTAGACTCCAGAAGCAATGGGAAAGTGTGGTGCCCTAGTCTGCTCATAACTTTACAGGCTTTTATTGTCACACTAGAGGCCTGGTACATGAATTTGTGCACCAGTAGGGTCCCTCGGCCTGACCTGCGGGATTGGGCCGAAACTGGGCTCTCTGACATCCAGGTAATCAAGGGGTCCCATATTGCAAGAGGGCACAGGCCATGCTGAGGGCCCCCACTGGTGCACGATTGGGGCCAGGGAGGGACAAGAGAGGTTGGTCAGCCAGGGAGGAACCGTGGGAGGGCTCCAGGGTGTGTCCTGCCCATCTCGCTCAGTCCTGATCAGCCAGACCCCAGCAGCAAGCTAACCTACTGGTTGGAGAATCTGCCCCCTGGTGGTTAGTCACCATCATAATGACTGGTTGACCAGTTGACTGTCTGCCCCCTGCTGGTCAGTGGACATCATAGCAAGCGGTTGAGTGGCCTTAGCATATCATTAGCATATTACACTTTGATTGGTTGAACGGCTGACCAGCTGACTGGGCACTTAGAATATTAGGCTTTTATTATATAGGAGTAGAGGCCCCGTGTACAAAAATTTGTGCACTCGGGGGGGAGGGGGGGTCCCTCAGCTCGGCCTGTGCCCTCTCGCAGTCTGGGACCCTTTGGGAGATAACAACCTGCTGGCTTAGGCCTGCTCCCGGGTGGCAGAGGGCAGGCCTAATCCCTAGGTGCAGCCCCTGGTTGGGCTCAGAGCAGGGCCGATTGGGGAATTGGGGTGCCGCCCCCTGTCATGCACAGAGCAGGGCGGCTTGGGAGGTTGCGATGCCATCCTCAGTCACGCTCAGGGTAGGGCCGATTGGGGGGTTGGGGCACCGCCCGCTGTCACACTCAAGGCAGGGTTGATGGGGAGGTTATGGCTCTACCCCATCACACACAGAGCAGGGCCCGTGGGGTGGGGGGGGGTTGGGGCGCCACCCTCTATCACCCACAGAGCAGGGCCGATCAGGGGGTTGGGGCACCACCACTCTCACACTTAGGGCAGGGCCGATGGGGAGGTTATGGCTCTACCCCGTCACACACAGAGCAGGGCCCGTGGGGTGGGGGGGTTGGGGCGCCGCACCCTGTCACACACAGAGCCGCAGGGCGATCAGGAGGTTGGGGAGCTCCCCCCTATCAGGCACAGAGCAGGGCCGATCAGGGGGTTGGGGCGCCTTCCCCTGTCACGAACAGAGCAGGGCCGATAGGGAGGTTGTGGCCCCGCCCCCTGTCACACACAGAGCCACAGGGCAATCAGGGGGTTTGGGCGCTGCCCCCTGTCATGCTGATCCCGGTGCTGGGAGGCATATTACCCTTTTACTATATAGAATAGAGGCCTGGTGCATGGGTGGGGGCTGGCTGGTTTGACCTGAAGGGTGTCCCGGATCAGGGTGGGGGTCCCCACTGGGGTGCCTGGCCAGCCTGGATGAGGGGATGATGGCTGTTTGCAGCTGGTCACATACCCTTCAGGGTGGGGGTCCCCACTGGGGTGCCTGGCCAGTCTGGGTGAGGGGCTGAGGGCTGTTTTCAGGCTGGACTGAAGCTCCCAACTGCTCCTTTTCTTCTTCTTCTTTTTTTTTTTTTTATTCTGAGCCAGCTTTAGCTCTGAGGCTCCAGCTCTTAGGCCTCCGCTCCTGAAAGCAGGTATCTGGTTTGTTTAGGTTCTACAATCGAAACTCTGTATCAACTCCAGGTCTGAGATCTCGGCTAGCTGAAAGCTGGTTTCTGGGGTTTTGTTTAGCTTCTATCTTTGTAACTATGTTTCAAACTGCCAGCTCAGAGGCCTGCAGTGGCAGGCAGAGAACGTTGGTTTCCTCTGTCACTGAAGCAAGCAAGCCTCATGTTAGTTTCAAGCTGCCTGGCTGCCGGCCGCCATCTTGGCTGCCAGTTAATTTGCATATCACCCTGATTAGCCAATCGGAAGGGTAGCGGTTGTACGCCAATTACCATGTTTCTCTTTTATTAGATAGGATAACTACAGGCCCAGTGCATGAAATCCATGCACTGAGTGGGGGATCCCTCAGCCTGGCCTGCACCCTCTTCAATCCAGGATCCCTCTCGCAATCTGGAACCACTGGTTCCTAACTGCTCACCTTCCTGCCTGCCTGATGCCCCTAACTGCTCCCCTGCCAGCCTGATGGCCCTAACTGCTCTCCCCTCCTGGCCTGATTGTCCTAACTGCCTATCTGCTCTCCCCTCCTGGCCTGATCCCCCTAACTGCCTATCTGCTCTCCCTTGCTCTCCATGCCCTTCAGACCCCTGGCACAGGCATGCTGAGAGCTCTCCACCACGGCCCTGCCCCCATCCTGATTGGTTGTTATGTGATGGCATCCTGGACAATTGGCATATTCCTCTATTATTAGTATAGATTAGAGCAAGAGAGGAAGAAAATGGCAATTGCTATGTGGTGAATGCCCAGACTTGTTGCCAAATGTGTGTTTAACCCCACGGGGCATGCCAGAGATAATGTGAAAGCCTTTGTAGGGGCTGGAGTTGCTGCAGAAGCAGGTAGGGCAAGAGCAGATTAAATGCAGATTCTTACTTTTGATATGTGTATTGAACATGTATTTTTACTCAGATGCTTTGACACCTTGAAGCTTTGCTGACACTGAAAGAGACTGCCCCTTTCAGGGTAAGCTAATTTCCAGAGATAGCAAACAACTCATCTGGGAGAATGCCTTTTCTATGCAAACTAACCAATCTGAAGCCCAGACCCCCATCACCTTCTTTATCAGACTCTCAAATATCAACTATCCCCCTGCCCTAATTATCCCAGGGCCAGGTACTAGCAACTCAGGACACACCCTATACTCCAGAGCTCACTGAAAGTATTCTTGCCCTTCCCCACTTTTTCCTGCCCATGGAAGCCACACTAAAGGCTCTTACCATCTCCTCAAACTCCCTTCTTCCTCTTGACTGATCCTAATATTTCCCCATGTGGCCCTGTGTGGTATGGCATGCCCCCTGCTCGTGGGAACTGTAAGTAGCAAGCTGTCTTTTCAATGATGGTCATCTCCTAATATGTTGGCCTCACAATACCCTAATAATAATAAAACCCACATTTAAAAACAATATGTGCCCATATTTATCCCTGGATTTTTGTGGCTGAGGAAGACCAGGTTATATAAGCCAAGTTCCTAGCCCAGCGCCAAACACCTTGAAGGGCTCTGGAAGTGCCTGACCTCATTCCTCCCTTTCTCTCCCTTTCCTTGACTGTGACCTCATTGACTTGCTCTAGATGCTCTAATCTTTCCCAGCAGCCTCATTGCTTACACCTTTCAGTTTATGCTGGCATTGTTCCCCTTCCCAGAGAGCTGCCTAAGCACTCCTCTCCTCTTGCTGTTCCACTTTGAGAGGCTGAGGGTGAGGTCACAGTGTGGCCAGTGCATCAGCGTTTGCATTGCTCAAGCAGTGCTGTCAGAGCCTGAGCTCACACTCACAGTCAGCGATCTGTCGATACCCTGATTCAGGAAGCTGTGGGTCCCTCCTCTTGAACTTGGTCCAGACATTGCCCAGGTTAACTCTTACAGGCTAATTTACAGCTCCTTAACTGGGCTGGCTCTGTAGTGGATTATCTAATTTTCTTATTTTGATTATCTCTTCCAACTCTACCTCCCCATGTCTTTGTGAAGTCTAGAACTTACTTTTTAGGTTGGTAACTCCTCATTAGCATCCCCCCACCCCCGAAAAAATGCTATGGGGAGAAAGTTGTCTTAGTTAGTTTCCCCTAAAAGAAGAGCCAGAGACATATAGTTTATTTGGAAGTGATTCTTAGAAACTGGAGTGTGGGAGTGGGGAGTAAAATGCAGGAGAAAGAAACAATAGAGAACGTGCCATTGTGGGCAACTTATGCTCAGTTCCTGGGGACCGCTGAGGAATTGGGTAGAAGGCACCTCAGAATTGTCCTGAATGCCAGCAGCCTGAGACATTTACCCACCAACTCCTGTGATTGAGTGGCAAAGGGTTTCCCTGGGATGTTAACTCCTCCCTGCTTCTGGGATAAGCCTGAGTGTAGGCTGAGTGGTCCTCCAGGGCTAGAAGAGAGGCTGCTGGCAGAAGAGCAGGAGGCCCTTGAGATGGGACTCGGAATTGAAAGATGGCACCACATCCACCTCAGGTGTGCTAAAATCAAGAAGGCTCATAAAAAGTGTCTCATGGAGGGTGAAATTGAAATCAGTCAGCAGTAGCTTTAGAGAGAGATTTTTGCATATAGGAGTTTAAAGTTGATGACCTAAATTGATGGTTCCAAAATTATCTGTAGATCTTATCTGCCTGTGTTCTTCTTCTTCCTCTTCCTATGTCCAAGGACTTGACCTGTTTACTACTGATGATTCAGTTAGGATGGATGATTAACACTTTATCGGTTACTTAGACTCCCTCTGCCTAGATACCCTTGCATTGTTATTATTCCTTCTCTAATTTGATCAATCAATTAATTAACACATTCATCCCCAAAATGAAAGATACAAAGGCATGTGATTTCCCTCTTCAGAGCAGAACTTTTCTCTTTTCAGAGCAGGTCCTGGCTGTACTTCATTGTCTCAGAGAAGATTTCCCTTAGGGCTGAAAGCAGTGGAAGCCAGCAAGGATTTCTAGCTTTTGTTGTCCAGAAGCCTGAGCCCTTGGGATGTTAGACGTTAGAGTGCTTGCAGAGGAGGCAAAAAGGTGAACTTGGTGAGTTAGACAGTATGTCTTGGAGAAACCCTCCCTCCCTCAGAAGAGAAGGAGATGGCCCTTGGCTAGAGGGAGGAAGAGGTGAGAAAGAGAGAGCCCCAGAAGTAGTGGGGATCCAGATCCTGCTCTCTGTAAGGTCTCTCAGGATGTGATACCTATCCAGAGTGAAATGGTTAGGGGATACATCTGATTCCAATGTCTCAAGCCTGGAGCAGAAGTACCAGAAGAGGCTGTAAACAGGGACAGTGGATATCTTAGCTGCAACCAGTGCAGACAGGTGGTGGAGCCCCCTATTCCTAATGCCTTGACAGAGTGTAAGATCTTGTTTTGTTGGCATGACCTTCAGGAAGGGGGAAGGAAAACTAAGGAAGGACTGAGAGTACGTTTCCTGCCACCCTGGAGAAGGGGGGTGGGGCTTAAACTTGATATTATATTGATTTATTCAAAACAAGTTTTTGGACTTAGATGCATACCCACTACACATTTATTGAGTGGTTGCTATGTATCAGGTATCATGTTTAGCATTGAAAATGAATAAATATGACTAAGACATAGCTCCTTGCTTCCAAGGTGCACCCATCCAGTCAAAGAAGCAGACATATCAGATGATGATTCAAATGTATGTGTAATGTATATGTATAATAACAGGTGCCTACAGGTATTATGGAGACCAAGGAGAGGGGTGGAGAAGAGAGTCAAATAACCCAAAATTTAGCAGCTTAAAATGAAACCTATATTTATTATCTCCCAGTTTTTGTGGGTCAGGACTCAAGGCACAGCTTAGCCAGAGACTCTGTTTTAGGACATCACCCTGTGCAAAACACAATAATACAATTTCCATGGTTCATGGTGAGACTACAGTTAAGAAAAAGAATGCATGATCTCTGCAGCCTAGCTTGATTAATATGCTGGCTCATTTTTTCCTTTCACTCTACCACCAGAAACTGTACTTCGATGTCACTTTTTGCTTTGGAAGGAGGTAAACTTTTATTGAAATGCATGACTCTGACCTTGGGGACTGCATTATCATTAATTTCTACTTTTCACGAGTTTTTAAATGTTTCCATCTGAACAGTAATCGTGTGAACATGATGTTGACACTTTCCCAAGAAGTGGCCAATACCAACAATAGCTCAGAAATGTAGATTTTGACAAGGCTGGATTTAACAATTTACACATTTTGCGAAACTGTTGGAATTTCCAAGTGAAGCATTGCAACCAAGAGGTCCCAGTCTCCTGGATTTACCTGAAGCTTATATGACCTCTCTGGCTTACTGATTCCAAAGGGACTCAACAACCTCACAGATTGTTATCTTCTCAGCATCTTTCAATTAATATGCCCCTAAGCGAGCGCTGGAATCCCGGGATCCCAGTAAGATTCAATGTGATGTGTAATCTGGGCTTGATTACCCTATTAATTTTATACAGTGTTCAAGGGAAGAGTGTGGGGTCATGCTCCTCTAAGGCTGTTTACTTTGGAATTTCCCTGAAGCATCTGTGTATTTTACGCTCCTAGAAGTTGCTATGCTTGTGTTGAAATTTGCATTCTGAAATAGGACCTTAAATCACATTCCCAGTTCCTCTATTATAACTGCCCTAATCAAATTTTCTATTGAAAATTTGCAGGAAATTATCCATTATTTACATTTTGAAATTCATTGCCATCAATTTGCATAGAACATTCTCTCATGATTATTTCAGTCTCGTCAGTATCTGTGGTTATGTCTCACTTCTCATTCCTGATTTAAATGCGTTTTCCCCCCCTCTTCCTAATAAGGCTTACAAGGGCTTATCTTTTTTATTGCTCTTTTCAAAGAATGAGACTTTGGTTTTACTGTATTTATCTTTTTTCCTTTCCTTTATGTTTTCTATCTCTTCCTAGTGCTAGTTAACTGAATTTCTCTTTTTTCTAATTTATTAAGATGAACCCTAATTATCTTTAATTTTGGCTTCTGAAGCCATTTAAAACTATAATTTTTTTAAAGTACAGCCTTTGCTGTGTTCCACAGAGTTTGTTATAAAGTAGCCTCATTTTAATGGCCTTCTAGATCATTTGAAATTTCAGTTTTAATTCATCTTTGATACAAAGATTGGATAGGAATGTTTCTTAATTTACAGGTAGTTGATATTGTTATTATTTTTAATATTATTATTAAGCTTATGAATGAGCATGTGACCTCTAAAGCTCTTTCCTTTTAAAATTTATAAAGGTTTTCCTTATGACCAAATATTTGATTTATTTTGGACATACAAGGAAACATATTTTTCTATTCAAGGATCTAAATTTTTATACATATACTAGAGGCTCAGTGCACAAAAATTTGTGCACTCGGGGGGGAGAGGGGCCCCTCAGCCCGGCCTGTGCTCTCTCGCAGTCTGGGACCCCTCGGGAGATAACAACCTGCTGGCTTAGGCCTGCTCCCGGGTGGCAGAGGGCAGGCCCAATTCCTAGGTGCAGCCCCTGGTTGGGCTCAGAGCAGGGCCGATAGGGGAGTTGGGGCACTGCCCCCTATTACACACAGAGCAGGGCGGATCAGGGGGTTGGGGTGCTGCACCCTGTCACACTCAGGGCAGGGCCAATGGGGAGGTTATGGCTCTACCCTGTCACACACAGAGCAGGGCCCATGGGGGGGGGGGGTTGGGGCTCTGCACCCTGTCACACACAGAGCCGCAGGGTGATCAGGGGGCTGGGGAGCTCCCCCCTATCAGGCACAGAGCAGGGCTGATCAGGGGGTTGGGGCGCCTTCCCCTGTCATGAACAGAGCAGGGCAGATAGGGAGGTTGTGGCCCCGCCCCCTGTCACACACAGAGCCACAGGGTGATCAGGGGGTTTGGGCGCTGCCCCCTGTCACGCTGATCCCGGTGCCGGGAGACCTCGCAGCTCTGCTGATCCCGGTGCTGGGAGACATATTACCTTTTTACTCTATAGGATAGAGGCCTGGTGCACGGGTGGGGGCCAGCTGGTTTGCCCTGAAGGGTGTCCTGGATCAGGGTGGGGGTCCCGCTTGGGTGCCTGGCCAGCCTGGGTGAGGGGATGATGGCTGTTTGCAGCTGGTCACACACCCTTCAGGGTGGGGGTCCCCACTGGGGTGCCTGGCCAGTCTGGGTGAGGGGCTGAGGACTGTTTTCAGGCTGGCTGGTGACTGAAGCTCCCAACAGCTCCTTTTTTTCTTTTATTTTTTTTTAATTCTGGGCCAGCTTTAGCTCTGAGGCTTGGCTCCAGCTCTGAGGCCTCGGCTGCTGAAAGCAGGTATCTGTTTTGTTTGGGTTCTATAATCAAAACACTGTTTCAACTCCAGCTCTGAGATCCTGGCAGGCTGAAAGCAGGTTTCTGGGGTTTTGTTTAGCTTCTATATTTGTAACAATGTTTCAAACTGCAAGCTCAGAAGCCAGCAGCAGCAGGCGGGGAACGTTGGCTTCCTCCGTCACTGAAGCAAGCAAGCCTCATGTTCGCTTCAAGCTGCCTGGCTGCTGGCCGCCATCTTGGTTGGCAGTTAATTTGCATATCGCCCTGATTAGCCAATGGGATGGGTAGCGGAGGTACGGCTAATTACCATGTTTCTCTTTTATTAGATAGGATGTAGTAATTATTCTTTGTCCTCACTCATTTTTTGCCTTCAAGATTTGCCCTTATGGAGGTGAATTAAAGTATCACAATATTTGCATTTCTGATCAATTTTTTACTTATATGGCTAGCAACTATGTTGTATGCAGTCTGAAAAACTTCAAAAAATAACTTATATTAAACAAGTCCATGAGTTTATTATAATCCGAGATGCCTGGCAGAAGCAAATGTCAATCTCTAACATAGCTTCAGTCTGGGCCTCCAAGAATTCACATATATAAATCCAAGGAACTTGAGCCCAAGGAAACAAAGTATTGTGTATAAAAGTGGTAAGCAAGATTATTGGACACAAGAGATAAAGTAAATGTATTTAATATTCACAAATATATTCTGTGTTCCTTGAGTGTTAGATACTATTGTAGGCACTGAAGGTACAATAATGAAAAGAATCAAAGAGAAAATAGCTCTGCCTTTAAACATTTACATTCAAATGAGATATATCAACTATATAGTCTTTGAAGGTAAAATGTACTGCAAGGATAAAGAAAGCTGGGGGTAGGTATAAAGATTATGTGTGAGAAGGTGATATTTGAACAAACACTTCAAGGAAGTGAAGAACTAAGTTGTGCATTTCTTTGAATCAGTTGTAAACATTCTACAGAGGGGCCAGTCAGAGCACAGGTGGGAGTATGCTTGGCATAGAAGGGAAATCAGGATGACTGAGGAAGAGTCAAGTAGGGGAAGTAAATATAAGGTCAGAGAGCTTAAAAAGAAATTAAAAAAGTGGATTGAACTACGAGTATGGAAAAAGCTACTATTAAAATCACTAAGCTGATATTAAAATCAGCCAAATGAACTGCCAAGAATAAAACATTACAGTTGATATTGAAAAGGCATTGGATGATCTAAATATCAGATAAGACACAGATGAAGAGAGAATAAGTGAACTAAGAAATAGAGATGAAGGAATTCTATAGAATATAGCAAAAAAAAAAAGAGACAAAGGGATAAAAAAATATGAAACAGGTTTAACATACAGGGTGAAGCAAAAATAGGTTTACAGTTGTGAGTACAGAAACACAGAGTTTATTCTTATATTATTATTTATTAATTATATTATTTTCTATATGAACAACTATAAACCTAGTTTTGCTCCACCCTATATGTTTAATGGGAATTCAAGAAGGATAAAGAGTGAATGAGGGAGAAGCAACATTCAAAGCCAAAAATGGCTTACAATTTCAAGAATTTAAAAACACCAATTCTTAGTTTCAGGAAGGCCTATAAACCCCAAATGGGATAAATAAAGAAAAATACTTATCTAGAAACAACATAGTGAAATGGTAGGACACACACACACACACAGAAAATAAAAGAAAAAGAAAAAAGAATGTAGAGAGAAGAGACAAATCATTTATAAAAGAATGACAATTAGACATATAATAGTGTCAATGGAAGTCAAAAGATCATAAAATAATATTTGTAGTGTTAAGTCTATATCTGGGGAATATGTATTCACTATATTCTATATTTAATGAAATTGTCTTTTGAAGTTAAAGTCATTTTCAAGCAAACAAACACTGTGTTTATCTGTAAAGGAAGTTTGGATATTTCCATAATGGAAAATGATAATGATCCCAGGTGGAAGGTCTGTGATGCAGGAAGGAAAAGAAAACATATAAACTGGTAAATATAAGTCAATATAAACAAATAATGATTGGGTAAAACACTGATAATGATGTCTGATCTGTGGAGTAAGATAATAAAACATAGACACTGATGGCATGTAAGTCACACTGAGGTTGACAGGAATGGTAGATATGCATGATTTATGTTGGAGACAGTTAGTGTGGATAATAAATATTGGGAATCAAATATAAAACTGTGTCATGCTAGGAGAGCCAGGGACCCCCACCCCAGCTCCCTCAAAGCTTGGTATATATTTCTCAATAGCTATATAAGAAAACAATAGCAAGCAATTGTTTATTAACATCTACCATGTGCCAAAACGTTGAAGAAACAACTGATTCTATCAGCTAGGGTTCTTGTTCAAGCAACAGAAAACTCAAATGGTGTAAACCATAAGGGAATTTGCTGTCCCATGTAACTAAAGTTGTGAGAATGGGGGGAGGGGCTGGTTTATTCTCAAGGCTCATGCCATCATCAAGGCTGCGGCTCGGTTTCTCTGTGATTCTCTCGGTTTTGCTCTCCTTGGGTGGTTGCTTCACCCCCAGGCTCGCAGCCCAAGTTCTCGGCCATTAGTTCTAGGGCCATGTTTCCTCATCCACAGCTTCTCTTTCCTCCGATGGCAGAATAGCCCTCTTAGGACACCGGGTCTCCTCCCTGAGCCAGTCACTATGATGAGGGTGATACATGCTCTGTCTGACCATCCCTGAACCAGCCTCCATGGTAGAGGGGGCTTAGGCAGAACCATTGGAAACCTGAGCTTGGGGCCTGGGTAGAGACAACCCCTGCCAGTCCCTATGGTTTCTCCACAGAGGGTGGGCTAAGTGCTGGGGAATCGACCGTGATACCCACCTTGCCACAGACTCTGGGTTGAGGGAGACTGTGGCTTATGAGGGCTCATCACTTAAGGCTGATTTAAGAAACTGTGGCACTGTGGTCACAAAACACTGGTAATGTCTCCTCTGGGTCCCTGGCTCCAAATCCCACTGTGTGGTTCCAGGCCTGGTGTAGTTCCAGAATCCTCCCAGCATCCCTGCCCCATGCTCCTGGTGCCCCTTAATCTTCCCTCTGCTTCTCCAGCTGAGGTGTGGCAACAGCTGCCTGCGGGTGCCAATCTCTGGGTGCACCACTGTCTCCCATTGGCTTCTAGAATTTCTGTCCACTTCCATCCCCTGTGTCACCAATTCTCAGTACTGAATCCCCTTTGGCTCAGATACATAGAGGGGTTTCTCTTTTCCAGGTTGTTCCTAACCCACACCTTGGATTATTAATATTATTATTTTTAAGCTTAGTGTGGCCTGGAGAAGCAAGGGTTACATGTTGAATCAAATTAAGCTGAGACCTCCAGGGTGTTACTGACCCAACCTCTACACTTCAGTGAGCAGCTCTCTGTTCAAAATGAAAATACATCTTTGCCCCCATCTCTGGAGTTGGGGGTTGAGGGGATGGTGTCCTTGGGGAAGAAGTATTGTGATTGTCAACAGCAGTAATGACAACTGATAGAACGGTTAGGTCTGATTTACAAGCAATGCTGGATTTGCATTAGTGTGGTAGGTTTAAAATAACATCCATGCATTAGATGATATTCAGATTTAATGGAAAAATAATGACTGCATTAAATCAGGTTTATTGTTATGGAGGGTTTTAATTTGGCAGGACCACTTTCCTTTTGTGATCTAGAAAGGGCTCAGTTGAGGAAGGTGGGGCTTTCATGCTGGTTCCTGACCTATATCTATTCTGCACGCACCCAAAAGTGATTGCACCTTTTAAACAGGTTAACCCTCTTTTCTGTCTCCCCCCTGCCCCCCAGAAGATGGTTTTCACTTCTTAAAACCTTACAGATTAATTTAAAAGTAATAAAAATTAAACAGAAGTTATTGTTCTTCCTTGCTTTATGAAATGGAGTTTCCATTGTGGGTTTTTTTTTTTTTTAAAGAGGAAATGCATCATTAAAGTTGTTGCATTATTTATCAGAGAAGCTAATGAAATCATAACTGCAGTAACTGAATCCACGCAGCACAGCGCTGGTTCGAAACACTGCCTGTGAAACCCCAGTTCGTCGCCCTGGGACCAGGGCCTTCTATACTTCAGCTCGTGAAACCCAAATCATTGCAGTGTTTGCATTAAGCCTCAAAATTCTTGACTCTCACCAAGGTAAGACAATCACAGTTATGGGCTGGTGAGGAAATTTGGTCAGAGTCAGGAGCAATGGATTTTTAATGTCACCTCTAAAGATTTTTAAAAAGATTGCCTCTCACCCTGCTGGTCGCTTGCAGCCGTGTTACCTGTGAATGTATTACTCCTTCCACCTGCCAAGGACAGCTGTGATCACAGGGATAGAAGCTGTAACTGTGGAGACAGAGAAACTATGGTAAATACATGGGGCAGTCTTTAATTTTACAAAGTCGAAGCTAAGGATGGATGTAAGTGACTTGCCAAGCGATGGACAAAAAGCCAGATCCTTCCTGGTTACCACGTGGCCTGCCTTGGGGCCTGGGCTTGGAGGGTCTGAAAAGGTTTGGGAGTCGCAGGGCTAGAGAGAATCTGAAGAGGCGATCTGTTCCTGGGCCAGCAGCCAGCCCACCTTCTCTGTCTTCCATGCCAATGCCTCACTGCCTCTGCTGGCCTCCCCATGCAGGTCCCTGTATCTGTGGTTGCCTCTTTCCTTGACCCACTATCTCTTTTCCTGACATCTCTGCAAGTTGAGGATCATGACATCTGGCACAGGGGCTTTTATGGACATGGGTAGAAACCCCAAGAATTTGGGAAGGCCCCTAATGTGAGTGTGAGAGGGTTCTCCAGCATCCCTGAGGCTGTCAGTTACTTTGGCTGGGGAGTGGGGGAGTCTCAGTGCTCCCCATTTAGCAACCTGATGGCTTTATAGAGGCGACAGAAACAAATTCGAGCCACTGACATTTCTTCATTCCATCTGGCATGACCAGAATAGTAGACTACAACACACCCAACCCTACGTAGTCTGTGGCCTTTGTTTAGTCCATTCTTAGATCTCTGTATCCTCCTCCAGTCAATCATTGACCATGGGGATTGTACACCTAGCAACCTCACCCTGTCTCCTCTTTCACATTTTCTGGGTAAGAATGTCCTATGGTCCTGAGGTGGATACGTGACTCTGGCTGGACTAAGGAGGATCTTACTAGGTCATGCGGTCTTAGGGCTCATTTTAGGGTTTGTCTCTCTCCAGGTGATTAATGAACTGTAGGGATGACATTTGAGCGCTGTTGGAGACCTTGTATAGAGAGTCTTAAAAAAGGGGGGGCGGGGAATGAAGCTGCTATGTAGACATAGAGCTGGGCGATGGTCGGAGTGTACTTGTTTCCCTCTGTTCCTGAGGCCCAGCTGCAAACACCTGCCCTGAGTGCAGCCAGGGTGCAGCTTTTCCTGGATTCTGAATTAAGGCTCAATACATTTCCTTTCAGGCTCTAGAGCTAACTGAGTTTCTGTCACTGCAGCCACAAAGGGCCCTGACTTGTACACCTCCATCTGTTAGTTGATCGCTTCATTCATTCAGGGATGTAAGCACGCAGTCAGAAATGTTTGTAATTACTCACTAAGTGTCACCCGTTTATGGGCACTCCATTACTTATTTTGCTCATATTGTTCACCCACCCCTTCATATTTTCCTCTTTATAGTTTTTGCCCATGTTAGATAGACGGGAAAAAAAAATTTAATAGCTATTTTAGTTTAAATAGATTGGCAAGAAGGACTGGTTCTGGGGTATGAGATTATGACAGCCCTTAGGATGCAGGACTCTGCTGTGGTTTTGTGAACATGGGACTAAGCAATCCATCACTGAGCTCTGTAGCATATTTATTATTTGCTGCAAGCTACCAAGAAAAGAGAAGACATACTCCTTATTTGAGGTTCTTACAGTGAGGCAAGTGGGAAAACAGCAAGATAAATGTGAAGTACTTACAAATAAGGAAGGGAGACCTATGTCAGGGGAAGCAATTGGGACAGCTTAACACTGAGGGAATGCTGGCCTGCTCTTGCTAAGATCAATTTGCACTTTTATAGCACTTCTCATTCAGAGATCTCAGGTAGATGATAAATACTAGCATAGCATGGCTCGCCATCCCTGTGGTACCAGAGATTTAGAATAGGGAATAACCAGGGGCCAGAAAGGATGAAAAACATACTTCACAGATATTCCTGGGGGAGTTAGGTAAGTAGAATTAATTACCTGACCTGGAATTGGGCCAGAATACCAGAAATGGGTGAGTTATCAGACTTGTTCCAGGTGATGATAATATCTCTCTGTCAACTCCAATACAAGGCATGTATTGAAGTTAGTTTCATCACCCACCTCATCACGTATATTTCTTATACTATGCTGCATGAAAATGTTTTACTTGTGAATTTCTCAGTCACTATTTCCAAGCTAGAGGCTTCCTACAAAGCCCGCATCCAGTCCAGCTCTCCCAAACCATCTGTAGCCATCTCTGCGCATGCCTCCTCCCACCTGACCTTTCTCTCTTGCGCTGCCCCCGCGCCTGCATAAGTGATGAGCAAGGGAATTGGTCCCCGTTGGGACTTTAGAGAAGACAGATGATGCCGCATTCTTCTTTGTGCTCTTCCCATTTCCTTTCTTCATTTCCGACTTGGACTTCTCATAACTTTTCCAGGTGCTGCCTTGTCCTACAACCTCTTTCCCCGTCCCTCTCCTTTTCCCAGTTCCACAATCTCTGAAGACTGAAAAGTTTAGGTGGATCAGAAAGGCTAGTTCTGATTGGATTGCACTCAGACCTAGGTCCTTTCCGTAAATCTATTAGTAAGTAAAATGGGCACAAACTTCACAATTCTCAAGTTCAGATGTGTAGAGTAGTTTGTTTAGGTAATAAAATTTTATTTCTGGCTTTGAGCTTCCACTTGTCTTAATACAGAAAATAGGATCTTGTTACTTATTGGTAAACTCAGTCAACTTTCACCATTTTTCAGTCACTTCAGGTGAAACATTTAGCTATATTTGGGACTTTCCCCCTCTTTTATAAAAACTTCATTGCCCCTCAGGTTAGTGTTAAGCGTTAGGAAGGGAGCTGCTTACATCAATGTGATTTGCCTGTTCCTTGTCCTCTATCTGATGATGCTCTTATTGACATCCCTGGAGATGTGCATTGTGTTACCTGGCTCTTAGAATTGGCCACTTCATCCTGGTGTCCCACCGAGCTGTAGCCTTGTGACTATCAGATCTGTACTGGGTGGTTGAAAGGGAAAAGACTCCAGTTCTGAATCATAGATCTACTTTCTAATTCTCTTTTTAAAATACCTGAACTCCTAGCTTTTGAGTTTTACACTTAAGAATTATGTCTTTGTTCTGTTTTCTTTCTGACCCTCTAAACCCTTCTTTTACCATGCCTGTCAGGTATATATTTGCAGCCCAAGGAGAGATGTTAAAGGGGAAAGAAAATCTGAGTTAATATCTTAAAGTATTATCTCTCTAAATAGGATGAATTCTTTGGTCACATATATTTTGAATGCAAAGTAAAAAGACTAAGAACTTGCTAGAATTCTTTTGTTTTAGTCAATTTTTTTAAAAAGGCACAGTATAAACTTCCTGTTTTCTTTTTTATTAACCAAGTATTTTAAAAAATTGTTGCTAGTATTACAGATGTCCCCCCTTTTGCTCCATTTTGCCCCCTTCCACCCAGCCCCACCTCATCCCAGTTACCATACAAGCTCTTAGGTTAATCTCTTCCCATCCCTCAGTCCCCCTCATCTCTTTCGTTTGGGGGGACAGGTGGATAAACTGACGTTACCAAATAGATATTGATGAGTTATGCTCAGAAACCAAGGTTTGCCTTAGTAACAAGGAGAAAATCCCATTTTGTCCATTAGCAGTCCATTATCGCATGTGAAATACCAGATCAAGATGACAAAATTAACAATATCGAAAGTTATCAGATTTGATGATGGGGTAAGTAGAATTTGAAAGAGAGGTCCAGAAGTCATCCACACTAGGGAGAAATATGTCATTTACCATCATGATATGATATTATTAGGGAATATATGCAAGTCCTTTCACCAAACAAGAAGGGAGGAAAATAACATCTCAGGTGCTCATATCCCTGTATGCTCATATCCCTCAGCCCCTTGTCAGTGTTGTTGGAGGATTCCATCTCTTGCTACTACTCAGGTGGTCCATTTGAACTTGGGTCTCATTCTTAGAAAACTTTGACATATTTTGTTTTGAATTTTAGCATTAAAAAATAAAGTAGCTTAAAATCTTTTGTTGACGGAAGCACCTGTCTTGCACAATTATCATTTCATTTTAGTTTTGCAGCGCACATAATCAGAACAAAATGCACACTAGCCCTAAGATAGGTGGTGGATTAAATTTAAGAACAAAAAATGGTTAATACTAAATGACTGTGGTGTGGGGGAGGATCAGGGAGGAGAGTTTATGTTCAAATCAGATGAAGTGAGATGGAGCCTACAATAGACCTATGAAATGATCTGGAGGTGATATCAGAGATGCAATTCTTTCTGAGAAATTTTTTTCATCAACTGCATGTAGTAAATCTCTTCCGGAAGCTGTGTTAATGCCTGGGCACCAAGGTAGTGAAAGCAGACAATTCACTATATTATCATCAGAGTATCCAACTTACTAGGCGGGCCATGGAGCTTGAGCATGCAGCACGTCCAAAAGTCGTTCTGCTGAACAGCAGTCCTACCTGATGTTAAGGGACAAGTAATAGCAAATTTCTCATTTATGGGCAGCAGAATCTGACCCTGAGTGACTTAAAAGGAAAAGGAAGGTACCTGAACTCACATTCATAATGGGAAGATGAGAACAGGTTGAGAAAATGATTGGGAGCCAAGGGAAAAGGCCATTATCACAGCCAAAACCACGTCGGGGGGCAGCCCGGTGGGGACACCACTGCCACCATTTGTAGTCACTTCACATTTTTCTTGACCACCAATGGCTCTGCACTCTACAGCTCGTGCCTGTCATAGCCACTGGAACGCCTCTCTGCTGCTTACTTCAGAGTCAGAGTTCCAGGAGTGGCCACTGGCCCTGATTGGCCCTGGCCCTGTTGTGGGACCCTGGTTCCCAGGAAGTGAGGCCAGAGGACTATCTGCCTTCACCTCCACTGGTGAGAGCTGGGCTGTGCCTCCCAGGAAGACTCACACAGTTGGGAATTCCTTAACTTAGGAAGTGACTCAGATGCTTGGCAGCCAACAAATGATAAAAGACAACAGGATGTTACAAAGGAAAAGGTTCCACTGTCAATTAATTTAGGGAAATAACAGGTTTCTTTACTATTGGGCTTTGGATGTGATCGCATGCGTGGTGAGTCTCCTAGAGGATTCCAGCACCCCTGGCTCTTCATCATCCCATGTGACTGCTCCATGGAGGATATTTTGTGAATCTCTACTATAAAGCAACAAGCAACGCTACTTTTTCTCACACTCGCCCTCAGCAAACCATACTGACACATGCCACCTTTCTAAGCATGCGCATTAGGACTGCAATTTGGAAACGTTCACATTTTCTGCTGCTTCATGGTTGGTTTATTTTTGATGGTGAAGGCAGGATTACTATTGCATATTAACAGCACCCGCCAGGTCTGTCCCTCCTCAGATGTGCAGGCTCCTGTGGGTTTAGTCTTCTGGATGTACCACCACCGTGCACTTTTCCTTCCTGAAGCATCTCCGTTGGTCTTGCACATAGTGCTACTTGCCTGAAGTGGTTAATGTAGCCTCGGGAAATGTCTAAGAGAGTTGCCTATGTCTCAGACACCCTGGCTGTACATATAGCAGGGGTGGAAGCTGCCAAGATTCAAATTCTCTGATAATTCAAAACAAATGTCCTGCTGATTTTTGTAGTGCAACTATGTAAGAACATACAATTCAACGGCCAAACAACGAATGACCTTTGAGCCATGTTCAGCATAGGAAATTGCTCCTATTTGTATTCAGAGATCATGTCTACACTTTAGGTCAGAGTCATATTTTATTTGAAGATCCTAAAGCTGAAGAAAGTATCTTCACATGCAAATCCAAGCCTTGGCTCTCTAAGCAGTAGAGGTAAATACAAGTATGTGCTTGGCCTAAATCAGCAATGAAAGTTGAATAAAAATTCCATCATTTATAGTGTTCCTTTTCCAAGCCTCCATCTTCCCATCCTGAAGCAGCCTTCCCTTCTGTTATTATCTCTCAGGTGCTCCTGTGTATTTCTCTCATGTTGTTAACCACAACCCACACATGTTCACTTGTCTACTGACTGCCTTGCCCACTAGAATGCAAGCGCTAGGAGGGAGGGCATTGTGTGTGGCCCTTCTGTAGCCTTGACCCTTAATACAGTGCCCAGTTGGGGCCTACTACATAGTTGGATGGAGAGGAGGTACTGAGTGTGCCAAGTAGGCAGAGTGGGGAGTTAGATCAGAAATGAGGGCAAATCCTGGTACACTCATCGAAGGAAAATATGGCTCATTTTGGGTTTGCCAGACAATTCCTGAACTCTGCTCAAAAAACAAGCACATGGAAAACAACACCCAAGTCTTTTTATAGCCTTTGAAAGTTTGTGAAGACTCCTCTTGGAATAAAGTTATGCAAATATTTGGGATGTTCCAAGTGTGAATATTTACAATGTTTAAAATACTTTTCTAATTAAGCACTTTATGAGATAGCTTTATTTTCATGCTCAACTTTTCCACTAACCTTTTAGTTAATGCCTTAAATAACTCTTCCATTTGACTTTCCTCTGAACAATTGCTAGTTCATCCTGACTCTAAAATTGGGATTCACTGGGTAAAATATGAGGAGATTGTCTCATGGGTCTTCAGGGTCCAAGAAGGAACATGGGGCTTTTCCCACCCATGGTTACAGCTTTCTCTTCTTCTCGAATGGAAACTTTCTGGTGCCCCTGCTCCTGGGCCTGGCTTGTCACTTAGCTTCTGGGATCTGCCATGTTGGGAAGAGGGTGAGTTCTATTCTCAAGATTGGATGCTACCTCACCATTAATGTAATCCTGTCACAGTGTGGAAGTGTTGTCTGAGCATTAGAATATCTTGTGAGTGATACAAAGACAAAGATTCTTGCTGGGCAGTAGATCCTAAAGAGCCCACCAGCTTGTTAATTAAGTTAATGGGCTATAGAGTCAAACTTTCTGGGTTTGAATCTTAGCTCTTTCTACTTGCTAGCAGGGTGCCTTAGCAAATTACTCAAACTGTCTGTATTGTGATTTTCTCACCTGTAAAAGGGGGATGACGATTATTATACCTACTTCAGGGAGCTGTGTCGTGAGGATTAAATGGGATAATATTCATAAAACCCTAGAAAAGTGCCTAGCACATAGTCAGTACTTAGTAAATGTTATCAATTACTTTTGTTGTTGTTGAATATATGAGAATCCTTGTGCCTGCACAGCCCTTTTAATTGAACCCCTTTCATTCACGAAAACCCATGTCTTGGCGATCAACACTCAGATTCTACTCAGATCCTATTGACATGCCCACTTCTCTCTCCTCAAAACCAGTTGTTTAACCTCCCCTCATTTCAGTTCCACATCCTGCCTTGACTGATGACTTTGCTTACCCGACTTTCTTGCCCATGACCTTGAGTGGCCGCCTTCCTGGGATATGGCTCTTTATATCACAGGTAGGAGGCACTGCACTTCCACACTCGCCCTGACTAGCGAGGAGTGATGGTGGAGGACACTTGTCCTTTTCCCTATGCGTGGGCTTTCATCAATCCCCCAGTTTTTCTTAGAGAGCTGAAATAAAACGGTGCTGGCACCGTGAGTGTGGGGAAATAACATGGCTTATCCAGAAGAGGACACCCAACCATCCCAGTGTGAAAGGGAACTAGGTTTGTTTTTCAGCACAGCCCCTTCTGGCCTTAGCACCCTTCTCTCTCCCCAAGTCTCCTTCTGCCTCACTGCTGACAGTGTTCGGGTGGTGGCCTTGTCTGGGCCGACCCATTAGATTCATACACATAATTGGAACCAGACTGCAAGTGTGGATTCTTGGCCCTTGATTGAGCCTACAGCAATGACCCCGTATTCATGCGGCATTGCCATAATCCAGAAAATGATCAGTATTTCCTGGTGTCCTGGAGACTCATTTGTCTGGTCTTCTCCCAGGCAGCAAGTCAGCCTTCTGCTGGTGAGATGGTCTTCATTGTTTTTTCAGTTATCTTCAAGCGTCCTCATTCTGTTCTGTGTTTCCATTTACAACTCCACATTTTTTTTCAAGGAGAATAGCTCTCAACCAATCGTTTTGGTTGTCAGAGGCTGGGATGAAGCATCGCTGGTGATAAACAAACACAGCTGAGCTCCCAGAAAATGTTTCATGTGGCATGTACTGCACACTGGGATTTGCAGGACTTGTGCTGCTCTTCTTCAGTAAACGTGGTGCGCTGTGCATGGACTCGCCGTGGATGAAGGATTGCTGAGGCTCCTGAGTTTCCTCAGTGCTGTGGCTGCTTCCTCTACACACGTAGCTAGAATGTCTGAGGATAAGGAGAGTGCATTTCCTCCACTGCAGGCTCCACACAACAAGCTCAGAGGATGAATTCCCTGTTAATTTTCTCACTCTGGCTCTCAGCTCCAAGCTGCCACAGTTCTTTTAAAAATTCCCTGGCAGTCCTGGAAGCCAGGAAAGATTTACTTTCAAACAAGAATGTTGGTGTTTGTATCACTTAGTTCTTTATTTAATTACAATAACACATTGTTTATTAAATAAAGTTTCCTTTGAAATAAAATAAGGGATTAAATGAAGGGAAAAACATTATGTCAAACTAGACAAAGTTTTGAGAGACTGAAAACTTCCTTCCTTCCTTCCTTCCTTCCTTCCTTCCTTCCTTCCTTCCTTCCTCCTCCCTCCCTCCCTCCCTCCCTCCCTCCCTCCCTCCCTCCCTCCCTCCCTCCCTCCTTTCTTTCTTTCTTTCTTTCTTTCTTTCTTTCTTTCTTTCTTTCTTTCTTTCTTTCTTTCTTCCTTTCTCTCTCTCTCTCTCTCTCTCTCTCTCTCTCTCTCTCTCTCTCTCTCTCTTTCTTTCTTTCTTTCTTTCTTTATTCTCTTTCTCTTTCTTTCTTTTCTTCTTTCTTTCCTTCCTTCTTTCTTTCCTTCTTTCTTTCTTTTTTTTTCTTTTTAAATTCTAAAGCCTTTGTGAAAGCCTCCTCCCCACCAGTCACTTTGCTCACACTGTGGCCTCAACCTGAGAGAGAGAGGCTCTCAACCCTGTCACCTGAGCTAGGTTTCAGCAAGACCTGTTTTTATAAAGCCACACAGGCCTCAAACCAGGGCCTTACAGGGCTCTGACGAGGCCTTTTAAAAACGTTAGAATGAGCTTTTAACTATAACCAGAGGGTGTCAGTTTCTTTACTTTAAAAATGTCAGGTTTAGCTGGATATATGTATTTTTATAGTCTAGCTGAAAATTTGTAGCAGTTAGTTGTAACACATGAAATGATGGACAAAACAACCAGAATTTAAGAAGTGGTGGTTGTAAGTACACATTATTACCCAAATTCTGGCTCTTCCCTCCATCTCTCTCTCTCTCTCCCTTTTTTCTTTCTCCCTCCCTTTCTGCTAAAAGTCTTCCTTAGGATGGGAGAGGTTGGCAGATTTCAGGAATAAAAGACAAAAATGCTTTCTTCTACTTAAGCAATTCTCCAGTTCTCTGTAGACACCAACTGGGTACAGTTTAACTCAGCTCTGATACTAACTGTTTGGAGTTAAGCATGCAGGCTAAGGGCTCAGTCCCCCAAGACTGCCCCCACTCCGGATGCCAATTGTAAGTCCCCGGTGGTCACTTCTTCCAACCACTGGTTCCAGCTGGGGTTCCAAGGACCCTCTCCTCAGGTTTGATCATTTGCTAGAACAGCTCACAAAACGTAGGGGAACATTGATTTACATTTACTAGAAAAGATCTTCTAAAGGATGCAGATGAACAGCCAGGTGAGACAGTACACAGGACAAGGTCTGGGGAAGGGGCACGAGCTTCCGGGTCCTCCTTGGGTGTGTCACCCTGCCCGCACGTCCATGTGTCCATGTGTTCACCAGCCAGGAGCTCTCTGACCCCGCAGTTTAGGGATGTTTCATGGAGGCTTTATCATGTAAGCATGACTGATTACTAACTCAGCCTCCAGCCCCTCTCCTCATAGATGCCATGAGGAAATACTAATATTTTTAATTTTTAATCAGTTTACATTCAACACTATTTTGTATTTTTTAAAAAATATATTTTTATTGATTTCAGAGAGGACAGGAGAGGGAGAGAGAGATAGAAACATCAATGATGAGAGAGAATCATTGATCAGCTTCCTCCTGCACACCCCTACTGGGGATTGAGCCCACAATCCAGGCATGTGTTCTTGACTGGAATCGAGCCTAGGACCCTTGAGTCCACAGGCCAATGCTCTATCCGCTGAGCCAAACCAGCTAGGGCCATTATTTTGAATTAACTTCAAATGTATAGCATAGTGGTTAGACAGTCATATCCTTCAGTGATCCCCTGATATTTTAAGTACCCATCTGGCACTGTACATAGTTATTACAAAAGTCTTGTTGATCGGGGTAGGTGAAGCTGAGCTTATAAAGGCAAAACCACAGGAGAAAATGTGAATGTGTCCACAGCCATATTTTTCATAGATGGCCCCCAAATTCCAAGTCTGCTTGTTTTTTAAAGTATAAAACTACTAGTACAGATGCTCTCCAACTTGCCTGTGTTTGGAGGCATCCATCATTCCCTGGGCACCAAACCCAGCCTCTTCATGGGCTTGTTCTCACTCAAACTTCCCCCTCTCTTTTCCCAGGAGGGTCCAACGAAGCCGTGCCCTAGCTTACTAGTAAGTACATCCATTATCTCCATTTAAAACTGCTTTGCTTCTGTGTTTCAACATTTTATCTATACTTGTTAAACAGGAAAGCCAGCAAGTTTTGGATAAAGTGAAAGCATTAAGGCAATTTTTAAATGACAGCAATGCTTAGTGCCCCTCAGGAGGCCAAGTGGAGCAGCTCTGTTCTGGAGTTTGTCTCACTGAATTTTATTTTGTTGTTTATTTTATTTATTTATTACTTTTGGTGTGTGTGTTTCTGCATTTTTAGACAAAACAGCCGTCCTTTAGGGAAAGATAACATCAGACTGTTTATTGTAGATCTCAGCTTAAAGTGCAGATGTTTGGGCTCGGTTAATAATAAACCATTCTTTAACCTATTTTTAATTTTAGTTCAGGAAGTAACAGGAAGATATAGTCACTTTTTTAAATGTACTCTCGGGGGAGAAAGAGAGAGGTCTTTTTTGAAGGTAGATATAGATGGCTGTGAGTCACGGGCAAGCTTTAAGACATTGCCATGAAATGTCCTTGTTCCCCTTTCCCATCATCACTGCCTGTCTTGACTTTGACTGTTTCCTCTCTCATTCTCTTGATTCCTTTCCCTGGTGTGAACCCTACTTGAGTCTGGGGCATACTTTTCCTGCTGGCATCTACATATTCCTCTGAATGTCAGGCCTCAGGGTCGCTCACATCCCTCTTGTCTGGCCACCCCTGCTGGAGCTCCAAGACTTCGATGTCTAGCAATGTTCACTTGTCAAAGTGAATATTGCTCGCTCTGATTCCTGGGAATGCTCATGAACAGACTCCATGTGCAGGGAGATGGGCCTGCGGACGGAAGCCATACTGTCCAGACCCCAGGCCCAACCAGAGTATCGCCTCTGCTAGCACTTGTGTCTGAGCAGGTAGGAGGCAGGGCTGGCAGGGGTGGGTTTGGAGTCTACCAGTGGGCTAGGTGCCCTTACCTACTTCTAGTATATGGGGCCACATAAACCTTTTGGTTCTGTTTACCTTATGAAACAGGTAGCCACATGCATGGCTCAAGTCTGGGTTCTCATTATTATATGTGGTTACCAAATGTGATTCAGAGTAGAAAATGACAATGAAACTAACAACAACAACAACAACAACAATATATATTCAATACATAAGTGACAGGAATTGTGCTGAACATTTAAAATTATCATATCGTTTAATTCCTACAATTCTATCAGAGAGGGACTTTTGTTATTCTCATTTAATGTTAGAGAACTAAGGTTGGTTCAGAGAAGTTAAATAACTTGTCCAAGATCACATAGCTAGAAAGAGTTGGGGCCAGATTTCAAACCACTTTGATCTGAGTTTTGAGCCTCCCTTAATAATTCTGCTATATTAAGTTAAACGAAAAAAACCTAATGTCCAGGTGGTGAAGGATGTGAGTATAAGTGTGTATTTGTTTTGTGTATCTGTGCATGCTTGTGTCTTCGTATTCATGTATAATTGTGTATGTGCATTGCTCATGTATGCAAGTGTTTTTGCCCATGTGTGTATGTTTATGTGTGCTGCATGTTTGCACACATATGATCATTTGTTGCATGTGTGTGAAGCCATGTGTTTTTACTTGTCGATGTATGTGTTTTTGTGTTCAGGTACTGCATATGTATGAATGTATATGCATGAGTGCATGTGTGTGTGATTTTATAGCATAGTGAGATGCAGCTAAGGAAGACCTTTGGTAAAATTAAAGCTTGATATTTAAGTTCTGTGCACACATTTAAAAAAATGATTCTAGGACATGTTCAGTCATAGTACTGATTAAATGGTTCAGGGTTCTAGAGCAGAGACAGCTGGAAGGAGGTGCTTCATGTAGGACCTTCCAGAAATCGTGGCATACCACCAGTTCATGTTTCTGATCCTAGGTGATTTGCCTACATTTTTCTATGATGGGCTAATTTTCTTATTTGGGGACATGGTGCATTCACTCATTCAAGTGAGTTGCTTTACTTTTATTTTGATTTTACTGTCCTTTACTTCAACCTAAGGCACCCTTTTCCAGGATTGTCCTACAGACATAGCCACGCTTTGGGAAGCAACTGTAAAGCGATGTGAGGTCACAATAGGGTGGAGGCCTCAGGATTCCACTGTGGGTTTAAGAAATGTCAAGTGGCAGAAACCAAGAATCCTCTTTATTTTCTTAAGCCAGTACAATGCAATTATAACATGACTCACTACTGCGTGGGCTCATATGTGTCCTTGTGTGCATATGTGTGGATCATAGGTTCTTCAACATTTCACCAAAATGTTTATGAAGTTGAGATTTATAAAAAGACCCAGTGATGGATGTTGGGACATGTGTACCAGTTAGGTAGCTCTTGGCTGCAAGTTACAAAATAATAGTTGGGCACCAAGATTGGGGAGTGATGGAAGTGGTAGACCTGGACAAGGGGGAGTATTTTGTCACTGGTGTGGTGTAGAATTACTGGTGCATTATGATAATAAACAGCAGATAGACTTCTATGCAAATCATACACTCCCTCACAGCCTGCACCCCAGGCACGCTGGTCCCAATGCTCCCCTTGCAAAACATCCAGTTAAACAATGAGGAAAATTCATTTTCTAATGAAATAAAGCCTGGAGTCAGATGGTTTCAGGGTTGCTTTGGCAGTTCAATGATATCAATAAGGATCTAAAATCTTTTTACTTGTCACTCCTCTAAACATCTTGGCAAATCACCAGGGTTGCCTCTCTTGGCCCCAGATGGCATTAGGATGAGATAAGACAATGTCTGGCCTAAAAATTGGGGAGGATCCTTTTCTAGGAAGCCACTCCAGAAAACTTTCCCACAGCTCCCATTGGCTAGGATTGGGTCACATGACCATGAACTATTTCAGAAGTTGGCACACTACTACAGCCCATGGGCCAAACATGGCCAGCCATCTGCTTTAGTTCAGCCCACAAACGAAAAACAGTTTTTTACATTTTTAAATAGTTGAAAAAACCCCCACAAAATAATATTTCATGACATGAAAATTAAATGCAATTCAAATTTTAGTGTCTATAAGTGAAGTGTTACTAGAATACAGCCATGCCTGATTATTTATGTATTGACTAGGGCTGCTTTCGACCACAATACAGAGACAGAATGTCCTGAACAGCTGAAAATGTTTACTGTCTAGCCTTTTAACTGAAAGAGTTTGCTGACCCCAAACTAACCAAATAGATGGCTGGAAATTTCTGATATTTTCAACCTCTGTGGTGGATGGTGTAGAGAGATTTAGGTGACTTAGCTAAGGCCCCTCAGCAAGTGTTGCAGTTCTGAGGACAAATCTTTTGGTTTGTTACTCTTTCCCCTGTGTTTTTCATCAGCTGAGCCTTGAACAACGAGGCAGGCAGCATGAGCAAAGCACAGAGTTTGGAAGGTACATGGGAGAGCAGAGGGTCTCAGGTAGCTGGAAAAAGATACTGCAGGAGATTAGGTTAGTGCCAGATTGTGGAGGGCTTTGAATGCCAATCTAAAAAGAACTTTATTTTGTTGAAATGGAAAGCTTTTGAAGATTGAGAAAATGAGTAGTTCTGAAGAAAATGTGACAGCTGAGTAACTGTCTGATATAACATGGTTGATTTTTAACAGGGGCTAACCCTTTCATCTAACATCAAAATTGTGCATGCATCCCATCAACCTCAGTATCAAGCCCAGAAGGGTGCAGTGTGGCAAAATAGGATTGAATATGTGTTTTGTTTGGCTTCACTGAGACTTTCCCTAATGGGATAAATCATTAAAAATGAGAAGACCACAGACTGCATGTAAAAATATGGATTTATTATGAGATTTTTATTACACTTGGCTGATCTCTTTTATATTACTTAGTAAGTGCAGTGGCCATTGGATTTCAACCCCTGGCCTGTAGCTAATGCATTGCTTTAGAACAATAGTGTAACGATCACAGAGGGTCCTGGATAGAAATGCTCTGCTGCATTTATACTGGTGTCTGGTTACTGTCTGCATGTAGACCATGGCAACTCTCCACCAGCTTCTTCCTGGTTAGAATCTGGACTTTATTTATTTATTTATTTTTGTTATCTTTGGTTGTGTAGCTGATGACTTCAAAGCCTTGTGGCATAAAAATGCCCAATCTTTTCATTATGTTCATGGATTCTGTGGGTCAAGAATTTGGGCAAGCATAGCAGGGATGGCTTGGCTCTGGCTCCTCATGTGGGAAGGCTTGAACATCTGGGGATCTACTCAAATGGCTGCGGAATGGAATCATATGAAGGTTTCTTCACTCACCTATGTGAAGCCTGGGCTATTTGGGACTCTCCGTGGAGGCCCTACACATGGCCTCCTCATGTGGTTTGGGATTTCTCATAGCATGGCAGCCTCATGGTAGTCACACTTCCTCCATGGTGGCTCAGGACTCCAACAGCAAGTATTTTTAGCAAACAAGGCAGAAGCTTCATAAATAACCTTTTATATCTTAGCCTTGGAAGTCACATAGTGTCACTTCTACAGTGCATTATTGGTCCAAACAGTCACAAGCCAACCTTGATTCAAGCGGAGGGGACTAGGACCCCTACCTTTTGATGGCAAGAATGTCAAAGAACTTGAGACCATGTTATAAAACTTAATCAAACTGGCATATTAATTGACATCCTTGTGCACATAGCATAAAGCGGGTCATTTGACTAAAGGAGTAAATTGTCATCATAAGCTCAAACTCTCTCTAACTTTTGATTCCCCCAGCCTTGGGAGAATACAGTGAATAAGGACAATTCTAATGGATCAAAACTGAGATATGCTACTCAAACCAGGTAGTCCATTTAAAAGTCTGGATCTCTCCTTTTGAAATTTAACATATTTGACTTTGAGTCAATACAGAATTATCTCAAGTCTGACATGAGGCTTCTGTCTCCCAAAATGTCTAAGGCTTTAAGCCTGACTGTAGACCAACCAGTTCATCTTATCAGGATTCCTAATACTGAGCACACTTGAGTCTAGATCAGGGTCTTTATCTTAGATCCACAAATATAATTCAAGGTGTTCACAATCTTGGATGAGAACAGTTACACAGTTCTTTTCACCAACCTTTAACTGAAATACAGAATTTCTTTCAATTCTGAATGAAGGCACCAAACCCCATTAGTATTAGCTGTACTGATGAGCCCGTGACTTTGCCAGCAAAATAAATCAATGATACTTTCATATATTATTATAGTTGTTGCAGTTACCTTAAAATGCTGTTTATGTTCATCATTATTTTGAAATTATAGTCGATGTTAGATATGCTAGATTGCACGTGACTGCAGTTTTCCTGTCTACAGATATACGTCCAACACAGCTGGACAGTTATCCAGTCAACTCTGCCTTCATAGTGGTTCAGCCATTAACCCATGAAATCCTACTCTCTCACCTTGTCTTTAGTCATATAGATTCCTTGGCACATTCTCTATCCACAACTGTTAGAAGACCAAAACATGGAAGGAGGTGAGTTATTTTTATGCTTTGGTAAGCATTTCGCAAAACTGGACAGTCCAAGCGTGAAATTGTAGCCCTCTGTAAGGTGGTGAAATTGTTCTGCTTAGAATCCTAGAGGTAGCCATGGGTCAGGATTTAGGTGGGGTTGATGGAGGAGGAACAGTGAGTATGGGCACAGGAACTTGAGAGAATGGTAGAAGCCCTACCAACACTTTCATTTGGAAATTGAAGGTTCTATCCTTATAAATAGGGCTATGTTGTGGACAGGAAGAGTCTTTACAAAATTATTTTTTGGGGGTCAGTCATACATGCACATTGCACACAATTTAAAAGATACAAAAGGAACTTAGCAAAAGGTACTCATCATATTCCAGTCCCTCAACCACACACATTGCTTTCCCAGTTGCTATCAAGTTTTTATGTATGACTCTCCACCTAATGAATTTGTATATAACCACACATACCACACACACAACATGCCTCAACTATAGCAAGAGCCTACTATTTTTTGAGCATCATGAAAACAAATTGGCCCTAACCGGTTTGGCTCAGTGGATAGAGTGTCGGCCTGCGAACTGAAGGGTCCCAAGTTCAATTCCAGTCAAGGGCATATACCTTGGTTGAGGGCACATCCCCAGGAGGGAGTGTGCAGGAGGCAGCTGATCGATATTTCTCTCTCATTGATGGTTCTAACTCTCTATCCCTCTCCCTTCCTCTGTAAAAACTCAATAAAATATATTTTTTTAAAAAAGAAAACAAATTGAATGAGCAGATATCAATTACAAAATAAAAGCCTGCCTGATGCTTTTTCCTTGAAGAAAATTCCCTAAACCATTTATTTTTAGTCCTTCTGATGTCCAGCTCCATACTTTGAATAAATTGCATGTGCCTCTATTTTTGACTTATCAACTTTAGATAAGATCTGATATTCTCCATTAAGAAATGCTTTAGCTGAATCAACCTAAATCAATAAATTTGTCCTTTCCATTTTTTAAAAAATTATTCTTTTAAATTCTTTTGACTATCTTTACAACTTTACTTTTATAGTGTCAATAATATTTGATTTGTATTTTGTTTTCTAAATAGAATTAATTATTCCATGCATATGTTTATTCTAAATATTAATGGCAAATAAAATGTATACTGTTTTATTATGTAAACTAGATGCCTGATGCACAAGATTCATGCACTGGGAGCGGGAGGGGAGCCCTCAGCCCGGCCTGCACCCTCTCACAGTCCCGGAGCCCTCAGGGGATGTCCGACTGATGGCTTAGGCCTGCTTCCCAGGTGATCGGGCGTAAGCTGTCAGTCAAACACCCCTCTGGGAGCCCTCAGGGGAATGTCCAACTGATGGGCCTAAGCTGCAGTAGGACAGCCTTAGTGCTGCTGCAGAGGCGGGAGAGGCTCCTGCCACTGCTGCTGGGCTCACAGCTGTCAGCCTGGCTTGTGGCTGAGTGGAGCTCCCCCTGTGGGAGTTCATTGACCACCAGGGGGCAGCTCCTGCATTATGCGTCTGCCCCCTGGTGGTCAGTGCACATCATAGGGACCAGTCATTCCTGGTCGTTCCAAGTTAGGGTCAATTTGCATATTACGTTTTTATTATTTGCCGGGAGCCGGTCCATGCTTGCTATTTCAAGGGACCTGGCATATATGGCATACTGTTCTTAATATGTTTGCTCACCTTCTTGGCACTATGTGTTTTAACCAAGGTCTCTGAGAAAGGTTGTTTCCCCAGGTAGGGATTTTCCCCTGAAGTTAGGGAGGGAATAAAACCCCTTAACTAAGTGCCAGGCGGGTAATTAATCACTTTAACTACGAACAATCATGCTTAAGCTACATAATCTTTACTCCCTGGAATGGAGATAAGAAACGCCCTAACCTTTGGAATAGAGATTGATAGGATTGGAATCAACTGGTATAAATACAGATGTAACAACACAGAACTTAGAAGACAGAACTTAGAAGACAGAACCTACACAGAACCTACACACAGAACCAAGACACAGAACCTAGACACAGAACCTACACAGAACTTAGAGACAGAAGAACTTCGCTGGAGAGAACATGGCAAAAGATCCTGGACAGAAACTGGCAACAGAACCTAGAGACAGAACCTAGCGAGAGAACATGGCAAAAGATCCTGGACTGAACCTGACTATAGAACATGGCAAGAGAACCTGACTAGAACCTGGTGACTGAACCTGGCTGGAGAACCGAACCTGGCTGGAGAACCTAGCGAGAGAACATGGACACAGAACCTGACTGGAGATCCAAACCAGAACTTCACTGGAGATCCTGGCTAGAGATCCTGGCTAGGCTGCTGATCAACTGAACGCTGTCTCCATGTCATTCCTTCTTCGCCGACTCCGTCCACACCTTTGGGGAACCCCTGGACCCTCTGGGGCTGGACCCCAGCAATTATATAGGATATTCCCATATCAGCATATAAAAATCTACTACATTGTCTTAAAATAGCAGTATAAAATTTCTTTATATCAGTATACCATGAATACATACATAATCACTCATCTATTGGTGGATATTTGGACTGTTTCCAGTTTTCACTATGGTAAACAAAGTAGCCAACAACTTCTTATTCATGGTCTTTGGGCACTTGTGTATTTTTCTCTAGGATAGGTTAGTGTAATGAAATTACTCAAAGTGTAGACACATTAAAACTTGGGATAACTCTTGCCAAATTGCTTCCCCCTATTCACAAAAACCTTTAAAATATATTTTTTCCACATTGAATGAGAATGCTTGCTTCTTTATAGCATTTTCAACATTTGAAATCATTGATTTTTTGATAAGCTGATTAGCAAAAATTGATATCTTATTCATATGCATTTCTTTTATTACTAATAATATCTCTTTTCATTGATATCTCACCATCTGTTTATTGACATTTATAATTCTGCAAATTGCCTGTTCATAGCCTTTGCTCATTTAATTATTGAGATATGGGCCTCATAGATTTTTAAGAAATCTATCTATTTTGGATAATAGTTTTTTATTTTGGACATTGTATATACTTTCCTCCATGTGTTGCTTGTCTTTCAATTTTATTTGTGGTGTCTTTCCTGACACAGAATTTAGCATTTTAAAGTAGTTCAATCTGTCAGTCTAGTTTACAGTGTCTCAATTAGCATCTCAAACTCAACATGTATAAAACTTCACTTCCCATTGTGCCCCTGTAACATTCTCCTCTTGACCATTCATCCATTCAGGTATTCAACAAATCTTGCAATGCCTAGGGGACCCATGAGTATTGTTTTTGTTTTTATCATGCGGTGGCTGGCAAACTTCATGACCAATGATTTTGTAATACTTTTAAAAACAAGAGAGAAGGTCAAATAAATCTTTTAAAATGCAATGATCATGCGCTCCACCGAAGCAGAAACAATAGATTGCTAAGATGGTGTCTGCAAGTTCCTGCAGTGAAACTTTATTACAAATCACTAAGTGTGCTGCCCCAGGATAGGCTTCTTGACCCTGATGTTGTCAAACTTTATTTGGTTCTCTTTAGCTCGCTAATCTCCAAACCAGACCTCTCGTCAGCCCACAGAGACCCCATTTTTTATTGTGAGCACAATAAGAGTGGGAAGTGTGCGGAAGGAATGGTGCAGACTCCTGCAGGAACCCGGGGCAGGTGTTCCCTCTGTGGTGGAAATGGTTCCGGAATCCTCCCCATGCTGGAGTGGGAGTTGTGAAGCAAACTATCAGTTTGAAAAATGATTCCTCTTTTCTTTCTTCTTGGGATTGCTCTCCAGGCCTCCTCCTCCTCCTGACTCTCCCATTGGTCCTGTCAAGGAAGGGAGCACATTGCTTTATGTTCATTCTTTGCCCTCCCCTGGCTTCCAAGGCTGTCCTTTGGGAACCTCACAGCAACTTCCCTTTGCAGAGCATTTGACAACATGGAACCTGGATTGACTCAAACCCATGAATTCCCCTCCCTGAAACCTTAGGATGCCATGGGGTCCCCCAGCTGATTTCATAAATTTGGTGTCACATTGTAAATCTCGCAGCTGCAGAGTGGCTGGAACATCTGCTTGGTTTTGCTATTCTCTTTACACCAAAAGGAAACTAACTCTAAAGGTTAGTAAGTCCTAGGCATGGATCCGAAATATTAGGTACTTTTACTTCCTAAAAATAACATCTTAGTGCGCGCGCGTGCACACGCACGCGCGCGCGCGCGCGCACACACACACACACACACACACACACACACTTATCATAGCTCATAGAACTCTGCTTAAAGAATTAGGGAGTAGGAGGCCTAGCCAGTTTGGCTCAGTGAATAGAGTGTTGGCCCACAGACTGAAGAGTCCGGGGTTCCATTTTGGTCAAGGTCACATACCTTGGTTTGCAGGCTCTTCCCCAGCCCAGGCCCTGGTTGGGGCGTGTGCAAGGAGGCAACCAATCGATGTGTTTCTCACACATCGATATTTCTCTCTGTCTTTCCCTCTCTCTGAAAATCAATGGAAAAATACCCTTTGGTGAGGATTAACAACAGCAGCAGCGGCAGCAACAACAACAACAACAACAACAGAATTAGGTAGTAGGAAAAGGAAATGAGGAAGTAGCAACTTGGAATTTATTGGGCTCTTTATTTATCTTTAGCAATTTAAAGATGGGAGCAGTCATAGAAAATAAATAGCTCAAGAGAATGCCAAACAAGAGATGTTATCTATAACCTTTAGGTTAGGCATGGGAGGCCATTTTTCAGAGCAAGATTTTACCTATTTCCCTTTCTCATAGACTAGTGTATTAGGTTAGGTCAGTGGTCTGCAAACTCATTAGTCAACAGAGCCAAATATCAACAGTACAATGATTGAAATTTCTTTGGAGAACCAAATTTTTTAAACTAAAACTATATAGGTAGGTACATTCAACTTTAAATTCAACTTTAAATTCATGGTTTTCGTCTTCTGTTTTTCTTTGCTTCTTTTTTGTAGCCATCTCAAACAGGGCACCTAAAAAAATGTTTCATTTTATAATAATAAAGCCACCAACACAAAAGAATTACAATTCTTAAATTGATGACAAAAATCCCTGTAGGATTTGCAGCTGGTTGGAAAAATACAGGTAACTTTATGCTTCGAGTAGGTACTTTTGTCACCCGCGCACCATTTGCGGACGTGACTAGCACTAACCACTGCACATAAGACTGCTGACTGACTGGCTCACTCAACTCATGCATGAATCGCCTGCGCCTCTCCCACGCTGCGTCTCCCGTCGCCCAATCGACCGACAGACCGACACACCCCATTTCTAACACCACTTCTTCAAAATAGACTCACCCAGGCTGAAAACCGACTTCTGCGTATGGGCCATGAAGTTCCAATCACATTGTACGTGCGCTCCCGCCCATGGTATTTTGTGGAAGAGCCACACTCAAGAGGCCAAAGAGGTGCATGTGGCTCATGAGCCACGGTTTGCCGACCACTGGGTTAGGTTATGCTGTGGGAACAAACACTCCCTTTCCCCAATGTCAGCCACTTAATACCACAAAACTTTATTTACGGCTCATGGGAGCCTAATTGGGGTTAAGTAGCCCTCCTGGGCAATTGACCTTCATGCTTGGGGGAGAGAAATGAAATGTCAGAGAGTGGCACACAGCTCTTAAGGGTTCTGTAAGTGACATATGTTAACTTTTGCTATCACTTCACTAGCCACATGGCCACACCCACCACAAGGAGGTTTGGAAATGTGAAAGAGCACATGGATATTTGGCAACTGGTAAATGTCTCCAAGCTTTATTTGAGGCAGATATAGTAAAGATAATATTATTCCTTGTTATAACTTCTTAATCTTTGATTTAGCAACTCTCCCTTTCTCTCCTCCCCCTTCCTTTTGACTTCTACCACCAATAGCCATATAGTAGGCTAACATTTAACCTTAAATAAAAGATAAAAAGTCAATATGACTTAAAAGGTGTGTATGTAGAAGAATATCTATGGACTAATATAGTTTACACAAAGTTATTATAATAAAAATTAATAGAATTCTCAACTAAAGGTTCTCAGACTATGGTGATTCTCAGACTCTCAAACAATTTCTACATTAGACCACTTGGTTGGCAGTTCAAACCCATCCTCACTGTACTCCCCTCCTGAGCCACTAGGGAAATCACTTGGGACAGTAGGTAAATATACAGAGTCCTGGGCCCCATGCTAAATCCACTTAAATCAGAATTCCACTGGGTAGAGCTCCTTTTGAAAGAGCTCCACAGACTATTCTAATAAACACTGAAATTTGAGAAAGGCTAACTTGTAGTAATTCTCCCAGGAGTATTTGTATGTTTTAAAAGGACAGCTGAAAGGAGAAAATGTTTCATACAAAGGAATGATTTACTAAAAATTGAAATTCAAACATCGGTGGGAGAGTGGTCTTTGGGTGAAGGCCTTCCTACATCAGGTCAGATTAAATGTGTTTGCTTATTCAACTATGTAAAGTTGGCATGTACAATTTTTGTATTGTTTTGTTGCTTTTTAAATGGTCTCTCCAGGTAGTCTATTTAGTATGTTGCATCTATTGGGTTTCCCTCACAGGAGATTCCTATTATGGCTTTTCATTTTTAGTTGTGAGTTTGTCTTCAGTGGGAGCTACATTGTCTCCTGTGGGAATCTTTGAACCCTGGAATATGGAAGCATCCCTACAGAGTAGTTTTTTCTTGGTTCTACTGGGTGCCCAATGGGTTTTACTTGCTCAGAACTATTTCTCTGTGGTTGGCACTGTGGCACCATGCAGAGAAGGGTATACTAGGTGTCTCTAATTCACACATGGCATAGTCATGAAGTTTTTAGTTCTGTCCATCCACAATATCAGCAATTATAGTCATTTTTCCCCCTAGATTCCCTCTTGTAGTCTATCCCCTTAGACTTCCTAAACCTTCTCTGATATCCCCAATTCACTTCCTTGGGTGGCTATGGCATCATCTTTAAGATCTAATTTTGTTACTTTTAATTTCTTTTTTATTTCTTGGCACCAAAGAAATTAAAAGTCTTTATTTAAATTCAGTGTAGAATGTTCATAAAATAGTTATAATTTATCTAGTATGTGTTTGGAGCCAGGCCAGAAAAGGGATAAACTCTGCATTTTCCCTGAAGTTTTTATGAGTTTTTATTTTTTTTTTTAAGGAAGCACATTCCTTTGCAGTTCATTTGTTTTGTGCCATCACTGCTGTTTTGTGGGCGAATTCTCTTTGCACTTGAACAATAGTTGATGTTTAAAGGTCCTATTTCAAGCAGAAAACAGTCCATTAATTATACTCTCTCCTAGAACTTAGCTCATTTTCCTCATCATAGTAGTTGTCACCATACTACAAGTGGTCAGCTCCAGACAGCTTTGCCTTCCACACCATAGGCTTCTGGGGCCCGTGACCAGATCACACTAATCTTTTTATCTCCGGTGCTATCACGGTGGTTGGCGCATAGGGGGACAGCAATGTTTGTGTGACAGTTACTAGGCATGAAGCCTTGCCTATGGTAGTGATGTTTGCTGCCACACAAGAAGGGCCTCACAGAATTCTGGGCCTGGTGTGAATGGTTAGAGCATCCTTATCGGTTTATTGGATTTTTAAGTGCTATTAATGGCTATTAACTAGTCTGTGTAGATTAACACCTGCTCCCCACTTGGCTGCACACACAGCCATTAGTTGCAGAGAATAGCCTCCCTGGGGGATCAGAAGTACATAGAAATTCAAGGGGCTTGTCTCCTTGCTCTCAGTGATGGCCGTGGGTCCCCAAGTACATGCTCAGAGGCCATCTGCTACATGCTCTGCTAGCCCACCTGCCTCCCCTCTCCCCGCTCTCCTCTTTCCCTCCTTCTCTATTTTACCTACCTCTCTGGGTGATATTTATTTGTTAATAAATATTTCTTGAGTGAACTCTTTTAATTGTCTGTAAAAGGGCAAAAATATTATCCATCTCATTTTTTCATACAGAGGCAGCCTCTCTAAAGTATAAACTAATGATGATGGATAACATTTACTAAGCTCATCGTTATCCGCTGGGTACCTGTTGCTAATCATTTCACACCTGTGGAATCACTTCATCCAGAAACCACCTGTGAGATGGGGCTATGACACATTATGTTGAATCCTACTCACCTGAGGCAGAGAGTCATTCACCCCAGATGACACACTCCGTAAATGGTAGAACTGACCTCTGAGTCTAGGCTGTTTGGCTATAAAGCCTGACCTTCTAATTGCTCGAAGAGTATGCATCTGCCGAAGAAATACTTTATGCTGGAGCGTCCACCAGGCCCAACCACACAGTGGGATCTTTATTTTTTATTCAAGAGGGACATAAAGGAACAGAGGGCTGGGTCCCTTATCCCCTTCCAGATGGGAAGATTCAGGAAGGAGATGGAGAATCAAAGCTATTAGGTTTTCTATGGCAAGTCTGAGTCTGAAAGCTTACATCAGTACCAAGGAGTTTTGGTCTGTGTATCTGGGGTTCCTGTCCTGGTTTCTAGGTGATAAGGGTTATATTTTAAGAGCATAATGATAGTAATATTAAAAATGTTAATGTTAATTTTAGAAAGACAAGGTCATAATCTCTCAGAAATATTCAGATTGTTTCTTTAATGATCCAAAATCAACTTTGAGATGCAAGCGAGTTTATTTTTATGAGAGAGAGAGAGAAGGAGAGAGAATGCGAACCTTAATAGTCTCTGGAGAAGCTGGCAGTCTTTGTGTGAGACAGCTGGCTCTAGAGAGAGGAAGTAAGGCAGCACTCCCAGTAAGAGAGGACGCTTTTCCACTCTGCCTGCACTGGAGTCCAGGATCTGGACTGTAATTATGTATGTGTTTGTGCATAGGCTTCATTGGATCAGATATTTTTACACTATCTGGCGACTAAAGAAGATTAAGTAGAGGATATGGGCAAGATCCAGAAAATTTCTTTGTAAAAATGCTAACATGCAATTTTTGTCCCTTCTTCTGGCTTATCTCTTTCCTGTTGACTGAGGTTTAAATAATGATGGGAGATAGAGCAGACATATTGAACCATGAGGTCTATTGTGTTGGAGCAAAAGGAGTGAGCCTGGATCCTTGTGAAGAGCAAGATCAATCCTGGACCGGTTTTGGTTTAGACAAGAAAAATGTGTTTTTTAGTTCATTGAAGCTACTGCTAACTTGGGTTTTATACCACTTACAGCTAAATCTCATTGTAGTTGAGCCATCCTGTACCAAGTGACTCCCAATGGACCTTACACAGTTTGAGCTGGAGAGAAACAAAGCCTGTTTAATGATTCAATCATCCTGCAGCTAGCAGTCCGGACCAGAAAAATCCTGTCTGAATAATGGTGGTAGTGCTCACTCTATTTGGACACTTTCCCTAAGTTCTTTGCCTAGCTGACTCTTCCCAATGTGATCTATGTAGAGAAGATGACATTGTCACTTTTCTGTGGTGCTTCTGACTCTCACCTTCTGCCGTTTGCCAAGGACCTTTGCTGTTTCCATCAGGAATGCTGGGTTCCATCCCATGTTGTGTAAGATAAGAATTTGGTTGGGCCTATCCTTGCATTACCAGAGGGTCCGAGTGATGCTGGCAAGCCTGATTCCATTTCTTTCTCTCCAGAGAAAGAGGCTGAGTGAAGATGATGAGGGTGGTAGGGGCAAGGTGGAAGCTCTGGGACAAAGTCCATTTTGATTTTTGAAAATTTGAACAGATCTCCCTTCTAGACCAGCCAGCTCGGCTAAGTGTATCTAGGCTAGAAACTAAGGAAGCGTCTAAGAGTGAATGGAAGTAAAGTTCATGAACATGTTAGGAACAGAAAAAATGCACAATGCAATGGGATGGAATTACGCTGAAGGATTTGTCATTACTTGTGCTGATAGTAAGGGATCTTATCGCTACCCCTGTGGGCCAGGAGGCAGCCACTTCCTCCTCTTCTGTGTGATGATAGCTCTGTGACTTGGCTCTTAACTCCTGCTTAGGAGCTGATGCTGCACTTGCAAAATTTTTTTCTAAATTTTAAATAATGACAATAAACCCTATGAGTCTTTCCTAACTTGGGCAACTTTTTGCTGCTCTGGCCATGCAGTATTTGATGTAAGAGGACTGTAATGAAGGACTGTACTTGGGGAGAAATGATTGCCAAGTATGTGCTTCATTATGTCTTTTAAGGCAGCATGAACAGCCTACACAAATGGGGCATAAAAGCAATATCTATTTTTGTAATTTGGGCTATATGGGGAACATCACATATAATTATTTCTATAATTGCTATTTCTATAGCAATAGCAGCACTGACTATATACTGGATACTTTCTAAGTACTTCTCAGATGTTAACTCTCCAAAACTAATAGTCCCACAAGGAAAATTCTACCATTGTCCTCATTCCACTTTTCAGTTGAAATGAGGTAACTGAGACACAGAGAGATTAATTTGTTTAAGGTCACACAGTTAACACAGGTAGAGCTGAGATTTGAACCAGGAATTCTACCTGTAGAGTCCAAGCTTTTATCCATTACACAGATCATTTCTTGACATTAAATGAAACCATCCCCCGCCACACACACACGATGTTGAAAAAACCTAAAAGTGCCAAATTATCCATCCTCAGATTCCCAACATATCATTCTTTTTAATAGTTATGACAAGATCTTGTGCATGGATTTAGATAGTCACAGAGAGTAAAAATTATCCTCATTCTCTGTGTGGCTTTACTAGACAAGTAAATAAACCTCCCCAAGCTTTAGATTTCTTGTTTTAAAGTTGTAATAATAATTTCTTCTTTACTGGATTGTCAGGGACATCAAGTAAGAGGATATATAAAATGCCTGTGTTATTTGGGACTCTTTTAGTGACTGAAAACCCAACTTAAATTGGGTTCAGCAAAAAAGTGGGAATTGTTTTCTCTTTGTAAATGAAAAGCCACAGGGTGTTCCTCAAGCTGGATTCACACCCAAATGAAGTGATCTGTTTTGTTTGTTTGTTGTTTATCCACTTTTCAGCTCCATTTTCCTCTCTTCTTTATACTGGCTTCATTCTCAGGTTTCATGGGAGGGCAAAGTGGCTCCAACTCCATAAGTTCTCAGATTCAAATCCAACTGGAAGGCAAGGGCTTTGGGATTAACTCTGATTAGCTCTGATTGGCTGGGCTGAGTCGTGTGCCCTTCCTCCAACCAATCACTGTGCCTGGGGAAATTGCTTGCTCTCATTGGCCAGGAATAAATCATGTGCTGGAGTCAGGGGTGGAGTCAATATTGGGGAAAGTATGGGGGTTAAGACTTGGGGAGGGGTGTCTCCTTGGATGTAAAATCAGGATGCTTATCCTTATGGAGGAAAGTGTAAGTGAATACAGAAACAACTGTTCACTTCAGGGCCTGGTGCATGCGAAGAACTGTATAAATGCTGGTTCCAGGCCAGTTCTTGTATTGGAACTCACAGGAGCTCCAAAACCTCTTTTTAGATGGTGTAAACTATAACGGCATTAGATCACTTTGTTTTAACAGAGTAATAGATGTCATCACTAGAATTGCAAGAAAGCACATCCTTACCTTACTTTTTATTCAACATTTCCTTCCATTGCTGCTCATGGTATTCCCCCAGTGGTCCTAAAAGCCTTCCACATCCTTTCCTCAGATACAAAGACCAGAGATCAAGTGGAGGATAATGCGTCTGCCTTATCTTATCAGGCAGTCTGCCAGCAAACGATCACTAACGCCCCAGCATTCGAGAACACATCCAGTGCCGAACTTGGAGAGAAATTGTTACTGCAAAGAGAAATAGAACCAGGAGGCCACACTTTTCCTCTAATCTTTACTATCATTTGTCAAGTTAGTCATTTGGTGTTATTCAATTATTTATTTGTTCAACGAATATTCATTAAGCACCTATGCTGTATGTATCTGGTTTTATGTAGGCACTGGAACTTCAAGGACTTGGGAGTTATTTTATCTTATTTTATTATTTCTTTATGTCATTTATTCCCTCCTCCTTGCCCCTGGAAATTGCTGTGACTAACTGGCTACAACAATAGGAGGACCTACCTGAGAAAGCAGAGCTGAGCTGGAGAACCAGCATTTGTCAGATTCTTCACATGGACCAGGCACGGAAGTGAACAGTTGTTTCTGGGGCTCTACATTCACTTACACTTCCCCCCCTAAGGGTAAGCATCCTGATTTTACATCCCCTCCCCAAGTCTTAGCCCCCATGCTTCCCCCAATATTGACTCTGCCCATGACTCCAACATGTGATTTATGCCTGGCCAAGGAGAGCAAGCTAGTGTCTGAGCTGAGTCCTTCCTTCTTTTTTTCATCTCTTTTAACCTCACTTTGGGGGTGCTGGTGTTGACTAAATGTGAACAGATGTTGATCTGAGATGTGGCAGTTATCACCGCTTCTACGTTGTTGTTGCCCCACCTGCCTTTGCGTCCCATCAGGAGATACCAGCTCCTTGAGAGGAGTGTCCCAACTGCTCAGCACACTAGCCCGGGTGACCTTGGCTGCCACCCAATTAGCTGCACTCCTGGGAACATCAGAATGCTGACTCCAGCAGGGGGCCCAAGGGTGGGGAACAGAAGAAATACTTCTCTTTTTAATTGTCTGTGGAGCAAACTCATTGCAAACACCAGCCTAAATGTGAAATGGGGGAATTGGTATGTAGCGTAGTCAGAAACATTTAGTAGCAAGTTCCAGGTGCTTAACTCAAATTGGTTTGAGCATGAAGAGGGAATTGTTGGTTTAGCAGCCCCAAATCCGACTGGCTTCAGGAATGGCTGTATTCAGTTATTCAAGCAGTGGTTTCAGAAGCTGTCTCTCTCTCAGCTCAGCTCTACTTTCTTAGGCAGGTCCTCCTATTGTGGCAAGTTAGTCACAACAATTCCAGGATTGTTTTCTACCAGCTTTGTAAGCACAGCAGAAAGAGAGCATCTGCTTTCTCTGGTTCTAGCAAGAATTCCAAGACTGATTTGCATCAGTCTGCTTTGAATCATTTGCCCACCCCCGAACCCATCACTGTGGCCAGTGGGATAGAATTGTCTGACTGCCCAGGCTTCCTCCTGGAAGGGGAAGTGGACCAAAAATGGGGAAGATGTGGTTCCAAAGGTAAATCTAAGGCCTGGCAAAAACCTATCTTTTTGAATTAGTGTTTTTGTTTTCTTTGGGTAAATATCCAGAAGTGGAATTGTTGGGTCATATGGTAGTTCTTTTTTTAACATCTTGAGGTCTCTCAATACTGCTTTCCATAGTGGCTGCACCAATTTACAGTCCCACCAGCAGTTCATGGGGTTCTCTTTTCTCCACATCCTCACCAACAATTGTTTGTTGACTTTTTGATAATAGCCATTCTGACAGGTGTCAAGTGATATCTCATTGTGTTTTTGTGTTTGTTTGTTTTGTTTTGTTTTCTGATGATTAGTGATGGCAAGCATCTTTTCACATGCCTATTGGTCATTGATAGTATCATAATAACTTTGTGCAGTGACAGATGATTACTAACCTTTTAATCACCTAGTAAGGCATATAAATGTCGAATTATCATTGTATACCCAAAACTAATATATTGAATGTCAACTACACTTCACTAATGAAACAACAAGAAAGTAAGCAAAAAACAACAGGCATTTACTCGAGACTCGGGATTTTTATGCGTTTTCTAATACAATTTCAAGATCCTACAAAGAACCTAGAAAATAGGGACAGGATCTTTTCAGGCCCCTGAAAATTATAATTAGTCTGTTTGTCCTATCAACCTTCACAGGAATAAAAAGAATGAATTGAAGATAAGTGTTACTTCACCAGGGCTATTATTAAGTTCTCTAGATAGATCTTTGTTTCTATCCCAATAAATTACTTAACTGGCAATCACTGAAAAATACCATGAAGCTGTGTGTGATGGCTACTGTTATGTGCCAACTTGGCTAGATTATAGCATGAGTTATATTCAATCAAATACTAATTTAAATACACACACACACACACACACACACACACACATATACACAAATGATCTACAAATACATGCATAGGTATACACATCTATATATAAGTATTCATTTGTATATATAAATATATAGTAGGTACATCTTCTACTGTTTCTGTTCTCTGATAACCCTGGCTAATTCACCATGGAATGTCAAAATATAATCTGTACTTGAAAAATGACATTGACAGTTATATCGCTGAGTTTTTAAGTCAAAGTTGAGGCAGAAACCTATTCATTTTCCTTCAGTGCACAACTGGTGTAATTTGATTAAAACTCTATTGGAATAGTTTGTGGGCCTCTTAAAAACAAAATGTCACTGTAACACTGGAAATAAATACCTGGTAATACTTGAAATATAGTGCCTTTCTGGTGAGGAATTTAAACTACTTCACAGGCATTATCTCATGCACCCACAAGTCACGGTAATGAGGTAGGTGGCAAATATGACCAACCCCACGTTATAGAGTGAAATTGGGTCACCGTGAATGTGACTTGTCCAAAGCTATGATGGAACTCACTCACAGACTAGGAATAGAAAAAGAAGTCCTGCAGGCTTTAGCTTTAGGCCTGTGTTCAGCCAATTGAAGTTGTGGTCTCCAGGTCCCCCATATGGGATTAACCTGGGGTTATTATAATGCAGATTCCTGGCCACTGCCCAGAACTGAATCCAATTCTGACAAATGGATCAAAGTGTTTGCCATTTTAGTGAGCTCCTCCGGTGAGTCTTAGCATATGAAAGTCTGAGAACTGGTACTTCGGTGCAGTTTTTCCATCCTGTCTATACCTTCACTGTTTAGCTTCATGGGTACAAATATTGAAAAATTTAGGTACTCAGTGATGGTTTTTCTGTTCAAGTAGAAAAGGAAAACTGAAAGAAAAATAAATTGGTTGACTTTCACTTTTATAGCATATTTTTAAATGCTTCTCATTATTTTCAAAGAGCTGTTTAAAGAAAATGAATCTGTGAGTCACTGGTGGGAATATTCTATCAACTTCCTGATCTCCATTTATTGGTATTTGCATAATGTGTTTTTTCTTTGTAGTCCTTTGTGCTCACCTGAGAGACCTCTCTCACTCTCTCCCAGAGGTTATCTGAGTCCTTTAACCAAATAAATGCACACAGCATTTGTAAGACAAGGACACTTTTGCTAGAATGGCACTGGCAGGAATTGCACAGCAGCTCTTAAGCTGTCTCAAAGACCAGGGGAATGTCTGACAGGGTGAGTTCAACTTGGCAAAACCATTTGATCCACCAGCCAAACAAACTCAACTGGCAGTGATGCAAACATTGATTGGGCTTGTAGCTTAAATGTCCTTACCCTTTGTCATTTTTTTTTAAGTCTGACAAAGGAAGTTTCTGTACAGCAGAGATTCTGAAAAGCAAGAAAAGCTTACTTATCTAGGAAAAAGAGGTTAGGCTATGCGGTGTGTTCAAATATACAATAGAAGCTGGACTATTACTGCACACACTTTTGGTGTTCATGGGAGGCCTTTGGAAGCACAGAATCCTAGAGATCTAGAAGGAAGGGGACACTAGTGACTGGGTCCATCCTACAAGTTAGCACCTGCCCCATCCACCAGGCCTCAGCTAACCTGTGCTTAAAGTCACAAGGCAGGTGAGGCAAAGAGGATGGATGGAGGGATGGAAGTTCCTCAAGACTGCAGGCAAAATCCCATTTAGTAGAAACCCATTCACAAATCCTTACTACCTAGAGGTGCAATTATAAATATGGGTTTAGTCCCTGAAATTCCATTTTTTTTACTCTGTTTCCAAATACCAAAACAGATGATAAAAAAATAAAATGAAGTTCAATAATATGTTTTCACAAATAATTCAATAGGTAAACTTGAAGTGAACAGTGTGAAAGCCATTTGTCATGTGGAAATGTTTAAATAAAGTATGGAATCGTCATGCAGTGGAATTTCATGTAGCTGGTAATCAAATGAGTTATTTCTACATGTAGGGATGCCAGGGATAATATCTAACATGTATTTTTAAAGCAAATTGCGACAAAGTGCAGTGTGATTCTAGTTTGTAAACTAATAACAACTATACATAGTAGCATAGGCCTATGAAGAAAACCTGGATGAATAAGCCACTGATGGTTAAGAGGTTTGGGACTACAGGAGATATTTGCTTTGCACATTATGAATTTCTGTTATATTTGAATTCCTTATAAAGAATACAATTACTTTCTTAATCAGAGAAAATTTTAAATGTTTAAAAAATGAAATGCTGAAAAATTCCTTAGCAGGGGGAGATTTTTCTGCATGGGCTAGATTGCTTGAGGTTCTTATAATACTGGTTTAATGAAGTTTGGACCAAAGATGCTATGCAACTTTGGTTCTCAGTGAAGCGAGTGCTGGACAGAGTTGGGAGTGTAGGCTTATGGGGCTGTAGCACCTGAGAAAGGAAGAGGGAGGAAGCAGGGTTGGGTGGGGAAAGCCTTCAGGCCCTGATACAGACATGATGAAGTCTTAGCTAGATCATTGGGAAGCACTGGGTGCCCCAGAAGGGGGGTGACATGGGCAGGAAAGCTGGGGAAAATCCTGCAAGAATTAACACCTGCAGGCTTCTGGACATCCTGGCTCCTGGAAGCTAGAGGGTCAATACTTTCTTTAATGGGTATCCAAGCTAAACATTCACACGTCTGCTACCACCATGCCCTTAAAGCATCAGGCTTAGGTGTCTACTTACAGTAAAGATAGTTTGGGGTGAAATTTTCAGTTTTTCCCAGGATATAGTGCTTTTCTATCTACAATGCTTTCTAATCACCTCACTTCTAGTTCAGCTAAATACTAAAAACATTGTTTAAGAAGTGGCTCATTATAGGTGAAAAGGATAAAATTATTTCTATTAGAATAGATAGATAGATATATCCGTGTACTTCTATGAACTTCTCCAAATGATTTCAGAAAAGGTATTAGAAAATATCAATGGCAAATAGTTTCTAAGTATAGAAACTTTATAATCATTCACACGCCATTCTCACAGGATTGGCAGGAGCAAAGTTGGGGAGGAAGGACCTTGGAGGCCGTGTCTGGGGACTCCCAAGTGTGTTTTGGCTGCAGTTCAGGTGAGGGTGTATACAGAGGAAGAGTGGAAAACATTCAGATCGTGAAAAATCTTGAGGCTGGGTTCAGTGTGGGAATGAGGATGGGAAGCCAAGAAATATTTTTAAATAGATGTGTAACAGATGAGGACAAAGTCAGTCGATAGGTGAGAAAGAGGAGATGGGCAAACCAGTAAGAAAGTTTTTCTGGTAATTTTGGGCTTGAAGTAATAAATACTTGAACTAAAGTGATCAAAGTGGCCCTGAAAGAAAGAAGAAAATTTAAGAGCTACTTCAAGAAACAAGCAACAAGAATTGGCAAAGAGATGTGGTGGGAGAAGAGAAAAAAGTGTCAAAATGATTTAAAAGTTTTGAGATTGGGTGGATCCGGTGAAGGAAGATGTCATTGGGCAGAGAGCAGGTTTTATGGAGATGACGAGCTCAGTTTTGCTTGTGTGGAATTTGAGGTGCTTATGAGACACTGATGGGCTACATAGTTGGTTGGGATATTGAAATATGAAGTTTACAGGCTCTTACTGGTGCCTTATCAAAACAATTTATGAAGCATCAAAGGGGTTTCATAGGAACTGAGTAATTAAAGAGTTTCAGATGAGATCTTTATTTATTGGGCTTTTGGTTTGCTATTAAAAATAAATCTGTGTTTGTAAAGTAGGAATTGAAGATTATTTTCCCCCAAGAGTAGGTTTGTTTAAAACTCTCTTCTTAGAAGTCTATATGAACTTTCAGTAGTGATTTTACTTCACCAATGCGTAAAGATTGCTGAATTTTAACAAATCAAGCCTTAAAGACAATTGCGTAAAATATCGCTTTGGGCACGAATGACATCATCTCAAACTATTGTGTTGACTCAAATGATTGAGAGAATCAAAACCAGATGGGTTTAGTGGATTTGCAGATTACTGTCAAAGTGTTCAGCCCTCAGAGTTTCTGAGTTGAGCAAACACTCTCTCTGAAAGATTATTTAGAATATTTTAGAATTGCAACTTAGAGTTACCAATGGTTGACTTTGCTAAGTAAGGACATTGATACAAAACATGTGCTATTTACTAATTCCATTTCTTGTAGCAACTGCCAGTATTCACCAGTGTTCACACAAGAAGACTTTCTGGCACACAGAAAGACTATTTCCCCATCTCCCTCTAGTCAGGTGTAGCTATTTGATTGTGGTCAGGCTAATGGAGTGTAAGCAAAAATGACTTGATTTAGTTCCAGACCCAGGCAATTAAGAGCCAGAAAGCCTTCTATGCTCTTTCTCCCATTCCTCGTGCCCAGGTTAAAGCCAAGAACTTGAAGATGGTGGATCCACACAATAGCAGTTACCTGGATTCCTGAGTCGCTGCTTGGAGGAGAGCTGCCATTAGAGCCACCACAGTGGTCTGTGATGAGAGAGGGGAGAACTGACATGAATGGCCTCATACAACACCATTTCATAAAAAGAGGGATGCTTCAAACCCAAAAGATGTAGAAAGAATATAATCTCAGAATTAAAAAAATTAAATATCTTTTACTCTGGCGCTGCTGACTGCCTAAAACAGGGGTCCTCAAACTTTTTAAACAGGGGGCCAGTTCACTGTCCCTCAGACTGTTGGAGGGCCGGACTATAGTTTTTAAAAAAACTATGAACAAATTCCTATGCACACTGCACATATCTTACTTTGAAATAAAAAAACAAAACGGGAACAAATACAATATTTGTATTTGCATGTGGCCCGCGGGCCGTAGTTTGAGGACCCCTGGCCTAAAACATGGTCACCAGCCAGCCAGGTGTTTGGGAGCCCTGACATGGTACTTAAGAGCAGTGACTGGAGTCAGACAGACTTAGGGTTGAGTCCTGGCTCTGCCACTTCCCAGATGTGTAGCTTTTCCAAGATCCTATCTCAGTTTCCTTATTTGTAAAATGGGGTAATAGTATCTCTATTTTCATTTGGGGTCAAGGTTAAATGAGATGATGAATGGCTCCTTGTAAGTGCTAAATAAGCATTTTTTATTATATGTATCTTCAGATCTTATTATTTCCCATGTTTCTTTGGAGTGTATACCCTTACAATTTTAAGTATTTTATAAACCCGGAAATGAAAATGTAAGCATTTTAACATCCACTGGAAAAAATTTCCTGACATTTCATTAGGAATTACTGACAACAGGAAACTGGTTATTAGAAAGTTAAAGAAGGTGAAGAGGCTGGTATATTGGGAATAGATAGTTTGGGCTGTGAAGCTTTGTTAAAGAAAGAAAAGCAAAGCCCACCATGTCATAGAATCATGTTTCCTTGCTTGGAATGTATTCAGGAGCAAAGGGGACAATTGATAGAGGCAAACAGAGGGTTCTGGTATGTTCTATTAAATTCTGCACCAGGCCATCATGGGTGGAGCCAGGTAAAGAATTATAATCATATAACCATATTAATAGGATGATTATTTAATAATAGTAAGAGGGTAAATTAAATTAATAATCATATCAATAAGAGAGTAAATGAAATAGGTAGGTAGAATTTCCTCCTTTTAGTAAATGTTATGTTAGACTGGGTGAATAAAATTGCCTTGTTATGGCTCTGGAAACACTTTGGTTAAATTGGGAGGTCAAAAACCATTGCTCTGCAAGATGCAGTCTCTATTCCTTTAGTCTAAAGTTTCTTCTGAATAGGAGACTTCTATTGGCCAATCAGGATGAGAAGTTCAGACTAACTCGCAACAACATATAGTTGCTTACAGATTTTTTTAAACCCTCAATCAGACCCTTCATCCAATTATTTTAGTATCTGTGATGGAGATTTAGTATAAAAAAAGGGATGAACCTGGCCGGCGTGGCTCAGTGGTTGAGTATCGATCTATGAACCAGAAGGTCACAGTTCAATTCCTGGTTTGGGCATGTGCCCAGGGCTCTATCCCCACTGTGGGGTGTGCAGGAGGCAGCTGATCAGTGATTCTCTCTCATCATTGATCTCTCTCTCTCTCTCCCCCTTCCTCTCTGAAGTCAATAAAAGTATATATATATTTTAAAAAGGATAGATCACAATGACAAACCCATGATTTTTTCTGATATTCTATTGCTGGTGTTTTATTGTTTCTGATATTTTTGTTTAAGGGAATTTCTTTTCAGAAGCACCTGCCAAGTTATGTACAATTTGTAAAACAATCTCAGAAACTTATAAGTTGTTTTAATTTAGCTATGTTGTCAAAGTGCATTGTTTGGTTTCTTTTGGTCTTGGAGATTTAATGTCACTAACATTCAGAAGTTACATGTGGTGAAAAAATATTTAATATATATGATTTTAATTTTTATATTTAGTCATATATTTAAAAAATTTTTTACTATAGAAATTCCTCAGATTTGATTTTATCTATAACTGGAAGTATCTTTTTAACAGATTTCTGTGTGAATTTCCCAGCCAGATGACTCGTGTTTGTTCTTTGGATCACCTGGCAATTTAACAGTGATTCTGAAAGCCTCTCCCACAATAAGATGTTAGAAATGACAAAAGTCATTGGGTGAATGTTGTAAATGCATCCACAGAGAAAGAAGAGATTGTCTCTGTTGATATAACATGACCTGTGTGGTCATTAACTTTTCATGGCTTCCTTGAGCAATAAGGTTCTAAACAATTTTCAACCACTGTGCTAACCTCCATTGACGCCTGCCAATTATTACAGATAACATCCCTTCCCTGCACTGTGGAATAAGTTAGAACAATGACTGATCACTTTATTTTCACACATGCATTGTAAAATTTTTCACAAACTCCTCCAATTTCACCAAGTGGCATCTTATCCCCACTGAAAGCACTCTTACCATGCTTAAAGGCTTATTTAATGAATAGGAGAGACTATGTACCACACAAATGAACAAAATTCCTGAGTATCTACTGTTCATAAGACCTTTCTTCTTAGCCACACCAGGAATACTAATTTCTCTCCTTAGAAGGACATCAGAGAATTTGGGTGTACACTGGCTTCCCAAATTTCAGGAGACTGTGCTGCAAGCATGTAATATTGGCTGCTGGTGGGAGGACACAGTCTCTGTTGTCTGTCTGGCCTACATCCTATACCCCAGATCCAAAACAGCTTCCTAGACTCTGAAAAATGAGTTTATTTCTTTGGTTATCAGGGCTTCTGATTACCATTCCTTGCGAAGCTCATTTCCTATCCCAGTTTGGTTCTCAAAGGGCCTCTCTGCTCACTGACTCATCCACTCTCCCCTCAAATGCTTGCTGCATTGTGGTCACTCTGCATGGATATGACCAATGAGGCAAGTCAGTGACCCCCACACTCCCCACACGGCAGGCCTTCCACGGTCCTCCCGATTTGTGGCTTTGCCTGCTGTTTTCCGTGTCTGGTACTGATTTTTAACTTCCACTTCTGAGTGTCACATTGTCTGTGAAGTCCTGGCAAAGACCCATCCTATTTATGTTCACTCCATGTATTCTTGACCTTCTGCCTGCCTGCCTGCCTTTGTTTCCTGAGATGCTGCATGTGGTAAACACCTTTGAGGATGTTCTTAGGAGCATTTTTTCAGAAAGCTGCATTTTCGGGGCCCATCCTGCTGGGGGTGATATTAATTCATTTTATCTACACAAAGTGGTATTTTAAGAGAAAGGCTTATAGGTAATGTATGGCTTTTATAATTGAGGTAGATGTTTGGGGAAATGTTTTAGAAGAGTAGGGAAAAGCACCCTGTGCTCAAATGAGCTTGAGGTTTTCCAATAAATGTGACCTCAGGTGTTGTTTCCATAATGATGTGAAACCATGTAGTCATGGGGTTAGTAAGCAAGGAGCTCTGGGGGGAGAGTCTGGTTTGGCAAAAAGCTCAGGGACAAATTGGGTGAGATTTGTTTGAGATGCACAGAGGGTCCAGGGTACAGAAACAATAATTTTTCTCAAAGAGCGTGGATAAATATTATTCATGTGAGACTGCTCAGAGAATGAGAAGTGGGGCTGGTCACAGGGATTTCGTGTAGTGTGGCATAGTGAAGAAAGCAAGGGTTTTGGAATCTAAGGACTGAAATTTGGCTCTAATCCCAATTGTCTGTTTAATTTTGGTCAAGTTACTTCAAAGCCTCAATTTCCTTTTTTCTCAAAGAAACACAGAAATATCTTGCCCTAGCTGGTTTGGCTCAGTGGAAAGAGCGTCAACCTGCAGACTGAAAGGTCCTGGGTTCAATTCTGGTCAAGGGCACATGCATGGGTTGTGGGCTCCATCCCCAGTGGGAGGCATGCAGGAGGCAGCCGATCAATGATCCTCTCTCGTCATTGATGTTTCTATCTCTTTCTCCCTATCCCTTCCTCTCTAAAATCAATAAAAATTATATATATGTATATATTTTAAAAAAGAAATATCTGGAACAAGCATGTCAAACTTGTGCAGCCCATGCCTAGGGCAGATGGGAGCAGTAAGTGTTGGTTTATGAGGGGCACCGTGGATTTATGCAAAGATTTTTGTGGGGAGGTCAGGAAAGGAGGTACATCTTGGAGGGGATGCCGGGTGGAAAAAACTTGTACCCCATCTTGGGTTACAGTGGATCCGTCATGAGTATTTAGAGGGTTCGCTTCACATTCAGAGCATTTTTATGATGACTAGGGTCTTTTTATAACCCACCTGTGCCAAATTTAGCCCAGTTAGGAGTGTGGCCAAGGAGAAGTTGTGTTCCTGGGTCTGTTCTCCCCATGATGCAACAAATTTCTTGTTTGCAAGTTTTGGCAGATTTCTGTGCTGCAAGGAAAGATGACTAGAAGCTATGGGCTTTCTATGCTCTAACTAGCTCTAGTTTCCTATAAGGGGAATCTAGTGAGAGAATTGTCCTCCTTCCATGGCTCTATTTGGTGAATTATCCCACCTTGAAGAAATGGGAGAATTGAGGTCTGAATAATTTACAGTGCATAACTATTCCATGAAGGATAATATTAGTGTAAGGAACAAGAAAAATAACTGGCAAAACATATGATCACACCCTGGGAGCTGTGAGAGTGATTTTCAACCATGTAGAAATTTCAGGATCCTCCTGAATGCCAACAAGCTATGGTTTGCTGGTAGTTCCTGAAAATAGAGCTTCCACACAATCTTCTGTGTCTCACACTCTGGTCACTTCAGTCCCATGTTTCCCATCCCATCTCCTCTTCAGTCTTTTAACAGTTGATTTCTGCTTTCAGGAAAAGTGCCTCTAGAAAGGTTGGTGCGGCAGAGACTTGCTTTATGCTCATCAAACCATTTCCTCTCCTGGGCACCTGGCCAAACTACATTTCTGAGCCTACCTGCTTCTAGGTGGGGCCCTGTCATTAGGGCTGGAGGAAGCAGTGCATGTTGCTCCAGAGCTGACCTGGAAAGCATCCTGTTCCATTCAATATCTTCCCTCTTTTCACTGCTAGTTGCAGTGGAGTGATGCCAGAGCAAACTTGTATTGAAGATAGACTAGACATAGCATGAAGGAGCCTGGATCCCTGAGTCACCATGGGAGGAGATTCATCCAATCAGGTTTATTTCCTTTGGACTTTGCATAGTAAGAAATAAACTTTCATAGTGTTAGGCCACTTGATATTGAGGGTTGTTTCTTAGAGCAGTTGGCTTGTTCTGGCTAATCCATTGAGGCACTCACTCCACTATCTTTGTGAGCACTCATTATTCATCAGCTAATCTTCAAGGCAGGTGACTCACAGTTCACTCAACAGGAGGGAAAATCCTGAACGGATGGGATTTTGGGGAATGACAAAGGCCCCTTTGTTCCTGAGATATTTGATTTAGTTTCTTCTGATTACATTGGATTATTCAGTAATGGTGAAAGCCACTGTATGAGGTTGACGAGGTGCAATCCATTTTGGAGGGAAGGAGAAGAACCTTGGTGTTCAGTTCAGGTGCAATGGCGTACACTGTGTTGTGTTCCATTGCAAGGTAGAGCATAAATGGTATGTTATTAATTATGACTAATATGTTGAAATTTGTGAATTAAAAAAACTTTTATTTTGAAATAATTACAGACTCAGAAGAAATTGCAAAGAATGTGCAGGGAAGTTCCATGAACCCCTTTACCGGGCCTCCTCCAATGTTGAAATTCTATAGAACTATAGAACAATATCAAAACCTGGACATTGATATTGGTACAGTCTATAGGCTAAGTCAGATTTTACCAGTAATACCTGTACTTATTTGTGTGTGTGTGTGTGTGTGTGTGTGTGTGTGTAGTTGCATGCAATTACATCACACATGTAACTTCATGTAACTACCATTCATAATCAAGATGCAGAACTAAGCTAACACCACCAGGTTCCTTCATGTTCACCCTTTTTAGCTACACCCACACTCAAACATTCTCCCCTCTGCCAATCCCTAACCCTTGGCAATCACTAATCTTTCTCCATCTCTATTATATATCTTACTAGAGGCCCGGTGCACAAAAATTTGTGCACTCGGTGCGGGGGGGGGGGGTCCCCTCAGCCTGGCCTGTGCCCTCTTGCAGTCTGGGACCCCTCAGGGGATGCCCACCTGCTGGTTTAGGCCCGCTCCCCAGAGGATCAGGCCTAAGCTGGCAGTCAGACATCCTTCTGGTAGCCTGGGAGCCCTTGGGGAATGTCCACTTGCCAGCAGGGAGCAGGCCTAAGCTGCAGTCGGACATCCTTAGTGCTGCTGAGGAGGTGGGAGAGGCTCCCGCCACCACAGCTGTGCTGGCAGCCATCAGCCTGACTTGTGGCTGAGCAGAGCAGAGCTCCCCCTGTGGGAGTGCACTGACCACCAGGGGGCAGGTCCTGCATTGAGCATTTGCCCCCTGGTGGTCTTGTGTGTCATAGTGACCAGTCATTCCCAGTCTTTCTGCTGTTAGGGTCAATTTGCACATTACCCTTTTATTATACAGGATAGAGGCCTGGTGCAAGGGTGGGGGCTGGCTGGTTTGCCCTGAAGGGTGTCCCGGATCAGGATAGGGGTCCCACTGGGGTGCCTGGCCAGCCTGGGTGAGGGGCTGATGGCCGTTTTCAGGCTGGCCATGCCCCCGACGACACAAGCTACCAGCCTCTCCTTTTCTTCTTCTTTTTTTTCCTGGGATTTATTTATCTTCTATAATTGAGACTTTGTAGCCTTGAGCGGAGCCGAGGGCCGGCCAAGGCAGACAGGAAGTTTGACTTCTTCCATTGCTGGGGGCAACCAAAGCCTCCTGCTTGCTCCAGCTCCGTGGCCACTGCCATCTTAGTTGGGTTAATTTGCATACTCACTCCTGATTGGCTTGTGGGCGTGGATTGAGCATAGTGGAGGGATGGTCAATTTGCATGTTTCTCTTTTATTATATAGGATTTTGAGAATAATATAAATCGAATCATGTAGTATTTGACCCTTTGAGATTGACATTTTATAACTCAAAATAATTCCTTTGAGGTCCATCCAAATTGTTGTGTATATATGTACTTCATCCTTTTTTATTTCTGAGTAAGTACTTCATGGTATGAATATGTCACAGTTTGATTAACCATTCACACATTGGAGAAATTAGGACTATTCCCAATTTTGGTTATTATGCATAAAGCTGCTGTGAATGTTCATGTGCAAATTTTTGTGTGAACATAAACTTTAATTTCTGTGGAATAAATACTCCAAAGTGCAATTGCTGGGTAGTTTCAGAAGAAACTACAAAACTATATTCTAGGGTGGCTGCACCAGCATGGAATGAACGGCCCAGATTCTTCATATCCTTGCCAGTATTTAATGTTGTCATTATTTAAAAAGATTTCTTTTAGCAATGCAGGAAGCTATGTAGTAATACCTTCATTGTAATTTTAATTTGCATTTTTATAATCATTAACTATTATATTTAACTTTCTATATTTCCTCATTAGTGAAATAGCTGTTCATATCTGGGCTCATTTTCTGATTGGATTGTGTGTGGTTTTTCATGTTAAGTTTTGAGTTTTTTTTGTATAGTCTAGATATAAACCCCTTTATTGGCTATGTGGTTTGCAAATACATTCTTTCACTGGTTAATTTGTCTCTTCATCCTCTTAACAGGATTTTTCACAGAACAAGCATTTTTACTTTTCTTTTTAATGTTTTTATTAATTTTAGAGAAAGAGGAAAGGAGAGGGATAGAGAAAAATATCAATGTGAGAGAGAAGCACTGATTGCTGCCTCCTGCACCACCCCTACTGGGAATCAAGCCCATAACCCAGGCATGTGGCCTGACCTGGCATCAAACTGGCCACCTTTTGGTGTATTGGACATTGCTCAACCAACTGAGCCACACTGGCCAGGGCAAAACATTTTTACTTTTGATGAGGTCCCCAAAGGACCTTCAGCCACCTGGCATGGAGTGCACCATTCATGAGTAGTTAGTTTCCAATGTAGAGAAGATGGTAGAAAATGGAGAAGACCTACAAGGTCTTTGGTTTTAAATGACCTGATATGCCTTAGTCACTAAGTGCCCAGTGTTCTGAGATGGGCCACTGAGTTCAATCATAAAAGCATAGGTAGTGGCATCTGAACTTTAATTTTCTAAGTCGCACTTGGAGTCTTTTGAAAAAAAAAAAGAAAAAAAAAAAGGCTTTTAACAGAGAGATGACTCATGAGATCCTGGAGAGAGAAAGCCAAAAAGGAAAGCCAAAGGATAGGAAATTTATAAAGCTTCTGGGAAAACCTAGGTCAGAGAAAATCAGACCTGGACTCCAAGGCCTTCTTCTCTCAAATCCCACAAATCACATTTGATTTCCAAAGGAACAATGATAACTGTCTTGAGCACAAGATGGCAGTCTTACGTCTGGTTCATTCCCCATGGTTGTCTGGAGAAAAGTGATAGGAAACAGAGCAGAAACAAACCTGCTTGTGTTGCTGAGAAATACTGAAAAGTAAATACTCCTCAAGAAGGATAATGAGGGAAGGGAAGAGATTAAAAATAAGTGGAAAGGTTTTCTGTGTGCTATGTTTTGATTTGTTTTAAAATTTGGCTCTACTCATCTTGAGTTGCTGCTAAATACGTGTAGGCTAGGTCCCACATGCATGTTTTGGCTCTAGAGCAAAGTTCTTAGGAAAGTACAAGGGAGGTAGAAGGAGGTAGAGACCATATGTGCTGGAGAGGAGCTGGCTTAGGGCCCTAGTTCTCAGATGAAAGGAGTCTTGGGCTAAGCTATGATGACCTCTTCTCAGTGTTCTTATGAAAATAAGAAAAGGGGAAATATCTTTTTTATACCAAAAGCTATGCCAAACTCTAGCAAGAGTTTACATGTGTTCTACTCATAGGTAGATATTAAGAAGAAGAGTAGAGTTTCTCCCTCCTCCCCCTCCTCCTTCCCTCTCTTCCCAACCTGAACCTCCTTCTTCATTTCCTCCTCCTTCTCTCCCCTCCCCTGCCCCCTCCCCATCTCCTCCTCCCCTCCTCCTCCTCCTCCTCCTCCTCCTCCTCCTCCTCCTCCTCCTCCTCCTCCTCCTCCTCCTCATCCTTCTCCTTCTCCTCCTCCTCCTGGGAACCTGCAACCCAGTTATGTGCTCTTGAGTGTAATCAAACCCATGACCCTTGGGTTCATGGGCCAATGCTCCAACCATTTAGCAATGCCAGCCAGGGCTAGGGAAAGGTTTTTAACTAATAATTCAATTTCTGAAATAGATATAGAACTATTCAGGCTATTTCTTCTATAGTGATCTTTTAAGCTTGTATCTCTAAAAGAATGCGGCCATTTCATTTAAGTTGTCAAATTTATAATATTACCTTATTATTTATTCAATATCCATAGGTTCTCTAGTGTTTTCATTGCTGTCATTCCTGTTATTGATAATTTGTGTCTTTCCTTATTCATTCCTGGTCAGTCTGGATAAAGTTTTATTAAATTCATTTGTCTTTCAAAGAACCAGCTTTTGGCTTCATTGATGGTCTGTCTCTCTTGCCTTTCTGTTTTCCATTGCATTGTTTTCCACTCTTCATTATTTCCTCTCTCCTGTTTACTTTGTGTTTAATTTGCTCTCTGTTTGCCAGTTTCTTAAGGTGGAAGCCGAGGTCACTGGTTATAGACACTTTTCTTTTCTAACACAGGTATTTGAGTTATAAAATTCCTCCTAAATTTTTTTTTCTTTTAATTTGCTGAGTGAGTGAGTGAGTGAAGGTGGGCGTGAAGGTGCAATGTTGGGTTTGGGGGGAGGGGAGGCAGGTGCTAGCAGAGTGATGGGAAACCATGCCTGATCGCTCCTAAAATTTTTAAGATGCCTTAGTAGCATCTCACAAATTCTTTAAAAAATGTTTAATATCTTTTTCTCCCAGATTTATTGAGATACAATTGACATGCAAGCATACATTGTGCTATGTAGTGTTTTTTAATTTCTCTTTTGAATTTTGCTTTAACCCTGTTCCCTTTAATCCTCTTGGGATTGATGATTTGGTTCGAAGTAAATCTATTCCCTACCACTCCATCTTAGTCAGAAGCAGAACCTGGCAGTGCCTTTGTTTTCACAACCTAGCACTGGGTGTTAAAATCAATGTATTGGGTTATTACAAGCAATACAAATAAAATGGGATAACATAGAATATAAAAATTAGTGCATTTCATGTATTAAGAGTAAGTTTTGTTTTGTGAAACTGCTTTTAAGTTATATGTACGTATGTATGTGTGCCTTGGACTGTGATATGAAAGGAATTTTATGCTGTGGATCATGATAAAAAAAAGCTTGAGAAATGTTGTTCTTGACACAGCATGGTCCAGTACAGGCAAGGGTTGCAACACTCAGTCTCCACCTTTGCCGTGAAGAGTTCATGTGATCTGGGGGAAATTATTTCTATTCAATTTTGTCCATCTGAAAAATGTTCATCATCTCCTGTCTGAGAATTCCTGAAATCTCTGTGCAATATCTCGTAGTTCTTAAAATTGAGTTAGATCGATCATTTTATCAATCAAGAAAAGTTTATTGATTGCCAAGTGTGTTTTAGGCACCGTGCACGCTAATCTTGAGTTACCAGCATGAATATGAGGGAGGCCCTCCCCGGCCCAGTACTAGACTATACCTGGCTACCAGAGGAAGCAGGAAGTAAGGCTTTAAGAAGTGCAATGCAGACTCTCAGCACAGGGAGGATTCAGATATTGTGGAGGTGAGAGGGAGAGTGTCCAGAGGGAATGAATTGTTCAGAGGGACTTGTAATGTTAGAGGTTAAGAACGTGAGAGTGAAGAGGGCCTGTTTGAGAAATCTCAATGCTAGTTTGTTTCATTTCATTCATTACACACACACACACACACACACACACACACACACACATTTTAATACTATGTCCTTGAGATATAGCAAAGAACAAAAGTACCCCTGCCTTTAAGGAGTGTGCATTCCACTAGGAGAAATATAGTAAACATGACATATAATACGTAAGTAAATGATCTGTTAAAAATGGTAAGGACTATGGAAAAAACTGAGCAGGTGAAGCGTAATTAGAAGTGGGTCTGCCAGTTCTAATTTCATGTGGGAGATATTCGATGGAGGTATATTTAGAATCTAACAGTAGTATATATTATAATACAAATTCTAAAAATATTCTAACACAATTAGAATCTTTATGTTGTATTGACACTTTGTGGCCAGTAGGACTCAAAGGACCATTTCTGAGAAAAATGGGGTGAGAGGGGGTTGTGTGAGAGAGAGAAGTGAGTAATTATGCACACGCCCTCCCCCCAGGTGTCCTGTAGGGGCAGCTCCATTAAGGACATTGGCAAGACAGGCAGAAGAGCCTTACTGTGTGACCCGGACCAAGCCATTTTTGCCCTTTGCTTCCCTTCCTTGGCATGTCCTCACCCAGCAGGAGTTGGCGGCTGAGCAGAGAAGTGAACTTCAGCCTGGCCTTTCAGCACCCAATGGGTGTCACAATCCAGTGATGGTGGAGAGAGACAGACCTGCTGGCCTTTTCTTCCGGCCCTGCATCAAGATTGTGTGTGTGTGTGTGTGTGTGTGTGTGTGTGTGTGTGTGTGTGTGTCTGTGTGTGCGCACGCACGCTCTGCAAGGATTCCTGTGGTTACACTCATCGCTGGGGATCTGCATAAAAGCCCCACTAGATGCTTTCTGTTCCTTTGTAATATTTAAAACGTCATGGAGATTAAAGCATTTACCTGGACGTTCGGATATTTCGATTTCCCCACCTAGCCTCTGTGGGCAGATGGGTGATCATTCTTATCTTCTGGCGCGGTGAGCTGCCCGCCTTTCACTCAGCTGGACAAGGGCGCGCAAGCGTCCGGGGTCCCGCAGGTTGCGCATCTGGCGCCTGGGCCCGCCCGGAGCAGTGCCCGCCTAGGCCTTGGCCCTTGGGTTTGTGCTCTCCAGCGTGCTGGGCGCTCTCTCCCCGCGCGGGGGCACCAGAGCCCTCGGAAGTGTCTGGCACTGCGGTGCCTTTTCCCAGTTCCTTTAAAATGACTGCGGAAAAACAGCCGCTCTGAGCCGCAAATGGGAAGACGGATTCACAGACCAGACTTGCAAATGCCCCACAGCTATCGCAGCCATCATCTAACTGAGCCCACAGAGCCCTCATGGTTTGTCACCCGGCCCTCCCGGATCGCCTTATTTGTCTCTAGTGAAACCCTGAGGCTTTGGTCCTGCCCGGCTTCTTGGTAGCTGGATGCCTGTCGTGCTCTCGGTAGCGCGGGCGCAGGGCACGCGTTTGCGCACACTCGCGCTCCTAGGAAAACGCACAAGGTACGGCAGGGGAGCAAGGGCTTTGGGTGCCCCGAGTCGGGGTGGGCATCGCGGGGAGTGAGGTTACGATCTGGGAAGGGTTGCATCCTGCCAGGTTGACGGGTGAGAGAAAATGACGCGGCGCCACACATCGGACAGGCCAGGGCTGCTGCCGCGCATTTAGGGAACCCAATACGAGTCAGGCGCGCTCCCTTCCCCTCACATGTCTCTATTTCCCGGGAGTGTGATGCCAGAAAACCGCAGGAAAAAGACCCACTTAGAGAGCTAGAGTTGCGTTTGGAGATTCCCTTCCCTCTACAAAAGCACCAACAGGAAGACCCTCCCAAACCACCAGGGTTCCAAAATCCATGTCCCCGAACGGGGGCGGTCATCCTTGGTTACCGATGCCGAACACGTTTGGGTGTTTACAATATTTATTTATTTTTTAAAGATAGCTCGCCCTCCCTTTTTAGGCAGGGTGGGAAAGGAGAACGCAGCGGGGAGGGAAGACTCCTGGAATAAGAATCAGCGTATTTTTCAGAGCTGAACCGAACCGGGTTTCAACCATTTCAAAAAAGGAGACAGCCTCTACCGCAATTGTCGAAGAGACCGCGGTGTGAATTAGGAACTGGGAGGCGTCGAGCGGCGGAACGGTCCATCTCAGAGGTACCAGGATCTAAATGCGCGCACATACACGCACACACACGCTCACACGGAAACACCCCCCCACACCCGCACCCACACCCACACCCACCCACACACACACGCACGCACGCGCGCACGCGTCTACACAGCCTGGATGTGTGCGTGTGCGCGTCTGTGCGCGTGTGTGAACTCCCACATGCTGCTGCTGTCTGCTTCTGGCCAGTGGCACCGATGCCTCCCTCCTCCCCGCTCGCCCCCAGATTCCCCTCCCCTCCTTGTTGCTTTTGTCTGGAGGGTATTATGGGTTTGTGTGTGTGTGAGCGTGTGTGTTTTTGGATTTCAGACTAATTTTCTGGAGTTTCTGCCCCTGCTCTGCGTCAGCCCTCACGTCACTTCGCCAGCAGTAGCAGAGGCGGAGGCAGCAGCGGCGGCGGCGGTGGCTCCCGGAATTGGGTTGGAGCAGGAGTCTCGCTCGCTCCTTCGCTTGCGCTCTCTGCGCTCAGTGCTCGGCGGCAGGAGGAGCCTGGACCCGGGCGCCGCCGGCAGGCGGTAGGCGCCGGAGCCGGGTGAGCAGCGCGGACAGTGCCCTCCGTAGTCTCGGCCCTCACTGTCCCCTCCTTGGGGCGGCTGAGGCGGCTCCCCAGGTGGGACGTGCCGCGCCACCTGCCCGCGCCCCCTGCACCCAGCAGCGGCGGCGGATTCTGCAGCATCATTGGGGCCCCGTCTCCAAGCCGTGGCAGCGGCAGTCTCTTCGTCCCCCCTTTTAAAGGGTTCTTCTCCTGGCCTGTGCCATGGAATCCATTCTCAGGGACCCTTACCCTATCTTCCCTCCCTCAACCTCAGACTTGGAAAGAGGCACCAGTGCCATCGAGGGGCAAGTTTATTTCTGGGGTGGGAGCTGGGCACTCATCTTTCCACAGTCTCCTGGCTGGGGTCGGGGTGGGGGTGACGCGAGCCCCAAAGGAGAATGCCTCAATTCGTCGTCTCTGGGGTCCTGCGCTCAGTCTTACCCATGTCTGTTTGTCCTCAGCCCCGAGGTGCGTCTGGGATCTCAGTGCGTGTCTAGCAAGGAGCCTGCGTCCCAGAGAGTCCCCGGAGCCCCGCCGGCTGGTGCCCAGCGCGCCGGGCCATGCTGCTGCGGCCACAGCGGAGCTCCTAGCGGCGGTAGCGCCCCCTGTGAGGAGGCCGGAGATGCCTCTGCCACTGTGAACGGTGCTGCCCGCCAGGATACGCTCAGCCCCGGACCCTCTGGGCTGTGCGGGCCCGCGACCCACACCGAGTAGGGAGAGCAGCGAGCGCGGCAAAGACCGCCCAGCACGGGCAGCGGAGGCCGCCCGGTGCAGCGCAGGGACGCGTACTCAGTCTGACTGGGGCTGGCACAGGCGGCTAGCTATGTCGTCCTGGACGAGGTGGCATGGACCCGCCATGGCACGGCTCTGGGGCTTCTGCTGGCTGGTTGTGGGCTTCTGGAGGGCCGCTCTCGCCTGTCCCACGTCCTGCAAATGCAGCGCCTCTCGGATCTGGTGCAGCGACCCTATTCCTGGCATCATGGCATTTCCGAGGTTGGAGCCTAACACTATAGACCCTGAGAACATCACCGAAATGTGAGTTCCTGGTGTTCTCCTTTCTTTCTTCTCTCCTGGCCCCTGCAGCCCTGGCTGGCCAGGCGAGTCCATCCTGGGCATGAATGTTGTCTCAAGTCTGGGGAGAAGTCAGAGATGAAGATGCAGGGCTGGGCCATCTGTCAGTTACCTGTCCGTTTCACTGGCCTGGGGCTGATAACACGGGGAGAAGTGTGACAGTTTAAAATAAGTTTTAAATATACTATATGTGAATAACATACTTGTGGGAAGGCATTCTATATGCACTTTATATTTCAGAGTCTTGCTGGGCATGCTTTAGGCTTTCCACACGCAATAACTTAGTTTTGGACATTTTTGTGTCATAAGATGCAATGTGTATGTTGTGTTAGGAGGAGTTCTAGTAATATTTACTAGAAAGGAGGTTAAGATAATTCACTTTTTAAAATTTGTTGGAGGGGGTTAGAGTCTACCCCCTAACATCTTTTTCTGAGGTTTGGAGTTGACCCATGTCCCTTTTCATTTTATGCATCGAGGTTTTACTTAGGAGATTGCATCCAGAGATGGCCTTGAACATGATCTGTAAGAGGAGAAGTTCTGAGTGTTGAAAAGCACTTGCTCAAAAGGGAAAATGTGATCGTTGGAAGCCTAAAAGCCTGGTCTGATTTAATTTGGAATTGACTTCTCAGAGATATAATTTTTGAGACCATTTGGGTGATAAATTTTAATTCCACTGAATATTTTCTCAGGACAAGGTTGGACGATAAAGCTGTGTGTAGTCCTCAGATGAATGCTGCCTTTAGCATGGGACCCCTAGGTCCCTGGCAATATCTGAGCTTGTTCTGATCTGATGGAGAAGCAGAATTGTGCATTTGTGTCTCCTCTTTTTATGCCTTGTGACAAATACATTAGCAAGTAGGAGTTCAGCAGTCCTTCTTCCAGCATTCTCCTATCAACTCTACTAGAGGTGTCTGTCCTCCCCAACATTGCCGTTTATTCCATTAACATGAGATTTTATTCATCCACGTAGAGGGGCTGTAAGGCAAAGTTTCTCTAGGTTTCCCTTACGTGTTTGATACTAAGATAGGCAGCCCTGAAAGTAGGGCTTGGGCTGTGGCCTTCCGGTTGGCGAGTGCGCATGCATATTCCCCCCACAGAAAACGCACACCCTGTTTCTGCCAACGTATGACCGAGGTAACCTGTTTTTTTTCCTTCATGTAAGTAAGAGACCTTCCTAGTCTCTGTTTGTTCTACTGGGGATGTTCTTGTTATAAGGCTCAGGCAGAAGGAAGTGACAACAGAACAGAGGGGAAACGTGCTGGCCTAGCAGAGCTAAGATGTGCAGGGAGCAGCCAAATATCAGGCTGGATTCAGGATGCTCGGTTTTCAATCTTTTTTGTTTGTTTGTTTGTTTGCCAGGATAGCAGCAGTCAGGGCCTGAGGTAGGGCCATGGCCGTGCTGACCCTGGGCTGGCCCTAGACTGGCCCTAGGTTGGGCTGGTCCAAGCTCACCAAGCTAGTCAGAGTGTCTGTGGCCTTTTGTCAGATGTGTCTTTTATATGAGATGGGGTGTCAGTAGTCAGATGGAGAAAGCCATATAGAATTCAGAGCTCTTCGGACTATTTTAAGACCAGGGGGAGTGCCTTTGTACAGTTAGATGTTGTTTTATTGTTGTTTTTAAAATTCTGTCTTAGGCAATAGATAATATAAAGAGGGAGAAAATGAGGTAAAGCTAGTCATTTTCACTTTAAATTTTTTCACTTTAATATTTTAAAGTCACAATCAGAGAAAAGGACACTAAAACTCTTTAAATTTAAAATGTTATTTTAAATCTTAGTGTCCTTAGCTGCCTGAGATAGATGAAATCAATAGATTTGAGGAGAGCTTTCTTATATTAGTCCTCATAATTGCTGCTGCTGTTGTTTTTATATCTGATGGCAGATTCCTATTTTCAGGCTTTTGAAAATGAATTTTTTTGGGTTATATTTACCAAAGCACTTGTCACAGTTACTCATTCAATAATGGCACTGCTAATTGCTACTCTTATTTTTTTTATCCTTTGGTTTGAGCATTTGTTGAAATTAAGATCACTGAGAGGTATCAATGCATAAATGTTTAGGATGGGGAATTAGACTGGCCAATAGGAAAAAGTATGCTCCCTGCTCTGTCCCTCAGCTTTGATGGAGCCCAGCCAGTTTGAGCCCCAGGTGTTCTTATCTGTAAAAGGTATCGATATCCTTGTTTAGAAAGCACTTAGTCTCATCATTTTGAATTTTGCTGTTTTGATATCAAAATGACATCAGTGGATGAGCTTGTTTCACTCTCACCATCTGTGTTCTTTTTCTTACATATTAATATTTGCTTGAACAGCTTTTCAATTCTTGGCCAGTAGGTACCAGCTACAGTTGGAACCAAATTACACTTTTTTTTTAAAAAAAACAAAACTTGTTATTAGTCCCAAGGGTATTCCTAAAATAACATGTTTCAAAGTTCTGGTTTAATGGTGCTTAGCTAAACTTACATGTTCCCATAAAAAAGTAGGAATAATATAAGTAAATAAACTGAAGCAACAGTTGACTGTATCATTTAAAAATAGTATATCTTTTAATAACTATATATGGGGGAAAATATAACCACTGTGCCTTTTAGAATTCAGATAAAGGTCATGGTAGAACATTTAAAAAAATATATGTATGATTAAAGAAGAGATAAGTTTATTTTTGTTTCTACATGCATATTTTAAGTCAAGCTGACATTTTGTTTTGAGAGTCAGTGTTTGACTTTATTTTATAAAAAATCTCTCCATCACAGTGTCTGTGTCTCATACTCTTTACTCACTAACATGGTCTACATCTAGATCTACATCTCTCTGTCTATAGATATGCATTACATTTGTCTATCATCACACTGCTGAGAAGTGCCCACTTTTGTTATTTGGTTACGGTTTTACCGAAGCTATACTAAATTCCATTTAAAAATAATACCATTGTCACATATAAGTGGAATTCAAGAGTAAAGCCTGTTGTTGGAATTATGTAACCGGCCATTTAAGTCTCAGTTTTATCAGGTGCCAAAATGCATTGCAAAGGACAAGCTTTGTCTCACATAAGTGGTAAAAGGCATGGATAAAATAGGTCAGGTATTTTAGTTTTATTGTGGTCAAAAGCATATAATGTAAAATTTGCCATCTCAATTATTTCTTACTGTACCATTCAGTAGTGTTGTGAAAGAGAATGCATTTTATATTGTCTATATTTTAGTGAGGACCAATGATGACCTTTTTCTCAATTTCTTGTGTGATGTTCTCTGATTTGGGGTTACTATTTGGAGACAAGTGTAATATTTTTCCTCTCAGTACAGCACAAATAGAATTTGCAGCTTCTGCCGCCAGAGCTTCTGTGTGCAATTTATTGCTGGCTTGGTTAAGTGACTGTAATGTTATGTCATTAATACATTGATTTTGGCCCTCTCACCTTAGTAAGCTTTTCCATTGCAATTAATTGTACTACATAAAAGTTCTGGCATTTATAAGGATTCAGCGAGAGGCATCAGTTTTTTATGACTCTGATGTTTACTTCTCAGCCCCCCCATGCTTGAATTGTGCTTTACATGCATTTAAGAACCTTGGAGTAAGTTTTGAGTGCGGCTACATGGGCCACACTGGACTTGCTAATAAATAAGACAGTCTAATTTATGTCATTCATTATTTAATACAGCTTGCCAGCTCTTGTTGAAAACCTGCTGTCTTCATAGTGAAGATATTTTCAGAATTCAGCTCAGCACAACCATTTTGAAGTCTGAGTTTCATACCTTCCATCTCTGCATTATGGAGGTTTTTATTACATTGGGTCAAACAACTGAAAAGCCCCATGACCCTTCTGACCCTACTTTCTTCCACCTCCCCCTCTCCCTCTCATCGACTATCCAGGAAAATGTATTTGATTTTTTTTTCTTCTCCGAAAAGTGGTATTTCCTTATGGGAATTCAGAGCATTGGAGTTAAGAGAAAAGCCTGGGTTATATGTTATTATAAACAAGTAATGGGAAGTTACAATAGTGTGGTCACAACTCCCCAGTACTGAGTTTAGCTTTGTTTTAGATCTGCCACTGTTTTTCTCCCATAGACCTGTGTTTGTGTCTGTTTCAGTACTCCCCTGTAAAGACATTTTCTAAGCTGAAAAGTTGGCTGAACAGCTGAGAGTTGAGGTCTCTTTCTCCCTGGGAACATTCTGTATGATCTCTTTGACTATATCTAGGTCGTAGGAGCATAAAACCTAGAGTTTTTGTTTAGCTGGGAAAGGAAATAGAATTTCTTTTTTTCCCTTTTTCTTTTTCTTTCTTTCTTTGCCTTTAGTACTAAGCAAGTGCCTCTACTTTTAACTCATTGCTCACCTTGCCTGTAGAGAAAGAAACATTTGCAAACCATGGTAAAATATTATATACTGGCATTATTCATAGACTAGCTTTACCACTTCTCAGGAGAGTTTCTGATAGGGTAAATACCTATATGGTAAAATGTGGCATTGAACCTGCTGCCCTTTGGAGCAGTGCCAAATTTTTGTTCCTCTTGATATCTATAAATCAATAGAATGATTTTTTTGTGGGAGAGATTATTTAGGCAGCACAGACTTTTTACTTGTTTGATGTATGAGAGAAAAGAAGAGAATAAAACTCAACTTTGGATTATTAACATCTGATTAATCATTTTCATGAACTACTTGGTCTAGTGAGTTTAAAACACAAATCCTGCCCCCCAGGTGGCAGAGATCAGAACCCCACAGTGGCCTGATAATTTTAGCTCTCCATTTGTTTGCTGATTGATTCCCATTAAGAAAGGCAATGATCCCACATGATCAGGTGTCTTCTCACCACTTACTTTGCTCTCTGGGATGCCCAAAGGTCTGAGAAGTCATAAATATTGATCTGGGAGATGAAGGAGTGAATGGTTGTGAATGATATAAATCTAGGAAGAAATGTGATGCATAGGTATGAAGTTTACATGTTTCACAAAACCCTGGATGAGATAGAAAACTGGAGTCAGGTGTTACCTGGTCTGGAAATAGCCCCTTAATGTCTCTGGGCCTGAGCTTGTTAGATGTAAACTGAGGGCTTTGGAGTTGGTGATCAGACAAGTTTCTCCTGGCTCTGAAGTTCTGAGGTTTGTACATCAGTTTTGAGGTCAAGGATGGTGTGAGAGTCTGAGGGTCTTGGGTGTCATCTGTCACATGTGCATGTTTCCAGTGTCTGCTCTGAGTTCCCCAAACTGTGTCTTTTTAAATATAATGAATTAACTAATTAATTAATTACACTTATTGGGGTGACATTGGTTAATGTGATCATATTGGTGTCAGGTGTGGGTTTCTATGTTACAAGATCTGTACATCATGCTGTGTGCCCACCACCCAAAGCCAAATCTTCTCCTATGTCTTCCCATGATCTGCTGTTAAGGCTGTTGGCATGTTAGTGCTGGCTGATGGGTCCAAGGTCTCAGGGTCACTTAGAATCAGGACCACAGAAGGCAAAGGGGCTTTAGAAATGCTCTGTTTCAGCCCCCTCTGCTTGCACCAGGTCAGTGAAGTTAGTAAGGCCCTGATGCACTAAAACATGGTGGAAGCTAGAACTCCTTTTCCTAGCAGGCAGAGAAAATGCCATGGCCTTTACTTTAGGGATCCCATGCTCTGTTGTGTGTCCTGGGATTTACGATGACTTTAGCCCACCATTTTAGAAGCATCAGAAATATGAAGACAGGCTTAGCCGGGCTAAGTGTGTGCAAACATGTCTCTACTAAAGACAAAGCAATTAAAAGGTGCTTGAGCTACTGATCCCAAAGCAATGACCTTATCTTCATAGGAAGAAATACATTATTTTGTTTAGTTTACTGTGAGTATTTTTAAAAAATTTCAAGTCTTCCTCTTCACTAAGCAATTCACACACAAAAGTTGAGCTGTAAAGGAAAGCCTTCCTGAGTTGGTAGCAATGAGGGACCCTAACCTGTGCCTGGTGGACCATGTTGGCAGGTTGGGGTTGGACGGAGGGCAGAGCAGACAGAGCAGTGGAGGCTACTGCTCTTGGAGTCTCTATTACAATCAGTTATGTAAGTGGAGGAACCCACAACCCTTTATACAAAGTCAGCCTTAGCGCCCATGCAAGCCCTGTGGCTGGAGAATACTCATTCTCTCCTGCCTTCTTTCCCCCCCTGACTTCTCAATGGCCCAGGATTGATGACCAAGATCAATGGCTGAGCCAGTGGGCAAACTTAAGGGTTGTTGATGCACATCCAGAATGTATTCTGCTACTATTATGGGTGCTGTCCGTGGCCTGCACGAAGCCTTTCCTGTTAAGAACACACCTCTGAGATGTACCTTTGGTTTCACGCAGAGCTTCTCCCCAGGGACCTGAAAGGCACTTTACAGGCATCTGCTTATTTAGGTTTAAAACCTTGCACTGAAGTCAGTGGGAAGGTCTTGATGGCCTCGGAGGGAGGGACTGTCATGTTGATTGACTCTCTGGTCTAGCAGAGTGGAGTTTGGATCAGAGCCCCGTCCAGTATCTGGCTTAGGGCTTTGTCTGCTCAGCCCACTTGCCAAAATCTGGGCCCCAGAGGACAGGTAGTTTTAAGAGAAGTGTAAAGATTCAAATAAATATTCACAAGTTAAACAGCATGGCAGTGGAGAGGTGGACTAATGCTTCATGTCTTTGCCCTTCATCATCATCTCCGCTGTCGCCATGTGTTACAATAGAAGATAAGGATTTGCGTGCCCTTGGGAATATGGCATTTTCTAGTATGGAATAAAAATGTTAATAATCACACACCATTTAGAGTTCCCTTTTCAAATTTCTTTTCAATTACAGTTTATATTCAATATTATTTTGAATTAATTTCAGGTGTACAGCATTGTGGTTAGACAATCATATACTTTAGGAAGTGATCCCCAATATTTCCAGTACCCACCTGGCACCATATATAGTTATTACAATATAATTGACTATATTTTTGCTGTGCTTTATATCCATGTGACCATTTTGTAACTACCAATCTGTACTTTTCAATCCTTCAAAAGAGCCCAGTTTTTTTATTGTAGATTTAGCACCGCACCCTTTCCTGTAATCTACATATCTCAGCAGTTCTCTGGAGACACACACACACACACACACACACACACACACACACACACACATCAGAATTCTATTTGTGTGTGTACAGGGTGTCTATGAATATATAAATATATGTATACAACTCCACTAGGTGTGGCTCTTTCATACTTAATTATATTGAATTGTAAAATTTTCCTAATAATTTAGGGTTTACTTCCTTAAACTATCCAGACTTCTTTAAAAAAAATGACATATAATTGACATATCAGCTTCAGGTGTACAAAATAATGATCTGATATTTGCACTATATATTGGGAAATACTCACCACAGTAAGTCTAGGTACCATTTATCACCTCACATAGTCATAATATTTTTCTTGTGATGAGCACTTTTTCAATTTACTCTCTTACCAACTTTCCAATATACATTACAATACATTATTATTAGCAATAGTCACCATGCTGTGCATTACATCCCCAGCCAGACTTTTAATTTTGTTTTCATCATTCTGGATGTCTCTCCCTGAGGTATTCTCTGAGTGAAGTAGGTGAATGTTAGTACTTGGACACCATCAGCCAATCTGGCTTCTCAGAGGCCCATTGCATTGTCCTCTTTGATCAATTCTCAACATGAACAAAAATTTACATTATCACTGATGCATTTTGAATTCTACAGTAGTGTAATTTAACCCAAAAGATAATGGAAGTTTGGGTTTTAACCTCTGAAATATAGTGCAATCTAAAAAGATAGGCTCTTCTACATTTTCATTTTTGTCAAAAAAAGTTGTTTCTATTTCATGTGCCCCAGAGTCCCTTGCAGTGTGGTAGCAGAGGGTGCCTGGTGCTGCTTCTCTGACTGTTGCTCACTGGGACAGCTTGCTTCCTTTGGCGTACTCATCTGTGCGATGTGTGTGCAGGGGTGCGGAGAGGGGAGCCAGAGCTTGACGTGTGGTCTCTAAGGTCTCTGGTAAGGTTTGATACAAAAACAGGCACCTCTCTCCAAAAAACCCAGCCCAACCCACTCAACCCAAACCACAGCACTCCCTGTGGTCTGCTCCCAGTTTCACTTCAGAGCACTGGTACTGCCATCCCAAATTCAAGAGTGTCATGGGAGATTTTGCCCCTGGCGTGTTTAACTTGCACTCCTGCATTTAGCCTTTTCTTGTTGTCACTCTTTAGTCTTCTTCCTCTGTTTCCGATGGTGTTTCTTAGGCCCCTCTTCACTTTCCTCAAAACACACACACACACACACACACACACACACACACACACACACACACACACACGGAGATAGGCATATAGATGCTAAGCCCCTTTAGCAGATTGTGAAGAAATCTTTGGTTGCAGGACCTGGGCTGACCACCATCATTCCCACTGAACCTGGCTTGATAAGGTTAACACAGACAGTACAGGAACCTGAGAGGGACCTGGGCAGGGAGTTGGGATGTGGGGTTCACATCTACTCTCTCACAGTATCAGAACCTGGGATCCCGGGTGAGCCATTTAATCTCACCAGCCTGAGTTTCCTTATCTTGAAATTAGAGGTTGAATCTTGGATGGATGCTAACCCCTGAAAGGCTGTGTGGTTCTAAATCAGTCAACCATGGGCACTAGTGTTTCCTTTTCTATTCTGGAATTCACCCTTGCCTCCTCCCACCCAGAGCTTGCTCCAGTTCTCTGGTGGCTTAAGCAATAGAAGTCTGATGGGTGAGATTTCTCCAAGTCCAACTCTGCAGTCCATGTAGGATGGCTTTGCAGGTCACGGGCTCCCTGCCTCCTGGGTTTCCCACTAATTGAAACAAACTTGTATTTTCTTCCTTAGAGATCATCTTCTTCCCATGTACTGTCTACATCCACTTTCAGCAATTGTATCAATGAATCCACATGTTCATGTCTGATCAGCCCACTCTGATCAGGGCCACTTCTATGGATGGTGTTCTAGAGGGATTTCTAATTGCCTTGCCTCTTTGGCCAGTCTCCACCTTTCCTGACCCTCAAAGCAGGAGCTTACACTGAAATCAAGTCTCATCTTTCTGCCCTTCAAGCCTTCCTTTCCTGCTCACTGGAAGAGTTTATCACATATTTGCAGTGGGCTGCCTGATATCTAATTCAAACTTCCTGCGAACATTAGTTCAGTTCCACTAGTGCTTAGGGAGGACACTGGGGTGCTACAAACAAACAAGGAAGTGAGGCAAGGAGCCTCTGAGTAGAGTAGCTTATATCTAGTGGGAGAAACAGTTGAGTGAACATCGAATTTTAATATACTGTGGGAAGGATGTCAGTGCACTTGAGGATTAAACCCCCATTTACATCATGATTGTCTCAGCTCCTGGGAGACATGGGGACATTTACAAAGGGTGCTTCTCCCAAATGTACATGGTTTTCACTGTTTAATAGTGGATGGCGTAGATGTGTAGACTGGATGTGAGCAATCCCCACTTCCTATGATGGCAATAATCCAGCTGAGCTTTGTTATTTCTCTCTTAACAATTTTTGACATGCTTGTGTCCCTGTTTGCTCGTATTCCATTTGGAGCAAGCTTCCTGCATCTGAAACACACCTTCCCCTTTGGTTACAATAGATGGGCTAGAGCACTTCGAGGTAGAAGCCAATCACTTCACCTCTATTACCGAGCCCATCCTCTGAAACTTTCCTTCATCAGTCACTTCCCTCTCATCTCTATTTTCAGTCTCTTTCCCTTGTAAACATCAGAATTTAAGCGGGACAGCTTTTCCTTTAGCAATGTTTCCCTCCCTTCCCTCCCATCCCTCTTTAGTCCTTGCCTTATCCCCTCTCCCTTCAAAGCTTGATCTTAGAAGACTGATCTGTATTCATTATGTCTATTTCCTCAGCTCCTAATCTCATCTTAATCCACAGCTTCATTGAACTTGTTTTCCACCACCAGTTCCAAAGACCTTGGGCTAAATCCAAGGCATATTTCTCTGTCCTGCTCTTATTTGCTTAGTAGAACTTGGCCTCACTTCTCACTCTCTCTCTCTTGAAGCATCCTTTTCCTTCAGTGCAACTGTACTTTCCTTGTCTCCTCCAGTTTCTCTGGCTGCTGCTTTTTAGTCTTACTTATGGACACTCTTTTCTCCTCTCCTCCCCTAGGGGATGTCCCATGGGTTTCTTTCCTAGGGCTGCTCTTCCTGGGCTGTCCTTGGACTATGTCATCCTCATCTACTACTTCTGTTGCCTTTTGTCTTCTAATGATGTCTTGATCTATATTTCCGTCCATGATCAGGAGGACCTTTGAGCTCATAAGCCCAACCGCCTCCTGAACATGTCATAATGTGTCACCCTTGAGATTTCCAAATTGAATTCATCATCATCATCATCATCATCATCATCCCAAACCCCTGTATTAATCTAAGTATCATGCCTTCCACATTCATTTTCATAAATTCCCAAATTTTTAAAATGTGTTCAGTTCTTTTTATTTCTGCTGCCCTCATTCATCCATTCATCCATTCATTCAACAGATATCCTGGGGTCTGTTCTGTGTCCTGCTAAATGCTTAGGATATGGTGGTGGAAAGACTGATCTGGCCCTTTCTTCTTACCAAGCTTTAAGTCTGGGAGGGAAAATGAACATAAAAAAGTACTTATGTAAGCAAAAACAATAATTCATTTTACCATCCTTTTTGCCTAAAATGCTGCAACCTTTCTACTTGGCATCCTAGCCCTCAGTCTTGCCCCTTCTCTATCCATATGCCATGCTGCGCTGGAGTGGTCTTTCAAAAATGCCGATTTTATCACATCACTGCTTCTAATTGCCCAGTAGCCTTCTCATTTCTTAAAATAAATTCAAAGTTGATTTCATTTTGTGTTTTTTTTTTAGTTTAAAAATTAAAACCAATTTTGAGCATATTGCTATGTAATAAGACATATAACTGTCATGTGGACTCAAATACACAGATCAGCATTACAGTTGCTTTTGCACCAGATCTATGAAGGCGAACAAATTAAAGCTGGAAGCTTGCTTGGTGATCTTGGAATTAGAGCAAGGGCACTTAATTCTGCATTTAAAATGTTAAATGAAATTAAGCTAAGCCTGCCCGAGGCATCCATCTCCATAATTGGAGCAGATTCGCAAAGGGAACGCAGAACTTGAAGTACTTTGGCCCAGACCTGAGTACCCTGGATGGACACTCCTATTTCTCCCCTTTATTCCCAGGGCCCAGCACCAATTATGATTGACACCTTCTTTCTTTGCAGTGCCTTTAGCCAAGTTTTGCTCAAGCCTGGGAGATTGTCAGATTCTTTAAAGTGATTTTGTACATATTTTCTCTGAAATGCATTTTCATTGCATGGAATTTTTATTAGTAAGTATTTTTTAAAGTAATATTTGAACATGATAAGAAATTCTGGTGGTACAAAAGAGTGTATCATGACAAGTAGTCTCTCTCTAACTAACCCAACAATCCATCAGCCTCATATCCAGTAGCAGCTTTGACTTAGTTTGCATGTCTGCCTCTAGAAACAGTCTACTCACATAAATGAGTACATGTCTGTCTTTTTTGTTTATACAGAACGAGGGCATATACATACATATATACATATATATATACATATATATGTATGTGTATGCCTTCCATTTCCACCTTTAACTATACTCACTGATCTGCATCTTGTTTTTTTTTTTTTAAACTTAATGTATTTTCAAAATGTTTCTCTATCAGCATATATACCTAACCTTTTATTTTCACAGCCAGGCAGTAAAGTAATCCATTGAATGAATCAACTTTATTTTACCAACCTCCTTTTAAAGAACCTTGTGTGCAAGTTCTTGCACACATTCATGATTTTATCTGTAGATAAACTTTCTAGAATTTGAATTGCAGGGACATTTGCCAGACATTTGTGATTTTGATAGATACTGCCAAGATGTCTTGCAAGAAGACCACATCATTTTATCCTCTCACTCAAACTGGAAGCACCTGTTTTTCTGCTGCTAAGCCAATACTATTTGTTATCAAACCTTTGACCTTTGCCAATCATCTTCCTGGGAAATAGTATCTCACCATTGTTTTACTTCGTAATTCTGTAATTCTGATCCAGGTTGCAAGTCTTTTTGTGTGTATGTAAGTCATTTGTATTTCTTTTTCAGTGAACTATGTTATCATATTCCTTAGCTCTTTCCTATTTCTATTGGATTAGTGGCCTTTTCAGTCATAAAATCTGTTTAACAATGAGAACATTTATACTTCCCCTAATGTTTTGCTTGTCTTCTGATGCTGATTATAGCATTTCCTCCTCCTCCACCTCCTCCTCCAGCACCACCTTTTCTTCATCCTCATTTTCTTGTAACATAGAATTACACTTTTTAAAGCAAAATATATTATTTCTTTTATGGCTCTTACTTTGTAAATGTGGTTAAGAAGAGTCTTCCCCTCTCTAAGAGTATGAAATGAATCTCTTATATTTTCTTTTACTATTACTATTTCATGCTTTTGTATTTAGAGATTTACTCTATCTGGGTTTTTTAAAATATAAGGCATTTTATTGTATTATTATATTTACTATATTAAAAATTGTTTTATTATTTTTCCAAGATAGATAATCAGCCAATCAGGTCTCTTGATACCATTGAATATTAATTCAACCTTTTCCTCACTAAATTAAAATAAATATGTTTATTTTAATAGACATATTTGTACTATTAAATCACCTTTGTACTTGGGCCTTTTTGGAATTGATCCTAGTCTGATAATCAGTCTGTATGCATGCCAGCACTAAACGTTTTTATCTCCTAAAGCTTCATTTTATTATTATTATAATTTTTATTGGATTTATTAGGGTTACATTGCTTTATAAAATTATATAGGATCATGTTATTATTATTTTTTCTACTTGAAGTACTAGTCTTACCAGTCTCTTAATTCAGAATTTTTAGGATTAGTCTTGTATGATAATTTTTCCGTATGAATTAAGGAACTGCTTGCCTAGCTCCACCACATTATACAGTATTGCTGTTTTAAATTAAGATATCACTACATTTATATATTTAAACAAGTCTTAACAAGTCTTCAAAGCCCTGTATCCTCAAATTCAAACCTCTAGCCTCATTTTTTGTCCCTCCTTTTGTTCAGTGAGATGATACAGCCACCCTGAGCTTTCAATGCACCTATTGAGCTTCGCTGTCACTCATTTCACAGGCTTCCCGCTGGCCATCTTCTCTTCCTGAGCACTATTTTCTTGACTTCTGTCTCTGGATAACTTCCTTGGCCTCCCTACCTCTGGGCTGTGTCTTCACCACGTGCTCATATATTTTACAGCCCCATGCATTCCCCAATCCCAGCATAGGTAACTTAACATTATAAATGCACTGCTGGCTACCTGTCTGTAGACACCATTAGAATATAAACTACATGAAGGCAGGGACTATGTGAATCTTGCTTACTGCTCTTCCCTGACACCCAGTACAGTGTCTTAGATCCCCACATTATACACGTACGTGTGGATATACCCACACCCCTCTACAAATCTATCATTTAGAGGTCCAAGTAAGAGTATTTACTAATAGTTGTTTGGGTTGCCACTATGCAAATTTCTAGACTTGACTTTTTCAAAGTCATTGAGTTAAGATGTGTTTTTTTTTTTTTTAATAAGTAACTTCTATGGAATTAAATAGCACAGCATTAGTTCATATGCAGTAAGAAATCAATTCATTATAGAGACAGAATAGCTGGAGAGGAAGAAAGACAAAGCTTTGATGAGCCAGCTGATTCTGTATCCAACGGGGAGGAGGGGCAGGGAAGAGATGGAGGATGAGGGCAAGCAGATGAGAGGTACACAACAGGCTGGCTGGCTCAGCAACAGAGGTGAATCTGGGGGAAAGAATCATTCCAGGGACATCTGATTCCAGCAAACAAATCGGTCTAATGAGAAGGAGTTGTGCCTTTTCTGTTGTGTAATAGCTAATAATGATATCCCTGTGGATCGATTGCAGTTTTCCCTATGACTGCATTTATGATACTTCACTTAAAAAGCGATTCTGGTGTGAGATTTCAGATGTGATTTGTCCTTCTTTAGCGTGGATGGTAGAGACTGTTCATTTTTTCTCAAAGAATGGCAGACATCAGGTATAAAAAGACAGTGTGGCAGGTGCCGTGTAATGGACCATCTGATACATGTACTTTTATGCCTTTGCAATCAAGGTGCACACATGGGCTGATTCTGTGACTGTTTCCTGGGGTTTCTTTATATTTATAGTAATAACACTATTATACATCTTGCTACTTGTTTGGAAAAGCTGATCATAAAACAACTGATAGACATAGGAGACTGGAGGGCTCTTAAAATAGAGTAGGGAAGTATATAGGTGAACAGATTGTGTTGAATAATCCAAAATGATAATTCTCCCTTGAGATAAATAACATCCATTTATTTATGTTTACATGATGCAGGATGTTTATAATATACATGCAAATAAAGATAGACTCCATATCCATATATATTTTGAAAGTTAATTTTTAAAAAAGGAATGGGCATTATAGATCCAACATATGATGTTAAACTCTGATGAGAAAAGTCTTATTTTTGGTTGAATCATTGGTTCTCAAAGTAAGCCTAGTTGACCCTTTGGGATTTAACTTCTTAGCCATCTCCTTTATTCTTTAAGGGGATTGCTTTCTCACTAATAAAAAGTGTCTTCTAGAGTTTAACTGCCTGGCGCCTTGAAGGCTTATTGAGCCTTTTGTTTACTCCAGTCTAGCCTAGAATGCACTCTGTCATTAACTCTCCTTTAATTGTATTTTATATCTATACATGTACAGTTTAGAGGGCAGTAGGTATTTGTTGACAAAGTCATTTCAGGATAGCTGAAATGAAAGACAGTAACTGACTGTTTATACACGCATCAGTGGATTGATTGATTGATGAGTTCATTCATTTATATAGTCAATTAGCAAGTATATATTTTACATGTCCTCCCACCCGGCTCTTTTCTGGGTCCTGGGTAGCAAGACTTAGGCCAGCTCCTACCATTTGTGTGGCCTGTTGAAGGGCACCAGTGGAGGTCTTCAGTCAGATCACTTCTGTCTCACAGCTGTGTAGACAATCCATCCTACACATCTAGACTCCAGCAACACCACCACAGACAGCAGTTTGAACCTCTCTGCCCCCCACTGCCTCGTGTCTAGGGACATGCATATCCATAACAGATCCACAGAAAAGGCCTACATAGGCCCTGGGATTGGGCTCATGGTCTTTGGATAGGGAATTCCGGGATCCTACTAGGTCAAGAGAAAGGTGCCATTTCCAGGTCAGAGCATCCTGTTGGCCCTGTGACTTTTTGCTTCATATGGAGGAACTCAGTTGGAGGAGAACCAGAGTGAAGGCCTCTGCCCTGCCTGAGTCCACTGCCCAGAGCTAAGGGCACAAGGGACAAGGCTGTTTGGGCTTCTGCCTTGTATCTGGCCTCCACATTATGGTAGCTTTGTGCTATGATGACGCTGTGGAAGTGCAGGACTTACGCCATGGGAGCAGGCAGTGGGGTGGCCAGGATCTCCATGCTTCTCCCATTGCAGGGCCCTCTCTCTTCAGAGGATTTCTCAGTCACGGGGTCAATGTTTCCGCAAGGACAGCATGCACAGGGTTCCCCTCTGACTTGTATTACAACAAGCTCATGATATCACAGACACAGACAGGCCAGCAAAGCAGAGATCTGTCCCCAGCAGTTCATGGGTAAACATCTGTGGCTACCAGCTCCTACCTTTCTCTCTTCCCCTTACAGATTTTATTAGTACCCCGAAAGCTCTAGATATGAATGTAATATTTTAAGAATCAGCTCATTATGGCTGAATATATATTTGCTGATATCCTAGGAGGGATCCTAAGATTGTGAAAACTGTGCCTAAAAAGTTCCTTTCCTCAGTATTTTTTTCCCCAAGCTAAAAAATTACTGAACATGTCATTTGTGCATAGGTGATCGGCACCTTAATTTTTTATTTTCTTGAGGTATTGTGTAGGGGAGTGCTACAGGTTGTGAAGCAGGATTACTTGGTGGGTTAAGAGCCCACCCCACTCTGAAGCTGGTCTGGCCCTACTACTTGAGACTAATTATTAAAGCCCTGTGTGCCTCACTTTCTCCACCCTTAAAAGGAGAAAATAATAGTACCTTTCTCTGTAGGTTTCTGTGAGGTTAAAATGAGCTGATGCACATAAAATGTTTGTACCAGTGCCTAACACATAGTAAGAACTTGACTGATAGTTTTTATTCTGTGTGTCTATCCTAACCATATTTTGAAGAAGAGTGGGCTCTACAGGGGTTGGGGAGGATGGAAAAGCAAAAGAATCTGCTTTGAGTATGGCACTGGACAGGCGTGGGGTTAAGGGGACAGATGTGCCCTTTGCTTGTTGGCATAGTTCTCTCATCTTGTGGGACCAAGTGTGCTCAGCTGATTGGGATATTGATCATTTGTGTGCTGAGCAATCATGGGTCAGACTCAGCCACTATTATGCAGGTCTTGTTCTGCCACTGTTTATTCGATAGTCCTGGTCCATTTCATTTATTAGATTGTTTACAACAGTTGCCCTGGACTCTGGAGGTGATCAGTCAGTTTGTACTTCATTTTCTCTTTTAACTGTCATTCTCACTCTTTAATTGCAAGGCCTTTAAAGAATGCTTTCTCTCTCTCTCTCTCTCTCTCTCTCTCTCTCTCTCTCTCTCTCTCTCTCGTAAAATACACATAGCATAAAATTTACCATCTCAACCATTTTTACATGTATGATTCAGTGGCATTAAGTACATTCAAGTTGTGCAAGCAACACCACTATTCATTTCCAGAACTTTTTATTTTGCAAAACTGAAGCCATTAAACAACTCCCCATTCCCCTGTCGCTAGCTTCTAGCAACCACCATTCTACTTTCTGTCTCTATGCATTTGACTAGTCTAGGTACCTCAAAAATATGTCTTTTTGAATAATGGTATATCTCAAACTAAAATTTTTTTTTTAAAATAAGAGATTTGTTTAGGATTTTAAAATTCACTCACACTTTCCATCTGCAAAAGAGCTTTTCTTTATTGTGGCCTTACACAACCACTTATGACTGGAATCTTTTCCCACCAGCATCTTTGTAGTTTAATGCCAAAGAAAGAATCTCTAACCTTCTATAAAAGTGACTGAAGGTTAACATGTGATGTGAAACCGGTGAGGATAAAATTGGAAGTGTCCCTTATATTCTAGCGCTCTTCTTACTCCCACAGCCTATAAATGTTGGCTGAAGAATTGTGCCCAAATCAAAACAGACCTTCACAGAGATCCTAAAATTTCACCACTCAAATCATTCTCTTTTCTTGACATTACGCCCGATGCTGTTTTCTCTGTGCCATGCTTGATCTATCCCGAAGTTGGAGCAGAAATATTTAGTTCCACAAATTCTCTTCATATGAAATGATTTGTCCTGACCAGAGGCCAAGAGCTTTCAAAGCCGTGTTCTGCTGTGATTAGTGCTGCCTTGAATGCTTCTTAGAATTCTTAGTGCCCGGGCTAATCATTGGACGCTCTTTTTTCGCCAGTCATAAATGAAACATTGACCCGCCTGAAATAACAGAGAAAGAGGAAAAAATATATTTTTAAAAAGTTAATTTATGTGTTGGTTTGGAGTTGCAAGATGATTTCACTTATTTATGACCATTCACTCTGAAACTCAAATGAATCATGGATGAAATGATTTACTAACCATTTCTTGAAAACAAGTATAAGATAATGACCACTGAGTTTGTATGGAACACATATCAGAAATGTTGCAGGCTCTGCCTCTCTGAGTCCCAGCACCCGCTGCAAAGCTCAGAGAGAAAGTTGCACTCGCTCTGATCGAAGCCAGACAGTCCCGCTTCTCCCGTTTGAGTCAGGGTCCCTAGAGACTCGCCCGTATCTGGAGCTCAGAGTCTGCGACTCCCTCCCGATTGAAAATGCCAACCGTGCCCTCCGCCGCCAGCCCGCTCGCGCACTCCGCACCTCAGAATTTGACTTCAGCACTGCGCCTCCTCTGAGTGTCCATATGCGTTTCTCTTTCCTCCTAGTTGTAGGACTTCCACTCAGCCAGCGTTCCTGTGGTTCTGGGTGATGTCCCTTCCGTTTTTTGGTTTCACTTTTGAAGTAGTTGTTCAAAGCAGCAAACTCCGGCGTTAACCTATGCCGCCATCTTGGTTCTCCTCAATTTATATTCTTTAGCCAGTAGTCCCATGAATTTGATTGATGCTCTCTAATATTTGTGGCCCTTTCTATTACTTTTTGGGCAGTATCTCTGACTAGGCCAGACCGATTGACATAAAAAACAACATTCTCCTTCCAGAAAGAGGCATAAACTCCCCTTTCTCTGCAGTTAGGAGGCCTAATCCTCTCCAATTTTGGAGGGTGACAACCGATAGTGAATCTATCTGATCCTGAATTTGAACTAAACTTTTGGCAATGCCATCTAGGTTTTGTAGTAGGTCCTTAGACAGGAGTTGAAAAATATGATAGAGCAATGGGTAAGCCCCTATACCAGGGGTGGGCAAACTTTTTGACTTGAGGGCCACAATGGGTTCTTAAACTGGACCGAAGGGCCGGAACAAAAGCATGGATGGAGTGTTTGTGTGAACTAATATAAACTCAAAGTAAACATCATTACATAAAAGGGTACGATCTTTTTTTTTTTTTTTTAGTTTTATTCATTTCAAACGGGCCAGATCCGGCCCGCGGGCCGTAGTTTGCCCACAGCTGCCCTATACCAATCCTGACACCTGCTGAGATACCAAGGGTTGTGAGGAGAGGGATTATCTGGACTGCCCTTTTGTGTCAGATATTATGGGTTATGGGGACAGGTAAAGACTTATTACTGGGGGGCTATGTCTACTTTAAGTAAGAGATAGACTAGAGTACAGGTTCCTATCCAATTGATCATCTGTCTCCTGCTAAGAAGGGATGTAGAGGAAAATGCCTAGCACATGTTAGTGTTTGATTAAGTTGATGGGTGGAGTTTGTATGTGATACCCAAGGCTGAGGAAACCTGTTGAGTGACTTAGGAGGTAAAAGATGGTCCTGAGGCAGTCACAGTGTCACTTATCTGGTTTTGCTGCTTTTCTGGGTCTGGAGCTCAAATACAACTGAGGCTTAGAAGTTATCTTTAGGGAGGAAAAGGTCAGGGGGTCTAAAATGCTTGACTAGTCATATGCTAGGGGAAGAAAAGTTACCCTGGGGGCAAGGTTCTTGCTTTTCCAGTTTTGTCCCTTGCTAGGTATCTGGAGCTTTCTGCCCTGGTGAGTTTCTGGGGGTCTAACATTCTGAGGGTCTGTCTAACATTTCCCTCCTCAAGGATTTTTGGCACTGAATTCTTTCAGAGAAGAGGGATGCAGGGTCTCTTTTTTTAACTGCTTCCTGCTGAAGGGGCGTAACATTTTTCTTGAGAGCTAAAAATCCTTGCTCTCTGTCAGAGGGATGATGAGTCCTGGGAACAAAAGGAGGTTGTGATGGTGTCTAGGGGTGGTATTTTCTGAGTACAAGTAGGGCTTGTAACCTGGTGGCGACAAACTGTGTTATAAATTTTAGTATTATTGGGGCAAAAGCTAGAATGACAAAAATTATGACAAATGGCCTGGTAGAAAGAAATAGACATTAGTTTGCAGGGTTGTAGCCAAATAATATAAAACCATAAAAATTCTATAAGACTCCATAGGCAGCAAAATTGCAGGCATATGTCATAGCAATATCTTTACAGACACAGATCTTAGGGCAAGAGAGACTAAGGAGAAAATAAACAAATGGGACTACATCAAAATAAAAAGCTTCTGCACAGCAAGAGAAGCCATCAACAAAACAACAAGAAAGCCCACTGCATGGGAGAACATATTTGCCAATGTTATCTCCGATAAGGGTTTAATCTCCAACATTTACAGGGAACTCATACAACTTAACAAAAGGAAGATAAACAATCCAATCAAAAAATAGGCAAAGGACCTAAATAGACACTTTTCGAAAGAGGACATTCAGAAAGCCAAGAGACACATGAAAACATGCTCAAAGTCACTAATCATCCAAGAGATGCAAATCAAAACAACTATGAGGTACCACCTCACACCTGTCAGAATGGCTATCATCAACAAATCAACAAATGAAAAGTGCTGGAGAGGATGCAGAGAAAAAGGAACCCTCCTTCACTGCTGGTGGGAATGCAGACTGGTGCAGCCATTGTGGAAAACAGTATGGAGTTTCCTCAAAAATTAAAAAATGGAACTGCCATTTGACCCAGTAATACCACTTCTAGGAATATATCCCAAGAAAACAGAAACACCAATCAGAAAGGATATATGCACCCCTATATTCATAGCAGCACAATTTACAATAGCTAAGATTTGGAAACAGCCTAAATGCCCATCAGCAGATGAGTGGATTAGAAAACTATGGTATACCTACACAATGAAATACTACACTGCTGTAAAAAAGAAAGAACTCTTACCATTTGCAATGGCATGGATGGAACTGGAGAGCACTATGCTAAGTGAAATAAGCCAGGCAGTGAAAGAAAAATACCACATGACCTCACTCATTTATAGATGATAAAGAACATGATAACCTGATGAACAAAAAGATAGATACAGAGGCAGAGGAGCATTGAACAGATTGTCAAATTACAGCGGGAAGGCTGGGAAGTGCTGGCGGGGAGGGGGTAAGAAATCAACTGAAGGACTTGTATGCATGCATATAAGCATAACCAATGGACACAAGACACTGGGGGTAGGGGGGTGGTAGGGTGAAGGTATGTGCTGGTGGGTAGGGGAGGCTGGGGGGAAGGTCAATGGGGAAAAAAGGAGACATATGTACTATTATTTGTAATACTTTAAACAATAAAAAAAAAAAATGGGACATGGAAAAAAAAAAAAAAAAAAAAAAAAGAAATGTTGCAGGTAACCAGTATTTAAATAACTGGTGATAATTATTTTATAAAATAAGGTTTCTAAGGTAAAAATGAGGGGAAGGGTGCGAATGAGGAATAAAAAAGGAATAAAAAATGGACCCCCCCCACCCCCCCTGCTCATTGTAAGGGTTGACTTAGTTGCTGGAATGGAGTACAACAGTTGTGCTCAACTTCCTGGCAGGGAAAAGAGAAGCTCATTATTAGGAAGGAGAATGCCTCCTAATTCCACAGGAACATGGCTTTGTCTGGCACTGTGTTCTGAAAGGAATTTCTCTTGCAGGGGACAATGAGTGATGTAATTCATAGCTCTTATGAAAAATGCAAAAGTGGATTTTATTTCTTCTTACTGAGAAGGCCGGCGAAAGTTGGGGGATGTGATGAGGACCCCTATTCTGCAAGGAGGCTGAAGAGGTTCAAGAATTTAATCTCCCAGTGCTGTGTTTATCAAATGGGTAGGACATGGGATCTTAGTCCCCCACCCCCACATACCTTCTGCTGAGCCTGGCTTTGCTAGAAGTTGGACTGCATGTGCCTTGAAGTTGACCCTTCTGACCACAGCTTGGACATTTTCATCTCCCTTGCCAGTTAAGGCCAGATCCAATCTTTTTGGAAACCAGACAACCAGATGGTCAGGCTGACATCCTTTTACAAAGACCAAGCCGCCTGCCTGCGTGCTCATCCAGGTGGAAGCCACCCGGTCCCCGGACCAAGATGAACTGCAGAGGTACCAGCGGGCAGATCCAGGCTGTGGGGAAGCAGCCCTTTGCCTCAGAACATGGACAGATGCTCAACTGAGACTGAAGTTCCACCCACAGGGCGCAGCAGAGATGGTTTTAGCTTAGGAGCTGTTAGGAGCAGGTGTGATCATCCTCTTTCCAGCCAGAGGAGAGACCCCCTTAGGCTCCCGGGGTGCCCCAGGTGGAGAGGGATGGCCTCTCACGGGCCTGCCTGATAAATTAGCTGCAGAACACACCAAAAGTCACCTGATGAGCTGACTTGTGTTCGTGGTGGTTTCATATTGACCGATGTCAGAGGACACCTGCCCAAAATAAAAACTTTGGCTTAAATATAGCTTAAGCCTGCTTCTTGACAGTAGTTCGGTATCAGGACCATTTCCGCCATGGGCTCCTCATCTAATATGCTGAAACGGTGTCATGATACACATTTACTTACTTGATTCTCATTTGCTCCGGTAGGTTATTGTGACCTATCGAAAGATCTGAGACCTAATGTGAAATATACAGGGTGTCCCTGCAAAACTGTATACACATGTAACAGGGGATAGCTCTGTTTCTTTCTTTTCAGATTTAATCCATTGGAATTAATAATTATTCAAAGTGTGTATACATGTTTTTGACACCCTATATAATGATATGAAGCAAATTAGTTGGAAGAAAAACAGTTTTGTTTTGTTTTTGGTCAGGAAAGAAACACATCCCTTTTTCCTCCTGGGTATTTATTTACCACTGTGCAAAGTATACAGTTATACTTGGATATGTTGTGTCTGTATTAGTTAGCTTTTAACAACAGAGGAATTTTCTGTAGGTTCCGGACAGGTAGATGTATTTTCATTGTGGTCTCTGTGTCCCTTGATTTGATGAGATTCCATTTCAGGATCTCTGTGCATGGAGACAACATATCAATGTCGGAGAATAGTTGGGGCATTGAAGTCTCAGAGGAAATTACAGGCAAGAATTATGTCAGGTGTCATAAAATCTTTCCATGGGCCTGTGAAATAGCTGAGGTTGGTTGGGAATGTTACCAACTGGAAATGTGCCCCAACCCCCCAGGGGCACTGTCACTCACCTCATCCTAACTGTGGCCAGGAAGAAATGCTAGTCCAGTTTGGCAGACCTTCTGTTTTTTTTTGTTTGTTTGCCTTAAGAAAATATGGAAGATCATATTTCTAAAATGTGAAATCTTTCCATTTTGAAAAGTGAGTTGCTAATAAGACACATAGGAAAACAAAGGACCCTGGGTCTGGGCCTCATGCTGTTGCTGTGACTTCTGGTCAACCAGTTTATACGGTTTTCCATCACGTTCTTTGTAGGCTGGGGTCCAATCCTAAGCCAGCAGGAAAGGCTGTTATTTAATTTAAGTCAAATGAAATTTACATTTTCCTAGTGAAGATGGATGTGTTTTATGTGGAAAGCCAACTTTAAGGTCTTTTTCTAGAATTTATTTTTCTGGTCATAAGTTGTAGTGTTTCCTGTTGGGAACCTCCTTGTTCATAGAGGTGGGTAAGAAAAAGATATATAAATATTTAGAGGGAAAGAGTGTAAGTTTTTCCTTCATAATATTTGGCTGAAACTTTCTTGTAAGTTGTGTACTGAAGGGAACTGAGATATTATCAAGTCCAAATTTCCTCTTTCACTGGTGTGGGCACTGGTGGCTGATCGAGATTAAGCTCATCAGGTAGTTAGTGACAAGCCAGCCCTTGAACCTTGGTCTTCTGCTCATTGTTCTTAATAATTAGCATTAATTGAGAGTAGTTTCCTAATTTTCCCAACCACTCCATGAGGCAGTTACTGTTGTTATTCCATTTTATAGACAAGTAAATTGAGGCTTAGGGGCTGGCCCCAGGCCAAACAGCTAGTAAGAGGTGAAGCTAGTGCAGTGGGTTTATCCCTCACACTATACCACTGATATTCTTTTCTAGCCACTGGATTCTTAAATTCCTAGGGATATCCTAGAAGCTGCAGTTCTCCGAGCTGCAGGAGAATCTGTAGAAGATAAATGAATATCTCCTCTTACTGCTCTATGTAGATATACTACATAGGAGCATCCTGTAAGATGTCCTCATTCCTTTTCATTGACTATTGATTTTAGGCCATGATTACTCGTGAAGGTCCTCTTTGCAGAAATTTTAGAATTTATTCCTTACTGAAGGTGCTAGATTTACATGTCTGTAGTCCCACTGGTGTCGTATAGTGGCTTTGAGCTTGGAAATCAAGGCAAGTAGATCTGGGTGCAAATCCTGTTTGGGCAGCTATGTGAACTTCAGGAAGTGACCTGGCATGGTTGGGCCCCAGTTTTCTCTTTTGAAAAGTGGAAACAATCACAGTGCTCCCCTGGTAACATTGTGTTCAGGGAGACAATCCCTGGGCACTCTAGTGCCTGGCACACAGCACTCTATAACAGGAATTACTGATGCTACTTCTATGCTAATGGCCAATAAAAGGTGGAAGTGCTGATGCTACCCAGCATGTCCTAGCAGGCGGTTCACATTCAGATTTCAATCATGCTCTTTTGCTGTTCTCTACATTCATGTGGGGGTGGTGATTCCTGTCTTAAGAATGAAGTGATACATTGGAAAATTCCTGTTTTGAGTTCTGCTATGGCCCATTATCGATTGACTATCATAACTCTTTCTCAGCATTTTGCTGATAAACTGAAGCTGCCTAGTTGTGAACTAGGACAAAGGCATATTTTTTTAGAGCAGTGGTTCTCAACCTTCCTAATGCCGTGACCCTTTAATACAGTTCCTCATGTTGTGGTGACCTCCAACCATAAAATTATTTTTGTTGCTACTTCATAACTGTAATTTTGCTACTGTTATGAATCGTAATGTAAATATCTGATATGCAGGATGTATTTTCATTGTTACAAATTGAACATAATTAAAGCATAGTGATTAATCAAAAAAACCAATATGTAATTATATATGTGTTTTCCGATGGTCTTAGGCGACCCCTGTGAAAGGGTCGTTCGACCCCCAAAGGGGTCGCGACCCATAGGTTGAGAACCGCTGTTTTAGAGGATTACTATATTCCCTATGATGGACATCCTGTGGCAGAGAGGATCCTATAAGAGTTGAAATGCCTTACTCCATGCTGTAAGCCTGGGAACATATCACAATCCCTTTTGGCTTTTAGGTTTTACCTACTTTCATTAGGTTATTTAATTATTTGGTGTGTGTGTCTGGGGTGGGGGTGTGGGGGTGGGGGTGAGGTGGGAGGAGGGGAGAAGGGTTGGCCCAGGTAGAAGGAAGTGATTCCATTTTGAAGAGTGGCCATTAGATACATTCATTGCTGTTACCATTTCTTTTCAATGTATTGCCAAAGTACAGTTCAGTAATGAAGTCTAAGCTAAAGATAAATTTTATTTTAGAGGATACCGCTGTTAGGCTAATACACATGAAGAAAAGCTGCATTAGAAACAACTCTTTGTTGCTCAAGCAGATTACCTAGAGGAATTATCTGATAGGTTCTTATTCTTTTTTTTTCTTTTCTTTTTTATTTGATAGGTTCTTAAAGCCTGTGTGAAATCTATTAAAATGGGATGAGGACCCTTTCTAGGAAGCTGTAATTCAAAAATGCTTCTGTGAATTTTTCCTAAATTTACTTCTTCTCTCTTCTTTTCAAAAAAAAAAAATTACCAGTAAGCATTTTGCTAAGCCCGAGGAGAGGAAATTCTTTACCCTCAAGAAAATGTCTTAGTAAAGGTCCTAGATGTCCAGTTGAGATTGGAGAAGCTTTGGTGACGATACAAAATAAGATGGCAGATAGTAGATACTTGGCTTATTCTTTATCTGTTGACTTTCTGGTCCCTCTTCAAGGCCCGAGCTTCATTTAAGCCTTTGTTGACCTGCCCAATCATATCTTGTCATTCCTTCCACTGTGGCCTTACCATCCAGATGCTTGTATCTTTGCTTGGAACCTTCTCTTTTGTGCCCATCAAAGACTGTGGCAGTGAGCCATGTCCCCAGAGAGCATCACCTCTTTTAAGGTTAAGAACCTTGGAACCCAACTGGTGTGGCTCAGTGGTTGAGCATCAACCTATGAACCAGGAAATCACAGGTTCACTTCCCGGTCAGGGCACATGCTTGGGTTGCAGGCTCAATCCCCAATAAGGGGCATGCAGGAGGCAGCCAATCAATGATTCTCTCTCATCATTGATGTTTCTACCTCTGTCTCCCTCTCCCTTCCTCTCTGAAATCAATAAAAAATATTTTTAAAAAAGCTTGGATATCTATCTTCATGGATCTAAAAATTCTTGGAGGCAATTTCTAGTCTTAACATTCCTGAGACTGAGGGGTTTGGTGGAAAATAAGTGCTCATTTTCTAAAGGCAATTAATTTTTATATTTAAAAAGATAAATAAATACTGTAGTTGGTTGGAATGTGTTGTGTGTTTGTGATCCAAATTCACTCCTAGATTGGACAAATTTTGCTTTCAAAATTGGCTGTCCATCTTCCTCTGTTACTGTCTTTCCCTGTTTTCTACATGATAAATGAAGTTATTTTCTATTATCACAATTTTCATTTAGTACTTACTATGCATCTTTCATGAACATGTGTGTTTGTGTCTGGTCTTTTCAGTGGGGTAATAAAAGTCCACATGGAAGATGCTTAGGTCTGTTTGATTGTGCTAAGTCCACCGGCATTCGTGAGAATCAGCCCTGTGAGTGCATGAAATGGAGAGGCAGTGAGATGGCTAGAACTCCTTAATTTGAAGAGTTAGTGGTTCAGCTGGGTAGTCAGATAGGTTCATGGAAAAATGCAAATGTGGGTACAAAGAGTACCTCCATTTCTTCTAATTCTTAATTACAAAGTTGGAAAATGCTTGCCAAATGATGGAAAAAACATGTTGTGATTGCAAAGCGCCTTTTTGGGTTGTGTAGAAATCAAGCAACATTTCAGATTGACTGGGCCCCAGAAGAGATTGAGGTGAATTCATTAAGAAGTGCTTTGAATATGGGATCCAGTATTTAGGGCAATAGATAGTGGCTTTAGGATGTAGTAAAAGTGAAAACTTTTGATACTATGATACTATGAGGTCCACCCTAGAGTCCTTTATATGAATTAAAGAATGGAGGAAGGCATATTTGGGCAAAACAGGTTGGTTGATGGCCAAGAATGATTCCACACAGATTGCTGATGAAGGAGTGGAAGGAGTGGGCCTGAGGGAATGGGAGTCCCAGGAGCTAAGTGAGAGGAATTCTTAAGGAGTATCAAATGAAAATAAATTCAAATTCAATGAGTCTCTTTGTCACTGTTCAAAGGCTTCATAAAAGTAGAATGAAGGCAACCTCTGCAGGTTTGAAGGGCAGAAGCTTGGTTTTCCATGAAGAACTAAAGTTCTGCTGAACTCATGAGATTCTTATTGGGACAAGCCCTGGGACATGGGCCCTGGGGGATGGCTAGGGGAGTTAGGAATTGTCATGGAGAGAAAGCTTTTAAGAAAGGCCTGTGTCAAAATGCTGGGCCTTCCCTCTGCTTCACTGGAAATGAAACTGTTCTCAGAGATGTGTTTTATTAAGCAAAGCTTGACTCAGTACAGAGCCCTCAGAGTTTGACAGCACGGTGACTGGAGTGATGGGAAATGGTTTTCTGTGGGGAAAGCTGGTGGTGCATCTTTCATTTGTCTGCCCTGGCCTGGCTCTTCTTCTCTCCTTCCTGACCCAGGGTGGTCTCTAAGCAGTGCAATGAGATGGGAGAACTCAGAAGACCTGGTGTTGTCAAGATCCCCCTGGAGATATGTGGACATCACCAGTAGGGGGCAGCCCAGCTCCTTAGTCTCCTGGTTCCTGTGGAGCAGCTCTGGGCAGGGAGCAGAAGGTTTTCAGACTTCTGTCTTTTGGGTGATCCAGGGAACTAGAACTTAGGCCCAGGTGTATTTGTCCACTGAGTAACTGAGAAGTCCTGGAGTTCAGCTTCTTTGCAGTCATTTCACCTCTATGCGTTTCTCTGTCTCTTTCCCTCCCTCCCTCCTTTCCTTCTCCTCCCCTCTCTCCCTCCCTCCCTTTCTTCCCTCTTCATAAATTTTTTTAAAAGAAAAACCAAAAACACAATGATATAACAATAACTTCATGTACTTATATTCAGAACTGACACTTCAACATTTTGGTCTTTGTTGCTACAAGTCTTTTCTCCTCTAATAAAAGAGTTTAGTAGTTTAATAAAATAAATACTTTAACAGCTTATTTCTTAATCTGAGACCCATTCTCCTTTCCCAAAGTGATCTTACTTGTAATTTTTTTATACTTCACATGTATACTTGACTATGAACATTATTGGTTGTTTTCTGTATATTTTTTTGAAAAAACAAGACAAACAAATAAACGAATAAACAAACAAAAACTCATAGACACAGACAACAGTATAGTGGTTACCAGAGAGAAGGGGGGTGGGGCAGGTAGAAGAGGCTAAAGGGGATCAAGTACATGGTGACAGAAGGAAATTTGACTTTGGGTACAATATACAGATGATGCATTATAGAATTATACAGCTGAAACCTATGTAATTTTATTAACCAATGTCACCCCCATAAATTAAATACCTTTTTAAAGTTTGCATTAGTTGTTTTATATTATATGCATATATTATTATGCATTTTTCCTCATTTAACGTGATGATTACTTTCTGCTCAAATATAAAGATCTGGTTCAATTCAACTTATGAATTTAACACATCCTACTTTTTTCAGTTTTTTAAATTTATTTATTTTTAATTTATTTTAAAATATATTTTTATAGATTTCAGAGAGGAAGGGAGGAGGAGAGGTAGATAGAAACATCAATGATGAGAGAGAATCATTGTTCAGCTGCCTCCGGCACACCTCACACTGGAGATGGAGTCTGCAACCTGGGCATGTGCCCTGACTGGGAATCAAACTGTGACCTCCAGGTTCATAGGTTGATGCTCAAACACTGAGCAACAGCAGCTGGGCTTTTAAAAAAAATTAAATTTATTAAAGTAAAATTGGCTAATACCATTATATAAATTCAAGGAGTACATTATAATTTGATATCTGTATATTTTATTGTATGCTCACCCCCAAAATATAATTTCCTTCTGTTACCGTGCATCTGACCCCCTTTACCTAATTCACCTTCTCCCTACCTCTCTCTCTATGTGGTAACCAGCATTCTGGTGTCTGTATCTGTGAGTCTGGCTTTGTTTGTTTTGTTACTTTTTTGTTTTATATTCCACATATAAATGAAGTCATAAGGTTCTTGTACTTTTCTGTCTGATTTATTCCAATTAGCATAATACCTTCAAGATCCATCTATGTTGTCGCAAACGACAATGTTTCATCTTTTTTTTTTTTTATGGCTGAGTAGTTTCTGTATTGATGGACACTTGGGTTGTTCCCAAGTTTTGATTTTGACCGTAAATATAGTGAATATTCATGTATATGTCTCCTTGTGTGTATGTATGAGAATTTCTCTTGGGTGAATACTTGGAAATGGAATAGCTGGGCTATGAAGTATGCCAATTTATAATTTTCTAGGATACTGGTAAATTGCTCTTCAAAGTGGTTATACCAATTTCTTCCCCTCCAACAATGTAAGAGAAATTCTTCACATCCTTAGAAATGTTTTATATTGCCAATCTTTAAACATTTTGTCATTCTAGTGTGAGAGGAATGTCATTATTTAATTTGCATTTCAGATTCCTTATAGTGTGAGCAGTTTTTTTTTATATGCTTCTTGGCCATGGAGTTTCCCCTTTGTCAATTGTCTGTTATTAATTTCACTGGCTTCTTTTCTAGTCCTGTGATTGCTCAATGGTAGTGAAGGATAGTTCTTAGGGGTAGATTTCATGATCATATAACCAGCAGCTTTCATGTGGGCACCTCTGCAGATGGTAACTTATGAAGGGGAATTCCTGGCATCTGAGAGGACACTTGCCGACCTTTCAATATAGTTCTGTTGATTTTTCCATTTTGAACAGGAAAAAAAAAATCATTATTTACCTAAGAAATTCCTGTCTCCACAGTGGAAGAGTATTCTCTAGTGACCATTTTTTCATAATTTTATATGGTTCTTTTGATGGTTTTCCACAAAATTGCCTGTCTAGTCTTAGATCCGAGAGCAGTTATGTTTTGCTTAATGTCTGACTTATTTTCATCTCATGAACACTATAAATTTACCATTGACCAAATTTATGTCCCATTCCTTCTTTTCTTGGGCATTGGTGACTAGAAAACCTAGAAATAAGCTTGTGGCTTTTTTCTAACAAGTATACACATTTTAAAACCTAATTTCTAGGTCCGTTGTTGTCTCTGCCCTTGCTTTTCTTTCTTGTATGACTTCCATTTTTATTTATGCTAGTTCACTGTATTTTGTCAAGTATAACTAGGGAGCTTATGAATTAAAAATCTGGTGTAATCAATGTGTTTCTCTCACATAGATGTTTCTTTCTCTGTTCCTCTCTCATCCACTCTCCCTAAAAATCAACAGAAACATATCCTTGGGTGAGACTTAACAAAAATACAAAACAAAAGCCCTACCTAGCTGGATAGAGTGTCAATTTGCAGACCAAAGGGTCCCAGGTTCGATTCTGGTCATGGGCATGTACCTTGGTTGCAGGCTCCTCCCTGGTTTGGGCCCTGGTCAGGGCATGTGCAGGAGGCAACCGATGGATGTGTTTCTCTCACATCAATGTTTCTTTCTCTGTCTTCCCCTCTCTCTTCCACTCTCCCTAACAGTCAATGGAAAAAATATCCACTGGTGAGGATTAATAACAACCCCTCCCCAAATCTGGTGAAAAGTGTAATAATAATAAAATGAAGGGCATAAATAACATAAAGATAAATGCTCTGTGCCTCAGTTGATTAAGGACCTGTTGGCGTTGGGCCCCTGTCATAAGCATGGAGGATACAATGATGTCCAGACAAAGAGAGTTGAGGTTTTCAGAACACTGACAGCCACCATGCTAGGGCAGCTATAAGGAGTGGGTAGGTTTCTCTGAAAATCTTGATTGTGAGCCCAAATGAAAGCTTACCCCACACTATTTACCCCTTTTACCACGATTGCATGGAAAAAGCATTAAAATTTGGGGCTCCCTGGAATCCATCCCTTATTGGGAGATAATTTAGAAGGAGGTCACTGTGATCTCTATTAAAAATGTTAGTGGAATAAAAATCTTGGAAAATACATTTAATGTGTGATAATTTTAAGCATTTAATAAAAACTCTTGATGTTGAAAATTATTCTTTGAGCATTAGGTTGGAGTCTTAAAATGTTTCCTTCTGTGTACGGTAGAAAGAGATAAGAGAATGAATCCTTTCTGCACATCTACTAGTATTAGGTGCCAGGCCCTGGGTATCAGGGGGAACCAAGATCTTTGAGTAGAAGATGGATTTCTACCTTGGAAGTTGCATTTTTATATAATGGGGATAATGTTTATGTGGGTCCTTTTAAAATTATTTCTCTTTGGTGTAATTTTATTCCCTCAGAGCATTTACTTATTTTATTTCTAAAATTTTGTTTTCTAGAAATGGGTGCACCAACTCTTACCATAAATATTTTTTGTTTCATTTTTGGATTAGGTGGAAGGGACCTATAGATGCTGCATCTTCTCTCCAATTTGTTATTTTTAAATTATTTTCCCCATTTTAACTCATGTTGGTAACAGCAGGATTATATATTTGTTTTCAGCAAATTGGAATCTTATTTGGAATATGTTATGTATCTTAATGAAAAAGAAAGAAAAAATGCATCATAGCACAACTTCCTATAGTGACGTTAGAGCTCTAAGGGTTGTCCATACATCCATTAGGCTATCCATCCATCTATCCATCCATCCTTTATCTGTTGAATAGCTACCTTGTGCAGGGTACTTTGGTAGATGCGATGGTTTATATTAAGAACTGTAAAACAGGAGCCACTGTCTTTAAAGAGGTTTTGATCTAAGAAAAATGGACAGACAGGTTCTTGACTATCACAAGGAAATTCCATGAAAGCAATTTTAACAGCTTTGTGTTTGTATTACTGGGTCTATATTCTTGGTCATAGGTGACAGAAATTCAGAACAAACTTCACTTAGTGGCATCTGACCTCAGAGACAGCTGGATTCAACGGCTCAAGTGGCATTTTTAGTGTTTTATCTTTTTTTTGTACTCCTATTTCTCTTCTGTGTGTGAATTTATTCCTGGATAGTCCCCTCACGGCAGAAAAATGGAAGCCCCATCCTGTATAATCTTTCAGCTATCACCCAAGAGAAAGAGAGAGAGAGAGAGAGAGAGAGAGAGAGAGAGAGAGAGAGAGAGAGAGACTGACTCTGTCTGGACCAGCATTCATCTATTTAATTTTAGGGAGGATTCTCATTGGTCTAGTTGAGGTCACATGACCAAGTCTAAGCCCGTCATCATGATCAAAGGGATGAAATTCTCTGTTCAGCCAGAGTCACCAGTTTATTCCTATATTTGAGGCTTTGGGAGGTAGAGGAAAGTTCTTACAGAGAGTGCACTAGGGCTATGTGGGGTTTGTGAAATGTGTTTCCTAAAAGGAAAAATTGTTATTGTTACTGACAAAGGCAGAGAGAGGGATGCTGGGCCAGGACAAGAGAAAGTGGGGAGGAAGGGAGGGAGAGAGAGAAAAGGGGAAGGGAATCTGCTTCAATGTTTTAGGAGCTAAAAGGAGGGAGTGATTGCTACTCTTGGAATGTGAGGAAAGGTGTCATTTGTCTTGCTTGTGATGATGCCAGCATCCCTGTGGCTGTTGCCATAAGGGTGAACTGCCTTTGAGAGACTTGGAAATGAACGCATTTCCAAGTTATTTTCACCTCTATGCACAGGGTGAAAGGGGAGGGAAACTAAAATTGTTAGTTGAAAGAGTGATAAAAATTAAGAAAAATGAAGCCTGGTGAACCTGTCATTGACCTTGACACCTACTCAATCCTGGTTTCTTCTCAATCACACTCACTTTTGCTCCCCTAGCTAATTTTTTTTTTTTTTTTTTTTACATGGTGGGGTTAGGTTGGGTGGGGAAAGATCACGTTGGGCACTGTGGTAAGATTGTATGGATGTTACCCATTCTTTTATGTTCTGTCTACATTCTGAGTCAATGGTTTTCACTCTGCTTTTTTGCAGTTACATTGCAAATCAGAAAAGGTTAGAAATCATCAACGAGGATGATGTTGAAGCTTACGTGGGACTGAAGAATCTGTGAGTACTCAGGGCTTGTGTACTTAACCTCAGAACTTCTTCTTATGTTCTATTAGAATTAGGTGGCTTTCATCGATTAGTTCTAACATGCGTGCAATTATGTTTTCATAGGACAATTGTGGATTCAGGATTAAAATTTGTGGCTCATAAAGCATTTCTGAAAAACAGCAACTTACAGCACATGTAAGTAACAGTTGTCTTTTGCTTCCCCGGGCCCGATTTACTAAAAAATTTGTCCTCTCTGCTTATGTTCCTTCTTTTCCAACTCTAACCTCACTTTTTAAAAATTAGTATAACTGTGACAATAGCTTAGAATCATTATCTTTGACTTCTGAATAGCTTTAGAGGGGTATTAGAACAGCCTGTTTATTCCCTTTCATGAATTTCTTGGCCATTTCCATCTTGGACGGAGCAATAGGCCAAGGCAAGAATCTGATGTGAAAACTATGTCCTTGATTCTTTTCCTTGGAATCATGACATTGCCTGGAAGACATTAAACCAGTGGAATGGAAAGACACTGACTTGGCCATGGCCTTTTCAGGGAGCTCACAGTTACTAATGCCTTGCCCCCCACAATAGGTCCTCTTTTGAAGTTTCATTTAAAAAAAGCTATCTGTCATGATTGACAGAAGTGGAGAAAAGTCAACCATGGGACATGCCAAAGGTTCAGACAATTATTAACAATAGCAAATGCTTCCCCTGAAGTCATGTTGAAGGTTTTTCAGCTGAAGTCAGTTATAAATAAATAGGGACAGTGGGAGCTCTTAGGCTGCTGGCTGCTAAATCCTGTTAGATGATAGCACTTAGTCAACAAGGTGTGGCCTTTCAAAAAGGTTTCATCATTAAACAGAGAATCACCCACTCCTAAGCTCAGACTGGTGTCCCCATGTCCTGATTTTCAGTGTAACCTTCTGTTGGAGGAATGTTGCCTGCATTCATTGGGCCTTTGGTGCTTTGCAAATTATTTGTAACAATACCTTATGTGTCTCATAGTCACCTGCATTATCTCACTTGGTTTTTCTAACAAGTGGTAGGGAAAATCATTTTTATTCCCATTTCATGGACAGAAAATCAGACTGAGGAAGATGTTGGACTTTCTCAGGTATAGAGGTTGGAGACAGAATTATGGTTCCAGGACTTGCTCCTGGCCATGGTCTTCTAATAAGAGTACAGGAAATAAAATCTGTGTCATCCCTAAGATTCAAGGATCAGCGTTCTGGTAACATCTGTCCTCTTTCTGTTCTTGGGGAGACTAGTTCCCCAACTGATTTTCAGGCCGGTTATAAAAGAAATCATTCTCTTAGAGCAGATTGCCTGGACTCTCTATGGAGATTTTTGATATTATGAAAAACCTTAATTTCATAAAGCCACTAGGTTGACTTCATATTTTATAGGTGGAGTTAATGATGAAGACAATTTAAAAATAAAGCCTATGGAATTAAGATAAAAAGCATTTGGCAAAAATGTGACAAAACTCCAAGGAACTTTATTAACACATTTCACTAAATGCTGTTTGGCACCATCTCTGCAGTCAGTTTGCCTGAACAAGTCTGATGGCTGCGTAGGCCTTGACAGCATAAACAAGAGAGAAGCTGGAGAGAAGAAAAAAGGCAAAATGCTCTAATGCAGTCACTTACATGTATTAATGACCTCAGTAGTTAATTCCGGTATTTTCATTACACCTGACTTTAGACCCTAATTGCTCAACAACCACATTTTACTGGTTGTCTTACCAAATCATTTCCCCTACTGTTGTGATTTTTGTTTAGTGGGCTATGATTAATTGCAGTGTTAGTAATAGACTAGTTTATTTCTTTATTGTGCCTCTTATATTTTCCCTACTTTCCTTGTTGCAAGCTATTTCTAGGAAACCAAAGCTACCTTGTGTATTTTTGCTACTATCTGGTAGAATATTTTTAATGGCATTCTATGTATAAAGCCCAGCATTTTCCCTATCTTCCAAAGATGTGCCATTTGAAAATAGGAAACCAATGAAGTAGGCCTATCCTATACAGTTTCATTAAAAGCCAATAATTTGGAAGCCCAGTCACTGGGCAGATTGATATTTGTAGGCATAGTTACACAGTAAGGCTAGTGTTCAAACTGTTATGAAGGAATCATGAAATGTCCATAAGCTTCATTGATTTATGTCATGAAAGAGGCTCTAATCACCCAACTAAGGAATTAAATTGTGTGGTTGGCTTTTAAGGATGGTGGGGAGGGAGGAGAGAATCAAGTCAAGTGCTTGCCTTTCCAGACCTTAGTCCCAACCTCGGTTTAAGATCAAGAACTTGGGGCAACTGGCTTCCTCTTCCCTGATTTCCCACAAGTAAATTTCACCCTTAACTTGAATATCAGCATCACGGGTGACAGTGAGCTGGGAAGGAAATGTGTTTCAGAAGCTGTTTCTTGATGTCCCTGGGATATGCTGATTATCTCTGCTAGTTTCGCCTACGGTATAAAATCCTGCAGAAGAGCATTGCACTTGGGGTTTAAGGAAATTCAGATTGGCTCCTGCCTCTCACTTTCAGCACTCCCCTCCACCCTGCTCATATTTGCAGGCCTGGGGACTCTCCAGAGGCCCTGTAACTGGTCACTGAGTTTATTTCTTGGTGCCTTCATTCCTGCCTGGCCCTGAGAATCCAGAGACTGTGAGAAAAGCCAGCTTTTGTGTTTTCCAGGGGCTTTGCAGAGGTGCTAATTAGCTCCTTTGCAAAGTCCTATAATCAAACAGTAAGAGGATTGTGGATTTTTCCCCTCTCCTCCTCCTTCTTTTTGGCTTTTGGCCCCAATAATAAGTATGGTTCATAAAACTCATCTTGTTCTTTGGCGCGTAACCCAGCTCTGGGCTGTGCTGCTGGCAGCCCAATAGGGGCAGCTGCGCCCGGTGCCGGCTCGCTGGCTGACCCGGGAACCTTGACAATAAGTATCATTTTTCTTTGCTCCTCTCCTGTTCTTCTTGGAAGGAAGAGCAGGTTCCCCTGTACTCCCCCCCCCCCCAACCCCCCAGAAGGCTTGGGATTTCTGATGAAGATGAAAATATTTGTGTCTCCAAGACTGTGGGGAAGATAGGCAGATTGACTTTTCAATGTATAATACTCCAATGAAAGCCATTCTTAATCCACATTCCAAAAGAAAAGATTTATGTAGGCACATTTTTTAACTTCCTGGCGGAGATTTTCTTCATGTCGGGGAGCATTCCATGTTCCAAAAGAGAAGATGGATGCATAGAAGGAAGTGGGCACCCTTGTGTAGGTAGGGGTTTGGGTGAGTGGAAATGCCAGTATAGAATAAGGCTGGGAGTGGACACATACATACATGTGGCACAAAAGTGGCCCTTTCTATATTCATCAGCTGCCTAGTTTGAGACCATGCATTAGCTCCTGGGTTGTAACCTCTTTCTGAAGGAGACTGGTCAGACACACCCAGATACTTTTAACTTATGACTTTGTTCCGCTGTTTGACCAGCCTCAGGTCAGGGTCCAGGATTACTTTCACCCTCAGATCTCCCATTCTTATCTGACTCTCAGCCCAACACTCACTCTCCTGAGCAGGAAACGGATACTGAAGGGCTCATTGCAGTTCGTTGAGGTGTTGGCTGTTTTTGTAAAAGTTGGTGTTTATTTTATATTCATATTATTTACTAAACACATGTCTAGAGGACCAACCACTGGACACTTTTTAAGTAAATTCAACTAGTAAACAAATTCACAGAGGGAGTCAGCTGCCAGGATTATGGCTTAGAATTTTCCAAATCAAGGTCTCATAGCATTGATCACTGGAAACTGAAACTCTTGCCCATTGAAAAGACTACATGTTTGGAACATGTAGGTAAATTCAGTATTATTTTTCCCATAACAAATATGACATCTTTTCTTTGATTGGTCCAAATCTTAAAATGACATGTAGTTAGAATAGTTCAAGAAAAATTCTGACATACTCCACATAATCTCCTGTTGTTCTCTTCATGGCATTATCTAGTTATTAGAAATCCTATAGAAATGATCTCAGCAGAGTTTATTAATCAATAACTGTTTTCTCTCCTATGAGGATGTGTTAAATCCAGTTCATATCCAGAGTTCTGTATGTCACATGACTTCAAAATATTCATGACACTCATTTTAAAGCATCTTTTCTCTCTGGTGATTTTATGGTTTTAAATTAAATTTAATTTAATCTTTCTATTAGTTGTTCAAAAGGTCAGAAATCTCTAGGAGGTATATAACTTGGCTCTGAATCAGCATATGAAAAATAAGCTTTTGGGTAAAAAAGAGACTTAACATAGACAATAGGAAAATTATGTTCCACCCCCTGCTCTCCTACCCACCATTGGTAAGAATGATAGGTAGGAGAAGCAGGAAAAACTAAACTATCACTTCTGGTAAAAGAAAGAAATGATTGGGTTTAAGTAAGGCATGGACCATGATCAAATAAAATTATATTGTGAAAAAAATCTTGATTTGAATACTTTATTTCTGAAATATGTCATTTTAGATTCACATTTAATCTTTTTTTATTCCTTTCAGCAATTTTACTCGAAATAAACTGACGAGTTTGTCTAGGAAACATTTCCGTCACCTTGACTTGACTGAGCTGTAAGTAATGATTTTGTGTTTTGTTTTTTTTTCAAGGAAAAGGGCAATTAAGTATTTTTTTAAATGAGTGATGCTGCAGATCTATTTTTATGTCAAAATTCTTGAAAAATGATTTCTCAAGTTTTAGTTACTTGTTTTTTTCCCCCTTAAGAAGACAGGATTGAGTAATAAAAATTAGAAACCACAATAGTAATATGTTGTTTATGATAAGTTTAAATGTTTTTACATAAATGATTTATTTTGTAATGGAGGGAAAATATTTAAATGTGTTGATGACTAATAGCCAGAATTTCCAAGTGTGTTCAATTTTTGTGTTATCACCATGAAGCAGATGTGAATTGTTGACATTCTTATGGTTAAAGGTGCCTAAAGAACCCTGCAACAGAGGTTCTGTGTAGCAGAGGTGGGCCAAAATGGACAAGGCCTTTGAATACCAGGCAAAGCTTTTGCTTAAACTGTATGTGGCCTGAGTTGTAGGGTCTACCCCATTCACAAGGAAATTGGGCAGATTAGAAGATGTCACTAGTGGAGCAACAGCAAGCTAATTGGTAGCAATGAAGGTTACATGATGAAAGTCTTAGTGATTGGCAATGATTTTAAATAAACTGAATTCAAGTAGTTGAAGTACTAGGTTTCTAACACAGGAGTAGACAAATTAAAAACTTAAGGAAGATACACAAAATAGAATAAGATACTCTGTAAAAATTTTAAGCATCACTGCAGAACATTTTCTTGCTTGGTTAAAAATTAGAGTTCTGATTCCAAATTCACATGTCTCAATATTCTCCCTGCAACATATTTAATGAATTCATTCAACAAATGTTAATTGTGTGCCTGTTACAAATCAAAGTAACATGGTAATAGGCCATGGCGATAGAAGATCTCTGTGGTCCAGGATTCTGCTATGTGGTGGGAGAGGTAGAAGTCTAACATGCACATGTAATAATAATCACTTCAAAAAGAGTTTGCACAATGAGCTAGAGGAAGAAGCCAGTTGTCCACCAGCATTATGTGGTCATAGGAATATCTTTATATGTATAACTGAAGAACCCCTGGCTTCTTCATCCCCTCTGATGATTCAACCAGACTTTCTTTTTAGAATGATTCTTTAGTTTTTCATGTACTCAGACTGCCAGGAAATAGCTTGAATTAGTGGGGCTTAAACATTGTGGATCTCCTCTGCATTGTATTCCATATCTAGTCGCGCCAAATCTTATTTTGGTGTTGGAGGGATACTTGGAGGCCATCAAGCAGACACAAATTAAAGAGTCGTCCATGATCACATTTCCCCAAAGAAATTCCCAGAAAAGTCTCCAGGGATCCCTGAGATTCTTAGAACCCGACCAGAAAACCACAGGAGTAAATGATGCTGCAAAGCCCAGGTCCGGTCCTCACGGAAATCTTAAGTATTGTGGTTAATTCCAGGCAGAGCCTATGTAACGATTTTAAATGGCCTCATTTAAAGGCTCATTACCATAAATGGAATTCATCTTAAATAGGCCACTGAGTATTATAAATAAGCATTTAAAGATTTTTTTCTTGTGGTTTTTATTTTCCTCTTGACTATTTCCTCCTTCACCAGTCGGCAGGCCACAGGAGTCCAGGCAGCATAGCTGAATGGTGGCTTTCTCTCAGCAGATCTCACAGTGGGCTTAGAGGCTCAATCTGGAGCTCACTGCCCTTGCTTTCTGAACTCCTGAGCTTGGTGTGTGTGTGTGTGTGTGTGTGTGTAGCCATGTGAGCACGTGCGCATATGCATGCCAGAGGCCCAAGAGCTCCCTTGCAGATTCTCTCTCTTACATTCACTCCACCTTTCTTGCATCAATCAAATGAACTGTGGTTGCAGAAAGCTGTGAGCACCACCCGATTAGCTCTCACACTTCAGTCCTAGCATTGGATTTACAGTCTCATTTTAAATGAAGATGACACTTTTCTGCCCCCCACTGAAGTTTGAGCTTATTAAATAACACTTTGATCTCTAGCCTGACCAGAAATAAGTATGGTAGTATTTCTGAAAACTTACTGTTGGCATCTTCACTTAAGATCTTCTTAATAACTGTATGATAACAGTAATAAAATGGTTACAGCACCTTATTTACCCCCATTTTATGAGACACACTCTTTTTTTCTTACATTACAGCTATTTCTGTACTTATCTTGTTTCCCTATTATTCTGAAAGGTCTTATATCACTTTGCATCTTTTAGCCTTTACAGTGGTGTTTGCACACAGCAGAAGCTCAGTAAGCATTAGATAAATTAATGAATAATAAGTAGTTACTAATATGTTTTAAGGGTAGGTATGACTTTCAAAGATGGCTGGTTAGAAAGAATTCATAATTTTGTAGTGCTTCAGGAACATGAATGTAGTTAAAATCAAAAAAGAGAAGCCTGACTGGGTTTCATTTTTGTTCCATGTAGGATCTTGGTGGGCAATCCGTTCGCATGCTCCTGTGATATTATGTGGATCAAGACTCTTCAGGAGAGTAAATCCAGTCCAGAAACTCAGGATTTGTACTGCCTAAATGAAAGCAGCAAGAATATTCCCTTGGCGAACCTGCAGATCCCCAATTGTGGTAATTCACTTTTAAGTCAATGAGTTCTAGTTGCTATTAATTATTCTAATTGCCTTGGTGTGGTAGAGAGTCTGGGAAGATTACCACTACCCAGATTTTATACAGTATGCTGTTATGTCTCCAATGAATTGGGCAACATTTGTGTGCAGTGTGGAGAAATCATTTGGGAGCAAGTTTGCTGAACATTTTTTGCAAGTAGAATATTAATTTTGAATGAATGACTTTAAAGTGCACAGAGAAAAAAAAGCACACACTGTATTCCTTTGTTTCTTTGTTCATTCGTCCATCCATTCATCCATCCATCCATCCATCCATATATCAAAAAAGTATCTGCTAAGAGTGCAGTACCCCATTGGCCACATACAGCAGTCCTCGGGTTATGTCAGACTCGACGTACATTGCTTCGCGGTTACGTCGCCATCTCCCATTTACAGTATTTATTTTAAAAAAAAGTTCCGTCATTTCGACGTATGTACATATGTGCTTTATGTTTTTTATTATTTATTTACCACAAGTAAAGGTCAGGAATTGTTATCTTTCTTTTAATTTTTTTTTTTTACTGTTTCACATCATTACTGCTGTGTATGTGCTCCAAGTGAGTGACTGGGTGCTTATGTTCGTGGATTCTGACTTATGGCGAAAATCGCGTGACATCACACCGCAGGAGGTAACCTGAGGACCTACCTTATATACTTGGTTGGCCCTCAGGCCATGTAGAGGGAAGTATTTCAAGGTGATAAAGTGTCCTGGAAGCATAAGAAAATGCAGTTCAATCCAGATGCCAGATGTCTATGTCTCTGGATGGGGCGCCTCAGATTTTCCCTTACAAGCGCTTTATCCCAGGTCTAAGTTCAAAATCTCTTCTTTCACCCTTGTCCCCACTCCTCTCCTCAGCAGTTACACCTTCAGAATGTAAAATGGCACCATGTGATGAAATCACAGCTCTCTGTGAGGACTAGTGTGTTTATAGGGAAGTAGAATCCAAGGGTGCCTGTTAGGATTTTACCACTAAGGGCCTCTGGGACATACCTCTACAATATTATTTCTCTGTTGAAATTTTAATCAGTTAGTCAACCAGTTAAACAGTTCACAATGATATTTGATCTTCTGGTCTAGAGGCGACTCAGCAGGAAGCTAGGTAGCATTGGTTCTCCACCGCCCTGAGGTATCTTCATATTGACCATAAACATCCGGTTCTTTGTTTTCAGAGGACCCTATTGTTTGGGGTCAGTTTTCATTTAAGGAAAATATAACTGCTGCTTATTTTTAATGAGAATGTAATGAAAGGAAAGATAAGTGTTCACTTCTGACCCTGAAGGAGCTTAGAAATAGCAGTTACCCTTCCCACAGATTTTTCTGTAATAACTAGAGATGTTTGGCTTTAGAATGGGAGAATCGGGCTTGGTTCCCTTGCCAACTTCCCTCAGCTTTCTTTGCTAGCCACGGGTGAAAATAATAAACACTTTTAATATATATCTTTTCCTGATAAGAAGGTAACTGTTCTCTGTTCTGGCATAAATTTGTGCTGCTGAGAGAAATTGCCTAGAGGGACAAGAAATGCAATGTTGAGTCACCTGGCCTCTTGGCCAGCTCCCAAATCCCCACGGCTGTTGTGACCACATTGGTTCAGCAACCACTGAGAGGAAAAAAGAGAAAGCATCTAACTCCTGCTCTGATTTCACAAACTGCACTTAGTAGATGTCTGTTTTGTCCTTGCCTGAAACCATTCTATTTCTTTGATTTTAATTTTCAGCCTCATTGTCTCGACAGCATTCTGATAATGTACTCACTGTATGGGATGTTGACAGGCTATAGTGATTGTGAAAGGGGAACCATAGCAGTGACCTGGTCCTTATTTTTGCTGATTGATTTGTCAATTTTCAATAATTTTTATATGATTCCTACAATTAGTCAATGCATTCTGTGTATGAGAGTGAGACTGAATCCACGTCAGAGAGAGCATGTGCTTGCTTGATTGAGTAGGATCTGTTTATATTCATGATAACATTCACAATTAATTTCACTGTCACCAATGCTTTTCAAAAAGCAACATTATAAAAGGAGAATTGACAGACTTATTTTTTTTTACCACTTTTATGTTCTTATGTTTTATTTTTCTGTTATTTCAAGTGTTTTTTTACTTATTTATAATTGTACAAATCATGTTGATACATTTTGTTGTAAAAATAACTCCCTATATATTGTATATAAAGCATGTCTTTTTCTTGTTTGTGACCATTTCAGGTTGGTAGTCATAGATCTATCATATTTTTTTAATCATTGCCTGGTATTTGTGGCAGAATAAATCTTACATTAAATCTTCCATATTGATGGACATTTAGCTTCCCATTTTTCATTGCTACAAAAATGTTTCAATAAGCATATGGACAGATGCAAAGATTTTTCTAGAGAACATAGTAGGAATCATATTTTTTTGGTTCATATGGTTTACACTTTAAAAAATGGTTGTACTGATTTATAGCCACCCCAGAAAAGTATATCTTGATATTAGCAAATGTATTCTTTGTCTCTCTAAAAACTACATGGTACGTAATTGCTTTTTAGTTTGCATTTTGCTGATTGCTATTGAGTATCTTGTGAACATTGTGTTTATTCTTCAGTGAACTACCTATTTATATCCTTTGTCTAGTTTTCCTTTTTTTTTTCTGTTTCTTCCATTGGTAGTGTTATTTGTTTTATTTTTTCTTAATTCTTTGAATATTATAAATTATGTTTCTGTAAATGTATAATGATAAGATATTTACCATACATATTTAAATATATTTCTGTAAGTATCTAGAGATAACCCTTCATAAGACAAGATACTTTTACTTCTCTTTACTTCTTTCTCTCATTCCTCAAATTGTTTTCATCTGAGATTTTATTTTAGGATTTACTTATTTTTTTCAGATTTTTATTTATTGATTTGAGAGAAAGAGATTAAGAGAGAGAGAGAGAGAGAGAGAGAGAGACAGACAGACATCGACATCTATTTGTTGTTACACTTACTTCTGCATTCATTGGTTGATTCTTATATGTGCCCTGACCAGGGATCGAACCCACAACCTTGGCGTATTAGGAGGATGTACTAACCAACTGAATTCTCTGACCAGGGCATTACTTGATTTTTTTAAAGATTTACTATTTTTTGTGTTCCACTGATCTTTGTATCTTATTACTTCCTCTTGGAGTGGTTTTTCATTTTGCTGGAATGTGTTCTCTAATATTTTTTTCAGAGAAATTTCAAAAATAAAATTGTCCCATTCTTGCCTGGTGGAAAATCAGCCTGTATTTTTTTTCCCAGTGGTATTGACTGAGTATAAAGTTCTAGACTCAAAATAGCTTCTTAGGATTTTGCAGATTTTTCTTGTTTTCCAGTGTTGCTGATGAGATGCTTGAGGCCAAGCTGATGCTTATTTCTTGATAAGTAACCTCTGCTTTTCCTTCTGAAGCTTTTAAGAGTTTCTCCTAATCCATGTTATTTTTAAATTTTAGAACAATGAAATTAGGTGTGTTTGTGTTTAAGAATTTATTCTGGTCAAAATACAGCATACCCTTTTAGTACAGGTGTTCCTGTCTTTAGTTCTGGAAGAATTTTCTAATTTATTTAGATGAATGTTTCCACTTCTGGCTCCTCCCTTCATACCTCTCAATCTTTCTGTAATACTTTCCATCTGCTTGTCTTTTTGTGCTGCATTAAGGGAAAATTGGTTTCCTCACTACTTTACCCTTCAGCTATTTCTGCAGCTACTGAACTTTTCTCTTCCAACAGTCAGTTTTTAATTTCTGCAATCTCTAGTGATTGGTTATTATGATTGAAACGCCTTTTTCCACATTGGAGCTCACCATATCTCTACCATGTCACAGCTCCTAGCATGACTGATTTTCTCCTGACAAGTTCTCACTCATTGCTTCTACTTGGAAGTGGCTACAGCTGTTGTTGGATTCTGAGTCTATGGTGAGGAGGTAAGGGTGGAAAGTCTATTCCTTCTGGTGTTGGCTAATGACCCTGTGGCTTGGCCTCCTTCTGACTCTACTCTGTCCTACAGTCCACCCCTTTAGCCTTGGGTCAACTGAGAGCCTCCCTGTTTCATCTAATAACACATACTATGTATTCATTTAGAGCTGTACTGTTTTTGTTTAATCCCATTTCCCTGCTTTCTCTTGTCCAGAGGTTCCTTATAGTTTCTTATCCATCAACAGTATGCTTCCTTGTTTTTCTGGCTTTAATTTTTTTTTGCGGGGGACTAATTTCTAGAAATTTGAGATGAAAGGCAGATACTTCAAAGTAGGGCTTCGTTAACATGTGTTAATTTTCTTCATGATGGCTTCCAAAATTTTGTTCTTTTTCAAGTTAGATTGAGCAGTAAATTACACTAGACTTTTTTGGATTTAAATTCTGTCTCTGAAACTCCATGCTCAAGGATTCAGATGATCTGCTAATATCTTCAAGTTAGATCTTGTTTGCAACATGGATTCATGCTCAGCGGCTTTTCTTTTGTGTCCCACCCTTTTCAAGCTTTTAAAACATATCTGTTGTGTTTAATTAAGTCACAGTATGCTAAATTCTTCTTATTTCCACTTCTTGTGATCAAACTTTTCTCAAGAGTAACTCCTAAGAGTATGGTCTTATATGTTTTATTGTTGTAAACCAACAATTTGCCAATAACTATGGCCATTCAATTTAGTTAGCAACCAGTAATACTTTAAGTTCAATAACAAAGAGCTATTGGCAATTCATTCTTTATAAGGTAGGTTTTCTTTAAAAATGTCTCCTTTATTAAGGAGTACAAGTTGCCAGTCATAAAAATAGTCACAGGGATGTGAAGTAGAGCATAGGGAATATAGTTGATAGTACTCTAATAACTATGTATGGTGTTAGATGAATACTGGACTTATCAGGGTGATCACTTCAGAAGGTATATATAAATGGCTAATCATGACATTGTCCACCTGACAGTAATATAATATAGAATGTGAACTGTGATTAAAAACAAAATAAAAAAAATCTTCCCACTTTAGTATTTTATCATGTCAGTATTATATTGTGAACAAATTGTCAACATTTTATATGCAAACATGAATCCCCAGACTGCTTAACGTATGCTTTGAACATAATAGGGATTTGATTAATGTTTGCGGAATTGATAATTAATAATTGCATGAACATATTATATTAATGCTCAGATTGGACTGAAATTTTAATATAATGTTGCAGATATTTCATTTTAGTAAAGAGAACCTAAACATATATTTTTTTAGCCAAATTATACCATATTTTGTAGTTCTCTTTGAAATTTTTGTCGTCTTGCATTTTAAACTTTAATTCTGAAATTGTGTGTATTTTTTAAAATTTTGTTTTTCAATTACAGTTTGTGTTCAATCCTTTTTTGTATTACTTTCAGGTGTACAGCACAGTAGATAGATATTCATATAGGTTACAAATCATTGTTGCATTTCAAAAGGATCTTGTTTCTTCTTTTTCCTTCCTCCCTTAGTGATTAAGGAAGCATAACAGGTGGGGCTGGGAAGTTTGTGCAGTTCCCACCAGCAGCACAGTCAACATGGCTCACAATATTTTTCTAACAATCCCCTCTTGCCGTGAATTATGGTAAATGTATTCATGCCGTGAAACACATTGAGGTCTGTTTCTCCACAAGGTTCTTTTTAACCTTAGAAAAACTTTATTGACTGCAAGGCAATAAAATATGTTCATATAACATTTCCACATTATTCAGAAAAAACAGGTGCTGTGAGTGTTGTTTCTGAAGACAGAAACTGAGTCACACAGGTGCTAATGAAGGGAAGTTATTTATCATTCCACAAAAATGTCCCTGCTACTTCTTTTCATGTTTTTCAATGAAATTACTCATCACATAGCATATTTTAAATTTCTGTACTCAGTTTGATCTTCAGTAGTTAGTTTGCAAAAAGACTTTCACTTTAATTGTTTTATACTGTAATTATAATTCAAATCTCTGGAAGAGCGTTTCTTCAGGGAGTGTTAGTAGTGAATGAAATGCTCTGTTTTAACTAGATGGCAAATATATTTAAGAAAGTCTGTATTCCTCTGGGTTAGATCAAAACAATCCTTCAATGCATTTAACTAGTTAGCATGTCCAACAGTGAACATACGGTGGTAATTCAGGTAATGGTTGAAGGACTGTGAAAAAAGGAGACATGTAATATTTTCAACAATGAAGTTTTTTAAAAAATGGTAATATGCATAGTGAACAGAGTTACAAAATTTTGTATAACTTTTTTTTTTAAATATTGCAGTTTTTTTTTTAAACCATGGAGCATCTCAAAGAATTAAGATTATCAAAGAACACACTACACACTTTGGGGAAAGTTTGGTGGACTAGGTCAGTGGTCTGCAAACTCATTAGTCAACAGAGCCAAATATCAACAGTACAACGATTGAAATTTCTTTTGAGAGTCAAATTTTTTAAACTTACACTATATAGGTAGGTACATTGTTATTAACTTAATTAGGGTACTCCTAAGGCTTAGGAAGAGGCACACTCAAGGGGCCAAAAAGCCGCATGTGGCTCTAGAGCCGCAGTTTGCCGATCGTGGGACTAGATGATTACTCAGACCACTGTTGGTTTAAGAATAATAGTTGTAGAAACAGAAGCTTAGTGAACAATTGTTCAACATCCATTGTCTAAACTCTTGCTACTCCAAGTGTGGTCTGTGGAACAGAGAGTTTGTTAGAAATGTGGATTCTGAGGCCCCAACACAGACCTACTGGAAAAAAAACAACGTTTTTAACAAGATCTGCTGGTGACTCATGTGCACATTAAAGCTCTGGTCTAAAGAAAGTCAGCCTTTTTGCTAGATAGTTTATGATTTTCTGCTGAGGTCTACAGGCTGGTATGTTTTTCCTGAACACATCCAGGTCAACAGACACTGACACAGAGGTGTCTGTCTGCCTGGGTAGATGAACATCTCTTAGCTCCAGTGAGGTTTCTCAGAGTGCAGAGGACGCCATCTCTGAAGCTCAAATCAGGATCCCATTACGGTAGTGCTAGAAGCTGTTGGAAGCATTGCTGAGCTTTGCTCTGTTCTTGTGCCGATTTCAAATCTTATTAAGCCAGGAAGTAGTGCCTGGCAAATGGTTTATCCTGCCTTGGCTATTCATGCTTCCCAATTCATTTTTATTGTGCTAATTAAACCTCAAGTGATATTTCAAGTACAGATTGTTTTTTCCATTATTAACTCTTTGGCCAGCATATTAATGCTGTAGAATTAACGTGAGTCAGATGCTTACTCATTTGTGGAAGACTTTACATTTAAAAGATCTAGACTTGGCCAATTTTGCACAGATTCCCTTGGAAACTGCTATGACAGGGTGATACAATTTCTCTATAAATAAAGGAGACTCACTCTTCCTTCACAAATAGCATGTAATTATTTTTTTTTAATGAATCAAATTCCTAAATCATGGATATGTATTGGTATTTATGGTCTGTGCTAAAATGGATATATGCAGTCTGGGAGATAGTGTAGTATAGTTGTATAGATCCTGTGTTTTGGGTTCAAATCCCAGGACAAAGATACTTGGGCAACTTGAGATGTATTTGACTTTTTCAAACTTCATAGTCTGCATTAATTAAATAAGGGCAAAATACTTAACTTTAAGATTGGTTGTAAGGATTAAAATATACAAAAACTTAAAATATTAGAGAAGAATATATGGTTTAGTGAATGCCTATATAAATGCTATTATTGTTACTGTAATTAAACAAATATTTTTAGAACTGTTAGTTATATAAGCTTAGGTTTGAAGAAGAAAACCATAACAGATTTTATAGTGGAAATTAAGATTATGGCATAGGATTCTCTACTGAGAAACTCTTTATTTTTATCCTTTTCTGCTCAGAATTCCTAAACTATGAGATACATTTATAAAATGTAGAGAATTCCTCCCATAGGTTTGTATTTGAGGTACCAAGAGGGGTGTCCCCAAGCTCCATTGGTGTTTTCTGGCTGTGAAGAAGGTCAGACCTTAAAAACAAGCACCATGGCAGGCCCTGGCTCCATGGTCCCTCCAGCATCAGCAGATAAATTTGTAAGTACAAAGAAGATGGCAGAAGAGTCAACAAAGCACACAAGTTAATTGCAAGCTGGAAAGTAGTAACTGACTTAAAGGCTGAGAGTGCTATTTACCAAGTTGGCAATGGGAAAGGCAAGAAGAAGCGTGGTTTATGCTGCAGAACTACTACAAGGCTCAAGAAGTGGCAGTACAGGCAATGCCAAATACAGGGGGTTGGTTGAAAGTCTATTAAGAAGCAGTTAGTCCCATTTTTGTTCCATATATCCTAGGTGCCTGCACCTCTCCCTCCTCAGCATGTTTATTCTCTAAAGAGCATAAAATGCTGGTCACAGGATCTCCAGATAGAGTTGAGGCTGTGAAAACCATAAGAAAATGATGAATTTACATACCGAATATCGATATTTTCAGCCTTCTTCCTTTCCTAAGGAGAACAGGGAAAGAACATTTTTTGAATAATTTGACCAGTCCTTTTCCCAAACGATTTAATAATATTGACATCAGAGAGTACCCAGGAGGAGGCCAATGCTATTTTCCTACATGAAGCCAATAGTGAATAAATATGCAAATTCTTCTAATACCTCATTCTTACGAATGTATGAATGGACACGGATCACCAACTATTTGAGAAAATCTCATAATATAAAAGATACACACAATATGATCAAAGAGAGAAAGGAAAAAAATTACAAGAAACAAAGTTGATATGGAGAGAAAACAATTAAAAAGAAATGATCATTAATATCTCACAGAAATCAGAAGAGACATTGCACCTATAAAAGAAAAACAGGGTGCTATAAAAATAAATACCTGCCGAAACTGGTTTGGCTCAGTGGATAGAGCGTCGGCCTGCGGACTGGGGGTCCCGGGTTCGATTCCGGTCAAGGGCATGTACCTGGGTTGCGGGCACATCCCCAGTAGGAGATGTGCAGGAGGCAGCTGATCGATGTTTCTCTCTCATCGATGTTTCTAACTCTCTATCTCTCTCCCTTCCTCTCTGTAAAAAATCAATAAAATATTAAAAAAAAATAAATACCATTCACTATCAAAAGAATGAGCTTTGGAAAATAAATACATGGGACAGAGGAATGAAAACCCCAGAAGCAGGTTTGAAAGGTAAACCTGAGGAAATCTCCCGGTAAATAGAACAAATATACAAAAATATGGAACATAGGAAAAAAAGGATGAAAAAAAAATTGATGGTATATATAGAAGTTTCAACATCAACATTAGGAGATCTCAGTGGTGAGAAAGCATTGCATCGTAGTTGAGTTGGCATCTTTATTTTCCCTTCCTTAGTGGTACATATGACAGTGTTGTAGCCTATAATCACTGCTGACTTAAATTTGATAAAATGTAACTATTACATATGATGGTTCAGCTGTTTGTAGGGTTTATATTTTTATAATTAAACTTTACATCTAGACAGCCTAACTTCACAGCATATATAAGAGCGTGAAGACAGAGTATGTTGAATGTGCTGTGGGCATGTGGGGAGGGTTGGCCTTCTGTGTGAAAGTGAACCTTATCTTCCACAGCGATTGGTCAGTAGATAGTGTTAACACAGGGAAATCAAGAAGTAGCAACATAGGCATGGTATTTATCAATGTAGAGATCACGGTCAAAAAAGAACCATTAGGAGATGAAATGAGTGCCTATGGGGAATAGGAAATAATGCCACACGGGTGAGGTGAGACTACTGCTTATCACAAACTAGACTGAATGTTTTGCATAACAAGTTTTGTAGAACTATAGACTCTTCAAACTATGTGACTATATATTTTGATTTTAAAAATATATATAGTTTTTAAAAAGTGACCTAGATTATACCACTGACTTCAAGGAGATTTTTCACTTCATAAGCCCTTTTCTTATATCTTGCCTTGACAACTTCTTAATAAATTGGAAAGCTTAATTGTCATGGAATTTGTCACCAAATATTAGAACAAGAAGAAGTTAGAGCTCGGTCTTCTAAATGAACAGCTGAATTTTATAGAAATTTAAAGAAAACACGTGGCTAGAGGAAATGACTCACCCAAGGCCACACAGTGTGAGTCAGATTTAGGGTCGCGGGCTCCTGACTCCTGACTGAGAGTTCATTCCTATTAATTGCACTGCCTCTTGATCCTCATATTCACTTCATTGTCCTGTATAACTCAGAGGACTAGGGGCCTTTTGAAACCCCATGAAAGACACAACATTGCTCTCTATGAATGCTGACAGGAAGGAAGAGTTCTGAAGAGGTCACACCAGTCCCTGCAAGTCAGAACTTGTCGGGAAGTCCTCTGCTACTGGTGGGAATACCATGAGACATGCTGTATAAATCTTGTTTCAGTCTGGTGTTAGTAATAAAGAATAATGGCTTTGTCATTAAGGACTGCATCATAAGGGAAGGGTGTAGCATTGTGAAGCTCAGATGGGTCACAGAATGCTAGGTGGGTGGGTTAATTGCAATATAATGGCCATTGAAGAAGAATTGCCTTTTCTGACCTGTAGGTTACTCCTGAGTTAATCATGTGTCATAGCTCCGTGGGACACAGCTGTTGGGATGAATGCAGTCCCAAGCAGTTTCTGATACCAAGCAAGGGACTAGCTTGACTGGCAGGATCTGACATACTATTACATGCTCTGGGACCTGTCTTCATGTGAAAAATACTGTGATTCCTATATGGTTAAAAGCAATGTAAATACCTGATAGGTGTGATAGTTTAATGAAGTGACAGCCGCATCAATAAATGAAAGCTAGCATTTGAAATGTAAAAGTATTGAAATGATGCTCTCCTGAAATATTGAAAAATGTTTATAAGGTTCAAATTTTCATCAGATAAAGAGTACTTTCGGTTTTTCTACAAAAGAACTTTTCATTGGAATAAGGATCCATCTAACTTTTTTCATCATATCATAAATAGAATGACCAATTTTACCCATCATGTTTAACTGTGATTTACATAGCTTTGAAACATCGTAATACTGTGGTGGTTCAAGCTTCATGCCTTTGAAACATGCTTTGAAATTACATTTTCTTTCCATAGTTGCTGGGAGCCGGTCCATCCTTGCTGTTTCAAGGGACCTGGCATATATGGCATACTGTTCTTAATATGTTTGCTCACCTTCTTGGCACTATGTGTTTTACCCAAGGTCACCTCTCTGAGAAAGGTTGTTTCCCCGGGTAGGGATTTTCCCCTGAAGTTAGGGAGGGAATAAAACCCCTTAACTAAGTGCCAGGCGGGTAATTAATCACTTTAACTACGAACAATCACGCTTAAGCTACATAATCTTTACTCCCTGGAATGGAGATAAGAAACGCCCTAACCTTTGGAATAGAGATTGATAGGATTGGAATCAACTGGTATAAATACAGATGTAACAAGACAACAGCACACAGAACCTAGACACAGAACCTACACAGAACCTAGAGACAGAAGAACTTCACTGGAGAGAACATGGCAAAAGATCCTGGACAGAAACTGAAGACAGAACCTAGAGAAAGAACCTAGCAAGAGAACATGGCAAAAGATCCTGGACTGAACCTGACTACAGAAATTGGCAAGAGAACCTGACTAGAACCTGGTGACTGAACCTGGCTGAAGAACCTAGAGACAGAACCTGGCTACAGAACCTGGATAGAACATGGCAAGAGAACCTGACTAGAACCTGGTGACTGAACCTGGCTGGAGAACCTACAGAACCTGGCAATAGAACCAGGCAAGAGAACCCAACCATGCTGATCAACTGAACGCTGCCTCTGTGTCATTCCTTCTTCGCCGACTCCGTCCACACCTTTGGGGACCCCTGGACCTGCTGGGGTTGGACCCCAGCACATAGTTTGATTCTCTTTCAAAACAGAGGTCTGGTAGTAGGTTAGATTTATGAATTACTAAATTTAAAAATGGATTTATGCAAAATGTAGATGCCTTTCACTCTTTTGTTCTTGACTATAAAAAAGTGGAGGGAGCCTGGCCAGTGTTGATTAGTGGGTGAGCATCTATCTTTGAACCAGGTGGTCACAGTTCACTTCCCAGTCAGAGCACATACCCGGGTTATAGGTTTGATCCCCTGTAGGGGGCATGCAGGAGGCAGATGATCAGTGATTCTCTCTCATCATTGATGTTTCTATTTCTCTCTCCCTCTCCCTTCCTCTCTGAAATCAACAAAAATATATTTTTAAAAAGTGGAGGGAGGGAGATGGGGGAGCTAAGGTGGTCCCAGACAGATGCCTGTTTATGTGGAAAAAAAACCAGACTAGTAACTGTAGAACAGAAAAAAGAAGTAGAAGACATAGTTTTACAAACTAGAGTTGTTTTTTAAATAAAGTAATTCTGCAATATTATTTTTAAGAAATGAGTAAAATTTGCTTTCTAATCTAATTACTGCACATTCTTGGTTCACATTAAATCTGTAAAACTTACCAACCTGACTCTTTTTCAGATCAACATATATCAGTCTCAGGAAGTAAATAATAATTAATTTTAAAGCATGAAGAGTTTTCAATTTATTGCTGTGATTTTAATAATGTATTTAGTTGTATATGTCTCCATTTACTTCTCTTATTGCACAGGTTTGCCGTCAGCAAATTTGGCCGCGCCTAACCTCACTGTGGAGGAAGGGAAGTCTATCACATTATCTTGCAGTGTTGAGGGTGATCCAGTTCCGAGTTTGTACTGGGATGTCGGTAATCTGGTTTCCAAACATATGGTAAGACTCATCTTTGGTTCTGTGTTCATAGACTGATGAGAGTACCTCAGAACTTGAGGTTTTATTAACCTAGTGATGATCATTTAATATTTTATAGGAGCACATGAGGAATTGTTGGTGTATATTTACTTTCTATTTATTCTTAATTAACAAAGACTAATGCAGGTTTGCATTTTAGTTATGTAAACCCAATAGACTGGCGAGAGTCTATGTCTCTAGTGAGCTTTTTGTGTCATCATGAGCAAGGTGAGTGACTCCTTTTCCCTTGGAGGAAGGTAGGTAGGCGTTTCAGGATTAAATCAATTTCACATATTAAACAATTGCCATCTAGAGAAATAGAACAATGTCTGATTTACTCCTTTGCCTGTGCTTGATTAGGCTGGAAACCTTTTCTGATGTTATCAATTATTTTCTCTAATTAGGGGAAGAAACCCCAAATCTTGTCACTTTGGGACCAGTCCTAACAAAGATTATCTTTGTCTGTTAATTCATTTGTAGAATGAAACAAGCCACACACAGGGCTCCTTAAGGATAACTAACATTTCATCTGATGACAGTGGAAAGCAAATCTCTTGTGTGGCAGAAAATCTTGTAGGAGAAGATCAAGATTCTGTGAACCTCACTGTGCATTGTACGTAATCAGACCAGCATGTGTTTTTAATAGCAAATGATCGTGGACACCCCTACATATGTCGTTGGGGCACTCTGGGTGCTGCTTACGTGTGTTAAAAAAAGGTGTATGCCGTGTTCTGTGCATACTTAATTAAGAAATGTTATCAGCCTCATTCACTTGTTCTATTTCTGCTAATCTTTCTCGCTCATGCGCTGTCTTTCCCTTAAGCTTCTTTTCAATTTTAAGCTTGTCCTCTGTGCCTCCCCAGTCTTTATTTGATAGAACATATTTTGAGCTGGTTATCCTCCTCTTGTTTATAACTTTTAGCTTAAATTCTGATAAACCAGTTTCTAATTTCTTTTTCTTTATAAAAGCAATATAAAGCGTTAGAGTTCTGATACCTAAAGCATGGGGCTGGCTGTTCACAAACACCTACTTGTACTGTTGATACAATAAAACCTCATTAATTTGACATCAAGTTTCCATGAGAAGGTTGGAGGAGTCCTACTTCAGTTATTGAAAATTATTATCGCCTGCAAAAATCTTTTATTATTATATCTGTTTTAAATTTCTGTATACATGGAAACTAAGCTAGAGGATAGTGATACTTCTTAAGCATATGTACATTTTTCTCTAGTATTAATAAATAACATGACACATACCTTAACATTCCAGATTGTAATGCTCAGTGTGAATGTATATTCAGTAAAAATCACATATACTGTTTACATCATTGCAAATTCTGAGCTGGATGGTACAAATTAATGAACTTTTACTCTGAAAACAAAACAAAACAAAAAACAAACAAACATGATGTGTGGTGTGTGTATGCACAAATCCACACTGCACACATATAGACACTGGTTAATGTTCACTCATAGAGGACCTACAGTCTGTGGGGGTTGGAGTGAATGACTAAAATTACCAACCATAATCCTTTGTCACTGGCAGTATTACCACTATGCCCAGTAGACTCTGGACTTATAATTTCTAATCATTTTGACCTTCCTGAAAGCCTGAAGTCAGTGTTACCCCCAAACATATGCAACCAGCTTCCAACTTTATAGCCTTAAATCAACACCTCACCCAAAGCTCTTTTGAGCTTGGTGGAAGGAGTAAATGTGTCCTGGGAATGGGGTCTGGGGCCTGTGGGAGGAAGGTAAGTGTGGTTCCTACCCCACTGTGGTCCTGTGTTTGCAACACGGACCTCCAAATAAGGACATGGAAGTTCAAAATGTTCTCAGTTTGGGTTCATATCTATGTGGTAGCCATGGTATGAAGAATTAGCTTTATCTATCAAAGTTTAGATAAAGAGTAGGAGGAATAAGTGGTACAGAATATTAACAACTGAGCTCATCTTTGCAGGGACCTTGCTCAGAGTGTTTTAGTTATCACCCCCACCCCCTGCCCTTTCATGTCAGGAACCTATACATCCAGGAAGCTGGGCTTCTGGATTGGGCACCAGGAGACCTGGATTCTTGTTTCAGACCTGCCTCAATCAGTAACCTTGACCAATATACTTACCCTCATTGGACTTGGGTTTCTTCATCTGAGAAAGAATGCTATTAGGTCTCAAAAGTGTTTACAGTCCTTGAATGTATAATCAAAGTCAGATGACATTAAAATAAACTATGAGGGGTTTTTAATACCTTCACCTAAGACAGTGGTCGGCAAACTCATTAATCAACAGAGCCAAATATCAACAGGACAGCGATTGTAATTTCTTTTGAGAGCCAAATTTTTTAAATTTAAACTATATAGGTAGGTACATTGTTATTAACTTAATTAGGGTACTCCTAAGGCTTAGGAAGAGCCACACTCAAGGGGCCAAAGAGCCGCATGTGGCTCGCAAGCTGCAGTTTGCCGACCACTGACCTAGGATAATTACTGTTTAAATGAGCTACTTGATAATGTTTGTTTTCTGAAGCATAAAGTTCTTTATATTTAATGTTAAAATAGTCTCTAGTTTGTTTGTCCAGGTTTAGATAGGACTTCAGCTATTAGAAGGATCAAAACATTGACACAGCCCAAAAAAACCCCAACTGTATTATAAATAAATGTGATGCTTTTAAAGAGCATTTACTATTGACAATCAGTGAAATCAATCAGCATTGATAGGAACATTTGCAGCATTGATCTTTTTAAATAATTTAGGTGAGATTAGGACTGTAGGCAAGATTTCCAGTCTTTTTTTTTTTTTTTTTGTATTTATTATGAAGTACTGCAATAGTGACCTTCAATGTTTTGATGATCAATCTATATAACATCAAGGCATATAAACCCAAGTCAACTTCAGTTGAACCCTTTCTGCAGTCAGAAGTCTCTAGGATCTGTTTGGAGCAGGTTCCCACACTGAATAGATGTGAAAATGACTGTGATGCATGGGTCTTCAGCTGAGCAGGGGCAGGAGTCTCTCTGAAGCTCTCTGTAGGGAGTTAAATCAACCTTGATAAGGATAGAAAATATTGATGGATTCCAAGGTTGCAGGTCATATGCCTTCTTAAACCAAACAATGGTTGAATAAAATCCCCTATTGATGACACAGAAATCTGGAATGGGGAAAAACTTGAGCTTTCTGATGCTATTAACTCTCTCTTTTTTAATTTAGTTGCTCCAACTATCACATTTCTCGAATCTCCAACCTCAGACCACCACTGGTGCATTCCATTCACTGTGAAAGGCAACCCCAAGCCCGCGCTTCAGTGGTTCTATAACCGGGCAATACTGAATGAGTCCAAATACATCTGTACTAAAATCCATGTTACCAACCACACGGAGTACCACGGCTGCCTCCAGCTGGATAATCCCACTCACATGAACAATGGGGACTACAGGTTAGTCGCCAAGAACGAGTATGGGAAGGATGAGAAACAGATTTCTGCTCACTTCATGGGCTGGCCTGGCGATGACGGTGAGTACCTGATACTTTTGCATCTGGAGAGAGGCTGGGGTCTGCCATTCAACTATGGACAAAATCGTGTACAACAACACCCCCTCCCTTAACCCAGGGGCTTATATCATCATTATTTAGTCTCATCATTTTGAACTACCTGGTCGTTCTCATGGGTCTGTAAAAGACCCGCAGCTTCATCCTGTGGGTCTTTATTCCGGGATGCAGGGTGAAGCAGCAGTAGCTACACAGGAGACTTGCTTCCTATGGCGAGTATAGAGTTCAAAAAGACAACTAGAAATGTGCAAGGCTTCTTAAGGCCTACGTTCAGGACTGGCGCATGGTCTCTTCAGCCTATATGCCCTTGGTCAAAGCAAGTCCCAGGGCCAAAGCCCAGTCCAGGGGTAGGGACTCCTATTTCTCTCAAGAAGGTGATGGTGGGGATGAATAAGTTTGAACAATGATCTGATATACACATTATTTTTATCCCAGCTGCTTAATGAGATTTTGTAGTGACAGTGGCAAAACCATGAGCAGAAGGAACATGTTTGGTTGGCTCCTGAACAAATTAAGATGTATTTTCTAGCCCCTTAGCCACTTGGAACTCAGGATCCTACTTTCTGATCCATAGATGAGAAACCAGTGCCTTGGCATGTTTTGCTTACCTGAACTGACTGAGTTGAGGCCTTTTTTTGATCAGGTCCTGAATTGTTTTTCTAGGACTGGTGATAGTTTTCGTCTGACCAGTGGCTTGGGTTGGGAAAAGGGTGGCTGGCATCAGGAGTCTGTTCTGGGGCCAGCAGCAGGATCTTAGTGTGAGCCCCGATAACAGCAAGGGTAGTTGTCATGTCTTTACCTGCTTCAGAGGAGTATTCTTGCTTGCTTGGTGTTGCTGCCCAGAGACCTGTCGCTGTTGTGGAGGCTGAGGCTTGTGTTTGGATATTGGGACCTGTACATGAGTTGAATTCTTCACCATAATAGTTTTGAGTTAATCGAAGCCACACAAAGATGGCTTGGCAGAAGGAAGGGAAAATAGAAACTTGGAGGCCCATGAGACAGGGGCTGCTTGGGAAGCATAAACTCCTGTGGCTCGCAGGGCAGCCCCATGGACAAAGGTGATGTATGCGAAGCCACCTTCAACAAACATTAAATGAGAATGTCATAATTCTCAATCATAATAAATGTTCCCATTATCCTGGAATTTATTCCATGGCTAGGTAATGCACAAGCTTCCTTAGTGTTTAAACTGTGATTTGAATTCTATAAGTTTGATTTACAAGCATCCTTTCAGGAGTGTATAAAACACACAATGTTTGGATGCCTTACCCAGACAGCTCTGGCAGGGGCCATTCCCATTAATTCTTCCTCTCAATTGAGTTTAGCTGTTTGGCTACATTTGCTGTAGTAAATCTCTAGATTACTTTGTTGTTTTTTTTCTTGTATGTTACAGGGATTACAGCTTCATAGGTTAAACCAGGGACTCTGCTTTGGGACAACTGCTTTTGGTTTGTTCTTAAGTAAACTTTTTATTTGTGAATAATTTTAGATCTACAGAAAAGTTGCAGACAGTAGAGAGAGTTCCCAGCTACCTTGTACCCAGTCTTTGCTATCGTTGACATCTTGCATCACTGCAATACATCTGCTAAAACGAAGAAACTGACACTGTTATATTACTGTTAACTAAACTGCAGACTTTATTTGAATTTCGCCAACTGCTTTTTGAAACTGTTGGAGATGAATTTGTGCAGGGTGAAGGTCAGACGTTTAAAAGTTTTAGAAGTGGCTTGTGTGCTTTGATATATGCACAGTTCTGTCCATGTAAAGCCAGCAGCTTCTATTTTAGGTGGGATTTTGATGTATTTTGTTTTGAATGCTTCTGTATGGTGCCAGTGTTTGAGAGAGCTTACCTCCTCTTATCCATGTGGCCTCATTTTTATCAATTATTTCTGTTTGTTTTAACTCAGCTAGTGATAGGAGAATTGTTTTCTGGCACAAGACTAGCTTGGAGTTTCTCAAATATCTTCTTTAAGAGAAATAACCATTTATTTATCAAAAATAAAAATTCAGCTCAATATTATAAATGTCTTTAAAATGTAAATATCTGCTTTTAGAAAAAAATGATTTTGTTTTTTCTCTTTAAGTATTTACTCAAGACCCAGCTCTCAAGGAGTAATAAATGAAAGTGGAAATGAAAGAGACTTGGCCCAGAGTGACAGTGGATATAAATGGCCCTCGTGGGCCATACACCAGTGTGACCAATTATAGCTGACCTCACTTGGCTTGTGTGATAGCATCTTTGTGGGTATTTACAAGATTTGTAGCCAGAGCATACAGATAATGGCTTTGCATAGAATGGATTCCTTTCCCTCTCCTCCCCATTTAAAATGAAAGAAAAATAAATAGCAAATATATGCAATTCATTTCCCTGCTGGTCTAAAAGGTACATTCCAAGTTAAGGACAACAGGTCAAGTTTGAGTTTATATTTGTTCCATATTTCTGCTGTCATCATATAGTAACTGATGAAGTTTAGCTTTTGCAAATATTTCTGATAAAATGTTTTAGTTATATTTTCTCAGTTGTTTTGATGAGATCCCTTCTTTTAAACATTGTGAGTTTCCTGGCTTACAAGGAAGCTGGCAGCCTGGGATCATAGTGGAGTGGGTTTGCATGTCCACACAGAGCAGGAGAGTTAACATGACAGCACTGCTGTCCTCAGTGTGTGTCCCTCTTCAGCTCAGAACCAAGATTTTTATGGGATGGTTACCTGCCTTAGGAATTCATTCTCTATTTGGAGCTAGGTGATGAAGCACGTTGGAAGAAATTTAAACAGAAATAAAATCAAAAAGTCCCTAAAACAGAAATGGGCGAGCATGGAAGAGAACAGACTGGTTGGAAGTAGTTACATTCCTGATGGCCTTGACTTTCGAGTGGCGTGGAAATACTGGACATAGTGCCCCACAGAACCTGGGGGAAGCCACTGGGAGAACTGGCCAGGCATCCATACTGACTCCTCTTGGATACCAATAGTAATAATGATAAAAATATAGAATAATTGGTGCACTGAGATGCATTTGAATTGGGTTTGGCAAGAAGTAGGATGAATTTAATGCATGGCTTAAGGAGGCTTGGGAGAGTGAATTAAAATGTAGAAAGAGCAGTGCAGGCACACGTAGAAAGCGTGGAGCTATCTGAAAATTCTCCTAAGATTCTGCTGGATCCTATTTAGCTTACGGGCCAAAAATAAGCCTGTCTGAGGTGAAATTGATCCACTATGTGGCTGTCATTGGAATTCAATCCCCCATATAGAAAAATCCTCTTCATGACATGAAAGTGTGTGTGTGTGTAGGCTACGTGGAGGTTAGAACTGGTGAGGGTGTCTTTTAAGTAGAATTTCAAACAAAAATTAATGGCACGATGCTTGTGAATGTCATGAGAGAGAATCCTGAAGACTTTGCTAGTATCTTCTAATCAGCACACCTTTCCAAGGTCAGATAGCTCTATGAACCTGAACACGTTGATTGTTTAAGAGTACAGTTTTCTATGGAAATCATTACCTGAGTGACTAAACATTTAGACTTGGGACAAACCTAGTCAGGGCACTAGTTGATAAAATACCTTGGATTGAAGCGTCCCAGTCTTTAGGCAGCACATACAGAGTGTCTCCATGGCCCACTCATTCAGGAAGAATGTCACAGCTCCGGAATGCTCATTCACACACGCAGTGGGAGTTAGTGACTTATGCTTCCTAATTCGGGAGCTGTTGTTTCCTATGCAAAATTCGCGTCAGGAACAAACTATAAATACTGGAAGAGTTTTCCCCACAGCTTCTTCTTCGTGCTGTTTTATCAAGAGATTCATGACGTCTGGATGAACTAGAGCACTTAGAATTACCCTCAAACTGGCAGATTTAGATCTGGTGTACTGAGGCCAAAGAATGTAGAGAAAGGAAATTCCTCCAAATGTATAGCATTGAGAAAATAACCCTTTCCAATCTGCCACTGGCCCCTCAGGCCATTTGTCAGTTCCCATTTCTTGTCCTGGGAGTGAAAGGGAAGTTCTACCTGCCTTTCTGCCTTAAATAACTGTGAAGTCTGATTCGGCCATAAACCCATACTAATCATGATAATTAAGATTTATACTTAAATAGCTCTTTATGTCTCAAGAGTACTAATGTTAATTAATTATGCTTCCCAAAACTCCCAAGGACTTGCCAGAGCCAATGCTATTATCCGCTCCCGTCATGGGGAAGACTCCTTTGTACAGGAAAAGTGAGCAGACTCGCTCCCCATGCTGCCTACATTCATGGCTCAGCCAGAAATGAAACCCAGACATCTGAACCCCCAATGTTTTCGGGCCTTGAGTTCAGCCTGCCATTCAGAAAGGGAAGAGGAGAGGGATCTGGAATCAAAAGGCGAACCCCTATGAGCTAGAAAACACTGTTGACAAAGGCCAGTTCGTTTGAAAAGACCAGGCCTTTTGCTATGGCTTTATCATACGGCATTCTTTGAAATACTTTTCAAGATCACACTAGAGAGAATCTCAAAATAGAATTTAAAGAAAAGTCTTTTCTTTTTCTTTCTCTCTCTTTTATTTTTTTTTTTAGGGCATTAGAGAGAGACTAAAAGCTTAAAGGAGAGAAACAGATGTGTTTTCTGGCCTCCACCATTATTTTTAACTTTGCAACAGAATGGAACGGGAACCCTACTGTCAGGCTATCTATCTTCCCACAAATTTCTTTATTCCTACAAATGTTTTTTTTTTCCCTTTAACTGTACAGTCTTACAGTTAAAAGTCATAAAGATTTACTCATGAAGATTTACATAAAGTTATAAGATTTACTCATGAGCAATACCTGAGATTAGAAGATGGAAATCAAAAAATCCTCATTTAAGTCATTTAGCATCAAATTATGAGGATGATGAGGTGCTCTGGTTTGATATTATTTGGGGGGGGGGATGGGAAGGTGATTTTGTGGACCATGTTTAGAGGCCTAAATGCCCCGCAGGTCCTCTCTTGGGGGTGCAGACATTGCAGGTTTAATACCGAGCTTGTTGGGAGTGCACGTGTGACTGTGATACAGTCTCCATTGTTCTTTTCCCAGGAGTGCTTCAGGCTGAACTCGGGCCCTGTTAGTCTTCCTCCTGTAGTTCTAGGCAACATGCCTTCGGTAAGAACCTAAGTACAAATGAGTATAGCACCTGGAGACACTCAAAAAATCCTTCAGAAATTAGAACTTGAACATCAGACAGGCAAACATTCCTGCTTGGCACGCATATTCTTTGGGTTGGAAAACAGTTGTAGCTTCTGCCTGTGAGTGAGCTGTGGAGGGAGAATGTGGTCTGCGGCTTGTTTGGAATGCCAGTGGAATGGAATGGAGTTTCTAGATTCCCATATTCTATTCCAGAGATTCCCAAAAAGAAGCTTTCTGGCTTGATGCCACCTCCTGCTGCCTAGATTTGAGGTTTGTTATGCAATGAGAGCTACTAGGATAGGACTCAAGGAAGCCTAACCCTTCTCAAATCCCCACTGCAGGTGCATAACTCAAGTCCGATGTTGCTCATTCATCTTTCATTCATTCTCTTCCTGTTGGCTTTCCCCCTCGGAGCTACTCATTGCCTTACCTCAGTCACCTTTTAGTCCTGAATATCACCAACAGGGGTTTCTATTGTTAGCATATAACAACATATGATGGACATATTTAAACTAAATAAAAGAAACCAGGTAGAAATTAGACTTAAAAATGGCAGGATATTTTCAGAATTTGACCATTGCCAGAGGTCAAAGAGGAAAGTGGTGATTGTTTCCTGTGTCTGCATTTAAAGTGATGTTAATAACCACCTCACTATGGGAATGTAAACATCCTGGGAGGTTCGCTTGACTAAGCAATTGCCAGAAGCAAAATCCTATGCTTGATGAGCTGGAGTCAGCTGGAGTAATGTGACCCTTCTTCTGCATAAATGCTAGGTCTGGGCACCCTCCATGTGCCAGGCCTCCCAAACCTTTGTACCTGGAGAGGCATTTCTTTATTGTGACAAGTAGGTCCTCATCAGACATAGTACAGTATGCTAGGGAGGGAAAATAAAGCAACAAAAAAACCCCCCATCATTGTTCCTCCCACGTTGTCTCTCCGTGAGTTTCATAATCTTGCATTAAATTTGGCTATTCCTGAGGACAAAAGGAAAGTGACAGTACATCTCATACATCTAGGATGATGAAGTCAGAAAAATGTGCTTTCTAGAAATTTTAGACATCGCCCGATGGCTTTGCGATTAAACTTGGTAGGAAAGGCATGCAGCGATAGGCGTCAGAAGCCTGGACAAGAGCCTGTGTTACAGGTTATAGGCTAACTTGTGTACTTTTGATCCCACCCCCAAATCCCACTTTTCTGTAACCTGACGTTTGCTCCATTGAATTGATTCGATGTTTTGGATTTCCCGGGAGCTTTGTGTGAGGAATGTGTCTGGGTGCTCCCTTTCTGTGATGAGGCTGATGGCACCTGTCAGTCATTTCCCCTGAGGCCCTGCCAATGTGCGGCTTAGATAAATCTGCTTCAAATCCTCATGATGTCTTTTGACTTTCTTATGGAATTATACCTGTAAAAGTGGGTGGTGACTGGGTGGGGGGTCTCTGAGGGCACGAGAGCAGGTCAGGTGACCAGTAGTCCCAGTTTTAGCACTAGGAGCCCTATGCCCAGGGAAAGCCCTCATTCCTGGACAAACTGCAAGGATTTGCCTGGAACCATTCCCAGTTTTAAAACTTTGAGTCCAATGTCTCAGGAATCCCCTTGGCCTCTGGCAATCTGGGATGGTGGGTCACCCTAGTACAAAAGGAGGTTCTCATATTTATATCCAAATACTTAAAAATATAAATCAAATTAATGAGTTAAGTAAAATAGGTGATATCCTCCTCCAAACATGCTTGTAATGATCTGGAAGGCTGGGTTTGAGGATCGGATTGTCAGACTCTCAGAGTTCCGTGCTAGAACATAGTGGTTTTGGGAGAGGTGGTCCCTGTCCAGGGCTCCTGTCCCGTGCCTCCAACTATTCACAAGACATATATGAGATGTAGTGAGTGAGCATGTGGACACCCCAGCCCATCTATCTTGGCTCAGTCCTCACCCCTCCCTTGGGTCTTGGGTCACAGGGTGCTCATACTAATGGTGTGGCCACCCGTGTGTTTGGGGCCTGTGAGGAGGGAGTTCTAGGTTGTGGGCACCTGGAGTGAGGTCTAGAAGTGAAGAGTGGACTCCGGTGGGCAGGTCCCCTTGCAGATTCAATATACCTTGTTCAAGGAGTAGGGGACCAGAGTGGGATTCTTTAAAGTAATAGATTACTGAGAAGTTCAAAGAATGATTTGCTGACTTGGGGTTATAGGACCTTTCCTTCAGCAGGAGTAGGAAATTCTCACAGTGAGGGGACACCATTTGGTCCATGAAGTTTGCAAAGGGAAAGGACTTTAGCAGATGGGTGTGTGCCTGGCGAATGAAGTTGCCAGGGCTGCCGCTGGGATTGCCTGTTGCTTTATTCACTGAATTATCTCTCAAAGTGCAGGGTAGTTTCAAGACCCTTCTCTGGAATGCCACATCAGGTACAAATAATTCTGACAGTACATATGGACATATTGCAACTCAAAACTTAAAAATGGTATTTGGGATAATAAAACTCAAAATACCACTGAAAATTCCTGGAATCAATAATTGTGCATGAATTGACACAGGGCCATCTCAAATCCTGCACAGGTGTGCACTGCGTAATTTCAGACGGTGCCTTTCACATAGACGAGGCTGAATAGTGCCCCCTAGAGTTGTACAAAGTGTGGACTGCACGGCAGTACATAACATCCCTGAATCAAAGTGCACAATCATCTACTTAATTTTTCCCTTGCTAAAATGGATGTTCTTCTAGTTGAACTGTGTTAAAAAATTTATTTTAAACAGGGCCACTTTTATTTGTTTCTTCATTTAGGCTAACCTTAATTATTCACTAGGGAGTACATGAACAGAAAATTGGCTCATTTCACTTTATTTTAAATAATATTTTTCTGCTAAAGCTTCAAAAGAGATATGAGAACTAAGTAAGCTTTATGATTTACAAGTTTTACTTTTTCACATGATAAGTGAAGACTAAAAGCATAGGAAGTAGCTTTGGAAATTCATTTAATAATCACTTAAATGTTATATCAAAGTATAAGTTTATTTCCAAGTAGGCTTTCATCTAGAGGCCCAGTAAGTTCTGAATGGAAAGTAGGAAATATTTTTGTCACCAGTTCTTATTGACAGTGACTTTTACAAAATGTTTTTGCAAAATTCTCATAGGAATATTTTAAGACAATATTCTGATCATCTCAGTGAATACAGTCATTCAAAAAATTAAGTGGGTATACTTTTGCACTTCTCTTTACATATTAATTTATAATCTCATACATAAACTATTTCAATAGAGAAAGTACATTTATTTTGTGTGTGTGTGTGTTGTGTCAGGGCAAAAACAATAAAAAGAGGGAAGGGCTTATTCAGCCTTGGCAAGCTCCTGAAGACCAAGCAGTGAACAAAGCAATTTTGTTCAAATTGCTTTAGATATTGTTATATAGGCCGATTAATAATGTATTCACAAATGCAAATGGACCTGCCAAAGGCATAGTTTGAAAGGAACCCCCCCAATCAACCTAGAATCACAACGTGGTACAGAAATGGTCTGTCTTTGGAATACAAATTGCAACTAAAATAGCCAACTATATAATAGAAACAGTAAAAAAAAAAATTGGTCTTAAGTCATTAATTGCTGAAGTTTTTCCAGCTAAAGTGATTTGTGATTTCTCTTGATTTTTGTTTTCTTTTTTAGAGGGGTGGAGGTTGTGGGCCTGAGAGGGGAGCAGAGTTAACATAAAGTAAACAGAATTTCAGATTTTATTTACCTGTCCTATAAAACAATTTATTCAGTCATAAAATCTTCAATAAATATTTGGCTCATTTTAGTCGGAATAAGTTAGTTTTTTAAACTCTGAATGCATACTTACAATTTTTTGCTTTGTTTTGTTTTTTTAGGTGCAGACCCAAATTATCCCGACGTAATTTATGAAGGTAGCTATCACATTGTCTTTATTTTGTATTTTTTCAAAATGTTTGTCTAGCATGAAATAAATCAGCTAACAGAAAACCTTTAAGTGCAGTTAAATATACATTTCAGGTAATACATAGCCCAAAATAATACTTCTAATAAAATTGTTCTCTCTATATATATTTATTCTCACTCAAGGACATGCTTAGAGAGAGGAAGGGAGAGAGAGAAGGAGAGAGAGAGTGAAACATTATCATTGCTTCTTGTATGTGTAGGATTAAACCTGCAGCCCAGGCATGTGCCTTGACCAGGTATCGAACCGACAACCCTTTGGTGCACAGGATGACACTAAACCAAATGAGCCATTCCGGCCCGGCAAAATCATTCAATATTGATGACCATTTTCCCTTGATATTTACAGTGCCTGTAAATAGCATTTTCTCTCTCATGCTCTATTCTTGGAAGTAGTAAATCCATTCTGCTGCAACAATTTGTTTCCATAATTGGGAACTAATTGCCTGTTTAAAAGCCATGGCTACCAAGAAAACGGCGGTGTATCGGTTTCTAGTTATGACAGTAAACCCAATTCAAAATTACATTTCTTATATAATAAGGAAGTTTGGCATGTTTTAGGGTGGATTAAACCAGCAGCTTAATCATGTCATCAGGGACCCAAGTTTTTTTCATCTCTACCCCTCCTCTGCCCATTGTTCTGCCTTCACCAATGCCCACCCACCCCCTCCCCCCACTCTAGTGCATTATTAGCTGAGGCCAACAAAGGGGCTATGGTTGTTCACACTGATCTGAGAAAAGGGAGAGTTTCTGAAAGGGTTCCAGAAGGAAGGTAATTTTCCCAGAAACCTCCATCTGATCCTCCTTGTATTGGATTTAAGACCCAGTTGGGTCTTGAACCATTTTTGCCTCCCTGACTGATAAGCAGGATGGATTACCCCTTGACTGAACCACCCCTGGAGTTTAGATTAGTTTCCCTGGAGGATGTGCTTGAATCCCTTGAATAAAATGGGGTTCTTTTAGGAATGTGGGAGGGGGAAACCTAAAGGTACAGTATATTAACTTTTAACCAAACATCTCATCTGTACTTTGCCATTTTAGTCAAATGCCAAAGAAGTTTTGCTAAGTATGAAAATCCATCTTTCACAGATTTTCAAACCACCTTCATGACCAGGAGGCCTCTGTTTGGGGAAGTGCAGGCTAAATTTTAAGACTTGGCTTGAAGTTTGAGATTGAGTCAAAGTTAGACTGATTAAAATATTATATTTATACATTTATTTTATAAAATATTTTTCTTTAATTTTTTATTTTTATGTACACACTGATATTTTTTTTCTAGACATGATTCTGTATGCTAATTTTAACTAGGAGATTATATTTTCTTTACTTGCTTTATACATGTTAAGCTACAATTCCTTCATGCTCTGGTTTGGATGATTTTGTGCATGTGATTTGTTTATTTTTGTTTTTACTTATCTTGATATGGTTTAAAGGAAGAATATCTCAAATTGTATCACAGAGAAATACGTTTTCATTGTGATTTAACATTTTAAAATTATGCTTTGGACTCCTTTCCAGTAATTTCAAGACTTAATGTCATCTTTCCATTGGCCTCAAATAGCACTTTGTCTTTGGGTCAAAATGTCATGATATTAAACTATAGATATTTTAATGATTTAGTTTTGCCATGAGTGGCTGGGTATGATATGAAGAGGTAAAAATAAGCAAGTAAATGATATCTCTTAGTGTTTGAAATTGAATTTTAATACATTCAAAATGGAAATGGTGAGGATATAGTTTTGCAGTCAAAAACAAAACAGCAGGCAGATAGAAAATAGATGCTTTTTCTGTTACTTTCATTCAAATTCAAAGGAACACTGCTAATAAAAATATAATTTAAATTGGTTACTCCAAGGCTTGCATAGAAATTCTACCAAGAGAGTTTAGCTGGGGCTGACTTAATGAGGTTGTTTATTCAGGATGCAAATTGAAGGCACCATATCTACTTAGAAAAAAAATACAAAATATTTATACAGAACATTGTCTGCATTATGTTTACAAAATTTTCTGACTTTTATATGCAATATTGCTAATAAAACTTTGGCTCACACAAAAAAAATCAGTCATTAATTTTCTAAAATTGATTCAGAAGATGGCAACCACATTTGAGACATGTTGATGTGATAATGCATCCTTACAATTCTAAAGATTGTGTTGGCACAGCTCCCTGTCTATTAATTCTGAAACAGAAATATTAATGATTCATAACACTTCAAAAAAGTTCATGTGTGTGCCCAAGTTCCCTATCAGTTTGATTTCATATTTCATCTCTAGTGGCTGCTTCTTACCCAAATAGGATGCATCTGCCTTAGAATCAGGGCTGCTGATTTCCAGTCTTATTCAGGTCTAGGCTCTGTTACTTTCTTGCCAGTTGACCTTAGAGTAGTCAATGAACATTTTTCATTTGCAAAACTGACGGTTAGACTTGGTCTTTAAAGATTCTTCCAGGTCTACAAATCTGTGACTCATAGATGATTGATTCTTTTTCGTATTTATGTCAAGTGCTTAATCAGAAAAGGCATAATAGTATATATTTATGTGCAAAGAAACACCCCAAACGAGGTTTAGAATTTGACCACCAAAACAAGGGCGCAGAGATCTGGGTTGAGTATGAAGTTGACGGTGTGCAGTCCCAGTGTTGCAATGGATTTAACCCAGCAGCCAGGTCCTGTTCCTCCCCAGCCAGGCTGTCAGTGGTTTGGAATTTTTTGATCTGTCTGGTTTTGTTTTGGGTCATACTGTGGCTTCGTGTTTGTTGATAGCTTAATGACAACTTCACTATTCTGTCTCTTTCCCTTTTCTCCAATTTAAGATTATGGGACTGCAGCGAATGACATCGGGGACACCACGAACAGAAGTAACGAGATTCCTTCCACAGATGTTGCTGACAAAGCCGGGCGGGAGCACCTCTCGGTGAGTGGGCTAGATGGTTGTTTCCTAGGCTGGTTCTGAGCACGTTGGATGCTTACTGTTGGAGGTAGCTAGCATATTGTCTTTATTTTGAATGTTTTAAAAATGTTTGTCTAACATGAAATACATCAAATAAAAGAAGACTTTTGGAGTTGCTTCAAGGCAAGCCTTTCAACAAGACCTTTTTTATTGTTCTCATGTAAACAGGGCATTGACGTTTGGAGGGTTTAATAGCAAGGTTTAAGAGAAGTGGTAAAGGTAGCCCCTGAATTATTGCTAGTGGTTCCTGTTTTAAATATCTGTCCTTTAAAAAGTTATTATTAGAAGAGCAAGAAAGCAGCTTTCTTGTACAGGCACATATATAATTATTTCTGCCTTCCACACCTCCACACTGATCTTAAATATTTTAATAAATGTTTCAGTGCGTACCACATGTAAGGATATATATGTGGTCCTTTTTTTTTTTTTTTTGAGCTTAAAGTTTAGGCAGTGGCCTGAGATGTGAATCCTAGCACCTCACACAAATAGAGGTGGAGCTATGTGGTGCGAGAAATAGAAGTAGAGGGGCTGGCACTCTGTTCCTTCCTGCTGGGAGAGCCAGGAGTCTTTGAGGACAGGTGGCATTCTCCATGGCCAGTGCAGGATGCCTGGGATTTGGACATAGAAGAACAGAAGGGAAGGGATTTGGGGGTGTGAACAGGAGCCTGCAGACTAGAAAACAGTGGTGATTGGAAAGTAAGGCAGGTGAAGGGTGGCAGTTGGAGGCAAGGTTGGAGAAGTTGGCTGTGCCAGGTGATGAGGATTTGAAACACAGTGCCAGGTGGTTAGATTTATTGCACAGTGAGGCAGCGAAAGGGGCTTGTGAGAGTCCCAAGATCACAGGGCTTCAGGGTTCTGGGCCGGGGTGATCTGTCAGCTGCTCAGGTAAAAACCCAGCAAATTTCCTCCATTTTCCCCTTTTCTTCACTTGTTGTGTGAACCCAGTTGCACGTCCTGTGAACTCTGTATCCTTATAAACTCCAAATATCTCCCCATGTCCACTGCCACAGCTGCAGGCTAACTTGGGGGAAGGGGTGGCAAACTGAGGCCTGCAGGCCAGCTTCTGGCTCAGGACCTGTTTCTGTGAGGTCTGCAGGCTAAGAATAGTTTCTATATTGTTAAGTGGTCTGAAAAAAATCAAAAGGATGATTTGTAACATGAAAATTTTATGAAATTCAAATATCTGTTCATAAATAAAATTTGCTTGGAAAGTAGTCATGTTATTTGCATATTGTCTGTGGCCACTTTTGTGCTGTGTTAGAATGCCAGGTGTAGTTGTAGGCCTGCAAAGCTGGAAATGTTTACTGTTTGGTCCTTTACAGAGAGAGTTTGCCACCATTGCTCATTCCTAGGTGACTGCCATGCCTTCTACCTTCCCCACTCTCCCACTCTTGTCATCTTCCTGTCTCCACACAGCAACCTGAGTGACCTTTGAAAAGCACAAAGGTCACTCATTCTCAGAGTCTTCCCAATACATTGTAAAAAACTTATGTTATAAAAGCCCAAATCCTCACAGTGGCTAACATGGCCTCTACATACCTTGTTGGTCTCTGTCTGACTTCATTTCCCACATCTCCTCACTGCTTACCACTTGCCTTTAAAAATTTTTTTTATGGATTTCAGAGAAGGAGAAAGAGAGAGATATAGAAACATCAATGATGAGAGAGTATCATTGATCGGCTGCCTTCTGCACACTCCACACTGGGGATCTAGCCCTCAACCCAGGCATATGCCCTGACCAGGAATTGAACCGTGACCTCCTGGTTCATGGGTGGATGCTCAACCACTGAGCAACACCAGCTGGGCACCACCTGTCTTTTAAAAATAATCTCTTGCATGCTCCAGGTTTTCTCTTGCCTCACAGCCTTAACATTTGCTGTCCCCTCTATAAAGCATGCATTTCCTGAAAGTCACCACATGGCTTTATCTAGGGTGGCCAGCAGGCAGCCATTTCCCTATGTAGTTATTATTGTCTGTAATTACCTTGCTTGCTTATTTGTTTGCTTGTTTATGTCTTTTCCCTTTCACTAGTTTCTTTAGTAAGATTCTCAGTAGGCAACATGGTCAGTATTTTTCATAGCTGTATCCCTAGTCACTAGAATAATTCCTGGTACCAAGAAGGTACTCAATGAAAATTAGGCTGATTAGATTCATGTGAATACAATAGACTGGGTTGCCAATCAGAGAGATTGGAAGTGGGGTGATAAGTTAGGGGTCTGGTACAGTAATACAAAGATAGTGTGATGTGTATTTAAACCAGGGCTATGGCAGAGAGAATGGGAGGCTCAAAATATGCACACCCAGTCTATGGAGACACACACACACACACACACACACACACACACACACACACATTTCCACTGATGACTCTATGCATTACATTGAAACAGCAGGACAAATGCTGTGATCAGTCAACTGTAGAATGCTTTCAACTTCTGCCTTGTGCAGTCATTTCAGTTTTTATTCTAGCTCCCAACCACTTAATGTTTTTGATTTGAGAAAATTGTTTGTGTCCATAGGAATTTGAGAGTATGTGTTAAGTCCACAGGTGTGTAGGTATTCCAGTTACTAAAAATGATGTTAACTGCAGTTTTCTCTTTTGAATCCAAATGATAAATTTAAGCTCCTCACTGGCATGTCTCAGTGATATTTGAACTGTCTACAGGAGGGTCACTGGAAAGCAAGATCAGTTAAAATAATCTGTGTTAAGTCTCTACATTTATGACTCTACCTGAGGCCCCTGGAAATATATCTGAGGGGTATAAGACCATATTTTTATAATTTAAAAGAAAATTTAAAAATTATGTGTGGGCCGAAACCGGTTTGGCTCAGTGGATAGAGCGTCGACCTGCGGACTGAAAGGTCCCAGGTTCGATTCCGGTCAAGGGCATGTACCTGGGTTGCGGGCACATCCCCAGTAGGAGGTGTGCAGGAGGCAGCTGATCGATGTTTCTCTCTCATCGATGTTTCTAACTCTCTATCCCTCTCCCTTCCTCTCTGTAAAAAATCAATAAAATATATTAAAAAAAATTATGTGTGGATCAGATTATATATATATATATATATATATATATATATATATATATAGTCCATGATCACGGGGTGGGGGGGAGTGAGAGGGAGAGGGGGAGATTATTCAATTAGAAGAAAAGTTTCAGAGCCACTAGCTGATGCAAAAGTTAAAGTTGTCAGAGCACTTGGAAGACAGCCCCAAACACTCACCTTTCTGTTCCAAGTGCTCCCATGAAACTTGCTGGGTTTCCAGAGGAGGGCAACTCCTTGTTTTATGCTACGAGATATCCTCAGATAAAAATGAACCAACCAGCCAGCCCACCAACCAAACCACAAAACACCAACCAACCATCCAACCCAACCACCCAAACAAACCAACCCACCCCTATTTGTCCCCATATAAAGACCATACCCACCCTAACACAATCACAGTACATTTTCAGTCTGTTTTTATCAAACCATTTTTGAGGAAATGATTCTTCTCATTTTCAAGAGAATCTTTGTTTATTAAAGGATTCTTTACATTTAAAGCTGCTTTAATAGGTCTAAATATTTGTTGGCAGACCATTAACTACTTTTCAGGTGTAAAACCCCTTCTCTGCAGGTTGAATTAAGTGTTCTTTAATAATGCAGAGAAGGCAGTGCAGGTATTCTTATTTGCATGGACAAATGAGGGAATGGAGGCTTGGGGAAGTAAAGGCTCTGATCTAGTTCTTACAGCTGGTAAAGTCAAAGTGTTCTGCAAACACAAAGACTCAGATCTCCTGAATGCCATTCAAGTACTTTCCAAAGTGATAAGAGACTACTGTGGGACTTCAGAGAGGTCCTGGGACTCAGGGCTAGCCCTCCAACCTTTCTTCATCCCAGGTTCCTTATCGGTAAAATAGTTTGAATTTGTTTCTTTAGGTATTCTCCTTCTACCCACAGAAGTCTGGACATAGTAATAGGGTAGAGAAACCTAGAGCTAAAATACTATGATCTCTTTACCATGAAAATGTTAGAAATAAAGATTAAAAACAAACAAATAACCACATCCAAACTAATTAGGCAAATTAAGGGAAATGATCTTGGTTAGAACAAGTTGATCCAAAACTAGCTTTTTAGGAATCATTACCATGTTGTTTGTATATAGACTGTAGAGAGAGTTTAGTGTATATTTAGACATTTGCAAAAGCTTTTTGTGAGAGAGCCACTCACAGCTCAAGTACCAGAGAAGAGAATTATCACACCTTTGCCAAGTGCTTGGCATGTGCTTTTTTCTGTGCTTTGTGACTTATTTAATGCTGTCCCCATCTGACATCAGAGAAGGTGCTGTGGAGGTCTAGCCATGTGTTTTTATTATCCCATCTTCACTTCCAGCCACATGCTTAGGAGTGGCAATATAGTGGATAAATCATAGGGTTTATACTTGGGCAGACTTTCGTTCAAATCCCAAGCTTCAAAGGTGTGATCTTGGGCTGCTTATTAAATTTTTCCTAAATCTATTTTATCATTATTATGATCATCATGGTAGCTGACATAAGAAGCTGGGTGAAAAAAAAAAGGTGAAGGGATTAAGCAAAAACAACAACAACTATGTATAAGCCACAGAGGCACAGACATGGTGATAACTAGCGGGAAAGGGGTAGGGGGTAGGTAAAAGAAGGCAAAGGGGGATAAATGGGGACGGAGAGAGACTTTACTTTGCATGATGGGTGCATGACGCAGTGTGGCGATGATGTTTTGTTGAGTTGTACACTTGAAATCTATATGGTTTCGTTAACCAATGTCACCCAATAAACTCAATAAAAATGATAGCTGACATTCATTTAGTATCTATTGTAGATAGATACTGTTCCAAGCCCATTATCTGCACTAACTCACTGAGGATTTACAGCTTGCAAAGTGGAATTATTATATTCCCTCTTTACACATGAAGATCATGAGATTCTGAAAGGTAAAGTAATTTTGAAGTCATAAAACTAATCAATGGTAAATATAAATTTTAAACTCAGGAAGAACCCATATTCTTAATCTTCTCACTGTGAGGATGTATCAGTTAGGATAAGCTATGCTGCAGTAACAAGAATTCCCAAATCTTAGTGGCTTGAAGCAACAAAGGTTTAATTCTTGCTTCAGTACATGTATTGGCAGGAAGTTCTTGCAGCCTCATCCTGATTGCAAGACTAGTCTGACAAGCAGCCACCTTTTGGGAAGTTAGCATTTACTATGGCAGAGGTGAAGAGAGCAGTAGAACAGAGTTTCTCAACATTGGCACTATTGACATTGTTATTGTCGATGACTAAATCATTGTTGTGGTGGTGAGATGATGTTCTAGGTATTTAGGATGTTTTTGCAGCATCCCTGGCCTCAACTCACTAGATGCTTTCCCATAGTTGTAACAGCCCCAATTTTCCAAATGTCCCAGGGGTGCAACATTCTCCCTGTTTGAGAACCACTGCCTTAGCCTAAGATCTTGCAGCAGCAATGAAATCAGTTGCCTTGACAACAAATATTTGCCAATTCTGGTTTAGAGAATCAAACTTTTCTTGGCAGCAGGGCCTTGGGGTGAGCAGTAGGAATGGAAGGAAATACACAACCCTGCATCCATCTTTGTTTCTAAAATGTTACTGTGCATTTTGTTAGCATCATGCACTTGTGCCTCTGTGATCTCCAGCTCAGGGGTGAGACAGGATTCACATAGAATTTACTCTCTGCATTTACTCTCTCAACTTATAGAATCCACATCTTGCAATTACATTTTTAAATTAAAAAAACACCTTTGAATTGATCTCTATCATACATATAGAGAAGTGTACACATCGTAAGTCTACAACCTAATGAGCTTTCACAAGTTAACTCACCCACAAGTGCCATATTGCTCTTTTCCAGGCCCACTCAGTGCTCCAGAGGACCCTGACTTCTAAGAGCAACAATAGCCAACTTAAAACATATTTTTATTATAAACATTTTCAAATATGCATAACAGTTGAAAGAACAGTAAAATGAATCTCATTATATCTTTCACCAACTTCAAATATTATCAGTATTTTTTTTATTCGTTTCATTCTTCTATTCTCCAGGTAGGTAGATAGGTAGGTAGATGGGAAGAGATAGAGATATATCTAATATTATATTTCAGTATAGATATATTACATATATCTGTGCATATATCTGTTGTATATCTATATCTCTACATAATTTCAATTAGATATGCATTTTATAACTTTTAACTTCTGTTTTCTCATTTGAAAAGTAGAAATAATAATACATACATCATTGTAGGGTTGTTGAGAATTAAGTGAATTGATATACATACAGTTCTTAGAAGAGCAAGTAGTAAGCATTGTATGAATATTAATTATCATCATCATCATCTGGATATTGGAAACTAATTAGCAAGGCCATAACTGTCCTCCCTTCCTGTCTCTAGGTTTATGCTGTGGTGGTAATTGCATCTGTAGTGGGATTTTGTCTGCTGGTAATGCTGTTTCTGCTGAAGTTGGCAAGACACTCCAAGTTTGGCATGAAAGGTAAGAAGGGTTGTGTTTATTTTACTTCTTATGTGGAATCATTTTTGGCTTATGACTAATGCTAATTACCACTAAAGAAGGAAGCAGCTAGATTTACGATCACTAGTTTTTAAGGCTGAAAAAATAGCAACAAGGATATGATTCTACAAACCAAGACAGAGCAAAATAATGTTGATTACTCAGCACTACCTGCTTTCCAATGAGGACAGTTGTCCCAGAAGACATGGGACTGGTTTCTTGAGTATCAAGTGACTAATAATGATATAGGCAAATAGTGCCCAAGTTTCCCTTTTGCATCAGAAAGGAAGGCAAGGCTTGGTAGAAGTAGGCTAATTATGGCCATGTGTACTGTGTGCAGAAAGGTTCTCCTGGTCATTTTGACTTCCAGATCTTCCGTGGTAGGCTTTTGGTGCTGTGACTGCTGTTTCAGAATCTCATCTCTTGGAAGTTGAACAGCATTGGGAAGCAAACTAACAGCCATTTAGTAGCACACCATTGCTTTGTGAATGAGTGACTTCTTTTGTGAAGTGGAAAATTCAGAGTGCGTGATTAAAATTTAGGGTCTATGTTGCCCAAGAATAGATCACTGGTCTCATTTAGCGAGCTGAAAATTAATTTTAGGGGGAAAACTTGTTTAAATGTTCCTGTGGTAGGCAAGAGTTTTAGTGGTTTAAGAGCATTTGCTTTGAAGTTTAAACTTACACTAGTATATTGACTAATATATTATTGTTGAGTTTTGTGTGGTCTCATAAATTGCCACGAGCTTGGGAAAGCTGTGAAGACGGTTTAGTGGTGTCTTAGTTGCTTTGGAGAGAAGGTCTGGTGGGTTTTCTTGATCTGTATGGCTTATTACAACTACCATTGATGTTGCTTGTTTAGTTGGAAGGGAATGATTAAGTAGCAGGAAGTTGCCTAGCGTCCCCTGGCCTCTGACGTGGATTAGATCCGTTTCTGAAGTTTTCTCCTCTCTCTCTGTTGGTGCCCATCACCAAGATTCCTAAACCCAAAGTGAAGGGGAGGAGTAGTGGTCACCTGGGACTTAAACCCCTCAAACCTCCTCCTGACACCCTTTGGCCTGCTGACCCTTGACATTTCCTTTGGAGGAAGAAAGATCTGCCATTCTCTAATTATAACTAAGTCTTGGAAGAGGAGCTACACTACCGTGATTTTAATTAATCCTATGGTGGTAGCTCACAAACTGGACTTTGCATCAGAAACTCCTGCAGGGCTTGTGAAACAGGTTTCTGGGCCACCCCGCGAGTTTCTGATTTAACAGGTCTGCAGTGGGCCCCAGAATGGGCATTTGTAGCACTTCGCAAGGGACACCGATGCTGCTGTTGCCTGAGCATCTTGGAGAATCTCTGTTCCCTAGGATACACATGGGCTACCAGGTCTCATTGTGAGTGTGACAGGAAGCAGGAGAGGTACTGCAAATCAAACTCCCCCACTGCTTCTCAGACCTTCCTGGGTCCCCATGTGCCCGGGCCCAGGCCAGGCTTCTGCTCTCTGCATGTCGGCCACCTCCCATAGCATTTTGCTTTCCTCATTCTGATCAGGGGCTTTCTCTCCTTAGAGGCAGTTGGAATGGATGTCCCCAAGCATCCATTTTTTACCTAGAGAGGCAGACTCTGGCTCTATCCCTTTCCCACCTTGAGAGTGTAGTTTGAGATCTTTCCAGCTCATGGGTCTTCAGGGAGAGGATCTGTCTAGGTCTTTTTGGGAGCTCAGCAAAGGCTTTGAAAACTCCTCCCTACCCCGACTTAGTGTTAGGAAAACCACCGATTGAATGATCTGTGAAAGTTAGCATATTCTCTGTAGCTCGGATGGAGGAGAGTTTGGTTCAGAGAAGACTGAGTTCATTCAGAGACTCTGGCACTAAGACGGAAACAGTATTTTATTTGGGTAATTTGGGGTGATTACTGCTAAGGCACCTACATTTTCCACATGTAACCTAAGGGTATTCTTAATGAATTGCAAGAAAAATTTTGCTCAACCTTGTCAGAGAGCCACTAAACGACTTCCTTCAGGCAGTATGCTTAACTCTCTTATTTCTAAACATAAATTAAATACTTTAAAAAATTGTCTTGGAGACTCACATTCTTGTTTAGAATAACTACTTTTTCTATTTTTAGCTACATGTCTATCCATGCCATGGTTTGAACAAAACAGACCTGCATTGAGGTTATGGTTTTATTAGTCAGATGCTGAGTTGATAATTTGGGGGGAATCTAGTAGATGAGGCTCATGCAATGAGGGAAAATGAAATTGCATAAAAAGTGGTGTTTAAAAATTCATGTAAGCTAATGTACTTTAAATGCTATTAGGGCTACGATTACTGCTGAAAAAACATATGTCTGAAAAAGGGCAGAATATGTAAAAACACTATTATACTTCCTGAAAAAGCTAGGAAATATGTCAGTTGTGATTTCTGAGTTTCAAGGTAAGAAATGTGTGTAGCCTTGGCCAGAACCAATGTCTTGTTTCCATGTGAGAGGCCACTGGCTCACATGCAGGTGAGCTATTCCAAATGTAATTCTCACCCTCATAAGCACTCTGGGGAGATTCTGCCCTCCATTCATATTCCCTCTCCTGGAGGCAGAGTGTGACTGAAAAGGGCGGCCAGCCCACCCATAGGCATTTACAGCTTTTTACCCATCCCCAGCGTTGCACACTTCAGTCTTAAGTATTGACTGTTTCTTCTTTTAAATATATATTTTTACTTATTTGGGAGAGGGGGAGAGAGAGAGAAACATCAATGATGAGAGAGAAGCATTGATCGGCTGCCCCCTGCATGCCCCCTACTGGGGATCAAGCTCACAACCCTGGAATATCCTCTAACCTCCTGGTTCACAGATCGACATTCAATCCCTGAGCCATACCTGCCAGGCAAGCATTGACTGTTTCTGTGATTATAAACTACAATTTAATACTGTTAAAGGGCCTAGGGCAGTGGTTGGCAAACTGCAACTTGGCAAACCGCTGCTCGCGAGCCACATGCGGCTCTTTGGCCCCTTGAATGTGGCTTTTCCACAAAATACCGGCTCTTTCACAAAATACCGACTTCTGCGCATGGGCCATGAAGTTTCAATTGTACTGTACGTGCGCGCCTGCACGTGGTATTTTGTGGAAGACCAACAGTCAAGGGGCCAAAGAGCCGCATGTGGCTCACGAGCTGCGGTTTGCCGACCACGGGCCTAGGGTAATACAACCGGAAACCTCTTAAAAACCACACTGGGGCTGAATGCAGGGCCGCTCTAGCTTTATGGATTGACCTGAGAACACAAACATTATTGATGGCCTTCCTTCCGTGGGAGGGTGATCTGTAAACTTCATAGAGTTTTCTCTCTGTTCTGTCGATTTACCATGACCAGATGCTGATGGCGCCATCTAGAGCAGGAGAGCAGGCTGAGCTCTGTGGTGACAACATTCCTACTGGTCTTGTTCATCATTCCTTATCTGGTGCCAGGCCCAAAGTTGGCACCTAGTAAATGTTAATTGACTGAATGAATGATCACAGATAATTTTTAGCTTCATCCATTTCAGTTTGGTATTTGGGAAAGAGTTAATATTTGGAGTGCAGCTCATCTGTGAATGGTTAAAGAGAGATCTTGGATCTTTGCTAAGTTTCTGAAGGGGTGAAAGCCCTACCCACTTTTTGTTTCCACTTATTCCAGATAAGTAGTGGTCATACAAGGAGGTCATTTTGTCTCCCATTTTCTCAGACTATTTTAAACCATTACTGCTGTTTAAGTTGGAGGGTTCTCCATTTTTCACATGAACATCTTCAATTTCTGCCTTTGTGAATGCACAGCCTCAGAATATGTGTCTTTGTCCATCTCTGAATCCAGCTGAAGTGATAGGTGGTGGCTCCTATCTGCACGTTAACCTAGAACTTATCTTTCATTATCACTTGATATATTTTAAATTACTTATTGCTAGTGACCAAGGGACTACCGGCCTGTTTCAATAATGATGTCAAGAGGCAGAATTTACCCCAGTGCATTTTACCATGCTCACTTCTGTGCCTTTACCACCTTATTGCTTTTTGGTCAACTATCTAGTTATCGTAATTACAGAAGCCCCAAATACAGCCCCTCTGTTAGTGCTTGGCCATCTGTAGTGAGGTCATTCTATGTGTGCTCCCTATGGATGCATAAAATGTATAACACATGTATTTAAATCTGTATCTGTATTGATATCCTAAAAGCATAATTTTATCCCTTTTCTTTTAAGGCTGCCTGTGATTTATTTTAGTTTGATTTCTGCTGAAATAGGCCAGAAAGGCTTTCTAGAGCAGCCTTATTGCCCAAGGAACAGGCAGGCAACCAGGCCTTTGAATGCTCTCATTTGTGTTTAGCTCTCACTTGCTTCCTGGCTCTCTTTCCTCACTGAAGATGTTGACATTTCTTCATTTCCATAAAGGGGAAATGGAAGCATCTGGGGGCCCAGGGGCTGTGTGTCTTCCAAGAGTGTTCCACGTTGGGAGCCCTGCCTGATGGTGTTGATGGTGTGTAGGGCTGGAAAAAATACAAGGGAGCCAGGAAGGTGGAGGGAGCTTGGCACCCCTCACAGTGGTAAGAATAGTTTTGACCATAGGCTTGGAGTTCTTTGCATTTTGTGATGGAAATCCACTTATGATATTTCCCCCTGGGTATTGATGCATCCTTTGTCCTTCTAGAGCAGCGGTTCTCAACCTGTGGGTCGTGACCTCTTTGGGGGTCGAATGACCCTTCCACAGAGGTCACCTAAGACCATCGGAAAACACATATATAATTACATATTGTTTTTGTGATTAATCACTATGCTTTAATTATGTTCAATTTGTAACAATGAAATTGGGGGTCACCACAATATGAGGAACTGTATTAAAGGGTCGCGGCATTAGGAAGGTTGAGAACCACTGTTCTAGAGCAAACATCTAAGGGACCCTATGGGATCCCGCAAGAGGCATTGGAGCAGGAAGGCTTTCTTTCATTCCACATTCAGCCTCCATATTCCCTTTGCACTCGCTCCTGCTATTTGAGCTGGAGATATTTCCAACTAGTAACTGACCAAACAACTGCACAGCCTAAGAATGCAGAGCCAGGTTTTCTTAAGTCCAGATTCAAGGCCAAGAGTTTAAGTTTCTCCTTTTATAAATGATCTTCTAAATGTCTTTCAACAGAAACCAAAAACTTGGTGATTTAAAAATAGTCATAAACATACTGGGGCCAAAGCTAAAGAGGTTGAAGGTTAAAGCCTTTTCTACGAGCTGAAAACAATCCTGGAAAGTTTAGGAGGCTGAGTTTAACAGATATTTGGATTGACTTTTAAAAGAGGAAAAAATGTGACCGAAAGCCAGAAACAGTTAGTTGTGGAAACATCTGTAAGGACAAACTATTTTCCATATGCTGCCCCCCAATCTCCACCCCACTATTTTTTAAAGACAAATAACATTAAGAAATTGTAAACAGAGTAACACATGAATCAATTCTTGTTTTTCACGATTTCAAGCACTTTGGAAATAGAGCTAAAAGTGGAGGTTTCTATTCACCCTCCTCTCTCATGACACTTCTGCTCTTAAGGGTAAACTTTTTGAATAATCTTGAATGTGTATATTATATAAATAAGAAAATATATAGCTTCCCTTATTATGTAGATATTCAAATATATTCACTTTTGGTTCCATAAAGAAATTAAAATACCAATCTTGTCTGCATCTTTAAAAAAAAACTTTTTAATCAAATTTTCTGGGGTGACATTGCTTAATAAAATTATATAGGTTTCAGGTGTACAATCCTATAATACATCATTTGTGTATTGTATTGTGTTTACTACCCCAAGTCAAGTGTCCTTCCATCACCATGTCTGCATCTTTTTAAGAGAACAAGTTTGCCTTGTAGATATTTCCATGTCAGCACCAAGGTATATACTGCATTTTATTTAACAGTACTTCTGAGTAGTCTGGTGCCTGGCTACTTAGATCTGGAACCTGGCTGTGTCCATTACAAGCTTTGTGACTTAGAGCAAGTCTCTTATCCTCTCTTATAGTTTTATCTGTAATGGGGCGATAATTGTATCCACCTCATAAAGTTTGACAAGATAAACTGAATTTATGTGTGAAAAGCACTAGTATTTAGTAATTACTACACAAATGTTGGTTATTATTATTGTTGATAAATTGTGATTTATTTTCTTTCTATAATGAAAATTTTACATTTAATCAAGTTTACAGAAAGCTATTTTCAAATAATACTTTACAATTAAGATAGAAACTTGGAAATGGATTGCTGAGAGAAATGTGTGTATATTTTAAATGTTGATAGATTACCTTGTAAAAATGCTTCATTAATTTATACTCCCACCAACAGTATTTTTTGTTTATATTTTCATCCATATTGGATATTATCAATCTTTTATATTTTTTCCAAGTGAATTAAAATGATATTGATTAATAATAAGGTTAATGAGGTTACTCATCTTTATTATGTGAAGAATAAGAAATGTTTATTTTTACTTGTCAATTTATAGACATTTTATAAACTATATATATAGATCAATCTTTTATTGGTTACATATGTTGTTCACATTTTCTTTTATTCTTGACTTTTTAAAATAGTGTCTTTTGGCAAACAAAAACATTTACCTCAGTGTAGAAGCAAATCTGTCCATTTTTTTTTTTTAATCTTAGTTTTTGTGTCATTAGGAAGGCCTTCCCAAACCTATGGTGGTAAATATACTTTTAAATATTTCTTTTACCAGTTTTACTCTGTGTGTATTTTTAAACTTTGATCTTTAATGTTTAAAAAATTTTTTTAAAAACTTGGTGTGAAGTACTCTGTCTTTTTTGGAGCTATATGGAGTAAGGATATTTGAATGACAGTGTGACATTTTTCAGAGAGACCAACAGTATTATTTTAACTTTCTGGAATTAGAAAGCCACTAATAAAAAGAAAAATAAATCTTGAAGAACTTAGCAATTAACTCTTTTGTACAGTAAGTATTGAGTGTTGTTGGTTCTCTCTGATAATGTGGGAATGTAACCCTCACAGAAAACAGATTTTCACAGGAACCATTCTTTTACTCCCCTTCCCCCAGCTTCAGATTGACCTCACAGTATATCTTAGCTCTCTCTTAGTAGAAAAGAAAAATTTTAAATAATATTCAAATCCTCAGGAATTTCAGAAAAGACTAAATTTGAAAGAGTTGTTTAGTAATTTGATAAATAGGAAATTTATCAAAATAAAAGAATTGTTGCAAACATTTCTTTCCTGTCATTTGGAATTGTTATAAAAGGAGTTTTTGCCATATGTTTTGAGGAAGGGAGGGGAGTTTGAAGATCTACCTTCCAAAGTCTTTTACTTCTTTTAGGACAACATTTGGGTTATGTCTGAATGAGGGCAAAACATGCGCATTCTTTGCAGCATCTTGAAACGGGGGTGGGGGTGGGGGGTGGGAGGTGGGGGGCGGGGATAGAACTTTCAGGAACTGGCCAGATCACCTAAGACTGGAAATAGAAGAAGCAGCTTTTCTTCCCTTAGTCTTGCAAGTGCACTGACCTTGAACTTCAGAAATTACTGGTCTTATGTGGGCATCCCACAAGCCTAGTGTGATTCAGGGGAGAGCCCAGGTTTGTTTGCCTTCAATGTAGAAATTGCTTTCAGTGTTTTTTAGGGGCTTTCTACACTACTAGTTTCACTAAAAGGTAAAGGGTTCCTTAAGAAATTAGGTTTTGTATTTAAAAAGTCAGGAAAAATGGTTACCCGTCTTTATTCTCCATAAATCTTGTAGTGAACTCACTTTGACTTCCTTACACAGATCATGGCGTATTTTAAAAAGGATTTCCCAAATTGGAACACCTGCTGGTTTTCTTCTCTATTCCTTATTTGATTATAACCTTTCATTTTTTCCCTTGCCATTTTGTCCTTCCACATCTCTCTGCTTCCTAGTTTTACATTTCTTCTCTCTTTTGGTTTTCTTCCTCCTTATTCCTAGCATCTGATGTTGGTGGACAAGCTTTTCAGAATTTATAAAGAACACAGATAACTTGGCTTAAATTCTAACATATGCTCTGATTTTATCTTACTTTATTTTGGGCAAGAATATTGAATGATTGTGGGAATAAACTTAGCTCTAAATCAGCAAAATTGTCATGTGGTGATTCAGAATTTAGCCTGTTTGAATACTTCACATCCTTCATGTTTGTGCGACGTTAACTCTTAAGTCTTTAAACCTAGGAGCCTGTAGCTATCTAACACTGGGGACTTATGAATCAGATAAGCTTGTGTTCAAATCCCAGATCTCCCGTTAAACATATTTTTGGGCAAATTTTGAAACTCTCTAAATCTTATATTCTTCTTTGGTTAAATGAGGCAATAATAGCCATCTCTTGGGTGATTATAAGAATTAAATCAGTGCTTAGCTTAGTGCATGGCTCATTGAACTAATTCCATGAGAGGTAGTTATTTTTCAGATTTATATTATAGTAATACACTATTAAGGAAAAGAGTATGGGGTGAGTCTTGTTTGAATTTACACTGAGTCTGAATTTCAGAAAAATGTCCCAAATGTATCTAGTGCTGATCATTTCCTGAAACAATTATCTAATTTCTAAGAGTTGCAGAATGGTGTTCATGGTGTTTGTTGTTTGTTTGTTTGTTGTTTTGTTTTTTAATTCAGTCATTTCTTCTGCATACTGGCTTCTGTTAAAACAAAAGAAAAACAAAAACAAGAGCAACCTGATCTCCACCAAAGATTTCAACTTTCTTTTTTTTTTAGTTTTATCTGGACAATCCTTCCTTGAGGCTGTGGATGTTTGATGTCCAGCTGCCTAATTGGGGCTATGGGGATACAGAAAAGATGTATAGTCAGTGTTTCTATATCAAAATATTATTATATTTTATAATTTTTTTGTTTGTCTCAAGATTATTGAGCAAAGATATTGTTGGAATTCTTTTTTTCCTTATCACATTGATTAATCATTAAGTAAATATAAACCTAATTGCTTTAGAATTATGTCCCTCATCTCTGTGATTATTGGTGGAATCAAAGATAGTGAGAACTGGCAGGGAGCTCAGGAATCATCCAGAGCCTTTATTGTAGGTCTGAGGACATTGGAGCCACAGAGCTTCAATGACTTGCCTAAGGTTATGTCTCTGCTTTGTGGCGGATCCAGGGCTGGAAGCCAGGCTTCATGACTCCAGATTTAATGTTTTATGCTGTGAGACTAAGAAACATAAGAATAAATGAAATTTATTTCCACACCAAATTCACTGCTTTAGCAGTAGTTCATATTGCCATTGGATGCCACTAACATATATTTCCACTGGTATGTATTGCTATTGAATGCTACTGTTTGCTCCTTAAATCTGGGGCATATGTCATCAGTGGTAATAAGATGGCTTCAGGAGATACTCAGGGCTTTAATCTTTAATTCTGCTGGTTCTATACTTATTTTAATATTTATTAGGAAAAAAGTGTACCCAGAACATCATACCTTTTGTTTAATGATACTGTTATTTAGGATAAGGCTTAAGTTAAATAATAAAATAAAGAAAAGTGTTGAGTAAATAATTTTAACTTAAACTTTAAAAAGATTATTTGAATAGAACTATCCTAAGGCACTGGAAATTTAATACTAAAGAGAACAAAGACATAGGATGGAATTCTAAAGCAATTAGGTTTATTATACCTACTTAATGCTGAATCATTGTGATAAGGAAAAATAGGAGAATTCCCACAATGTCTTTGCTCAATGATTTTGAGACACACAAAATAACAGCCTCATGACACTTAAACTCCAGGGGAGAGGAGAGGCAAAAAGATGGAGGAAGAAATATAGATGTAATCTATAGGTCATGACAAATGCTATAAATAAAATGAATAAAGGTAAGAAGAGAATAGTGAGTTCTGTAATTTTTAAATAGTCAATAAAGGCCTATGTGATAAGATGGTATTTAAACTAAGAAGAAGGCAGTGAGGAAGTGAGCATGCTTATATCTGAGGGAACAACATTCCTGGCAGAGGAAACAGCAAATGCAAGGGCATGGAGGCTGGGAGAAGCTCTGCATGTTGAAGGAACAGCAGAGGCCAGGGTGGCTGAAGCAGAGTGAGGGATGGGAGTGGGGGCAGCAGGAGGAGAGATCAGAGAAGTGACAGAAATGCATATCCTATAAAGACTTACAGACCTTTATAAGGCTTCTCTGAATGAAGGGTACTTGGATAAGGCATGAACTGTGAAAGTATATATACAGAACTTAAATGTGGACAGCACTGATGTATTAATGTACTGAATTGATTTCTGATAACAAAAGATGACTGGGGAAAAAGGTATCTTTGGAGGACTAGGGTAGAGAAGTTCATGATACAGGTATATGGAGAAAATTTCAGCTCAGAATCATGATCAGCTTTACTTCAGCAGTATGATCCCCAGCCTCTCCGCGTGTGTACACACACACACACACACACACACACACACACACACACACACTCACAACACCAGCCCAAAATGATGGTTTGAAAAGTATGTTGGTCAAACACATTTTTCCCCAGTATCACACACTCATAGAATGCTATGGTTATAGTGATCACATGACCATGCCAGGGGTAGGACCCAGGGTTTGAGTTATGTCTTTAGTTTTTCTTATCATTCTTCTCATCTTCATTCTGATTCCTTTTATGTAGCCCAGTTCATTTCAAAAGCTAGGTCATTAGAGTATAGTTAATTTTGTAGCTGAAATAATTTGAGTCAGATTCTTCTCTTTTTTTATATATATTTCAGTTGTTATTGAGAGAAAAGCACCACTCTTTGAAAACTCAACTGATACATGTTCAGAGTGATACAAGATATTGTGGGAATTCTGGTTTTCCTCATAAGTATGATTACATGTTAAGTAGAGCCCATGTTCTCTGTGCATGGTGCTCCCTTTGGCTTGAAAGACAGGGCTAGAACATAAGGAAAGGCCGGGAGTTTCTGAAGTGGTGCAATTCTGGAGAGGAAGCAAGCGCTTGATTTTTCTGCTTATTATCCTCCTGACAGATTACTAATAGTGCTTTGCCATGTTGTGGTCTGGATTAGTTGTCTATCTTGAATCACCATGATATGAGAGTGGGGAGGATTTTATTATTCTATGAGCAGACATTCACAACTCCTTAAATGCATTTTTCTATCTTTATGATTCACCCCCTTCTTATTTTCTCTCTGTTTGGGGATGTATTTAATTGACTGCCACCTTTGGAGAGCTTCTGTCCTCTTCCTCCTTCCTTCCCCAGCCACACGTCCCTGTCCGCTGGCCCCGGGAGAGCACTCTGCATCCTTCCCCCATAAGACCTGGGAATTGGGTCCTTTCCAAGTCATCACTGTTGTCATGTATATCTTCTTTCTTATGAAGTGCCAATAATACATATTTATTCTAGTCTATTTTCTTACGTACCACCTAATATGCTTATGGGTTAGCAAATTCAAAGAAACTAAATCGGGTATTATTGGCAAAAAACATATTTGAAAAGATAGATCTGTACAGACCTCCGTAATGAAAACCTAGAAATGGAAAACAGTTATCCATAGTTTTGGATAATTCCAAATATTTACATCGATTCTTTGACAATATTAATTTTGGTTTGACATCCTTGTTTTCCCTCTATTCAGCATTTTAGACTCCATACCAGATTCTCATTGATTCCAAAAATTTTAAATTATGGAAAAATGCATGGGAAAACAGAGAATTATCATCAGACTCTGAATTCTCAAAATTAGAATATGCCAAGAGTAGGAGATGCCAACTGTGAGTGGCTTCATTTTAGTCCTGACTTTAGCAAATGTTTCTCCTTGACATGATCGTTCATTGCAAATATTTTACAATTGGTAGTTGAGAATTTTGTATTTTGTTTGAGGAAGACCATCATTCTTAGGCTAAAATCTTTTTTGCTCCAACCCCTCCCTAAATCCATTCATTTCCTGAGCTCCTAAGGTGTTCTGAGAGTTTCTAAAATACTAAACAGCCTCCTCCCCTTAGTGGCAACCACCAATACTTGCTTATTTAAAATTGGAACTTATTCCAGTCCATGTGAATCAGTGCATTGACTTATGAACCAGCAGGTCATGGTTGGATCCCTGATCAGGGCACATGCCCGGGTTGCAGGCTCCATCCCTAGTAGGGACGTGCAGGAGGCAGCCTATCAATGAATCTCTCTTATTATTGATGTTTCTATCTCTTCCTTTCCCTTCCTCTCTGAAAATCAATAAAAATATATTTAAAAAATAAAATTGGAACTTAAATCTAGGTGCAAAAGCTCAAGGTGCCCGTTAATTGTCAGAGTTATGTCTGTTTGGGCCCCTCAGAAAGTCTTCATGAATTTTGCTTTACTGTATCTAGTTATACAGTAGTTTAGGATATGCTTTCCTGTTCCAGTTCTAGTCTTTCAGATGTGCTGACATAATCACCATAAATTATAATTGCCAAATTATAAACATTATTGGAAGTTTTTTAAAAGAGGTGTTTAAAACCATTCACAACCCTAACAAATTCATTATTTTGATATTTCATGTTTCTGTAGACATTTTAAATAATGCATGAGTTAATCCAGTCTGCCTATCCAATTGGCTGTCTCTAGTGAGTCTCCATTATCTGAAATCTTAGTCAGCATTCCCCTTCTGCAGATAAGGATATAGAGCTATAAGAAATTATATTTTTAAATTACAGGAATTAATTTGATTAAAGCAGAGTCTTGAATCTGTGCAATACATCTATCGTACAGATGCATAGATCACACAACTTAATTTAAATAACATCCCAGAGTCTCTGAGCGGCGTGGATGGTTAAATGAATAAGCATGTGTGAAGGAGCCCAGGGGTTGTCTGTGCGGCTTCTCTCTTGGTATTTAAGGGGTTGGCCACCGATCTCTCCCAATCGCTTCCATCTGAGCAGTGGCTGTGCCCTCTATTAGAGACTGGCACAACTTTCTTCAGCAGAAAACCACAGCTGTAATCGGTTGAAGTGCTCATTTTTTGATGCCTGAGGGTAAACCTTCAAAATTGAATATTATACTCCTAGGAAATGTGTACTTCAAACTTGTCTTTTGTAAATTACTAAAGAAAAATGCATATATTACAGTTAAACGTACATCATTTGGTGATGGACCAACTCCAATGATCGGAAGGCAGAGCTGACACAGATAGGTTTCCATGAAATTCTCTTGATTAATGTAAATGTTATTATGTCTGTGCTCCGCTCAGCTTCCCTCAAGCTCCCGTACTGGTTCTGTGTGCTGATCCTGGCTTCTGTGTGCATTTTCTCCTAAGGGCTGGCACCTGGAACCTTCTTCAGAGGGCAAGCCGTGAACTAGTGGAGCTCCTGCCCCACACCAACACACACACACACACACACACACACACACACACACACACGCACGCACACAATACACACACAGCTGGAGGTGAATGGGGGCTAAGTACCCTCCACCCTCTTCTCTCAACCCCTCCTTGGCAGCTGGCTGACTAGTGTAGGAGCAGAAATGCTCACTCCCGTGCCTGTAGGCTGGACCAACTCTTTGGGATGATTGACGGGTTCCCTACAAGATCTGTGGTGTAATTTGCACTGCAGAGCGCCCTGCGTGATCAGGCTGAGAGTGAGGCTTCACTTGAAAATGCAGTTTTGCTTGGCTGCTTCTATTTCCTCTTCCTACTTCCCTCTCTCCTGTGAGCCCTTCTTTAATAAATCACTTGCCATGAACACTGCTCTCTGGGCCCACTTCTGGGCAACTGACCTGTGACAGTTTTTTCTGTAGGAGCTCTGAGGAATTAAATATATTACTTGACGCTTTTTAATCAGTATGTTTAAAACTATTTTTATATCTTGTTTGCTAATGTGGGCTACATATGAGCAAGTGGATGATCCTAAAATTTAATTTAAAAATTAAGCTAGATATAGATTATAGTTGCCACCTATTGAGGGAAGTGGCACTGTGTGCTACATCCTTGACACATTTTCTCTGATTTTCATAAAAACCCTGCATTGTAACACTGAGCTCATTGACGTCCAGAGACATTTACTAATGTGTCCAAATCACAGAGCTAGTAATTGGCAGAACCACAATTTATATCCAGATAGTTCTGGTTTTAATGCTTTAGCTTTATCAACTGCTGCCCTGCTGACTCTCTTTCCTTCTTGGTGTATTAAAATATATACTTCTAGATGCTATCGAAGGTGCATTCCAACATCAAAGTTCATAACCTACTAACATTGGAGGAGACTGTCTCTTTATTAAGAAATACCAAAATACATCACTAGACATCAAACTTAACTCACCAGAATGGGAGTGATTGAAATAATTTCTTTTTTTTTTTTTTTTCTTTTTTTTAATATATTTTTATTGATTAAGATATTACATATGTGTCCTTGTCCCCACGTTACCCTCTACCCCCCACGCCCCCCACCCCCGCTCATGCCCTCACCCCCCCGTTGTCCATGTCCATTGGTTAGGCCTATATGCTTGCATATAAGTCCTTTGGTTGATCTTTCCCCCTTACCCCCACCCTCCCCTACCTTCCCTCCAAGTCCCGACAGTCCAATCAATGCCTCTCCGTCTCTGGATCAGTCCTTGTTCATCAGCTTATGTTGTTCATTATATTCCACAAATGAGTGAGATCCTGTGGTATTTATCCGCTCTCAAGTTCCATCCATGCTGTGGCAAATGGTAAGAGTTCCTTTTTCTTCTTCCTCTTCTTAAAGAATACCTTTCAGCATTTCATATAATGCTGGTTTGGTGGTGATGAACTCCTTTAGCTTTTTCTTATCCGTGAAGCTCTTTATCTGACCTTCTATTCTGAATGATAGCTTTGCTGGATAAAGTAATCTTGGTTGCAGGTTCTTGCTATTCATCACTTTGAATATTTCTTGCCACTCTCTTCTGGCCTGCATGGTTTCTGTTGAGAAATCAGCTGACAGTCGTATGGGTACTCCCTTGTAGGTAACTGACTGTCTTTCTCTTGCTGCTTTTAAGATTCTCTCTTTATCTTTTGCTCTTGGCATTTTAATTATGATGTGTCTTGGTGTGGTCCTCCTTGGATTCCTTTTGTTTGGGGTTCTCTGCGCTTCCTGGACTTGTAAGTTCATTTCTTTCACCAGGTAGGGGAAGTTTTCTGTCATTATTTCTTCAAAAAGGTTTTCAATATCTTGCCCTCTCTCTCCTTCTGGTACCCCTATAATTCTGATGTTGGTACGCTTGAAGTTGTCCCAGAGGTTCCTTACACTATCTTCATATTTTTGGAATCTCTTTTCTTTTTTCTTTTTCGGTTGGGTATTTTTTGTTTCTTTGTATTTCAAATCTTTGACTTGATTCTTGGGATCCTCTTTTCTGCTGCTGGATCTCTGTAAATTATTCTTTATTTCAGTCAGTGTATGCTTAATTTCTAGTTGGTCCTTTTTCATGTCCTCCATGGTCTCCCTATACTTATTGAGGGATTCATTAAATTTATCGGCGGTTTCCATAAAATTCTTGAAAAACCTTATAACCGTGGCCTTAAACTCTATATCCAATCGTTTGCTTTCCTCCATTTCTGCCATTTGTGACCTGTTTCTTTGTCTCCGCATTTTGGTTGCTTCCCTGTGTTGATAGAGTGGCTTTGTGTGCTAGGTGTCCTGTAGGGCCCAGTAGCTCAGCCTCCCCAGTTACCTGAGGTGGACACTCTTGGTGCACCCCCTCGTGGGCTTTGTGCACAGTCTTGTTGTAGCTATGCCTTGGTTGTTGTAGGATCACTGGGAGGAATTGACCTCCAGGGCAATTGGCAGCGAGAATCAGCTGCCCTGATGATGCTCAGCTGTGTAGCAATGCAAGCCGCTGTGGGGCCTGGGCCTTCTCTTGGAAGCTCTGAGTCTATCTGGCCCGGCTGCGGTTAGGTAATTACAGGTTGCAAATGGCCGGGGCATTCATATGCAAAAGCCTCTGCCGCAGCCTGGGTGGGGCGGGGTCTCATGGAATCAAAGGGCTGAGAAAGCAGCTATGGCGGAGCCTCAGCCCCGCCCTTAGGAGTCGCGAGTCCCAGTGTCCCGGCAACGGCTGCAAGCACCTCTGAGGGAAAGCCGCTCTCAAGCTCGCCCGCTGCCAGACAGTCCAGTATTTCCCCGTATGAGCCCTGGGTCCCCAGAGACTTCCCAGAACCGGATTTCAGAGCCTTCGGGAGCTTGTGTCTCCCTCCGGATTCAAAAAGACAGCCGCGTCCTCAGGTGCCAGACCCTTTCCGCGCGCGCGCGCGCGCGAGCCCCCGTACCTCTGCACGCCACCTCCGCAGCTCCTCCCGCTCGCAGTGTGCTTTTCTCTCCTTCTAGTTGTAGAATTTACACTCAGCCAGCCCTCCTGTAGCTCTGGATGATGTCCACCTTGTGTTTTTGATGCATTTATCGATTGTTGTGGGAAGCAGAAATTTCCCGGTGTTTATCTATGCCGCCATCTTAGTTTCCCGAAATAATTTCTAATAAACATTTGAGTTAAGTCATATCACTTTGTTGTGTGAAGAGAGATCTTTGTCCAGTTTGTGAGGGAATCTGGATAGTTCATAGGAAAACAAAATCGTGGAGAAAGTGCAGACAAGAAAGGGAGTAGAGAATGTGCATTGGGAGGATGGGGATTTCTCCCTCTGGGGTGGTCATGCTCAGTCCCATGACTTTATTGTACTGGGATGCTGTGTAGAAAATGACTCTCTCCTGCCTCTAAATGGACCACAGCATCCTGAAAACCTGAACTCATCTCACAGGAGTCATCAGTGTCTGACATGGAGAGACCCTTAAAGAAAAAAGGAGGGATAATGGGTTGGGTTCTGTTTGAATTATTGATTACAAAACAAGCCCTCCACATGTGAAAATTTCAGCAAGAATACACGAAAACCACACCAGTGACCATTCAAGTTCCTGTAAGGTGATGTCACCACTTCCTAGTGCTGCAGACAATACTGTTTTTTCTTTCTGGAGTGTTGTTCACCCATCCCTTTGCCTGGTTGTTTCTTGCCTATCTTTTAAAGATAAACCTCAGGCATCACCTCTTCCAGAAAGCCTCCTCTGATAGCCTCGGGTTGGACAAAGCCCCTTTTTTGTAGACTTTTAATACCATGAGTAATCATCCAGAAAAAAAAAAATGCTTAGCTTATCATATTGAAAGAATATGTTTTACCTGTTAATCTTCCCATTAATCTGAAAGCTCCTCGAAGTCAACAGTTCTGTTCTGTTATCTCTATGTCTCCAGTACTTGGCAATGTGCAAGGCAGAGTTAACTCTCAGTAAATGTCTTTTTTTTTTTTTTTTTTTTAACTGAACTGAACTACAAGGACAGAAGAAGGCACCATGACTTTTTGGTATTCATGGTTTATTCTTATACATTGTTTCAAAGCCATTCGGGAGGCTTGGGTAGAAGAATTACTGAAGAATTAGAAGGCACTAGGAACGTTTAGTCGGGCTTTTGGAGCAAGAGGATCTTGAAGAGAGGGGAACGTCCAGGAGGCTTAGAGAAGTTTGGTAGACAGATGCCATTTAAGGGCCACTTGGAAACGTAGTTTAAGAGGTGAGAATATGGGAAGAGAACACCCTCTGAATTGATAAAGGATAAAATAGACCTTGCATTTGAGTCAAAACAAGGTAGTCGGAGGAGTGTAGACTCAGGTTGGACTCTACATTCTGAAAGGTTCTTTTTCTGTGAGTTTCATTATCTATAAAATGGGCATAACAGCACCAATTTCAGAGAAGACTTCTGGGGATAACCAAAAGGTTAATAAGATAGTGCCCAGCAGATATTGTGCTTCATAAAGTTTACCTCCATACCTTCTCAGTGATCTTTTGTCTTTGGTTGTAAGGTCATTAATTAGCTGGGAAGGATAGAGATGTGGGAAGAGAAAGTGTAACAGTGGTCACGCATCCTTTTCTTTGTTCTTCTGATAAACATATTACTGAGCATATACAATGTGCCAGACACATAAAATAAGTATGTGTACATCACTTACACAGATAATACATTAATAAATGACATCTAAGTAGATGGTAAGGCAGTAAATAATCTAAATAGCCGTGCACAAGAGGGGACTGATTCATTCTGTCTAAAAAAATCAGGGAGTACTTCACAGAGGAGTCAACCTTCAAATGAGGCTTGGAAGGATGAGGAGAAATTCACCACATAGATGAGATGAAGAAGGAGACACCTATCAAGGCAGAGAGGTTCATGTTGGGCTTGTTTGGATATTGCTGGGGTGGAGATGTAAGAGGACAGTGGTGGGAGATGATGATGGTGAGATGGATAAGGGCCAGGATGCAAAGGGCCTTCCTGCCATGCTATGGAGTTTGGAATTGGTCCTGAGTCCTGAGGACACAGCGGAGCCACTGCATTTGGAAATTGATAAGGAAGCCAGTGAGAGGCAGGTTTAGAACATCTAAATGTGAAGTATGATTATGTTTATGGTGATTTCTTGGCTCCTGCCAAGGTTTTTCACTTTCTTGATTTTTCTATTAATGTTGGAAGTGATTAATAAAGCTGTTCATTTGATTTATAATAACATTACTAATTTTTTAAAAATTCTGGTCTCATGGTCTTCATTTTGTTTTAATGGACTATAAATCCTTGAGTGTTCATGCTTATTAAATAACTAGTGTGGAATTCATTCATTCTTTCAACAAATATTTACTGAGAAACTGCTCTGGGCCAGCCTGTAATAGACCCTGAGGGCAGAGCGAGTCTTTACTTTGTGGAGCTTCCATTGCAATGAGGGAGACAGACAATAGATGAATAAATGTATAAGGTGGGGGAGAATATAGTCGTGGGTGGAGGAGGTGAGGGGAGTCCTAACTTAGGGAAGTGGTCCCCCTACCTGACTTCTGTGAGGAGGACGGGTAGAAGTCCTTATTCAGCAAACTTGAAATGTTCTTTCATTGTTGTCTGTAATCTTCTTGGAATCCAATAGGTAGTAGTGTCTGTTTTCTCTCTCTCAGAATGACAGCATGGAAACTGCATCTGCCACCAGTCATTGGGCACATCTGCAGTCAGTTGTGGGGAATGAAATATTCTGCCCTGTGCCTAGTCCTTTTCCTGGGGTTTCCCTAGAAGGATTACAATATATATTTTCCAATCTAGAAACCAGAGAATTTGATTTGAGAATAATAGTATCTACTTTTCCCCCTTCATTCCGAAAAAGAACACTTAGCTCTGTGATTATTTTCTACTGTGATTATTTCTCTGTGATGTAGTTCCTACTCTGTGCCAGGTGCTGTGCTAAGTACTTTGCATATGTGATCTCCCCTGGTTCCTTAACACAGCTCTGTGATATTTGTATCTTTATCTTTATATTTGAAACGGGGACCCTGAATGAGTCCCAGGGAAAGAATTCACTTGCCTGAGTCCCTGTTTCTCTAACAGGTAAAGTCAGATTTGACTCAGGACGGTCATGCCCTCTCTCTCTGGCCTGGCCTCATTCCTGCCATTGTTTATTCTCTGTGGCCTTTTCCATATCAATATTTCCCTTCTCTCCTTCATTCATTTGGCAAATGTCATCTGTTAGGACTGACCACAGACAAACACAGCCTGAGGGCCAGCCCTTGGAAGAGCATATTCAGATGTGAGTGGATGGGACAAGACACAGGTCCAGTTTTGCAATTTGTGAAGTTAGAAAAGAGGCTGGTGGCCTCCTCTCCATAGTAGTTTTTGGTAAGATGAATGCTTCCTTATCCAGCCCTCAAGGGATGTGGATTAACCACTCCTCTGAATCTGAAAGGCCAAGGTGGGCAAGCAGCTCTGTGCCTGGTGCTTTGCATAATTTGTCTCACTCTGTCCTATCAATAGCACCATCTGGTAGATGCCATTGACTCCTTCCACACCTGAAGAAACTGGAAGCTCAGAGAAGTTGTGTGACTTATCCAAGGCCACAATGCTTGTTCCCGGGGGGTCTAATTTAAACACAACAGCTTGGGCTCCAGCATTCAAAATCTTCATGTCAGAGCTCTCTTTCTCAGAGTGAATTCCTCAGAACACTAGTGGGAGGTGGATGGGAGAGGGGTGTTTATGTGGTCGAATATAGAAAATGCAGCAGCCACAGCCCCATCTCAGAGAGCATGGTGGACATCAGCCTGTTAAAGGGTTGAGATAGTAAAGAAACCTTTGAACTCTGTTTAACCCAGGATTTCCTAACCCAGGACCTTCTATTTGACCATAGAAATCTTTACAAAAGTGTTAATCACTAACCTCATGAGAAACTGGTGCATGGAATTCTGAAATACATACCTACTGCCTCCCTGGTAGTCTTTATTGTAGAGAGAGAAAGAAGAGGAAGAGGATAGGAAGGAGGAAAAAAGTCAAAAGAAAGGAAAGAAGGAGACAAAGAAAGAAAGAAAAGAAAGCAAGCAAGTACTACTCAATATTTCCTAATAAAATCACCAAATATATTTCCTGCCTTTCAAAAAAATTTTTGAGCCCTCTCTCTCTGGTGCTTTTCAAATGGGCATGTAACTTATTCCCAAGTGAGTAAGACGAGATGGAAAGATTAAATTCTTTGGAGGACGATAGTCTTAAAAAAAGGGCCTATGAGGCTGAGTGTCTGCCTGTAGAGGTGACTGAGGCCTAGACTAAGATGAAGTGGCCAGGGGTCTGGATCTTGGAGTATCCTATCACCTTTCAGCAGGGAGTGCCTCAGTTTCCCTCAGCTTCTGTAGCAAGGGAGTGACAGCGTGAGGACCACAAGTCAGGCCCTCCTCCTGCCCATTATGTTTTCCCTGGCAGCACATTTAATTTTTCAGAGTCAGTCTTTATGTCCATATATTATTTCCTCTTTCCCTGTATGCTTAGCCCATCAGCATTAGCCTGGACAGAGATATAATTATCAGCAACATTAACCATGAGGCTATTTGCTCTGTTTACTTAAATGCTTGCTACTGTCTGCAAGCTCTTTACATAACCCAGAAAAGTCTTCTCTTACATGTTTCCTTTGCTCCTATTTCTTTGAATAGATGTGTTTATAATGCAGACTAAAGGCTAAGCCATATCAAATCTTGATATTTTCCTCATATAAGTATATAAGCACTCATGATCATGTTCTCAGAAACTGTTTTAGTATCCTTTACTAAACCAATATAGACATTCTCGGATTTATGTGGACTTCTTGGGTTGTTGTAGATAATTTTATTAAACATGTTAGAGTTTATCGCTTCTTGGCCTTTTGACTAAGATCAGTGTAGTATCTGTTCTTATCAGTTTAAAAAAATGTTTGAGTTTATGCAAATACTAGAGTATTAACAGGCATAAAATGCATATTTAGTTGCTGTTAGAGCCTTGCTATCAAGACCAGCATCATCAGCATTGCTTGGAAACTTGTTAAAAATGCAGTATCTTGGTTCTCATCCCAGATATGCATACTGAATCCAAATATGCATTTTAATGAGATTCCCAGATGATTTCTGTGTTCCTTAAAGCTTGAGAAGCCCTGTCCTAAAGGACCCAGAAGTCTGTTTTGTGCATGCCCATTTTGGCTAGTTTCATATGTATATCTTCAACAGAGTGAACAGCTCTTCAGTTTTCAGTCTAGTAACATCATTGTGTGCTGCCTTATACATTATTGCCCAAGAGAGCTATAAAGAATCCCCGAGAGATACAATTAGTTCTCATTCAATAGATAGGTAGGTAGATAAAAACAGGTAGAAATAGAGATATAACTACAGATATAGATTACTTTTTAAAAGCTTTATAGGTAACAGGTGTTAAGAACTGCGAAGGGTCTGAGATTTTCTCTACTTGCAGGCTAGTAAGTTAGCCTGGCACAGTTTCATAGATGGTGGTATGAGACATGAGAGGACATGAGACCCCTGGGTCAGAGACAAAGGACTTCATTACTCATCCCATGGGAAGCAGCAGGAGCAGCATACATGAGTTAGTTCTCTGCCCAACGTTTTATGGGGGTGATGCAGATGGGCCCAGAAGGATTCCTGCATATACTCTGTGTTATAGAAAAGGACCCCTAACTCCTTTAATGGGCAGTAAACATGCTTTGGACATATTATCTGTAGCTCCTAAGGCTGTTTGCTATACACACTTCTTCAAAATAATAATCCAGAATGAAAGGCAGTAATATCTCTCCTTATAAGATAGATGGAAATGCAAGGGGCCCAAGAAGAATCATCTTGGTATCGGGACATCTTTATTATTAGGTTTCAGAGCCAATAACTTTTTTTCAGAAGTCATGGAGGATGCATTTCCCAATCCCTAAGTTGTACTACAAGTTATTTCTGTCTGAAAGACTCCAGGAGGTAAAGAACTTCTGGTCTGGGCACTCAGCTTAGCTCTTTACTGGAAGGGAGAAGTTATATTCAGAAGGCAAGTAGGGTTGTGCTTCATAATACTGAGGTCACCTGTGGCGACTTCTGGTGTCAGTTGTCCCATTCAAGTACTGAACCCATTCTTATCCTGAAGTTTGAGAGACGAGATAATTCCCAGAGCTCTGAAGGGACTAAAGGATGTTCCAAAGATAGGCAAATAATAGGAAGACTAGCACAGGTAAATTGGGGCTAATGGTGTCTTTCTAATACAGCAGTTTTGTTGTAAGGGGGTTGTCTTGCAAAGCAGTTGATTTCCTTTTACTCTCAGTAGAGGCTAACTCTTCCAGAAAATTGTAAAGGAGATTTCTGATGTGAGTTCTACTTTTTCGCCACTCTCAAAGAATGTAAGCCTTTGGAGAAGAGGAAGCTGGAGAAGTTTTCCAAAGCCTGTGAGCATGGTACATTAGTAAATATTTAACAATCCGCTTGCAGGGGTGGAGCAGAGTTGGGGTTCTGAATTATACTCTTTGCTGTTTTCCATGGTTGATTTCAAACTACCAATGCGAAATCACCTAGCTTGCAAAATTCCTAAAAATCTAACAAACCAGTTTCAGCTGGCTCCAGCAACCCATTGCAAAACTGTCCGAATTAGCAATTTTTTGACAGTGAGGGTAGTTTGATCACGCAAAAGGTTTGCTTGTAGAACTTTATTTTTCAAAGTCTTTTATAATAACTCCCTTACTAGTATGTTTGGCCCTGGAGATTTGTAGATAGACTTACCTTAAGGCAGAATGAGAGCCTAAATGATTTTTGAACTTCGTTTGAATGGTATGATTTCATTTTTTTAAAAAGTCTTCCTTTACATAGTAGGCCTCACCAGCCTGGCTGTTTGCTTTCTTTAAATAAACCACCTGCCAGCTCAGCACATTTCTCCCCTATGCAAAGGCCTGTAGGTGCAGTCTGATTGTCAGTGATATTTTTAGAAGAGCGGGAGGCTACTCAGGCGCCAACCGGTGATGATTCCTTATAATTGGGTGATCTGTAGAACCATAATGAATCACAAATTTGGGAACAAGGCACCTGCATTCTTGGTTGGATCGGGAGCATAGTAAATCCTCTTTGCACTAATGAGGCTTTATCCCTCTTCATGAGACTTACCGTGGAATTCCCCTTGGGCTCAGTTTGGCTGCAGAGTTCTGTAAAGACCCTCTCTGGAGTGCTTTACCGCTGTGCTGACAGAAACGTTTTTCCAGAGCAGTTCAGTGTGGGCCCACACACTGCAGTCTCAATGACGCTCCCGGTGAGCAAGTCACCCTCGTGCATGGACTGCCCAGCTCATGCTGGTGGACTTTGCTTCATGGGGGCAAGCAGGCTGTTTCCATCCTCTGGCTTATCTGTGCCCATCATGTGAAACCGGACATAGTGAACTGATTTACTCTTTGTAGAGGGCTAAGTGGAAGGATCAGCTTGCTGCTCTCAGCCCAAGGCGGTGAGAGGAGCCTTTCCTGGCCTCTGCCTCTTCTTCCCTAGCATTTACCAGAGGAGGGGGAGGATGGGGAACCTTGATTTTAATGCAGATTTGAGTGCCTTCTTCCTTCTCCCTTGGGTGATACATATTTTTTTCTATTTTGTTTGTTAGTTTATTTTGTTCATTATCCCTTGGGTGATATTGATTGGGAGGCTTCAATTATTTATTTATCAGATTTATAAAATGCTCATCTTGCCAAGGTCTCTGAGCACATGGACAAGAGTAAAGGCGTTAACAAGTAGTAATAATATAAAAGTCCACACAACATAGGTGCTTATTCTGAAAGGTCTACATGAACTCCTGGTAACATCGTTTCAGAGGTTCCATTACAACTTGATTTTTTTCTGTTAATAAAGTGAACCCATTTCCAAGGGGGCTTGTTCTCCCCCATAAAGAAAATACTTTAACAAGCCAGGAGATGGAACACATAGGATGCTGTTTTGGCTAAGGCCAAATTAAAAAGACAGCTCATCTGCCATGTTCAAGAGGTCAATTTCCAGCCACCCCCTCACTCCTACCTTCCCTTTTTCTGTGAAGACAGAAATAGACCTGAATTTTCAAAAAGAGGGGTTTGCATTAGTTCTAAATTTTTGTCTAGTCACAGGGAGACAAATTATTTTCAGGAGTTTTCTTGCTCTGTAAGAAGGGGGGCGGGTTCCCTGAGGAAAATGTGCTGTGCCAGGCCATGACTCTACGTGCTCCTCAGGTGTTCAGGAACAGGAAGGCGAGGCATTTAGCCAAGTAGAAAAAGAGTGTGCAAGTTAGAAGAACTTTTCTCAAGTGTATTGGGCCTGAAATCCTTCTGCCATGTTGGATGTCCTCTATGGAGAAAATGGAGATATTGCTATCCACTGCTGACAAAAGCAAATGCTAGGTGTTCAAAGAAGAAATCAAGACACTCCTGACCATGGCCTACAATAACCCCCCACACCTTTAGTGGGTCAGAGGGTGCCTGTGGTAGCTGGATTTTGGGAATAGAAAATAAGTCACTATAGATGGGACTCTGTTATTTTTCCCCCTTAAAAATCTAGTTATGATGAACAAACTTGCACTACATGCCAAAATTCCACCAGTATAGGAGAAGAAAAACACAAAACTTGAGCAATTTCCTTAAAACTGAGGTTATCAAACTAAGTCCCACAGGCCAAACCCAGCCCATTGCTTGTTTTGTAAATAAAGTTTTATTGGAACCCATTCCCACCCATTTGTTTGTGAATTTTCTATGGGTGTTTTAATGCTACAATGGCAGACTTCATAGTTATGACCAAGACCATTTGGCTCTAAAAGCCTAAAGTATTTGCTATCTGGCCCTTTACAGAAGAAGTTTGCTAACCCCTGCCTTTTCAGAACAAACAGGCAAGATATTTAATAAAATAATCTGCCATTTAGCCTCCCCCATATCTTGTGAAAGGTTGCTGATTTGGCTTCCATTGGCCAAGTGAAGAAGCACGAGTGAGAAGGGAGCAGGAAGAAGTTCTAGGTCAAGAGCATACCAAGGCCTAGTTCCCTCACAACCTGACCTTAAGAGTCTGTGATTCCCACTGTGGATACTTCCTTTTTATGTGTAACAATGGACACTGCATAGCAGGAGAGAGATATGTTCAAAGCTGCCATCAGAGTTGGGGATGGGGGTGGTGCTAGACATCATTGATCAATAGTCCTTATTGATGTATTGGCTCCTAGTTAAGAGCTAGTGTATTAGATGGTTGCAGATAGAAATATGAACTATCATACTTGGCCTTTTCTTCTATCTTGTTTTGTAAAGAAAAAAGGGGAAGTTTTCCAGTTTGAATGAGTCCGTGGTAATTTCAGGGATATGGAAAACTTTGTGCGATATTATCTTGGTAGGTAAACAAAAAAGGTATGGTTCTGATATGGATTGTCTCAGGAATTGTGTTAAGTGCTTTTTGACAGTGTTTGTTGTAGCTTCACACGGATATTATTTTGCGTGAAAGACTATCAAAAGTCATACTGTAAAGTGGTAAATGTGTGGCATATCCTTTTGTCTTTTCTTCCTCTCTTTATAATTTACCAAAGAAGGCCAGCCCCATTTCTATCTTCCATGTCCAAACCTTATGTGTGCAAAGTAACCAGGCAGACGAAGGATGATCTGATCTTTGAGAAGTAGGCAGTTTTAAAAAGGATAATCTCTGCCTTTGTGAGTGTCAGTTAATACTTTTAGGATGAGGAAGAATCTTAAGAAACTATCTGGTATATCCCCCAAAATTAATTTCAAGTTAATTATAACACCTAAAATTAGTCTCTAATTATAATGGGTGATCTTTATGTGTGTGTTTTGTTGACATTTCTGAAGAGTTCCTTACATTTTCTAGTATATCTTACCTTTTTGAACATAAAGATAATTTTTCCATACTCATATAGCTTTTCATATATACAAATCATTTGATTAAAGAACCCACTAAAAGACTTAACCTTCTTGCTTCCCATTGCAAATGTGAATTTCCAGATTAATAAAAAAATATGTATTTTTAGCCATTTCAATATGATGAATACTTTTACCCTTATTCCCTGAATTTAGCCATAGTTGAAAAATATTTATTTTCAGTGAGATGAATGCCCCCTGGTGGAAACAATAATGAGTATTTGCACAGATTTGGGGGGCCCACATACAACTGGTATAAATATATCAAGGATAACCAAGGGATAAAATTGACATAGCTTAGAGAGTTCTTTCATTTTTTAAGTGTATGTTCCATTTAAGTGCAGTAAATAGAAGATAATATCAAGTTTCAAGGGTCTTTTTTATATTGACTGAAATAAAAAGATTCAACAAGAAACTAACTAACCCTTTATGGTAATTCTTTTAGTGCCTTTCACTAAAACTTAGAAATCGCTTAGCTGGTAAATTTGTTTATAATATGGCCATCTTTGTAATGATTTTTTAAATGTAGGACTTTTAGATTACACCTCAGAGGGTATTTTAAAACTAAATGTTATAACTCAGCCACTGTAGCTCAGTGGTTGAGTGTTGTCCCATAAACGAGGAAGTCCCTGGTTTATCGGTTCAATTCCCGATCAAGGCACATGCCTGGATTGCAGGCTCTATCCCCAGTAAGGTGCACGCAGGAGGTAGCCGATCAATGATTCTCTCTTCATCAATGTTTCTGTCTCTATCTCCCTCTCCCTTCCTTTCTCTGAAATCAATAAAAACATATTTTTAAAAAACTAAATAGTTATATATAAGAGAATTGCTTAAAGGTTTGTAAAATGGCCTCCTAGAAAAAAATCTCAGTTTGAGGAAGGAGCAGGGTTCGGGATTTAGGCTCCACCAGATGAAAACTTTATTGTTTGTCTCATTAATAGACAGATAAATTATCTCCAGTTCAACAGAGAATGCTTACCAAGCCAGGGACGCAGGCATGCCAGGACTCAAGTTTTTATAGAAAACTCAATTTTGGAAAATCTTCAATCTGAACACACTTAAAATCTAGCTCTCAAAAAATGTTGAAAAGCATTTATAAGTAAGTAGAGAACAGGGAAAGAAGAGTTAAGTATGAGTTCATGGTGCTTCTGTAGGGAACAGAATTGTGAAGCCAGCAGAGGATGTTTGCATATTCTCCCCTCTGCCCAATGATACCCTGTTAAGCTGTGACTATAGCTCTTACAGAAAAGCTATAGCTTGTTCTGCTCCTGCATTTCCCCCCACTTGGATGGAGCCTTTGGATATATAAAGAAAAATCAAGGACCATTTTATATTGAAAGATGATGTTCTATATACTTAATGGGTTGGATAGCCCTCCCTTTACAGAAATGGCTCAAGTCCATTAAGCTGTGGATATGGATGATAAATGCCATTTTACTTGTCATATCACCAAGTGCCACATTTTCTCAAGCAGTGCCATCTCTTTGCCTCAGCATTTGTAATGGACTGCACTCTGGGATATAACAGCACAGCCTGATGTCGTCTATTAACGTGCAAGTACTTAGAAATATGTTGTTAATGGCTTGGTGAGAATTGACTCCTGTAGAAATTATTTTTCTTAAACCAGTGCCTTTGATCAAGCTATGATGCTTAATCTTATGTTATCCATTGGCTTGTGTGTTGAAGTGGGTGGGATATGGGCTTGACTTCCCCAAGTGTGAGAAGGTGGATTATATCTGAGAGTCCAAGAGAAATTCTCACTGAGGTTTGCTGAAGATTCTAGAAATGTTCTCAGATAAGATGTACTTGCATCTGTCTTCCTGTGAATATCCTCTCATTATCCCCACATTCCTAATTTGACAGGTCACTAAAGTGTAATGTAATACAAACTCTTGACAATATTTCCTCTCACAGGTGTTTATTGAGGACTGTTGAACAGCCTATAAAGGAACATTTTATACATAAGGGATTGACTTCCGATTCTCAATAGTCTCTATCTTCCTGTATTTTTGTTGAATGGGTAATGGACCCTAAACAGTGTTTCCCAGCTTCATCACTCACATTATTTACTCAACTTGGCTCAGAATAATTCTCAGCTATTTATCTGAGTCAGATTCACCCCCAAAGTTTGAATGTTTACTGTCATCCCTTCCTACTTACATTTATTCATTTACAAACATGTATCTATACTAAACATTGGGTCAGATGGTCTCATCTTCTGGGAAAGTATAGTCAGTGGTTACTTTAAATACAGTTTGAAAGGTGCTTTGAGAGAAGGTAAGTGCAGGTTGCAGGGGAGCCCTGAAGGGGGATACATAAACCTATAATTTGGTCCTAAAGATGAACATTGGAAGGGGCTTTGGAGCTTACAGAATGTGAGAGTTGGGAGAAGGGCAGGAAGAAGGAGGACAGGAAGATTCCAAGTAGAAATTTCCTGTTCCAAAACATGAGCATATGAGAAAACTCATGGCATTTGTAGGACCTTGGTTTGGCTGAGCAGAGACTAGGTGTAGAGCAGTGGTTCTCAACCTTCCTAATGCCGCGACCCTTTAATACAGTTCCTCATGTTGTGGTGACCCCCAATTTCATTGTTACAAATTGAACATAATTAAAGCATAGTGATTAATCACAAAAAAATATGTAATTATATATGTGTTTTCTTTTTTTTTTTTTTTTTTTTTTATTAGTTAAGGTATTACAAATGTGTCTATATATGTGTTTTCTGATGGTCTTAGGTGACCCCTGTGAAAGGGTCGTTCGACTCCGAAAGGGGCCGCGACCCACAGGTTGAGAACCGCTGGTGTAGAGAATTGGAAGGAGAGACTGGAGGGGAGTTTTGAGGCCCATGAGTACCCTTGGATAGAATTTATCCTGAAGGGCTTTGTGTGGGGAAGAAGGAAGAGATGGGAGGAACATCCTAATTATGTGTATGTTGTAGAAAGAACATTTGGGGACAGTGACGAGAGTAGTTGGAGGGCTGGGGAGCACAACTAGAGGTGGGACTGCCAACAGGGATGGCTGAGTTCAAGCACAGTAGACCCCTCTTACCCAAGGACCCATGTTCCAAGACCCCCAGCAGATTCTTGGAATGGTGGATAGTACTGAACACTTTACATACTATGTTTTTTCCTATATGTTCCTACCTATGAGAAAGTTAAATTTATAAATTTGGCACAGTAAGAGATTAACAACAATAACTAATAATAAAATAGGAAAATTATAACAATATACTTTAATAAAAATGTGAATGTCTCTTTCTCTCTGATAACCACTCTGATAATCTAGATGGATACAGGCAGGGAGCATATACAGCGTGGATATGTTGAACAAAGTGATGGTTAACATCCCTCACTGGATGAAGCAGATAGAGTGAAATGTCATCATACTACTCAGAACAGTGTACAACTTGAAAGTTATTAACTGTTTATTTCTGACATTTTCCAATTAATATTTTCAGATCATAGTTAACTATGGGTAAATGAAACCATAGAAAGCAAAACCATGTCTAAGGGGGGACTCTGGCCATTCAAACTAATATTAGTGGGCTTCAAGGTAAGATTTAACACGAGTTCCAAAAGTGCTGTGGGCAATGGCAGCATGGCCTGATGGAAAGGCATGGATACAGTCTAGCTGATCTGAATTCAAATCCTCGTGTGGTGGGTGACTAGCTGTGTGGACTCAGGTGGTTTCCTCACCTGTCTCAGCTGGCTTTTCCTCTTCTGGAGAGTGGGAGTGGTGCTTCTTTATCCTCGTGTGTGTAGTGGGAGTAAAATGAGATTATATGTGTTAAGTGTAGAGTTTGATAGTTACTCTGGAAGGTATTTGGATATGTGTTTGAAGAAAGAAAGGACCTTCATTCAGATATAGATTTTCTGCGTGCTTATTTACAAGTGTTTATTTGCATGCTGCACATTCAGCAAGTATTTCTTCAGTGGTTCCCACGTGCAAGGTTCCAGGCCAAGGACGTTGTTCCCTTCAGTGACCTAGCTTGAGGGTGGGGACAGCGAGTGTTTAAAATTAATGTTTGTCCACTAGTTGGGGATCACATATGATGACAAAAGTGTCCAATATCCAGTATAAATAAAAAAATACTCAAACACCATCCATTTAAGTTATTAACATTTTGATTCTAATTGATTGGGAAAGTAAGCCCTTTGGGAGGTTTATTCATACCTTATTGAGCATTTTTTCCTTCTCACAATTTCGTTACTTTGAGAACTAAACATTTATAATATGTTTTTGACAAACACATTTATATGGTAGAAACCATTTTCTCTGGGAGGTAGGAGAAAAAGGGAGGGGGAACCAGAGTCATAAATCCTATTTAATTCGTATTTCTGGTTTCATGAGAGAAAGCCCCTTCTTAATCCTCTTATTGTATTTCTCGGGAGACCTATAAACAGATGATGTTAGCAGTGATTTAAAAATGCAAACCACATCACGGAAGTCTTTTTCTTTTATTTTTTTAATAAATTTTTTTTTTAAAAAAATATGTTTTATTGATATTTTACAGAGAGGAAGGGAGAGGGATAGAGAGTTAGAAACATTGATCAGCTGCTTCCTGCACATCCCGCAACCAAGGTACATGCCCTTGTCCGGAATCGAACCTGGGACCTTTTAGTCTGCAAGCCAACGCTCTATCCACTGAGCCAAACCCGTTAGGGCGACATCACAGAAGTCTTCAAAAGGATTGTCTCCACTCCTTTGCCCCCATTTAAACAACAGGAATGGTAAATCTAAAACCAAAATTATATTCTGCAGGTCGAAGCAAATCATTTCCAGGAGCAGGTTGGCTTTATCAGTCCAGCATGTCTTCATCATGCATGCATAAGGTTCTGTGCTGAATCATATGCATGCATTCACCGGTTCATTAAAAGAGTGTGAAGGGCCTGCTATGTGAATACATGGAGGAAGGAGAGTGGGTATGATGCTAAATAAAGTACTGTGTAGCCCTTGCAGTAACAGAGCTTCTGTATAACTCAAGGGCCGATGTAATGCATTTTCTAGAACAGGGAGAGAGATCGCTGTGAGCCTTCAGACAGAAAGATTACGTTTGGCTCATGTTATCAAGATGCTTTCATGGAAGAATTGGTTTCCAATTGGGCCTCTAAAATACTGGCCTATAGAACCTTCCAGTTTGAGAAATCCTTAATTGCACAGTGTTTATGGTATTTGTGTTTTCATTGTGTATTGTGCCTTCTGTTTCTCTATGACGTTTTTATTCATTTTTAACACCTTAAAATACATTAGAAAAACGTCCTTGGGAAACATGAGTGCTGAACTATTTTTAAAACATCAATTTTGAGAGTCAGGGACAGCTAATCATGTCTGACAAAGGGTGAATTGAGGTTTCTCCCATTCCCAGCCAAATTGTTGACTTACACACAAGCACCATGCTATCAGAGCCTCTCCCCTGGCAGTGCGCACCAGATTTATTGCACATTTGGTGTGAAAGGAACTGAGATATCTTTTAGAAACATGACCTGGGACTTCCCAAAGTCGTGTGTGCCTATGTACAAAGCACAGGAAACCAGAGCACGTTGAGTCCCCATGTGAGCCTCCAATCCCTGTCATTGTTCCTTGTCAATCCATTTCATCTAAGAGTCTCACACTTACCGAGTCCTTTGGGAATGATCAAGTTGGTGAAGTGCATGTCTTCTTAAAATCACCACCACCACAATTGCTATCATTTATTGAGCAATCGCTTTGTTCTAAGCCTGTTTCTGTACTTTTACATGTCTCATCTCATTTAATACCCTCGACACCTCACAAGTTAGATGAGGAAGTATAGATGAGGAACCTGAGATACAAAGAGGTGAAGTGACTTGCCTAGATGTGGTGAGTGGTGATACTAGGATCCAAATTGGGGCAGATGTCAGTTATACATTTTCAGTGATGTTCAGGATCATTATTCCCTTCAGTTATTCTTTTCTCTCTTTTTTTCCCTTTTGTTATTTTGATCCATCTGTCTCTACTTCTGGTTCCTTGTTCTGTTTTTCTCCAAAATAGGATATGTTATTTTACTTCTCTTTATAGGCTAATCTTTTAATCATTTGGCCTAATAATATTGAACTAAAGGAAAAAAAAAGAGAAAAATCTATGAAGAAAGAGGTGCTATCTCAAACTAAAAAGGGACAATGGGATACAAGCTTGCTTTTAGAAAGATTTGATGTTGCACATGTTTGAATTACGGGCTTTCAGCTCACATTGACCATCACATGTCTGTGATTGCAAACACCTGTCATCTTTAAGGAACCGTGAACATGCAAGGGTGGAGGTGGCAGCTCTCCAGTAAGGAGTTGTGGGCTTCTTGAAAAACACATGTAAAACCCACTCTCAATTCTGATCTCTTGTATTGACATTTCATTGTCCTTGAACCAAGAAAGAAGCAATTCTATTTCCATTTCTGGAAGCTTCAAATGATGCTACCAAAAACAATGCATATACAGAACAACCAGGTGCAAAATGATCTCATGTATAAGAGACAACTGAATGGTGCCAACTCAGGAGTTTCAGGACTGCAGGGCATGGCTCCTAGACTGAGCTAGTCTTTGCCCGGCTGCAGAATTAGGCTGATGTGAACAGATCTCTCAGATATTTGGGGTACTGGGTCATGGTGGAATGCTGCTGCATAAGCAGTAATGACTGTGGCTGGATGTGTCTTAATAAACTCTGTATGATTTTACTTCATCTCATCTTCTCAGAAGTGAAAAGTTAGGCAAAACATTGGACTTTGAGTTTCAATGGCCACCGCTTCTTAACTGTGTGACCTTTGGTGAGTGTCTTAACTCTCAAAGACTCTGTTTTCTTAATTGCAAAAAGTGATGATAATTACCTATATTATAGAATTGCTTTGAGTATTGAAAAAGAGAATCATATACTTAAAGGACTGTTATGAAGATTAAACAAATAACACATGTGAAGCCTTAGAAGAAAGCTTGGCATATGGTTAACACTGTGCATTAGCTACTATTATTATACACAGTAAGCATAAGAATAACGTTAAACAAGTATTATTTATTATTTACTTTAATTATTATAATTGTTATTATGTTATAATATCATATCATATCTTTGGGAAATAAAAAATTTCAAAGAGCAGTAGTAATATACTTAGTAGGAAAATGAAAATTAAATTAACAAAAATGTAAATTTACTAGATTCTAGTCGATTCATTGAGGCAGCCTGACATTTTCCAGGGTGAGTGTCTATTCTATGTGTTCGGACTATTGAGAGGGAGGGTCACCCCTCAGAAGTATTTGCTAAAATCCAGTCATAGAGAGCAATGTGATATGTTCTGTCATCAGCGTCTGTTCTTGGGGCCCTGGTGGAGGCTCTGCCATTCCAGCCTCAGAGACGCAGGGCTGGCTTTATGTAGAAGGGGCACTTGAGCTTGGCTGTTGAAGGTAGGAGTTCCCCAGGCATGGAGGTGGCAAAGAGAACTGTACAGAGTTTCGAGCATGTAGAATGAGGGCAGGGTGGGTGTTCTGTGGGAACAACGTCTTGTGTGCTTGAGACACAAGATGCATGAGGACAGAGAGGTGTCAAGTGTTGTCCAGGTAGACTTACCAAGATGGACAACAGAAGAGGAGAGGGAGATTGGGGGAGCCTGGGCTGGACTTGTTCCCAGAGGGCATCTGGAGGTGGCTTTTGTCAGCTTCATGATCTCTCGTGAATTGAATGTAGGGTTCTGGTCCTCCCCAGAACAGGTATCTGTTTCCCAGCAGAGAGAAATAGGGAATTAGAATACAGGCCAGACACACTGATTTGGAAGCCATAGTCTAACTCCAGGTAAGAGCCTGGAGTGTGGATGAGCTGCCAGAGAATAAGGCGCAGAGAGCCTTGGGACAACTAAAACTGTGGAGGAGGAGGTGTCGAAATGGCCAGATTGAGGATAGACAGGCCTGAATGTGCTGTTAGGGAAATCAAGGGCGTAGAGAAATTTAGTGTGACCACCAGCACTGAAGTCCTCAGCTTGGTCAGCTGGAAGGGACTGGAGGAAAGGCCACTGAGAACTGTGTATAAGGCCTTTGTGACAACTGTGAGGGGCTTTGCGAAGTGGCAAGGCTGAGAGGCCAGGATCCAAGCAGGTTGGAGAAAGGTTAGGTTGTGACCTGGCTGGCAGCTATGCTGTTCACCTCCCATTCACAACAGGAAGGGGAAAGAAGGTGCAGGGAGGCTGGCAGGGACACAGGGAGCAGCTGCTGCCTGTCCAGGTGTGGCCTGAGGAATGACCAGTACGAGGACCAGCTGCAACCTGAGCAGATTGTGAAATTGCTGAGCTGTTGGTGAGGTGAACTGAATTCACTGTATCTGTGCCAGATCTTGATAGCTGAGTGTGAAGGCAGAATGTCTTGCTGACCTGGCCGTCAGAGGCAGTTATCTACGCACCCACCACCTGAAAATGCTGACTCAGGGTTTGGTCTAGAGATGGAAAAGAAAGACAAACTTGGATCACAGAACCTCTGATGTTAGACCTGAAATCGGGGGGTCAGAGGCTGCCTAGTACAGCTTCCTTGGGGGAAACTGAAGCCCAGAGTGAGCCTTGGACTTGCCAGGGTCAGCCGGAGTTAGTGGCAGACTTATATCCAGGAGGACTTTCTTGCCCCTGCAGCCTTTTCTCTTATCTCTTTACCCCACTACTGTGCCCTTTACGCCCCTCTGGCCACAGAGATTATCAGTTAAGCCCTAAATTTTCTCTTTTTTTCTTTTTTTTTTATCTTCTTTTAATAGATTTTTTATTGATTAAGATATTACATATGTGTCCTTATCCCCACGTTACCCCCTCCCCCCCCGCCCCCCCTCCCCCCTCGCTCATGCCCTCACCCCCACCGTTGACCGTGTCCATTGGTTAGGCCTATATGCTTGCATATAAGTCCTTTGGTTGATCTTTCCCCCTTACCCCCACCCTCCCCTACTTTCCCTCCAAGGCCCGACAGTCCAATCAATGCCTCTCCATCTCTGGATCAGTCCTTGTTCATCAGTTTATGTTGTTCATTATATTCCACAAATGAGTGAGATCATGTGGTATTTATCCACTCTCCAGTTCCATCCATGCTGTGGCAAATGGTACAGAATTCCTTTTTTCTTCTTCCTCTTCTTAAAGAATACCTTTCAGCATTTCATATAATGCCGGTTTGGTGGTGATGAACTCCTTTAGCTTTTTCTTATCTGTGAAGCTCTTTATCTGACCTTCTATTCTGAATGATAGCTTTGCTGGATAAAGTAATCTTGGTTGTAGGTTCTTGCTATTCATCACTTTGAATATTTCTTGCCACTCTCTTCTGGCCTGCATGGTTTCTGTTGAGAAATCAGTTGACAGTCGTATGGGTACTCCCTTGTAGGTAACTGAGTTTCTTTCTCTTGCTGCTTTTAAGATTCTCTCTTTGTCTTTTGCTCTTGGCATTTTAATTATGATGTGTCTTGGTGTGGTCCTCTTTGGGATCCTTTTGTTTGGGGTTCTCTGCGCTTCCTGGACTTGTAAGTCTATTTCTTTGACCAGGTAGGGGAAGTTTTCTGTCATTATTTCTTCAAATAGGTTTTCAATATCTTGCCCTCTCTCTTCTTCTGGTATCTCTATAATTCTGATGTTGGTATGCTTGAAGTTGTCCCAGAGGCTCCTTACACTATCTTCATATTTTTGGAATCTTTTTTCTTTTTTCTTTTTCGGTTGGGTATTTTTTGTTTCTTTGTATTTCAAATCTTTGACTTGATTCTTGGGATCCTCTTGTCTGCTGTTGGATCTCTGTATGTTATTCTTTATTTCAGTCAGTGTATGCTTAATTTCTAGTTGGTTCTTTTTCATATCCTCGAGGGTCTCACTAGATTTCTTGAGGGTCTCACTAAATTTATCGGCGGTTTCCATCAAATTCTTGAAAAACCTTATAAACGTGGTTTTGTACTCTGTATCCAGTCGTTTGCTTTCCTCCATTTCTGTCATTTGTGACCTGTTTCTTTGTCTCCGCATTTTTTATGCTTCCCTGTGTTGGTAGAGTGGTTTTGTGTGCTAGGTGTCCTGTAGGGCCCAGTGGCTCAGCCTCCCCCGTTACCTGAGGTGGACCCTCTTGGTGCCCCCCCTTGTGGGCTTTGTGAACAGTCTTGTTGTAGTTATGCCTTGATTGTTGTAGGATCACTGGGAGGAATTGACCTCCAGGCCAATTGGCAGTGAGAATCGGCTGTGTCTGTAGTGGGAGAACTTCTGTGCTGAAGACACCCTTCTGGGGCAAGACTTGCTTCAGTGGGGCTTTGGTGCTCACTGAGTCTGCCCCCTGGGTGTGTCCCTTAGGGATCTGAGGAGTTGTAATCCGGATGGTCCCCCTCTGACCACTGGGTACACTGGCTCTTGGAGGTTACCCAGCAGGAGCTGTGAAGAGAACTTCAGATTCCCCTTCCTTTTTTGGAGTTTGGAGGTGCCCTGATGAGGCCCAGCTGTGAAGCATTGCAAGCTGCTGTGGGGCCTTGGGCATTCTCTTGGAAGTTCTGGGTCTGTGGCCCCGATGCAGTTTGTTAGGCATTTTTCAGGTTGCAGAGGGCCAGGGCATTCATATGCAAAAGCCTCTGCCACAGCCTGGGTGGGGCGGGGTCTCAGGGAATCAAAGGGCGGAGCAAGGAACTATGGCGGATTCTCAGCCCTGCCCTAAGGGGCCGAGCGAGTCTCAGTGTCCCAACAATCCAATTGCTGCAGGCACCTCCGAGGGAAAGCCGCCCTCGAGTTCCGAGTTCTGCCCACTGCCAGACAGTCCAGTTTCTCTCTGTATGAGTCCTGGGTCCCCAGAGACTTCCCGGAATGGGAGTTCAGAGCAGTCGGGAGCCTGTGACTCCCTCCCGATTCAAAAAGACAGCCACGTCCTCAGGTACCAGCCCCTTCCGCGCACTCTCGAGCCTCCGTACCTTTGCACTTTACTTCCGCAGCTCCTGACCCTCAATGTGCCTTTCTCTTTCCTTCTAGTTGTAGAATTTCCACTCCGCCAGCCCTCCTGTAAGTTCTGGATGATGTCCGTTTTGTCTTTTTATTGCGTTTTGAAGTTGTTGTAGGAGGCAGCAATTTCGGTGTTTCCCTATGCTGCCATCTTAGTTTCTCCCCTAAATTTTCTTCTTCCTTTTCCATCTTCCTACCCTTAACAGCACATGCTACTCTCCTCTCCGTCTTTTTTGGTGGTTGGTTAAACGAAATAGCTTATATATTAGGGTGGCAGTGGATAGAGTGAATATAACATTCTATTTCTTCCAGAGTCTCTCCCCAGTGCGTAGAGAGACTCTCAGTCTCTAAATATAAGTGGTCTTTATGTCAATCTCAATACTTGATCAGAGGAAACCTTAGGTAGAAAAATAACGTCAAGCAAACTTTTAAGTACAAATTAAGTGCCTAAAATATTTCCTTTGTCATCCATTCTTTAATAAATTTCTAAGGGAGACTAACATCAGCCCCACAGAAGAAGCAAAAATTATATATCTTACCAAGGCAGACATTCAGTTGGTTATGGATAAAATTTCCCCTGGCTATTCTGAGCAGTGGTTGAAAGAAAATTGGGCTCTCTTCCTGCACATTTTCACAGAAGTTTTACCATTTCCCTCCAAGACATAAGGATGCAAATTCCTGGCTTGGGCAAGGGATGGGGGAGTTGAATAGAACATAAAAAGAATCCATTAATGATTTAGAAGACTACTTAATTTCCCTACCTCTGTAACAGAGAAACAGAGTTTGATCAATACTCTCAAGGTCACTGTTGATATTTGCTAAGTCAGCGAGTCTATTTTAGAATTTTGAAAAATCATCCCCTGCATCCACCCTGATGGATTTCCATAGATTCATGCAGGGAGGTAGGTTTTGACTATGTGGCCAATGTGATGTTAAAGGAGGGAGTGTAGGTATATGTACTGGGGCTATATAGTAGAGTTTCAAAACTTGGAAGACTAATTTAGTTCAAGATGGGATCTAGGGAATTGAGAGAGAAATTCCCATATGATTGTTAATTTGCACTGAAAGGTGAATTATTATTACTAAAATGAACCCTAGCTATTATGTGGTTTTATTAATCAGGGTGTTTTCTCTTCAATTATTTCTTTTTAAAAATTTTATCTTTATTGTTGAAAGTATTACAGATGTGCTCCCCTTCCCCCCTCTTCAATTATTTCTGTGTGATATTTTAGTTAGCTCTTTCTTTTCAAATGTAACATTGCCTCTTTGGGATGTGCCTGGTAGTGTCATATCATATTCTGTTTATTTCATTTAGTATTTATTGGCTAAGCTGAGCCTTTTAGAATAAAGAGTCTCTAACTTACTAATATTAATGTGTGCTTCTTACCTCTTCTGCTGACTGGAATGAGTGTAATGTTCTCTTGGCATCTTATGAAAAGGGCTTTGATAATTGTATAACCCAATATTCAAAACAGTGATGGAGAGATGAAAAGGGGCCTGTCCATGACCCTCATTCTTCCAAAAGATCTGTTCCCTCATTCTTCCAAAAGATCTGTTCCCTTTGGTCATCTCATTAAGTCCTTTGATCAGATCATCTAGATTAACTCTTAAAGTTAACTGCCTTTACCCTAATATTTACTTATATTTGCTATGTCTCAATCAGTCAAAAAAAAAAAAAAAAAAAAAAAAAAAGGAAAAATAAGTACTCCCAAAATGACTATTCTCTCTGCAACATTCCAAAACAAACCTTGGTTCTATGCAGACTAAAGGCTGATAGAGCCCACGGTGATAACAGTCCTTTTAAAAAGTTTATCTCTGGAGAGTTCTGGCTGTTGACTCATCAGAGATAGACACGTTGAAACGTTCCAGAGAACACATGTGGTTTCCAGTCAAAATACCATGCAAATATTTTCTTGACCATGGTATTTCCTCTCTATACATTGCCCTTAAAATAGTGTTTTGCTATTTATTTAGAAAAAAAAGCAGGTGGAAAATTCCTGCTTCTGATTGAATTTTACAATCCTCTGAGGCAACACTCTAGAGATTAGAATCTGATATTTTAGAGAAAAAGGCTTCTTTTTTAGAATTACCTCTGAGATTGAAAGACGTTGTCTAAAGTACAACTCAAGCTTGAAAAAATGTCTAGACTCTTTCAACATATGTAGCCACTGGGAACGTGGTAAAACAACAAGGAATGGTATAGTTTCAGATGGGAATTTATTTCCTTTAAGCTTGTCAATGAGCAGACAGGCCTTTGAGGGGAAGTCATCTTCCCCAGCCTGGGAAGGGAGAGTTATTTTTACTCGTAGTTCCCACCATGGAACAAGAAAGAGAAACTAATTGTTCTCTCACCCAATGCTGCTGAATCCTCTTCCTCGTCTTAAGTATGAACCAGGAAGAAATTCCTCTGTGGGAAATTATGAGCAGAGTTAATTATAACTGTCTAATGAGGCAAATCCCAATTTTCAGTAGACCATGACCCTTGGTACATTAAAGAAGAGAGGCACTTCATATTTTTATTCAACTGACATTTGGTTAATACACTTCAAACAAATTTTGGCTACATTGAGCTGATTATGAAATGGACTTTGTCCTGTTCATAAAATGCTGCTAGTAAAATAAAAAAAATACCAATGCTGTTCTTGTCATTTACTAGCTCCCTGATGCCAGTTTCAGTTTGTTAAAGGGGAACTCAGTAAAAAAATATCACGGGATTTCTTTGAAGGTCACTAAGTTAGTAAAAAAAAGCAGTGGCCTTTACATCAGTCAAATTCAGATTAAAATCCCTTCTTGGCCACCTTTCATTGTCCTTGAACAATAATAACAACAGTACTACTAATAATACCACTTGCTGGGCAATTGTAAGTTTGAGCCATATAAAATGATCATTTTGTAGGATCAGACAGTGGTCAAATACAGACATTTTCACATGGTTCATATGGTTCAGACTAATGGCAGAGCGTTATAGATATTTTATTTGATTCTTTCAAACCAGTTTTAAAGAAAATATAATTATCACCATGTACATATGAGAGCACCTAGCTATACCCAGGGTTTAAAAAGTTGCTCTAGGTCACAAATTAGTAAGGTGGATGGTTGAAATCTGAGCTATCTTTTTTTTTTATCATCTTTAAATTAAATTTGTCGGGGTGACATTGTTTAATAAAATTTCAAGTGTACAACTCTATAACACATCATCTGTATATTACATTGTGTGTTCAGCATTCAAAGTCACATCTACTTCCATCAACATATATTTAGACCCCCCTCTACCCTTTATTATCTTCCCCCACCCTTCCGTTCCCTCCAGTGAGCAGAAAAAGTCAAGGACCATATGATTTCACTCATATGTGAATTATTTTTTCACCGCAGTGTTCTATATATTCCTGTAAAGTAGGTATTCAATAACTCCCCTGAGCCTTGGTTTCCTCTTCTGTAAATGGGGAGAGCAGAAATGCCCTGAGGATTTGAGCCGACACATGTGGAGTGCTTCCCATGGTGTCCGTTCCGTAATGATGCTTAATAATGTGTAGCTGTAGTCATCAGCACCACCACCATCAGGGTCTAACATTTCACTCACTCAAAGGTGTGCAAAAAATGTGCCTAGTGAGACAGTAAAGGAAGGCAACTGGCGTGTGTGTGTGTGTGTGTGTGTGTGTGTGTGTGTGTGTCCGTTGTGTGATTGCTAAGAGGTCTCTTTCCTATTTACAGTCACTCCTTGCACAAACTGTAGTGACTTGAGCCCAACATTTGCACATGCATTTCTCCCACTTTGCTATTCTCAAAACAAAAGAGAATTGGGTGAAAATACCCTATTGAGAACAGAGGTGTCTGTGACAAATTGGCTTAATTGAAAACAACTAAAAAAAAAAAATATCTCCCAGCAGTGCGGGAGATCAAATTAGCCATGGAGAATCTAAGTGGAGGATTTTGATTGCCGTAGGCATGACCTAAATTGCAGAGTGTGAGTCATTATGAAAGCACTACTATTTCTGCCCTGCTAATTGAGAGGCAGTGTTTCTCATACAGAGTGGTTAGGGATGGTGAGAGTGCCCATGTGTCCCACACACACTGTGCCGCCTTAGGCCCATTTATTTGCCCTAGGCATTGGTTTTCCCAGTCACAAACATAGATGATAATTTTATAGAATAAGGTTTTGAATTTTCCCCTCAGAAGACATTTGATGTGCAGCCTATAAGTTCTAAGCTCGTACTATACAGCAAGCATGTCAAACTTGAGGCCCTTGGGCTGCATGTGGCCCACAACAAATATTTTTGGGGCTAGGCCAATATAACAGTATATAAGAAATGTTTTAATAAAAATTTCATTTCATAACTTAAATTTTACAATATCCTGTTATACATAATTATTAATAATGAACTACAGTGGTCACTAATGACTGATTACTATAATCGTGTTGTATTAATTTCCCTTACACGCCTTACGCGCAGGCGCACCATTTCTCTCCACTAATACTAGCAGTGAATATTTTAGCAGCCACATCATGTCATTAGTCTTGTACTGACTTGTTTGGTGTGCACAACAGGAAATATTTCGCTTTCGGAGAACAAGAAAAATAGGCTTATTTGCATTACGCTTATTAATTGTGCAGTTATTCAGTGTTTGGTAAGTTAATGTTCAAGAAAAAATATGAATTCTTATTAAAATGTTCTATTATTTTATGTTAATGATTACTCATTTATTTCAGCCCTTTGTATTCAGCATGAAATAAACCTACATTTCTATGAAAATTGAAGCTTTTATTTTTTGTGTGGCCCACATAAACTTAAACCTTGTTTATTTGGCCCAGGTTAGCCTTTACTATACAACCTGTTTACTATACAGGCTGGGTTATTTTCATGGGAAGGAATTTCCACTTGTTCTTTTTCAGAGGGAGGAAAGAACAAATAACCCTCATGGTGTGGTTCACAGAAATGACCACAGAACAGGGGTCAGTGAACCTGTCGGCCAAATCTGTGTTTGTCAATAAAGTTTTATTGGAACACAGCCACGTCTGTTTTTGGCATTGTCTCTGGCTGCTTTTGAGCGAAAACAGCAGAGCTGGCTACAACAATAAACAAAACAAACAACCACTTAAAGAGATAGAAATGTGTTTCACACAGCAAGAATTCCTGAACCAAGGCCTGATGGTGACTTGAGGATGCTGTCAGGGACACCGATGCCTTTCACCTTTCTTTTCTGCTGTTTTTAGCAGCTAAGCCTCTTCCTTATGTTTGTGACCTTGAGGTCTCAAGGTAGCTGCACATCCTCTAGATGTCAAACCTACATTCCAAGTAGAAAGAAGGAAGGAGGGCAATGCGGCTTTCTCTGATGAGGTTTTGCTTTTTAATTCAAGAAGAGACAACCCCACCCCCTGGACTTCTAGATATCTCTCAGAGGCCATAATTATGTTACATGCCCACCTTTAACTTCAAAGGACACGGGGAAATCAAAGATATTGGCTTTTCTCCCTCAAAGGTAGGGGAAGAAAGGGAAAAAGGGATTGTGAGTGGATTTTGAATAACCAACCCACAATGTCTGCCAGAGGTGAGAAAGAGAATCTTAGAGCGAGAGCAGTAAAGCTGTTTCAAAGATGCCATTAACCTATGATGTCCTAGGATTATAATTCCTTTATCTTTTCTGAAAGTTCAAAAACGCTTGCTGATCAGACCATTAATTTTGTGAGGAATTGGTTGGGTGGAGTATTTTGGGCATTTCTATGAACAAAGGAAGTACCAAATCAATTAATAGTGGAAACAAGATGGAGTGGTAGGAGTCATATTTCACTGCTTCGGGGAGCAAACTTTTTAATCCCTTTAGAAGAAATCTCATGGAAGCAGTTGATGAATTATGTAATTTTAAGTTCTTTTCTTTTGGGTAAGTCTGAATTACCCCCTACTTGCCAAAGCAAGCTGGAAATGTTTTATTGGCTTAATTTCAATTTCTATATGTATATGAAAGTAATAAAACTGCAGTTCTTTAAACATATTTCTTAATTTAGAACTTTCATAAATTCACGCTGGCTTTTCTTTTTCATGTACAATAAATTAGATTCTACGGCATATCAATCATATCCTGGTAAGAATATTGAGACAAAGTATAAATGTTCATTTAAGGAGGAAGCTAAAGCTGAGAAATGGTAAAGGAAATACGGTAAAGACCACATTAGGTAGACAATGGCACTAATCAAAGATCAGCAAACTACAGCCCATGGATTAAATACAACCTCGAGTCTGTTTTTACAAATAAAGTTTTATTGGAATACTGCCAGCTCATTCTTTCACATACGTATGGCTGCTTTCATGTACAGCAGCAGAACCAGTGGTTGTGACAGACTGAATGGCCCACAGAGTTGAAAATATTTACTCTTTGGCCCTTCACAGAAAATGTTTGCCAGCCCCTGCACCAACAGTCATGGGGATTCTGTGATAGCTGAACACAGGGACTGTGAGTCCCCTCCATGTGGAAATCAATTTCATGTTCAGGAAAAGATAAAATAAAGTAAAATATGTGGTTATATTAGCAGAAATGCATTCAAAATTCCCAGACCAGAGCCATCAGGATGTTTGTTTTCATATAAAAAACACACAACTGGTTCCATTTCCGTCTTTGGCTCCTGCCAGTCATGAAAGATGCTCTCTCCACATTGACATGTCATCCCAGCTCTGAGTCTGTAGCCAGCAACAGGGGCTGTGAGGTTGCTCTTTGCTGGCTCTGGGCTATTGAGCAAGTCATCACGCTCTTGAAAACATATCTTCCTCCTCAGACAAGAGGTCAGTGCATGGACTTCAGGGTCTCTACATCCTTTTCTTGATGGAAGCTCTCTGATTCAGTGACCACATGATTCCTTTCTTTTTTGAAAGCAGAGGAATTTTTTTTTAATTGACATTTTCAGCACTGAATTGTCTTTTCTATTTGGGGCATGATTTGACCAGGGTTTGCAACAAGTTTAGATATGTACCATTAAACATTTGCAACTCCTTTTGAACATAATACATTAGCTATTTTAAAAGAACAAAAACTGAGAGCTAGACTCTACAGATAATGGAAATAGCTACTATTGAGTGAACGTGTTATGTGCCCCAAATTAAGTACTATCGGCATTTCCATTTCACAGAAGAGGATACTGAGGCAACTTGCCCAAGGTTACACAGTCATTGCACTTCCTAGCTTCAGAGCCCAAAGAACATGTCAGCCACTGTTCTTTCTGTCTCACGGTGGGTCAGACACAGAAACTATTCTTCATCTTCATGGCAAATAGGGAGAAAACAAATATGAGAGCTGCAGGTCAGCATTCCTAGAAATGATGCGGACTTTGGAAAATTAGAACAGGACTTTTTTCATGCACTAAAAACCTACTTTGTGCCATCAAGATCATCCTTAGAGGCACCTTTTAAGACAGATTTAAAAAACAACAACTTAAGGTGATAGTTGAAGCAATACTGATTGGAAACTAGGGTGTTTTTGTGAAATCACCTTTCTTCGCCATTACCATTTTTGAATTCTTTCTCAGAATTAAGAAACACACAAGCAAACAAACCATGTGGAACAATCTGTGGCAGATGGTTATTTCAGCTCTAGGTAAGTTTTGTCATTATAGTCTGGGACAGAGAAATGATTGCTTTGGATAATCATCTGTTATTTTAGTGAACTGCCAGCTAGGAACTGTTATAGCTATGATGGTTTAGGATAGGGATTTTTTCCCCCTAAAGATTAGCAGGTAAATTGTCTCCATTCAAATTCTGTAGAATATTAGATGTCACGCTACTGAGTATCAAGGAGAAACCTAACAGTTTGGTTGGGGACAGGAAAGGGGTGAGATGAAATGAGACTTAAAGCACAAGGTAGGCCTCTCCTCCAGGTTTAGCTTCCCCTGGAAAATACAGCAAATAACAGCCAAACCATGGTGTTCATTACCAGCCCACATCCCTAATTAATTTATTTTATGTTAATTAAGTTTATAATTATATAGTAAAACATTTACTTTCTCCCTCAAGAAACTGACTGAATCTTCTGAAGGGGATTTGTGACTGTAATTTAGGTGCAATTAGCCAGTTACATTTAGTTAGGGTTTGGTACATTTAGCCGCTGCCTGAAGATGCTAGAAAGGAGGAAACCAGCAACAACTCAGAAGCAAGTCTGGATCCAGAGGTCAGGTGGCTAGAGGCTCTCCTTGGCTTTTGGGCAGTGAGCGCAGGTGTCTAAGGCAATTGCAAGCTGGAACTCTGTCACGATGTGGTTTCAATATCATCTATGTCAGTGGTTCTCAACCTTCCTAATGGCATGGCCCTTTAATACAGTTCCTCATGTAGTGGTAACCTCCTCATTGTTACAAATTGAACATAATTAAAGCATAGTGATTAATCACAAAAACAATATGTAATTATATATGTGTTTTTCGATGGTCTTAGGTGACAGCTGTGAAAGGGTCATTCGACCTGCAAAGGGGTCGCGACCCACAGGTTGAGAACCGCTGATCTATGTATATTGCTCAATTGTGGAACAGTAGATTCCTATCACTTTGGATAAAGGCAAAACCTTTCTCCCAAAGTTTTGTTGTGGTTGTGGAATTGGAGCTGAAGCCATAGAATGTGTCTCAGACGTTTTCCACCATGGGTGTGAAATCCCTGCCACTGACCAAACTTCTGACTCAAAGGGATACCACCAGCCAGCAGGCACCATTGTAGCATCAGAAGACATCTTACCTGCTGAGCAAGGTAAAGAGGGCATGTGACCACCTGAAGATCTGAGTGCAGTGGTTCCATACAGCTCTCCACAGCCCTCCACAGCATCTCCAGGGCTTCTAACTCTCATTTTGAGCCACACTTTTCTGAGAGGGTGAAGATGAAATTAAAAAAAAAAAAAAAAAATATATATATATATATATATATATATATATATATATATATATATATACTTGAGGCCCGTTGCACAAAGAGATTCGTGCAATAGGCCTTCCTTCCCCTGACTGCCGGCACCAGTTTTCCTCTGGCACCCGGGACCCAGGCCTTTGCTCAGGCCACAGCAGAGAAGCCAAGCCTGGAGGCTTCTCCTCTCTGGCTACAGCGAGGCTTGGCTTCTCCGCTCCAGCCGCAGCAGAGAAGCCAAGCCTCTTCAGTCTTCAGTCATCTTCAGTCTTCAGTCGTCTTCAGTCTTCAGTTGTCTTCAGTCTTCAGTCTTCACTCCGTGGTGCCTGCATATGCAAATTAACCACCATCTTTATGGGTTAATTTGCATATTCATCCTGATTGGCTGGTGGGCGTAGTGGAGTGACACCAATTTGCATGTTTCTCTTTTATTAGTGTAGATATATTTATTTATATATATTTACATATATATATATATATATATATATATATATATATATATATATATTCCAGAGAGGAAGGAAGAGGGAGAGAGACAGGAACATCAATGATGAGAGAGAATTATTGATCAGCTGCCTCCTGCATGCCCTATACTGAGGATCAAGCCAGCAACCTGGGCAATTGCCCTGACTGGGAATTGAACTGTGACCCCCTGGTTCATAGGTCGATGCTCAACCACTGAGCCATGCCTGCTGGGCTGAAGGTGGAATTTTTGAGCAAAGTTCTTTTCTGTTATTTTTTACTTAATAGTACATGACAGAGAATCTATTTAGGCCTATGAAGAAAATCCAGTTGAAAGAAATCATTTGCAGTGGCTCCTGAGCTGACTGTGGGCAGGGTTGGAGTTCACTACCCATGACTGTGAATGGAAATTTGGGAAGCTCTAAGGCACGATTATTCTAGTGTGGCACACAAGAGTATCCCAGTGACACCCCAATGGTTGGTGTAACAAGGGTCCATCTACCTTAAAATCCCCTTGGTTCTTGAAGCATTTATTTCTTGGTGGATAACAGAGGTCTTTGGTTTAGAAAGGAAGCCGGAGAATTTTTTGTCTTGGAGTTCTGAGCTGAATTAAACATTTTTTAAAAAATATTTTGGTGTCCTGCTATCACAATGGAAGGCTATTACTTGTGTGATTAATGAGTGAAACATGTACTTATGTTGAACAAAATATGATCACTTAGCCACCTTCTGCCTTTTTGTTTCCATCTGTAAAATGGAAGCCCTAACCTCCTTTCACTTCACAATGAGCAAATGGTAGCCCCCTTCCCAAAAGAGGTGTGTAACGGACTCACAAATACTTGAAATGATGTATAGATTTTTATGTTTCCATGTTTTTGTTTTTGCTTACATTATTTAGTAATATTTTTAGAAATTGTGTCTCTTTATTTCTGGTTGACACTTCAATGTTGTTGTTTTTTTAAAATATATTTTATTGCTTTTTTACAGAGAGGAAGGGAGAGGGATAGAGAGTTAGAAACATCGATGAGAGAGAAACATCGATCAGCTGCCTCCTGCACACCTCTTACTGGGGATGTGCCCGCAACCAAGGTACATGCCCTTGACCAGAATCAAACCTGGGACCTTTCAGTCTGCAGGCCGACGCTCTACCCACTGAGCCAAACAGGTTAGGGCAACACTTCAATGTTTTTTGTGCCCAGTTGTATTAAAACAGAGTAATAAACAAACACAGCAACACAAATGGGGATGGGGAGAACATCCAATTAATAGGTTTTTAAAGAGGACACTCTTTCATACCCCAATCTTGAACACAGCTTCCACTCCATATATAAAAATAGTGATGTCAACATGTACCTCTTAGTTCTTCTTAGTCCATAGGAGAAAATAGAAAGAGTTGGAAATGAGAGAAGGACCTACACATGGAGAAAATGAGACAGATGAGGGGGGGCGAGAGAATGAGATTGAGAGATATCCCCCAAGAAAGACATTTGGGTGGCCCAGAAAAACAATATAGGAAGTTGAAAAACTTGGAGATGAAAGAAAAAGACACTTGGTTACACTAGCCTGGATCAAGGCAAGCATTTGTGAAGGTATATATCTTGTGAGCTTTAAGAAAACCATCACTAATTGGTTTAAGGTTATATTGCACATTTACAGCAGAGTCCTAAATGGGCTCAATGAAGGTGGATTCAGATTGTGTTTTATGTATGGGTTACAGTTTATTACCCTGAACATTTTTTTGATAGATCATACATATTTGGTAAAACATAGAGCTATCTTCAATGAGAGGGGTCACTCCAATTATATTTTTTTAAATCAATAGGACAGTTTGGAATTTCTAAGGTTTTATACTTTGTCTAAATAAAATATTAATAGACAATGCTAGCAACTATCCTGAGTTGAGGAGTCTGGACAATATTAGGTACTCATATTAATTCTAGCCATCACAATAAGTCAAGTTTATTTCATTCCTATTATAGAGTTGGCTAATAGGTTCAGAGAGGTCCTCCGACTTGGCCAGGGTTACACAGCTCAGGAGGGGTAAGGGCAGGATCCAAATTCAAGTCTGTCTGGCTTCAGGCTTCTTTTCACTGTCTAGCCAGCCAGTCATCAGGCATCACCATGGAAATGAGTCCTTTAGCACACAGTTGTCAAGGAAGATAAATATGTGGGGTGACTGTACTTATTAAAATTCTAATCCTAATGCTAGCTGTACGTAAAGTTCTAGGATCTGGTGTAGTTAAACAATGGATGGTAAATGGCCCTAATTATGAAGAATGAAAGAAAAACTAATTTATAATCCAGTCATCCTGCTATGCACATGTAATTATACTCTGTCTTTTTATCTATGTGACATTTACAATTTCTTACTGCTTTCATATAAGGCAATGCATGTGTCCATCATGTCTTTGAATGCCTCTGTGCTCATGCAAAAGGCGATTTCTGCTTTGAACTAAGGATGTGTGTAGGGTTACAAGGTAACTAACCTTCCCCTTTTAATCACTTTGATGTAACAAAAAACTTTCTGTAAGTTTTGGAAAGCATTTCTAAAGGAATTTCAGATGTTTGCATATATTAAAATTTCATTTAAAAAAATCTAGAATGCATTGTTTTCTCAGTGTCTTAGTTCTGGTTGATTTTGGGCATGGCTGCTGTATTTCTTAACCAAGCTGTTATATTTTATATATTGCCAAATTTGCCATGCATACTTTATTTTAAAAAGGAAAGTGTGTGTGTGTGTGTGTGTGTGTGTGTGTGTGTGTGTGTAAATGAAAGGCATGCTTTTTAAAATCCAGAGTTTTCTCCATGCATAAACTGTACTAGAACCAAAGAATCATGAAGAGACCTGCTGTGTTCCAAGATGAAAGAATCAAGGAGTTGGGAGAACCTTTCTCATCTTTCTGAAAGAGAGTTTGTGGGATACACAACTGAGGGTGGCACACACTCAGCTGCCCTAAGACACTGTTGAGGTATTAGTAGGGATAGTTAGGTAGGGTGGCATGGCATCATGGGCTTTTCCCAAAGTGAGCTTTTGGAGCAAATAAAAATGTCACTAACAGATGCTTCTAGAACTGTGGGTTTAACTTAAGTCGAGTAGGGGGTTCTGTTGGTAGCCTCCGTCTGAATGCTTAGCAGACTGTGACCCTGAAGTCAACTTTGCACTTTGCAAGCTTCCTGTTGAGACTAGAGTGAGTTCTCCATTTTACAGAGGCATTTTGGGATGGGTCACCTGCTACTCCTAAGGAGCATGTATAGCAATTGGGTCTGGCCCCAGAATCCTGAGGGTTCTACTTGATGTTGAAGCACTTTTGGAGTATAGATTCTGTTCTTCGTGGTGTGAATGGGTGGGTACTCTTTCAGAGTGTTAAGTAATGTTTGGGTATGCCCTTATGAGCTTTGGTAGGGTAAGGGGCGCTCATTGTGGGTTGAGTTAGATATATTTCTATAGGATCTGATCTGGAACTTTAAATCAGAGTCCAATCTGGGATGGTAAATTTTGTTTTATGGAACAGTGTCAAGTAATGTCCCAGGTAGACTGACCAAGGGCAGGATGAGCCACCATTTCAATCCACATTTTCCATCACCTCTTGGATTCTGTGGAGAGGCGCTTTTTAATTCTCTCTCTAGGGAGGTAACTTCTGATTTGATGGAAGTCCTTTTGCTAATGGTTGTCCCAGAGAAAAGGCATCAGAAAAAAAAGGCATGTTTGGGTGAAGGACCTTCTTTCTACCTCATGATCTTCATCTGTCTTTAAGTTTGGACACATTCACTTCTCTGGGTAAAAGGCCGAGTACAAAGAAGTACAACAGGTCCTTGAATAACATCCTTTTGTTCAACATCATTTTTTAAAACTTTTTTTGTTAATCCTCACCCAAAGATATTTTTCCATTAATTTTTAGAGAGAGTTGAGGGGATGGAGGATGGGGAGAGATAGAAACATCCATGTGAGGGAGACACATCAATTGGTTGCCTCCCACACATGCCTGCAACCAAGTTATGTGCCCTTGACCAAGAATCGAACCTGAGACTCTTCAGTCCATGGGCCAATACTCTTAACCACTGAGTGAAACCAGCCAGAGCTGTTTAACATCATTTTGTTGTAACATTGATGAGAAAAAAATATTAATTCCCAGCTGGGTCCACTGACTGGCCACCTTGATCCTGAACTAGAGTAAGCTGGTTGGGAAATCATTATCTTACTTGTTTGATTAATCTTTCTTACATGTATATATAGCTCACACTTATTTCAATGTTTAATATTAGAAGTGTTTGTTGAAATAAGCCAGAGGCTGGACACACCTACAGGACAACAAGAGATTGATTTATTCAATCTTAGTGTAGTTGGTGTGAAAATCTTTGAGAATATTAATGCCCTGGAAACCATGAACTCCATGTGTTTTTTTGTTTGTTTTGTTTTACTCCATTTATAGCATTTGTAGGTGATTCCACAAATAGAGGCAATGGCATCTGTCTTTGGATGTGCTACCTATCCTATGTGAAGTCCCTGACATGGTAGTGGTTGAGCCGTTGGACACTTGTCATCAGGCCCTGCTGATCCATCACATTCTACTTAGAATCACTGAGTTTTAGTTGTGCAATAGCTCTGGGTTTCCTTACACATTCGAGTTTAGCCAAGAACTCTGTGTGTGTTTCCTGCTTTGATTTTCAGCTCATAACAACTTCATTTTGCTAAGACAAACCAGAGCTTTCCAAGCCTTGCTGACCATCCTCAGACATTTAGTTTTTCATCTCCAGCTAACAAATGGACAATACTTTTCTTTATCCAACTCCCACAGCCACCATCATTTTGATCATCATATCTGATTCTCTCCAGGAGCTTTGAAGTGATCTGATTAACCCAGTTGCCAATGAGACACAGTAGAGCCTACATTGTCTTGTATCCTCCCTACTTTCCATTTTGGTTCTGTTGTTGAGTACATAGAAATTATTTTTAAAAAGTTTATAGATTACTATTCTGCAAGGCAGTGTAGGGTGTAGAAGGGTATAGACATTCTCTGTCTGCCCTCCTGTGGCTTACAGTTTGGGATGCAGGAAGTGAAAAGGAAAGAACTATAAGTTTCAAAAAGGTACACAAGAAGGCCATGTGAATGCATGGAAGAGAAGTTAAGAGGCCCATGAACTGAATACTCACAGGAGACCTCTTTACACTGGACCTTCAAGAATGGTCAAGGCTTCCAACACATGATAGAAGGCGGTCTTAGAAGAGGTGGTATATGGATAAAGCACATCCTTAGGAAGCTAAAGGAGTGTCAGAAGGCTGATTAAGGAACTTCTGCAATGAGCACAGAGAGGGAAGCACCAGGACTTAAACTTTTCTATTGGGAAATTGCTGCTATAGGTGCAGGTGATACCATTGTAAAGGAGGCACTAACAATCCAGAAGTTCCGAGCTTAGATTTCAGCTATCTCACTCCATACAGGTGACCTTGGACACATCACAGTGGCCATGTGGGTTGAGTGAGTTCCCTATAAAATAGGAAAGGCAGGACAGTAATGGCTAGATGGTGCAAGAATCAACAGATAATCACTGTTCCACAAATGGCAAATTAGGACAAGTGGTGCTGAAATAAAGCAGAATTGTGCCTCATTCAAGTCTAACTTTGTGATGAAAGCAAAACCTTTTTGCACCCACTGTTGCTCAGGTACCTCATGTTATGAAAACACAGGAGTTTACTCTTTGGTTTGACCTAGTGCACATTTTCCAGAAGGCCCAAGGAGCATTTGCTTTGTTCTCCAATGAAGGTGAGCCACCGTACTGTCACCTTCACCACCACACCGGCTCCCAAGAGGCCCCATGCCAGTCAGACACCCAAGTTGGCAGTTTTTCTGTTTTAACTCTCCAAATGACAGATGTGGTAAGATTGGCTTTTCCAGATAGCAGCTGCATCTTTCTTCCACTCCCTTCCCTCCGCTTCCTTTCAGACTCAGCAATTTTCTTCTTTCCCCCAGATAAATTGCTGTTAATTTAAATGTACTGCAGATCCTTGCCATTTTATGGCTGATTGCTTCTGAGTAATAGGAGGAAAATGTGTGCATGTTCGAATGTAAAGAAATCTTAATGAGTCGGAAGCCAATGATAAAGAAAGCAGTGCTTCACTGACCTTCAGCCCACCCCCAAGCCTTCCCTTTGAAGCGGTCTGTGAGCAGATTTGAAATCAGCGAATAGCAGAGACTGAGTTTTAGGACGCATCCTGGTTTTCCTTCTCTGCTTTCAACTTCACATTGCATTCTCAGACAGCATCTGCTTTAACCTTGTTCGGATTTAGCTCAGCTGGTGCAAGGAGTGGTGGCAACATTTCTCTAAGGTTGTTTTTGATAAAGGAGCTGTTCTCACAATAACTCCTGTGCACCATCGGAATGCTGCAAATGCTTCAGAATGTCACATTGTCAAAATATCTATATTTCAGGCTCAGAAGCTAGACAGCTCGTTTGGCTGCTAAACCCACAAGATGTTCAGCCATTTGTTGTGGTCTAAAAACTTTCCCCCTCACTAGGAGAAAATAATCATCTATTGTTTTTATATTATTTTGTGGCCCCTTTCTTGAGTTCTTATAAGAGGGCAAAATTCATGAGATCCTGGTAGGTAGACTAGGACCCTGATTGGATATCACTTTTGATCCTTGAGAAATATGAAATATTGGAGACATCTATATATATAAAAGCCTAAGTGACTGTCGCAACCGAGGCCTGGTGCACAAAATTCGTGCATGGGGGGGGGTCCCCTCAGCCCAGCCTGCACCCTCTCCAATTTGGGACCCCTCGGAGGATGTCTGCTGCTGGTTTAGGCCCCATCCTGGGGAACGGGCCTAAACTGGCAGTCAGACATCCCTCTCACAATCTGGGACCACTGGCTTCTAACTGCTCACCTGCCTGCTTGCCTGATAACCCTAACTGCCCCCCCGCCCCCGGTGGCCTGGTAACCTCCAACTACCACCCCTGCCAGCCTGGTCACCCCCACCTTCCACCCCCTCCAGCCTGGTTACCCCTAAATGCCTCCCCCGCCAGCCTGGTTGCCTCTTACTACCCCCCTTGCTGGCCTGGTCACCCCCAACTGCACCCCCAGCCTGGTCACCCCTCAGTGCCTGCCCCCCCGCCGGCCTGGTCACCACCAACTGCCCCTCCTGTTGTCCTGGTTGCTCCATGCAGCCTGCTGTCCGGTCATTTGGTTGCCCCTCACTACCCCCCACCACCCCGGCTCCCACCGGCCTGGTCACCCTATACAGCCTGCTGCTCAGTCATTTGGTTGCCCCTCACTAACCCCCCTGCCAGCCTAGTCACCCCACACAGCCTGCTGCTCAGTCATTTGGTCGTCCCTCACTAACCTCCCTGCAGGCCTGGTCGCCTCACGCAGCTAGTTTCCTTATAAAAGGATGAAATCTGTAAGTCAAACTAATTTTTCAATATATGGTAGAGTATCTTTAGTGTGTCAATAGTATGGGAAGATCAAGGGTATTAAGAAGCCTTCCTGAAGGCTCACATTGCTTATCCTTGTTTCAGGCTGTTTTTTTTCCTCTTAAGGGAGATACTGCATGTGTTTTTATGGTGGTTTCACTTGTTAATTTTTATTGCAAGGGCGAATGGAGCTAAGGCATGCTTCTTTGAGAAGGATGAATCACAAAAGGCAATCAGAAGGAGGTTGAAGAGTAACATCTGACATCAGTTTAAATAGGGGCAAATGCTGTTGTGTCCCGAGTGAATGTCAGTCCAAAAGAGCTTGCATCTAGCTAAGAAAATTGTTTCTCAATTGTAATTTTAAAGAGCCTAGAGGAGCATCTGGGAAGAAAATGTCAAATAGAAGCAAAGGAAGAGTGGCCTGGTTCATGCTGTAAACACTCTGACATCAGTAAACTCTTAGAATTTCCCTGCCAAATGCCCGGAAACTAGTATATAGGAGTCAACAAATCTTTTTGTCTGAGGGTGATGTCTTCTATTTGTATCACCAAGTTTCTCCTGTTTTTTATTGGCAGACTTGACATCCCAATTTTAATCCTATTGTTACAATGGGAAAGGAAGTGAGAATCACCTTCTTAAAGCCTGATGGAATAATTAAGAGGTTTGGTTGGTTAATTTGGCATGCTTGTCCTACATGCCATAGTGTCCTCTAAACGAGGGCGGCTTATGTGTGCCCGGAGCCTGAACTTTTAGAAAGAGAGTAGGAAGAGTTATGAAGGAGAATTAATCAGTGCCCCTAAGCACTTCCTAAACTCCCAGTGCTTTGTGGTGTTTAAATCCACAAATGATCTTTGGCGTCCATCCCAAGTCCTTTCCCTGAGACTTGGAAGGGCAGGAGACAGGAATGCCATGGAAATTAAGCTCCAGAGGGTTGCTGTAAATGATAATACAGATTGGTGGTGGTAATTACAGCTCTGGAGGCAGATGACACCAGCACTTGGCAGACCAGACACCAGGTTGAGGAAGATCGAGAGTCTGGAGGGGTTGTGTTTAGAAGCGCCTTCCAAAGCTGAACTTGAAAACATCTTGGCAGTTTCTACCATGACATCATCTATTTTGTCACGTATGAATCTGGTGAAGATTCATGCAAACTATACACAGAATTGTATGTAACAGAATCTTCCCCATCCCTGCTGGGTTTTTATGGCTAAGTGCAAGGAGAGTTTGTCCTCCCTGCACAGGGACACGGCAGGGTGGCCATAGAATCTGAGTTCCTGGGTCAGAATCTGAGCTCCATCACTTACTAGTTATTGGACTGTAAGCTACTTTGGACAAAGAGCTTAGAGGAGAGATTGGCACAAAGTAGATTAGCGTTATTTATTATGCAAGTTGTTTACTCACCTTTCTCCAGCTGTGGGGCAATGAAGTAGTTGAGGTCAACTACTCCATTTTCTTTATTTTTGTATCATCTATTACAGTGTCTATGATTTGGTCTGTGCTCAGTAAATGTTTGCGGAATTAATTAATACTAAGTATTATCTATTATGTGTTTTATATCTATTACATGTAATATACACACTATATGTCTTATATATACTAGTTATATATTGAATATATATACAATATGCTACATGTTATATATCATATGTGATATAATGGATATTACATTTCTATATATCTATGTGTCATATATATTCTGGGCATTTGATTCCATTTAGGCAATTAATTTATTATTTAATGTTAGGATTCCTGAAAAAAAAATCTAAATCTGTGTGTAGTTCCATATTTTGTCAGTTATATCCAGCCAGCACTCTGCTTTAGTTGCTCAGTAATTTATTAATTATTTAAGAAATAACTTGGTAAAATTAGGCAGGGGAAAAATTAGGATTATGGTAGATATTTGTTGTTAAGTTTTATTTTTTTCCCCTAAACATAAAAATTCTTCAGGGTTCATCGATATTGTTCATGTATTTCTCCTACTTAAGTTAAGAAGTTAATATCTGACAGTTGTGGGTGGAGCTGTGTGCAGAAATTCTTTGCGTTTCTTTCCAATGTTTCATGTTGCATGTAAAGTTGGTTTTGAGTTTAAAATGAAGTTGCTCAATAATGAGATGCACATTTTCTTCCAATTTCTGTTCTGTTATTATATATTACTTTATATTTTAAAGCATATTCCATGTTGTGTCTTAATTTTGATGTTTATTTATGTTCTTTTAAAAGTGATTGTACTTGCATGTTAATTTATGTTGATTTTTCTTTTGAGCATGACTTATGTTTTATTTTGTGTTTCTTTTAGGTTTTGTTTTGTTTCATAAGATCCCACTGGATGGGTAGCTGAAATAAAGGAAAAGACAGAGAAAGGGGCTGTGGTGCTTGTTGGTTGGTGCTGCCTTGTAAGCTGGACTCTTGGGACTGGCACAGGCTTCTCCCGGGAAGTCTGCTTACTTGGCGTTTTCTGGTAGAGGCGGGTGGTGTTTGCAGGAGGTACTGCATGGAGCCTGCAGATCCTGAGCTGTGATTGGGGAACACCGGTGCTGAGGCAGCTCACAGGCAGCTACTCGGAGATGCAAGAAAACATCTTAAATTAATGCTTCCATTTGTTCTTATAATCATTCAAAGGTGGAATTGAAATGAAATCCTATTGGGTTGTGCTTCTCTTCTGGAAGATGTGCTGTTTGACCATACTGGAAATGTATTTGATTTTTATTGTTTCTGTTTATTAAAGATGAACTACAAAGTTAAAACAAATCTAAATTTAGGGACAGGCATAAGTGCACACTAAACTGTAACCTCCATGTAACTTGGATTTTAACATCATCTTCTGTTGTTGTTTAATCAGTACTGAACTGAGGAAGTTTTATGTTTCCATCCATACCACAGCAGCTGAAAGCGCGTAAACGGTATCACCGTGGGGACGTGGTGATTTCACAAGAGAGGCTCTTTCCTTCACTGATAATAAAGACCCAGAGCCATGCAATCAACGCTCATGATTTCCTTAAATTTTCTTTAATGATTTTCTTAAAGGAAAAAAAAAAGCTACTTAGTCAGGGCTGTAGAGTTAGGTTAGGCATAGACAGGATAACTAAAGGAGTGAAATATATGCATATGATGCATATGTCCTTTCATTTGCCCGCTGCGATCCACCTGTGTTTTAGAAGTTTGTCGAATGATAAGGCCGCAGCAACCCATGCTGTTCCCCTAACAGAACTGCAGCTTTTCTACTCTGAAAAGGCCTGTGAGCAGAATGGCTGGCCTGCTGTGAGCAGAAGTCGATATTGTAAGTAAGACAGTCTCCCTACGACATACTATACTGCTGCTGGGTTTTCAGGGGGCAGGACAGCTCATCCTGACCCCAGCAGCACAAGGTGGCAGGTCGCTAATGAATATGTGCTTTATATTGTCCAGCTTCATTGCTGAGAGGGCAGCCGAATCCTGTGCCCCTGCCTTAGTCTCACCGTAGCCCCCTGTTTCAATCGCTCAGCCATGGCAGTGACCTCGGTACGCTCTGCTCAGTCTGCACCAGGCAGGATCCCTGTCAGAAGACAGGTTTGACTGCCCTGCCCCACCTCACCTTACACCTTTCTTGTTAGGGGGACTTCAAAGGCGGGCCTGGAGCATGTCCTTTGAAAACACAATCAGGTCTGTACAGCACAGGGAATGTAGTTAATGATATTGCGGTAACTATGAATGGTGTCAGGTGGGTACAGGAAATATTGGGGGGAACACTTTGTAAAGTATATGATTGTTTAACCACTGTGCTATACACCTGAAACCAATACAAAACAATATTGAAAGTAAAAAAAAAAAAAAAGAAAAGACAGAAAAAAGTGCACTGATGCCATGGCTGCATTGGAAATTTATTGATGTCCTTCAAAAATAATTTTTTTGAAATAGTTACACAGTTTTACAGTTCAGCTTTAAGGATGCATAGATTTTTAACAGGTCTAACATGTTTGGAAATGTTTTGAATCCTGTGTAACCAAGGCATTAATCTTAATAAACCAGGATCCATTTAGGTACCACTTGATAAAATAAGATAACCCATGATGGATATTTTATACTCTCTCTTTTACATTAGCCACTGACGATGGTATTGCTCAATGCCGACATCTCACAGAGTCTATGGATTACAGCATTGAACTTGGCTACTTCAGACCCAGGCCTGAAAGGGACAGTTTCTCCAAAGTGTAAATAGGCTCCTGGTTTTTGAAAGTATTTTTCCCCCTAAAAGGACATTTGAGTGTGAGGGCAGCTGGCCCTTAGTGTGGGGACGTCTGAATATCCTCAGAATTTCCATTTTCTTACTTGCTGCTAAATGACAGTTCCTGTCACGACTTAGATTCTGATCTTTCCCAAAGGTGTTGATTTACAAAGAGGCCAGCTAATTGCAGAAATCCCGAACCCTGAGAGATTAAGGAAATTCAAACTGGAAGCCAAGCAGGGGCTGTCAGGACAGCTCAGATTCTTAAATATCAGCCATTTGGTATATATACATATATATATATATTTTTTTTTTTAAAAAAAAGCTTTTATGTAATTTCATAGAGCCATAAAAAGGCGATGAATTGTTTAAGGCCTATTTTTAAAGTTTTCCAGACTCAAAAGGAAAAAAAAATAAAAGGATATTTGTACTCAACAGCTAGAAGAATGACGAGGTGGATTTCTGTTTTTCAATGGAGAGAAGTGGACAGATAAGGCAATTTAATATATCAGACCGCAGTTGACATCTCCTAGGGAACGATGAAAACAGCCGGCTATTAGAAAATTGTTTCATATGGTTCTTGAGTTCTTTGCTTTGTCTTTTCTTAAATCCCTGAAGACCACAATCAGTAACATATCTTCTCATATCTGTGCTCTAGACCACCCGCTTGCATCCTCTTGCTTTCTGTGTCCTCTGTAAGAAATCTTTTATGAGCTTCCTAATGTAATTCTGCAACATTAGAAAAAGATGGGCAGCATTTTTTATTGAAATCAAGTCTGTCGCCCTCCAGCAAGGACCTGGCACTGCAGTACCAGGCGGGTGCCCTAAATGCGCAACGTACCCTAAGTGGGTGTTCACTCCAGAGGGGAGCTGTCACTCAGCCCCAGCCAACTCCCGCCCCCCCCCGGGAATGTGGTCCCAGGTTTCCAAATCTTGGGATTCTTTAAGAGAAACTTGAAACCTGTGAAATGTCCCTATTTTTAAAAAAGTTGACTCAGTTATTTTTAAAACGTTATGTAGGCCAACAGAACATGTCTGTGGGCTGCCCGTTTGTTGCTTGTGTCTTAATGCAAGATCGTTGTTCTCTCACTGCTTCCTCCTGTCTTTCCTTTGCAAACGTGCTTCCCAGCGTCACCATTGAGAGCTTTATCAGCTCGCCTCTGCCAGCTGGGACCTGGGCTCTCTCCCTGCCTGGGACTTCCTTGCAGCAGTGTTTGCCCTTCATCCCTGATCGGCCCCACGTCCCTGTGGCCAGAGTCCTTCCCCCTGCTTTGTTTGACGTGACTGCTTTCACCAGTGTCTGTGCTGCCTGGCCTGCTCAGGTGCAGCCAAGTTCAGGGGAACACGCACAGCCCCGTTTCTCGGGTGGCCTTAACATCCCAGTGTGGCTGTTGATGAATGGAAAACAGCTGTGTCATCTTCACGAATCGCAGTTCAGGCCCTGTATCTTGACTCCAAGGCAGCTGAGAGCGACTGAGAGACTCCCACTGTCATCACTTGAGGCATCAGTCGAGGCCAAGAAGGTCCAGATCTCCACAGGAAGAATGAATCCCCACAGACTTCAAAGATCACTCCGCGGTTTTCACTCCTGATCTCCAGCAGGGACCAGCTTCTTTCTTGACCTAGCGACTGCTCTTCCCAAGAGTAGGGAGCAAAGATGGGACTTAAATAACTCCAGCCCCTCCCACAGCACAGAGCCCAGAGTGTGCTTTGGACCCCACTCTTCACATCACCCTGAATTACAGCGCCCACGCCCCCACCCCCACCCCCACCCTGGCCCTGTTAGGGCCCAAGCTCCTCCTCAGACAGAGTAGAGGCCACATTGTTCAATAGTTGGAGGAGCAAACAGCTCAAGGAGTTCAAGGCAAGAATTTAGTTCCCTGGCAAGTGTGACGGTCAGCATGATGGAGGTGCTCCTGCCTTCTCCTCTTCCATTTCTCTTTATTTGCTTAAAATCCCTGACTTTCTCTCTCCTTCCCACCCTTCTCCCTCCTTCCCTCTCTCCCTCTCCACTTCTCCTCCTCTCCCTCCCTCGCTCTCTCTATCTAGCATTCTAACTTGACTCCGTGACAGACAGAGTTAATTTTTATTTGCTTTACTGGTTGCTTTCCATATATCTTTTAAAAAAAATTTCATTTTGAAATGGAATCAAAGCACTAAAGGGGACCGGAGCTAGCTCCCCTCTCACTCCGTCGGAGAATGGTGACTTACACTTTCCTCCAGTGTCTTCTGTCCAGACTCCTCCCTGGCTTCCATCTAATTTGCTCACACAACAGTAGAAGCTCACTTCACCTTGTTTTGTCCTGACTGCAGATTCAGAGGGAAGGCAGCTGATGTGGAGCAATTCCACATAGTTCAGGATCTTCTCAGGGCAGCTGCACCCAGCCCGGTGGGCTGTGCCATGCCTGTGGCCCCCATGGGGCTGTGCCAATCAGCAGACTTGACTCCAAGGACAGGAACAGAAGCAGTCACCTGTGAAGGGTGCTCTGCTGTGTTCACACCACCTGTGGCACCTGAGGACCATGTCAGGCTTACTCAAGGGCACCTGGGGAGGTCAAGGGCTCTCCCGGACAGGATGGGCATGTCATTTTCTGTGGGGTGCTGCCACAGTGAATTACGTTAACAGGATCTGCAACCCTGAAAGTGACATAAAACAGCTGTCACAGAAGGCAGCTTTCTACTCAAGCCAGTCCATTTCTTTTCTTTTTTATTTTTTTTTCCTCTTCTGGGCCAAAGGTGTCTCCCAACCATTAGAGTTGGACAGTGAGAGCACTCTGAGTTTAATTTGGGCTAATATTGCAATGGAGCCTTGGGAGGTCATTGGTGGGCACCCAAGGTAGGTTGCTATTGGCTGTGTCTGGAATCTGAGTTTTCATGAAAAGAAAAAGGCATGAGAAGGAAAGAAAAACACAGAGGTTTTTTTCACCACTTTTAAGACAGTCCTTTTATGAAGGAGGCATAAACACAAAATAGCAAGAGATTCTACTCACAATGCATATGCATGTCAAATCATCCTGTTGTACTCTTTAAATATCTTTCAATTTTATTTGTCAGTTATGCCGCAATAAAACTGACAGAGGGAAAATGGAAAAATAATAGCAAGAGATTCCAGAGAAAAACAGATCCTTGCATATCACACCCATTTCGTGTTGGGGTCCATTCGCTGTAATCCATAGGCAGCTGTGAGTCATTCTCATGCCCTGTTTTCCCCCTGTAATGTTCCAGGTTTTAAAGTCATTTTTCACATTTCCTGTAAATAGTGGATAATCATTTTTATTTTATTTTTAAGTGCTGTTTTTAACATGTGGATAGATCATAAATGTACTTGCTGAATTCATTCTTTCTTTTTTTTTAACAAGCCAATAAAGTTTTATAATTCATCTCCATGTGTCTTGCATTCTCTCTAGGGCCTTGTATACGTCTGCTCCCTTCCTCAAGCATCCCCATCACTATGTGTGTCCTTGGTGGTGTTCAAGAGGAAAAGTATTAGAAGAAAGAGTATGAGAAACATCATAGAGAATTGGGAATGGGAGAGTCCCAAACCCACTATATATTCTGGAATAAATCTCCCTCAAAAAAGGACTTTCAAATTTCCCATTAATGTGAATTATACATTTATTGTTACTGATTCTTGACATAGGATATAGTTTCATTTGGCTAAAAGGAAATACTAAAAAAAAAATACAAAAAATGTTTAAGGAAACTAAAGAAACAAAAAAACAAACCGTACATTCTATGGGAAAATCCTTCGGTATTTAAAAAATTTGGAATAACCCAGGTCCCAGTGAGAGGACACATTTGGTGCTCTGCCCCTCCCTCCCTTCAAAGGGCCTTGGTGGTCAAATGAACATGATGACTTGTACTTTCATGGAAGGGGAGATTGAGGAAGACAAGTGGATATAGAGATAAGATACTATGGAACCGTACCTATTAAATGGTGCCCACACTTCACATCCCTTTTATTTCCAACCTCCAGTGGCCATCCAACCTCCAGTGGCCCACACTGGCATTCCTCAGCAAACCCCCCCCCCCCCCCCCACCGCTTTAAGATAGGACCTAAAAGTAAGGTTTGTAGGACCTCAGCCCTGATACATCTGAGCTTGCCTCTGGTAATTTTGAAAGGGTTTTTCTCCAAATACAAGACTTAGGATTAGAAACTGATCCAGTGTGACCCACTGTCTTATGGAACCAAGTACACAGACCCTCTCTTAAGAGCCTGTTTAGTGCTATTGACTTGTGCTTTTTTTTGAAACACCTTTCTAAGTTTAACTTGCTGAGAACAGGTTTTGTGGGCCATTTGGAGGCCGTATAATAATTTGAGGCAGTAGGTTTTGGATGCAGACTATTCAGGTTTGAAGCCAGCTTGCTCAAGCTAAATGAGTCATTTCACTCTTCTATTCCCATTTCCTCATTTGCACAATGGGGAGTAGTAATGTTGCCCCCTCACTAGGCTCTTAGGAGAGTCAAGTGAGATGGTCAGGTAAAACCCTTACTTAGCACATTGCCTGGCGGGTTGGGGACCTCTTCTCATTGATAAAATACTTTGAAGGACTTAGGTTTGCACTGAGCATGGGTATGCCTCAGTGAGTGCCTGTGAATCTCATACAGATTCACTTACATGTATTGGTTATATGGCGGTTATGTGAGCACAACTAATGGAGTCCAAATGAAAGGGAATTTCACTCGCTGAACAATTCTGGATGTGTCCACTCCGTGAAGGCCACATTGGAGCTTTCTCAGGAGTTATCATCATTGTGCTCCTAGATCCTTCTTTCTGCCCAGGTGATTCTTGTGCACTGGTTCTACCTCAAATTTGATACTGATAAAATAATATGATACGATTTGTTTGGGCCTGTATTATGACTGTCCCATGAGTTTGAACGATGCTCTGTATTTTGAGGATTCTGAAAGAAATAGCATTGAGGACATACCCCAAACATGGTCTGCCTCTTTTCTACTCACCTTATCAATTCAGAATTTTTAGTCATTTGAACCGGGTCTACTTTAACTTTAACTGGTGGATTCTCCATGTGAAAATATTTGGCTAAGAATACAAGTGACGAATGAATTGGCTGAGGGATTGTTTGAAACAAAAGACTTGTTTCAAGTTCCCTCAAGGCTTAGAAACAACTGTTTACAGGCAATGAGTTACAAATAACTGGATTTTTCTCTTCTGCTTCCTGAGGTAGTTTCTGATAAAGGCTCCATTAAGCAACACACAATTGGCCTAGTTGGAACTACTTCGTGTTGCAAGTAATAAAATTTTATTTCTTTAGTAATATTTTGTAATTTGTGCTGTTTTGTTGTTGTTATTAAATCTCTTTAAATAAGTGGCATTAAAGTTTTACCAGCACTTAATTTCAGGTACTTTTAGTATTGTTAATACCTTTTCTAACACATTTTAAAGTGAGACTGTATCTAAGAGTTAATGCGTATTGATTTTCACTCTGTACCAAGTATGCATGGTATGTTTTAAGTACTAAAACATATATTAATGTATTTATTCATTCATTCCCTGCAATCCTACAAGGCTAATGATAATATTGCTCCCATTTAAAGTGATAGTAAACTGAGGAACAGAGTGATCAAGGACCTTCCTTCAGGTTACCTAGCTAATGAGGGGTAATCCCAGGGTTTGAATTCAGGCAGGCTGGCTCAAGTACCAGAGCTCAGAACAACTATCCTATATGGGCTGGATCTTTGAGCAGGGCCAGGACTGGGGTGAGGCCAGCAGGTGCCTAGGACACTCTCAGGGCCGTGCAAGTGCCCAGTGGCCACTCTTACCAGCACTGGTGATTGAGCAGAGACAATTGTTGTGGCAAAGCAGAAATGTAAGGTGAACTTTAGTCACTGGGGTGGCACGTGCTGTCCCAGGAAGTCCCTAGTTATATGTACCACTCACCAAGCCCTGCAGATCTTGACTTGCAGGTACAGGGATGATAGTGAAATTGGCACATGCTTTGAAATTTTTATCTTATAAAACAGAAATCGCAGGAGGTATCACTCAGTGCTAATCCCATCTAATAAAAGAGTAATATACAAATTGACCATCACTCCAACATATAAGATGGCCGCCTCCATGTGGACACAAGATGGCCACCACAAGATGGCCAGCAGGGGAGGGCAGTTGGGGGGGGGGTGACCAGGCCTGAAGGGGAGGGCAGTTAGGGGCAATTCGGCCAGCAGGGAAGCAGGCATTGATCGGCGTGGCAGGGGAGCGGTTAGGGGGTGATCAGGCTGGCAGGCAGAAGCGGTTAGGGGAAATCAGGCAGGCAGGCAGGCGAGCGGTTGGGAGCCAGCAGTCCTGGATTGTGAGAGGGATGTCTGACTGTTCATTCATTTAGGCCCGATCCTGGTGGGACATCCCTCGAGGGGTCCCAGATTGGAGAGGGTGCAGGCTGGGCTGAGGGACACACACCCCCATGCATGAATTTCATGTACCGGGCCTCCAGTCCTATATAATAAAAGGGTAATATGCAAATCAACCAAACAGAATGACCAGTCACTATGACGTGCACTGACCACCAGGGGGAAGATGCTCAATGCAGGAGCTGCCCCATGGTGGTCAGCCAGAAGCCAGGCTGACTGCTGGTAAGCGCAGTGGCAGAGGCAGGAGCCTGTCCCGCCTCCGCAGCAGCACTAAGGATGTCTGACTACAGTGTAGGCCCACTCTCCGCAGGGAGCAAGCCTAAGCCATCAGTCGGACATCCCCTGAGGGCTCCTGGACTGCTAAATGGCACAAGCCTGGCTGAGCCCCCCCACCCCCCAACAGTGCAGGAATGTCATGAACCGGGCTTCTAGTTAACTAATGAAAACCCAGAGCATGTTTGCTTTGTTCGTTGTAACTAAAGGCGGATGTGTTGTTTTTTATTGTTCTAAAGCAAATTTTCTTGTTGCTCCTGAACTTGAGTACTTCCTGTTCCCTGGGAGCAATCCTGACTCTCAGATGAGTGATGGCAAGGGAAACCGCTGGGTGGGGGTGGGGTGGGAGGAGTGTGGTGGAAGATTTGTTTGAGGACACATCCTGTCACCTGCATTAAGAGGATCCAGACATTGCAACAAGGCTGTGGAAAATGCCTGAGCAGCTCTTGCCTCTGAAACACAAGGAGACAGAGCAGCATCTAAGCAGCTCAGTCACGTCCATGCTCCTGCCCCCGAATGTATCGTCTGGCAGCGAGTGACTGAAAGAGACGGCCAAGGACACATGCTAATTTTCCAATCAATGGGTCAGTCTCATCCACACACCACAAGACCCAGAGCTGTGTTTACTGAATTAAAATCTCTGCCTGACCATAAACTAATGAACAATAAGTTTTCTCCTTCCCTCCCATCTTTCAACATTTTTATTCTGTTTCCTGGGAGGCAAGGAGAAACCTCTTTTGTCATTCACCACCCTTCCCTTTTTTTTAGTAATTCTCATCATACAGTAGATTAGTCTTGCCGAATGGTCAAATAAAAGTGTAGGCCACAGCTGCTTGCCTTGAAGATTAGAATTCAGCTTCAGGTAAGTCGTGCAATTTCACTAAAACCCTGGAGCTTTGTGGGGTGGGAGTAACGGTTGCCTAGCACTGTTTGACCTCTTGGGGGAGTTCTAGGTTTTAAATGAACTGAGCCATAGCCTGTTAGGGTGTTTCAGGCTTTGTAGAGATTACTTCCTGGACAGTTTTTTCTCTCTGCATTTACTTAGGCTTCTGGATTTGGGGAGACCATCACCCTCCTTCACTAAAGGCTGTGGAACTGCCTGCCATATTTTACTTTGGGGCTGGTAATGTGCTGGCTTTTCAGTGTTTGCACAGTGGGTTGACCAGCAGGTCTCGGTGTCGGAAAGGAGTCAGGATATAGCTGCCCTGTTGCACAAGTGGAGACTCATCTCAAACAGGGCTCATCTCTCCACCACTGCAGCCTTTCAAGGTGGGCTTATCTCTTCTCCTTTTCTCCATCTGTTTCCTCAACCCTGGAGGGGAAAGGCGTCCTTCCCACAGTGGGCGGTCTCCAGTGCCTCACCATTTCTTGTTTGTCCTTTGAACAGGCCTATACCTCTATACATTGTCCCTACAACTTGCAATTTAAACCACTGGGGATGAGTTCTTTTTCCCTGACACAACCCCTAACTGAGACAGATACTAAATTCCTTAATGTATTATCTTGTTCTATCTTACATAGAGTATACTCAAAATCCAGTAAATATATAGTGAGTGCCATTTATAGGTCAGAGAGTGAGCCTAGCACTGGGAGATGCCATAATAAGCCAAGCATATGCCATCTTTGCTCATGGGCTATGGCCTAAGGGTAATATCAGTAGTGTGGTGCCACTATTGTCCGCACTTTGCACATAAGAAAACAAAGGCTTAGGAAGTTGACTAACTTGTCCAAGGTCACGCAAATCACATTCCTCAGCCTATAAATTCATGCTCTGGCCTGCTTCTCTGAGGGCAATGCTTCCTTTTACCTCTTGGGGGTCTGTATTTCCCTGAGCTCTAAGATGGCCATCGATCTCTGCACTATATTTCCAACTCAGAATAAACTGATGAAAAGTATCCCCTCCCTTGTTACCTATTTTCTCTTTCCCTTTTATCATTAAAAAAATAGATTTCTTCTTTTCCTCTAGTTCCCTTTCTACCCAACACAAACACATGCAAATATGCTTTGTCCTTTCTCTAATTTTTACACATTTGGTTGGAATATGTGCATCGGAGAGAGATTGTGTATGAAGGTGTGTGTGTGCGTGTGTGTGTGTGTGTGTGTGTATGTGTGTGAAAGAGAGAGAGAAAGAGAGAGAGAGAGAGAGAGAGAGAGAGATCAGCAAGTAAAGACACAATAATTCTCAACATACACACACACACACACACACACATACACATACATACACACATGGAATAGGAATACTACAAGCTTTAAATGGGAATTTAGTTCCAACACATACACAATTTATGCCATTATCACCTCCCCAGTACTTTAATGCCCCCAACTCCTTTCAAAAACTTTCCATATTGTATTTTTGCTTTTTGTTTCTACTTCCTTATAAAAAGCAAGAAGTTTTACTGAGAAGAAATGATTACAAATCCCAAAAGGTTGGTGTTCTGTTCGGAGCTCCAAGATGTAAGGATTGAGTGGATTTCAAACTTGGCTAACTTTCTGACTTGGCAAATGCTTCCATCCTTATTTATGACAGCTTGGAAACTTCCATTTTCAAGGGCTTATAAATGAGGCTGCTGATTTGGTCTCCCTTTTCTATTTTGCTGTGAATTATGAAATAACCAGCCTGAAGGCTTCTTTTAGACATTAACCCTCTTAACAGAATAAGTGTGTGTGTGTGTGTGTGTGTGTGTGTGTGTGTGTGTGTGTGTTTTCTTTCTTTTCTTGGTTATGAGACATCGTTGACATATTTTACACAGGCAGTGTACTTCCCTTTTTCTGTGTTTCCACAAAATGACACTAGAAGGTGTTGAGGTTTGGGGTGTTGAGAATTATAACTGTATGGTCTTCATTGCAGTCACACAGGACTGTTTGACTGTACATCTCATCCTCGAAGGGCAATTAACAGTTGGGATTCTGGAGCAAGTCAGGTAAATAGAAAGTCTCAGTGTTTTCCCAGAGGTTATGAATAGGCCCTGTGTCAGGGGCTACCCATGCTCATTTTGTTTTAGTAAAAAATGGTCAAAAAAATGGAAGAACTCTGAGAAGTTTTCTCCTTCTTCCTACCTCCTTTCCCCTCCTTCTCCCCCACCTTTTTCTTAACTTATACCCAATTTTTTGAAGCTCACTTAAGTTCTCTTCATAAGTGCTTTTTTCTTTGGATTCATGTAAACCACAGCAAAGTTGGTTAGTGGGGAGCGTAAGCAGGTTTTGCTGAGTATAGGCAGTAGGAATTTTCAAATGTCCTCTGCGAAGCAGGCGCCCAGACAGGATTAAAGCTGCAAGGATTTTAATCAGGAGAAACTCTCATGTGAGAGGAAATGGAGAAGGAGCCAGAGAGGGATGTGAAAGCATAGACAGGACTGTCACTCAAGTCTGACCTTGGTGATGAGAGGATGGGAAGGTTAGGATAAGAATCCTAGACCATTCACTCTAAGGAAGTATGGGCAAGGCTGCTGGGGGAGTCTTTGAGCCAAAGTCTGCCACCGATCAGCCAAGAGTTCCTTGTCTCCGAGGATGGTTATGCCTTATATTCCAACTACTCCTGGCTCTGGTTCTAGAGCAGTCATGGGAAGCATGGACTCACTGTAAATGAGCGATGGATTTGAGAGTACAGGTGGGTTTCAGGATGTAGCTGGGACCCTTGGTCAGTTATGCTCCCTGAAGGTGACATCTGCGGGGTGCTCTCAGACAAGAGGAGCTGTCTTATCCACTTAACCGATGTACTGGTTAATGACCGCTCCCATCTCTCTTCAACATCCGGACCCATTTGATAGTGACCTGAGCACTCCTGGATGGACGGCTGGGTTCCAGTGTTCAAGGGAACCTCTGCTTCTTTAATGACCTACTACCAGTGGCATTGGTTAGAGGGGCTGCAACTATAATCACTCTTAAAAAAAATAAAAGAAGAACACAGGCTAGGCAAGTCAACATTTTGAAATGTTTAAAATGTCATTTTTGAGCTGCAGCCATCCTTTTATTTATGGCAACAAAAAACAACATCTGAAACTCAGACCTGTTTTTGCTTTTCTCGCCTGCATACTCAAACCACAAGTGATTTTATTTCATTTCATTACGTGTTCCCTGTCAAACAAACTTCCTATCACGGCAGGGCCTGTCATTGATTCATCTTCTCTCAGAAGAGTGTTTGTGGAAGTGTACACCAGCACCTTGCCAGGCATGAGGAAAGAACTGGATAGGGGCAGCGAGGCAGCCTCTTACACAATTACTCATCCCTGCTCTCCAGCAGCCCCCGAGTTCAGTTGTTTTCAAGAAAAATGATGCCTGATTCGGATTCAACAGACCTTATCGAGGACTTTCAATGTGCTAGAGTGTAGGTTGCCAAGTCCAGTGATACAGATGTGAGTGAGGAGCTGAGCTGGTGGGGACTGGCCCCAGGCCCGCAGTATTGCCACGCAAGGACGGCGAAGGCTCAGGGTAGCTGGATCATCTGGTTTTTCAAGACACGGGGAGATCTGGGTTTTTGTGTGAAATTTCCCAGTTTGTAAAGGTTGGCAAGTCCCTTCACATTTTTTAAACTCTCTGTGAGCCAACGAAAACATGTCTTTTTGCCAAATTTTGCCTGTTGTGACCCTCGTGCTGAAGAGTCAGCTCGCTGCTTTAAGATCTGATTCTTCCACCACAGCTTTGCGCAGACACCGGTCTTTGTGGGGCCTCCTGGCAGCAGATGCTATGAAGAGGACTCACATATGAGTGATTTATTACGGGTGTGCTCCAGGGCAGCGTGAAGGGACTGGGGGAGGCAGAACAGGGAAGGGGGAGCTAACAGGAAAATTATTTCAGATATAGCTGCCTGCTGGAGGGGGAACTCTGGAGCGGAAGTTGCTCCCTACAGATTTGGGTGTAGGCCTTTCATATTTGTGCAACCGCTAGTCACTGGCTAAGGGTCTCAATACACAAAAGTGAGCTTCTATAGCTCAAGGGCAGACCTCCAGGAAAGAGAAACACAGATGCTGGCTGCTGCATGGCTGGCACACAACTGCAGCCACAGTGGATCCAGGGGACCCCAATATGACCCACTCCCAGAGATCTGTGACTTTCCCATGTCTACAGCTAATAAGAACCACAGGTCAAGGCGGCATTTGGACCCTGATCTTCTGACTCCAGTCCAGTTCAGGGCTTGTTGACACTCTTTGCAGCTGCTTCTTAATGAGATCAGTGTGCGAATTCAGATGATCTTAAACCCTGATTGGTATGTCAATCTCAGGCTCTTAAATGATCTCTTTTAGGATTGCATGGAGAGAGGACTGCTTGGCTCTTCAGAAGGCAGGAGCAGGTTGACAGGAATCCAGAGGTGCTCTGGAATTGGAAACACTAGACCAAGCATGTCAAACTCAAAGGCTAACATGGGCCAAATAAACAAGGTTTAAGTTTCTGTGGGCCACAAAAAAAACAAAAGCTTCATTTTTCATAGAAACGTAGGTTTATTTCAATAGAGACAGGCTGAATACAAAGGGCTGAAATAAATGAGTAATCATTAACATAAAATAATAGAACATTTTAATAAAAATTAATATTTTTTCTTGGACATTAACTTACCAGACACTGAATAACTGCACACAATTAATAAGCATAACACAAATAAACCTATTTTTCTTGTTCTCTGAAAGCAAAAAAGCAAAATATTTCCTGTTGTGCACACCAAACAAGTCAGTGCAAGACCTAACGATGTGGCTATCAGCTGCTAAAATGTTCGCTGCTAGTATTAGTGGAGAGAAATGGTGTGCCTGCGCGTAAGGCGCGTAAGGGAAATGAATGCAACATGATTATAGTAATCAGTCATTAGTGAACGTTGTAGTCCGTTATTAATACTTATGTATAACAGGATATTGTAAAAATTAAGTTATGAAAATTTTATTAAAATGTTTCTTACATACCGTTACATTGGCTGGGCCACAAAAATATTCATTGTGGGCCACATGTGGCCTGCGGGCTGTGAGTTGACATGCTTGTTCTAGATAGCCCTGAATGGGCTCCCAGGAGCCTGCAGTGGCTCCCAGCTCTAACGTCTCACTAAGTTTGGTGATTTCATATCTGAGATGTGGGCAGTGTTTGGGGTACTCTGTACCCTCGTGCTGAATTTTGGGCCTATGAGGCATGTCTATCTTGATGCTTTTGAGGTGGACTTTTCTGAGAAATAGTGGTTTATATAATCTGCATAACATATTTAATTTTAAGATACACTCTCTAAACTCCAACCAGTTCCTCTTGAAGGAAGTCCATTAGAGGCAGGGAGAGAAAGCAGAAGCTGCCTTACCATCTATTCACCAGACATCTCTGGAGCTTGAGGGTCATGGAGACAAAATCAGATCAGTTTTTTTTTATTACACTGAATCTATCATGTCTGCCCACTTGGCCCTGGGCCTGTGCCTTCTGCTGTGGTAAATGCCTTGCCCATCCTTCCAAACCTCTGCGTTAGCCAGGACAGCTTCCTTGCCCTCATCTTGCCGTCCTGAAATCAGACTATGTCTTGCTCCCCTCTGCCTTCCTCCGGGCCCTCCATATTTGAGAGGAGCAGACTGGTCTTCTCTCTTCTTCTTACCATGATTCCATTCTTGAGTCAAAAATGGATGTGAGCTAGTCAGTCCTGTACTCATACACCTCTGGCATCTCACACGGCAAAGTAGATCAAGTCCAAACTCCTCAAAAGGTCATTCAAATTCTAGAGCATCATCCCCCCCCAGCCTGGCTTTTCAGCCATGCCTTCCCCATCCACCACTTCTGTTCCTCTTTCCCACTCAACCCACCTGGCTTGACCTTTTTTCTCCCACTACCTTGTTCATTCATGTATCAGAGTCCTGTCACTTTTGATTGGGTAACCTTGGACTTGGCCCTTTGGGGGGTATGGCAAGACAGTGGGATAGCATGTGACATGTTGTAGGTTCTCAGTAAATGATAGCATTGTTGCGATGATTAGCATTACCATCATCCCTTTTTAAAGCCCAGCTTCATTCCTCCTAGCAGAATCCCCAGAACTGTTCACACAGAAATGACACCTTTTTTTTCTATATTCTGTATTAGTGTCGTGACATATTTGATCATCTAGCAGGAGAGCCTGGGTCCCCTATTGCTGCATTAAATTTAATTATTCCAAAGCACCGGACCACATCCCACTCCTACTAGAGATATTTACTGTGCTTCCAAGGAAACAAATGAAGAACATGTACTACTCAGCTGAGTTCATGTTTTCTGAGATGTAAGAATGTTTCTGGATACTACTGTGTGGGACCTTTGAAAGACTTGATCAGAATAGGGAGCCTTGGAGGTAAGGGAGGTCAGTAAAAGTTTAGGGTGCAGCCTGGTTCCCCTATGACAGTTCAGGCTAAGTTTTTGCAGGGGTGGGGGACTTCTTTAGCATGTGAACCAGGAATATTTTGATGTATTAGTTTCCTAGGGCTGCTGTAACAAATGACCACAAACTTGGTGGTTAAAACAACAATTATGAAGCCCTGAAGTATCAAATTAAGGTGTTGGCAGAGTTGGTTCCTTCTGGAGGATGTGAAGGAAAATCTGTTCCATGCCCTTCTCCTAGCTTCTGGTGGCTGTCAGCAATCCTTGGTGTTTCTTGGCTTGTAGATACATCACTTGATCTCTGCTTGTCTTCACATCACTTCTTCTTTGTCTGTGTCCTCTCCTCCTCTTATGAGAACAATTGTCATTGGATTTAGGGCTCAACTCTAAATCCAGGATGATCTCATTTTGAGATCTTTAAAGACTTGAGATCTGCAAAGCTGTTTTTTATTGTTGTGTTGTTTTTCCAAATAAGATCACCTTCACTGGTTCTAGAGGTTAGAATTAGAAATATCTTTTTTGGAGGCCACTATTGAACCCACTACACTTGAGAATAGAGTTTATCTGAGAGGTTGGTAGCATAAAAAGAAGGCACAGGGTGTAGGTGCCAAGAAGATCTAAGTTCAAATCCTTGTTTTGCCCATGCTGTGGACCTATTCCTTAATCCCTCTAAATCTCCGTTTTCCTTTCTATAAAATAAGGTTAAAAGTTAAGAATGTATATATCCGTCACTTGGCAGATTCACAGTAAAGTTATTGTCTATAGTGATTCCCACTACTCATTTATTCATTTAATAAAAATTTAAATCTCTGGACATCAAGGTGAAAGAAACATATCACATGGCCCTTAGTCATAGTAGCACTTTGAAGAGGGCCAGTGTTTATTGAATGAATGAACACGTGAGCAGATCTGAAGCCTATTAGAGGTACTTGCTCCGCTCAAGCACCAGAAGAGGCTCTGGCAAGTACAGCTATCCCCCTAAAAAAAGTGTGCTTTCAGGCACTTGGCTTTCATGAAAGACCTACATTAGCACCTGTTTTCACTAACCAAAAGAAATCTCAACAGGATTTTTGCTTTTATGAGAAAAGGTGAAAAGTGAAAACATGATCCATGCTTGCAGAGAGCCATTATAGAGGCAGCGTGCATCCTAAGCACTGAGAGTGGCACTGCCCTTAGTGTGCACCAGTGTTATTTTAGGTTTTATGCATTATTGGGTATGATTTGGTGGGTTATTTTTTGGGTCTGGGGATGCTCAAAATTTTTCCATATAAATTAATGGTAATTGCTTCTTTGATTTACGCCATCTTGGTTTACGAGAGGTTCCCTAGGAACGCTCTACTTTCGGTTAGTACGGGAAACCTCTACACTTATATAGCTTTCTGAACTCTGATGCCAAACCCTAAAGTAAGCTCACTTTTGGCTCTTTAAAAAACAAACAAACAAACACCCTTAAAGAATATTATTGCATTGTCATTTTACTTCAACAGCCCACATATGTGGCCATTAGAGTGAGTTTTATGGGGAATTTATATAAAGATGCACCGTGGTGTCCCAACCAAAGAAAAACTTACAGCACTGAGCAAAGTGGAAACCTCAATTTCATGTAGGGGCCAGGCAGTCTGGGTGGGGTAGTCCCCCCTGGAGAGTGTTTGTCTTATTTAGAGAGGGCAGCTCCCTCTAATTCATTCACCCAACCATTTATCTTGTACTTTGTTCTTGGTGGGTGCTGAGCCCACAGGGTAGAAAAAGGATAACTTTGTGTTCTCATGAAGCTCCTATTCTGTGAACCCAGCTCCAATGCCACATGGAGCTGCCAAAGTATCTCTTTTTTAAAGAGAGGAAGCCAGAATTGTATGTGCAACCTCCTGATTTTTATATGTTGGCAAACACTGTACATTTTTAAAGAACACTATACAGGCCAGACAGAACTTGCCTCTTGATTTAGCCTGCAGGTCATTTGTGATCCTTGGAGTGGAAACTCATGGCCTTTATCTGAAGAAGCATTTTCCCAATGTCTGATTTTAAGCTAATTCTCATTTTTCTTGATCTCAATGGAAGTTGCTAATGGTCACGGCTTATTGTCTGTGTCCTCCCAGATTGAATGATTCTTTGGTGTCCCATCCATGCATCTTAAGGTGAACTGTTCTCCATCTATCAGCATTTCCTTTCTAATTCCATCTCCAAATCTTTGATTACTTTTCCGTGTTCTCTCATACTTCCAAAAAGACTCTAAGTACTGTCATCAGCATTTCTTCTCTTGATGGTCAGAATCTAACCCCAACTCTTAAATAAACTGCTTACAGATAAGTCTGCTTTTAAGCCTCCCTTTCTGACTTTGCCATCCAATTTTCACAGCCTCTGAGTTGCACTGACTCCCAACCTTAGGTGTAATATTAATTTCTCCCAGGGGGGCATGGGTTTAATAGATTTTTTTAATTAACATTTTGTAAAATTGGAGCTGTCATACTTTATGGCAGACTGATACAAATGTCTGTAATTATATTTTTGGCACTATATCTTGGGAATCATGTAGAAATGTTTATTTTAACCCCTTCCTAAAACGTTTTGATTTATGGAAAGGCCTCTTTATGTACACCTCTAACAGGCCCAGTTGTCATGACAACCCAGAATATCATTTGTCAAAGAGCTATAACTTCATTCTATGTTGAAGCTAAAAATTTATCTTTCAGGATTTATCCTTGTGACAGGGAAATTTTGCATTTTCTTGGATCTAATTTTTCTCCCTAATTCTGCTTGTTGTTATGGAGATTTAGGGTTCCGGGGAAGATTTCCTAGAGAGTAAAACAAACCTACACCTTCCACCTCACCTCTCCAAACATATGAATTCTCTTATCTAGTTTCTAAAAAGTGGAATTATCCCCTTGTGTTTCTAACTCAATATGATTTTTCTTTCTTTAAAAAATTGGAATGAAATTTTTTAATTGATTTTTTGTTAGTAAGGTTTTAAGGAAGGGAAGAAAGACAATGTCTATTGATCTCTTTTACAAGCTGAAGAAGACCAAGATATTTAGTTATCATATTTACTTGTGTGATCTGTGGTTCAGAATGCAAACTCACTAGGAACCAGACAAATATATCAATTAGTACAGTAGGATCCTGGGGACACACCCTGTCTAAAGGGGATTATTTCTTTGTTTCTGTTGACATACAATGGACCACTTTGTAGGGTTGCCTGTTTAATTTTAGTTTTTAAAGAGAAGTCAGAAATCAGTATTTTTATGTGAAATTTTCTGATTTTAAAATGTTGGCACGTCATTAAAAAATAACAACAACAATGTAATAGTCAAAGCACATCTGAGAGCCAGTTCACTCCATGGACTCCCAGACATGATTTCTGCCCCAGGTGCATCCATGCTACCCAACAGTTTAGCGTGTCCTTGTTTCCTCTATACTGAACAACTAAACCAATTTTGCTCAGTTCTTCTCGGGATCTGATTTGTTAGATAATCTTTCTGTTGGCCTCACTGGAAGTGATATTCTGCTCACTCACTCGCATGTTGGGTAGCTTTTGAGCTCTGGACCAAGTATGAGAGGAAGCTGTGATGGAGGGCTCATCTCAAAGACCCACACACATTCCCCTCTGTCAGTTCAAGATCGATAGTGGGGTCCAATGCCTTCTGGGATTGTTCACAGATTTATGATGCTCTCTTGTTGCCTTTGATGGATGGGGCAGTTTAATTCTCTTCACTAAGCTCCATATTTTTCTTTTGTATTGGAAACTCCTAGATGGCCTTTGCCTTTTCACAAAGATAGCAAGGCATTTTATTCCTCATTGTGTTTTGTTTCTCATATACCTGTGGACAAAAACACTAGTATTTCATGAGAATATGCTACGAAAAAAACATCTAAGGGCAAAGCTGCCCTGTAGCTGTCACTGATAGAGAATAGGAGTGTATAAGGGACATCACCCACAGTAGTCACTCATCACCAAACCTGCTTGCAATGAGACTTAAGACATTATGGAATTTATGTGAATTATACTGAATATGGAAACACACAGTGGCTCTGGCAATAGAAACAGGTTACAGGAGAGCTTCATGCCATTCAGACTCTGTCGTCATCTGGTCTTTTCCAGCTTCCCCCTCACCCACCTCAGCTGGCTTTCACACTCTCCAGGCTCAAGCCTCACCAATAGCCACTGCCAGTTTCCAGTTACCTTCACACTCTGTGTATACGACCTCATCTCATCTAAACCCAGTCAGGGTTTTATGGAGTCTTTATGAATGTTAATTAGCTCTGCCCACCTGTTAAGCCTTCTAGGACTCCAAGAGCCCACCAATTAAAGGTAACAAGAAGGATAACAGTAAGATGAGGTACAAAACATTACTCATACTCGGGATCACCCTCATGGGAGTGGGCCTGCGCCTTCACACAGGGTCTCCTGTAGAAGGTTTTTTGGTTTAATGCTCTACTGTTAACATTTTGGATTTCTTAAAAATTTGTGAACAAGAAGTTCACATTTCATTTAGCACTGAACACCGCGAATTATGTAGCCAGTCCAGCTCATACTACAAAACAGGCAAAATAGACTAAAAGTAGTGACCTCGCCCAGGCAATAATTAACATTCCTTGTAGTGGGTATGGCCTTACTCTTTCTTCTCTCTTGGGTGAGTGGTATTTCTTTGGCAGGGAAAACCCATAACAACTGCTTTGCATTCCTTTCCACTCTTCTAGGCATGCCTGCCTTAAGAAAGACTTCCACAATTCAAACCCAGACATTTTATCTGGGAGCTTGTATTCACCTACGTGTCTTTTCAAGTGTAGCTATCTTTTAGAGTGGCATTTAGTAGCTGTCAGGATTCATCAATCGCAATTATTGAGCACCGGGCCCTACATGAGTCACTTTTCCTCTCTTGTCCCATCATCATTATCAATCATCACCTATATGTATTCACTGCTCATCTGTGCCTGACCCTGGTCTACAAGGTGGGGTGTGCTAAGCTATTTTCTGTTGGTGAAACTAGGCTGACTCCAAAAGACAGCCATCCTGCCTTTGGAAGAGTAAATTTCTCCACATCAAAGGAGGGTGTGTCCATCAGGTGCCAGAAACATGGGATAATTTTTCTGGCATTTGCACTATGAGAGTCAGACAGAGATAAGCACAAACCTACTAAAATCCAAAGATGACACATTGGGTTGGCTGAAAATCAAAGGTTCGCCTTTGTAAGCATCTGTTGTGAAACTGTGCAAAGCATTGCCCTCAATATCAATGCTGAAAACAGCCATGTGGACACTGGCCACATAAAGCTGACCCAGGGTTGCCGGCGCATGTGAAAGTATTCTGAAATCATGGGTGTGAGAGTACTTTTAAAAGAGAAATGTGTGAATTTAATGTAAGACGTTATTCTTATTCATGACCTATAGAGCTTGCTTGAGGCACTTTCGGCATATCCCCCTTTAATGCCAGCAAATCCTAATCTCACATGAAACTCAAAACAATTGACAAGATGAAACAGCTCCAGAAACATAAGGAGGCCCTTGTGGTTAAAGTGTAAGACAGGATTGAATGGCTCATGCTTTGTTCCAAGGCAGAACACTGGATTGCATTGCATCTTGGGGCTTTTTTTTTTCTTTTTTTTTTTTGAGAGAAACAGAGTTCCTTACTGTTTGAGCAAATGCCTAGTTCTGTTCTTTGCCCAAACATTTTGAGTCAGCCTTATGGTAGAAGAAAAATTGTTAAAATGTGTTGAGGTATTTTGAACATTTTATTTAAAAAATCAACTACTTTTCAGGTATTTAAGGCCAAACACATTGATAAGAGGCAGAAAATTGCCTCTAGGTATACAGAAATGCAAGTCAAGGACAAACCTGTCTGCCCAGCAGTCGGTTAGAAAGTGGTGGCTACATTGATGTTTTCATCTGAGGAAAGGAGCCCTGCAGGGAACTGAAATATCTTGGATTGAGGAAGATTCTCTTGGACTGAATTAATTTCAGCAAAAATGATCAGCAAGAACACACTTGGGAGCACGTGAGTTACTGTGGGAGAGAAGACAATGCCTTCAAGGGACTTGCATTCTAATTGAGACAACAAGTTGATCACATTCAATAAATACTTAAGGAAATAAGGGTAGTAATAAGAAATGTTAGCTGTCATTATATAAGCAGTGGTTCTCAACCTTCTGGCCCTTTAAATACAGTTCTTCATGTTATGACCCAACCATAAAATTATTTTCGTTGCTACTTCACAACTGTAATTTTGCTACTGTTATGAATTGTAATGTAAATATCTGATATGCAGGATGGTCTTAGGCGACCCCTGTGAAAGGGTTGTTTGACCGCCAAAGGGGTCGCGACCCACAGGTTGAGAACCGCTGGTATAGAGTGTCGGTTCCATGTCAGACAGAGAGACCTTCACACCAAAGCTTGCTAAGTAGGCACTGTTGTTCCTATTGCTATTCTGACTTTAGAGGAGAGGAAAGTGTTCATGAGAGAAGTGACCTGCCCAAGGCATCCTGGGTGGCAGATGATAGGCTGTTGATTCCACTCAGGATGGCTGTGATGGCTATGAGCACACTGCAGTGTCAGCCTGCCTAGGGTCCAGGTCCTCAATCTGCCACTCACTGGCTGTGCGAACTCAAATGGTTCAACTTCTGTGTGTCTTCATTTCCTCAAGTATAAAGTGGGGATACCAATAAGCTCAAGATCTACTTATTGGATAGTTGAGAGGTGCATGAAACATACCTAGAAACCGTACCTGGAACCTAACAGGCCCTCAGTGGATGTTAGCTAAACCTGAGGCATTGGAGGGAGACTTTGCAGCAAGGAATTTTGTCCAATGTAATGGAAAGGGTCTTTAGGCATAAAAAGATAAAACTTCAGATAACCTTTTATACAACCTAATAATGAAAGAATAACTCCAGGCACTATGATAAGCTAAGAATCCAGTCACAAAAGAAAATCTGGTTATCTCCATTTAGTTGATAAGATTAAATAATATAAAAATTACTAGTCCAAGAAGAGAAGAATACCTCCTTTGTATGACAAACAGACTTAATGGCTAGATTCAAAAGTTTTCCCATTACAATATGAAGCAACCCAATAATGCGTACCTCATCATTCAGATTTTATCATATTCTGGAAGTTATGGCTAATGAAATAAGACATGAAATGGATATAAGAGATTTATCTAAGGGAAAGTGAAAGATATATTTATAGATATTATGAGTGCTTAGTAAATGATGAATAACCAATTTCCAAACCCAGTAATGAATAGAAAGTTTCTATAATCTGGCTGGATATGCAACAGATTATTTAGTAGCTCACCATTATGTTAACAGTAATCTTAGAAAATAGATTGGTTAAAAAAAAAATCATTCAGAATAGGAGAACAATAGCAATAGTATATCCAGACGAAAACAGGGGGCAGAGATTGAGAGGAAGCTCTGTGTACGAAGTTGATACTTTCCACATAAGTTATGACAGAAGAAAAAAACCCTAAATGCTTAATAATATTGGAACGATTAATTGAATGATGGTAACATTGAAGATGGTAGTAAAATACTATCTGACAGTGGAGTTTCGAATATTAAACTATACTCAGTATATATTCTAATGCATCATGACTCCAAACTTATTTTTTACATAGAGAAAAAATAGATGAAAGATCAGAACGTTAATAATTATGGGATGTAGAGGTGATTTTTAAATTTTTTATATGTTATGTATTTTTTCAAGTTTTCTACAAAAAGGAAGCATGTGTTTTATAATGCCAAAAGTTATTCAACAGCTTTTAAGAAAAAAAATAATACCAGAGGACTGAATTTACCTACCTAGTATTGCTTTTCTTTCCATAATATATATTATTTTGGGAACTTTTATTGCTGATATATAATTTAAAGTAAGATAAATAATGGTGTATTTACTCAAAATAGACAGTTCTAGTCTTTAAAATATGGAATAGCACTCTTTACCTTCTGCTTCATTGATTGAAAAGAATTGAAATTCTGCAAAGATGCCTTAGTTATTTTTTTCATGTTGTCTTGCTATAAGTCTTGGATTCAATTTCTAGAACAGAGGACATGCCAAGATGTATGAGAAGGGCCTGGAGAGTGAAACATCCATGTCATTAACTTCTTGAAAAATAAATGACCTCACTTCCCTTATTACTGTAGTAATTAACCCACATTCATACTAATTCTGGCCATTGCTATGTATTATTTATTACTCTCCATTTGTGGTTTGGTGATCAACCTGGTGAGTATCTTTGTCAGACGATTGCTGTGTGTGACACCCTGAGGTAGCTCTCATCTGCTCTCCTAATAACCTCTCACCAGAAGAGTCAAAATATACTTTTCACAAACCTAACACAATAAAGACCACAGGGAAGCACACCCTGTAACTTGACTTTTCATTGGCCTCTACTGTATCTTAGCCATTTGGGGAAAGATGTAATGCTGATGGATTTACATCAGAACCCCAGTTCTTGGCACAAAGCGTAGCACATAACAGTTGTTCACAAAATGTTTGTGGACTGGGTGGAAATGAGAATAAAATCTGGGGCTTCAAATTGTTCACCCTGTAGTCTTCTTTCACTGGAAATACTTTCATGTCAGCAGGATCTCAGCTCATTTGGACCTTCTTCTGAATGCGTGTACATCCTGGGGGTCCCTCATGCTCCATAAAGACCCAGAGCAGTGGCAGTTGCCTTCATTTGGTCAACATCGAATATTTATGGAGTGCCTGCTCCACGTTCAGCTCTGTGCTGAATTTGGCCAAGGGGTGGATTTTATGATGCGGAGCTGATTTCCGAGGCCCTCGCAGACGCAGAGCACATTGCGCATTCTTCAGGCCAGGCCCGGGCTTGCCTGTGGGCTTTTCCGCTTTGCTGCCCAGGAGTTATGCCTCTGCTTTCCCCTAATCCCTGCAAACAGGCAGTGTGAGCTGGCTGCCAGCACATCAGCGTGTGTGCAAAATGCACACAAATGGCTGCTCTTTATTAGAGGTGTGGATGGAGGGCCTTGGGAAGCTCTGACACTGCAGGGTTTTGGGTTTCTTGGTTATTTTTTCTCCAGGCTCTACTTTCAGAAACATGATGTTATTAAGTGCTGCTGCTTTGCTGCCAAAGTCCCTCTGTCTCCCCTTCCCTCCTTAACCTCCCCTCTTTTCTTCTTAAAGGCCATAGAAATGAAATAAGATCTCCTTATTGATTATTCTCACTCAGTAGGGAGACTCCACAGTCTGTTCTCACTACATTTGGTCCTTTGTGAGAAACAGATGCATTGCTGTAGTCACACTCTCACGGGGACATTTTTTTCACCTTGTCATTAGCAACCTCTCCATGATCTTAAGAATCCCTCTTTTCCATCCTGTGTCCAGCTAGCACCCTGCTACTCTCATACCAAAAGTCCTTTGACCTTCCCAGACCACAAGCCTTAACCGCTTCTTTCTTCCTCCATCCCTTTCTTCCTTCCTTCTTCTTGGAGCACATATATTCACTTCTTCTAGCTTGGAGTCCATGTTCACTGGCTATAACCGCTGCCTTGCACATACAGCATCCTTGCCCTCTCTTGGGAAACAACCACCCTGGTAAGTCCAGTGCTCCCCCAGCCCAGCCAGCACTGCAAAGCACCCCCTCTCCCTCTCTCCTAGAGAAGGGTCCCATACCTTCCTTTCCCCATATCCCTCTACCTTCTCCTCCGCTTAGCACAGCGGTTCTCAACCTGTGGGTCACGACCCCTTTGGGGGTCGAATGACCCTTTCACAGGGGTCACCTAAGACAATCAGGAAACACATATTGAATATATAATTACATATTGTTTTTGTGATTAAATCACTATGCTTTAATTATGTTCAATTTGTAACAATGAAAATACATCCTTCGTATCAGATATTTGCATTACGATTCATAACAGTAGCAAAATTACAGTTATGAAGTAGCAACGAAAATAATTTTATGGTTGGGGGTCACCACAACATGAAGAACTGTATTAAAGGGTCGCAGCATTAGGAAGGTTGAGAACCACTGCATTAGCACACTCTTAGCGCCAGACCTTGCTTTCATGGCCCTAAAGAGAGCCCCACAGCCACCCCACTGCATGTCTCCAGCTGCTTGCAATGCCATGGCTTTGTGTGCCCTCCTGGCACAGTTTCCCGGGACAGCCCCGACGTGTGCACTGAATTCCACCCCCTTTTACCTCATGAAGGACGTTACCCCAGTAGTTCTCCCGTCTCCCCCCTGCAACATCACTTTTCCCTCTGGCTGGACCATTCTCATCAGCTTACAAATATGTTGCCATGCCTCACTTGTGAAAAACAGACTCCTCCTGCCCCCCTCCGGCCCCACCCACTGCACTTTCTCTTCCCCTCCTACAGGGATCTCCTGGAAAGACCTATCTTCCTCTCTCAACTCCGCTCTCCCGCTTTCTCCTTAATTCCTTCAAATCAGCTTTCACTCTGAATGGAGCCCCAGAGGGCCCCCTTTCAAGGTCACTGTTGTTACATCCCATTGTCACTCTCAGTTCCTCCCCGCCTTCACCTGTCAGCAGCACCCGGCACAGCTTCCTGTATCTAATTCAGACACGTTCTTCCCTTGACCCCAGGACACCCCTCCTCTGTTTTCTGCCCACCTCAAAGGTGACATCTTTCATCTCCCCACTGTAACCATTGCCGAGTCCCCAGAAGTGTCTGAGCCTCTCTCCTCTCCAGCTGCACACACACTGTGGGGACTACCCAGTCTTATGGCTTTGAATTCATCTAAATGAGGGCTTTGCCTCAATCTCATCTCTGGCAGAAACCTGTCCCCTGAACTCCAGACTTCTATGGCCAACGACCAGCTCACCAGCTCCACTTGGATGCCTACTAGGCACCTCACATCGAGCGAGTCAGAACAGAGCTCTGGACTGTCCCCCAAGACGTGATCTTCCCAGGGTTTCACCCAGCTCAAAAATAGACACTCAGACCAAAATCTGTCAGTCCTCTCTTCACTCTCACCCCTTTTCAGCTCTGCCTTCAAAATATATCTAGAATCGTATTGCTTTGTTCCTTCTCCACAGCTACTAACTTGGTCCAAACTTCCCTGCTCTCTCTCCTGGATTATCTGCCTGCACTGGCCTCCTTGCTGCCCAGAGCCCACTCTGGGTACACTCTTTCCCCAAGGCCGTTGTGCTGGTGGTTCCCTCTTTCTGGAATGCTCTTCTCATCTCAGTTAGGTCCTTGTTCAACTATCACCTGCTCCCCAGAGGCTTTCCCCGAGCACTCACTGTATCTAATTGCAGTCCTTACTCCTACTGAATTGATCGTCCCTGTCTCTTTTCCCCGCCCTACTTCTTTTCAAAGCCCTGAGCATTCACACATGCTATATATATTTCCTGGTTACTGTTGATCATCAGTCTCTTCCACAAAATGTAAGCTGCATTGCAGTAGGAATTTTTATCCAATTTGTTCCCTTGTCTTAAGATTGTTTGTAAATACTGGTTGAGTAACTGAGTGAAAGCATGTATCCCAGGTTGAATCTCAGGACATCAAAGCCCAGGCCGATGTGATGGGAAGCATTCAATTGAAACGAAAAATCTTAGTGGCCCAGATGTTTCTATATAGGCAGATGCATTGCATCCCATTACAAAAACATTGAAGAAGTAGGCAGAATTATTCATCCTTTCCCCCAGAAACTGATGACACAACCAATGTGGGTGACTCTGGAATCCCTCCTAATCCCCTGTTTTCATTTCCAGCCACCCTTGCATGCCGTGGCAGCTCTTAAGCACAATAACGGGCTGGCTAATCGTAGTCTGGGTGTTGAGCATACTTTGGGATGCAAGACTGTTCCATGTGAAGAGGCCCTTGACCTCTTCAATCAACAGCAGTGGCCTCCTAGTCCATTCCCCCTTCTGATTCAAGCCTTGCCTTTCTGCACATAATTATCCCCATGATGCCAGGGTTATCTTCCTGAAACATATGTTTACATTGTCAGAGGGTAAACACTGATTTTAATACACTGTGTGTGAATGCCATCCTCTTTCTGGAAGACCCAATAAAATCAGTTCTGATCCCAAAGGAAGAGCCTTGGTTGAAGTTGTTGATTTGCCTCAGGAATGTTCCTCCAGTCAGGGCCACCAGTATCTGACTGAGCTCCTGGGGCTGAGACCCTGGCTTTAGTTCTTTCTAGACCCCTGATTTCAGTGAAGATGGGGGTTTTCCTCTGTCTGCAAATTAGAACCTCACTCTGTTCACAGTCTCACACTATTACCTTGAAACACTGATTAGAACCCTCTGTTCTTCAGGCTCAATTTGGGGATAACTAGACCTTGCTGACCATCCAGGGGAATAGCTGGTGGCTGAGGTCTAGACCCAATACTAGAGCCAATATAAAGGCCTTATGAGATTTTAGCCTGTGAACATTTTCCAGAAGTTTATGAAAGACCAGGATTGTCTGGATGGGGAGAGGTAAGAGAGGGGGTGTGTACTGGATGACCCCCTATTCTATTCCTGTGATCCAGCCTTTCTGACTACTTTTTGACTGCACATTTACTTTGCTTCATTTCCTGCCTATACAGGGACCCAAAGACTACTGAATTCCTCTGCACCTTCGGGATGGGGATCGTAATACCTACAATGAAGTAATGGTCAGGATCTAATAATAAGATTCCTAGTATGTAGGAAGGACTCAGTAAATGCTAGTCCTACACACAACAGTGCACATAGTAGGTTTTTAATCTAATCATTTTAGATGATGGATGTGCTGTGGATGTGTCTGCAATAGCTGAGCAGTTTTATGCCTGGAGGTGCTCAAGAAAGCTTGTGAAGTAGAGAAGGCCTTGCTCCTGTACCCACCCTCTCTCATAGCCTCCCCTCCCAGAGAAGGGTTCCTCAACCCCCTGGGGAAATCTCCTAGGCTTTGGGCCTTTCTGGTTCCTCCCTTTCCTTTATTTAAAGGTGGCTGTCTAGTTTCCTTCACTCCTCAGGGCCCCACTGACAGTTTGGCCCACTGCTCAGCGAAACAGTGCTCAGTCTCAATGGTTATGATGTTTGATGAGTTTTCTTTGCCAGAAATGGTTGCATTTTCCCCAGAGAGTTTTGAAGGCAGAGATCTCCAGTGGTTGGCCACAAGCAGCCTGGCCTCTCTGGAGTTGACCAACTCCAGGGGCACTGGTCAGGGTGCAGTAGTGCAGTGCTTTAGCATTGGGTGGGCCGTTGCCAGGGCAATGGCTTTATGTTGGGCACTCAGTTGCTAGAACATAAGATGAGAGGAAGAGACTGGAAGAGGAGAGTCTGAGAGGAAGTAGAGACCAAGACCTAGAGGAGGACTTGGGGTTGTAAGTGATGTGGAGCCCTCAATTGATTTTAAATAGTGATGGGGGGAAGAAGAGAATCAGAGTGGCATTTTGGAACGTTCTCTCCAGCTGCAGCCTGGACTGTGGACCCGAGGAGGGCAAGAGGAAGGCTGGACGCTACAGTAGGCCAAGACAGCCGCTGTCATGAGAGCTGCAGAGGCCTGTACCAGGGCAGGGGCTGTTGCCTTTTTAGCCAGCAGCAGTCTAGCCATAGATGATTCATTTCTGGGGAAAAGCAATGGGTTCTATGTTTACAAACGTAGCGCAGATTTCTCCTACATTCAGAAAAAGTCAGAAAATGTTTGCAAAGCGGGTAGAATGGGTGAGCAGAGAATGAACCCCCTAATATTCTCCTCTTATTACATTTCTTGATGCATCTGGGTAACTTGCTTAGGTTTCTTTTTCCCCTGCTTGTTTTCTAGAAACACCTGACATTCCTGAAGGGGAACTGAGAAAACCATTACTGTTAGAAGCTATAACGTGTTGCAGAATGTTAAGGAATGTGCTGTTGTTTTTTTCTGCCTACAACAAAAAGGGAAACCATCCTGAAAATGGTTCTTAAAATTTCTTGGGTTGCAGAAACCCAAGGAGGAATAATACTAATGGGAGGGGGGTTGTATCATTTCATACAAGTCTCAACTCAACTCAATTGCTAGATTTTTACTCTTGCCAACTTCCAAATTTGAGAATGCATGATTATGTAGAACCAAGCTTCCAAGCTCAAGGATTCTCAGTTAACAGTAATTCAGTCAGTTGAGTTAACTGTTAATCCTACCATGGCCGCTTACTCTTTAAAAGTACATTTTCTCATATTTTAATAATTTCAGAAATGATCTGAGAAATTGGCCCTCATCAACAGACCTCATATATTTCTCTGTATCTGATGGATCGGATGCAGTTTTTCCAAGTAAAAGCTGTATTTCTAAATCATTTAAAAAGAAACAAGTGGAAATTTAATTTTAAGACAAACACTTTTTTCTTTTACAGTCAGTTTATTTTTCATGCTTCTTTATTTTCCCCACCAGCATCTTTCACTTTTGTGTTTTAAGAAAGGAATATTTTATTGCCCAAGTCTTCACAACATGGAGGCCTACAAATAGTCATAAAGAGTGGGCTTAGATGATATATATTAAAAATGATAAATCATTTCCCAGTCTTCCATAATGTTTTATTTTCTCTGGATCCTTACCTCCTCTGACTCATGTACCTAAGCTGATTAATGCCTCATCTCCCCTGTTACACTTTAATCCAGGGCTTGTGTTTCATTCGCCTGTCAATAGTGATAGCCAATAAATTAGCCATGCAGCCACACAAACCTTGCCATGCAGGCTGCTGCCAGCATCAACTGTCCATCAGAAAGCAGCAATTCTGAGCCTCCATTTATCTGATACCCTCATTACTCACATCCCATTCTGCAATTGGAGCTGCAAATGCTCATTTCTTCATAGGCATGGGCTGGGAAAATGAGAGAAGGCTAATTAATGCATTCAAGGGATCCTACTGAATCAGCAAGCCCCTTAAAGGAACAACAGATACAAACAGGCAGCTGCAGCTTGTTGGGATTCAAAACAACAACAAAAGGGCTAGTTAAATATTTGAATAGCTAAAGTATATGTCTATTCATTCCCATAGAAATTGCTAAAATAGGATGTCCTCCCATTTCCAGAGGAGTCAAAATCATTGAAATTTCAAAGTCTTTCATCCTGTCAAACACGCTTTTAAAGCACAGAACATTTACATCTTTATAACAGGCCAATTCAACATCAGTGGTAACAAAACTTGGGTGCATGGAAGGATTCCAGAATATGGTACCCATTCATTCCAGCCTCTGGTGATGCAGGACTGACTTATTGACAATTAGCCTACTATTGCCCCATGTATTAGTTTGGCATCTTGCAGTTGCAAATGTCTCTAACAATAAATATACCATCACGAAGTAAATGCCAAGCTCTGGATGTGACTTTATCAAAGGCTCACAAACTGTGGCCAGGATCCATCTTTGGCTCTTTCCCATTGGATTGCGTTGACTGGAGACAGAATTTCCTCTCATGGTTTCAGTAAAGATGACTTCCATCCACTCTTGATGCTGCATCCTTCCAGATGTCCATCCAGCAGGAAAGAGAACATCACTCCATCAACCTTTGTACACACATTCTAGGCTTGGTTTTCATCAGACTAACTTTAATCACATGCCAGTTCTTTAAGCCATTATTGTGGGCAGGGAATGGAATTATGCTGATATTTGTCGCCTGAGCCATTGGCTCCATCTTGAATCACATTGGCTGTCTGGGGTTGGGTGGATAACCAAATGAAAATCATTACCAGTTGAGGAGGAGGAAGTGGATACAGGCTGGCAATCCAAACAGCAATAACAACTAAAACAAACACAATAAAATAGTCTGCTTAGGCCACCATAACAAAATATTACAGGTTGGGTGGCTTAAACAACAGACATGCATTTTCCCACAATCCAGGAGCCTAGAAGTCCTAGAATCAAGGTGCACCCAATAAGTTTCCTGGTTAAGGGCCCTCTTCCTGGCTTGCAGACAGCCACCATTTTACTGTGTCTTCACATGGCCTTTTGTCTGTGGCAGAAACAGGAGAGAGAGAGAGAGAGAGAGAGAGAGAGAGACACTCTGGTATCTTTATTATAAGGATACCAGCCCTATAAGATTAGGACACACCCTCATTTAACCTTAAATACTCCTAGAGACCCAAATGCACCCACACTAGGAATTATGGCTCAACATATGAACTTGGGGTGTATACAATTCAGCAAAGAATACACAAAAAATGATCATCCCCAACTATGCATCTCTAATTAATCTTGTTTTGCATGGGCTTTTTAGATATCAAGAGTATGTTGTTTTTATGGTTTTATAGTTTGGGAGTAAATGTGTTTCAGTAGTTTCTAATGTGCACTGTGAAGAACACCCAGCCAGCCATCCAACTATGTTGCATCTACTTAATAACCATGAATTTAGGGACAAAGAAAGTTTCTGGAAAATAACATTTAGTTATGATTCTAGAACTAGGAAAAATTTTGAGAATCACCAGAGAAGAAACTTTGTGCATTTTTGGAACTCATCTTTTGGAAATGTCTTTAGTGAAAAGTTATGAGAGCCACAAAAAAGGCAGAGGCCTGAGACTATAGAATCAGATCCCCTGACATTTTGAATAATGGTGATGTGGCCCAGCTTACTGACCCACATATTCCATTTGACCTGGCTCCAAATGATCTTTGACTATTAAAAAATCAAATTTCCCCCAAATCATGAAGATTTGCATAGTTGACAGACTCTACTACATTAATTAAAGATGATTCCCTCAGAGGAGCTCTGAAAGTATGACAAACAGGGGTTGTATCCTTGAAACAGATACAACAGAAGGCATGGCCTTCTAAGGGTATTGCTTGCAAAGTCACATCTCTTATTTCTTAACATGTTACAATGAGTTTTTAAAAATTTTGTACATTTATTGTTAACATTAATTTATTATGTATGTATGTACACATCTGTGCATGCTTTAGGGAGTACACATGTGGGTATATACTCTCTTAACCATGCATATTGAGCCTTTCTATAAAATAAAAGTCACATATTTTCATAGATAAGACTGTCTTTTAATAAGATCTACTTGGAAGTTCACTGTTGTATCGGTCAGAATAGGCTAGGCTATGTTGTAGAAACAAATAACCCTTAGAACAGAAAAGATTATTTCTCTTCATGCTGTATGTATAACACAGATTGACAGGGTACTTTTTTTCACCTTAGCCCCTCAGGAACCCAGAACTTTATGATAGTACCATCTGAACATGAGGCTGCATGGTTCTCTGTGGCAGGATGAAGAGGAAGTAGAATACCCAGTTTAAATTAAATATGATTATTACATCTTCTGCCTAGGAGTGGCACATGGCATTTCTGCTCCCTTTTCATAGGCAAAAGCAAGCAACATGGATTGATGGTGGTAACGGGGGTAGAGTGGGATGGGTCCAAGCCACTGCTGGGCCAGGAAGGGGAAGAGAGCAGTATAATGCTTAACACAACCATGGACCTATGTTATACCAAATTTCACTCTTGATCAAAGAAGGCCAAGATGAAAAGTTGGAATTCATGCATTTTCTTACTCAATAATCTTTATTGAGCGCCTTAAATGCACCAGACCCTGTACTCAGTCTAGAAGTACAGTGGGGAGACCAGCTGGAAATATTTGTTACTCATAAAGAACTTGAGGGGAAGCTACAACAAGTAAGTAGATAATTAAAATTCAGAGTGAGACAAGCTATGATGGGAAAAGAAAGTGTGCCTTGGAAATACAGAGAACAGTAGTCAACAGCGATGAATATTGCTACTGCTGTTGTCTATCTGTGTTTTACAACTCAGTTTCTACTATTTTTTGTGGGTGTCTCATGCCCTAAATTTAAATTCCTCTAATTGACCTAATCTGGAATTGAGATATTTGTTGAGTTCCTACCATGTGAAAAGTACCATCCTTGACACTGTTGTAAGTGTTCTGAAGCTTATGGAAAAGGGTGAAGAATTTCAAATCTAATAGGAGAAATAAGATTATGTAAGTAATTAATACAGTGAAGAACGTAGTATTTACCATGAGAGGTAAACAACACAAATATCAATTTATGATTGGGGAATAAAGAAATGCTTCATGATGGAGTGACTTTTAAACTGGATTTAGTTGAACAAATGGAGTTCAACGATCAAAGATGGAACTTTAAGGTTACATTTCAGGTAGAGAAAAACAGAGGTGCAAACACAAAATTTGGAAGCTCCATAGAGACAGGGGCTGTGATCATTTTATTCTATTCTTTATTATACCTAGAATTTATCACATTGTCTAGTATCAGGTGAATGAATTAACGACTAAGTAGGAAAATTCAAGACATTTTTTATTTAAGGACTGCAAACTAACAGTTTCCTGGGATCTGGTGTATTTTAAGGGGAAATCATAGATGATAAAGCTGGGGTCAGGTCAAGGTTTTTAATGTCATTGAGTATTTGGTACTTTATTATTTCCTTACCCCCATGTTTATATAACACCAGAGCATTTACAGAAGTCTCACACAAACATCAGCTCACGATCTTAAACAGCACCATCAGGTGGCCAGGGAAGTAATTATTGCTCTGAGGGGAGACTCAGAGAGACCAAGTCACTGTGGGGCTGTCAGGAAATGGTGGGTCCAAAACTGAAATCTAAAGCTTAGAGTCCAAATCTCGTTTCTGTCACTTCGCACTGCATTTCCCCTCTGTTTTGGGGCAAGAATAGCACTATTCGGCGCTTGGGAGCAACAGGAGTGACCATCAGAGCTGTTTCTTGTGAGATACAAATGGTAAACTGAGAAAGGAAGGGACTGGCAGTGGGGACACCAGTGACAAGAACACGGAAATAACAGGAAAGAAGACTAAACTCCCATAGGGGCAGAGAGTGTAGGCAGGCTAGGTCTTTTTAACAGAGATGAAAGGTTTCAAGATTAATTCCTCTTTGCAGGCCCATGATCTAGGGCAGTGATGGCAAACCTTTTGAGCTCGGCGTGTCAGCATTTTGAAAAACCCTAACTTAACTCTGGTGCCGTGTCACATATAGAACTTTTTTGATATTTGCAACCATAGTAAAACAAAGATTTATATTTTTGATATTTATTGTATATATTTAAATGACATTTAACAAAGAAAAATCAACCAAAAAAAATGAGTTCGTGTATCACCTCTGACATGCGTGTCATAGGTTCGCCATCACTGATCTAGGATAATATTTCTCAGTGTTAACACCACTGACATTTTTGGCCTTTCAGTGTTTGTTCTGGGGGACTTTCCTGTATATTGTTGGCCATTTATCTGCATCCCTGGCCTTTACTCATTAAATGCGAGTAGCACACACCCTCCACCTTATTACAACGACCCAAATGTCTCTGGCCATTGCCAATTTTCCCATGGGAGGCAAAATGGCCCCTATTTGAGAACCACTGACCCAGCCAATCAGTTTTGATTAGTTTCCAGCAAAGCGGTGGATCTTGAAGGACATATCGGGAATTTAGTGGGGAAACACTAAAGAAAGAGATATAGTTTCATCTTATAGACCTGGATTTCTTCCCCTGACAGTGAGTCACCACCTCAAGTGACACTAAGCAGGGTGGCCAATCATTCATTTGTTTGACTGGCATTGCATTTAAACAATGGGTTTTCATTTTGTTCTACTTAAGATCATTTTATCCCATTATTTTTATTCAACACCCAGCTTTAGAAGTGCATATCATCCTATTATGTCCCATTCCATTATGGGAGCTTCTTAATAGAAGTGCACACAGTCATACAATTAAATAAATATCTTGGCTATTGCATTGGCCTTACACATTTCCTGACCTTGACTAGATTCAAGTGTGGAGGGTGCTGGTGGGATGGGAAGGGAGACAGTGGGTCATTGAAAAGAACGACAAGGATGCTGAAGGATGACACGAAGCAGGTCACCATGTTCTCAGATTGCAGTAAAGGGTTTGAATACAGTTGACAATGGAAAATACCTTGTAGTGAGTGTCATGGCTGGAAACGCTCTACTTACTTGGAAGTTATTTCTATTCTTTTAACGATTCACTTGAAATTTTGCCATGCCTACTTAATTTGACATCTAAGTTAACTGATATATTATTTTTCTTCCTCTCACACTATAAGGAATAATTTTATTCTGTTTAACCCTCCAAACTTAAATGCTATTCTTGCCCAGTATATTTACTGTTTTTTAATTTCCTACCATGTTTTTCTGCCTTCAAAATTCCATAATATACCACACAAAAAATTCCTATATGATGCTTTGCATTAGTTATAGTAAACTTTGGTTGAAAGGAACTAAAAATATAATTTGCATGTTTAATATATGCAGATATAAATAATGCAAATATATATATGTAACATAATTTGCATTGGCATTTTCAAATGCACTTAATGTGGCAACAAACCTTGTGCAAAGAAGGGTGAAGAGAGCAACCTTCCTTTATTTTGACCTGATAGGGTCTGTGCAAATCCAGGAAGCCTGAGTCATTGTTTAGGTTTTCCATGGAAACAAAAGCTCATGGGAATTTATCATAAAGTGTATGCCAGCCTCAATGCCTGTTGCTCTCTCTGAAGGCTACTAACACCACTTCCAAGATGACTCCCTGAGAATCACCCAGTTTCCTTCCTAAATACTTGCTTTGCAGAGAATTTGGGGCAAAGTTCAAGCAGTCCTTCACCCAACCTTAAAGCAGTGTGAACAGGGAAATTTGTTGTGTGTGCATCCAGATCACCTGCCTTTTCTGAAGAGAGTTGTGACAGCTGAAAAAAGTCTTTATAGGGCATTTTGAACTTTCACTGGGTCGTACAGTAGCAAGGCAAAGCTTTGATATTACTCTCCCATGTCTGTCATCTCTTATTAGTAAGCAGAGGTTGCCCCTGCCTTTCTCAAAGTTCCAAGTTTAGAAACTAATTATTTGACATTCCCGGTTCCACTTTTTACCCGGGAAAGATTGTAACCACTTTTGTTAAAGAAAAAGCCTTCAGAATTTACAGTAGATTAAAAAACCCTAACACTTTGTACAGTTTAAATGTGAATGACTAAGATGTATACCGGCTGACTTTTCTTGGAAATAGTCCACATGTTCAAAATGAAAGGTGAAGTAGTTGGCAATTTTATTTTCTTAAAATTAAATGTCTGAAATATAGGATCAGGATATTTTGCCACATTCCAAGAAGTCTAGTTTCATCTCTTTCTACTTGAGCCTTCTGAACTGTATCTGTGGGATTTAAGGCTTTAGTCTGCTTTTATTATTATTTTTTTTAATGTTGCAATAGAAGTTGACCAATTTTCCCTAATTAAAATAACATCTCATCTCTAGTAAGTTCCTGGCATATAGCAGGTATTTAGTAAATACTGCTTTTTTAAAATTACTTTTCCAGAGCCTGGGTCCTTCTCTCGAGATAAGGATATAGTGACCCCAAAGCATCTGAGTGTTATTTAGCAGGAGAAGATCTAGGCCAGCTGACTGAGTGCTTTTCTTTAAATTGCACATGATTTCACCTTCCCGAAATACCCTGGAAAGCTGTACGAGGCCACGTGGCAATCTATTCTCAGTCATATGTGCCTAATGATTAGTACTATAGACTGCTGGAGCTTGAGCAGGCCTTCTGTGCCATGTCTCAACCTCTGTCTTTGTGCAGTGGGAATAAAAGTCTACAGGGGAGAGGGGGAGAATGGCTCACCCAAGGCCATACAGTTTATTTCTTGCAGTGTCTAGAGACAGCCCACATCTGACATCTAGCCCACACTTCTCCCCGGAATGCTTGGTTCTAAGTATTGCTCACCTTTAAAGACTGTCTTCAGTGAGGTTCCATTGGAGGGCCACAAATGAATCAGGAAGGGAGCACATATATTTGCAAAACATAGTGGTTTTATATTGGGTGCATACTTTGCATATTGACATTTTCATTAGACTTGCTGTATTTCATATTGTTATGCTTTTAAAAAATTGTTCTAATTCATTCATTCAACAAGCATTTATTGAAGCGCTGTGCAAGGCACCAGAGATAATGGTGAATACACAGGCAAGATCCTTGTAGCAAATACTTTGGTGTTTCACCCGTGTCCTCTCAGCTTTTCCCAGCTGCGCCCATGGTGTCATGCTGAAAGCCCCCAGGACTCTCTGCCTGAGGGCTTCCCCTTAGCTAGAAGCTCTCAGCCAATGACAGATGGTAGTTGGAGGGTCAGTGACCCAACTTCCTCACCTTTTGGATGGGATATCTCTGAGTTGCATTCTATACCATTGCCCCTGGTTTCCCAGGAATTTGAATTCTAGTTACCCACAGTATAATGTATCCACGATGGGCTTCCCTCCTGGCCCTATGTTACTTGCTCACTCCTCTCTAGTATTTCTTGGATCACTTCCTTATAACCTGCCTTCACTTGAATCCTTGTGTCCAAGTTTGTTTTTGGAAGAACCTCTTCTAAGACAGTCACTGATTTCCTGGAGCTCAAGTTCTAGTAAAGGACACAGACAATACACAATAAATCATTTATGCATATTTCAGTGGATCTTAGCTTATTGGGGTTAAGAAGTCTTTGAAAATCTAATGAAATCTGTGGGCTTTCCAGAAAAATGTAAATATACATGGATACAAAGTTTCGAATTTTGTGATGGGGGGGGGGGATTGGGAAATCATGGAGTCAGTTAATTAAAACCTTTGATAAGTAAAAAGATAAATAAGTTTAAGATCTAATTTACATATAACTATTTTCAGGTGTATAACATAATTTTTCTGTATTTGTATATTTTGAAAAATGATCACAACAATAAGTCTGGTTAATATCCATCACCTCACATAGTTATAAATTTCTTTTTCTTGTGATGAGAACTCTTAAGATCTGCTCATTTAGCAACTTTGAAATATGCAATGTAACTATAGTCACCAAGTTGTACTAGTACATTACATTGCAGGACTTCTTTATGTTACACCTGAAAGCTTTTACCTTTTGACCCCTTTCACCAATTTCGTCACTTTCTCATCTCCTTTCCTTTGGCAATCACCAATCTGCTGTCTGTATCTTTGAGTTTTTATTTTTATTTTTTAGATTCCACGGTATTTGTTTTTCTCTGACTTATTTACTTAGCATAATGCCCTCAAGATGAATTCCTAGTATTGCAAATAGCAAGATTTCCTCCAATTTTTGGCTGAATAATATTTCACTGGATATATATATAGTCACTTTTTCTTTATGCATTCATGCATTGATGGACACTTAGGTTGCTTCCATGTATCAGCTATTGTCAATAGTGCTGCAAAGAACAGGGGGTACATATATCTTTTTGAGTTAGTATTTTCATTTCCTTCAGGTAAATACCAGAAGTGAAATTGCTGGATCACATGGTAATTTTATTTTTAATTTTTTTGAGGAAACTCCATACTGCTTTCTATAGTGGCTGCACCAAAAACATGTATTTTTTTTTCTTTGTGTATATGTATTAGTTATGGTAGGCTCACTCTCTACCATGGTAAATAAGTCCCAAAGTGGATAATAGCTCAGACTCAATAGTTTATATTTTGCATGTGAATGGGAGTTGGAGGATAAATTGTTTCATTGGACCCCAGTAGAATAACTTAGTTTCTACACTGTCTACACTCCCTGGGAGAGTTAGTAGAGAATTTCTCTGCTGACTTCAAGTCATTAAGTCCAAGTTTTGATGTAAGTGTTGTCTGCATTCTGGATAGGTGGAAGGGGAAAGCATCCAGGAGCATGCATGGGAAGTCTTGATGGCCAGTCCCAGAACTGGTGCCCCTCACTCTGCTCACTGTCCTTGGATATAATTTAGTGGTTTGGTCACAACTAACTGCAAGGAGGGCTGGTTAACTGAGTCTAGCTGTGGGTCCAGGAAAAAGAGAAGAAAATAAATATTTCAGAGAGCAGCAAGCAGCTTAAGCTAAAATACACTTATTTTTGTCCTAGACAGTTTGGCTCAGCGGATAGAACATCAGCCTGCCAACTGGATCCTGGGTTTGATTCTGGTCAAGGGCATATGCCCAATAGGGGGTGTGCAGGAAGCAACCAATCAATGGTTCTCGTCATTGATGTTTCTATCTCTCTCTACCTCTCCCTTCCTCTCTGAAATCAATACAAATATATCTTAAAAATAAATAAATAAAATAAACTTATTTTCCTTTATATTTTTTGAATTGGAAATGTTCAATGTTACTTGGAGAACAATATAATAAGTCACATTAGCATTTGAAGAAAGGGAAGGGATGAAGCCAATGAAAGTTGGTCAGGAGGATTCCAGGACCCTTTGCATCATGATTTCCACAACCAATGTAACTCAAATCAAGTCCACTTCCTCGTCAGTGGATATGGGACTTATATAAAGGTTGTGTCCTTAAGTGAAAGATTAAGATTAAATTGAAGTGGAAACTTGGCACCACACTACACTGTTCAGTGGCCTGAGGAGCTGGAATTAATTTGAAGCAACTATTACTCATGCTGATTGTGTGTCACTTGGAACGGGTGGTGCTTATTGTGTCAGCAAAGCATCCATTGCATTCATTTTCCCTCCACTCCAAGGGTCAGTCCTCCTAGTTCTTTATTTGAGGTAACAGGCAACTGGCTACTCCATCAAGTGCTTATTGAGTGTCTATTCTGGGCTCGACACTGTCTGGTCCCCACCTTCTCTGCAGCAAAGGCAGCCCAGAGCTCCACTTCCCTGTGTCCTTTAGGGAGTGGGTGTGGCCATAAGAAGTTGGAGGTGATTATATTTCTGTCAGTGAATCATATTTTCCCATTTGCTTCCATTAGGATGTTAGCGATGCTTTTCTTGGAGTTGGAGGGTGGTGAGTCTTGCCTTAAAATATAAAGAAATTACATTTTAGAACACAGCAAATTTTAATCTCTCCAGAGTTAAAAGGGAGGGAAGCTGATTTTTCTCCTGACATACAAAAATGATTTTTTTCTGAAACTTAAAAGAGAAAAAAAATTAGAAATTCATTCTCTGGAGATCAGAACCCTTCTAACAATCTCCTTTAGTTTGTGCAAGCCAGCACCCACAGGGAAGATTAGATTTCTTCACATCGCCTATTTGTTGCTCTCTTCTCTGATTCTCTCCCTGGCATCATAAATATTCCTTTTCAACCCCCTAAATTTTTACTGTTTCCTTTGGGAGATATTTGAAAAGCAGTCCTCATTGCCATTTATTGTATTTAGTTTAAGTTCCATCTTTGAGTTCTTAATGTGTTAATGTGCCATTTAAAGAAATACATTTCTCTCCTCTGGTCAGGGAAGGTTGAACTTTCTTCATCGTAAATGGATTTATTTGATTAATTTTATAATTTAGAATCTTTGTTGGTCTAGATTCCAAAAGGAGGAGTTCCTTTAAGCTCACTGCAACTACATTTGCTTTTGAAGGAGCCCTTTATTTTGCAGTGAATAAAGTGTCTCTTATTAAACAGAATAGAAAAGAATGTTTGGCAGGACTCGACTCCCAATGGGTGAAACATCACAGGAAATTGAGAAATTGTTTCTTTTTGGCCTTGTGGGAAAGTTTTGCTGGTGAAATTTAGTATTAAGGCTTTAAGACTACTGCTTAAATCCATCAAGAAAGAGCTGTCAGACCAGGGACAGCTTCTGAGGTGGGGGAGGGGGGAAGAGGTACCAATGTGACTCTGATAATCTGGTCTTAAATTTTCCAAGTACTCTGAGATACGGGCAAGAAGATTGTATTCTGTCTTACATAATAATTGTGCTACTGTTAAAGAGAACTTAGAAATCTTTTAGCAATTTAGGAATAAGTTTGTCAAAAGTTAATCTCAGCTGGAAGCCCTTTCCTTTGTTCCTGCAAAACAGGGTGTTTATGCGCCCAAACAAGAAATACATGTAGCTTCTGCCCACCCATGAAACCATGGGTTCTTGATCTTGGGCAATTCTACTTTGGGTATTAGATATGTGTTCTGAGGTCCCAACACCAGTCCTCACGTAGGCGCCTCTTTTGGGATTTGTGCCCCACACCTATGCTGTCAGTGTAACACCATAACCCTCTTTGGAGACATGTGAGCAGCATCACCATATGTTTCAATGTTCAAACCCCTAACCTTCATTATTCACTTCCCATACTCCCCTCAATTTGCAGTCAATCACCATGTCCTGTTGGTCCCCCTAAATATGCCTGATAGCCATCCCTTCTTTTCCCAGAACCTGGTTCATGCCAGTTCACTCGTGCCTTGATTTCTCTAGAAGCTTCCTTACCAGTCTCTGGCCCTCAGTTTTTCCCTCTCATAATCTTGTTTGCACCCTGTAGCCAAAATGACTTTTCTAAAACTAATCTTGATCATGTTACTGCCTAGCCTAAGATTTCTTTTTGCAGGGGGTGAGCGTAGGGGGGACTACCTATAAAATTTAACCTCTTGGCTTGGCCCTTATTTTGTTTCTCAGTTTCCTTTACTTTCCAGCCCCTTCAGCCCCTTGACACAGGCAGGACTGCCCATGCTGGACGTGACTGGACTCCTTACACCGACAATGCCCCCTCTGCTTTCCCCATTCAGGGCTAATTCTAACCTGTTGTCCAGAAGCCAAAATCATGTTTCTCTCTTAACAGAATATCCACCCCTGCCCCAATTGGATAGTTATTCCTCCTGAGTCTCATACACCCTGGACATACTTCTAGGGTAGCTGATCTTTGATTGTAAGCTCCTAGGGGGGAAGCCACACAGCCCGTTTCTGTTGAATAAATAAATGAGAATAAATGACTACCTATAGTGCTTTTTATATATAAAATTGAATCTTGATTATAGTGTTGTAAACTTTGGCTAATTTTGGCTATTTTTGGAAAGGCAGCTATGAATGAAAAAAAAAGTCTAAACCGGATTTGGCATCAGAAGGCTGGGTCACTATGAGCTGTGACCTTTGCTAAATCTATCAGCCTCTCTGAGTCTCAATTCCTTGTTACTGAACAGAGGATAATATATTAAAGAAAGGGCTTGTCTGGGGTGTGTGTGGGGTAGGGGGCAGCACTTGGTGAGTTATAATGACTACACAAGTGTTATCTGCCTTATTCTGATTATTTCCATATCTGCAGTCCTTACTGCACCCATGCCAAACACCAGCCCAGAAGACAAAGTGTGAATGGTTTCATGTGGTACAGGTCAGGGGTGAGTATTTGCCAGGTCTCTGTTCAGTTAGGTGGACACATGCCAATGGCAAGGACAAAAGTAGGAAATGGTTCCCCCTTAGCTTTCCCATTGGAAATATACTCTTACCTTCTCATATATTATTGGTAACACTAAGATCTAGATGTGGCGGGAAAGCAATTTGATGACATGTGTTGAGAAACTCAACAATAGTTACCCCTTTGACCCAATAATTCCATTTCTAAGATTTACCTTGAAGGAATGATTTTTGAAAATGGAGATGGGAACACCTAAAATGGGTAAAGATGTTCCTTGCAGTTGTGTTTATCATAGTTAATGATCGAAAATAATCTGGCCTATAAATCAGTGGGGGACCGCTGTGCCATTGTCCTTCAGTGGGTATTCTGTAAGATAGAAACATGATTTTGATAAAATGCTCAGGTGAAAAAAGCAATCTTAAAAATTCAATCTACGGTTTAATGAAGATTATGTAAATCAAACAAATAGAGGAAAATGCACCCTGATTCCTGATTCGATAGGGATTCTTCATAGTTAAGAAATCCACATGCTCAGCCCTGCCTCCCTAGACCAAGGACCCCGTGAATGAGGTCCACTGTCCTCTGTGCAAAGGAGTCTTTATTTGGCATTGGATGGAGGCCAGACCTTTCATCCCGTCTTCTAAAACCTGGAAGAAAGCATTCAGAGGAATATCAATCAGAAGTAAAAACCGGCTTAGAGTTTGAAGAGCTGAAGTTCTGAAATACCAGGGAAGGAAGGGCTAAATATACTTGAAAAAAAATAGTAATCATGACACAACTTTGGAAGGCATTTTTGAGTGTGCAAAGAGTTTTACATACATTGCCTCATCTAAGTCGGCTCTTCTTCTACATAGTTCTTTATCCTAATCCTTATCAAAAGTCACCACAGATCTAAACAGCTGAGTGACACCGTTGCTTACTTGGGCTCCATTCCTTTATTGGCTTTGATCCAAGGATTTCCCGCTGTGCAGAATTCACTTTGAACCCAGTGCAAATTACCTAGAAGAGAACAGTCAAGCCCAGGAAGTAAACAGCCATTTCACTGTAGTTTTATTCACTGGAGGACCTGCAAACATTTGGCAGACCTTTCCTTACACGTACCAGTGGAAACTTGTATTGTAAGAGGCATGGATCTGCCATGAGCTACCCACCGTCACACAGCAAGTCAGTCATGGAATCCTTGTAGAATCGATTCCCTTTTTTTTCCTCTTGAATCCCCATCCAGCCCAAGTGTCCGTTCTCCTATGGGACATCTTAGCTGTCTTAGCTCCAGAGAAGATCTGCTTTCCCTTCTTATTTTCTCACACAGCTGAGGATCAGCACTCTCGTGCATTTCTCAGATGCGTTGTGTATTTCCACCCAGCCACTCTTCTGTTCCACTCCATACTTTGGGAGGAAACTGCTCAGAACTTTTAACCCTGGGTTTTGGTTCTTTTTCTTGAAGATTGGTTGCTGTCCCTTATCTGACTTGAACTTCCATGTTCTCAGGATGAGAAATAGATCTTTACACAAAAATCCGAGGGTTGGGAGTTTGAGAGGAAGCTTCGGTCCTCAATGGAACTTTGAGAGGGCGTTGGAGTTATTTCACTAAGGACAGTGCTGAACACCTCTGGTTTACGCTTCTCTTTCGACGTTTATTTTATGTTCTGTTGTGGTTTTCAGATTTCTCATGGTTTGGATTTGGGAATGTAAAATCAAGACAAGGTGTTGGTAAGTAGTTACTTCTTCTTTGGATAAATAATGAGCTTGTGTTTAATTCAGATGAAACTGTTGAGACTCTTCATACTTGTTGGCCTTTGATTCATTTTTTCATGTTCCCAGTTTCTGACTTGCTGAAGAAGGAGGCCTAGAATTTTTTTTTTTTCCAGAAAAGGCATTACTGCTGCTCATTGAGTTTCAGTAAATGGTTCTGTGTTCTTGAAGTTGACTTGTTTTTACCCTCCGGGGATGTGTCAACTGTCATCCAGTTCTAGGCTGTTGATGCATTTCTAAGAAGATTAAAGAAATAAAATACAACTGGACTGCAGCTCCATGCCCAGCAGAGCTGGCTGAATATTCATGCCTGGAAAGTGTGGGCCTTAACTTTCTCTCATTGGCCACGATGTAATAAATTTCTGCATTGGTAAATCAGCTGTTTGTTTATGACCATTTCTCATTCAAGACAAGGCTAACATCTAGACACTATGATTTGTGCTTGATTGCATTCGATTCCTTGCAATTGTGTTGACAATTGAAGAGCAGAGCTTATAGCTATCAAATGAGTGCAGATAATGTATCTCATCGCTAGGATTGAAATCAGGTGTGATCTCCCGGGACCTCCAATTTGTTTAGTATTTTCTATGCGTACAGAGACAATGAAGAGGAATTGCTAAGAAGGCATGAAAAGACAGACTTCCTTCCATTTTGCATATGCTTTTCCAGGATTTAGCCATCTTGGGCATCTGTTGGTTAATATTTATTTTGGTTGCAAGGTTGGCTATAGGCAAAATTGCAAAGTAAACCAGTATCATGGAGCCTTCCAGTTGTGAGCCCTCCCTGTCCATATGAGGAATCCTGTTCATTTCCCTTTTTGAACTTGATATCAATCAGTCTGCCCTTAACTAGCCCTATGAATTCCAAGGGAAGAGTTCTCAACCAGCAAAGGGAAAGTGGAGATGTGGTCAAGTTGGAACATTAAACTCAACCACCTCAGGATTTGTCGGCAACTCCCCAGAGCACACTTCAGATACAACTGATCATAGGCATTTTGAGAAACCAGAGAGAATCCTGGGCAGTATGGCAGGTGGCCTGTTTGATGGCTTGTGTTGTGTATGTGTGTGTGTTGGGGGGAAGGGGAGCAGGAGGAGTTGGGTGATAAACTCTCCCACAACAGTGCTGTGGGATGGGGCCTTCCCTCCACTAAATAGCAAATCACTCTAACACTTAAACATTTTTCAGGCCAGTTCACCCTGCAGGGAGGTGCTGGTTCCTCAAAAGCTCCAATAACAGGATTTCACCCTTTTAGGCTACAAGCAGAAAGAATTCTTCAGAATTGTTCTTTCAGCTACAGTTTGTCAGAGGCGCTGCTGCTTTAAAATGTTGGTTTTGTTATTATTCAGGGATGGTGAGGCCAATAGGTCAGGAGACGACGGCCATTGATGCAAAGATAATTCATTATTCACAGTTCCCCAGAGAAGAGGGCACACCATGTGGAAGGAGGACCTCAGGGAGAAGCCCCTGAGTCCATCAGGAGGCAGAAGGAGTGAGGGGAAAACAGAAACAAGAGCCTTTATTGTGGTTTCCTCGGGAAGGACTGGGTGAGGCTGGGGTAGCAGGTTTAGGATTGGAAGGTTTGAGGAGCTTCAGTGGGTTCTGGGGTGTAGGAGCTGTCCCTGGTTGTCTGATACCTGGCTCAGGGGTAATGGGACACATGGATAATGGCCTGGAGTATGATAACTTGAAAAGGGATGTGGTTGGGGTGTAGATTACAGATTAGTTGGTTTGTATATGAAAGGCTCACTCAGAGGCAAGTTCCTTACTACTTGAGGATGACACAGGACAGTCCCTCAGTATCATCAAGCCCAAGATTGAAGCATGAGAATACAGCAAACACAAGACACGCTTATACAGCTGCTCAAGAACAGTGATCTCTCCCCTTGCCCTGAAGGCATTGTTGGTCCTTCCCCAGACGACCTTCATGGATTCTTATCTCAAGAAAATAAGTCTAAGTTAGGCTCAGAGAGGCCTGTAAAGTCATAGATGTAGAGACCTTACCCAGAAGCTCTGATAAAAGAAAAAATGGCTCTTTGAGCTGGAGACATATTAAAAGAAAAATAGGTTAAAAATGTTTCCAGGCATAAGTCATATTTGTCAGCTCAGTAATTAGAACTCTCTACCCAAACTCAGCAAATTGCACACACCCAGCAACTTAAAACTTTTTATTAATTTTATAAGAAATTTTTTCAAGTCCTCATATGAATTTCTTATAACACTGTGATGTGCCCCTGACTCTTCTGTCTGTCTTTTCATTGTATCTCCCCAACCACGTGCAGATACACACAATGACACATCGTGTGACATGCACAGACAGGCGCCTGTCAAATTATATAGACATTCATTGTCCCTGTTGAGAGCATTTCCCCCCTTCCCAACTTTGCTGAGCTCTATTAGATCAAAATGTTCCTAGAAAAATGGGCTGAATTCCTGCAGCCTTGCCAGCCGCATCAATCTTCCAGACTTTGGAGCATCAACAATGAAGAACACAGCACTGGAATTAATATTCCAATTGATAAATGGTTGAGGTTTGTGTATCAGTCAGATTTGTCAACAGCCACCTCCTGGCAAAGTGAAAAGGCTTTTGAAAAATCACCTCTGGTCTTTTATACCCCCCATATGCTTAAAAATCCACCAGTATCATCATCACCCTGCAAAAAAAAAAAAAAAAAAAAAAAAAAGCCCATTTTCTTTCAATTTGTTACTTCAGAGTCTGGTGTTTTACTCAGGTCAGGGAAGGAAACAGTGCCCTTTGGTGGAGGAAGGGACACAAAGAGCAAGTCTCTGGGTTGAGCTCTTTAAGTTAGAGCCCCACTGTGTCCATGGCAGATGATTCAGAGCTCAGATTCCTGGAGGCATCTCGACATTGTCTTCTAGGTATCTACCTCCTCCAAAATGATGAGATGCTATAGGAATGTTGGTAGTCTGACTTGGGCCACAAGAATCAATGACAAAGGCAACTGGGATCAGATGTTTCTACTCCTTGCAGGGGCTCCAGAAGCAAATATCACTGGCCTTCTGACAGCATGTGGAGTACCTGAACATGACAATTCCTGTATTGCTGAGGGTAAATGGGCAGCCCGGAATCTGTTGAGAAATGTGTGACCCTGCCTGCTCAGGGAGCTCAGGCAGTAGACTATTTGGGTCATTCCAAAGAGGGGACAGCTGCACCAGGAACAGAGTGATGGAGCCAGCGGGGACACGAGGCAGAAACCTTAGCACAACACATTTCTATTTTCCATCTCTGGATTTAAGCTCTGGGTGATCTAGGTCTGCCAGAAAGCAAATAGTGAAACAGAGATGGTTAAGGATGTTAGAAAGAACTTGTCTTTATTCTTGGCAGAATTTCCGCACTTTGCTAATGCTGGTGAGCTAGGCACAAGAGGAGTGCAACTGGGGAGATTGCCTTTTCTTTGAGTGTTCTGTGGCTTCTAAATTGGCTGTGTGAGGACTTGTTTGCAGAATTAAGCCAGAGTGTATTATGAAAGGCATCTCAAATGAACATCCCCTTGAGAGAATGCTTTAAAAAATTACCTATAATAGCAGTTGGCTGCCTCCTGCATAGTTGTTTAAGATTCAGCTAGCTGGGGAATGTCCAATTGCTATCACTACATACTGTGATAATCCCCATACGAAGGGGAAAATGGTTCTTGAATTGGGAGATGGATTACAATGATATTTCAGAGGGGATTTAAAAATGTATGACCCAACAGCTTTTGTTTTCAGAATTGTGGTGCTTCTCATTGCAATAGTCAAGTGTGAGGGAAGAGGTAAAGAATGGATGGAGATGTTGAAACATGCATCCTGGAGGTTGGATGAATATACATTCTCTTGCTATGAAAGTAGTGATTCAGACTTTCCTTTCCTTAGTATGCATTTGTCTTGACTGCCTTTCCTTTGTCTTTCTTTCTATCCTTTTCTTCCTGTCTTCCTCCTGGCTTATTCTAGTAGTCCTGGCCAGTGGTTGCTTCCCGTGGGACCCTGCACCTAGTTAGTTCGCTGCAAAAACACATGTCATAAATATACTAGAGGCCTGGTACACAGATTCGTGCACTAGTGGGGTCCCTCAACCTGGCTTGCACCCTCTCACATTCCAGGACCCCTCGCGGGATGCTGGAGAGCTGGTTTTGGGTTGATCCCTGCAGGCCAGGCTAAGGGATCCCACGGGGTACACGAATCCGTCCACTAGGCCTCTAGTATGCATATAAAATCTTTGGTTAATCTCTTTCTGCCCTCCCCCCTTCCCCCTTCTCTCTGAGATTCATCAGTCTGTTCCATGTTTTCATGCCTGTAGTTTCCGCTTCTGCGTTGAACATCTTCCCCCTGGTGGACAGTGCACTTTATAGCTACTGGCCAGTCGGCCGGTTGGCCAGTTGCTTAGGCTTTTATATATATAGATAGATGTCTAGGGGGCTTTGTCTACTTTTCATGTTTGGGTGTCTACCATGAGCCACCGATATCTTAATTGTTTTGAAGCTTTCATATAGACCTTTGTCTTTGTGAATTTATTTTTGGTTGAATCTAAACACTGTGGGTTTAATGGTCAATGGATTAATGATTTAGATAAGACACAGTAGACTGTATTTATGGACATATACATTGTGAGACTCTGGGCTAGAAAGTTAAAGTGTCATATGAAAAATGCTATGGTTATTACTTTAGCATAAAGACATCCATGGAATGACTATAAATAAACTAGTGGCCTGGTGCACAAAATTCATGCGGGGGGGGGGGTGTTCCTCAGCCTGGCCAGCACCCTCTCCAATCTGGGACCCCTCGGGGGATGTCCAACTGCCGGTTTAGGCCCGATCCCACAGGGATCGTCAGTCAGACATCCCTCTTGCAATCTGGGACTGCTGGCTCCTAACTGCTCACCTGCCTGCCTGCCTGATTGCCCCTAACCACTCTGCCTGCTGGCCTACTCGCCCCCAACTGCCCCTCCCCCGCCAGCTTGATAACCCCAACTGGCCCCCTGCCAGCCTGATCACCCCCAATGGCCCCCCCCAATGGCCTGATCACCCACAACTGCCCTCCCCTCTTGGCCCCTAACCCCCTCTACCTCGGCCCTGCCACCATGGCTTTCTCCAGAAGAAGAACATCTGGAAGTTCTCCCAGTCTAATTAGCATATTACCCTTTTATTAGTATAGATAGAGGCCTGGTACATGGGTGGGGGCCTGCTGGTTTCCCCTGAAGGGTGTCCTGGATTAGGGTGGGGCTTCCCTTGGGGGTTTGGTCAGTCTGGGCGAGGGGCCTGTGGTGGTTTGCAGGCTGGCCACACCCCCATTGGGGTGGAGGTCCCCACTGGAGATGGAGCTGGCCTGGGGGAGGGGCTGGGGCAGTTTTCAGGCCAGCCACACCCCCATGGGGTGAGGGTCCCCACTCGGGGTCATGGCCAGCCTGGGTGAGGTCCCCCAGCAGGGACCCTCAGCCCATGGGGGCATAGCCAGCCTGGGTGAGGGGCTGAGGGCCATTTGCAGGCCCCTCCCTCAGAGGCCAACCCAGGCAACCCAAGCCTCCCACGTGCTCAAGCCGGCTTTGTGGCCACCGCCCACAGGCCCCTCCTTCAGCGGCCGGCCAGGGCAGGCAGGAAGCCTGGCTTCCTCCATCGCTGGGGGTGACCCAAACCTCCCACCTGCTCTGGCTGGCTCTGTGGCCACAACCATCTTGTCCTGCTAATTTGCATATTCCCTCCTGATTGGCTATGGGGTATTTGTGGAGGTGCGGTCAATTTACATATTTGTCTATTATTAGTGTAGATAATATTATGACTAAAGGCAAAGCAGGTAAATTGCTGTGAGAGTGAGCCATTATTTTATAGGCAAAAGTGACGCAGCTACAGACAGAACACACAGAGAGAGGAACAGAGTAATAGGACAGTTCAATGTAATTCTAGTCCACCAGTTGTAACTTCATTTAGTAAGACCTAGTAGCAGTTCATACTCATGACACACATTTAAATTTATAGTGCATTTTCCTATCAGTGGTTTTATAAAATAGCAAGCAGGCATCATTTTGCACATGTTACAAAGGTAAGTGGTTGCAGAGGTACAAAGAAAGTAAGTAACTTGTCCTAAGAGTGGAGAAAGGAACTCAGATCTTTGAGCTCCTTGTATATATTTCAGTACACTGTGAAACAGGATCTTAAATTGATGCTGGGAGTTTCAATGAGCCAGTGTTCTAAAGATGGATGTTCAGAGAACAGAGAGGAAGGCTGCATATTAAATTACAGAAGAAGGAAGTCCAGGAATCTGAACACTCATATGTTGCTGGTGGGAATATAAAATAGTGCAGCCACTTTGGAAAACTGTTTGGCAGTTCCTCAAAAAGTTAAACAGGGAGCTACCATATGACCCAGCGAGTTCACCCAAGAGAAATGAAAATGTATGTCTACACAAAATCTTGTATATAAATGCTCATTGCAGCATTATTCACAACAGCCCCAAAGTTAAAACAACTCTAAGTGTCTATCAATTGGTGAATGAATCAACAAAATGTGACATATCCATACAATGAAATATTATTTGGCAACAAAAAGGGAATATAATAATGACACATGCTATAAGTGAATGGACCTTAAAAACATTATGCTAAGTAAAAAAAAAAATTGTCCTAAAAAATCACAAATTATGATTTCATTTACATGAAATTTTCAGAATAGGTAAGTTCATAGAGATAGAAAGTAAGTTTATGGATGTCTGGGGCTGGAAGTGGAGCGAATGGGGAATGACAGCTATTTGGAATGATGAAAATGTCCTAAAATTAGATTGTAGTGATAGTTGCAACACTCTTTGAATATCTTAAAACCCACTGAAGTGTACATTTTAAATGGGTGAATTTTATGTATGTGAGTTACAACTCAACAAATACATTAAAAATTACAGGAGAATGTGTATTTTTTCCAACTCCAGGCCCAGCTTCAGTTATCAGCAATGATGATGACTCTGCTAGCCCACTCCACCACATCTCCAATGGGAGTAATACTCCATCATCTTCAGAGGGCGGCCCTGATGCTGTCATTATTGGAATGACGAAGATCCCTGTTATTGAAAATCCCCAGTACTTTGGCATCACCAACAGTCAGCTCAAGCCAGACACATGTAAGTACATCTGTTTATACTTATTGGCCCATTTGTTGCATAGCTGTATCTATAAGCGTGTTTATCAGAATCCTTGACAAGGATGACTTGGGGGAGGAAGGCTGTGAAATGTCTGAGTCTTCTTGGGGCTTTGGGACCACAGAATAGATTCTTTAGTTTGTTTCTTATGGAATTCACAGGGCGTGTCTTCTGCTGGGCTTAGAACTGTGGGCAATTTCTGGCTTCTCTTGGGATCTATTTTCAAAAACCATTTGTCAAAAGGAAGTTGGAATCAAGGCATACTTATCTTGAAAAAGAGAAAGAAACCAGAAGTATCATTAGAATGAACATATATCAGGCAATTGATAGGATTTAAATTTGGTTTATTAAAAATCATTAAAATATACATTATAAGGTCATCATGAGGAGCTATGTTGCACACAGGTGGTATCAATTCTGGTAGTTCTGTATAATTTGTTCAGTCTTAGTTCTCAGCATGAAGCTTCTTGTGATGTCATGATAGCAAAGAGACATGTTAAATAATCTGACATATTTTTTAGAACCAAATGAACCTAATAGCCTCTATTGAAAGCTTACAGTTTTTTTCCCCAAGACTCTTACTCTATTTTTTGAGACATTGCCCAAATACAAAAAATAATGGAGCACAGACTTAAGGACAACAAAGAATAAAATCACAAGGGACAAACGGGTCTTATGCCATTGGAACTCCAGACCTTCCCTTACACATGAATAAGGGGATATAAAGGTAGAACATTAGGTGACCCAGGTTCCAGGAGTTCCCTGGCACTGAATAATGGATATATTCTATTTGCATGTTCTCACCCCACCTTAAATGCTTTTATCCTGAGAGGTAAGGTGGGACTCTTAGAAGGTTAGTATTTGGGGACTTACTTTCCACTACGACTATCATGGGATAAGGAGGCTTAACAATGAGTATCAGATCTGTTCACATATGAGGAAACACCTATTATTGCCTCCTATTTACTCAAATTTATCCCAAGGTATGTTTAACAGTGGATTCAAGTTTCATTTTTAAGAAGAACAGAATTATAAGCTTGTAAATACGTGAGATTGGACCCCACCATAGATTTCAGTTGAATATGTAATATGACAAGATAAATAGAATTGCAGATGTGAAGAATATTGAGCTTCTTGAAATAAAATTATTAATTGAAATCAAGGTATTTCTAATTCTAACATTGTCATTATGGTATGAACAAGATGTGTGGAGGTATTGCTTAAAAATGTGCATTTTTTGTTGAGATAATTATCCTCCATAGGTCCTTGAAACATCCTGCATGCATTGCAGTCAAATGTTGAATAAGGCAAAGCCGGGTATTATGGTGAGAGAATCTGTCATCATTTTGATTGTTCTCCCTAGGAACAGAGTACTTTGACACTCCTGTCACCATCAATATCAGGCTGTATAACATACTTCATTTAGCCTGAGGCTGTATTATAATTGAGGTTGACTAAAATCAACCTGTTCCAAAAGTTTGCTCTCCTTTGTCGATAGTGGAAAAATAAAGCAGATAAAGCTGAATAATAAAGTATTTAGCATCAGTTCAATAAGTCCAATAAGAGAAAATTAACAAATAAGCAAGCAAAGAAATAAACAAACAAACGAATGAGATCCTATAGAAGAAAGTGGATTAGATGGCTGCTGGGTCTATGGTTCTATCTAGAAGTGCTTTCTTACCCTAGAAATCCACAATAAAGTTTCCAAAGGTCATTTCTTTAACCTAGAGTCTATGGAGATTTTTGCAAAGGTTTTAAACTAGACATTTTTATTATTTTGGAGGAGTCTTGGTTTTGTGGTTTAGTCATTGTACACCACCTGCATTTGGAAGAGAGTTGAGGAGACCTGTGGTCTCCCCTTAGCTTCTGTCCTCTACCAGAGGGATCCAGACCATTGATTCTTAATTTGATAGTCCATTCCTTGGAAAGTCTTTCTGGACCCTTCACCCAGCCATCCTTACTCAGCTCAGTATTTCCAGTCACTCAGAAATGTTTTTTCCTCTAGGCTTCAAGCCATACACTATTTCATGATTTGAAGAACACTTAAAATCATACATCTTCTATGAATCATTTTTCAAAGAAATGGGAATGAAGAAGCAAATTACTTCTCTCCTTATCTTCACCCTTTTTAAAAAGTCATTCTTTACCCCATATTTTTTACCTTTATCTTTAATGTATCTGTTGCATTTTGTTAAGAATATAACCACTCTCATGTATGTGTTTCTGTCTTGTTTATGTTAGATTGTAAGCTCCTCGAGAGCAGAAACAATATCTTGAATTATTCCTTCATATCATGGGACATGATACACTTTTGATGTTGGCCAAATGTTGACCAGATATGGATATATATTACTGAAATATTAATTACTAACAGACTTGTAACAAGTAAAGATGACCCATAGCCTTCTTCATTGGCTCTATTCCTATTACACTTGCCTACATAATAGTTTACTTGTTAGACATGTTTTTAATAATATATTATCCAATTTAAACAGATTTAGATGACAATTTTAGCAAGAATAATCTTTTTCCAAAAACCCTGATTTTTGAACATCCTAATAGCAGTCATCCAGAAATTAAAATATTATAAGATGCATAAATCTGCTATACAGAGGGATCTGTTGCTCTAGGCCCATACAATTTTGGGAGATTAGCTTTCAATTAAGTGGTTCCCATGGAGCATTTTTCCCCCCCATGGAACATTTTTATACCTAACCTCTAAAAAACCATTAGAGAAGGGATCTTTCAAGAAGTTTGCTGAGCAACAAATTTAATATCATCTCAGATAAAGTTAAGAACTTTTCCCAAGTGCGTAAAGCAAAATGTCATATGGATGATATACCACCAACTTCTGGACCTATTAGTGTCTTGGGCCATAAGCCAGCATATTTACTTCTCTTTCCTGAATCTACCTGCTACTTAACGATGTTGGCTTTCAAATATATGTGTGATCTTACAAAGAAAGAGTGGTTCCAATCTTATTTTACTGAATTGTAAGAATCTCATATAGAAGGTGAATTTCAATCCATTAAATATATATTAACTATCCATAATACTCCTACAGTTCCAGGAACTGCAGATTTAGTGGTGATAATGGCATGTTCCTTGCCTTCAGAGAGTCTTGTTAGGGAGGCCAATGGTTAAAGATTTCATCATATAATTACAATGCACTATAATAGAATAGCTTAGAGCTAGGGTCCTAAACTCTAATTACCTACAAGATTATGCAGGTCAATATGGAAACAGGCAAGATCAGAAAGATGAGATGGTACTGTGAAGGCTATGCTTAAACATGACCTGATACTCAATTTTTTCCAGCAAGAACAGGCACTTATTAAAATATTTTATTGTGAATTTCCCCAAATTTAAAACACTGGGCGAGAACAATAAATGACACCAGGTTGAGTCAGATTTGATCACATAATCCACCACTTGTCTGTGACCCCTGAGTTAGACCTTAATGATCATTTAATACAAATACTTTATTCTACAGATGATGCTTAGAAGTCACTTTTCCAAAATTACTCAGCCTCCATACTTATATAATTTTGCATTAAAAACAAACGAACAAGAACAACAACAACAAATCCCAAACAAAAGCAGTCTGCTTTAAATGATATGTAAGATCATTTAAGTGAAGAATGTTAATAAATTATATCCCCCAAAGTACTTTTTACTATCAGGAGCTATGTCAGGCTTTCATTTACCAAATCTAGAGATGGTTTGCAGGATTTTAGAGCAATCTGAACAGGGCTGAATTGCTCCTGAGCACTTTCCAATAGCAAGTCTGTCTACTTTATTGCAGGGCCCAGAGGTTCCCCCAAGACCGCCTGATAATAATTTGGTATTTGGAGGCTCCTGTGTCACTGCAGGAACTAAAGGAGGCTAAATCCATGCCTGATGGAGGAGAAGAGTTCTATGGTTATCTGCAAATTCTGGCCAGAAAACATCTTGACGTCACTCCTTAGCTTCCATACCCTAGCCAAGCAAGAAGTTACCTTCCAAAGAGAAAGCAGTGTGCTCTAATGACTAAGCCCTCAAAGTGCTATGCCACTTTAACTATAGACCCATCTCCTCGATCAATCAGGATGGCAAGATGGAGCTGAGGAGCTCAGCACATCAAGTCTGGAGTTGGTCTTTAATTCAACTAGTCTGTATAGACGTGTCTAAAACCACATCATCTGACAGCATGGAGTGGTTTCCCAGTAGGATTTACAAACTTGACTCAAGGGCAGCTGTGCTGCTATCCTGTCCTTGACTGCTGAGAAAATTTTTGCTAGGCAGGATACAAAGGGAGCTGAAAAAAAATAATGTAAGGGTGAAATAAAAAAATAAAAAAAACACTAGCCAGCAAAACCCCCAAGTCATAAATCTTGGGTTCTCTTGAAGAGTGGGAATGTGTTATAGCTTCCCCTGCAGGAAAATCAAATGCCATAGACTATTGTCATTCCTAAAATTGTGTCTTTCCTAGAGAAGCCTTGTAAATTAGCTAGGGTCCTAGGCCTGGGGCCTAAATTAAATGAGAATTGTCCCCAAATATGTACTGTATGTGTTCTCACAGAGCATGCCCTCTATGTATCTAGGGCTAGTAACTCCTTGTGACAGATGCATATAAAGAACTCTGATATTTGTTCCTTTTGGTTCCATTTCCAATGAAATGGATCTTTATTGATTTCCTACAGAATGTGCCATATTTTTCCAGGTATTATAGTGTGCGAGTGTGTGTGTGTGTGTGCTCACGCGTGTGTGTTTTCCTATTGGTTATATGCTTATTAGGCAATTATGTAGATAAGCACAGATTCATAGACCAGCTAAGAATAAGGAAATAAAAGGTTATAAAGGCAGGGAGTGTTTTAATAGTCGTTGAAAAGATCACATGGGGCACCCTCCTCTTCCCTTAATGTCATACCCATACCAACAAAGGGAGAAAAAGGAGGTGATATTTTTTCACAGAACTTCAGAGGTTTGAACACATTTGCAATGTTACTTGAGTACCTATGAGAAAAAAATTCTTAATTATGTCCAGGACTCTAGGAGCTCATTATATCAAAGGTTAAGGACACAGAGTTACCTGAAGTTATCTTCAAACTTGAGTACAATCTGTGTCCATGGTCCATTTTGGTTTAAAAACAGGTAGAAACAATTGCTTTAGCACTTATCTCTGTCCTTTGCCTCTTAATTTTGTCCTTCAAAAATATATGTTCTTCTAAGCATTTAATTGGCCAAATATAGCTGGTTTGGGAACTGTTTATATCCCTTTGAAGGGCATGGCCTACAGTTTAAAAACAAACTAAGTCCATTGTGCCCAGCATGAGTGTTATGACAGAGAGAACACAGTTATTTTAGGATCCTTAGAAATTGCTTCGTTTATGGCACACTGGGTTTCGCAATCCACCCCTTGGGGGTCTTCATGGCACATTGCTGGGATTCTGTAGGTCCCAGTTCAATTCTCTCTCCCTCTTGGTTCCATAGTCCCCCATCGCTAGCTATAACAGCTTGATATTATATTCTCTTTTCAACTCAAGAGGAGATGGTAAGAAGCTATCAAAAAATGCTTTAAAAAGCAACTTGAGTTCCCTAGAAGAAAGGAAATGAATACATGCTGCATAATTACATTTACAATGCAAGCCACGTTACAAACGCCACTGAGATTAAGATTTGTTAGCAAACCAGTTTCAAGCACATTTACAACAAGTAAAATAACAGACATCATTTTATTAGCATTTGACCACTGGGTGATTTTGTTCGTCTCCAAAAAGAAATACCACTTGATTATAGGATCCCTAGATCCCTAGAGAAAATACTTCTATCTTATAGGTAACAGCTGAAAAGGAAAAATGATTATGGATTTAGGTCAAGGAAGCGCTCATAGTGATATTCTGAAAACTGTTTTACTTCCACATCATCGGCCAGCCAAGATAGAATTATGCAGCCCTCTCACATCAAACATTTCAATCCAATTTCACCAAGTCATCAGTCCTATGCTGGAAGCACGCCAGCAGATGCAGGATCCTAATGCATGTGTTCGGGGGGTTGCCCAAGGCCCAGCTCAACTGGAGAATGGGTACCAGCAGGGTAAATCCAATCAAGTCCCCCCCCACCCCGCCCTGTTTTGGTTTCCAGTTGGCCACTCTTGCATGTGCCAGCAGATTGTGGACCAGGGCCAGCTCAGCAAATACAAGTGCAGAGGAGCCTCTTGTGTTGGGAAGAAGCTCCTGCCACCCAGATGCTTTGAGCACTGAGTGCTCCCTATGGTTAAGTCGAGATGGCACCATGGGAGTTTTCCTTGGATGTGACACTCAATCCTTGAAGGGGGCTTTTATGCGAGATGCAGATTTTCTCCTTGTAAAGTGCTAGTTTTCTCTGTCTTCACTAATTCTGCCAGCTGAGAGGGTAGCCCACCACGGTTGGGCTTCTCAGGTGACTCATCGTGCCAGCTCTCCTTAGGTCCTCGCTGATATTTTAGTCATCTTTTGTTTGTTTGTCTGAGTGTTCTTTTTCTTGTTACTTGTTACTTCTCTTGAAAGGCAGGTTAAGAGGAATTTGCTCCATACCAGGGACAGAAAAAAACTGTTGAACTACTTCTTAGCCACGCACTGATAGCCACGCACAATGGCCATCTGGCTCCTCAGGGTTCGTCCCTAAGTGGGAGGAAGAGCTGCCTCCTGAGGGGACCCCACAAGTTGCTGAGTCCACGCTGCCCTCTGCGGAACCTGCTCCCTTTTGCTTAGAGAAAGCTTCCTGTTTCTGAATGCCTGACCTCCTCAGGGAGGGGAAAATTAAAAGGCAATATTTATGGCCTATAGGAAAATGGGAATGCCAGTAGTACAGTGACCACCAGGACTGAGGAGGTTTGTAGGATATGGAACTTCCAGTTTTAAACCAGGACAGTCCCAGGCAAACCACAGTGGATTTGGTCACCGACCCAATGGTTTTGGCCAATAAGACTGAATTAAATGCCTTCAGGAGCCCTAAAATGAGAAACATTTAGAAAATGTAAGAAACAAAGATTCTGGCAGCTAGAGGTAACTGCTGATGTCACTTGGATATATGGCTTCCTAGTCTTATGAGTGTCCTTTTAATCACCCTGTGATATAAAGTCTAACTATTTGTGCCCCAACTTTTATTTGGACTGGGTTTTGTTTATATTTCTATAGCAGTGGTTCATTTCAGGTGGATTGTGCTGGAAAATTAGTAGGGACTGCAGTGAGTGCATTATTGCCAGTTTCAAATTTCACATTCAATTCATGGTACATGGGTTAAAACAGAGGTGGGGGGTTGGACTGGCCATGTCAGGTCTGGTCTAGAGTGATCCTAAGTCCGTATTTGCTCAGTTCCACATGGTGAACATCATAGAGTGGGTGAGGCCTGTGTAGTGGGCTGGGAAGACTCAGGAAGTAAGAGGCTCCCTGTCCTGCCTCAGCAGGCTGAGAGTTCTGGTTTAGGGTCAACACTCTTGACGACTCCAAATGTAGATTACCGCTCAACTGAAGCAGCCAATCACTTTTTGTCTCCCAGTTCTTCATCCTGATCAGCCAACTTCTTTCATGGAGTGTGCTGGGTCTTAAAGGGCCAAGCTGGTTATATCTGATGTTTCTCACTATTTAGGGATGTCCTTCTTCCGCCAGCATCCCTGGTGCAAGGACCTCTGATGACTTGAAATCTCTCCTTAGACATTCAACCTTACTTAAACTTGATGGAGTTAGCACCCAATAATCTCCAATTTCTTCTGATATTTCAGGCATCTGGGCCTAAACTGGGTTTCCGGCAAGGGGACCTCTCACTAATACTCTCCAGAAGTATGTCCATGTTGGTATTTTGCACAATGTTACAGTTGACAGATTCTAAAAATGAGTTCATAACAGAGAGATTTCTATGATTTATAAGAGATTAGATTTGTATGATTTTGAACCAAAGGGTGGGGGAGGAATTTTAGAAAGAAAACAGTAATCTAATACCTAGTTTTTATATTATTCTTCTTATTATATATGCTATGAATATACATAGACATCAATATTTTTTTATCCTGTTGCTATTATTTAGCACATTTACTTAACCATGCCATTGACCTTTTGGGTGCATTAAAGTGGAACCCAAGCTTGTTATTAGATAATGAAGGCAATTAGACGGAGTGCCCATATTCTTAATGTTCCGACAAAGTGGTTGATATAGAGGGGGCAGGATAAAATCCTACACTATCTAATCATATCAAAAGAGCTAGACTCCGTGTTAGGGAATGTCTTTAGTACAGTAGACTACATGATATGGCACCACTGACCAGCCACCTGACTTACTTTCCTGCAAGAGTAATGGAACTTCAGATCCATTTGTACTCTTATGCCCAATAATCATCCCCACCTTTGCTCCTGGAAAGAGTTTACTTTTGCAAGTGAGTCGGCCTTCAGTCTGTTACTACAGAACAGAGAAAAATCAACTGGCTACCCAGGGACAGAACTCACGTTCTTACCTTATATCAAGAGAGTACCCTGGCCAGCTGGACTAACTGGGTCTCTCTCACATTGTCTCTATCCTGACCCATAAATATCAATTCCTTCGTCCAACTCGTCTGCCATCCTCCCTCCTTTTCTCTGTGTATGAAAGTTCAGAAACCATGAAGCTAATGATCACATTTCTCCCTAGTTCCTAGTTCCATTAGTGCTGTATCCTGATACCCACAGAAGCAATTACTAATCCATATAGCTCTTTGACCCTTATCTAGTGAGGGCCATTTTCTTCCTTCCCAAGTGCAATTACTTGTAGGGTATTTCTTCCCTCTTACAAGCCTTTGTTTTGAGTTGATGGTAAAATCCCTTTAGTTACATGTAAGGTTTTAGTGTTCCTTGATCCCTACCTAGACCTTTATCAACACTGGTTTTGAAGAGGAATGCACTCATTTTCTTAGTGAGATATTGGTGGTGGGGAGTTCTGCCTTTGATTTTTTAACTCCTGAGCTTTGGAGAGGGAGTCAATGGCCAAGTAGCAAAGGGGATAAGCTTATCTCTTACTTCTTAAATACTGCTTCTCGTCCGGGGTGATGTGTACTCTCTCCTGTTTACTGCATATTGCATACCAATTTAATTAAAGTGGATGTTAGCTAGACTGGGGTCTCATAGCTAGTACATGGGTACAGTCCTTGGTGTAGACACCCCAGTGCTCTCTTTTGTTCTCTTAGAAGAGATCCATGTTGTCGCATGCCGAGCTTCCATGTGTGGGCTGAGCTGTCGGATGGGTTATTGGGTTGTGGATGAATTCCTGTGGTCCCCACACCCTCTGCCCACTTTTGAAAAGAGGGGACTTGTGTGGGTGGGTGTGGATGATGTTCCCCAAGGAGACCCTTCTGAAGCTGGGCATGCAGTCTGGGTGTTTCACTGATCCTCACTCAGATTCCCTGCTTCTCCACTGCGGGCAACAAGCAACCAGCCTCCTACTGCTGGGCCTGTCTGCTGCCTTGCAGCACTGGTCTCAGTGGTCGTGCCCTCTGATGCTGCACCATGATCTAAGGGGGTCGGGGAGGGAGGGGTCTCTGTGATTGCTACACGTTGTTTAACTTTAATTCCCTCTCTCATATTTGATGCAAGAAAGTGGACCTAAAACATGACTTACATTCTCTTACTGTGTTCAGAAACTCCAGGCCTTGTCCACATATATCAATGTGATCAATGGAGTTTGGGAGTTTTTATTATACAGACATGTTTATGAAAATAAGATCTGTTGTATTGAATTCTGTGATGTAGTTGATCATTCAGAGCCAAACGCGGATACCAATAAAGATAATAGTGTCTCATCTGTGGTCTCTGTTGCCTACTTTTATCACCGACAGTGTTGGGATCTCTAAAAGCACTACAAACAAGCCTCTAGAAGTTGTTCTCATTTGTTTCCATGTAGCTCCCAAACTGCCCCTCTGCGCCCAGGCAGGGCCAGGACTAGAATAAGGCAGGTGAGGCCCTCCCTTAGGGTGCAGAATTTAAAGGAGCACCAACAATCTCAGAAATCAAGATAAGAAATATTTTAATGCAGCATTTTAAAAGACAAAAATGTATGCAACATCAATCTATGAAAAACAGAGCAAAATTTTGCCTAAAGACGGGGTCTGAGAGGGCTCTATTTATTTAAAGCCTCTACTTGTTTAAACTTTTAATATTTTTCACCATAGATGTTTGCATTAATTTTATTTTGGAAAATATTGCATTAAAATATCATTCATCTCAAATACTGAATTTTGGGTGTTCCCTTAAATTTTGTGTACAAGGCATGGACCTCACTCCCCTCACCCTATATAGGCTCCTTCTGGCCTGAATCTCAAGTAAACCTCTGGTCATTGCCAAGCACTGCTTTGTATACATTAGCTGCTGGGCTGATTAGCCTTAGGTCTTCTCTCCCTTCCTGCATTCCTGGCCTAATTGTGCTCCTTCGCCCCCAACCCCTGCCCATTAGGTACATTTCCCTGCCCCCCTTTGCTACCACCGCCAGTACTAACCATCCCGTGCTGTCTGCTGAGCTATGTGCAAGGACATGCACTCTCATCTTCTCACTGCATTTTTCAAAAAGTAAATCTGCAGAGGGAGGAAATGAACAAATGAGGGAGGGAGAGAGAGAGAGAGAGAGAAAGAGTTAGAGAGAGGGAGAGATTTTTTTTAAAAAGGTTAAAAAGGCTTGGAAGGTCAGGAGACCCTCTCAGTAAATTTGAGAAATGACCTAGAAAAAAAGGATAAACTTTTAAAATATAAGTGAAATCTTTAATATAAGTTTATTAGATATTGTTTTATTTTCCCACATTTGGGGTTTTGGTATCACATTTGCTAAATTAAAGTTCTAGTACTTGAAATTTTAAATATTCCATTTTCACTCAGCCTGTTCCTTAATGTCATGAGCACCTTTTGTAATGTGCACATTCTTTGTAATTTTTAAACAACCAGTATCTGATGCCTTGTGTATGCCAGGCTCTATGAGTTCCACTTTCATATTTACAAACTAAATTCTTATTCATGCTGGAAGATGGATATCATTACTCTGTTTTGCATCTATGAAAACTGAGGCTCTGATTGATTAGGAGGAAAAGTAACAAACCCAAATTATAGCAAACACATGGGAGCGTTTCTGTTCAGGCCCAGATCAGCCTCCTGGAAGTCTGGACTCTTTGTAGCCCAGTGTGACTGCTGACCTTTTCAAAAAATAATATCTAGCAATTTTCTAACTCTGCAAGGGGAATTGTAGTGTTGGTATTGCACCTTTCATGTGGGTTTATCAAGGTATGCTGAGTGTATTAACCTTCCAACATGAAAGCTGGAGAATGCCAGATGGCTGGTAGTGAACTTACTATTGAATAAGAAAGGAACCAGTGGTTGGCTGACCCCAGGACCGTCTTTAATGTGAGGCTGACACAGAGTCCACTGGGCCAGTTGTGAGGTTTTCTCAATGGAGGTAGTATCAGAAATGCTAAATAACCATGAATAATCAATCTTATTTTTATGTATTTTTTTAACTTTGTTTTTTAAATTTTATTTTCCAATTACAGTTGACATACAATATTATACCAGTTTCTGGTGTACAACATAGTGATTAGACATTTACATTTTATTCATTAAAATCCTGTAAAATTCTACTCTCTCCCAACCAAACTCAGCCCATTCTGATAAGTTTACCGTTTTGGTTTTATTTTAGAAAATGCTAGGTAAAGTATCCGATACCGTAGATCTCCAAGCCTTTCTCGAATGCCCTCATTGCTGATATTGTGACATCACATTTCCTAGGTGAACTTGATGTCTGTTTTTCTTTTTTCTTTTTTAAATATATTTTATTGATTTTTCACAGAGAGGAAGGGAGAGAGATAGAAAGTTAGAAACATCGATGAGAGAGAAACATCAATCAGCTGCCTCCTGCACATCTCCCACTGGGGATGTGCCCGCAACCCAGGTACATGCCCTTGACCGGAATCGAACCCGGGACCCTTCAGTCCGCAGGTCGACGCTCTATCCACTGAGCCAAACCGGTTTTGGCTTGATGTCTGTTTTTCCAAAGATGAATTCAAAGAGTGCTAAGTATTTTGGGAGCAATTTGAGGTGCACACATTTACTCAATATTTTTTAGGTGATAATATAAAGGTGGAGGTACTCACAGCACCTGCCTTGAGTCACCCTGTCCCAGAGAGGCCAAGGGGACAAAGAGCTAATAATCCCTTCTCGCCGCCCATTCCACTGGCAACCAATTCCGATGCCTGCCGCGTGCGAACATCATGTAGAACAGGCAAGTCACTTGTCTGGCTCACCCTCTTTGGCTGAGTCTTTTGTTTTCCATGCAAAGGACCATGTTTCCAAACTGACGAATTAAAAGGGGTCAACATTCCTGTAGATCTTTGGCCTTTAGGGAGTCCTTTGAAAAACACGAGTCGGCATTGATAGATGGCATTTATCCCACAGGAAGAGCATGCATCAGGACTTTCCTAAGGTCAGGCGACATCAAGAAGCTGATATTTTAAGCACCTACTTTATCACAGGCGCATATGCTTACACAGATTCATATATGTGACCAGTACCTCATATGAGGCTTTTAATAAGTAGACTAACATGTGTTTCTCCCAAACACCACATAACATGTCTTCACTGGGCTTGATGAATGCAGATGAATTAGAATGGTGAGGTTAGCCAAAATGAACAAACTCTTTTCTGACCGAATGTTGATTCTCTTAATTATCTTGGTAACTTAGAAAAGACCAGAGTATGAATTATTCAATCACAGTCCAAAGTCCATCATGACAAATAATGATACAATCAACATGTTGTTTATCAGAGATTTCCAGGCCCCCCGAATCCCCATGCATGTATTAGCACAAAGCTGCAGAGTTCAGGCAGCCCTTTGGGGTTTGCGGAGGTGTGGCCCAAGAGCAGCTTGGACAGGCTAATTAGATTGAGACTTAAGAGAAAAGGGTGGGCTTATTTCCAAAGAGAGCATTTGATGAGCACTTTGCTTCCCCCGGAGTGAGGGTTGTGTGTTTTGGCATGTACCTAAGTTCATTTGCCAATGTGGAAAATTTTCCCAATGAAATGAAATAAAACAAATTTCTGACTAAGAAGACTATCTGGAACCTGTAACAGTGAGACTCCAGGATGGGGCAGGGTAGAGGGGATGGGGATGAAATTCCAGATTAGGCTTAGCACATGTAATCATATGTCTCTGTTGGATGATGAGTGAGTATAATCAGGAAGTCATGTCTTACCCTGGAATTCAGTGGCAGTAGACTTTGAATGACATTGAAAATCGCAGATGGAAATACTTACTGACAGTTTTCTAAGTTCCTAATCATGGGATGTTCAGTGGACAAGCAAGTGCTTTGGCACCTTCTGTCCTAAAATAGTGCGCAGGACACTGTAGGTGTACAAGAAACATGGGCGAATGACTGACTGAATGAATGAATGAATGGACAGTTGTATCTACTGTACTTGTAATATTACTGTAGCTTTGGGGAAAAATACATCTCTACTTCACTGAGCATCAGGCATGGCTAATAAGTTAAATTCCTCACTGATTGTGTTAGTAGCAGAAGTTAGGGAACCTTTCCATTTGAACTGCACGCTATTTACCCCCATGGCCATGTCTGTTCACTGTTGGGTTTAAAGCTTTTTTTCTGTTTTTTCCCTTTCACCTCCCAAGTTGTTTATGTTTTGAGAATTCTCCTGACTGCTTTTGTAAATTTGGTTTCAGTTATGTTAATGCTTTATGTTTTGTGTTATGAGGGAATACATTCTCGGGAGGCCTAATGCTTAAGTTCCAAGAGTGACTGTATGGAGAAGAATTTGCAACAAGATAGGCATACAGAGGCTTCTAGAGGGAAACTGTAAAGAGCAGGGATGTGAAGATGAAAAGATGAACAATTCTGGGAAAACTACAACAGAGTGTAACCTCGGGGACTGTAAGCAGTGGCCACTGAGGGAGTTGAGGCTCAGGGACCAAAAAGGGGCTGCTTGGGAAGATGACTGGGAGTCTTCGTGTCACAAAGAAACCCAGAAGATTCTTGGTAAGAGGCAGGGAGATTTCTGGACCAACCCTTTTAGGTGTGTCAGATGGCTCCTTCCTGGGACTAATAAGAAAGTTTTGGCCCAGCCGATGTAGCTCAGTGGTTGAGCATTGACCTATGAACCAGGAGGTTACAGTTCGATTCCAGGTCAGGGCACATGCCCAGGTTGCGGGCTCAGTCCCCAGTGTGGGGTGTGCAGGAGGCATCCAATCAATGATTGAAATCAATAATATGTATGTGTGTATATATATAGTTTTGTATGAACCAAGGCCTAGACCACCACCCTCCCCCTATTTTTGCTGGCAAATCTAGAAGTAAAAGCTAACTTAGAAAGCTAAGAACTTGACTCATGAATGCTATCAACTAGGATTTAATTTTATCTTTAACACAACAACAATAATAATAATAATAAAAACATTTTTATATAGCTAGCCACTGTACAGTGTGCTTAACATATATTTACCTCATTTAATTTGTGCAGTAGTTCTATGTAATAGATATTATTGTTCTTAAGTCTCAAAGCTGAAGAAAATAAGGCACAAAACAATTAAGCAACTTGTCCAAGGACATGTAGCTAACAGGTAGAGAACTAGGATTTGAACCTAGGAAGTGTGACTCTAGTCTTTTTTCTTGATTACGTAGTTTAGCACCTATTTCTTTGCCTCTCTCTCTCTCTCTCTCTCTCTCTCTCTCTCTCTCTCTCTCTCTCTCTCTCTCGCCATCAGCCAGTTTTCTTTAATGCTTTCCCCAAACATACACACATTGGTCCACAAAGGATTTGAAGCCGTTTACATTGGAAATTTAGCTAATTTAACTGATGAGATAATATATCTGCAACTTTCTCATTTTGCCCATAGTTTAAATCCTGAAATTCCCTCCCATACTATAAAAAAGTACTTTTTAATTCTAAACAACCTATAACAGCATAGTGGAGAATGATTTTAAATGGTAAAGACCAGGACCTCAAGGCCTCACCTTTGATGGAGAACTACCCAATGGCAGCCACATGGCTTTGGGAGGTGATGGTAGAGTCATGAGGTCGCCTCTTGTTTGAGGTTTTGCCCAATCTTTTTCTTCTCAAATACCCAGTAAAGCTGGGTGACACCACTGTTGGAGGAGACCTGTACCTATTTACCTTTAACTCTGCACCCTCTAGCTACCAGTCAGCTATTTGCAGTCTCCAGCAAGTAAAAGCCTTTGGACCTGTAATCCTCAGTGTGGTCCGTGTGTGTGTGTGTGTGTGTGTGTGTGTGTGTGTGTGTGAGAGAGAGAGTGTGTGTGTGTGAGAGAGAGAGAGAGAGAGAGAGAGAGAGAGAGAGAGACTAGACATGCTTTGGAAGGATCAAATCCCTGTGTCCCAAGCAACATCCATCAAATTTGAATTGCTGGAGGTGAGACCAGAGAGTGTACATGGTGAAGAGAGCCCCCAGATGATTCTGAGGCATGATAGAATTTGGAGATGGTTGCTGTAGGCCAGACCCACTGCAGAAGGTTCTCTTCCGGAAGGACCATAAATCTGGTGAAATGAATAGGCAAGTACTCTAGGGACAAGCTTGTACCTTTGTTGCTGACCTGATTCTACCTCCTTTGCTGACATTTGGCTGCGCTCTCTAGTCAGCACAGAACTCTTACCAGTCTCTAAACATGGAAATCTTTTACTTCTGATGGGTTTGGGCATAGGAATGGTGATTTAGAGGTATAATATACCACAGAGGTTTAAAGGGCACTTAGAATGGTCTTGCCATTCTAAGCACATGTGAGTGTCCCCATGACAAAGTGGCTACTGTTTCTAAGCAGTCGAATGGAGTTTGGTAACTAGATATGTTTATGGATTGAGGCTGCCCAATGTACTAACATACCTGACACAAAACAGGTATATAGCATGTGAGAAGAATCTGCTTAGTTTTTCACAAACACTTCAATAACGTTATGAAAATGCAAAAACCCTGAAACTCTACTATTTGAAGAGGAAAAGATCAGAGAGTGATTTGGCAAATTTTGTAATCTACATAATCAAAAAAACCCAGAAATGCTCAAACTGGGTCAGATTAGGCTCAAACTTCTGGTCATTTTATAGCAAAATGATTAGGAACTACAGTTGCCTCAAAAGTTTACTTTAAAAAGTTAAGTTCACTAACTCAGTTAATTTTCTTTAGAGAAAATATACTATTATATTGCAAAGTGGTAATAATGTTAATTTCTGTATAACTTAGTATTCATAGTTTAAAGAATTATTGGGATATTATTACATCTCTTTCCACAAATTCTTAAGTTTTTTGGAATCTTGTCTTATGTGATTCAATCTGTACAAAATAATGTAAGAAGAGATTATGGGATTTAAGGAGAGAAATGATTGAATCACCATGACCCAATAAAAAGTGTTCAAATTGCATTTCACTACATAATGAAGTCTGCTTCAACTTACTTTGACATAAATAAGATTGGGTAAGAGAAGCCAGAAGTAAATCAAATAAATTAATAAACTATCAGAGCTGCTTCAATTTCATCTCCCGGACAGTGTCTGCTTATTTGTATAATAAAATCTGCTTTTATGAATTAAAACTCTGGCATACCACTTGGTTGAAACCAAACATTTAAGGAAGAGTTAGTATATTTGGGGGCCTGATTAGGGTGCCTTCTAGTTTCACCAATATCAATAGTCCCTTTGAAAAATGAAACTTGAAACCTAGAAGAGCAAGGTTCAACTACTTTCCACTAGACTTAAAAAAAGCTCTGGTGGGGATTGGTGGCATTTGCAGGGGCAGGAGGGATTGAGCAAAAAAGAGAAAGAACTCATGGACACGGACAATAGTGTGGTGATTGTGGGGGTTTGGGAGGGGGTGTGGAGGTGGAAGAAGGTATAAGGGATGTAAATGGTGATGGAAATAAAATAAAGGAATAAATTATGCTATTTAAAAAAATGAGGTTGGAGATGCACGCATGCATTCAATGTTGATGATTAGCTGTTCTTCATATTTTCCTAATTATACATATTTACTGAACATGAGGAATTTTTTTTTCCTTTTGTCTACATAGAGGCTGTGTCTCCATTGGCATAATATATCGCAGTGTTTGTGAGTCTTGTGCAAAATTGAATTTGCATTTCTGCTGCCACTTGTTGGGAGTTCATTATCTTGCAGTACAACCACTGGGAAAAATACAATTTTCAGTGTTTAATAAAACTGTGGTCCTCTCGTAATACTTATGATGCTTGGGCAATTTGTTAAGCACAATTTATCACAGATGTTTAACACTAATTATACCGTGCATAGTGCCAGGAAGGGTGATTTTAAATATTTCCTTTATTTAATATATTTCAGGGAAAACAAGTATCTTGCAACTGCACTATTGTTTGCATTTCTCAGAATTGAGGTATATTCTCCAAATGCTAAACTTAAAAAATAAAGCTTAAGCTAAACATGCAATGAGTAAAATACATACTGAATGTGGCGGAGAGGCCAGGAAACTGATGGGAAAAGCCTGTCTTTCTGTGTCCCAGGTAGCCCAGGGCAGTAGAAAGAAGTAGTGTATTGACTGGCCTGTGATGTGTGTCTCCTGAACTAACTAGTAATTTATAACTCTCTGGTGTAGCGATGATCACTGAGGCAGGCCCCTTCAACATATTCAATTCCAAAATCTGTGATCTAATTAAGCCCCATTTATCAAAAAGTATTTAGCATTTTATAGATGGCTTTACTCCCTGGGAACCTGAAAGACCAGAAGCCTGCTTTCTGATGGTTCCTTGAAAATGAGGTTCAAGTAACAAATCACTGAGAGGGAATCGAATTCTAAGTAGTGAGGTTGAGACACTGAAACATGATCTCCAGCTATTAAAAAGCTTCTTGAAAAATGGCTATTGCACACTCACAATTTTAGCAGCCCTCAATCTTTATATTGAAGACACGACTTAAATGCGAACCACATTTGGTGTTCTTTGTGCTGTGATAAATTGAGTACGTGAAATGAACTTGTAGTAGAAGCTATCTTTTCTTTGTTTTGTCTTTTGCTTCTAATAATCCTGAGAAGCATTAGTCAGGCACATGTGAACGCCTTGAGCTGAAACAACGAACAGAGTTAGCTTGGGCAACTTCAGAAGGAAAGAGGGGCAGGAGGACCTATTTCCTATATGGCTTACTTAAACCCATTCTTCAAAATGGTTTTCCAACAGCAATCTTGAAGATGCTGTGCTTTTTACACTATGTTTACCAACAGATTAATCAGCTCGAAAGACACGATCTTGAAAGAACTCAGAACATACTGTAGATGAGACATGGGATTTAGTTCTCTGGGTCACCACTGTATGCTTTTGTTGATATGTGACCTCTACGAAGTATTTGCTGTGGTCTCAGCTAAAGTAGTTCCATGCAAAGAAATCTCCAGAGAGAAAGTTATGGTTATCATGCTTTATGAAGTTCAACTTGTATCCCCATATTTTCCTTTAAAGGTGACATTTCACTTTGGACCATGGATCCATGGGAAGCTTCTTCTTAAGCTCACAGAGCTGTTGGTCCCCTAACCTCTTTAATGCCCAGCATTTGGTGGTTTAGGAAAATGTAATCACCACCTGAGCAGAGCCTAAGCTTGTGTTTAAGTCCAGCCTAATGCCACTGCCATCCCCAAAGCTGCTCCACCTTGGTGCCTCCCACTCTTTCAGACCAGCTTTGCCCTAGTAACATGTGCATATTTTATCTTTTTCTTCTGTCGCTGTACAGAGGTATCTGAGACTTGTCACTGGACTCTGTAGGCTGAATGCCTTCCCTGAATGTGCTGAAGGAGAAGATTCTTTTCTGTCTTTTTATCCCACTAGCTCCCAATTACTTTTATCTCTGCACTTTCTCCTTGACCTGACCTTTCCCTAGCTTGAGACCAGTCAGTTCTCATTTCTAGATTTTGCTTAGCTGGTGTTTTCTGGGCCATGGAGTATTTTTCCCTAGATTGAGAAAAAGAAGATAGAGCAATCCGGGAAGCAGATGTCTTTTGGGTGGTATGTGTCTTCCAGAGTAGGAATTTAAAATCTCTGTATGAAAGGAACAGTGAATGGTGTAATTAGTCAGGCTGATGAAGGAGTAAATCCTGGTAAGCAATTTTTCTTGACTGGCTTAATGGAAAGCATGAGCTATCAGTTTCTGCCAAACTAGCTAAGGGTAGAATGAGTGTGGGGTTTGGACAAAAGATAAATATTTCATGTGAACTTGGACTCTGTTGTGTAGTTCATTAAAAAAACAAAAAACAAAACAAAACAAAGAAATCAATGACTTGTGGCACTTCATGCATTTTTTTAATGGATAATTGATCATGTTTGAAGAAGTGGAAGAGGTTCTTGCCAAAGCCCAAACTGGTATTTTGTAATTAAATATGTGTGTTGCTCATATTCTTCTCATCCCCTTAAGCCAGGCATTTTCCCCAGGTCAGCTTTCAAGGCAAAAGAATTGTTAAGGATTCACTTGAGGTTATCTCCCAGCATCTTTCCCTAATGGTGTGAATCTGGCTAACAGCTGCCAAAGGCCTTGAGACTTATTCATCATCAAATAACAAGCAAGAAATTAAATGCCCCCAGGAGGGGATGTTTTCCTGCTGTTGAAGGAATTAAAAAATGATACTCTAACATCATTTATGACAAGTAGGAAAGGCCTTGGAGTCAAATGATTTAAGGTTCAAGAAGAAAATAATTTAATATTCAAAAACAAAAACAGCAGCTTCTTTGAAGCTTGACTGTAAGCTGTACTAAGCATTCTTCATGTGGCAAGATCAAATGTATAAACGATATCTATGCTTGAGTCCAGAGTGTCATCTGAAATGTTGTTTCTCTTTCTGGCCATCACCAGTCACTGCCTCTAGGGGCGTTAGGTAGCCATCTCCAGCAAGATGGCAGCATCCATTCTCAGCTTTGCTTTGCTATATAGATTTCTTGTTTGGACCCCAGTAGAAAAATTGAAGTTGGGAAACTACAGAAGGGTTGGGTTCATTTATTTTTTCTTAAGCGAAAGATTATTTGTTAATGTTACTTGAAGTTGTAGATTATTTTCTTGATGCTATGGGGAACAAGAGGGGCACGTGATCTTGTTTTGTGTCTTATTTGCTTAAGATTCAAGTAAATTTCACAAGGAGTGACAAAACCTTTTTTTTTTTTCAAACGTACATGGCTTTTTGACAAACCACAGAGTAGAGCAGAAAACAAAACAAATCCAGCCTCATTACTTTCCAAGTAGTTAATAAGGCAAACAAAAGTCAGCCAAGACAACGAAAGCAGAAGAAAATTTTGTTCTTGGGTTCAGAGGTTAGAGATGAGTATTGGCAGAACTTAACTAGTTTTGGAAAGGGAAGGAGAAAAGAAACTTTTTTAGAGACTTGCCATGAGATAAGTGTTTCCACAAACATTATCTTGGCTAAAGTTCACATTCAGATAATTTCTTATGGATGAAGAAAGTAAGACTTGGAGAGTTTAAGAAATACAGTCTAGGTAGAAATTGGCAGAGACAAGATGCAAATACTTTCCCTGGCCTTGAAGCCACCTGGAGCCTTTTGCCTCCACCATTTGTCATCAAGCACCTGGAAACCAACCACATAGAAATCCAGAAGGGATCGGGCTCAGCTTTTAAAGTTCTCCACACAACTGAGAAGTTGACCTGACCCCAGACTCCCAGTTCAACTCACAATAGCAGAAGGTTGAGTCCATTTTTAGGACAAATCACAGGTTACAAAATCTGCTTTGGTTGAAATCCCTGAAAGGCTCAGGCTTTATCTGTTGGCTAACTACCTTTTGGATGAACTTTCTTCATTTGTTGACAACAGTGACTTTTTTAAAACAGCTCTTATAAAACATTCTCCCCTTCTTGCAATTTTAAAATATCCTTGATGCTTTAAGCAGGACTTCACAGTAGTTTTCTATTTGAAATTTGATATAACTTTAACATACCATGGGTGGTTCATTCTAAGGATGTAACTTTTTCATCCATTACATGGGAAGGGGAGTGCAATTGACAATTGTCCTTACCACACTGTCAGTATTACTGGTACAGAGACAGTGGTATCAGACAGACCTGGACTTTATTCCTGGCCCCACACTGTTGCTCCTGTGTGACCCTAACCTCAATCAACCTCAGTTTCCACTCTGCAGAATGATATTATCAACACTATACAAATACGAGTGGCTTCTATTTGGAGGCACTTACCAAGAGCCGGCTGCTGTGCTCAGCACTTGGCTCACATCATGGCCATATGCATAAAATGAGACTAATAATCCCACACTCTCTAGTTCTTCTGCATCTTGAGTGATTTTGAATACATAGAACATATCTAGTATCATGCCTGGCATCATTGTAGTCAATGGGCATGAGTCCTGTCCTCCTATCCCATTCCTGTCCCTTTTCTTCTCCACCTCACATTAAGTTCTCAAATACTCAGGATCTGGTACTGGGTAATAGTGGGTCCATGGATCTGACTGATCAATACTAATAACTGCAACCCTTATCATCTTCATGTGACAGGTACTGAGCCAGGCCAGGCTTATTCATTATGCTAATTCAGAGATTTAATTTGGCAGAAAGATGGTGAGGGTCTTGCTATGAAGGGGCTATTTGATGAGGATTTATTTCTCAGTCTCAGCTTTAGGTTGTCTTGGGTAGAGCAGACATAGACCAGACTTTACTAGTCTTTCCTCACTGTCTGGGATCAGTTACATCTGACCATATGGACCGAGTCTCTCAGTTACAGAAGCAGGAATTTGAGATAAAAATAATGAAGAGATCTAGAGGAAAGTGCTGAACATAAATGCCATTCCTACTTGCATTATGTCTTAAAATGATCCCATTAGCAATTACCTTGGTATAAATAGGCATGATTAAAACATACTTATCTCTGTTCACCTAACACAGGCTTATGACACAGCTCCTCTCAATCATATATCAACTAGAAAATATGCCTGAATCTGGGGGATTATCTTCTTATATTCTAAGGAAATTCTTCTCAATTATCTTCACTGAAATACCCTGATTGGTGGGTAGAGGTTTCAGGATATAACTCTAAGAGGCCTTTTTTAATTGTAAAATTTTGTTGAGATCACAAACTATATTTTAAACATGACCTTTGGTTATCTAATTATGTATAACAAACTACCCCAAAATTTAGCAGCTTAAAACAAGAACCATTTATAATTTTTCACAATTCTGTGGACTGACCAGATGGTGTTCAACTTTATAAGCATCAGTTTGGACACTAGGAAGGTTCAAAATGATCTCTTGCTCATGGCAGGTGGTTGCTGGCTGGGAATTCACCGGGCTTATCAGCCAAGAGCTTTAATTCTCCAGGTGGACTCTTCCACATGGATACTTGTGCTTCCTCACATCATGGAAGACTCCAGATAGCCAACTATTTTAAAAAGCATAACTGTAAAAGCCACCAGGCCTTCTTACAGTGTAAGGTCTAGAACTGGATCAATTTCACTGGCTTCTATTGGCTAAAGCAGCTCCTAGGACCAGACTGGCTTGAAAGGGAGGAGCTTATACAAGGGCATGGAAATAGAGGGATTTTACACACTATTCCAGAATATATCTGTTACATTTTAGTATAAAAAATGTAGTACCCCAAATAGTTGAGTAAAGTGAACTCTTTTGGAAATTATGTCAGTATTCATAGTACCTTGGTTTTGCTTAACTTTGATATACTGCTGCCATGGACATGCCACTTGAAAAGCAAGTTCTAGTTTTTTTTTTTTTCTTTGCTCAGTTGTTTACTGGGTCTTGGGACCCAATAAGGTTGATCTGGGAGGAAACTAGGATATGGCTTAGATGGTTAATTCATGTATTTATCTCACTTATCATGAGTCCCAAAGCCAAATACCAGTGATTTTTATTGATATTCATGTCCATGTTTTCATTCTTTCACAATTAAGAGTTATAAGTTAGAGCCCACAGAAATATAGAAAGGACCCTGTTTTATTAAGTTGTGCAGAATGTAATTTAATTTGTTTGGCTAATGCAATATATTATGTTTTTTTAAAAAAGAGGAATAATTCTTTACCCACGTGTCACCCTAAAAGAATTTTTTAAAGAGATGAACTTAGGCCAATATGATAGCAAGATGGATGTAGGCTAGGAGAGTTATAGGGTATAGTTCAAGTAACTCAGTCTGATTCACTTCTCTTAATGGTGGAGGAGTTTTTCATCACAAATAGTAACAAGGATACTTTGAAATAGCACAGCAGCCAAAAAACAAATCATACCTCTAAATGTATCTGCCCTTATTTCAGGTCAAAGTCTGCAAATTATCCAAAGGAAATTTTTCTTTCTTGAGTTATCTGAGCTCTACTGTTGAATATAATTATATATTATAGTCCAATAGAGGAGAGAGAGAGAGAGAGAGAGAGAGAGAGAGAGAGGCCCCAGCAGTAGAATCCATGTAGAGTATAGAGCTGTGTGCACTGCCTTTCACATCGGAAACTTTCTGTGTGAGAGATTCCATCTGGCACGTCAGCCAACTCTGAAACCTGACTTCTAAAAAGTAGAACTGAATTTCTCTGCTCCATTCCCTATATCTTACTAACCAAAAGTCTCAAGCATAGAGTTGAAAGAACCTTTCAGTGAACACCCATACACCCATCTAAATTCTGCAGTGGAGATCTCTTTATCATCATCAGTTTTTAGAAGTATTTCAAAGGAAGCTGCAGACAACAGGACACTTTAACCCTAACACTTCAACAAGCATAAGCTAGAGTACAATATTTGTGCATGGTTTCTTTCCATCCCTTCTTCCTTCCCTCCCTTTCCTTTTTCCTTTCTTCCTCTCGTTATTCCTCCCTTCTTTCATTCCCTCTCTTTTTCCTTCTTTCTTTTTTTGAGATAAAAATTACATGTAATGAAATACATGTAACTTAAAGGAACTATTGCATGAACTTTGACAATTGCATACTCCCCTGTAATCCAAACTCTCATTGGGATGCAGAACATTACTCTTCACCCCATAAAGTTTCTTCCTTGTGCCTTCTAGTCAGTCCCTCCACCAACCCTCCATCAGACAGCAAATCATATATCTACATGTATCTGCCCTTATTTCTAATGACCACAAATATATTGAGACATGCGTGATGACAGACATCACATCAATTGCCATATGCATAGAAAATAACAGATACTACCAATCATCTCTAATATTGTCTATGATGATTGCAAAAAATAATACAAGAATCAGGGGCCCGATTCATAAGCCTTACACTCTAGGTTCATTTGGCCTATTCTAGAGCTTCATATGAATGGAAGCATACAGTATGAACTCTGTGTGAGAACTGGGCTTTATCAAATACTTTCGGAAAAGCATAAACCTTAGAAATGGGCTTCTTTGAGCTCCATTGAGAGGCGGCTGCTCCGAAACCACTCTCCTCTCGCTGCCTCACAGGAGCAAGAACTGTTGCTCCAGGAGCCGTCCCTGATGCTCAGAGGTTTTGGAGCAGTTGGCCCTGTGTCCTGATTTTAGCAGCAGCATCTCATTGACAAGGTGGATGGGGGTGAGCGGTGGGTGCGTGGCAGAGAGCAGGAGGCATGACATGCCAAATAGACACCGCGAATACCAGGCGGGCTATGTTTAATAGTGAGTTTGCCATCACAACTTTGTTCTACATCATTACAGGGGCCAGCCAGAGTCTACTCAGCAAGAAACAGGAAGACTCCCTCAGCCTCCCCACCCCTCCACCTAAATATCCTCCCTGAACTTCAGCATACGAATCAGATTCTGTATGACTGATTTTATTTCAATTGTTCCATGAGACAACGGAGGAAATAGTTTGCCTCAAAGCATACGGTGTAATCGAGGGGGAGAATGGCGTGTATCTGCAGAACAGAGTGGGGATTCTGGGACAAGCAGGCAGACGCTGCCCGCTCTGCCTCCATTGTAGAAGAAGCGGCTCATGCAGGAGCTGACATTATCTCTGAGGCTTTTCCAAACCCACAGAGCTCTTTTCACAACAAGAAACAGGTCACCCTACTTTCCCAGATAGATGTGGTACATTCAATAACTAAGAGAGGGCAGCACAGATGAAATGCGCCCCAGGAGGCCTTTCCAACCAAGTGTTGCAAGGAGATATCATTAGGCTGTTAAATCCAGAGGGCCAGACTGTGCAGAGGGTATGTTCCCAAGGCTGAGCCACTCGGTGTAATTCGGCTAAATGAAAACTCTAACAGGTGCCTGGCAATCGCATGCACTGGTCAGACCCCACGCTTGGAGGGGTTTTAATAGTTTGCCTTGCACTCCCATATTAATCTAAGAGGGCTGCTGCTCCAAGACCTTGAATGCATTCCAACTGTGCGCTGGTCCTCTTTGATTTGCATCTCACATACTTAATTTAATGGGACATAGTTCGTATAACCAGACCAGCAGCAATCACGCTTATCTCCACTAACAGCTGATTTTATTTAGCTTTGTACATTAATGGGTCATTGACTGCTAAGCTAAAGCAAAGTCAAGCAATTTTTTTTTTTTTTTGGCTTCTTGCAGCGTTGCCATCCCAACTCTCTGTTCTACCTCATTACAAGGACCAGCCAGATCTACTCAGTAAGAAACAGGAAGACTCCCCCACCCTCCCCACCCCTCCACCTAAGTATCCTATCTGAACTTCAGTATGCCTTGCTTAAGGCTGGCCAAAACCAAGAAGCGTCTTTGAGTTTTATAGTCTGGAAATATTGTGGTCATGTAAAATTATCATCCAAGCAATAGTTCACCCACAAAAGTCTTACCATGAAGCCTGATTTACAAATATATCAAGACATGAGTGATGACAGACATCACGTTAATAAATTGCCATATGCGTGGCAAAACAACAGATACAATCGATCATCTCTAATGTTGTCTATGATGATTTCAAAAAACCACACAGGATCGGGGACATGATTCATTAGCCCTGTCCTCTAATTAGGTACAGACAAAGTTTAATAGATAGAGGGAAATTGAACAAGCATCAAAGAAGATAAGGCATTTGCAACATGGCTCAGCTGGATTAAAATTGCAGGAAAATATATAAATCCATGATTCAAGCTTATCCAAGCAATAATGGGGAAAATATTATAACCCTTAGATAACAGGGCAACTTGAAACAATAAGCCATACAACTTACCAAACTCAGGACGAAGAGAAAGAAGTGAAGGGTGGGGAGACAGCAGAATATTGACAATAAAACAGACCCAAGGACAGGAGGTTCAGCAGACTTTACACTCTTTTTCTTTTCTTCTCCTATACTCTTTTTAAAAAATGTCTTTTAAACCCTAAAGACACGCCTTGCAACTTTCAAGCTTTAACTTTTAAGCAATTATTTTGATGCAGAGATTTCCACTTTCTCTGAATCTGGGGATATTGCCTGGATGCGATTTTGGAGGTAGATAGTTTGGAATTTCCTGGCACTTTTTATCCATTAGTTGTCTGTTCAGAGTGGCAGTCTTTAATGAAAACCTTTTTGATTTGTTCCTCTGGAAATGATTCTCCCAAAGTAGTTCATCTCTTCTGCATGGTTACCTGTCCTGGCAGCCAGATAATCAAATCCTAGGGAGGGATGGAGCCACCAAGAAAGTGGAGGTCAAAAAGGCAGGGTCAGTCTGTGGGGCTGTCTTGGCTTCTTGGTAGGTTTTATGACTTTAAAATGATGCTATTGTCTCTTTAAGTGATAAAGAGGAAAGTCCCCCAGAACTGCTGATGGCATTCAATTATGGTCATGATTATAAAATATCTCAGATCTTTGGGGAGTGTGAGCAAATCAATACAGTGTTGAGAGAAGGGAATATAAAGCTCTTAGAGATTCCTTTGCCAAATTCCACTCCTTTCTCCATCTCACCAAGGCCTGAAGAAGCTTGTAGTATAAGGGGCTTGCTTGCTGAGTGGAGGGGGCTTGAGCAATTATTACCTAATAATAAAAGACAAATGGTGCCCTGAGGTCTTTAACTCATTTGATGAGATTTCCAAAGGGTGTGATAGGTAAGGCACTTGTCTGTGCTGTTCTCTTGCAGAAGCCTATGTTAATTTCTAAATCACATTCTCCTAGGAGTCTTAGGCCGCCCCTTTTGAGTAACCTTCTTTCCCGCTCTCTCTTTCTCTCTCAGTCTCTCTCTCTCATTGTTGTTGTTCTGTTGAGATAGGTTCTCTGGGAAATGAATCACAGTTGGTTGGTTGGTTTTTAATTTTTTTCAAGACAGCATTGGCTATGCGCATGGCTACACTTTTTGAAGAAATTATATAACTACTTCAGATTTAACAAGATGATTTGGTCATTAGGGTGAAAGTACATACGTGCATTCATTCAACAGCTTTTGCTAAGCACTCTTTGGTGCCAGGCACTTGCAAGAGTGTAAGCTCCATGAGGGCAGGGACTTGGGTCTCCTTTACGTGTTGCTGAAACACTGCCTGGCAGAGAGGAGCACAGTAACATATTGGGTGGAATGAACATGCAGTGATGGAAATTTGAACCACATATTTTTCTCTCCAACACTAACCGAGTTCTAGCAAGTTGTGATATCTCTCAAAACTAGAAGGAAGAAAGCAATTTCATGTTAGGCCTCCAAGATATATGTCTTTAAAGTGACGTATTGTACTCAGTGTTCTGAACTATCCAGCTCTTTTACAAATCTTTGACCTGAAACTAGCAGAATATGTGAACATTTGAAGAGTCTGCTTGTTTACCAAGCCCAGGAGACATAGCAGCTCTACCTAATCCGTAGAAACAAACACAGGGAGGCTGCCAAAATGAGGAAAATAACACATCCCACATGAAAGAATAGAACAAAACTCCAGAAAAGGAACTAAACAAAATGGAGACAAAAAAATCTATTATGCAGGGTTCAAAACATTGGTTCTAAAGATGCTCAAGGAACTTAGTGAGAACCCCAACAACATAAAAAAGACACGAAAACCATTAACAAGAACCAGTCAGAAATTGATGATACACTAACTGTAATGAAGAATAAATTAAGGGAATCAAGAGTAGAGTAAATAAAATCAAGAATTGAAATATAAAGATTATATTCACATCATGGGGATTCTGGAAGAGAAAGAGCAAAAATTAAAAACATATTTGGAGAAAATAATGACTGAAAACTTCCCTAACTTGGTACAGGAAATATATATATATACAATTCCTGGAAGTGCAGAGAGTCCCAAACAAGATGAACCCAAGGAGGCCCACACTAAGGCACATCCTAATCAAAATGCACAAGGTTAAAGGCAAAGAGAGAATCTTAAAAGCAGCAGAGAGCCGAAACCGGTTTGGCTCAGTGGATAGAGCGTCGGCCTGCGGACTGAAGGGTCCCAGGTTCGATTCCGGTGGGGGGCATGTACCTGGGTTGTGGGCATATCCCCAGTGGGAGATGTGCAGGAGGCAGCTGATCGATGTTTCTCTCTCATCGATGTTTCTGACTCTCTATCTCTCTCCCTTCCTCTCTGTAAAAAATCAATAAAATATATTAAAAAAAAAAGCAGCAGAGAAAAGGCAGTTAGTTACCTGCAAGAGAGTTCCCATAAGACTGTCAACTTATTTCTCCACAGAAACTTTGCAGGCCAGAAGCGATTGGCTAGAAATATTCAGAGGAGTGTCGTGGCTTCTCATAGCTAGACAGAGGGCCAATGGAAATGTTAGATAGTACCTCTGGATGCCCCCCTCTGAGCGCAAGGTCTTAACTACCATGCCCTAGGAGATATGGCACTAAATGCTTTTCTTGTTGGCAATCAGACCCGTTCAGCTGGTATCAAGGAAAGGAAGTAATGGCTTCTCACTGACACGATCACACTCAGAATGTTAGTGTTGGCTGGGACCTTTGAGAACATGTAGTTCCACTTCTTCATTTAAAACATAACAGAACTGTTCAAAGGGTAAGTGACTGGCATTTGGGGTCTCATATCTAGTAAATAGCAAAGATGGAATGAGAAACCAATCTCCCCTGTTTCTGTTTGGAGCTCTGTGATTGCACCTCCCCTTTGCCCATACCTGCTGAGCATGTGAAGGCTTTTGTGTTTCTAGATGTGTGCATGGGGTTGAGGAAAGTGAAGGAAGGATATTCTTAAAGTTTTTATTCTTAAATATGGATCCCCCTTGGAGAGTCCTAAGAATACCATGGGCACAGTAATGGGATGGCTTCTGCGCTTCCCTTTTTCCTTTGTACATCGTCTGTAACTCAACCAGGGCAAATCTGAAGTGAACCATAACAACTGCATTTGAGAGGCGTGCTTGGGGAACGTTTGACAGGGCTATTTAAAAAGCATTTGTACTTGTGGGTCTAAATGTAAATTGTCAACTTTTTCACGATCAGATCGTTAACATGGTCTTCGCCGTCACTGAGTGGGAAAGGAAGCCTCCTTAGCTCTTCTGAGATGGCAGGGAACAACCTGGATAAAATGTAAAGGCCTCCTTTTATGGATTCATTTAAAAAATTCTTTCCCCAAGTCTTCGATTTAAAATTTTTCAGCTGAGAAAAACATTTATCAATTTGAGCACAGACTCTTTTTTTTTTTTGCAAGCATCAGGAAGCAGCATATTGATCAAAAGAGGAGTTAGTAGGTAGCAGGAGGTAAGGAGCCAGTGTGCTAATGAACTGCATACAGTTGGTTTACATTTTAACCTAGAAATAAAATCACTAGTGGAACATGGTGGATAGGATGGTACTTTCTAAGAGAAAAATGTGCAGCTACAGGTTATATATTTGATTAAGGGTTTTTTCCAGCAATTCAGTCACAGATAGGACCCCAAAAATGAAGAGACAAATATGAAGTACTATATTCTCCATTATAATTTTAAAAATGTAAGTAATGTTCCAAGTCCTATAAAACAAGCATAAATCCATCATCTATAATAATAAATGTGTAATAGGCTAATTAGACCAGACGTCCTTCCGGACAACCTTCTGGATGAAGCCAGGGCTGCGAGGGAAGCCCAGGTCCCAGGTGCCAGAGGGAAGCCCAGGTTCTGGGTGCCAGAAGGAAGCCGGTGCCAGCAGCCAGAGGGAAGGAAGGCCTACTTTTGCACAAATTTCGTGCATCAGGCCTCTAGTAATTAATAATGATATAAGAAACCCCAAATTATTATGCAGAGCATATTTATTTTTATCTTCCTCTTTATTTATATATAACTCTGCTTTATCCACAATATTATGGAAGTGTCTGAAGTACAATAATTTTGGTGGTATCCCCTAGGACTTGGCTCTTCTTTCCTTCCAATATCTTCTTCTCAAAAGCCCCAGCTCCACCCACCTCTAAACCATAGTTCCCACTGCTCAGAATGCCCAGAAACTCGCCTCTCCGTTGAAGTTGAGATGAACTTTAGTAATTTTACGTAGCAATATCTAAAGACTGGCATTGGCACTGCCATTGATTTTTTTACTTTAAGGACATTTTTCCTACTGGTGAGAAGGCAAGAAACTTTAAAATTTCTGTGTGTTCTTTTCTGAATGGCTGAGGGGAGTCCATACGCATGCTTTAGGAATGGGGATTAGGGTGAGCATGTGAACCTGTATTCTGTATCAGCAATTCAGGAGAAAAAGCAGTGAGGGGTGGGATGTGAAATGCTCTTTATTCTCGGTTGTTAGTACTTTTAGGAGAAATCTGAATTTTTATGAACAATGAGTACACATTGGTTTTAATTTTTTTTAAATTTCAGATTATCCTTGGGAGGACAGTAGGCAAGCAAATCTACAGGACTAGTAGTAGAAAGGTAGGGAAGACAGAAGCACTCAGGGTAAAAAGAGATCCGCTAACTCTCCCCAGGCCCTCAACCTTTGGGTGCCTTAGCTAGGAATCCTGGCTCCTCCTTCCTGTGCCTCTGCAGCTTTCTCTGTGATGGTGGACACAGCATGGGCTCTCTGCTGCTTGAGAGCCCCAGGTTTAAAACTCAAGCCTGATACTATTAAGTCTATGGTTTTTACCAGTCACTCAACTGGGCCTTAGTTATTTTATTTGTAAAATGGGTACAATAAAGCCTGCTATATAGCTTCTGTGAGATCTCAATGCAACAATAATTGTCAAGCCTCTAGCATGATTTCAAATGTTTACTAACAAATTATTTCAATAATTTCTCATCCCCCTTTCCAGCCCACCTCATTAAGGTCACCAAGTAACTTAGAGATGAGGGAATTTTAAAATTCTATTGGACTGCCCAACTGAAAATCTATACATGTGCCTATTTAAATTTAAATTAGTTAAAATGCAATAAAATTAAAATTTCAGTTTACTTCAAATGTGTATGATATAGGACAACACAGATGGGACATTTCCATCATTGCAGAAGAGTCACTTGGCCAGGGCTCTAGACTCTCTAGCAGCTGTCAGTGTGACACAATTCTGAACCACACAGTTCTAGTAAACATGAGTCCTTGGGTAAGGGTTTCTTAAAAGGCCTGCTATGACCATGGGGGTGACATGAGGATGGAGTGGAGCTGATCATTGGAGATATTCTACAGCTACTCATATTCTTACAATTTCCTCATCTTTCCAAATCCCATGTTATGATCACCCCAGCACTAATACTTACTAACTTTATCTTAAACTGGGAAAAGTCTTTGATTTCAGTGCTTCATATTTTTAATGGGAAAAGAGGTCAGCTGGAAGAAGCAATGTATTCTTAGTAGGCAGGGAAAGCTCTCCTTCTCTCTCCTGACTTCCATTTAGAATTTTTTTTATATCTTCTCTTCCCTTCCCTCCTTCCCTCCCTCCCTCCTTCCCTCCCTTCCTCCCTCCTTCCCTCCCTTCCTCCCTCTTTATCCCTCCCTCCCCTTTTCTCTTCCTTTCAAAATATGCTAAGGACATTTACCTGGCCTGAGAGCAGTGGTCCTTCTACTGAATCAGGGGATGCTTTGTCCATGCACCTGTATAACTTCCCGCCTGGACTATTACTAAGCAGGTGCTCCAACTATTTCTGAGCAGCTGCTCCAGGCTACTCAGAATTAGTGAATCTAAAAGAACAGTACCTGCAATGCCAGACGAACTGAGAAAAATATATCTGCTAGGTGCTGCAAAACAGCTTAAATATGGAAATACCCTTCCCTTCTTCTCTAGCCTTCCTTTCTTAATCAGAAGTTATTATAGATTTGTTTCCTTTCCTGTATACTAGGCACATGGTGTTCTGAGCTGAGAATTCATGAATTCTAATCTTCATCATTGAACTGGCTTTTTGCCTAACCTCGGACAGAGGACACCCTGTGTCTTTAATGCATTCCTCTAGGAGTCACATGGAATGCTGTAAAAGGTTTCATTATTAGTGGCATTTACAGAGAACTTGCCTGGCTGTATAACTCCAGCCAGCCTTCCTTTTTAATCTTTATGTATATACCTTTGTGTTTTACTAGTAATAAGATAGGTTCTCCACAAGGCAACCGTCCATTCTTCAAACATGGCTTCTACTCTATGATTTCTTCACAGGCTTTGCTTTATCTCCTCTTCCTCCCTCCACTGTAGCTGGCATTTTCTAACATCATCTTCCACCATAATATTTTATCTTCTTATAACAATGGTCGCTTGAGAAAATGTAGTTAAGAAAGTGTAAGCAAATCGCTAAAACGCGCATCTGAATTTTCTGTGAATATTTTCTGCTGAGTGATTCCTTCCACGACCCGCGTGGAGTAGGGTTCGGTATCTGAAAGAGGAGCCGCACAACAAATGAAAGAAAGAGACACGAGATAATTTTGCAATACTGGGGGACCAGGCGGGCAAGTCCGGAAAGACTTCCTCCCCGTGCTCAGGTCTCACCAAGCTTTTATTCACCTGGAGTAGCCCTTAGGGTAAGGAGGTTTTAATGACACACATCAGCAGACAATTTTCAGGAATAGGCAGAGTATCTGATTAGCTCATCAACAGATCTCCAGGAGTATCTGATCAACAATAATCAACAAAGATCTACATAAGTACCTAAGGAATTAAGTGAACTAAGGTGGAGATGCTTCAACTATTATTACTTAAATTAACTGGGTAGTTCACAGTTCTGACCTTTACTAGAACTTCAAAGGTTACTAGCCTTTTTTGGGGGGTCTCTGTCTAAACTCAGCTAGTAAAGACAATGAATGGACTCCGGCAATTTTCACTCAAACACGGTTTCTCCTCTGATATCAGAAATGAAAATTTAGTGATATCACTTCAAATAACAAGGCATTGTGTGATGACAGGAGCTATTTCTCTTACATTACAGATGCTTGCTGACTATAAAGCCAGCTTTTTGAAAGTTGGAATGCACTACTCTATGGGAACTAGTTTATAAATGGTGGTTAGACTGTGAGGCTAGCTAACAAAAGTCTGTTTCACTCAAAGTCCAATACTTAGTTTTGCAATAAAAAACTAGTGGGAAATAGTATTGTTATAATCAGGAGTCAGGGACCTTGGGAGGCAGTTTCACCAGACCACTCGCTAATGGGCAGCAAGGGCGGCGATGAGTGTGGCAAGGCCAGGAGTGAGAATGGCTGAGAAGATTTGATTTGGCTCTTCCCATTGACTGGTTCTTCCCACTTCTGCCCAACCCCTACAATCAGTGACTTTTGCTGGGTTTAGTGTGGATCCAAGTGAATCCATTCCCTGACCCTGTCTCTCAAGAGCCATAGGGTTAGTGGACGGTAATGAGCCCTGTTTGGTCACATAACAACCAGGTCGTCTGGCACCAGCAGGGGGGCTGAAGGCAAGTGAGAGAAGTTTTCAGGGAGAAGCGGCCTCTGGTGCCCTTGAGATCGCAGTGGGCAGCTGCTCTGCCTGTACACAGAGTGCTTTCAGTGTTTCTGTCTGTTCCTTTATAAAATTGCACTTGATATACAACCTGCCCTCCCACCCGCCTGGACTTATTCTTTATCTTTTTTCTTTTGTAAGAGTAATTTTTAAATAGGTGCGTGTCTTTTGAGAAGGAAAATTTTAACTAATTATGTGGCTCAAAAAAAAAAAAAATCCAGAATGCTTTTGGGGAAATTCAAAGCACTTCTCTAAAGTGTAATGGGAATGGGGATGAAGGTAGGTGTGGCAGTCCTCCAGTGAATGTGGAATCACATATTTGTTGAATTGAAACATGTGAATCTCCTTCAAACCACACACTCACACAATGTATTCAGCATCACCCACCACTAATAACAAGTGATGGTAGGCGTGGACTTGACATCTGCAACTTTGTTCTGCTTCCAATGCAGGTTTCAACCCAGTTAGAAGGTCCTCACCTGTGAAGAATGGGTTTCACTTGGATAAATTGCATAGCCATTTACACAGCAACAGAACATTTTTAGAAAATGAGCTGAACAACAAGTTGCACTCGGGGTTCTAAATGCATTTTGGTAAAAGTCTAGGTTCTTTGGTTCCCCTTTATTATCAACAGGAACAATAAATAGGAACACACTCTTTTCAGTTAGTTTACTGCTCTTTCAAAACAAAAACAGCACGCAGATTTTTGTACCTGCCTGGCAAAAATCCCAATGGCTTTGCTTAATTTTGCTCAGGCTGGTGGATAACATTTACACCAACTACAACTATTAGGAAATGAAAATAATGCATTTTTGTTGATAGAGTAGATTTTGCCTGGTTGTCTTTAGAGGTATTACCGTTTTCCTTTTAAAGAATAAAGTTTTTCTAAGAATATAGATTTGATATAAATATAAGGTGGTTATGGACCCTAGTATCTTGTCCTGTGTAGTTTTTTACTTTGTTCTGTTTCTGAGTGCATTTGAATACATGCATTCACAATCTTGCTCAAGTTCAAGTTTTTGATCTCCCAACCTCTAATAAAAAAGTGAGTCCACATCTTTTGGCTGTTTCTTATCTTCTCTGTTGGTTGTAGTGCCTGGGAAGATGTCCCCTGGAGATGTACCCTTTATTGCTAAAGAAATACTCAGTTGTGTTCATCATGAACCAGGGGCACTGTCCTTTTAAGATATCAAAATAGCCTGGCTGGCATGGCTCAGTGGTTTGAGCATTGACCTATGAACCAGGAGGTCACGGTTCTATTTCCAGTCACACAGCATATGCCCAGGTTGTTGGCTTGACCCTCAATGTGGGGCATGCAGGAGGCAGCCAATCAATGATTCTCTCTCATCATTGATGTTTCTATCTCTCTATCTCATTCCCTTCCTCTCTGAAATCAGTACAACTATATTTTAAAAACATGTCAGGAAGCTTAGGTTATTTTAATATTGGCCACCAGAAAAGAGAAATCAGTCTCCCTCTGGCTGGACCCTTCAAATGAGGGAGTCCATTTCATTTTCTGGAGAATTCAGGGAGCCCCACTTCTCTCTGGGTCCACATGACTGCCTTTGCCCAACCATCAACATACATCTGATGAATGGATGACTTGATGAACAAAACAACTGGAATCAAATACTTTGGAAGCAAACCGTGTCAAATTAAAAGTGACTTGTCTGGTCATTGAAATAGGTGCAGTGAAAGGCCTTTACGCCTGTCTAGACTGTAAAACTTTTCTGTAATGAACATTGATTACTTTTGTAATCATGCAAAAACAAAGAGAGAAAAAAGTAAACAGAACACTAGAAAAAAAACACACAGAGATCTAATTGCTTTTTTAAGGATGGCATTAATTTACTTCATGACACATTTCTTTAATATTTTTCTCATTTGCAGCAAGCAATGTTTTAAGAGTGCACAATACACATACTCAATGTATTACTGATAAAAAAAAACATTAAACCAACAAACATTTATTGAGCACTTATTACATAGCAGGGTGCTTGCTAGGCACTGTGGGGGGTTTATGGGTAAATGATATATGAGTCAGGCTGTCAGGAGCTCACTTATGGTGCAGGTGGGATCAAAGGCATAATTGTTCATAATGAATGGTAGCTTTTAGTGGCACACTGGTTCTTATAAGCATGCAGTGTGCTTTGTCCATATTAAAAATATATCCAATGGCACATCTATGACATTTTTTAATTAAATTGTTTACTTTGAGATAATTGTAGATTCACATGCAATTGTACGGGATAATACAAAACAATCCCACGTGCCTTTTACTCAGTTTCCACCGATTCTAATCTTGTAAAACTATAGTACAGTAACCCAACAAGGTATTGACATTAATATAGGCATGCCACAGAGTGTTCCCATTACCAGTAGCATCCCTCATGTTGCTCTGTTATAGCTAACCCCACTTCCCTCCTCAGATGCCTCTCTCCCATCATAACCTTTTTGCAACCACTAATATGTTCTCTATTTCTATAGATTTGTCAATTCAAGAACATTTTACATATATACATATATATTCTTTTTTTTCTTCAATGCATCTTTTATTTTAAACTTACCTATACTGTTATTTTGGAAGTGACTTTCTTATAGGTGTCATATAGAGTTGAGTCATGTTTCTTAATATGTCAATTTCTATCTTTTAAATGGTTGTATTTAGATAATTCCACTTAATGTAATTATTGGTATGTTAGGTCTTAAGTCACCCATTTTATTTACTTTTTGTTTTTTCACTTTTGTCATTGTTGTTTTTATATCTCCTTTTTCTTCTTCTTGCTTTCCTCTGGGTTGCTTGAACTTTTTTAGCATTTCATTTTGATATATGTACAGTATTTTGAGTATGTCCTTTGGCATAGTGGTTGTTTTTGGTATAATATTCAGGGTGGGGAAAAAGCATGTTTACAGTTGTGAGTATGGGAAACACAGATTTTATTCTTGTATCACTGTTTATTATTTTCTATATGAAAAACTATAAACCTACATTTGCCTCACCCTGTATACATAACTTATTACCATCTACTGGTTTTGACATTTTACAAGTTTAAATGAAATATGGAAACCTTATTCCCCTTTACTTTCTCCTTTTCATTTATAATATAATTGCCTTCAATATTTCTTCTGCATATATTTAAAATCATAATAAACAATATAATTTTTGCTTTAGCCCCTCAACATAAATTAGAAAACTCCAAGAGAGAAGGGAAATGTATTAAATGTGTCTAGTTTTTCCTTTCTCTGTTCCTAAAGGATATTTTCACAGGGTTTCGGGTTGATGATATTTTTCTTTCACCACTTGAATGAGGTTGCACTGCTTTCTTCTGCGCTCCATCATTTTATATGAGAAATCCACTGTCATTCAAATAGTTTTCCCCTTATAGGCAAGGTATCATTTCTCCATCACTGCCCTCACGCTTTTTTGTTGTTGTTGTTCTTCATTTCCTGAAGTTTGGTGATGAATAAGGTTTGGTGATGAATTATAATCTTCATAGTATGAATTCATAGTATGAATTTCTTTGGGTTTATTCTGTTTGGTGATGACTTTTTAAATCTTTAGGTTTATGTCTTTTGCAAGAGTTGGAGAGTTTCAGCCTTTATTTCTTTGACTGCTTTTTGACCATGCCCTTTTCTTCTTCTTCTAGGGCTCTGATAACATGAATGTTCGATCCTTTGCTATCACCCCACATCTCCATTTATTCAGGCTCCATTAATTTTTTTTTTCAGTCTATTTTCAGTCCATTGTTCAGACTGGATAATTTCTGTAGCTCTGTCTTCAAGTTTACTGAGTGTTTACTGTCCCCTACATTTTGTAGTTGAGCCCATTTATTGTATTTTTAATTTTGGTTATTGTATTTTTCAGCCCTAAAGTTCTCATTTGGTATCCCTCTTTATATCCGCTGTTTCTGTACTGAGACTATTTTTTCATTTGTTTCAGTGTGCTTGTAGTTGTTCATTGAAGCATCTTTGTCATATAACTCTAACATTGCTGTGATCCTGGTGTTGGCATCTATTGATTTTATTTTTTCATTCAGTTTGAGACCTTCTTGGTCCTGGGTATAATGAGTGATATTTTTTGTCGAAGCCTAGAAATCTGGGGAATTCAGTTTTGAAACTCAGAAGGTATTGAAATCTTCTATTTTAGCTAGCTTTCTCTGACAGCAGCCTAGCAGGGAAAAGGGGGACTCTGCCTCGTTACTGTCAGGTGAAGGTAGACATCCAGGTTTTCCACTCAACTTCTGTTAGCATTTGAGGTGGCAATCTCCTCATTACTTTTTGGTGGGAGTGGGAGTGGGAGTTCCACCTCCCCATTAGGCCTCTACGGATACCTTCTTGGTTGGGAGGGGTGGGAATGCTTTCTTACTTTTCCCCATATGGCTTCCAATGGTATCACAGTGTATGGGGGTGCAAGAAGAATGACTTCAATATTGCTGGGTGGTGGTGAAAGTCCTGACTCCCCACTCGGCTACCTCAGACATTGGGGGTGCCTGATTCTTGCAGGGTTGGGATGGAAGTATAGGCTCCCTTCCTGGTGGGAATGAAAGCCTGAGCTCTACTTGGCCTTTTCTCTGATACCACCTGGGTGCATGGCTGGGTGCCTTGTTACAGCCTCATGAGGATGGAAAGAAATCCAGGCTCCCTACACAGCCTTTGCCGGCATGGGTGGAGGTGGAGCCACAATTACCCTATGGGATTTGGTAGGAGTAGAGCAGTTACTGTGTAAGATTTTCTATCGAGGCTACTGTTTTTCTGGTATTTTAGAAAGAGAGAGCAGCCTTTTTTTTCTGGGGATTTTTCTGCCTGTATATCTTCAGATTCCTGGCTTCTTCAGTTCCAATTTGGGTATGTATGAGAAAAAAATACAATATAGGGAATCCACCACCATGTATTTCCAAGGTTTCTGGTTGATATGTCTTCTTCTGTCCACCTTTTAAAGCTTTCTTATGTTTATTTTCTCTATATCGTTCAGGGTTCTTAGTGGTAGTTGATGAAAAAAATTGAGAAAATGACATCTATTTCATCTTCCTGGGAGCAGAAGTCACATCTCTTACATTCTAATTTGCCATTATACATCCTCAAATGTGGAACTTTCTGGAAGATTAATAAAACTACTTAAATGTAGATTCAGGCCTGGGATACTCACCTGGCTGAAGCCTGGCGTCTGAAATCTATTAGTCCAGAGTGAGCAATGTACAGAGCTCCAAAGGATAGGTCAGGTCTACCTCCATGCTAGGAAGTCCGGGTAGGTGGGTGGATCATGGCAGAAAGAGCTGCTTAACAAACAGCAGAGTCCTAGTTACAGTTAATCTGCCCTCTCAGAGCTGGGTCCCAGCAAGGGCCTGGGAGCATTCAACCAGGTTCTATGAAATAACATACAACCTTTGGAGAAGGGCCTAGAAGGACTTGGCTGGGATTCATAATGGGTCCCAACTCAGAAGAGAACTGAGATGCTGTTTAGGAAACTGAAGGAGAACACTGGCCAACAGACAAGGCTAATCAGGGTGATCAAAACCAAACCAAAACAAAGCAGTGCTTTACATGATACGACATGATGAACCTTGAAAACATGATGTTAAGTGAAAGGATGCCAGACCCAAAAGGACACATATGGTATGATTTCATCTGTATGAAATACCCTGAATAGGCAAATCCATAGTGATAGGAAACTACTGGTGGTTGCCAGAGGCTGAGGGGAGGGGAAAATGGGAAGTGACTGCTTAATAGGTACAGGAGTTCCATTTGGGGTGATCAAAAACTTCTGGAACTTGATAGTGGTGATGGTTGCACAACATCGTTAATGTACGTAATGCCCCTGAATTGTACACTTTGAAATGATAAATTTAAGGTGTATTTTACTACAATTAAAAAAAAAACAAACCCTGTGATAAATGAAAACAAAGCAAACAAAAGAAACCACAACAATGCTCCTAATCCCTGTGCCCAGCAGACATTACTAGTTGATTATAGCTCGTTTCCCACTAAACCCCTGATCCTCCCAACATAATGTTCTGTGTAAGCATTTGCAATTGATAGAAGACATATATGAAGGATCTGTTTTCCATCTCAGGCAAGGAACTCCTTCTGGGCACACTGACATCCAGTCTAGAGTGGGGCAGTGGATCCCAGTTCTTACCAGGAGCCGGCTTGGGACTGCTCATTTTTTGCCTCCCTTAATCAGAACAGGCCCAGGGGCTGGGTGCAGCTGAGCCTGCCCTGGGTTACAGCAGCTGAGATTAGTGGAGGGCCAAGTGGCAGAGAAAAAAAAAAACACCTTGCTTTTCATGTTAAGATCCAAGACATAGCAGGCAGCTCTATAGTGTTAATTCTTGAAGCTCTCAAGGCAGCCTGCTTGCAAGTTGAATTTCAGGGGAGAGATGGGAGTGATTTATGGTGACATCTATTAAGCTTTTATAGAACATAATACATGTGTTCTTGCTCCTACCGTAAAATTAATTGTTGCTAATTAGTTAGGGCTGCCAGCTCACTGGTGTACGAGTCTGTCACACTCCCTGGTCCTGGCCCTGTTAATTAGCCTCCCGGAGTCTCATCCTATCCCAGTGTCCTGTAGCTCTCCCTGCTCTGTACATTTCTCATTTACACAATCAAGCCTACTTGTTGGTTTTGGTTGGTCTTGAATAGAAGTTTAATTTGGGGGACATAGAAGTCCTTGTGGGTCATCTAATGATGTCAGGTGAGACAAGTCATTTCTTTAAATACATATACAGTGAGGCCTTGACTTACGAGTGTCCCTACTAACGAGTTTTTCGAGATACTAGCCATCTCGACCGATTTTTTGCTTTGAGTTGCCAGCTAAAATTTGGGTTACGAGCCAGCTTCCGATACCCCACCGCTAGTTGGCGCAGCGAACGTCACAGTGAATGCCACAACATCAGCCCAGCATCACGTGTCTTACTCGTTCACTTTATGATTTGACATACGAGTAATTTGAGTTACGAGCTCCGTCAGGGAACGAATTAAACTCCTAAGTCAAGGCCCCACTGTAATTGATTTTAGAGAGAAAGGGAGAGGTAGAGAGAGATAGAAATATCAATAATGAGAATCATTGACTGGCTGCCTCCTGCACGCCCCCTACTGGGGATCAAGCCCACAACCCAGGCATGTGCCCTTGACCCGAATCGAACCCAGGATCCTTCAGTCCACAGGCGGATGCTCTATCCCCTGAGCCAAACTGGCTAGGGCCAAATCATTTCTTGCATACTATCAGATGTCATGTAAGCACATATGACCCAAAATAACTACATGTCTTTCAATAATTCTTTTCATGGAGTACAAAGTCCCCATGAAAAAATACAATGAAGATCTCAGGGACTTGGTTTTAGTTATTAATTTCTGGGTTGCCAGGGCCTGAGATGAAGGTCATCCTGCTGGAATGATAGCCCACAAACATGTATGCTGCGGTAGGAGCGACTGGGCTGGGCAGCTCCTACCGTAGCAGCTGCTTGGCCTGGGGCATTGTAAGTATCAGCTCTAAGGAGATGCTATGAGGTGCTGAAGATACCCTGACAGTGATTGAGCCGTCCGCAGCTCCCAGCCCTCAGAGGGGCTTTGGGAGATTTGCCTGGGGAATGTATAATGCTGTTGACATTTCCATGGGAAAAGGAAGTCAATTCTGTTAGATTTTCTGAGAACTGGGAGCTTGCTTTGTCCATTCAGGGTGAATCTCAAGGGAACAGTCTTATGAAGTTGTCATCACATGTAATGACAACAAAAAGGCAGGGTTTTTCTAAATACAGTTATGTACCCAGTGAAGCTTGTTCACTCCTCTGCTTAATAAGCCAACAAAACAGCCAGGCGCAGGAGAGAGAAAATTCCCGTTTACATTGATTGCATCGTGCATGCCTCTGCCCACCTCCTGTGAGGCGGCTGATTTCACACATCCCCATGACAGAGTAATGTGACTTCATTGACTGGCAAGCAGCTGTCAATGCAACGTGTGAGGTGCCTGTGTGTGTGTGTGTGTGTGTGTGTGTGTGTGTGTGTGTAATGCCCACACACTGCAATGAAGAGGGAATGGAAAGCACAACAGAGCTACTGAAATTTAAAGAGGAAGTGCGTCTTTATTACAATTCACTTATGAAAAGGAAGGCTGTAGTTATGTTCAAATCTGACCATGTCTAGGAACCCACCTGGCAAACAAAGAAAAAGGACCAATTTCAACCCTCACTGTGTATTGCATTGGGGTAAGTCTTCAGATAATAGGTCTGGGAAGGTAGGATTAAGCACCAAGACTCCAGCTGGCCCAAGCAATCAAGGTATTAGGACCCAGGTTATCCACGTTCCAGTGCCATGCTTGTCCTTGTCCTCCTGCCCCCTGTTGTCCTCCTTCTCTGCTCAACACCCGGGGCTTTAGTGCATCTGCTTCTGCTCCCCATCTCCCCCTGCATCTCCTTGGAGCAGATGTGGGTCCAATGGTCCATGTGACATCTTCTGAGAAGTCTTCTTGAATAGAAGACTAAGGGATGAAATACGGAACCTTTTTGACAAATGCATGTGATTTTTTCATGAACACTCTCTTAGGCAACTGAACCACTTCATTTGGCTGCACAGTTAAGGGGACACTTGGTTGAGAAAGCTGTTCATGTTTCTGAGAGTCATGTGGAGTATGGTAGCTGAGTGAATAATGCTTTTGTTCCAAATATTAAATAACTTAGCTATTAGCATCTATAGCTTTCCTTTTACTTTCACTGCCACCACTCTAAACCAGGACTTTGTGACTATGCTTTTATTAAAGCAACAATCTCCTAGCTACTGTCTTTGACTCAGTTCATACGTAATACACCATGCATATCCCTACCAGACAATATGCTAATTACATAATGCTCCACCCTCATTCAGGAACCTACAATAGCTCTCTTCTGCTTATAGGACCAAATCTAGACCCCTCATCTATCCCTCATGCTCTCTGTGACTTGGTCCTATTGAGCCCATTGAAACTTCCTATTGTGATTTCCAAACTACCATTTCTCATCATACCCCTTGATTGAACATGGCAGTCCTGTCGCCCCTACCCTGCCTTTGCTGCTCCTTCTTACTTAAGAGAGCCCACCTTTACCTCCAATTATTCAAATGAATCTATTTTTCACATTTCCACCCAGACCTTTTTTAATCTGTGAAGCCTTTCCTATAATTACCATCCACATTACTAGTAACTTCTCCTTTCTTGAGGTCATATCCCTCTAGCAGCCAATGCTTGGTGCTGTTTCCACACTAGCATCTTGCATGGATCGTAGTCTCTATCTACAAGGTTTGCCTTCAGATTGAATTTTTAACTTTCTTGATTTAGTCTCCAGAATGCCTTCCACGCCACACTGGTGTAAAGGACATTGAACTTGGAATAAAAAAGCAAAGCATGAGGTCTGGCTTTACAACTGACCAACTGTGCAACCTTGATGACCCCCTTGAACTCTTTGAACCTCTGCTTCCTCAGCTGTGGCATGGAACTCCGAAAGGTTTAGCAGCCTGTCTCACATTGTTTTAATGCTCAGATAAAATAACACGTGTGAGGGCTTTATGAGCCTTAAAGTGCCCTGGGACCAGAAGGCCCATTATTATTGTAGTTGTCGGTAATATTTAACATGAAATTGAACCAATAAAAGTGTATCTGTAAGACACTGTGTACTCGTGAGTGCCAAATCACTAAATAGCAGGGGTCACGCCATATGCCATTTTTAATGCATTTTATTTGTCAGCATGCTTCTTATTTAGAATACCATTTTGTTCTTGCAGGGGGGCGGGGGGGGGGCAGGTACTTTCATTCCCATTTTAGAGCTAGAGGAAAGAAATCAAAGTTGGGCAGATACATTTAGAGAATTGCTTCAAGTTGTGTAGTTAGTTATTAACAATGATAGGGCTGAGGCTTCCCTTTCTGCCTCTTAATCCCTGCAAATTATAGTCACTTCACTCATTGCTCCCCCATCACCACCCTAGACCCTGTCCATGGGACACTTCCCTCTTTCTTTTTCATTTGCCTTCCTCAATGGGCCTTTTTTTTCTTGGCCATCATTGGATCTTGTATAGCTAGGTGTCTTCATTTGAGCTTGTAAAGATCTCATTCCTGTTCATCTATAAAAATAAAAGCATAATATGCTAATTAGACTGGACAGCCGAACGACCTTCCGGTCATCCTTCTGGACGACCTTCTGGATGAAGCTGCAGTGACGGGGGCTGAGGCAAAGGTGGTTAGGGGCGATCAGGCAAGCAGAGTGGTTAGGGGCGATCAGGCAGGCAGGCTGAGTTGTTAGGGGCAATCAGGCAGACAGGCAAGTGGTTAGGGGTCATCAGGCAGGCAGGCAGGTGAGCAGTTAGGAGCCAGCAGTCCCAGATTGCAAGAGGGATGTCCAACTGCCAGTTTAGGCCTGATCCTGCAGGGATTCCTGTGGGATTGGGCCTAAACCAGCAGTCCTGGGTTGCGAGACGGTGCAGCCTGGGGTGAGGAACCCTTTCCCCCCCTCCCATGCAGGAATTTCATGCACTGGGCCACTAGTTTCCTTATAATCATGTGCACATTTATAGATGGAAGGGCAAAGTAGAAGAATTTTTAGTGTTCCTTACAAATACTGTGATTCACTCAATTATTTTTAGGTGGAGGAGCCAGGATCAAAAATGTGACCTGAGTCCAATGTTGGCTCTTCACTCTCAGTTCTGTCCTCCTGAAGACTGTAGGTCCCTGAGAAATCAGGTTCTTCTTTAGGGGCTTGTCCACCAGGACCACAAGGCAAGGCTAGACATTTTTTATCCATACTCACAGGGACACTGTTACCACTGAGTATTCCTCAGCTTAAGCATACTGTATACTTTAACTTTGACTTGTTCTTGAATGAATTTGCTTAACATCACCTTCTCTGAACATGTGATGGCATTTTAATACTTTAGAAAATGCCAATCCCAGATGTAAATGGTTCATATTAACATATGAGAAGAGTTTTTAATCACCCACCATAAGTTCCCTTTGTCTTAGTAACATTGAAACTCTCTCTGGAGAAGGCACTTTTTATAAGGGACTTCATTATAAAACCCAGGGAATCATACTAGAAGCCTGATTTGTGTGACCCTCTACATAATCCCCAACAGGACTCCAGAGCCCAGGGGATGGGAAGACTCCTCTCCTTTCTAAAGCAGCCCGATTAGGTCAATGTGACTTAATTATGTATTTTTTAGAACTGTTCTCCAAAAGTGGAGCTTGTAAGATTGATGCAAAATTTGGAAGTGCTCCAGCTAACAGAACCACCCACAAGTTCTTATCAAAAGACAGAGAGGAAAGGAACCCAAACACCGTGACTCTCACACTATAAATCCATTCCCAGCTCATAAACTGCCTTCAACACTGTGCTTCTTGGCATGCGTTCACACCCAAGGTTTTGCAGCTCATCAGAGATGGAGAGTGTATATAGACAGAGAATGAAAGGGATAAGTCTGGTAGCTACAGAGAATAGGTGATTTGACTTCTGGGGAAAGGATATAGCAATATTCTATGGACTTCATCCAGCTTTAACCTCCCTGACTTCCCCTGTTCTTACATTTTTGAGTGATACATTGCATTTGGTTGATACATGTCTGTAATGAGAAGGAATAGGGTATTAATGAACATGGCACTGGATTTGACATTAGACACATGGAGAAGAAAATGTAGTCCTGGTGCCCACTTAGCCTTGCAGGATACAGTATTAAGCTGCTCCTGTTAACACAAATTCTGTTCATTGCTTTCCAATTTTTAGAAGGAAAGGACACTTAATTGTATCATATTGTGAACTGAATGTACACAGCAGCCATTTTGGCACAGTTGCAGTAAAGGTCAAGCTCACAGGATATAGGAAATAATTGGGGCAGAAGAAGCTAGGGGTGTAATAAGCTCAACATATACAGAAGAGTATTAGGATACCTGAAATAGAGATGCAGTGTGATAGGTAATCAATAGAAGAACTGAAAATATTACAGCTCCAAATTATTGGGAGGAGGTGAGAGGGAGTGTGAGCAAAATCCTCCTCCTATGTAACAGAAAGTCATTAAGTGTCTTAAATTAGGAAAACAGGAGTAGGAGGTACAACATTAATTAGAGTTATGGAGATGATGCCTAGAAAACAAGAAAGTCAAATTACACTGAATTAAGACGAGTAGGACTGAGGGCAGGAAGGAGTGTGGAAAAGTACAGTTTCTTTTCATCTTTAGCTCTTTAGTACTACTTATTTGTTACCATTTGCACGTATACCTTTTCATAATTTTTTTTTTGTAAATTAAAAGAAAAAATGCAGGTTCTTTTCTAACATTCCGAAGTTCTGTTTGCAAAGGTAAAACTTAGCAATACATTAGGTTGAACCATATGAAATAGCTGTTTGTCCCATTTGGGCCTGTGCAAATAGAAATTTCATTTGGTTCAACCTAAATAGTTTTCAGAGTTTGTACTTTAATGCAGACACATTTTAACGTGAAGGTCCAGTTTCACGCTAGTATTTTGGAAATGGTATAATTCATTATGTCCAACAAGCCCCTTCTTTCCAACCAACATTTCCAGCCCTGCTCAACTTATAAGGGAAAATTAAAATGGCATGTCCTCCTACCTCAAACCCTATACTCAAATGATTTGCTTTTGCTTTTTTTTTTCATTCTAAACACCCCTCACCCTTTATTTTTTACATCGATCATAGCAGGCTTTATGTTCCACCTTTAACAACTGTTATTGTGTATTTGTCTCATCTCCCTAGTAGACTGACCATCATTTGGGGAAAGATTTGTGTTCTATTGGGAGAGACTGCATGGGTTTTGAAGCCAATCCTAGCTTGTCTTGCCCACTTTCCAGCTGTGTGGCTTTGGGCAAATTACTTAATATCTCCAAGACTCAGCTATGACATTCCTGAAATGGAGACAATGATGTCTCTCCATCAGTCCATCAGGATGTCTGAATAAAGACTCTATGTACAATGCTTAACACAATGCCAAGCACACAGAAGATGTGCACTTAGTGACTGTTGATCTTCTCTTCCCCTGCTCATCCTTGAATCTCCCACAGCACCAAACATAGTTCTTTTCACATAGATGCGTAACTGCTGAAATGGTGGTGGTGGTGGTGGAGGGGCGTGGGGTAATGTTGATTGAAAGATGCTGTAAGTATTGTGAAACCCTTTGAAGAAAATAAACTTTAGCATTACCTTTTGAAATATGAGTCCTCAAATAAGCATGTTAAAAAAATTTCATAGAATTCTGTTTTGCATATTAACTGGGCAGAAAGCCATGGAAACATTTGGGATGGACTCCAAAATCTTGTCTGTGGCCCTCATTCTTACAGACTTTGGCCACATGTCATTGGTTATGAGCTCTACCGAGCATCTGCCTTTCTAAGGAGTTTGGGCAGAGTCTATAGCTGAGGAAAGCCTGGGAAACTGGCATGGAATTCTGGACCTCATAAATGCCCATTGACTTTTCATTGCCTATAGACTAAGTGCTTGCCCTTGTGTTCAAAGCTTTCCTCATAAGGACTCTAACGTGCTTCTCTCAATGACTCCATGGAGCTTCTTCCAAGTTGCCCATTCACGTAATGCTTGGCTTGCTCCTCTCATCATCATTTATCACATTCTGATAGAATTATTGCTATTTCTCTTACCAATTCCTGCTCCCTTACTAGAATATATGTACAGAAATTGTGTTATATGTATATAACATGTATATGTCACATACATACTTCTGTTAGGATAAACTCTTCAAAATGATGACACTGGTGTGGTTTGGGAATTATCCCCCAAAACAAGATATCTTTTGCAATGGGAGGATTTATGTAGGGGTATGTTGATAAAGGCCAACTAACCTGCAGAAGTCACTTAGGAGAATGTAGCAGCTACTAGAAGAAAAGTATTCATGAGGAGGGCACAGGAGTGGAAGACCCCAAATGATAGAACAGATACCAACATAGAACCCTCAAATTGAGGTTCGTGCATACAGCTTGGGAAGAGAGTGCTAAAGGAATGTTTTTCATCCTCGGGAGCAAGAAGAACTTTCAGGCTCAGGGACACAGGGTCGAAGGGGTAGGCAGATAAGACTGTCTGGCCCACCTGCCAGGATTTTGTACAATCACTCTGCATAATTATTCTTGAAAATACAAACATTGCTGGGGCTGACTGACAAGTATTGTTCCAGCAGGGAGGGCTGTCAGGGTAAATCAATCCAATTCTACCACATGCCAGTGTGTAGAACAGATATAATTTTGGCTGTTAGGGGCTGTCAAAGCGAGGGATGTGCCGTATGTGTATTTTGAAGTGTGGTGTTCCCGTCAGTCTAACAGCTTGAAAGATTTCTGGGGCTTTCCCCCTCCTTGGCTGTTTTCTACAAGAAGTTTGGGTAATTTAATTTCAAATAACTCGATTGCATTTATCTACTGTAATGATTGGGTTAAATTAAGCATTGCTCCTGCATGCCCTACAGCTGTTCTCTGGTTTAGCATGGGGGCATCAAATATGTTTTAGAAGGAAGGGGCCATTTGCTGCCATTGGATGTTGTATGGGGCATCCAGGTTGGTATCTGGTACCCTCCCAGGAGTGCTGAGTCACCCTGCAAGAGTCTATCTTGTCTATCACCAGACCCATTTCAAAGCTTAGCCCGAAGGCACACCATGGGGCCCTTGGGGATCCCTTGAAGTCCACTTCCTCCTTCAGTGACCCAATGCTGTGATGAGCATCAAAGATTAAGCCTTCAAAAGTGGCTCACTCAAAATCTTTGCTCTCTGTTTTAGACTTTTTCTACATCCTCCACCGCACTATACTCCCAGGGTCTTCTCCAAGAATCGGTCTTGCCAATTTTCCTCTCACCCTCCTTCTTTCCCTCCCTGCCTTTCTTTTTATGCCTGTTTAATTTCTTACTTCCTATTATTCTTCCTAACATATACACACACTCTCAAATTTCTCCCTCCTCAACCCCATCACCAACTCCATTCTCTATGTTCACTTGTCTGCATGACCTCCCACATGTGTAGGCTCCACTTACCACTTCCAGGTCTTCACTTACACTCACCCTTTGCCCCTGGCAGTCTGACTTTTGCTCTGCTCAGCCTCCTTCATGGTTCATTCTCCTGCCTCTCTGATTCCTCCAGTTTGGTTTTGTTCTATGGCTCATTGTTCTTTGTCTTTCCCTGAAAACACAGAGGATTAGTACCTGGCAAAGTCCTCTGTTGTATTTGGGGGCAAGGACTTGATCTCAGCTTCCCTAGGGGCAGTCACACTGAGCTGTGTGCATTTCAAGGATAAGGGGTTAGCTAGAGAATGAAAATAAATTATAACTGGATGGAGCTCACTTTCAGTCAGCAGAGGCCTCTGTGCAAACTAGCTATAGCTACACCCTAACTGACTTCTCTGGCTCCAGTTTGCCCGGCCAGCATAACCTAATGATTTGTACTCATCACTTTTCTCCCAGGCTCAAAAGTCTGTCATAGCTCTAGATAGGGCTCATATACAGAATAAAGTTGTGGAATGTGTGTGTGCTGGAGCTGACCTGTTGCCATTTAGCTCAAAAGTATTCATTTAAAGATGAGGAAATGAAGGCAAAGGGCATTGACATCATTGTTCAAGAGTCCAGACTTATTAGTTCCCAAACTTACTACCTAGTGAGGTAGTCAAAGCCCTCTGTCATTTAGGCTCGTCCTACTCTTAGAGAATATCATCTACACTCTCTTCAGGAATAAACCAAGATAAATCACTATTTCGCACATATACTCTGAACTTCTCCCTCTACCTTAAATACCCTCTTTCCCACCATCCTTATCTCTTGTTCAATCACATCTATTTTTAAATTTTCATGTTATTATTTATTCATACTTTGGATTGCTTAATAAGTCTAGACCCAGCAGTGGGTATGGGGAAATTATACCTATTCTTCATCTACATCCCCAAAGCAATCTTGAGTATGCCCACAGACATTGATTTTTATGTCATGATGATAAGAGTCGTGGACTCCCTGTGTAGTGCTTTGACTGGGGGTGGCTTTTGTGTCATATGTTTATCTCTTACTGAGTTATGCTTTAAGAAATAGTCTTTGGAAAATCACTATTTACTCTAGGGCCTTTGTGAGGACATCGATCCCCTGTGTAAAATTTATTCAAAATATTCCTTGGAAAATGAGATGCTATGAAGAATCTTACCACAAGGAATGTCTGTACTTTTACTTTGAGTAGTAAACATTTTGTGAATTATTACGTTTTCCTTTTGGCTTCTGATGCCGGGAAGTTCGGGGTCAAATTATAACTTAATATTAATAACCCTGTGATACCCTAGAATTTGCATGTTTGCATTTCTACTGAATACCTTGCCTTCATCTTCCATGCCACTTTCCCTGATGATTCTTATTTAAATTTTGTTTTTCCTTGCAAGGTTACATAAAGTACCTAAAATCTTTTATGAAGGAAGTGAAGGTGTAAGGTGTTATAGATATACATATTTTTTCCTGCCCTGTTAGGTTGTGAGTTTCTTGATTTTTTTTGAAGAATTTCAATAAATTAGGGTCTATTTTACTCATCCTTTTATCTAGGCCCTAGAAAAATGCCCAGGCCAAAATAGGTGCTTAATAAAGTTTTGCTTAACTAAATTGCTAAAAGTAGACTCACAATTCCCTAGGTGGGCAAAGTTGAGCTCATACACTTTCACTTTGTCCTTTTATAAGAAGGCCAAGGAAAGGTAGAGTGTTGCAGTGAAAAGAACTCAAACTCTGCCTGTTACCAATGGTACAAACTTGAATGAGTTAGGTAGCTCAGCTGATCCTCTTCTTTTTACTTTAATCAAAAAATGGAGATAGGGATACCTTACTAGATTGCTATGAAGATTGATAACCCCTGTAAATCTCTCAACACATTTTCTGGCTCATAATAGCAATCAGCACGTGTTAGGCCCCCACTTCTCTCCCTCTCATTTCATTAGAAATAACACTTGGAAAAGGATAAGTGGATGACTCTATGACCACAAGTAAGTCAATTAATAGTGGTGTCATCTGTAAAATAAATGTGACTATTGACCTCATTCAGAAGGATATGAAAATTAATTGATGGTAATGCACATTGGGAATTTTTGCTGAAAAGTGCGTAAGAATGGCTCAGTATTATTACATTTTATTTCATCATTAATATTATTTATGAATATTTGGCCGTGTCTTGTCCTGGTGCATTTTATGTCTGTGGTCTTAATTGCATTTATTTCATTTTAATACCAACTTGTATCTTAATAAAAATGTAGATGAAGTTCAAAAACATAGTTTCCATCTTTTACGCAAATCTATTTTTACAAGGTAGATGGTTTTACCTGTTTCAATATGCTACCCAGGAAACAGACATCAAGATAGATAGAAATAATTTTTATTAATTTTATTCAGATCAAGCTTAAGCACTTTCTAAGGTATTTAACTTTTATATCCTGCTTTTCTCACTCATATTTTATGTTTATTTGCTGTTTTTTAATGAAATTCTTCGTTATGAGATGTTTGGCCCATTTCAGACGATAAACGTGAATGTTTGAAACATTTCTACTGGAAAAGATAATTAACTAAATGAAACACCTGTTACTATTTTAATCTCAGGAAACGCTCACTGCCTTCAGTCTCAAATGGGCCTGTGTTACAGAGTCCAAGGGTGGCTCTTCTAAAGGTCAGGACACCTGAGTCCTAGTTGGGCCACCTCCTAGCTGTATGGCCCTGAGGAAGTCACTGTCCTGCCCCAAGCCTCACCGGTCAGCTGTTAAACAGGAGGGAGTCAGCCTCACAGATCTTTAAATTCTCTTCCCATCATAGCACCCAGCCCTCTGAGAGAGAACCACGTAGGCAACTGCTGGGGTCCAACCCCAGCAGGTCCAGGGGTCCCCAAAGGTGTGGACGGAGTCAGCGAAGAAGGAATGACACAGAGGCAGTGTTCAGTTCATCAGCAGCCTAGCCAGGATCTCCAGCCAAGTTCTGTTCAGGATCTCCAGCGAAGTTCTGGTTAGGATCTCCAGCCAGGTTCTGTGGCCATGTTCCCTCGCTAGGTTCTCCAGCCAGGTTCTGTCCAGGTTCTCCAGCCAGGTTCAGTCACCAGGTTCTAGTCAGGTTCTCTTGCCAATTTCTGTAGTCAGGTTCAGTCCAGGATCTTTTGCCATGTTCTCTCCAGCGAAGTTGTTCTGTCTCTAGGTTCTGTGTAGGTTCTGTCTTCTAAGTTCTGTCTTGTTACATCTGTATTTATACCAGTTGATTCCAATCCTATCAATCTCTATTACAAAGGTTAGGGCGTTTCTTATCTCCATTCCAGGGAGTAAAGATTATGTAGCTTAAGCATGATTGTTCGTAGTTAAAGTGATTAATTACCCACCTGGCACTTAGTTAAGAGGTTTTATTCCCTCCCTAACTTCAGGGGAAAATCCCTACCTGGGGAAACAACCTTTCTCAGAGACCTTGGTTAAAACACATAGTGCCAAGAAGGTGAGCAAACATATTAAGAACAGTATGCCATATATGCCAGGTCCCTTGAAACAGCAAGCATGGACCGGCTCCCGGCAGGCAACTGGCCCTACATTTAGGTCTGTAGAGAAGTAGAGAGATTGCTCCTAATACAGAATATTATCTTCTGAATCCATATTACTTTTTACCTTTCTGTTCAAAAATTTAAAATATCTTTCTTTTGAGAGGCAGATCACTTATTAGCTGGCATATATGAGAAACTCAAGAAGTGTCTCAATTCAAGGTCCATGTGCTGAGCAGGACATGTCAACTGGGTCAAGGTTTTCTATGAAACCTCATTTCTGGGGAAACGGGAAGGATACATTTCTTACTTCAACTCTGAGTAGACAGGGATTTAATTATTTATTTATTATTTATTTTTAGGTTCAGTGGTAATGGTTATAGATAGACACAGATTAATACTTTATCTATAGCCTGTGTGTGTGTGTGTGTGTGTGTGTGTATAAAATTTACTTCTGGGTGATATCAATACCAGGAATTCAATTTCGACCATCTGAAACTGTCGGTATCTCTGTAAACTACAGAAGCTACTTAATGACAAAATGCGTTTTTCAGCGGCTGTAATGTAATGCTAATACAGAACCAGAAATTTACTCAGCTCTGGTCCACATGAAGCAAAAGACAAAGGGCACCAAATTTCCGCTTTGGAAAATTTCATTAATGACAAAGATGGCTAGACAGTTCACAGCCGCTCATCTTGATTGTTATTGCTCGTTATCAGTTTCTCCCTGATTTTACAAAATAAATTTATTTGCACAATAATCTAATCACACACTTTATTTTGAATATATAGATGTACATAGATCACCCTGCAGACCACATGTGTTTGGCGGTATATTTCCTACACCACGTATACCTCTTATTGATGCCCCCTTTTCTTTTGGGAAGGTGAAAAAGGAAACTTTATCGATAAAGCTTTTTTTAAATCAATTTTTCCCTTCAAATCTAGGAACCCATTTATGCTGGAGTTTGGGCATTTATTTATTTTTTATTAGTTATTCGTGTTGGGTTTGATGTGATTTTAATCAGGTCTCTAAGATTCAGAAGAGAATTGACTGACCTCAGGGAAAGAAGTGTGTAAAGAATCGACATGCTTACCTGGTGGTTTATTTGTTATAGAGTCCTTAGATTCACTTCACTCAGGATATTTTGTATAAATGAATCCAAATACATAGGGCTCTTTAAGGCAGTGATATTCAAAATGCTAGTCAACAATGAGATAAGGAGCTTGTCCAGAATCAGAGCATTGCTTCCTGTATTAAGAAAGTCTTGGCCCTAGAAAAAGTCACCTTAATGCCATGCACTCAGCCAAAAACTCCCACAGAGCCTCACCTCTGATCTGCAGAAGAAATGGCGGCCCAGTGTTTCTACAGATTAGGCAAGTGACTGAACCATTCTCTGTGCCCTGCACCCTGAGAATGATGACACTGGTGGGGTGGAGAAGGAATGTGTCAGCCAGGAGCTCAGTGTGAGAGAGGAGGAACCAAGATGTCAGCAGTGAGGGGCAGAGGTGGTATAGGCTGCTGGCTCCCTAAGATAGATGCTTTAGGATAGCTAGATGCTTTAGAAAATTTTGTCTTTAGCCATAGCTCTATAAACTTCTTTCCAGCAGGAGAGAGAGAGAGAGAAAGAGAGAGAGAGAGAGAGAGAGAGAGAGAGAGAGAGAGAGAGAGAGAGAGAGTAATGGCCAGAAATCACACACAAGGGCCTGAAGTACCTGCAGGTAAGGGGTGGGGATGGCTTGCATTTGAGAAAGCTGTAGGGGAAAGGCATGGATGTCCTCAGGGCATGGCCAAAGTTTCAGTTGAATGAAGGAGGTAGAGGAAAATTTAAGAAGAGCTCATGGATGATAGCTAGCAATCCCAGAAGGCTCCAAGAAAGGTCTGTGAGGGAGGTGAAGGGGTGAGCATTGACTCAGCCTGGGACATTTATGAGCAAAGCTGGGATGAGAGGTTGATTAAGAAGTGATCCCCTGAGAGGGTACCAAGGACTTCCATGCTTATTTCAGGAAACAGGAAGGAGGCAGGTGGGGCTAAGTACTGATGCTCTTCGGAGGAGAATGGGACGAAATACTTAGCTCGGTTAGTTGTTCTCCGTGCTGCTGACATCTCAGAGAATTCTTTATTGCTTTCGTACTCAATAGGATTGTCAATTGACTGAGATAATATGATTATGCAGTGTTTGCCTGCTGTTTATTATGATTCAGCACATTTTTCAACAAATATTTTACAGCACCAACCGTATGCAAAGCACTGTGACACACTGTCAGGAATGCAGATACAAACACAAATGGTTACCTGTGCCCCTGGGCTACAGATTTTACAAAAGAGATTAACTCTGCTTCAGGAGAATACATTGGCAAAAGGCCACCATCCATGTAATCTATTATTTTCCAAGACAACGAAGGAAATTAATACAAACTAGCCATTTCTTAAAGAAAAGAGGCATTTACTGCTTTCAAGGTCAACATGGGAAAACTGGTTTCATCAATTTTAGTTTTGGAGATGATGAAATTTGGTCTTTTGACATAGCTCTATAAACTTATTTCCTACCAACTTTTTCTCCTCCTTCGAAAAGTTTTAAAAAAAGAAAATGCAAATTAAATGGGATAAAAAAGTTAAATACTTGTTTTGATCTGGTTAGAGTGTAAAGTAAATCAAGTGGCTATTTAATTCCCAGTGAACATGTGACAACCATGGAGTTAAATATTAGATTTAAATAGGGCAGCTAATTCTCTGCAAGAATTACATTTATCTCTTTATATGGGCACTCTACCTAATGAACACATTTCTCTCCTCTTCAATCCGGGAGTTGCTACCAGAGCATGAGATATTAATATACATTCCTAGACTCATTAATATTGTTGCTCATAAAAGACCTTTAGATTTTTATCACCCTGAGTTCCCAGAGGCCTGTGGAAACCATCATTGCTTCAAACCACATGAGTTACCAGGGGAAAAATCCTATTAAAGTAAAACCTTAATCACCACTTGCATTTTATATCAAGTTGTATCTAAAAAGAAACTGTATAGCATCTTCATCAGCATAGAATGGATAAACAAATGGCAGTACAGTCCTCCCACTGAGTATTATAAAGCAGTAAAAGCAATGTAATCACTACTACACACACTGTAACTCAATAAAATTTAATCTGAAAGACATTGTTGAATGAATGATGCAAGATATGGAAGAATACATATAGTATGATTCCATTTATGTAGGTTCAAAACCAGGCAAAGCCAAACAATATCTTGTTAAGGATATATCATTAGTAGCCAACCTAGGAAGGAAATGATTGACGCAAATTCCTTTCCCCACTAGACATGTGACTGACAAATAGATGCAAAGCATATCTGGCTTGTAATAAAGAGGCCTGCCGTTAAGGTGCATTTCTTTCGCATTTCTCCCCTTTCCTAGTCAGTAAACTCCATTAATGACCTTCTGCAGCCAACAGGCAAGTCCCTACTTCACTTCTATCAAGGACAATAAGTGAGCTCTGGAGAGCAAGCCAATTGTGAGGGTGGACATTGGGCTTCTCCTCTGCTTTGTTTTGTGCAGAGAAGAGCCCGGACATGAGCCCTGAGACTCCCCACCCTCTGCCTCCCCTCTGTGTGCTTTGATTCTAATTTCAGTTCTCTTTGTTTTACAGTTGTTCAGCACATCAAGCGGCATAACATTGTTCTGAAAAGGGAGCTAGGTGAAGGGGCCTTTGGAAAAGTGTTCCTAGCTGAATGCTATAACCTCTGTCCTGAGCATGACAAGATCTTGGTGGCTGTGAAGGTAAGAGAACACTCCAGAATGTCTTATTATCCACGGTCTCAGTAATGTGTTGAAAGTGTTACTTTTTTACTTTAGTGGCCAATTCAGGAGCATGTCTGTTATGAAGGATGTGTTCAAACTCTTTTAACTAAGTGGACAGTGGGAAGGATATTTGGGGCATATCCAAGTGTCCTATTCTTTCTAGGGGCACCTCAAAAGGCTCTGAGCTATTCTTTCAAGTCAATTTTAACTAAATTTCAGACAGAAACCAACCAGCTAAGGCTTGAAGACTCAGCCTGTCTCCCCTGATTGCTTGGTGCTTGTGTCCAGCTCAGCTGCACCTGTTCTCACGTTGAGGTTCCGAAAGGGAGACTATGAATTCACTCCCTCTCTCAGCCTCTGTTCCACTGACATCTTCTGTTATACCTTGTCCCTCCCAACTGTCTCCAAGGCCCCAGGATTGTATGTAGTATATGTGTGATTTTATTCTGGGGTGAGTGGCATTTCTTGTGGATTCTGCCACCATAGAAGACACAAGGTTTTACTAAAATAAAGAAGCCCTAAAGTCCTTTATCATAGCCATTTTCTCAGAAACTCAGAAAGGAGACCTGGTCTTCAATAAAATAAACATTATTGAAGGGATAAAATTTACGCTGAGCTCTCTAAAACACAAGAAGTAATAAAAATAACACAAAAGACTCTGTAAATCTTTACATATGCATTGTCAAAACAAAAAAAACAACAACACCATGGTATTGAATAACATTTGTAAAACATTTAAAAGAGGCATCTATTTATAAAATCAATTAAGTGGCAAATAAATATGGACATGGCTAATGTACTAAAATGCAATTCTTTAGCTTAATATAAGATGATTGAATTTTGGCTTTTTGTTTCTTTGCTTCTGCCAAACACAGAATATTTATACGAATAGCATTTGTTTACTAGTGAGCAGATCAATTTGATTTTTTCAAAGCAAATGTGTATTTCATTACTGTTTTACTTAGCATTAAAATAATTCAGCATATACATAATGGGTAACTGAGGAGAGAGAAAATTATTCTTGAACTTACCCATCCTGCAGACTAAACACAGTTTCTGTTAAAGTCCACTGAAATGCAAACTGTGGGTTTGCTTTTCTCACCATCAAAAGTAAGTAACCCCAGTGGCATCAGCACTCCTAGACTCTCAGGAAAGGCTCCTTACACTTGCACTTTGGGGTAAATAAAGGTCAGACCTTTCTAAGGATGGGAAATACAATAGCCATCCAGTAAACATTACCTCACTAAGAAAGGCACATGGGGTTGGTGAGACAGTAGAAAAGAGAGGGGAGGAGTGAGGAGGAGAAAGCTGAGGTCAAATGGGTCAAGGTGTAAAGTAAGAATCCTGCAGTGACTTTGGGATGTTTAATCCCTGTTGCTGCGATTGCTTCCTCTTTTCTTCCATTTACTCAAAAAGTTTGTTATTTTTTAAGCACAAATTGTTCAGAACACTTGGCAGCATTAAATCTGCAGTCTTTGCTTTCTTCTCCTGCTATCTTTTTTTTTTCCTTTGGATAAATAAGACCAAAAGGTGCCTCTATTTTTATAGATTCATACACTGATCAAATGTTAGAACTGAAAGAAGCTTAGGGAACATCTAATTCTGACCCAGCCGTGTGTTATAGACAAGGGGACTGAAGACCGTGGATTTATGTTCTGGCCCATGGTTCCCACTGTTGTTTGGGGGCCACAAGGGGACTAGGTTGGGCCTTCAGACTCTGAATTCACTTTATGGGCTCATAAGGTGAGAGGCTTTGAAGGTGAAAAAAATCCAGGAGAGATTAGGGAATCTTAGGTGACAGTGGAGGGGTAGCTGAGAGACCTCAGCTAGTATAGAGACAGATACACAAAATTCCTTAGTATAGCCTTTCATCTTCATATCATTCCTTATTGCCTCTCAGTACTTCTTGCCAAGTCCTTAAGGATGGGATATTGCATAGCTAAATCCAGGGTACCCTAAACTCATATGATGCATTTCCTGCCGGGGTTCTTGTTCCAGCACCAATAAGGGTTCAGGAAATCTGGAGAAGGCTGTGCATAGATTAAATAGGAGTCCAGAGATGAAATATAATTTTGAAAGGCATTTGGGGGTCAGAGGAGTTTAGCTTAAAAGAAACTAAGATCTAAGTCTTAAGTTCTCTGGTCTAAGGTCTAAGGTCCCCTCATCTCAGGACCCCTTGCTTTTTATTAACACAACTTGTCCTGAGGTGAGGCAGAGATATACACTTCAAAGGGTATACACAAGCATTGTCAGAATGGGGGAATTAGCCTACGGCTGTTTATGTGTTTGGCCAATAGGAGGCAATAATATGTAGATTTAGATGACCTTTAGTTGTCTGGCAGCAAACAATCCATTTAATGTATCCTATTCAGGTTTGGGGAAATGCCCTTGCCACTTCAGATGATTCAGCCTTGCTGAACATGCTGGAATTGGTTTCCGGCAATTTCCTCCCAAGCACGTGCTGAGATAGGACATCAGGGCTTGGGCTAGTAATGACGAAAGAATAGCCAGTGACAGCAGTGTAGCCAGCTGTCCTGCCCATGGCATGCTTCTACCTGGCCTATCTCCCATCACCACTGTCAGGCTTCTCTATGGTTTAAATCCCCATGATAGCCCTAATTCTACCTGTGACCCAAACCCAGAATCTATGCCTCATACACTACCTGGCTTTGCCAAATAAGTGTTTACAAATTAATGACCTATGAAGAATGTTTGCTCTTTCATCAACACTGCTAAATAAAATAAAACAAAATGGATTTGCCCCTTTATCAAATCCTGCCTTATTCTCTTTGCTAGTCTTCTTGAAATGCAAATGAAACTATTATCTCAAGTAGAGTGTACAACATGCCTACAGCTTAAACATTTATTCCAAGGTTGCACACCTAAGAAGTCTCATCTCACTGACCTTGACTGTACATATTTGTTGAAATCAGAGGCTTTGCTGGAATGACTACAGGCTTCCAAGAGGATGCTTGTTTTAACTTCTAGAATCCAGAGGCTGCAGCCATCCAAGGAACAAGTCAGATCTTCCATAGACTCTAGGATGAACTGGATCAAAACAACACACGGACCTTTCCTGGAGCTGCCTCTCGCCAGCCTGACCTGCTCATTTTTAGGGTGGTGGGCCCATTGGACACCTCAAAGACGATCTAATGAGCCATGGTTCAGTCCTGGCCAAATAAAGGGATTTTTCTAAGGAATGAAACAAATTGGTCACAGCTTCCAGAGTCTGCACAGCCTGTCACCTCTGAGGAGTGGCTGCCAGGGCTGCTCTTCCTCCATTGGAGACACTCAGGGATGTTTGAAGCCTTTCTGCCTGTTGCCTAGCAACCCCTGCAGCATTGATTATGCATGCTAAGGAATAGCAGCTATTGTCCTTTTTCCTTCTCTAGAAGGAGCTGGCTGATTTGAAATGTAAGGATTTGCATTCAGACTGACAGATGTCAGGGTCCTAGAAATTCTGGTGTCCGCTTGCTCCAAATGACTTAAGAGCTTGAGGGGTCCCAGGAACCAGTGTAAGATGAAAGGAATCCTGAGGCATATGCAGGCCACTCAAGGGCACATGGAGGCTGAGCTTGCCTCTACCATTGCTTGTTCAGATTCAACTGGATTGCCCTTTTCTTGATATTTTTGGATGACCTTTGTGGGGTTTTTTTAGTGAAATGGATTTATCAGCCATTTATCCTTTTACACTGAATTATAATTGAAGAACCCATAGAGGATAAGAAGCAGAGAAACCAGTCTATGATCAAAATGAGTTACTTTGCCTTTAAATACCTCAATTGCCAAGAAAACGCTTCACTGTAGTTTCTCTACATTGAATGCATTAACTATGTTAGCTCTATCCAACCTCCATTTCAATAGCTACAATTCCTACAATGTTTTTTATATTATGAATGCATGCTGATTTTTTGTTTTTAAAATATAGCCATAAGTGTTGATGGATTGATGGCCTCTTCTCACCCTCCCCACTAACTCAGGTGTATTTCTAGAAACATCAAATGCTTAATATGAGAGAGACCTTAGAAATCATGCATATAACCCTAGTCTCCTGTTCAATAAATGAAAAAAACAAGAACCAGGGGTGTCAAGTGACTCCCTCGAGATATAAGTTAAAGTGAAAGAGAGGTGCTACATAGGAAGACTTAACAAGATGAGAAATGGAGAAATCTAAGTTCAGCAGGCACTTTCTTTAGGATCTAAATTAGCATTTTTGCTTTTTGCGTTTCTGAATATCTTCTTGTCAATGCAGGGAATAATGATGATAATCTTCACCAAGGGTTTTGGAAGAGTTGATGGGTAAACCCTCTGGCACATTACCACAAGACAGCCACAAGTACCATCTAGCTAGCTTGTTGCTGCCGTTCTATGTCCGGAGGGTCCAAACCAGCCCCTTGGTCTACATGACTTGCACTAATCCATCAGCTCTCAGTTCAAGGTGCTGCTCTAGGGGAGACTTCCCCTTGTCTATTCCCCCATTAAGGCCATACCTCCCTATTATATGCTATTAAGGCATCTATACTTGTCCTTTATAGCATTTGTCAAAGTTATTCATTATATATGTATTCATGGGTTCATTTAATCAATGGCATGAATGTCTGTCTCTTCCACTAGAGTGGTATATTCTTGAATGTTGGAACCATGTCTTTTAGCATATGGCCTAATTTGTAGTAACATGCAGTAAATGCTTGTTAAATAAATGAAGAGATGGATGGATGGATGGATGGATGGATGGATGGATGGACTACAGAAAAAGTAAAGAGTTGGCAGTTGACATTTCTAGGTAAGGAAATGATTTGATGAGCTATTGATAGTTATGGAGATTTATAACTGGGAGGAACAGTAAAGAGAATATGTATAGAATAATGTAATCTAATTAAGAATCATTTTAGAAAACATTGAATACAGATACATAGAACTGTTATTGATATTATTTAGCTTAATTACCTAATTGTGCCAATGAGAAAACAGGAACCTAGAGAAGATAAATAACCCACCCAAAGTCACACAGCTTGGACGAGGTCATTTAATGTCAGCCCTAGGACTAAAACTCAGGCCTCACTTTAGTGTCCATTGTGCACCACACTTTTATTTATTAAATTTTACATGTGCCCTGGTAAACCAAATTGAGAAAATCCAACATAATACCACTTGTCAAGTAATATAAAGAAAGGTGTTAGTTGTGCTCATTTGCGTGTAAGAGATACTTTTTTATGTTTTCCAAGTAAAAATGTAATTCAAGGGAATAAGTTGGAATAAGAAAAACTGGATCCTGGAGTGAGGGCTTTGGCTTCAACAAAACATCATAATCAGCTTTAATAAGAAGAGCAGTATAATGCTCATAGGAAACCAACTCAAGCTGGCTAAAGCAGAAAAGGGAATTTATTTCTCATGCTTCTGAAAAACCATGTTACTGGCATCTTAGCTCCCAGCATTACAAGATCCAGGGGATCAATTATCTAGCTATCTATCTTGGCTCTACTTTCCTCTATATTGACTGCATTCTCAGGCAGGTTCTTCTGAAACCACAGTAAACACTTGGCAGTAATGTCCCTGCTTAGATCCTGCCATCCTAGCAACCCCAACGAGAACTCTTCCTTCCCAACAATTATGCAAAAGTCCACGGGCTGACTCTTACTGGCTTGCCTTGAGTTGTGTCCCCTGGCCCTATGACCAAGGCAATAGAATATTCTGATTATCCAGGCCCAATACACATGCATATTCCTGGAAATGGAAGATTGGGTCAATGCTACCCAACACACATGACTGAATGTGGGGTACTGGTTTCCAAAAAGGATATTAGACATGCTATAGCCAAAAGTAAATAGGAACTGCAGGGCAGCTAGGCCTCATTGTGACTACAATAGATGGGATCCAAAAGTTCACTCAGGATTTGAGATAGCCCCATGACTGTCTCTTCTTTACTCTCACAGTAAGAGCCACCAGGGATCGTCCTCTAGGCTTCCCTGCTAATGTAGTGCAGCTGCCCCTTGCCTCTGCTGTTCTCTAACATATGACTGCTGCCTCCATGCCAATTGTTGCTCACATGGCCTCCACTACTCACATGCAGAGTCCTCAAGAAGGAAAATACTATGTGTGCAGTTGTTCCACTTAGTCTTTATTCCAGGCCATCTACCTGTGGCCTAACCATCCAAGGTGGTCCTATGGCACAGATGAGGCCACCTAAGGGAAAGAAGTAACTAGAGCCAGTTCTCTCAGAATATGCTTATGGGCAGAATAAGGGCTTCAAAAGGAAAGCTCATTCTCTCCAATTCTGGAATAGTGAAATTATTCTTAAATGGGAAAGTTCATCAAGTGTTCATCAATTCAAGTGCTCTACCAAGGCAAGTTCATTTCTAAGACAGGTGGCTATTTTCTTTTTGTCTTCCCTTTTTTGTGTGACAGTCATCATATCCATACTCACATCCCAGTTAATGGAAAGGCCCTCACCCATTCCTCCCATTCCTGTGCTTCCTCTCAACCTGTTTACATCAGCATGTGAAATCCTTGTTCCTGCAAAATGGAAACGAATGGTAACAAGATTAGTGCATTTAAAAGAACATTTGTCAGTGCTTCCCTAAAAAAATGTTTGTATACCTTATCAGGGCATAATGTTGAAGAAAATACTATCAATTCCATCTTTACATGTCTCTAGGAACAGAAGTTATAGAACTTGGAATAGTGGTCTGTTAAAAGACTTAATCATCTTTATGGTCCAGACATTGCTTAATTGATTCCTGTTGATCTTTGGTGTAAGTGCATTCTTCCTGGTGTGTGTGTGTGCATGCACATGCCTGATCACAGATACTGTAGGGTGGAGAACAATGTTTCCTTGTAAGAATCCGTACTGCACTTGAATCAGGTAGGCTTCAGTCATTAAGTCCTAGTAAGTTCAACTTTTAACCTTTGATGGGAGATCTGTTTTTTGTCTTGTTGACCCTCTTTTCTGGCTTATCTCCAATTTATCCCCATCTTTTCATTAATGCTAAAACCAAAACAGCGCATTTTACTCTAAGGAAGACTCATCTGGCACCAAAGGTAGCTGGAGGGTTCACTTCACCCCTCTGTATCTCTGGAACATGTGAACTGTGGTAGTTGTGCTGCTTTTTAATTGACTTGAACATGATAACCTAACTTGCAATTGAGTCACAGTCTACATCTCCACCAGCTCCTGCGCAGCTGGTGAAACAGACTCAGACAAATGTATGCTGGCATATTTGAAGCCTGTAAACCTCTTGCCATTTTCTACATTGGAGGCCAACTTCCTATTCACTCTTTTGAGTCAATATTTCTCTATGAGTTATATCCATACCTTTCAAAGCATGTATAACATGCACCTTGATATAATATGCACACATAAACCATGTTATCCCCCAAATTATTGAAAAGTATTTTAAAATATGTGAATTAGAGCTTGGCTTCATGTTTCTCACTGGATGGTCAACTTCTTAGATTCTGAACCATTAGAGTCAGCATGGCTATGATAATAAATGTAGCAGCAATCAACACTGTGGCTATGAACCTTGTATTTCAGGCTGTCACTGGTACGTAATTAAAGTCCTTGCAAAGGCCAGCTATATACGATGTGCACAGAGTGTAAGTTTTTAATACACAGTGAGCACAGTCTGAGTGTTTGTGATCACTCTTTTTTTTTTTTACAATCATTTAGTTCATTTTTACATTTGTAGGAATGTGGGGGAGTTACCCATTGCACTCTCTTTAGTTTCTAAGATTTTATTTTTATCAAGTTCTCCCTATTTCTGAATTTATTAAAATACTAGAGGCCAGCCCTAACCAGTTTGGCTCAGTGGATAGAGCATCGGCCTGTGGACTCAAGGGTCCCAGGTTCGATTCTGGGCATGTATCTTGGTTATGGGCATATCCCCAGTAGGGAGTGTGCAGGAGGCAGCTGATCCATGTTTCTCTCGCATCGATGTTTCTAACTCTCTATCCCTCTCTCTTCCTCTCTGTAAAAATTCAATAAAATATATTTAAAAAAAAAATACTAGAGGCCCGGTGCACAAAAATTTGTGCACTTGGGGGGAGGGGCCCTCAGCCCGGCCTGTGCCCTCTTGCAGTCTGGGACCCCTCAGGGGTTGACCACCTGCTGGCTTAGGCCTGTTCCTCGGGGGATTGGGCCTAAGCTGGCAATCCGACATCCCTCTGGCAGCCCTCAGGAGATGTCCACATGCCAGTGGGGAACAGACCTAAGCTGCAGTTGGACATCCTTAGAGCTGCTGAGGAGGCAGGAGAGGCTCCCACCACCACCACTGTACTGGCAGCCATCAGTCTGGCTTGTGACTGAGCAGAGCTCCTCCATGTGGGAGCTCACTGACCACCAGAGGGCAGCTCCTGCATTGAGCGTCTGCCTCTGGTGGTCAGTGTGTGTCATAGTGACCAGTCATTCCCAGTCTTTCTGCTGTTAGGGTCAGTTTGCATATTACCTTTTTACTATATAGGATAGAGGCCTAGTGCACAGGTGGAGGCCAGCTGGTTTGCCCTGAAGGGTGTCCTGGATCAGGGTGGGGGTCCCACTGGGGTGCCTGGCTAGTCTGGATGAGGGGCTGAGGGCTGTTTTCAGGCTGGCCAAGCTGGCGATGGAAGCTCCCAGCCTCTCCATTTTTTTCTTTTTTCTTTTTTTAATTCTGGGATTTATTTACCTTCTATAATTGAAACTTTGTTGCCGCTCCAGCTCCGAGGCCAGGGCCTGCTGAAAGCAGGTATCTGGGGTTTGTTTAGCTTCTATAATTGCAACTTTATTGCTTAGAGTGGAACTCAGAGACCGGCCACAGCAGGGAAGAAGCTTGGCTTCCTCCATCACTGGAGCAAGCAAGCCTCCTGCTTGCTTCAGCTGCATGGCTGCCAGCCACCATCTTGGTTGGGTTAATTTGCATATCCTGCTGATTAGCCAATGGGAAGCATAGCGGAGGTATGGTCAATTACCATGTTGCTCTATTATTAGATTAGATACTCTTCCAAGGTTCACTTTTATAAGAATCTGTAAGAAGCTTCCTCTACCTTTCTTTAAAGGAGACCCAAAAGTTAAAAGAATCATACAGTATTGTGACTATCACTCTAAATACTTAGCTTTGCTTGCCTCTAAGAATCTTATAAGAAGGGTATCTGCCTTAATTCTATTTCAGTCTATCATTGTTTCCCAACATTCCCAAGAAGCAGGTTGACTCATGAATAGCCTACTGAGGTGACTTTTATAGAATGATGCTATCCAATAAAAATATAATGTGAGCCACAAATGCAAGCCATATTTGTATGTATTTAAAAATTTTTTAATATGCACAATAAAATTGGAAAACAGGTAAAACTAATTTTATGAATATATTTTATTTAACCCAACATATCTAAATATTGTTACTTCAACACATTAATATAAAATATTAATGAGATATTTTATTGATACCAACTTTTCAAAATCCAGTGTGTATTTTAACTCACAGAACTTGTCAATTTGGACAGCCATATTTCAAATTATCACTAACCACATGTGGCTGTTGGTTTGCATTTTGGACAGTACAGCTCTAGACGATATCAGAAGCACTAGGTCTTGACCCAATGACCCTGACCCAGAAGAACTTAGGCATATTAACATTCCCATGCATCTCGGTTGCCTCATCTGGGAGTTCACTCATTGACATCTATGTTTTAGGCATGGTGGTAGGCATAGGCTTGGTGAGGTCTTACCATAATAATCTCTTTTAAAAAAAGTCTTTCTCCTTAACTCGTCTTATGATCTCTAAAAAGTGTTAGAGAAGAACATAAGATCATTAAAAAGAAAAGGACACCATCTCTGTTTTAACTTGTGTCTCCTAAACCACCTACATTTTGAAATGCATAATCGTTTTTCATGTCCTACAACATCCAGAAACACAATGATTTCAAATAAGCTCTCTCGCCTCTACTAGTTTCCTGCTAGCTTTATTATTTGGCTGAAGCATTTCAGATGAAAGTTAATCTTCCTTTCTTCTATTTTACTTCAGTAACTTCTCAGTTCTGTGTTGAAGTTAATTTCATACTACTCCCTTCTTCCAACTCTGAATCAATGTGTACTCCAGGCAGGAAACTCACTTTAGCTCTGGATGAGACCTCTCCCTTGAGACTGTCTTCAGAAAGGATGGCAGCTTTGGAGTTTCAGGAAATTCACGAGGAATAAAGAGAAATGAGGTTACAAGGCAGACACTAGAAGTAAGAAAACAGTAATGATCAATGATGAGGCAAACATGCCTGTCAAAATGAAACTTAAGTGGAGAGAATTATCAGGGAGGGAGGCTGCCACCTCCTGTCCATTTCCAAGGGACTCCAAGTACCAGCCAAGGCTCCCTTAATTGAGTAAAATGACAATCAGGCATGGCACTGAAACAGAGATGACTTTTATAAATAGGGCTGATAGCAGAATTTTTCCAACTTCTGATTGCTGTCTGGCTATGGTTCCACCTTAGAAAAATTCTTTCCTTAGAGTGCCAAATTCACAAGATGATTTTGCCCAACTCGGTGCCGCCATATTTTCTGAATCTCTTAAAATAGAATTGAATCATAATTTAGAGAAAGGATCCAGCATGCAAAAATGGATGGGCACATGGGATGAGGCCAAGTTTGTGAGATGCATTTGCCCCATGAATAGTGAAATCTTCTCTCTTAAATCTGAAAATGTTACTGAAGCACAGCTTTTGAAATTGAAGTAAGACTCTTCTCATAGTAGTTTGCTTTTGGGAAATGGAAATATTAGATGCTTGTTAACTCTGTCAATTTGGTGCCTCCACCCAAAAGGAAAATTCTGTCTACTCTCCCAGTCTACCCCTCTATCATGCTACATATCTCTCTCTCTCTCTCTCTCTCCTCTCTCTCTCTCTCTCTCTCTCTCTCTCTCTCTCTCACACACACACACACACACACACACACACACACACACACACTTCAGCATTTGAATCACCACTACATAGCTAAAACTTGAGAAGAAAGATTACATGTAGAGTTTGTTCATGTCCTGTGATAATGGTCTAAATGGGTTCAGTCACCTTCTCTATCTCACTGCTAAAGACACAAGGCCTTACAAGTAAGCTCTCTCAGTGACTCAGAGCAGTCTGAGAAAACATTGTTATCTTAGAAAACATTGCAGGGTTCAAGGGCTTTCAGAAGGGAAATGGTGGCAGGATCAGGAGCCCTGCTGCTCTATTGCCTTGGGCTGGTCACCACTGGGGAGAAAGCTTCAAATCCTGCCAAAGGAGTTAGTGAAAATGCTCAATTCTGTGAAGATGATAGCAGAAAAGACTTTGTAATCTTGCTGCTATCCCTGACATCCTACTGTTTCTATGTGGCTGATGTGAGGCACACCCTGCCTATTCATGGGTGCCCCAGGCATGGTAACTAGCATATTGCAAACTCATCCTGTGGTGATTCAATGATGAACCACCTGCAACAGACAGTCCTCAATAGCCAGTTTCCTGTGAGGGCTCAGCAAATCCTCTCATGGTCACACTCCCTTCCTAGAGTGGCCCCCATCGTATGACTGATTGATTATGAGTTATAATGGCTCAGCAGTATTGGCCCAACTCAGGAAAACTATGAACGGTCATCCTTTGGGGCCAGATAAGCTTTGTTGAGACTATATAATAGCTCAACTTCACCCTCTGCCCAATTTTTCCCACAGGTATTAATCCTAAGAGCATGCCTAGGAAATGTCTTATCTGCTGAATACTTGCCATGTGCCTGGCACTATGCCCAGTGCTGGCAATGCAGACATGGAAGGCACCATCCCTGGGCCAAGGAGTTCACCATCTATTCCAGAGAGAAGCAAGTAAACATGCACTTAGACTGTACTGTGGCCAGTGATATGACAGAAATTAAGTATGGGGCGTACCTATGAGGGTCATTCAACCTAGCCTGGGAGCAGATTATAACAGGGGTTGTAACAGCAATGAGAGGGTCAGGGAACACTTCTCAGAAAGGTGAGGTCTGAGCCCAGTCCTAGAGCACTGCCAGTTGTTAACCAGGTGTATTGGTTTCCTTTTGAAGCTGTAACAAATTATTACAAACTCAGGGGCTTAAAACAACACAAATTTTCTCTCATAATTCTAGTGGTCAGACACCGAAAGCCAGTTTTACTAAGCTAAAGACAAGATGTCAACAAGGCTGGATCCTTCTGTAAGTTATAGGATAGAATTTGTTTCCTTGCTTCTTCCAGCCTTTAGAGGCTGCCCACATTTTTTGGCTTGTAGCCTCTTCTTCCATCTTCAAAGCCAGCAGCACAGCATCTCTTCTTGATCTTCCTGCCCCTCCCTTGTAAATCCCCTTGTTTGGGATGACATTGGCCCACTCTGTAAAGTGACATATTCCCATGTTTCAGGGATTAAGATGTAGACACCTTCAGGGAGGGATTATGCAACCTCCTATACCAATGACATGCCCGAATCAACATTCCAGGCAGAGGGTTGAACATGTGCAAGGACAAGGAGGTATGGCCCAGTGTCACTGGGGCATCTCCAGGTAATTCATAAGGTGGAAGCATAAGTTTCAAGAGAGGCATGTCAGGAAGAGATCAAGCTGGACAGAGATGCAGGGTTGCCGGATCATTTAGGACATTGTATTTTAAGCTTGACTTACACTTAATTACATATGTGGCTTACCTCCCTATTTGCATATGAGCACCTGAGGTCAGGATTTGGGTCCCTGTCTTCTTGATGCCACCACAGGTCTGGCTCAGTGACTGGCACAGAGCAAGAACTCAGCACATGTGTGTGACATCAACAAATGCCAGCTTTGCCCTGCTATTAGACCATAGTGTCTGAGTAATCTGAGCCAAGAACAAAAGTCCCCAGAGCCTGGCTGGCATGATCCTGTGCAACTTCGTCTTGGCAGTGTGACTGGCCTGCTGGCAGGGGCGTTTCCTGAGCCAGCAGTGTGTGTGGCACCAGTGGGAGAAGGCTTTTTAGAGTGTCCGTGATAAAACCGGCAAAATGGTCACTGTGAAAGTTGGAAAGTGGGTCCATGAGAGCTTACTATGCTCTTCTCTCTACTGAATATTTCCATAATTAAGTTTTAAAAAGGCTACATGAGCAGAGGTGAGATGCACATAGCATCCTACAAAGGGCAACAGGCACCAAAATGGGAGTGAAGTCTGTAGTTGAGCCCAGACCAGGGTTAAAAGGGATGAAGGCTAAAGGCTCGTGTCCATAACTTAATGAGGTAACATCTGTGCTGGTGCTTCATCAACTGTCGAGTTCTGCAGATCCTTGAGGGGCTTTTCCTCAAAAGGTTAAGTTAACACAAACATTTGCTCAGAATTTAGGCCATTTTCCAATCTTTCATGGAATAAATGAGTTGAATTTCCTTCCCATCAGGAAGCTCAGGGCCCACTGAAATAATGCCTTCTCCACGCAGCCTTCCCTTTGACACCCTCCATTTAAGATATGCTGGTTTCCTCCCATCTCTGCCCTTCACCCCAGACGCTGAAGGACGCCAGCGACAATGCGCGCAAGGACTTCCACCGAGAGGCCGAGCTGCTGACCAACCTCCAGCACGAACACATTGTCAAGTTCTACGGTGTCTGCGTGGAGGGCGACCCGCTCATCATGGTCTTTGAGTACATGAAGCACGGGGACCTCAACAAGTTCCTCAGGTACAGTGCGGCGGGAGGGCGAGGCAGGAGTGGGCCTTCGGGGTTCAGGCAGCCTGAGGTGGAACCCCTGAAGTCCTGTCTGGCTCCAACGTGCTGTTTTCTTTCCAAGAAAGCTGCCCCTCAGCTTTTCAAGATTAGCAAACGTGCAGCCTGGGATTTCTTGGTAGAGGGTGTCACTTAGGAGAAACAGGAAGGGTGTAAGGGGCAGGCAACCAAGTTGCACCTGCCCTTGCTGGCCTCAGTTTCCTTACTAGTAAAAGGGATGTGTTTATATCAACAAAAAGGACTACTGTCAGGACTATTGGGATGGGAGGTGATTAATAAATCTTGTCCCCATGCCCTTATTCCCGGCCAATTTTCCTGGGATGTTTATTATGTCTTCCGTGTTATGGCAATACCTATACCTCTGTTCTCTGGATTCTGTGGGCCCTGGGGGGCTTTTCACCAGAAGTCGGTACCAGTAGCTTCATGCAGCCACTAGAAGATTCAGAAACCATGTAGTCTAAGTAATAAGGCAATTGTGGAGAGAGCAGTGGAAGGGGGAGCTTGTACTGCTGTGTTTGGAAATGTCATCACGTGGCCATCGGATTACTTTCACCATCTCTAGCCTCATGAATACATGTGGAACTAAGTTCTCTTTGGCTGGGACAAATCTTTCTCTGATTTGCCTCTGATTGTGTGGGTGATGGAGATTAGGAATATGGAGCCAATTCATGGTGTTCAGAGACAATCACCCTAAGAATGTGTTATCCAATATCAGCAAAGGTTTTCTTGTAGGTGATAGGAGAGTGGATGATGGTAGATTTTACACATTTTCTTATTGGACCTAATATGAATAAGGAGCTGAATTTTGCTGAGGTCCAGCTGCACATTGGAAAAATATTTTTCCTTGTTCCCATGCTCTAGGCTACTTGTTTAATTAAAAATGGTGCTTTCCATAAATTGTAGCATAATAAATCCACATGTACCCATTAGATGTAATTAAATGCTTCTGTGAGCTCAGACTGCGCATGTGCGTGTAAGCACACTCGTGTGTGTGTGTGTGTGTGTGTGTGTGTGTGTGTGTGTGTGTGTATTCTTTCACTTTTGGCTCCATTGGCCTCTCCCTACCTCTCCTTCCTGCCTCCCAGAAGGAGCAGGCACCTGGTTCTTCCTTGGCATCTTGCCCAGGGCATGAAGCTATTGGAAACCTCCTCCTCTCAATTTTAGAACCTGCTGAACTCTGGGAATGAGAGGTTTTCCATGCCAAGGATCAGGTTCTTAGGTGCAATACTGTGCTGTGAACAGTCTATCCTCTCTTTCTGGAAGGAAACCCAGCCTTCACACTGCCATGAATGTGTTCCCAAGTGTCATTGGCACTGCCCTATGAAGACAGATGCTTACAGTTATCTTCCCACCCTTTTCATTCAGCCAAAGGGCACCCATTCAGTAGCAACATGGTCAGGCCCTATGCTAGGTTGGCTAGTGGGTGACAGGGCTGGAATTCAAACCCACAGCCTCTGGCTGCAAAACGCCCAGTTTTTCACCATTGCAATACCTCCTCTTGAGGTTGTGCTAAAAGATCAGAAGAAAGCAGTGTGCTATGGAATTCCTCAGCCAGAACAATGTGGCTAAGTGCTGGCTGTGACCCACACGGGGAGCGTACAAGCCGAGGAAGGTGAGAAGCCTGTTGAACCTCCCCGCTCTCCACAATGGGGCGGAGGTGTTGATGGTGCTTTTTCCCTCTTAAATCATGTTCTCATGGAAGAGATGAGCTATGTTTTTATTTCAAAGAATTGCAGGATAGCCTGGGGAATGAAACAGAGGGCTGTTGTGCTAACTTTATAGTCTTCTTAAGAACTTGTTTAGAAGACTCACCTGCCCTCTATTCACAGCAGGACTTTCTGCTCAAGGAAAGCATCCACAGGATTTTCTCACTAGGAGGAGCCTTGTTCCAATCCCTAGAAGCAAGCAGGCACCTGCCCTACCCCGCACATGGTAGTGTAGCGTGCAGAAGCCTTTGGCGGGCGCCTCCGCCTTCTGCATGTGAGGGTGGAGGCTGGGGTTTTGCACAGAGGTAGCCTTTTGCACTCGCCTCACATTTTTCCTTTTCCCCCAAGTCTTTGCAATGGACAGATTCTTAGCGGAATCTCAGCTGTGGCAAAACAGCAACTTATTTCACTCTTTGCACTACATCTATGAAGATTTCATCCTGGCCTAGCTTTTCTGGGTATTTCAGGATTTCTCATAGCCTGTGTGCTCCCCTAGGGCCTTCTCCTGGTATGGAGGTCACATAAGAGCTTTGACTCCTATGATGGGTGGAAACATTCATATTTTTCCCTGCCTCTTAGTGCTGGGAAGGGTTGGGCTTGAGTAACCTTCAGTGAGGTGGGAAGGGCCAGCGCTATGGAATCCCTAAGAATGCTGGCACTGGCAACCACAAAAAGGAATGTCCAAAGGACAAGTTGTGCTGTCACGTCACCTCTCCATTTCTTTTTGAAGAGGAACCTGCTTACAGAGTCTTTCTCTATGGCTTTTTAAAAATTATTAAATGTATTGGGGTGGCATTGGTCAATAAAATTATATAGGTTTCAAGTGGAAAATTTGAGAATACATCATCTGTATATTGTATGGTGTGCTTGCCACCCAAAGTCAAATCCTTTTCTGTCATCATATATTTGACCCCCTTTACTCTTTACGTAAAGATTAAAGGAGGCAAAAACATGGAGAAAGAGGAGACAATAGCTACTGCTACTTGGAAATGAGCTCACGGCATAAATAGGAATAATTTGTGACGATAAACACATAACAGGGGAGGGGCATAGGCCTCTCGGGCTTCTCAATGAAAGGCCCCAAAGCACCACACAAGCAGAGTTTCAATTGCTCCTCCCATGGGGTGCTTAGGAAGGTGCAGTCGCTAGCTCCACTTTCCAGGTGAGAAGCAGGTCCAGAGAGGCTCAGTAGCTCACTGAGGTCATAGCCAGTGTGTTAGAACAGGGTTCAAGTTCAGTTCTGATACCCAGAGCCTTGCCCACTGCACTGCAGGACGGTTTGCTCCAGTGAGAGATTTTGAGCTGAAGAGACCCCTGAGGCATTTCCCCTGTATTGCTCCCCAGTGTGACAAGAGGAGGTCGGGGGCTGTGGTTTGAGTGGAGGTGAAATAAATGTGCTAAGACTTGTCTTGTACAAAAACAGGAAGCTCCTCCCCAGGAATGGGTCGATCAGATATTTACTAGTAGAGATAGAGGGGACCTCAACGATCACATGGCATCATGTCGTTTTGTAGTTCTGACTAATGGGGGAATCACACACTGGAAAAGTTAAAAGCCTTCCCCAGACCATGGTGCTGGACACCCCAAAGACTGGGAAACTCCCCACCTCCCTGTCCAGTGCTTGTTCTCTGAGAATACAAGAACGGAAAATCAGATGACAGCATGTTTTGGAAATCAAGGAAAGGCGGAATGGCTGTGGGCTGGAGCCCTGCTGGAGCAGGGTAAATAAATGCCTGTGCTTGAGAAGCTCATCCTACCTGGGGTGGTGCTGGCGGGTAAGGGGGGGGGGGCAACACCAGATGGGGGTTGTTGGAGAATCCTGGCTCTCTCATTTTCAAATCCTCATACTGCTCTGGAACCCTGCAGGTCCATTCACCACTTTAAAATTCATTTTAAATCCTCTATTATTTATTTTAAGTTCTTCAACGTGTCTGGAAAGAGATGTCATTGGCATGGACTTTGGGAGGGAGAAGCCCTTGACCAAGCCTTTATTCCTTGCCCCCTCAGGCCACCAGGGCCTGTGACACCAATGTTGGCTCAACACGCAGGGTTAGAATGGGGACTGCAGGGACTGATTGCATATCCTAGGAGCGGAGGCACTCCCTGAAACACCTATCAGTGTTGCAATGCCTTAAATCAGCGATGTTTAACCACCGTGGCAGGCACACTGGTGGGCAGCAAGAATTTTTAAAACATGCATACCTGATTATTTAGTCAAAGGCACTGACTTCCCTTACATTGTCAAATAAAAAATAGCAACAGCCAACACAAGAGCCATGTGGTGTGAATGAGTCAAAATTATACCTATTTCTTTTGTCAGATCGGCAAAAAAGTATATTTTCCGGTTCATTGCAGAATTTTAATAATTAGTTTATGTGTGCCATGAGATGAAAAAGGTTGAAAATTCCTGCCTTAAATCATTCCTGGGAAAAGATAGGAGAAAGAGAAGACAAAAAAATCATACTCCCCCCGCCCCCCCCCCCAAAAAATATATATATATATATAAAGAAGAAAACTTGTCAGTAAAAGAATGAATGTGTTGTGATTCAAAGAATTTTGCCTATGTGGTGGCCAGTGTGTGCTTTGAGCTGGAGATCAGGGGGAAGGGTGGGCACAGGAGGTGGCACTGTTCATGGGGAATGAATGTACAGGCTGAGGATGCCCTGGGATTCTGATGACTTGGGCTTACTAAGATGAGGGCAGCTTGGAAACCATGCCCAGCTGAAGAGCAGGTGGGATCAGGGAGACCAGAGTTGCCAGCTCTGGCCCTGGTGGGGCACTCTGGAGGGATTGCCCTGGGTGTGTGTGGGGGGCGGGGGGGTGGGGGGCGGAGTGCCGGGCTGCAGCATGTGGCTGGGAGGGATGGAAGGTGTGGGCTCAATGATCCATTGCTCTAGAAGAGCCAAACTCTCCCACCTGATTGTGATTTTGTTGTTGGGTTCTTGTTTGTTTTGCTTCAGCCACCTACTGCTTTTCGGAGTCAGGGGACTACTTCTGAAGCCCCTAAAACATGAACCTATCTATATGTTGGGGGTGAGGGGTACCACTCAGGCCCACGTGGCCCTGGAATTCTGGACTCTGTGGGAATGAAAGCCTGGGTGCTTTTGAAGTATAACCATGGGTGAAGTATCTTTTCCTCCTCTGCGTGCTAAGTCAGGCGGCGTCTGTTAGCACCAGTAGCTGATGGGGGCAAAGAGCCCCTCCAGGCAAAGAATTCCCCCCAGCAACTCCTTCTGTGACCTCCACAGGGCACACGGACCTGACGCCGTGCTGATGGCTGAAGGCAACCCGCCGGCGGAGCTGACACAGTCGCAGATGCTGCACATTGCCCAGCAAATCGCAGCGGGCATGGTGTACCTGGCATCCCAGCACTTCGTGCACCGAGACCTGGCCACCCGGAACTGCCTGGTCGGGGAGAACCTCCTGGTGAAAATCGGGGACTTTGGCATGTCCCGGGATGTGTACAGCACTGACTACTATAGGGTGAGTGGCTGCACCCCCAGGACCCTGGGGCCTGGTTATAGTATTTGCTCGGGCTGCCATAACAAAATACCATGGACGATGTGGCTTAAACAACTGAAGTTTATTTTCTCCAAGTCCAAGATTAAGGCAGCTGCAGGATTGATTTATTCTAAGGTTTCTCTCCTTGACTTTCAGACAGCGCCTTTCCTCTGTGTCCTCCCCTGGTTTTCCTCTGTGCATGCACCCCCTCCCCCCCAACCGGGGTCTCCGTGTGGCTAAATTTCCTCTCCTTATGTGAATACCAGTTAGACTAGATTAGGGCATCATTTTAACTCAATCACCTCCTTAAGGCCCCATCTCCAAGTACAGCCATATTCTGCGGTACTGAGGAGAGCACTGTTCGGTCTACAACATTCTCCTGCTCCTCCCGCACTTCTCAGGTGTGTGGTCTCTCCCTGAGGGCAATCCTCAGCCTGAGAATTTTACCAGGGAAACCTGAGGGCCTGGGAATTCCTAAGGGCATGAGGTTAAAGGATTTTGAGGTTTGCACTTGATTCTGTGAAATTATGTCTGAAGGCTTTGTTTGAGGTTTGACCTAAGATGAACTTGTTCATGGAAATAATGGTACCTCAGACCTTGGAAATTCCCCCACGGACCCATCTTGGTTGAAAGTGGATTAGCTGGTGGTGTCACTGTGAGATGCAAGAAGCACCATCCTGCAGGTTTCTGAAGAGCCCCACCCAGTCCAGAAGCTGTAGCAGGGGTCCTCAAACTTTTTAAACAGGGGGCCAGTTCACTGTCCCTCAGACTGTTGGAGGGCCAGACTATAGTTTAAAAAAAAAACTATGAACAAATTCCTGTGCACACTGCACATATCTTATTTTGAAGTAAAAAAACAAAATGGGAACAAATACAATAATTGTATCTGCATGTGGCCCGCCGGCTGTAGTTTGAGGACCCCTGCTCTAAGGGGTCGAGTTATAGACAATCATTCAAATCCACCGATTACCAGCAATTGGCCCCTATGGCATTTTAGATTTGCTAACTGAGATCTTGGGACCTGGGTCTGAGAAAAAAGGGATACTTCTGGAAACCTCGAAGTCCTGATACTGAAAGCAAAGGTTCAGGTGGTGTTCTACCACCTCAAAGCCTCAATTCTGTTTTCTTGTTTTTCTGGAATTTCAAGGGTAGAAGAAGAGAATAGGAAGGAAAGGGAGTAAATGTGCTGTGTGTATATAGCCTAAGACAGTGGTTCTCAACCTTCCTAATGCCGCAACCCTTTAATACAGTTCCTCATGTTGTGGTGACCCCCAACCATAAAATTATTTTCGTTACTACTTCATAACTGTAATTTTGCTACTGTTATGAATCGTATTGTAAATATCTGATATGCAGGATGTATTTAGGCGACCCCTGTGAAAGGGTCGTTCGACCCCCAAAGGGGTCGCGACCCACAGGTTGAGAACCGCTGGCCTAAGAGGATAAAATGGATAATGTGACTAACTTTCATAATAAGGTAGGGCTGGTGAAGAAAAGGCCTCTCCTCACCTTTACTCTTCCCTTGATGATTCATTCGTGAGGAGGAGCCTTCTCAGTTTGTTTCCTGTAGTTCTCTCTGCAGCCTGACTCACCTCCAATGCCTCTGCACTTTAGCTGAGCCAACTTTGCTACAATTAGTCTAAGACAGCGATTTTCAACCTGTGTGACACAGCATAGTGGAGTGCCCCAAGAACTTTTCAAATATGCAGTACCTGACTCTGTAGTCAGGGGCACTGACCTCTTTTCCCTTAGATTGTCAAATAAAAATTAACAACAGCCAACACAACAATATCCATGTGATATGATGAATCAAAATTACACTTTTTTTTGTCAGATTGGCAAAGAATATAATATATATTTTTGGTGTGCAACAGAATTTTAGTAATTAGTTTATGTGTGCCATGAGATGAACAAGGTTGAAATTCACTGGTCTAAGACAATGAGTTTATGGTCTTGGTGTATATTCTTCTGTAGATATTTTTTGTGGTGTGTTATTTTTTTCCTTTGTCACCTCCATAGGCATTGTCCACATTTTGTATAGCAAGGAGTGGAGGCCAAAATTAAAAATGATTATCTTGAGTGTATTTGTAGAAAACATGAGCATAGTCTCAACTTCAAGCGTTCAGAGTGTAGCTTCAAAGCACCTGTCCTGAGTTTAGGGACGGCTAGTTTGATCTAGATATCTTAAATGGGGGAGTGGGGTGTTATTACCAATGGATGCATCTCCTCTGTTAGCTCTGCTTCTTTGGTGGTAGGTGGGGGTAGGAGCCTCTCCCTGTTCCCTTTAGTGGTGCTTCCCAAAGGGAAAGCTTTGCTGAGCTTGATGAGCATCTAAGGGAAAAACACATGGCCCAAGCAACAGCTTTCTCTTTAGCAGGAAGTTAACCAAGGTCTCAGAGTGTCTGGCACAAAATAAGTGCCCAATAAATGTTTTCAACTATATCATTATCCAAATCGATTATCCACCCAATTAAAAAATTGGCAAAGGATTGAAGTAGAGATGTCTCCAAAGAAAATACACAAATGGCCAATAAGCACATGAATCGATGCTCAATATCATTAGTCATTTGGGAAATGTAAATCAAAACCACAATGAGCTACCACTTTATACCCCCTGGGATGGCTGTAATAAAAAGACAGACAAAAACAAGTGTTAATGGGGATGTGGAGAAATTGGAACCCTTATAAACTGCTGGTGGGAATGTAAAATGGTGCAACTGCTTTGGAAAACAGTTTGGCAGTTCTTCAAAATGTTCAACATAGAGTCACCATATAACCCAGCAATTCCATTCCTAGGTATACACCCAAGAGAATTGAAATCATATATTCACACAAAAACTTGTACACAGTGGAAACAACAACATTATTCATAATAGCTATAAAGTGAAAATAATTGAAGTGTCCATTGATTGATAATTAAACAAAAATTCATAGTTTATACAGTGGAATATTATTTATTAATTAAAAGGAATGAAGTACTGATTCATGCTACAATATGGATGAACCTTGCAATTACTATGGAAAGTAAAAGAAGCCAGACACAAAAGATCACATATTGTATGATTTCAATTTATATAAAATGTCCAGAATAGGCAAATCTATAGGGACAGAAGGTAGGCTAGTAGTTGCCAGGGGTTAGGGCAATGAAGAATGAGGAATGACAGCTAGTGGATATGGACTTCCTTTATGGGATGATAAATTTTTTCTAGAATTGTATAGTGGTTATTTAGTGTATTTGAAAATACACTAAAAACCATTGAATGTGTACATTTAAAGAGTAAATATTATGGTATATAAATTATATCCCAATTTTTAAAAACCTGAAAAAGGAAAATACTAGCCAAATAGCGACATGGGATATAAGGAGTTAGTCTTGGTCATTTATATATTATAAAAGCACTGTCACTTGTCACATACCATATTTTATCATTTGTTAAAAAGAAAACCCTCCACTTAGATGACATATTCCTGAAGTACTTCCTTCTGAATTGATTGGAGAAAAGAATAATTCCCAGTTCCTTTATCTCTTAAATGTTCTTGGAACTCTCCCAGTCATTAAGAAATGTGTTTCTGGTGCCACTTTATTCAGTCCTTCTGCCCCCCACTAGTTGCAGCTGCAGGGTTTGTAATGTTCACTTGGTTGTTTGTTGTTCCCGCTGAGGAGAAGGAAAAGAACCAGCCTTATGTTAGCTCAGTTAAGGTGGGAAAAGTGGGTGAGGGAATGTAAGATCTGGCAATGTGATAGTAGCCTAGGAAAACAAAAAAAGTAACCTCTCAAATTTCAAAATGATGGTTTGCCTTTTGGTTCCATGAAAGTATTTATCATCATGGAACTCCTTTGCAGAATTTTTTTTTTTGTCTTATTAAAACATCAAAAGCAGCCCAGCTGGCGTGGCTCAGTAGTTGAGCATCGACTTAAGAACCAGGAGGTCAGGGTTTGATTCCTGGTCAGGGTTCATGTCCAGGTTGTGGGCTGATCCCCAGGAGGGGGCTTGCAGGAGGCAGCCAATCGATGATTCTTTCTCATCATTGATATTTCTATCTTTCTCTCCCTTCCTCTCTGAAATCAACAAAAAAAATTAAACAAAAAACAAACAAACAAACACCAAAAGCATATCAGTGGAGTCCATGCCATTGAGTTTGTCAGATAGACAAGCAGAGGCTGTTGCTGTGTTTGCAGGTGAACTCCAGAACATCTCACAGCAGCTATTTGCCAGAACACTTTTGGCTTTCACATTAGTTATTTACCTGTTGCATCATCTATAAGCTTGGCATTCAACCCCTCCCCACCAGGGTGCCTCTTCATCTTCTCTGTTGTAGCAACTGGGAAATGTGTTCTCCTTACAGTTCGGGTTTCTCATTTGCAGACACCTTTTCTTCTTATTCTCCTCTGGTCTTCACTCTCCAAGGTGACAAGCTGCTGTAGCTGATGTGGCTGGTCCTTAGCTATGCTAAATACCCTTTCCGCCATAGTAATGGGGGAGGATTTTCGTGTTAGCCAAGGGTATCTTATATAGAAGGATGGTGATTAGGCCTGGAGTCAAATTTATTGAGGAGTAACATTCCCCTTGTCTTTAAGCAAGAACCAGTCCCACTAGAAGCCCAAGCCTTCTGCTCATAGTGGCTCATGAGCAGCGTTGTGCGGTGGCCACAGCCCTGTGCAATCTGGGGCAGCAGGGGCAGGTGGCAGCTGTTCTTCCATCATGAAAACGGCTGCCTCAAGGCTTCCACCCTGTTGCAGCTGAGCTAATTATATCTTCCCAATGAAGGAAGAAATCGGAATGCTGCATTTGCATGGAAACCAGCCTGATTTGGTGGGTCCAAAATTACTCTAGCATTTATGTTCTCTGAATTGTTTTAATTAGCAGCTCTGCAGTACTTGTCTTTTATTTCGTTTTTATTCCTTCCCACCACTGGCAAAAACTGACATTTAAGAAACATCTGAACCAGGTTTCTGTCACATTCTGCCTATGACAGACCTAGGATCTCACTCTACGTGGTCATTACTGTGCCACAGTGGATCCACTGAAATTTTTCTAATATGCACTTTGGTAGTTTTCACTGTTTGGGTCCGACATGAATGTGATCTGTTGGTGAATAGAGGGCCCTAACCTCTGAAATCCTAGTTTTTGTGTCTTGTTCTTCTTTGGGCTTTGGTTCTTCTTTGGGTGGTAAGAGATTCTATCCTTTAATTAATTCATCTTCCACTTAAGAAGGAAAAAAAGGAAGCAGAATAGGCAACTTGACTTAGGGTGGACATTGAACAAAGTAAATGAATATAACTTGACTAAACAAGGTCATGGTCAGAATCCTAACGTGTTAAAATGATATTAGTCCAAGAAATCATCTTTAGGTGCTCAATCCTGGTTTATTAGCTGCAGAGAGAACAGAAAATGTATTGTACTAAAATCAGCGCATAGAACAAGTAGCAAAAAGAACTGATTTGAACTTCAGGGCCTTTCCCTTCCCACTCTGGAGTAAAAGGGGTGATGGACTAGGAAATAAAGTCCTGAACCACAGAGGAGAGGAGAAGGCTTAGATAAGTTAAGAACCGAACAACCACATAAGAAATAATCAAGAGGTAACTTTCATACCTCAGTATCTGAAAAAAGTATGCTTATTTTTAAAGGAATATTTTCATGTACTGTGAACATTTCTAGATAAGGCAGACTAGATAGATGATAGATAGGTAGATCTTGACTCATTTCACAAATATTTTTAGTGTGTTGTTGTGTAAAATGCCGATGTCATTTTCTCTGTGAATGCCTGCTAATTCTTAAGTAGCAATGCCAGCTTCACCTGCTCCCTGACTGCCTCCAAGCAGAGTAATTGCTCACGAAATTTGTGTGGTCTCTCAATACTTCATATAAATCAGCATTACAGCATAGATCATGTTGCATCATGGAACTTTGTTCATATATGTTTCTCACTGATATGAGAGCAGGGGGAAGACAAGTCTTATACATCTTTGTATGCACACAGTCTGGCTATACTAGGTGGCCAATCAGTGATTGTTGAACAAGGCGCACACCAGGAAAAGCCTTTATGAATAAATATGCTTAGCCCTGTGGATGAATATGGAAGATACTCAGCTTTACAGTGGGCCTGGTTCTGAGGTTAGGAGCACTAACTTCAGGAAATAAAACTGGAGATACAGGGACATTCTTATCTCAGACAATTTCTTTTCAATGGAGAGCTCAGAGCTACAACTTACTTGCATGTTTTCTATAGTAGAAAAGCTTCCTTTGGTATACTCTTCCTAGAGCCCCTCAAAACCAGGCCCAGCGTTCACTTTAAGAGACAACACAATCTCTTCCTGAAACAGGAATGCCCTCAATGTCATTAACTCTCTTTGAATGTATCATTTCTTATCTTCCCCTTTAATGTATAACACTTACATGATGGTCCTTAACGTTCACATGAGCAATTATAGACTGTTCTGTTTGCAATCTTTTGATTAAACTGGATCCAGAAACATAAGAGTTTATTTATTTTATGAAATCATCCTCCATTTATGTCCTATATAACACAGAGAGAGCACTGTTGAGAGGAACCTGCCAGGGAGAAATCAGAACATTGAGTTCAGACTAATTCTATATTAAACTAGATTTGCATAAATTGTTTCAAGATTCTAAATTGGCTTAGTTTGTATTCAAGCCTTCCTAAGAATCTTTTCCATATGCTTTGGAGTTACAACAATGTGGGTGAGTGTTCTTTCACTCATTCATTCATTCAGCACACATTTATTAAACAGCTACTAAGTGCTAGGTGCTGTAATAGATACTAAAGGAATCCAGATAAAAAAGACACATGGGCTGTGACTTGAGGCAGTTTTCAGACTTGTGTCAATGTGATAAATGCAGGAATAGAGATAAGTACTGGCAACCCTAAAGAGGAAGCTACCAGCCTACTTTGGGAAATCAGAGTAGGGTTCACAGAGTTGAGACATTTGAGCTGGTATTTAAGATACAAACCCTAAATTGTTCTATTGGCAAGAAGGCTCTGGGCCAGGAGGGGAGGGAGACATTCTTGGCATAGGGGGCAACATATGAAAAGAGATGGCAGTATAAACATCACAGGATGTGTGGCCAGGGAATGGGACTCTGTTGCATGCATCTGAGATAACAAAGTAGGCTATTTAGGCTATTATCAGGTTTCACAGGGGCTTGTTTGCCATGCCAAAGACTTTGGACTTGGTCCTTTTGGCAGTGGGAAGCCACTGAAAGTTTTTATGCCAGAAAGTGACATATCAGATTGTATTATGTCAACTTATGAAAATAGATCCACCCAACAGATTCCCAGATCCCCATTCCTGCACATCTTTGATTGGTCAGCAGTAGTAGGCAAATTGCGGCTCGGCAAACCACGACTCGCGAGCCACATGCTGCTCTTTGGCCCCTTGAGTGTGGCTCTTCCACAAAATACCGGCTCTTCCACAAAATACTGACTTCTATGCATGGGCCACGAAGTTTCAGTTGCACTGTACATGTGCGCTCGCACATGGTATTTTGTGGAAGAGCCACACTCAAGGGGCCAAAAAGCCGCATGTGGCTCGCGAGCCGCGATTTGCCGACCACGGGCCTAGAGCAGTGTCCCTCAAAATGGTCCATGAACTGTCAGTGCTGTTCACCAACAAATGAGATATGGGATCACCAGGTAAACAATAATTCCCTTGCTGTAGTCCTCAGTCTGTATTACTGTGCTGTGTGGTCTTTTAGAACAGGCTATTGAAAGTGTCCAAGGCCAGCAAAGAAGAATTGGCCTGGAGAAACTTTGCCCAGGTCTCTGGTCCTATCTATTCTCCCAACCAATGAAGACTGTTAGCAGGAGATGGGATAAATCCTCTATGTTTTTTTATTGTCTTCTGAGTCCCTTATTCCTGAAGTCAATAGCCCATATGCATTGTACATAGAAGTGCTACGTGTAGAAATTAAGTATGTGTTTAAGTGCAGTGGGAAAGAAGGTAAATCATAGACATTGGCTTGGATGGGCCAGAGGGATTCTGATTTCTCAAAGGTCTGGAAGATACCTTCAGCAGGGAAGCTCTCCCTTTTATCTCCCGTTTTTGAAGCAGTCAGGCCTCAGTCTCTCATGCTGGTGGCATTTCATACTTTTGCATTATTTAGACCAGAGCCCCTTATAAAGGGAGGTGGCTACAAAGAGTTTATGGGGTATAGAGGAAAGAGCTTCAGACCGGGGTCCTAGAGGCAAAGGTTCAAATCTGATTTGCCTTTTCTGACCTTGCCTTTTCTATCAGATAGGAGTGCATTTAGTCAAAGGTAGAATTACGCTGCTAGTGGTGGCCTCAGCAGATAGGAAGTTGGTTTCCCTCGTGTGACGAGAAGTTCACAGGTGGGCAGTTCCCAATTGGTTCAGAGGCTTTCCAGTGTCAGCTATGGCTTTGCACTTGACTTTTTCCTGTGTTTTTCCTCATGGCTACAAGAGGGCTGTAGAAACTCCAAGCATATAAAAATGCAATTGGAGGAGGAAGGAGGCAAGGCGAGTGCAGGGAGCAGATAGATTCTTCCTTTATACCTTCCTGTCATTAGAAGTAAATCTTTCCCAGGACATCCTCTCTGCAAAAACTCCTCTTTGAACCTCATTGGCCGCAGGTAGGTCAAGACTAGGGGCTGAATTCAGTTGCACAGATCAATGGCTTGTTATCAAAGACCTACACAACTGGGATTCCACCATCAGGAAAAAGAAAGGGAAAGCAAATGGCTTTAGGGAAAGAAAATTATGTCAAACTCACCTTATGGACCATCATAGCCTCTATTTTCTTATTTGCAATGAGCTCCTCCCTTTAAAGGTTGTTGAAGACAATAAATTGAAGTGGCATGTAATCATTGCTCTTTGTTCCTTTGTATGCAATGCATCCTTTTTTTTTCTCAGGCATCTTTAAAATGGTCTCTTTATTACTGGTCTTGAGCAATACGTGATTTGGTATACTTTTATTCCTATTCTTGTGCTTGGATTTCTTAGATTTGTGGGCTTATAGTTGTCATCAATTTGATTTTTTTAAATCATTATTGTTCAAATATTTATTCTGCTCCCCCTATGTACCAGCTAGAAATTCCAATTTCACTTATATTAATCTGCTTAAAGCTCACTCATGGCTCACGGAGTTCTTTTTGTTTTGGATTCTTTTTTATATTTCAATTTGGATAGTTTCTACTACTCTGTCTTCTACTTCCTTTAGCCTTTCTTCTGCAATGTCTAGTTTTTTATTATTTTTTAGTTGTACCATGTGTGTCAGTCTTGGATCAATATCCATTGATTGATTTATCTCCTCATTGTGGATCATATATTCTCCTGTTGCTTTGTATGCCTGTAAATTTAGATTGGATGCTAGACATTGTGATTTAATCTTGTTGGATGCTAGATATTTTTGCATTCCCAAACATATTTTTTAAATATATTTTTATTTATTTCAGAGAGGAAGGGAGAGGGAGAGAGAGAGAGACATATCAATGATGGGAGAGAATCATTGATCGGCTGCCTCTTGCATGCCTCACATTGGGGATCGAGTCTGCAACCCAAGTATGTGCCCTTGACCGGAACTGAACCTGGGGCCCTTCAGTCCGCAGGCCAATGCTCTATCCACTGAACCAAACCAGCTAGGGCCCAAACATATTTTTGAGCTTTGTTTTGGAGTGTGATAATATTGCCTTGAAGCAGTTTGATCCTTTGGTGTGTTGCTATTAAGATTAGGCAGTACCAGACCAGTGGTTACTTTAGAATTAATGATTCCCCAGTACCGAGGCATAAACTACTAAGTACTCAATTCCCCCTGAATCATGAGGATTTTACTCTTTTTTGTAGGAACAGTACTAGTTCTGGTTCTGTGTGAGCACTGGGCACTATTTTCACTGATCCTTTTTGGACAGTTCTTCCCCAGCCACAGATAGTATCCTCACATGCATGCACTGATCAATACTCATTTGAATACTTGAGGGGAACCGTCTGCAGATTTCCAGGGTTCTCTCTTCTCTGGCATTCTGTCATTTCCACTCTAGCCACCTTGGTCTCCCCAGACTCTCCACTCTGTCTTTTGAAGTTATGGAACATACTGGATTCTACCTTGGTTCCCTGCTCTTTTCCATGAATTAACATTGGTGATCATAGGACTCACAATTATTTCTCATCTATTGGGGATCACTGTCCTTCATTGTTTGTTATCTAGTATCTTGAAATAATTGTTTTATATATAGTAAGCCATTTTTTGGTTGTTTCAGGTGAGAAGGCAAATCTCTTCCCTGTCATGCCAACTTGCCCAGAAGTAGTAGCCAGTTGCCATCTCTCTTGGTAACAAATATGCTGTTTGAAAAATCTATCAGTGAACCATTTACAAACTGCAGTAAAGAAAACATGTTCTCCCATCTCATTAGAATAGCTACTCCCTGTGAAAACTCCCCTCTTTTTTAATTAAATAACTTACATTTAAATAATACTTCTAAAATTAAAGTTTTCCTGCTTGCACAAGATTATTACTTAAGTCCGAGAGTAGATTTTCTTCATCTCCAGTGAATATTGAGCAAGAGGAAATTATCTTAGCTTTCCTGCTACCTCTGCGAGATTCCCCCGGCTCCAAACGTGAATTGGTTCAAGAAGGCTTTGGAGAAAGATGTGCAGACAGAATATTAATAAGGCTTTTCACAGTTCACATTTTTCCCAATCTTTGTCCTTTGGTCAGGGACAGAACACCTTGGATGGATAAATGACTGAATTAATCCAAGATAGTATCCTCTTTCTTAGCCAGGCCTCTTCAATATGTAGATACTGAGTGAGACATGCCCTTTTCCCTAAAGAAAACCTCAAATCTGGAGAGTAGAAATAAATGAATCACCTGATTCTAGGTAGTGTGATACATGTTGTGAAGACTAGAAATAAATTGATTTTTACTGGGAGGTGAGATAAAATCTGGAAAATTCTTTGGAAGAAATAATATTGACCTAGGTCTTAAAGGCGGAATTACAGATGGGGTGTTGTTGAACTGAAAGACTATAGCGAATGACTGAAGTTATAAACAAGACCAGATGGCCTGATTACAAGTGCTTCTTGGGGAGAATGTGTACCTTCTCATTGCACCCTCCATCATGTCTCATGATGCTAGGCACTTCTAGGTTCTTACTGATTATAATTGACCAAAAGGAGGTTCCAAAGAAGATTGTATCATATTCTTCTTGGAAGTCTTCGAAACTGAAGATACTATCCACTGTAGTGGATCTTCCAAATGGAGACCACTCCGAAGTCCAAGCATGTCTTGATTTCATCTCCCAACTCTCCATAAAATTTTCCTAGAATTCTGTCCTCATGTAGTTATTTTCTATTTCTGCTTGATCTGTTCATCCAGATATGAAGAACTATAAAACCCTTAGGCATTCACTTTGTATTGTATACAGATGTTGAATTACAACATTGTACACCGGAAACATATGATGTTATATAGCAATTTTACCTTAATTTAAAAAGAAAACTTCAACAGATTGTTACAACAGCCTAACCTGATATTAGATATTTATAAAGACATTAAAAACACCAGGACAAATCCCCCTGCAGATCTGCAGCAGCCTCTCTTGGTGATCATTCCACTGGTTGTTATGAGAACTTAGTTCAGGCACTTAACCTGAGGAATACTACCTTCCAGAGAAAAACAAATTCCACAGTGGGCTCCACTAAGAGAATTTTCAAACACAAAGTTGCTTGTGATATGAGATAACTTCTCAAGTCCTTTTCATGCTAATGGAGGCAGAGCAGTGTTGCTTTACCTACTACTAGAGGCACCTCCCACTATTAGGTCCCCAAGCTGGACTGCACATCTGAATAGCTCGAAGTGCTTTCTTCAAAATCTTGATTACTAGGCCTCACCTTAGATACCCTGATTCAGTATCTCTGGGGATGAGAATGGGAATTTATGGTTTTAATGAGTTTCTTAGGTGAGTCTGATGTGCAGTCAAATTTAAGAATCATATTGGCCTTGCACAGCAGCATTTACAGAAGTAGCTAAGGACATAACATAGTCTCATCTATGCTAAGATTCAAGTGGTAGCATTATAAAAGATGTTAATTCGCAAGTTGCAAAACAGGTAAGATGCTGTTAACTTTTTTTCAAGCTTGACCCCTTATTTGCCTGATGGAGATGGTATTACAGTAATTCATGGATTTTTAGGACTTCCAGTGGGAACGACACTTTGAATTTTAATCATTAGTACATTCTCCTTACCATCAGAAACTAGATTCATTGAACCATGGCATTTCCAAAACATTATTTGAGGCTCACTCCTCTCTTCTAGAGAATTTAGCATGGCTCATTCTCTAGCTAAGCTTTATCAAAGACACCACAGGCTTGAGGGAGGGATAGAAGAAGCAGCAGGTTCAAATTGATGTGACAAGTTCCTGGACAAGCCAAGAGCAGAGCCGGGATGCCTCCCTCCTGCAGGGAACCAGGGCTCCCCAGCGGTCTGGCAGTCTCGGCAGACCCCTGCTGGCCTTCTCTGTCACTGCATGGTTGTATATCTGTGTGGGTGACTGCTGGAGGCCCTGCCCAGGAAAAGCAAGAAAAGGCTTGTGAGGAGCCAAACAGCTTGTCAAGGTATCCTTGTGGGTGTCTATATTGAAGTGTCACAGTATGAAGGCATTTTATTAGCAGCTATTTTAGAATCCTAACACTGAAATGGAACAGTTTCTTCCCTACATGGCACTTCCAGGCTGGCTTCCTCCCTCACAGCCCTATGACAGCAGCAGCCATCTCCTGGGGGTGGAGAACATGACGCTGGGTTCCTTAAACAGCAGAGCCTGGCTATGTGGCCCACGCCCTCAGCCCTGGAGATAATTTGGTTCATTCACATGTTGCTGATGACGGGGATACGGCAGGAGGCTGAGGAGGAGTTGAGGCTCTAGCCCCGCCCTTGCATACAGCACAGAAACCTTCCTGGGTTTTGCAAGGGTTTTAAAACGATTGATGCTCAATTTTAAGGGCAAAGGGGGAGCATTCAGCCCAAGGTGAAATTGCAGAGGGAGCTAAGCCAATTGCAGCTACCACAAATGCTTGAATTCTTCCCAGCTCTCTGAGGGAAAGTCGTTAATTTCTTCTGGAAAAAGCATTATGCTTTATTGTAGGAAACAATTGTGACCTTAAAAGACTCATGTTAATGTCTTAGAGGGTTGATGTTGGGTCTTGTAAGAAAGACTAACATTTATTGGTCTCCTTCTATATATCAGCTTGATGTGTAACCTTCTTAACCATCTTTAACAATACACAGATGAGATGAAAAGAAGAATACTCAGAGAAGGCAGGTCACTTTCCTGGGGTACCGTAGCTTATCCAGGTGGCAGAGCTAGCACCCGAACCTGTTCTCAAGCACGAAAGCCATGCTCTCCCACTCAGAACCTCCCCAGTGCCCTCAACACAACCTCGGCTCCTCTAGTCTTCTCCTTGGGAAATGGAGAAGAGTCACCTGGTGGATTCTCTGCCCTTAGTGGTCATGACAGGTGCATCTGGGACATGGGCTCACTGCATAGGACAAAGTCCTATAGCTTTACTGGCTGATGGAGGAAAAGGAATACCTTAAATTTCAAAACCATGACCTTTGCAATTGGAAAAGTGCCTCAGAAACAGCCAATCTGACCTTCTTAAGGAAGAAACTTGGATTCTTTCCAGGCTCCATGACTGGCTAGTATGCTGAGGAATAGGGGACCAGCAGACAGCAGACCTGGATCTACTCTCACCTGCAATGTGTATGCAGTGTGTAGCTCTGAAAGTATCTAACTTCTCTGAACCTTACTTTCCATCATGCAAAATAGCAAACAAGTCTGCTCTGCCAGCTACTCAGTACTGTCTTACAGCCACCATGGGACGTGTGAATTATATATATGTATATAAGTTATTGTTGTCGTTGGTGGTGGTGAGCAGGGATAAGGTGGAATCTTGTGGTACATGCTAGGCTCTGCCTTCCATGTTTGGAGGAAAACTCTCTTGGATAAACATCCCTGAATCTGGGATGGGTTCTGATCTTTATAGAATAGTCTCTGGGAGTTGCCTTCAGGGCACATACATGGGCCATCACACTCTCCAACTCTTCTTGTGTTCTGAATTTATTGTGTACACTCCACAAGTGTTTTTCAGCCACTCTTTTCTTTATAATTAATGATAATTATTTTACTTATTTACTATTGATTTTAGAGAGAGAGAGAGAAAATATCAATTTGTTGTTCCACTTATTTATGCATTCATTGGTTGATTCTTGTATGTGCCCTGACCAGGGATTGAATCTACAACCTTGGTGTATCAGGATGATATTCCAACCAACTGAGCTACCTGGCCAGGGCTACAGCCATTCTTCATACATTATTGGTCAACCTTCCTAGCTAGAGTGATGTGTATGAAGCTTTTGAGAAGGTCAAAGGACTTCCCTAATCCATACTGCCTGCTGATCTGGACTCTGTTTCTTATACTATGCTATGCACTTAAAGGCAATTTTAGCTGCCACCACAGAAAGCATATTTTAATATTCTGTGTGATATGCTTTGTTTGTCTCTTTGTGGTTAGACCAGAACTATCACTTGCTTACCTTTTGTCAGCCATTATGAGTCATAACTATTTGTCTGGGCATGAAACACATGTCATAAAGGGGTACCTCATGGCATTAGCCACACACACTGCAGCACAAGTTCAACTTGGGTAACATAGACAGAGCTCTGCCCTTCAGCAGTCTGATGAAGCCTAAGGACTCTTTCCCCAAATAAGCCTTTAAATATGCAAAATAAAATGCAGAGAGTTATAAAAGAGCATTTTTACATTAAAGTAGAGTTAGAGCATGTTAAATATGTGGTTTTGTTAAAACATTAAAGATCTGATGGCAGATCTAATAACCCCTGTAATTTCAAAGTAGCAAACATAAATGATGTTTTGAGATAACTGCAACAATAATGTGATATGAAAATAACAGGTGACAACTTCATATATTCATCCGATACTCCTGTGGTTTGTTTAATATTATTGAAATATTATTGAAAATTAGACTCAATCCAAATGTATAGAACTCTATGAGTTCTATCTATGGATCCTTTGATGGTCTGTGCATTACAGGCAAGTAACTCCTACTTTAGAGCATTGCAGAATAGTGCTTATTCATCAGGTGTAAAGTCCGCGGGCTGAGAGCATCTGGAGCAGGTGGGAATGCATACAGAGCAGATCTCAGCAGCCAGACTTTCTGAGTTTGAATTCCAGCTCCACCTCTTACTTAACTATGTGACCTTGTACAAGTTGCTTAGCCTCTCAACAGCCAGTTTCTTCAACTGTTAAATGGCAACAACCATAATACTTTCTCAAATTGCTATTGTAAGGATTAAATGCACTTTAAATAGTGCACACTCTGTTCAGAGTGGGCATTTTATGGGTCATCTATTATTATAATTATACTAGAGGCCTGGTGCACAAAAATTTGTGCACTCGGGGGGGGGGGGTGGAGGGGGGGTCCCTCAGCCCGGCCTGTGCCCTCTCGCAGTCTGGGACCCCTCGGGAGATAACGACCTGCTGGCTTAGGCCTGCTCCTGGGTGGGAGAGGGCAGGCCCAATCCCTAGGTGCAGCCCCTGGTCGGACTCAGAGCAGGGCCGATTGGGGAGTTGGGGCGCCGCCCCCTGTCATGCACAGAGCAGGGCGATCGGGAGGTTGGGATGCCACCCTCAGTCACGCTCAGGGTAGGGCCGATTGAGGGGTTGGGGCACCATCCCCTGTCACACTCAAGGCAGGGTCGATGGGGAGGTTGCGGCGCCACCCCCTGTCATGCACAGAGCAGGGCCAATCAGGGGGTTGGGGCATTTCCCCCTGTCACTCACAGAGCAGGGCCCATCAGGAGGTTGGGGCTCTGTACCCTGTCACACACAGAGCAGGGCCAATCAGGAGGTTGGGGCTCTGTACCCTGTCACACACAGAGCAGGGCCCATCAGGGGGTTGGGGCACCGCCCTCTATCTCCCACAAAGCAGGGCCGATCAGGGGGTTGGGGCTCTGTACCCTGTCACGCACAGAGCAGGGCCCATCAGGGGGTTGGGGCGCCGCCCTCTATCACCCACAGAGCAGGGCCAATCAGGGGATTGGGGCGCCACCACTATCACACTCAGGGCAGGGCCGATGGGGAGGTTGTGGCTCTACCCCATCACACACAGAGCAGGGCCCGTGGGGGGGGGGGGGGGGTTTAGGGCGCCGCACCCTGTCACACACAGAGCCGCAGGGCGATCAGGGGGTTGGGGAGCTCCCCCCTATCAGGCACAGAGCAGGGCTGATCAGGGGGTTGGGGCGCCTTTCCTGTCACAAACAGAGCAGGGTGGATAGGGAGGTTGTGGCCCCACCCCCTGTCACACACAGAGCCGCAGGGCAATCAGGGGGTTTGGGCGCTGCCCCCTGTCACGCTGATCCCGGTGACCAGAGGCCTCACGGCTCCGCTGATCCCGGTGCTGGGGGCATATTACCCTTTTACTATATATGGTAGAGGCCTGGTGCACGGGTGGGTGCCGGCTGGTTTGCCCTGAAGGGTGTCCTGGATCAGGGTGGGGGTCCCCACTGGGGTGCCTGGCCAGCCTGGGTGAGGGGATGATGGCTGTTTGCAGCTGGTCACACACCCTTCAGGGTGGGGGTCCCCACTGGGGTGCCTGGCCAGCCTGGGTGAAGGGATGATGGCTGTTTGCAGCTGGTCACACACCCTTCAGGGTGGGGGTCCCCACTGGGGTGCCTGGCCAGTCTGGGTGAGGGGCCGAGGGCTGTTTTCAGGCTGGGGGTGACTGAAGCTCCCAACTGGTCCTTTTTTTCTTTCTTTTTTTTTTAAATTCTGGGCCAGCTTTAGCTTTGAGGCTTGGCTCCAGCTCTTAGGCCTCCGCTGCTGAAAGTAGGTTTCTGGCCTTTGCTTACAATGTTGCGATCCTGCTGGCTGAAGCCCGGCGGACTAAAGCAGGTTTCTGGGGTTTTGTGTAGCTTCTATATTTGTTACATAGTTGCTTAGAGTTGCAGCTCCGAGGCCTGAAGCAGCAGGCGGGGAACGTTGGAGTCCTCCGTCACTGAAGCAAGCAAGCCTCATGTTAGTTTCAAGCTGCCTGGCTGCCGGCCGCCATCTTGGCTGGCAGTTAATTTGCGTATTGCCCTGATTAGCCAATGGGAAGGGTAGCGGTTGTACGCCAATTACCATGTTTCTCTTTTATTAGATAGGATAACAATTATAATAAAGAGAACATTTAAAAAGACTATCTCATAGTATTGGACTGAATGAGCCCTGGGCAGGGCAGTGGTTAGCTGGGCATGCACATAGTGCTATTTGACTCGCTGTGAGTTCAGCTTACATCTCTCTACCTCTCAAGGATACCAAGAGAACTTTTCCAAGAGTCTTGATGAAATCAATGCACTTCATGCCCATGGCAATCTCCCATCTTCTATCCTGCTAGTTCACCTAACAGGAGCTGGGTAATCATTTGCTATGACTAAATCTTGATAAATCTACCCTTGCTCCTGGTCACCACCACTTCCTTTTCCAAGTGCTTTCAAGCCATTTTTAAGTGGCCGCTGCTAAAGTTTAGTCTGGGACAAAGGTCATGTTCAGTTATCAGTTGTTTCTGGAGTCCTGCTTGTTCACTCTGTTTCAAAAATCTTATCACCTTTGTCCATCTCCCTTCATCATCTTTGCTTCTTCCTTTTCCCTACTTCCTACAGTCTGCATGAATACCAAATTTAATATTGCCAAGGGGACTAGGTCAGGGCGTTATTTAACAACGTCTAGAGACACACATTCTTTTTAAAAAACAACTTTGAGCTCTCTATTTGTCTCGTCTCCTTTGGATTTTAAATTCCTCTTGACTATATTCCATGTTTTCTAGATTTAAGATCAATTCCCTTGACAGAACAGAAATAATCAAATTAGGAACTGCATAATTAATTCACTCAGCAAATACTTTGAGCACCTTATGTGCACTTAGAGAAAAAAGTGAGCAAAAAATAGACACATCTTAGCCTAGTGGAGTTCAGGTTTCAACTGTAGAGCCAGGCATTAATAAAATAATCCCAATATATGTAAGTAAGAACTGTGATAAATATCATGAAGCAGACGTCCTGAAGGCTACCAGAACCTATAAGAAGGGAATCTGACATGGTACAAGAGCTCCTGAAAGACCAGAATCTTTGGGTGAATCTTACAGGTTGGGTTAACTAGACCAAAAGAAGAGGAAAGCACACTCCAGGCAGAGGAAATAACAGGGGAAAAGCCCAATGGCAGAAGGAGCAGAGCATGGTGGAGGAAATGAAAGATGGCCAGTATGCTGAGCACGGAGCATGAAATGCAAAATTCAGTTGGAGAAACAGAAAGTCATGTAGGACCTTGTCAGACATCCTAAGGATTTTTCATTATCATGAAACAATGGGATGCTGCTAAGAGTTTTAAGCAAGCTGTGGGATGGTGCTACTCTGGAGAGCGAGAGCAGCTGTAAGCAGCAGGATTAAGGGCCCTTGCAGAAGCTCAGGAGAGAAACAGTGTTCCGGTGGTCAAGGGTGATGCCAGTGGAGATAGGGCCAAGTGAAGAGAATTATAAGCTATTTAGGAGGAAAAATTGTAAGACCTAGAGGTGGATTGGGCATGAAAAGTGCAAAGTAAAGGAATAAGTGAAGGATGTGAAATAGATTTCTGACTGGCATAATCAGAAAGATGATGAAATCATTCATGGTCTTGGTTTTGGAATGAGCTGGGGAGAGACTAAGAATTCAGTTTGGCATTGAATTCGAGGTAATTTTACTAGTAAGTCATCTATATTTCAACAATGTCTCTAAAAAGTAAGAGAACACTCAGAGGAGGGTGATCAAGAAGTCTGGATAGGCTAGGGAACTGGGGGCATTGGATGAGAAAAAGGAAGACCTAGATGTGAACAAATTAGCTGTCTTCTGCTATGCAGATAAAGACTCTAGTTCTAGAGGCCAGAACTGGGACTGTTGGGTAGATGTTTCATGAAATGGGTTTGGCACAGTGTAAACAGGAATTGCCTAAGAGTGAGAGCTATGACATGGGCTTCCTTTCCAGGAGGAGTTCCTTGTAACTGGAGGGAAGTGTCCAAGCATAGGCTTTCTATCCTCCATGATACTATAGAAGGGGCTCAGTGTTTTGTGACTTGTGAAACCCAGTAATGTTATGGAGAGGCTTCAGTAATTGATTCGATAAACAGCTGATGTAAATGTCATATACTTATGTGTATTATAACCATTAATGAAACTACTACTACTAAGTACATGATTGCCATGAATAAAAACTAGTGGAAACCAACATGTTCATGGAGGTTGTATACAAGATTTTAAAACACTGGGCAACAGCAAAACTTTAATTTTTTGTTTGATTTATAATATATAAATGTGACCAATTTGAAGCTTTAGAAATAAATTCATACTAATATGAGGCATGCTCATTTTATTTATTTTGGGGGATTTTATTTTAAGATTGTCTATGCTGTAGATAACTTGTAAAGACCTTTGTAACTCAAAGATTCCGTGATGTTTATTCTGACAATTAACATCAGCTTCCATATTCTCCTTTCTGTCAATTATTTTAGCCCAAACATAAAGAATGTGACCAGATGTAGGTCCTCTGTGCACAGGGAGAAATTTACAAAGCGCTTTGTTTCCAGAATCAAATATGGTTCTAACTTACTCTATGCTCTCCAATAAGCCCTCATTCCACAACTCTCCTTGCTTCTTTCAAACTTGCCAAATTCATCTGAGCTCTCCAGGCATTGATTGTATGTGCATGGACTATTCTAAAAAAGTTTGAAGCTCGGTATCTCATTATACTTAAGACAGAATTACTTAAGTAGCATAAGGACAAGCTCAATGGTTTCTCCATGTCATAGAGAAGAGAATGCCCAAATGTTCATGGCTTTGAAGCACAACTGACTGTGAATAAGAAAGTGGCAGCAGTTAAGAGAAAAAAGGGGAAATGGTAAGCAGATCAGAAAACCCAGAGAATGTCTGATTCAACTTTTTACCAGATGACTGCTTCGCTATTCTCCAAACTTTCAGAAAAACTTACCAACTTTGCAGGAGAGAAAACATTCACCCAAGGACACACTTGGCCATAGCAGTGTTCCCTAGTTGCTCAGTCAGCGCTAGAACACCCAGTGTGTCCTCAGGTACTCCCGCTGCAATGAAGGAGAAATGAATAGGAATATGGTGGTCATTTTCAGCCCCTTGCTTAACATTCCAAGTTCCTCATTCCCAAACACATAGACCTCAAAACCCTTTATAAGAAGAAACAACATTAGCTTGCTAACAAATATAATACTCCTGTTATTAATTGGGTCAACTGTGTCCTAAATAATGATTTCTATGAATTAAGTGCCTCCTGTGTGATCTGCATGTCCTCTGGGCAAACCTGAACCTCCTTTGGCCTCTCCGTGTATAGGTCTCAATTGTGAAATGAGGATAGTGTTTGGATCAGGTGACTTCTGAAGTCCTTTAGCTTTAAAACTCTGTGGTCAATTTCCAATTCCACTGAATTAAATAAAAATATTTTCTGCACAGAAAAGACTTAGGGTCAATTCTGAAAGAATTTACAAATCTATCAACAAACAAACAACACAAAGCTACAGCTATGTTCTTCTGCAGGAGGTGACATTTTACTTAGTGGTATTTTTTTAAATGTGTCTCTTTGTTCCCTGCTCATCAACCAACCCCCTGAATCATTCAGAATTTTCTTCTGATGCGTTTTTTTCCTGGCCTTACAGATAAGAAGATTAGGTGATATCATTTTCTTCTACCTTTTCTCTCTTAGACGAATATCCCTATAATAGTTAAAGAAGTTTATTAATTTATTAGCCTTATGTCAACTTTTCTGGTTTCTTTGTCTTAGGTATACACGTCCATGATATACATAAAATGACAAAGGAATGCAAGAGTATATAAAACCTAATAACATCTCCTTCATGCCAGATGTATCTACTATCATGTTGTGGATCGATTTTTATCTGTGGATGACCATGACTCTCCTCATGACAAATATTATAGCATAACGAGGAGGCGAAGGAACCAGGGTAAACACAACCATGAAATGGTCTCTGCTAAATAGTACAGCCAAGGCAACATGCCTTGTGCTTCTTGGCCCTGTTCAAGTAAATTAAACGTTGTCAACAGTTGTCAATGTCCTATTTAAGATCTGTTTTATAGAAGGCAATTTAGAGCTTCAGGAGATTAAAGGTCTTACCTAATTTGCAGCCAGATAGCCCAGGAGTTTTCTTTACCTTTTTAAGGCACAACACAAGGAGAACCCCAAACTTATCCCTCTCCACACTTATAAGAGAACCGCCTTTTATTTCTTCAGCATGGAGACTGAGCAGGATGGAGGATGAGATGTTTTGGTAGAAGGTTTCTAGTTCAGAATAGTGACTTTTTTTCATATACCAACCTAGTTCAGTTTCTATCTTCTCTCGGTTCCCACCTCCTGTAGGTTAGGTAAGAACTTCCTGGTGGAGGCAATATCTCCTCCTTCCATGCCCCTGTTGGCTTCAGCTTTCCCTAAGCAGGCTCAAGGAACTCACCGGCAGTTTAGGAGTTAAGAGCAGGCTTGGACATCCCCTGAGTGTGGCACATTTCCAGGAAGGAAAGCTACAAGTGAAAAGAACAGTGTGGGAAAGAAATGTCCACTTGAATGAGATCAGGATGTTCTGAGCCTTGTCCTGGTGCCACCCGCCAGGGGCTGCAGCTTGGCAGTGCCAGGAGGCTCTCAGTGCCCAAGGCAGCTGTGGGTGCACCTTGGAAGGCAGCACCTGTCCCCATGGGAGGAGACAGGAGAGATCCAGGCAGAGAAAGGTGACCCAGGGGGAGTTCTCAGAGGAAGGGAGGTTCCTCTGAGGAGTGGTCAGCAAGACATTCTCACCCTGGGACTCATGAGAAGTAGAGCCCTTTTTCTTCTCTCCCAAAATGCAAATAGCCTCTGTCCTTGGAATTGGGAAGATGGGTTGCTAGGCAATCACTTCTAAACAAGCACTCCCCTTGCCCCTTTTTCCTGACCCCTAGAACAATGGAGACTTTTCAGCAAATGGAACTGAGATGGAGAAAAAGACATGGCAAAAATAAAAATGGGACCCGAGATTATGGAAGGTCTGGCTCATAGGGTATGGGGAGAAACATGTAATATTAATAAGTTGTGCTGCAGGCAGACCAAAGGGGGATTTATGTCTCATCATCGCACTGGCATTGGCATCACCAGCCAAGTGGTACAGGCAATGCAGCAGCCATTGTCCCGTGCTGATTCCACTTGTAACGATTCGGGCGACTCAGAAAATGACATTATTACCAGTTAGTTAGGAATTCTTGAGCCTCAGTCTCTGTATCAGTGAAACAGTATTTGGGGTTGTATTTTTTAAATAATATTTTTAATACCATATTTTCTAAGATCCTGTCATGGTCTTGATAGAAAACAGTTGGCACCCTGAGATTGAGAAATAGAAACATATTTGAATAAGAGGACTCTTTACAAAGGTGTGGGTGGGCTTTAGGGGAACCACAAGGGCAGTGTAAGACCCTGACATCCCTTGGTCTGAAGAGACAGGGGAGAGAGTGGTGACCTAGAGAGTCGCCTGAGCAGGAGCTGTGACTTTTGGTAGCAGAATGCAGCCAGCTAACGACGGCTCTCTATGTAACCTCCTGTCCTCTGAACCAGTGGGAAGCGGGAGGATACGGAGACTGAACTCAGGTGTATTAGTCAGCTCAGGCTGCCAGATCAAGAAACCATAGACTGGTGGCTTCAGCAGCAGCAATTTGTTTTCTCACAGTCCAAAATCAGGGTGCCAAGCATGATCAGTTTTCCGTGAGAGGTCTTTCTGGCTTGCAGATGGCCACCTTCTTACTGTGTCTTCCCATGGTGGAGAGAGAGGGCAAGCTCGCTGGTGTCTCTTCCTCTTTTTATCAGCACACCAATTCTATTGAATCAGGGCTTCCCCCTTATGTCCTCATTTTACCTTAATTACCTCCTCAATGTAGTCACATGAGGGGTTAGGGCTTTGCCTTAGGCTATCCGGGCTGCAAGAACAGGATACCATAGACTGGGTGGCTTAAACAACGGAAAGTGATTTCTAATCTGGAGATCAGGGTGCTGCATGGTCGGGTTCTTGGTGAGGACCCTAACCTTCCTTGGCATGTGCAGCCCTTAATATCATCCCATTGGGGGTTAGAGTTTTAACATATGAATTTTGAGGAACAAAATTCAGTCCGTAGCACCAAGTAAAAGTTTAGAGTGCATACTGTGAAAACCATAAGCATATATATATATTTGTATTTATAGTTGATTGTTGTTCTTAGTGGTAGTTGTAGTCTGTAAAGTCACTGTAAACACTGAATTAGCAAACACTGAACCATTGCTCCAGGGGACATACAGGGTTAGTTTCCTGTGAACCTGTGGTCACAACATTTTTGTCAAACAATCAATACATATCCTTGTTTTATGTGTATTTCTGTTTAAAGACCTACCTTATTTAATATAGGGAGTCAATTCATTAACATTAAACTCATGGCCAACAGCACTATAACTCATGCCTGAATGCAGCATATTTAACAATCGGATTTTCTCTGTGGAGTACATCACAGCCTTCTTGCCCTTAGGAACACTGGACAACACTTCAGCACTATACTTGTGGATCCTTTTTAATCTGTGAAATCATGAACAAAAATTATAAATTTGTGAAAATTTGATGCTAAATTGACCATGAAAAAGATGCTAATTTGCAGTATGAGAGCTAAGACAAGAAGGCAGAGTATCAGCTTGCCCGACCTTAACCAGGAAGGTCAGATAACTCAAAATTATTGCTGCTCTGTATGTGTCTATGAGCGACTATGAAAGCACAGTGAATTGATTTGGGGTTACCAATAAATTGTAGGGAGTAGGAAAATTTGCAAATATGGAATTTTCAAATAATGAAGATCTACTGCATAGACAGTATGTACATACACACACCCATACATGATATAGTTGTAATCACCTTAAATCTACCATTTTTACTCATTTTTGTGCTTTGCCTTTTTTTATAAACATATTTCTTATTACAACAAATAATCATTTTATAACAATAATTTCTAATGGCTAAGTCATAATTCATCTAGTGGAGTTACCGTAATTAGCCTAATTGTTCCCTATTGTTGGGCTTCTCGATTTTCCTTTTTACACTACCTTAAATAACATCCAGAGAGCATGAATGCATGTAGGACTTTTTTCTTCTTTTGAATTATTTACCTAGGATAAACTCCAGTAGTGGACTCACAGAGTCAAAGGATATGACCATGATTATGAATCTTGATCTATATGGTCATCCTGCTTTTAAAACAATTACACAGGACTCACCAGCATATGAATACTGCTGACCACCAATCCCTGCCGTCTCGACGGCATCCATCCCTGAGGAGACTGGTGATTACATGAAAAGTTTTGCCAATTCCCAAATAAAACACTGTCCCCAGGTGTGAATCTGGATTACTTTGGTTATTGGTACATGATCTCTGTCCTTCTGAGTGATTCGTTTCTTTGGGGCAAGTCAGGAAGTTAATGGCCAGAAACGCCCCTTACCCACCATCTGAGTCTAAAGGGCAGAGTGAGTGGCATGTCTGAAGGAGAGAATGCCAGGTGGAGCTTGGTTAATGTGTCCAAAGCTTCCGATGCTGAGTGGGGAAGAACCTGGAAGGTTGAGAGCTAATTTACTGGGTCAAAGTGGGAGAGGACAGGTAGCCTGAAATACCAGTAAATTCTTCAGATACCCATGCCAAGTTTTTGTTTTGTGGTGTTGTATGCCTCAGAGCTTTTTTATTTGTAGAACCTGGATAGAATTTATGAAGCTCACAAATCAACATGTATAATATAACATGTGCTTCTTGATTAGATTCTACAATACAGCTTTCAGCAAATTCTTGTGAATCATGATTTCAATTTCTCCTACTGGAAGTAGGTATTATGTCTGAGATCAGATACATCTATAAATAGTGTAAATATATACGGCAGAAGTTTGTTTGTAGAATCTAAATTTCCATTGCATGATACACTTCGTGTGCAAAGGAATCAAGCATTACTAATCCAGTTCTAGCTTTAGTTTTCTCTGAGCTATGCACAGCTCAGCATGTGAATGTGTGACTTCATATTAACTTAGTGTATACGTGTATGTGCACCTATCTCTAGTCTCACAAAGAATATTTTTGCATTACAGGCACTGATTAGAATTTTAATATACTACATTTTTTTGAAATGACTTTAGTCTTTGTAATATACATTTTCCTTACTTAATGCATCCCAACACTTAGTCGAGAGTTAATTTAATTATAATTTTGGCTCTGCCAAGTTTTTATATGAATTTCGGTGACACCTTTATTGGTGGGGCAAATCTCTCTGAAGGGACTGAAATGGACAAATGGCATAACCAACCACTCCCAATTTTTGTAACCCATTTTTGTTTTCTCTTATGAAGATTTTCTGCCTGTGTGACTTCTACATTTAAATTTTGAGGTCTTGATTTTTTTTCCTTCTAAATGAATGTTCCCTTGAAATGTGTGTGTTAAAATGTATTTGTGTGTGTATGTAATTGTTCATGTATATATTTGATTAAACAAATATTCTTTCCTAATCCATTTTTGTATTTTATCCTGGAAGCAAAATATAGGTTATTTAACCTAGAGTTCTAATTATATAAATATTGGAACTTGCTTATTTTTTTTCATTGTCAAATCGATTGAGAAAGTATGACACCTAGGTGTCCTTTTTCTTTGTAAGTGGAAGAATTGTGTTTTTTAAAAATAGCATTTTACTTTAGCCATTCTGTTCACAGGTTAAAAAAGGAGTTTTGGAGAGAGAAATTATTTTGCAATGCCTTTATTTTGAATCACTTAGCAGTTTACCTTTAAAATGATAATTTCTGGGTTTTTATTGATTAGTCTGAGGAAGAGTCTATGCAGCCAAAACAATTAAGATGGCTTAGCCAAGAAATTAGCTAATTCATTGGGCAAGGGGGACATCAGTCCAGTTGATTGATTGGTATTAAGTAGAATAACTAACCAAGGGATTTAATTTCTGAATTTTTTCCAGCCCTTTGTTATTGCATAGACAATCTGATTAATGAAAATATAAACTACTTAAGAATGTTTTGCATTTTCTTAGTGCTTACATGTAATATCATTTTTCATTTTGATTGGGCTGAGTCATGAACTATGAACCCCCATGGAACAACGTTGCAGTATTAAATGTCAGTATTAGAGGTTTAAGAAAGGGAGCTGAGTTTGGTGGCCTTTAGCCAAAATCCCTGTTAGGAAAATCCATCTACTGCAACACTGAGAGGACATGTCAGGTTTCGGGGTGGCTCTAACTGACTGAGGATTAGCAGAGCACAATTGAGCAGGATGCCTTTTCAGCAGGACCTTGACCTTAAATGAACAAGAGGAGGCATCTAAACTAAACCTACTTAGTAGCTAGGTGCCTCTCTCTTTTGCATGCTAAAGCTCTCATCACAAAAATCCTTCAGCTTCCCCAAGTCCACCTTAGCCTCCTTGGCCCAACCTTTCCATGTAGATTTATTTTGGCCCCCCCTCTTACTTCTTACCTACAAACCAATGTGCTGTAACAAAATTACCCTTTTATGCACGTGCCACAGAATATAAAAACATGTGGGTAACCAACATTTGTCTAGTGCACGAGATAGCAACTGTTTGATATTCACATGATCATTTGGTGTAAGGGAAGCAGTTTATGTACTTTGACTTAAAAAGTGTCTCAAAGATAAGTATCCTAAGTTAATGTGCATTCCACAAAGATATGTAGACAAAATATAATGATATATGATTATCAAAGGTGATGGACAACATGTGGTTGAGTAGATAAAGTAGATTTTCTTTCTCAGAGCTATGGTGGATTCTTTTTTTTTTTTTTTCAGTCTCATTTTCCTTCACCCTACTTTTGTTGGGCGAAGCAAGGACAGGGAAGTGGGAAAGGGTTTAGTATTCTTACCCTACTGAATTAGGCCTTGATAATAAGGTCACTTTGCAGATGCATAAGCTAAGGAAAGAAGGTCCCTAAGTGTACCAATTCTAGTCTTACAAGTTATGACCTACTTGCCCTTTAATAGCATCTTATACCAAATTGCTGTCTTTTAAGTTTATAATCACTTCTGTTTCCATGGTTCCTTGAAAACTTAATGACCCCAAGGTAAGATTGATGAAGAGGGAAGTGGCATAAAATGAAATATGCAATTACTTCAGTGCAGGCCCTGTCCTGTGATTAGCATCAGCAGATTCCAGGGCAAAACCACAGAGCATCTGTAGTTCTTTGAAAAAGATTTTGAATGACAGCTGTCAAGACCTCCATCTGGAGGTTTCCTCTGCTAGTTGAGGGCTTTATCATTATTTTAACTCTTGGTCTGACAATAAAAAAAACTCTCTTTGAACACTTGAGCTTGTTCTAATTATGGAAATTGAGATCAATTACATTTTGATTCCCTTAGAAAATAAGTGCCAACCATTTGAAGAGCTTAGTGATTACAAAGTGTTTCGCAACTCAAATTTGGGATAGTGTAAAAGTGACCTAAGCTCTATGAGTCTGGATCCCACTGGAATTGGTTCTTTGCTTGATAATTCCCTAGAAAAGCTCAGATTTCCACTATGGAGTGTGACAATCGGGTTATTTTAACAATTCCATCCTCCACATTATATGGTGGGAGTGGAGAGACATGATAGCCATTATTGTAAATATGAAGGTCTATTGTGAAGAAAAGGAATAGAAATTTGGGCAGAAATTATAGATAAACAGATTGCACTCTTTCTGGTAAAACCCTTTCTGACAATTACAGTTGTCAGAGGCAGCGGAACAGTGGGTTTAGGAGCAGGGCCTCCGGAGTCAGGCTGACTAAGATTGTGTTCGTTTTCCCTGACTGAGCACATGATCTTTGAGAAGTTGAGTATTGTTTTAGAGCCTTGGTTTCCTTATATCTAAGATTATGATGACAATATTACTCAGCTTGGGGTTTTGTAAGGATTAAATGAGATAATGTAGTTGTTATTATTAGCCTCCTTGTTCCAGGACAGTGGTTGTCAAATGTTGGTATATGTGGGAGTCACGTGGAGGCCTCAGTAAAACAGATGGGTAGGCCCCACCCCAGAGTTTCTGACTCAGCAGGTCTAGGGTGGGGCCTGAGAATTTCACTTCTAACAAGTTCGCAGGTAAAGTAGGTGTTGCTGGTGTTTGGACACATCTCTGAGAACCACTGCTACAGGGCATGACAAAAAAACAATTTATGGCATGTCCTCAGAGTTTAAAAAACTAACTGTAGGACATGAAGACACAGGTCATTTGCAAACTAGCAAGAGCTTAGGGTTGAGAGTCAAGGTCCCTAGGTTCCAGTCTTACCTTTGCCATTTGTGCATATGTTGTCAATAGGAAGCCTCTTATCCTCTCTGTTTCATCTTGGGTTGTCTTCCTCCTGTATCTTTGGCAGGTCGTGGTGGAGATCAAATGAAGGAATATGTGTTACAAAAGCTTTAAACAGTGTTAGTATATTAAATAGTATAACAGTCGAGTTGCTACTACTACTGTGGGCTCTGAGCATGACTTTTATCTCCTGTCTATGACCAAGCTACCAGTACAAGGCTGTGTCTTCTTAGGAAAAGGAGATAGAAAATCACTGGTCTGTCCTTGCAAAGGTGTTTGCAGAATCAGACAGGCCCTGTGTTAATATATTAATTCAGATAAGCCAGGCACATAGAGGATTACTAATCAGGTATGAACCAACCTCTTGTCAGTAATGTCCCTTGTTCACGATGGAAACAAAGTGAAGTTGCCCTTTCTGAAACCCTGTCATTGGTATCTCACTTTGAAAAAGTTATGACCAGCTGGCTAAGGTGACTAACGCGCATTGAGGCTTGCTAAGGACAAACCTCCTGAGCACTTTAAAGGTACAACTCATAAAATTTATCCAACAACTCTGAGTACACTGGGCCCTACTGAAAGGTACAAGGGCTCCCCCTACATTCACACCATCAATAAATGGTAAAGCCAGGAGTTGAACCTGCATAGTACTCACTGATCAGCCTAAGATCTTAACCACCTCCCTGCCAAAGGGCTAACTGCAATGCACTCGACTTATTAAGGGTGATAGCTATTCACCAATTCATCTTTATGCTCATGGTTTAGTATAAATACAAATAAATGTTAGTGTGGTATCTTCTTGAAAAGTAAAATCTGCACTCCTTAAATTGGTTAAGTATAATTTAGACAACATTTAAGATCTTAAGATGCATGATTCGTGTGTAGGGAAATAATGTTCTTGTGGACATCATTATGGGCAAAAGGAACATCCATTCATTCCACTGACATTTACTAAGGCTCTGTGTTAAAACATAACGGGGCATACAGTTTATTTAGGAAGTGGGGCTGTTGGGTGTTTGGTAGTTTTTCTGCTGCAGTTTATGAGATGAATTATAAAGCCAGAAAATCCAGGAAAGAGGAGGAAACAGGAGAGAATGTGGGGGAAGGTGAAGAAGACTAAGAGAGCCCGATTTCCAGGACTCTTTGAACTTCTAACGAGCAGATCCATGCATCTGGGGCTTTAATTACACAGAGATGTGCTCCGTGTTCTTGGTAGAACCACCTCCCAGCATGGAAAGGTGGCTGCTATCTGCAAGGCTCATATGAGCAGGTTAAATTACAGTTATTATCTGGTCGCTCTTGGAAGGCCAGCGACAACGACCTTTTGGCAAACAGCCCGCAAACCTTCTCCAGTTCAGACTGTCTGGTGGTAATCCTTTGGAGACATTGCTCCAGTCACAGGGGAAAATGTTTTAGCCACCTCAAAACTCTTCCACGTATAATGTCAACAAGTTTCATGGTCATCTATTTGTCGCATTTGTTGGTAGAACTTATTCCTTTAGATCTATTGACACTATTTGATAAATTTTTGGAGAGAGTGGGCAAGAGAGATATAGAAGCAGAGTAAAGGGGTCAGAGAGAGAGAAAGAGTTGAGAGAGAGAGACCTTGTGCTCATAATTGGGGACTTCATTGTTGCATTCACTATGTTTAATAAGTCCAGGAAGGTGATTTTAATTTAACTTCCACTCAGGACATTCTAAGATACATCCACAAACCATGTAAAAGTATCATTTAGGTCAGAATAGGTTATTCTGATAATTGGTCTTCAGGAAATGTGGTTGTTTCTTATGAGGATGAGGAAAAGTCACACCATCCTCTGGTAAAGAACATCTTTTGATTTTTAAAAGTGAGCTTTGTAAAACCCCAAAAGGCCTGCTTTTTCAGTTCAGAGTGAAAGGCAATTATTACTCCCCCACTGAAAGGGCAGAGTATAGTTTCATATCAATTGAGGCCAGGGTTAGATTGGATGGGCTCTCATCAGTTCCTAGTAAATAATTGGTTTGGGTGGAAGAAGAAATGATCCTGTGACTATATTTAAATAATGCAGGCACATGGATGATGACACGGTTTTAAGAAATAAATGGATAAACAGAAAGTCAAACCTCAGAGGGAAGGCAGGGGAGGGTAGCCGATGCGGGGTGGGTAGAGATGAACCAAAAAACTTGTATGCATATAAGTATAACCCATGGGCACAGACAATAGGGGGATGAAGGCCGGGGAAGGGGGGTGGGGCAGACTAGAAAAGATTAGTGGGAGAAAAAGGGGACATGTGGAATACTTTCAACAATAAAGAATTAAATGGGCAAATTAGAAAAATGCAGATAGTCTTATTGATTCGGTGCAGAGAGTTGAAACAGCAGTCCTTGAGGAAATCAGCAAATAGATATGTTCTTTCTTCTGTCCCTTCTTTTTCTTTTCTTTATATTCCTCTCTTAGAGTCACACACATTCAAAACTCATGATTCATTTTTGAGGAATCACAGGGTGACGCAGCATTAAAAATGAAAAATCAGCAACGCCAAGTCAAGCAGTTTAAAAGTTACTTTACTAAGCAGCGGTGTTCACTACACAATGGCGCATGTGAGGAGGTCATTCTGCTCCCACTTCTCTCTTTAAATAATTTCTTCTTGATTGTTTAACTTACCACCACTAAGTAATACTTCTCACGCAGGCAATGCAGGTTTTAATTTATTGTTATAAGAAGAATTTTAATGGTGGAACTTCTGAACTTTCATTTGATTACAATTCCGGTCCACATATAGTTAATGCTATATATTTGCCTATACTTCAAAGTTGTGGATTTCTAATTTGACTCCTTAAGTGCTGCAATTATGTCCTTAAAATCATTACCAAGTACTTAATACCTGTTAATAAATGCTTATTTAGCCCCTCCTGGGCATGGTATGTACCAATACAGTCCCCACCCTACAAAAGTTTTTTATTTTTATTTTAACTGAGTGAAATTTGACATAAAAACCGCTTAAGGTGCACAGCACATTACTTTGATACATTTATATGTTGCAATATGATTGCAGGTGTAAAAGAGTTTTTAATCTAGTTGGAAAGACAAAGTATATACAGGGTGTCCCCCGAAAAATGTATACACAGCTGATAGCTCAATTTTGAAAATGAAGTGTATTTTAATAAACACTGCTCTTATAAATATACTCTGTATATGTTTACATTTTCAGAACACTTATACATAAAATAAAAACACCACAAAGTTTAATCTGATAAGTAGTTTTATCAGGAGTAAATGCTAGATACTCTCGTGGGTTGGGAGTTTTCAGAGTGCTACCGAGAAGCCTGAACTATATCCTGAAGGGAGCTGATAAGATCCAGAAGAAATATGACTTCATTTCCCCAGGAAACACAGCCACAGCAAACAAGAGGCATTGGAAGAGCCATGGACAGACCTCCATGACAGGAACCAAGGGTCCTTTAATGAGAGTCACCTAGGTGTCAAGTCCTTGAATGGGCATCTACACAGCAGGCAGGTTGGCATAACCTTGGAGGCACTGTCAGTTTGCCAGCCCACAGATCCAGATGCCCAGGAGCTGAGGGTACCACAAGTAGTTTATCTGACTATAGAAAATGACCTAAAATGGCAAAAGTCTTTACTAGAAGCTGGGACTCCGAATTTTAATCTGATACCTGGATCTGCACAGAATCATGCTGTCTTGGAGCTGGGACAGGAGTAACTTCATTTTGCAAATGCAAATACCAAGGATTAGAGAGCACAGGCAACTTGGCTACTTAGCAATAAATCAACAAACTAACCTTAAGAAACAATAGTGGGACTAAAGCAGTAAAATGAAAACTTCTACAATTGTACCCACCCATTCCACCCTGACCCCACACCCACACCCCCAAAGGCACTATTTTGTTTCTTGGTTACATGCCTTTTGTTTGTGGCAGGAAATACTTTGATACACTTCTCAGAAGGATATTCTTTTGCAACCTCCAGTTTGTCATCATGACAAAATTCTGTCCTTTGCCCTTAGAGTCTTTTCCTTATTCATTCATTCAATCATCCATACCTTTATATATTTTCTTAAAAAATATATATTATTGATTTTTTACAGAGAGGAAGGGAGAGAGATAGAGAGTTAGAAACATCGATCAGCTGCCTCATGCACATCTCCTACTGGGGATGTGCCCACAACCCAGGTACATGCCCTTGACCGGAATCGAACCCGGGACCCCTCAGTCCACAGGCCGACGCTCTATCCACTGAGCCAAACTGGTTTCGGCCATACCTTTATATATTGATGACACAAATATTTATTAAATGTTTGTTTTGTTCCCAGAATTATGGTTTTCATTCTTATCATTCCTATATTACATGTGAGAGGAAACCTCCAAATGGAAAGCCTTGAAAATACTATTTAGTTCTTGACATTCAACCAGTCTTGGCAATTGAATAAATACACAAATAAGTAATAGTCAATTGCATTATTTCTAAAATTATACTTGATCAAACATTTTTTTCAGGAACTGCTGAACAAACATACATAATTGCAAACCTGCCTGCCTGGTAAATCATGTAGAATTTTTAACTGCGGTTTGGAAAAAAATCCAGCCTAATTTCCTCGTTTTCCAAAAGCCCCCGAGTAAGACCAGGCTTTCAACCTCCTAACTCCTTGGCCAGTATTCTTTCTACCTTGTTAAACCATCACTTTGAAAATGTCTTCTTTGAAAGTAAAGCAAATTTTCTTTCTGAATAAAGTGTCCTCACTTTCAAAGATTTCTTTGAAGGCTAATTTATTTAATCTCCCAAGACGCTCTTTATACCCAGAAAGCTTTGTGCTCTGGTACCCAGAGAACATGCACTTTTAGCACCTGAAGTTCCCAGAGCAAAGTGAGTTGGCAATATCAAGGAGAGCACCTCCCACACTGGTGCCATCGTTTGCGGAGGGCTTTCTGCCCCTTATTTCTTGCTCAGGCAGCACAGGCTTTATCTAACACAGTCAGGCTGGCCCTGGGGATTAAATTAGATGATGTGTGTAGTGCTTTGGAAATTGGAAGTCGGCTGCAAATGTTGAGAGATGGCTATTATTTCCAAAACCCTCTACAAGAAGTCCAGGCAAATATTCTTTGTGTTTCTGGCATCTAGCAGAGTTTGTTCCAAAAATATTTGTTGTAAAGAAATGAATGAAAGATTTGTGAAATGTCACCTTCAAAGCCAGGGCTTGGGAGTCAAGCATGTTTCCAAGTCTTTGTGTCCAAAATGACATCCGAGGGACAAAGGTGAATGTGACATTGTTGTGTATCTCATTTAAGATGACTGAATAAGGCTTTTCTCTGCACCGTTTGCTCCCTCTGAAAACCAATTGCCCCCCGTTTTTGTGTGGTTTTCAGTGCTTCATTCTCCAAGCACGGGCCGTCTCCTGCTCTCTCAGGGTTTCCCGACTTGGATCTGGAGCCAGCTCCCAGCCCTGGCTTGTTTCTGGGAGTTGTCAGGCGCAGATAAAGGCCTGGCGGAATTTGCCCACTCCTTTGAGAACAGGGGACTGTCAGAAACACAATCAGCTTGTGGCCAGCCTTTAGAGACTCTCTCCCACGATGGTCCCAAAGAGAACATTTGTGTGTGTGTTTGCTTTGGTTTTGAGAACTAAACACCCCTTTTGACATGATGTGTGCCAGCTCCTTAACACTGGGTGTTTCAGAAATGATGCCATGGGCTCACAACTCGAAAGGCACTGCCTTGCTTTAGAAACAGGAAGAAAAGGGACCTGAAGGGGAACTTTAGGGAACAGAGAGGAATGAATTAAAGTATTTCAGAAAGGATTAAGCTTCAGACAATGCAAAGGGACTCCCCAGAATCAGAGAGGATCACCAAACACCCAGACTGTTGCTTTTTTTTTTGTCCTATTTAAGGGGACACAGAGGCGCCAAGTGCTGTTGGCCTGCCGCCTTTCCCCTTAGCAACATCAACAAGCCTTGGGTCACACTGAGTGGGAGCAGGCTGCCTTCAAACAAGGGTGGTTTCTCCCCTCACCTGGAGCAGCTCAATGGGAAGGCATACACGTTCGATGGATATATATTCCTTCTTTTTTCAAAGGAGGTATAATGTGATTCAAATATGATTTTTGTAGACGAGCAGAAACAATTACAAAACCCTCAGTGACAAAGTCCACACTTTGATCAGGGCATATTCAGTCTCTGTGCTTATCATATTTTATTGAGTGCATAGGGAGCATCTTAGTAAAGAGGCCTTTGCAAGCATGTTCCTACCCCCATTTTTTGGTGCCAGGTGCCCCATGAATGAGGCGATATGATATTAGCATACGCAGGTGGCATGTCACAGTGTCCAGCCCTGTCTGGTCTTGCCTCTGCAGGTTTACGTGCCAGGATGAACATTTGTATAGAGCACTCGAGGCCCTCAGCCAGGGAAGCTCCCCTTCTCCAACCACATTGGTCCTCAAACCTTTGTTCTGCCTCTCCCTCCCCTTGTGAGCCCTTCTTTGGAAATTCGACAGTGGAATTTTTCTCCCCCCATCTCTATGGTGAGTTCTCCCAGCATTGGAAGGCTGGGTTGCCATGGCAGCAAGCCTCCTCCACTGGGAGCAGGCGATTTCGGAAGGGGGATTGTTGCAGTTGGAGGGAGGGGATGGAGAGTCATTTAAGTGGGCCAATTAGTATGCAGGACCGGAGCCTCCCTGGCAGCGTCTCTCACACAGCGGTCAGTGCTCTCTAAGTCCCACCCGCTGACATGGAATGAAGCAGGCTTCAGGGAACCTCCCCGCGCACCTATATGGTTGAGGCTGACCAGAGCCGTAGCCCTGAGGGGATCTAGGTCCTGCTCCCCCTTCCACTGCATCTCCTCTTTGCCCTCCTCCCCTTTGCTTCCCTCCACCTTGAAAACAGAGCTTCATGGGATGTCCCCAGTGTGGGGGCGGAGTCAGAGCCTGGAGCCGCAGTAAAATCTATTCCCAAGGTTTCATATACTTATTTTTCTGCTTGTTGGGCATCTACCCACCAGAATGAGAGATAAATATAGAGCTTGTCCTGTGATTTTGTTGGCTGTTTGAAACCTACGGGTAGCCAACTTGGGTGATATTGGAAAGATAAAAGTGATCAGCCGAAACTGGTTTGGCTCAGTGGATAGAGCGTTGGCCTGAGGACTGAAGGGTCCCAGGTTCGATTCCGGTCAAGGGCATGTACCTGGGTTGCAGGCACATCCCCAGTAGGAGATGTGCAGGAGGCAGCTGATCGATGTTACTCTCTCATCGATGTTTCTAACTCTCTATCTCTCTCCTTTCCTCTCTGTAAAAAATCAATAAAATATATTTAAAAAAAAAAAGATAAAAGTGATCAAACTTTCATAGGAAGCAGTCACTACATGCGCAGCTCAATAGAATCAGTCTCTTGAGATCGAGGGCAACACAGGAAGTAGGGACCTCTAAAAGGCTCTGGAATGGAAGCAACAACAAATCAGAATTCAAGATCCAGGCTATGTGGTTGGGCGATGTCAGTTTCCTTGGAGCTTGGGGTTCAGTGTGTTCATCTGTAAAATGGGCTTGTTAGAAATATGTCACTCCATCCCACTGGCCAAGGTTTCTTCTAAAGTTCTATTAGAACATGCAATAGCTGTAAAATGATTGAGGCTCCACTGCAGAAAGTTCTCTGCTCTTATGAGTTTGTAAAATCTGAGAGGCATTGGGATGATCAACTCCCTGAATGAAGAGACTTGATGCTTCTTCCACTGTCTTAGCAAGCTTTCCCCTGCCACTGCGGGGTTGAGAGGACATTCCCAGTGACTCACTACTAGAGCCCCTGCTCCTCGGCCCACTGTGGCCTCAGACACTGGTGCCTACTGCCAGAGGCTGAGTTTTATCCTCAGCTTCCTTTCCCCTGATTCCTTGTCCAGATCCTGTGGATGAGAAGGTTTCTTTGGGGCTCCACTCTGTGCCCAGTGCTGGGTACTGTGCCTAGCACAGAGCAGCATATGATAGCAGATAAATATTTGCTATCCACCTTGCCTCTGATTCCTCCTTCTATTCCCTGCCCTGCCTGCTCTGATTTGATTTCTGGTCCCATTGCTCTATCAAAGCAATTCTTACTGTAATTGGATTAAGGTCTGTAGTTGAGTTAATTGTATTGGGGGAAGCTGGGCAAGGGTACCTGGGACTTGTAGGTACTGTACAATGAATTGTGAGTCTATCATTAGTTCAAAATAAAAGGTTGAGAGAAAAATATAGCAGCTCTCACTCAGTCTTCCTGACATCTCTCTGGGCATTTCCAGTCCTCATCCAATTGGACAATTATCATCCTATCCCTCTTTCTTGAAATGTTCTCTTTGCTTGATGCCACACCACCGTGTTTTCCCCATCCACTCTACCTACCATTTCTTAGTCTCTTTCATAGTTAAAGGGCTGGCAAGTACCTGTTGAAATTTCTCAAGGCCTCCTCCTAGTCCAGTACTCTTGCCTAGGCTGTCTCCTCCACAGTCCAGGCATCAGTGACCACTGCTACAATGGTAACTCAAAAATGCATACTTCTGGTCCAGACCACTCCCCTACACTCAGGTTTCCTCTTGAATACTCTAGTGGCCCCTTCATCACAACATGGTCAGACACTCTCCCTTCCAACAGTCTCTCTTTTGACTCCTATCACCAATATGCCCGAAGCCTGTGGTAGAGTTTCCCATCTCAGCGAATGACCATCATTACCAATTCAGCAAGCAAGAAACTATATACTCTCTCCACCCTCATCACCGCTATGCTAGTCTGAGCCACCAGCCTCTTTCCTGGATGATTTAGGAGCAGCCTTCCAACTGCTCCCACTGTAATTTCTGCGCTACACAGCAGCCTGAGTGGTCTTTGTAAAATGCAAATTTGGCCATGCCATTCTCAGCTTAAAATGTTTAGTGGCTTTCCATTGTTCAATGACCTGTAAGATCCCGCATGTTCTAGTTCACATCCAACTCCCACACCCCAGCCCCTATCAGGCTCCTGTTGCTTACTGCACTCCAACCACACTGGACTTCTTTAAGCTCCTCTAACACATTTTGTTCTCTCTTGCCCCAGGGACTTTGAACATACTCCTCTACTATGCCTACAATACTTTCCCCTTCTTTTCACTTAGTTAGTCTTACTTATTCTTCAAGTCTTGGCTCAGATGTCACCTCCACATGAAACCTCTTACCAGCCTTCCAGCCCTGACTAAAAAGCCTTCTATTATTATAAGCCCTTATGCAATCCCAAAATTCAGACAGAATACGAGTTGCAAAAATTAAAATATTTTGGCACAAGTTGATAAACAGCCACCACCCTGAGTTCACTTTATTCGGCCACTAAAGAACTGCCTCCAGGGACAACGTGGAGCCTTCAGGCACCAAAACTATGAAGTTATGGTCCATTGGTCCCCGTTAGATATTTTGAATATCTATATACTATTTTTATATATGATGTAGCCCTCCTCAACAGCATCTACTGAACTTGAATTTCATACTTATTTTGAGGGTATTTGATTAATGTCTCTCCCACTCTAATTTCTATGAGAGTGAGGACCATATTCACGTTTTTTTCATATTGAATACACATTAGACACTCTATAAATATGTGCTCTATAAATGAACCATTTCAGTGGTTCTCAACCTTCCTAATGCCACGACTATTTAATATAGTTCCTCATGTTGTGGTGACCCCCAATTTCATTGTTACAAATTGAACATAATTAAAGCATAGTGATTGATCACAAAAACAATATGTAATTATATATGTGCTTTCCTATGGTCTTAGGCGACCCCTGTGAAAGGGTCTCAACCCACAGGTTGAGAACCACTGGTTTAGATGAATGAACAGACCTTTCTCAGATCACCCAATTTGACCCCTAAGTCCCACAAAGAGGAAGCTGCTAGTAGCTAAATAGAACACAGGTAAACAGTAGTGGCAGAGCCCAGACCACAGCTCAGTGGCAAGTCCCCATCTAGAGCTCTTTCCACTCTCCCACCCTTATTCAAGGGGACTTGCAGAAAGCACATTTTGTCATTACCATTCCTGGATTATTTCAGTGCTTCTGGGCCTTCAGCATCCCATATCCTCCGTCCTGTCATCATGACCTAGTTTTAGACTTTGAAATTCAATCATTGCTGACAGAATCTGTGTGTGGCTTATTTTTTTCCTGTTCTCTAAATAAAAGATTAAATCAGAATGGTCATGTATATCATCTCAAAACAGTGCTTTATTTAGAGAGAGAAGGTGTTGGTTATTACTGGCATTTAACATTTGTTGAGTGAACAAAATCTGCTGAACATTGAAGAGAACATGGAATTAAAGAGTTCCTGCCCAATGTGTGTTGTGGCCTAAATTAGACCCAGACGAGTTACTACTATGCAGCTAGGATGGATCTGCATAGAGCGCAATTGCAATGCATCAAACGTGCTCCCATTGGATGGGTAGGATTTTCCCTGAGAAAAGCCATAGTGTGGTCAGGGCTTAAAGGTAACCCTTAGACCACTTTTAAAAACAGCAAAGTGAATGATAAACTCCATGTGAGTCCTTAGAAACAGAAAAAAATCTTGGCAAAATTAGATTTTTTTCCCCCTTGCAGGGCCTCTCCTAAGAGAAATGCAGTTCACAGATTCCTCCTGAGACACAGGCAGTCCTGGGGCTCCTGTCAACATGCCCTGCAGACAGCCTGCTGGGCTTCAGAAAGAACCACCTGGGCAGGACTGCATTTCCAAGAGGAATGGCTCCATAGTGTGGTTATTGTTGGTGCTTCAGAATAATTACAATAGTGGTAGAATTTAAGGAAAGACCCTTCTTTAGCCCCCGCTTTTTTTTTTTTTTTTTTTTTTTTTTTTTTTTTTTTTTTTTTGCATAATGTTGCCTATGAGCCTCACTCTGCCCCACCAGGTTCCATAAAATCCAGGTGCCCAAGCAAAGAACACCTATGACTTCTGTACATTCTGAACCCACTCCAAATAATAATCCCGAATCCAATAATAAATTGGACCCGATTTTGTTCTGGGAGCCAAGGTGCTGCTGCACTGGTTCAGCCACACACTGGGAAAAATCATTGATCCAGTTTCTCCATCTGAGAATTGGACATCATAAAGCCTAGCTTCCTGGGTTGTTTGGAGAACTACATAAATTAACATATGTAAAGAGCCAGCATATGGCCCGGAACACGTGTTGGTTATGCTCGCAACACTGGAACATACCATCTTTATCTAGCCAACTAAACTTGAAACTTGACATCAGGTCCAAATTTAGAGTCACAGTTCTAGACTCGTAAAGTTTTTACTTCAATAGCTCACATTCACTTGTCTAAAGATAATTAGCCTTTAATAGGGAACAAGAACCACATGGACACTTGAGATCCCAAGAAGTCAACAGCCTCTTTTTTTGAGTCTTACCAAATGTTTTAATCCTGGAGAGAGAAAAAAAAAAAAGAATCGGGGGGTAGGGGGGAGCAGATATTTAAAAGGAAAATATCTAATTGGACACAAGTCTGAAATGTAACAAGATGCTTAAAATTGCCTTAACAAAGAGTGCTTTTTAAATTGTGAAGTGATCATCATATTCTTTCAATTTGAACATGATTATGAACATATGAGGCTGCTGTACACAGGTCATAAAAATGTCAAAAGAGCGAAAAGATTTAGCATGAAATAGTAACCTGGGGAGAAAGCATTTCTAAATCTGTAACCCCCTTCCCATTAATGTGAGTGGTTAAGCACTTGAAATTTATCAATGCAGCATGAAGGACATTGCTGTGATAAGACTCCATCCAGGTTTCTTACCCTACCAAACTTACAAAAGAAAGGTTTAAGGCAGTGGTTCTCAACCTTCCCAGTGTCGTGACCCTTTAATACAGTTCCTCATGTTGTGGTGACCCCCAACCATAAAATTATTTTCGTTGCTACTTCATAACTGTAATTTTGCTACTGTTATGAATCGTAATGTAAATATCTGATATGCAGGATGTATTTTCATTGTTACAAATGGAACATAATTAAAGCATAGTGATTAATCACAAAAACAATATGTAATTATATATGTGTTTTCCGATGGTCTTAGGTGAAAGGGTCGTTTGACGCCCCAAGGAGTCGCGACCCACAGGTTGAGAACCGCTGGTTTAAGGTCTCTGGTCAGAAGGAGAGCTAGAGCAAGACAATGACTCTGCCTGAAGGTGGCTGGGAGCTAGTGAGCAGAGCACAGATACCTGGAGGCAAATCATTTAAGCTCAACTCTGCAGGTAGAAAATGGAACTGTTTTCCTCTCTGCCTGTCTCCTGACTGTACCAAAAAGGGGGAGAGAGATCCTGTCTTGGGGCTCAGAGTCTGTCTCACCAGGCGATTCCCAGGAGAGGTCACAGGCTGGTGCCAGGATACCATGGGAGGTAGCATACCCTGATTCAGTCAGGGAGCTAGGGCACTATTCTATGCCTGCAACCAGAAAGCTGCTGGCCTTGGGCAGGCCTTTAATACTGAACCTGCCATATATGCAATGGTATTACATGAAAGATAAAATGAAAGTAGAAGAGGAGGTCTAGAGGAAGGTGCAGGGAGGAAAAGAGAGAGGGAGTTCCAGGGAACAGCCTGTCCCCTGCCTCATGAATGTGACACATCACAGTAGGTGCTCTGTGATCAGGATGATCTTCTAGTGGCCCCACTGACTGACCCCCTTCTTCTCTGTGGCTCCCTTCAGGCTGGCAAGTCCAGTTCACTACTGTCAGATCACCTAGGGCTTTATAAGCAAGCAGGCAGTCACGTGGACACCAAATAGCTGCTAGTTTAGTAACAACTCCTCTTCTTACTGCCTCTCCATCCTTCCTGGCCTTACTCTCCTTATCCCTCACTTTTGCTTCCCTGGCCTTAGAATCTCACTTGGAATTTGATGTAAGGTGAATCCACTCAGGAAAGAAAAGGAATTTGCTACTGGAAGACCCTCACTTATACGTGATACAGGGTCACCCTGACATGGTCCTGCACTCAGATGATGTCATCTTAGTGATAGTTTGCCCCAAATGGACCCTCTTCTGTAGTGGAGCTTGTCATTCTCATTTTGGGAAGCCCCTACAAAGCCCTTCCTTTGAGCCAGAGTAACTCTTCCCTCCTATCTTCTGACCTTTAGGTTCTTAGCTCATCTTTTGAGTACTCTCAAGGGCCTCCCAGGTCCCCTGTCCTGGTTCTCACAGAGAGCACAGCCTCTTATTTATGTGTGTGGAAGAGCCCAACTGTACACCTTCCTAGCCCATGAAATCCATTTTAGCCATGTGCTCTACCCTTCCCCACTGAACGCTCCTTCAGTAACCCCGTACTGAAGTTTCCCCTTTTACGACTGCCCAAGCCCGTTGGAACTTGTAAGAAAATGTCATATGACATTCACTGTTCTCAATTGTGAAGTCTCCTCATCAGGAAGTTATAAAAGCTTTTTGTGCACTGTCTGTTAACAGTCTAATATCTTTCAAAGAGAACTGTTATGATACAAATATTCTAATAGCTTGAGCTATCATACTATCAACATATTGGGCTATTAGGGCAAAATCATTATAATTAAAGACACTTCTCACTAATGTCCTTCAACCCTTCCTTGACTTTAATTCACTCTAGCTCAGCACCATTGCTACACTGACATGCTCAACTTTCTTGCAATCCTCTTTGGCACGTTTAGCTTTCAAGTTCTCAAAAATTAAAGCAGAAAAGTCTATTTTAAATATATATATATATATCATGGTGGGGAAACAGTGTGTGCATTCCATTCCATGGTAAATTAGCTTCATCTTGGTGAGAATGGTCCTGCCCCACATTTTCTTGGCCTCTTTCCCAAGCACTAGCTCTGTCCCCATTTCAGAGGCTCCCCAGCAAAGTTTCCAGTTTCCCGTTTCCTGCTGAGAATGGACTTCCAGCCACACTGACTTTCGCCCTGAGGCTGGGTGGGTGAAGCACTCCATGCCACCATCTGCCCCACAGCGTTCTCTGTGGCTCTTCCGAGCCACACCTCTGTGTTCACTGTTTAGGTTCTGTCTCTACAGAGCATCCTCCACAGCCCCTGGACAGGAGCAGATCACCGGGAGGGCAGGGCAGGGCTGGCAACCTCTTTTCCTGAAATTTGTAGGCATGGATGTAAACTCAATAACAGAGCCTTGGCAGCAGTCATGTCCTCACGGCAACACTTTAAAAAAATAGACTTTAGCCCTGACCAGTTTGGCTCAGTGAGTAGAGCATCGGCCTGCAGACTGAAAGGTCCCAGGTTCGATTCTGGTCAAGGGCATGTACCTTGGTTGCGGGCACAACCCAGTGGGAGGTGTGCAGGAGGCAGCTGATCGATATTTCTCTCTCATCGATGTTTCTAACTCTCTATCCCTCTCCTTTCCTCTCTGTAAAAAATCAATAAAATATATTGAAAAAATAAATAAATAAAAAAATAGACTTTATGTTTTAGAGTAAAATGGAAGAGAAGGTAGAGAATTTCCCATAAGTCCCTTTCCCCCACACATGGGCAGCCTCCTTCACTATCAACATCCAGCACCAGAGTGAGACAATTGTTACCATCATAAACCTATGTGGACACACCATTATCGCCCACCCAAGTCCACAGCTTATGTAAGAATTCACCCTTGGTGTTGTACATTCTTAGAGTTTTGATAAATGTATAATGACATGTAGCCACCATTATAGTATCATACAGAGTAATTTCATTGCCCTACAATCCTCTCTTCTCTGCCTGCCTATTCATCCTTTCCTCCGAAGCCCTGCCAACCACTGATTTTTTTACTGTCTCCATAGTTTTGCCTTTTCCAGAATGGCATATGTATAGTTGAAATCATATAACCTTTTCAGGCTGGCTTTTTTCACTTAGTAATATGCAGTTAAGTTTCTTCCATGTCTTGCTGTTGACCTTCAGCTACAAAACCAGTTGAATACAGTCTACAACTTCATTATTCCACTAATTTCAAAGCTTCCTTTTCCAGCATCACAGGCTGGACTTCTCCCTGCCTCTCTTATGTCTCTAGTTTCTATGGGGTTAGGGGCTGGAAGAGGGATTGCGGATAAAAAGCAAATGTCTCTTACGTTTCCTTTGCTGTCACTGTTTCTCAGCTAACACCACTGTGGATCAGGTGCCACCTGAGGGCAGCCAGGGTACAAACAAGAAGGCTCAGGCATAGACGCTTTCTACAGTGCCCATTTATCCTTTCCGAATGATGAGAGAGCAGGGTCTCCTGCTGGCTACTTTCTGCTCCACCATCTTTCTTCATCCACTTCTTATTTCAGTACCCACAGTCTGCTGCCTAAACAGAAGCCTAAATGCCAAATGAGGTTCCCATCTCCCCTTCTTAAGGCACCCCCATCTTTACGAGGACTTCTCTTGAAGCCCTTACCTGATTTCAGGTTGAAGGTGTGGGAACAGAGAGAAGGGGAAGAGAAAGAAATGAGGTCTCTTCAGGAACATTCCGACACTGGCCCCAGACCAATGGCCCCGTTGCTCTCGCTCACTACCCTCCCCACGTCTCTCCCTATACCAACAGAGAGGACAGGTTACCAAGGGTGGTTATGGTAGGGCTTTTTCTGTTAGGGGAGCAGGATCTGATCCAGCTGTCAGATATTGTGTTGAACCCTGACCGACACAGAAGCTTTCTTTGGAAAATGGGTTACCCAGAGCTCCCTTTCTTTCAGCTAAAGCCTGAGTTTTTAAATCATGGAACACCTGGAAAAGCCCCACTGTGTATCTTAATATAGGACATCAGAGGTGTTCAGAGTAGTGTTCACAGCTGCCCTCATCTGAGCATTCAAGCAGTTAATGGCCTATTGGCCATTAATGTCACAAAGCTGATTATATCAAATATGAGATCCTCATGCGACAAGTGACCCTCACCTTTTCTTGACCTGCCTTTGGGGACAAGCAGTCAGGCATGATTCTCTTGATGATACCTCCGTGTCACTCAAAAAGGGTGTTCAGACCACCGTTTCGCCTGCTTCCCTCCTACCTTCCACTGCCCAGCTTCCAGTTTTCCTGCCTAGGATGTGGGTGATATAAATGCAAAGCAAGCCTAGTCATAATTTCTGAAGACCCCAAGAGGACAACTATGAGAATGAGGCCAGTTCTGATTGGCTGAGTTTTCATTAGCAGAGATCGTTAAGAGCCTGACCCCTGAGGCTTGTGGTCCGTGTCTGGTGTGAGCCTCAGATGTGTGGCTACGCAGGGCTGCCAGACGCTATTAGTTGCTGTGGTCTCTCTGCGGTGTTCTACTTTATAAAGATCGCTTTGGGTTCTTCTGCTGAACCTAATTTCTCCCTCCAGGAGGAACCACCTTTCCCACTTTAAAACAGTGGTGTAACTTTAGTGATTTAATTCAGAGAGGCAATGGAGTGACCGTTAACACGTTTAGCAAATGGATAAGAAGTTCTCAGAAACTAAGCATTCTTCTGAAAGTTTCACAAAATACAGCCTGTAACAAACTAATCACGTGAGCATATATTGTTCGTTATTTGACTGTTCCAGTATTAAGTTTTTTCGGGTCTACTTACTGTGATGGGGAAAGCTAAAAGCTGGCCCCTGGGGCAAAGAGGAAAGTCATGCAGTGAGTCATTCCTGTGTGGCAGAGGCAGCAGGAACAGACCAAGACCTTGAGGCAGTTTCTGGGGGCAAGGTTATATCCTCAGCCTAAATGATGTCCTTAGCCTCAGGCCAGACAAGGATAAGAGGAAAGCAGGCAGGTTGCCTGCTGAGTTGAGGTTAGAGCTTAGAGAGCTCAGAGGACACTATTGCAAGAGTCTGGGTGCAAGCATGTGGCTTTGGACTTGGTGGTAACAGAGGAAATGGGCACGTTGGTACATTCAAGGTATATCTTGCAGGTATAGTTGAAAGAACCTGCTGATGACTTGGATGGGGGTGGGGCGGGGGGCATCAGGGAAAATAAAGAATCATTGATGGCTCCTAGGTTTTTAGCTTTGAAAATAAATAGTGGTGGGGACAGTGGTGCTGTTTAAAGGGATGGAGGAGATGGAGGGAGGAATGGGCTCCAAATGGGGAGGAAATTGGGGGACACTTAACCCTTGGGTAAGAAGAGGACACACCTCCACTGGAAAAGGTGGTCTGTTTAAAAGTCCAATGTTCAGCCGGTGGGCATGGCTCAGTGGTTGAGTGTCAACCTGTGAACCAGGAGGTCACGGTTTGATTCCCAGTCAGGGCACATGCCCGGGGTTGCAGGCTCAATGGTTCTCTGTCATCATCAATGTTTCTATCTCTCTCTCCCTCTCCCTTACTCTCTGAAATAAATAAAAATATATTTAAAAAAAATAAAAGTCCAATGTTCTTAAGTTGGGAACCACCTCTGCTTTTCCCTACAGTTTCCAGTTAATTTACAGTACCTTATTTGTTCAATATAAACCTTGTCCTTCTCTAGAGTGTTCTTGTCTTCATCTCTAATGACAAATTCAAAGCTGAAGAGAATTATTATCCTTGAGTCTGTGTTCATAGAGTAGATTGTAGTGTTTAAAGACCTTTATGTGTTTCATGAAAGCTATTACTGTAAATGGATTCAAGTAGATGTTAACCAGTAAATATAGTATCCTAAATGCCAATGGTCTGTACCTAAATAGATGCTCTGGTATAAACAAAATGTAGTTGATGGGGATAGAGACCTTAGAAAGGAAAATTTTCACACACAAAAATGGTCATGGGGTTGACTAAGGGTTTGAGAAGCAGGAAGGAAAGAATGCCGAGGGACCATTATTAAGGACTTCAGCATTATGGAATCTTTTCTCTTCTTCCCTGGGATACCACAGGACAGCTTTCTTCCTCAAAGGAAACTCAAATTGTTTTAAGAGTCAGAGGGTGACTTGAGCAGTGATGTGACTGTATAGCTAGTGGAATATTGGGGATGTAATCAGGGGGGAAAAGAACGTAATGTAGAGGAAGTCTCCTACTCAAGTACTGACAGAGAGAGGCGTGTAGAGACCATCAGCAGAAATCCTAAAGCTAAATACCAAGGGGGCTATCACTAGTCATCCTGAGAAACTCAGAAATATGTCTGTGCCACTGAAGGATCTAGAAGCAATAGGATCCCTCCACTGCTCCTTCCTCCTTCCATTGGAAGAAAGGGGTGGGAAACCCATGCAGTCAGACCCACTTGTTCTCTAAATTTATCACTTTTTGCAAAGGAAAGCATCGGTTATTGCTTCTGTGCAGTTATGTCAATGTCAAATTCTCTGGGTTGGGGAAAGAAGGGATTTCCTCCTAAACAGCTCAGAGAAAGGGACTGGTGATTGCTTTAGCTGGCTTGCATAACTGGTCATGCCACCAGGTGGATTTGGGGAAGTGGTGCAAAATGAGAGGCAAAAATCAACGTGAAAGAGGCAAGATTAGTGGATTTGAAACATCTGCCTTTCATTACCACCTCACACCCTGATTCTGACTTTGGTCTTGCATTTCTTTGTCTTCGTTTCCCTACTTAATAAATGGTAATGGTATTTATATCATAGACTATGTGTTTGTTGTAAAGCCCCATAATATTAAGTCGCTTGCCCTGAAATACTATCTGATGTAGCATATTATTTAGAAGTAGAAGTAAAGGTATAAAATATATACTGATGTGGGCATATAGCTGTAGATACACACCATCGGGTGCAGCTGCACCATTACATAAAACCCCACCAGTGATGGCCTCGGGTGAAACTCCACCTCCTTTCTACCATTAACCTCCTGCCACAGCCACTCCATCCATACTGTCCTCCTTACTGTTCCAGCACATCAGGTTGCACCTACCTTAGGGCCTTTGCTCCTGCTGACCTGAAAATCTTGGGATATACTGCTTCCTGATTTTTGTGTCTTGTTCTTTCACTTTATTCAGATCTCTGCTTAGATATCACCTGCTCAGAAGAGCCTTTGCTGACCTGCCCATCCAAGGAGCACAGCCCTCTATCGTTTCCATTCACTTACTCTTTTTTATTTCACAGTATTTATCACCACCTGACATTGTCATGTCCACTCATTTATGTGTGGTCTGTGTCGCCCACTAAATGAGAGCTTCATAAGGATTTGGGGCATAAAGCAATCACCAGCTACTTTCTCTTCATGAGGACACATCCCCAGGGCCTGGGACATTGCCTAGCATCCCGTAGGTAGCTCCGTAAAGTTTTGTTGAATGAGTGTATGATACAAAACAAACACATGATTATCAACTCAGTGATTAAAAATATCAATCTATGTTCTCTACAATGAGGGTTTGAGAATCCTAAATATATTCTAATAGCTTTTCTTAACAGTATATGCTGTGGTGGAAATGGATAGTCGTTTGAAGATGGGGGTTTGGCTTTTAGCTTAACTTCTCCAGACTTCAGTTACTCCATAGCACTGTGGTCATGGTTTAAGGTTGTGGAGCTACGGTGGCAGGTGAGAGTTGGAGTGTAGCTCATGTAGGAGGCAGTGATGCTGCTGAGGGCTCCTCCTCTGATTAATCTCCATCTGCCTCCTTTACTTCTTCAGCATCACAACTGATGCTGAAGCACAGGTGATGCCAAGGCAGCTTCAGGACAAGCCTCTCCACTTCTAAGCATCTGCCACTGTGAGTCCCTCCCATAAGAACTCTGATGGGGCCACAACAGGGTCTCTGGAAGCGGGATGGCTTCCCAGAGTGAAGTTGCAGTGGCCAATGGGACATGCCTCAGGGAACCCATGGACAGGGCACTGAACCCCTCTGTTCTCTCTGACTTCTCCCAGCACCTTCACACCCTCTTCTCAACCAAGGAGGCACTTTAGCCCATTCATTTTGGCTTCCATGGCTTTTCTTGGTAAATTATCCCATATGTTTGTTACTCATGTACAACATGTGTGTTTCCATTTCTCATTTGCAGTTTAAATTAAAAATAGGGGTTGCTCTCTAAAGCAAATCAGCTACTGGCCATTTTTTCCTTTTCCCCTCTTGATATCCCTCTCAGTTCCAAGGGGCCTGTGCTGAGAGCCCCACATAAGGCTGACAGAAAGCCGCCATTCTGGCTTTAGCCCCTTATTCTCCTTCCATATTTATTTCATACCAAACTATCTACCCACAAGTCCTGAGGCAGCCAGATGCACTCTCTTCATTTGACAAATACCTACTAAGCATTCAAGCACTGGGTAGTGCTTTCAGTCATGAACTTTGTAGTCTACAGGCAGAGGCGATAGCAAGCACATAACCACACAGAAAAGCCCATCATTACAATTGATGGGCATGGTGAAGGGAAAGTAAGCAGTGTTTCTTGGTGCCAAAGAGTGTGGTATTTAAGGTAAGTCCCCAGGACAAGAGGAATTTAGGCAAGTTTAAAAAAAATTGAAAAACTGCATGTGTGAAGGACCTAAAGTGAGAAAGTGCTAGGACATATTTAAGACCAAATGGATCACTGCAGGGAAAGGGGGAAATATAAAAGGAGATAGGGAAGAAGGCACTCAGGTCAACCAGGGTGCTATCAGCCATTTCAGTGGCTTTCAGTTTTATCCTACGGGCCGTGCAAAGTTGTTGAAGAGTTTATGCTAGAAACACAAATGATCTGATACAATTAATATTTTAAGACTATTAAATATAGAGTATTAAATAGAGAGTGGGTTAGAAAATGGAGAGAAAGGAAATGGATAGACCAGTTAGGAGGCTGTCATAGTAGCCTAGGGAGGGTAATGACAGGGAGATCAAACTGGAGGTGGAAGGAAGTGGGCAGATTTTAAATGTCTCCTGAAGGATGTCATTGAAACGACTTCTTAGAGTGTTCCACCAGCCTTTGACTGCAACCTCAGGACTTCTAGTAAGTGAGAAGAAACTGCAAGATTAAGCCACTATCTCAGTTGCATGCAGCTGATGGTGATCCCTAACCGAGGTACCCTCTTCATCCTTGCAACTTTCCCATTATTGTTGCGCTTATGCGGACCGGCATCAGTTTCTATATTAAAGTGAACTGGAAGGAAAGAGAACCATATCCATTTTTAATTGGCTCTAGTGTATTAAGTCCTCATCTCAGGCTAATGGTAGGATGTACATTCTGCCAGTGTCTTCAGTGTTAACTAAGAAGCTGCGGTTAATGATGGGACAGATATGTAGTATCCACCCAGAAACCTAACCTCTCCACTTACTGGACATAATGCACCCAGGGCAGCAGTAATCATGGTAATCCCAGCTGTCATAGAGAGTTCTCCCTCCCCCCGCTCTGTTGAAAATTCATTGATTTCTTCCTTTTCTAAAAGCTAGCTGGAATACCAGCCTTTTTGAGTTATTTCCATAGAAACAATTTCACGTTGGAATTTTTGTACTAAACCAGCATAATGCAATCACCTTAGCATAGACAATGCATGAATATATACTGCTCCTGCTCTTCCGGTGGCCTTTGCTCAGAAACATGCCAGCCTTTGTGGCTTTTCTCCACGAAAGGTGCAATGCTCTGGTTGCAATTGCTAAAGCGTCAGACGGTTTCTTGAGTTAAAAAACCATAATGCACAGGAGGTCATAAAAAGCTCAGTTATATTGTACATAAAAAAAATGGCTTTTTGATGACACGTATCATTGGAATGTACAAATTTACATTGCTAAGTGATGTATATGTACAAACATCACATGGCAGTCAGTGTCCTATATTAGATCTTTCCAAAGGCTTCATCCGCCCATTGATCATTCAGGAAACTCCCCATCAAGGTTGATAACAGTTAGTGGGCTGAGGTGGGGAAAGGACATCAGAGGAAGTGTAGAGAGCGGCCACAGTGTTTGGACAGATTCAAGCCTCAGACTAACGAGAGGCATGGTCCTCTCGTGGCAAAGCCACGTGCAAGTCCCAGCTTGGAGGGTAAAGCCCTCCCAGCACAATTATAGCCAAAGGCTATAGTTGTAAGCTTGACCCTATGGTCCCAACCTGTGGTCCCACGTGGCTAAGTGATGTGGGCTGGATAGAGTTCAGGTGCATGTAACTGAGTAGATTCGAAAAAATAGAGAGAATGTTGTAAACATCTTGATCATGCCCTTACTTTGCCTCGTGGAATCTGGCTATAAAATAAAGACATGGCTTTCAGGCTGTGGCATTGTCACTAGCTCTCCATCAGAGAGGACAGTGTCCCACCCAGACCCAGCTTTTTTCTCTTGTCTGTCTTTTCTCAATCTTTCACTGCCCCCTCTCAGGCTCACCGAACCTGGCTGAGCTGGCTTTGCACATATAACACCCAGTGTGAGGCTGAGTATGCCATGGATGGCTGGCTCACTACAGGAAGGGGCAGGGCATGTTGTTACTGTTGAAGTTCACTCAATTGTTAAAATGAAGACTGCTTGTTTTTAGATCCCAATGTGATTCTTAAACATCCGTGTGATTGCAGTTTCATGCTTTACTGAGAGAAGGCTTATTTGCTCCTGATTAGAGCAAATGTAAAATAAGGTGAAACTATAATCACTTCTAGATCTGGGACTCTTGGGCTCTTTAAATTGTATATAGTGCATAAGCAGGGACCAATAGGACCCATGAGAATGTCACTTAAGGCAATATGGAGTCCAAGAAGCCCTTCTGCCTTCTCTCCATATAACTTAAGAGTCCCAGGTCTATTCACTCTTCCTTAGTTACCCTCAGGGAAATTGGGGTAGAGTGGGGGGAGGGGAAGGGGAAGGCAGAGATTGCTGTAAGTTTTACACTGTAAATGAATTGAATCTGAGGGCTGCTGTGGAACAAAAGCAGGTTTTAAGCCATTTGCTAAGCTCTAGAATTCATTGGTAACAGGAAAATCATCAAGAGTCACCCAGGAAGGGAAGACAGAAGTAGGGGTGAACCTTTACTCTGGGGACATGAAAATGCTGACAAAAGACCACAGAATAACATTCTGGACCAGAATCGTACAACACTTTGAAGTTATTCTTGTTCCTCCAAGTGCATTGGGATAAAAAAAGGAAGCATTAGACTGTTTGCGTAAACCCCCACTCCCACCCCCCCAATTTATATCTTGAAACTCTAACTCTCTGTGTCTCTATACTTGGAGATGGGACCTCTAAGGAAGTAATTGAGGGTAAATAAGGTCAGGGGTGGGGCCCAGAAAAGAAGCCTGAAGCTTGCTCTCTCTGTGTGTACACACAAGCTACACTGGGCCATCACCAGAAAAAAAAAAAAAAAGAAAAAGAAAGAAAACTGCTGGAAATTTGATCTTAGACTTTAATCCAATGTGAAGAAATAAACGTCTGTTGTTTTAGCCACCACGTCTATGGTATTTCATTATGGCAGTGCAGGCAGACTCATGCAGGGAGCCTTTCCTATCCCTGAATCTGACACCATGTCAGACTTGATGCAAAACGGAAAGAGTGCCATCCCTTTGGAGAGCTGGGCCCTACTGTAGACTCTGCACTTCTTAGCTGCGTGGCCTTGGGTAGGTCACTGTGCCCCTGGGCCTGGAGAGTCCTCACCTCTTAAACTGGGATAAAGAATATGGGGGGACTTACCCCATAAGATGATTGCAGACTCAAATACTTAGCATAACAACAATAGCTAATATAATTTTCACATTTATTAGACACTAAGCATTAATTTAAGAGCTTTATTTATTCATTTTTAAGTCAGGTTTATTGCGGTATGATATACATATAGTAAAATTCACCTTTTTTAGTGTATAGTTCTAAGTTTGGCAAACAGTCATTTAACTGTCATCACAATGAACAATGAGGACTTAGCACATCGCCATCATCTCACAAAATTCCCTCATGCTCTAGTAGGGCAAGTCCCTTTGCTGTACCACCAATTCCCATCCCGTGTCAATCATGAGTTTTCTACTCCCACAGTTTTTCCTTATCAAGAATGTCCTATACATGGCATCACATAATAGCACCACAGAGATTTTCTAATATCAACTCATTTAATCTTTACAACCATGTTTTGAGGCAGGTACAATTATTATAGGATGAATACATGTGGAAATGCTATAAAAAGGCAAAAGAAGTGTTATACCAACATGAGGTATTATTATTGTTGTTATTTTTATTATTTGTATTATTACTTCATAGTAGAACAAAGATAAGATTCTCAGTACAAAATTTGCATTGAATTTGCCTCATCTGTTCGCCTAGAGTCCAAGTGTCCGGAGATAGCGATGATGGCTCTGTGACCTTTCCCCTCCAAACATAATTATTTGCCCTGTTAAGGCAGGATAGAGATTTAATTGTGAAGAAAAAAAATATTTGCAGAAATATTGTAAATAATAAGGTCCAGCATGCCCTCTTTTTGACTAATCCCAAAACACTTGGCTTGAATTTACTAAGTCAAAACCCTTTCATTATGACCATATGATTGATAATGATCAGATTCTATGGTAAAAGATAATTAAAGCTTTTCTAGGCTACAAATAACAGCAATTTCAGGTGTAGTGATAATCGTTTCCCACTGTACGAGAGAGGGTGGCCCAGGATGTCACCAGCACTCCTCCTGACTCAGCTTGTTCTGTGTACATTCAGGACCTCTAGGCAAGGCCAGAAGGGCTGACTTCCTTCCCATGAAGTATCCCTTGGTTCAGTAGCCACACACCACAAAAGCACCTCATCACTCTTTCTAACTGGAGAATTCTTATCTTCCTGAATGTGGTCAGAAAGCGCCCACAGTCTGACCACAGTGGTTCCAGTTTCTCCAGGGAGAATATTTTGCATAAATTGTTTCTCTCTCCTCTTTTTAAGTTCATACTACAGATGCAACACAATAAATAAATAAATAAGGTCCAGCTATTTCTTAAAGTTCACAGCTTTCGTGAATTGTTAAGGAACAGATGAAGAGAAACTGCTGAAAGAGAGCAACCGAGTGAAGGGTGCATGAGGAGGTCTAGGAGTCTCTTCAATATTTAATGCTGCCAAAAGCCTCTGACAGCTAATCATCTCTTAATGGGTTTTGGCCTTTGGCCTGCATGTTTCTAAGGGAGTGAAATGTTTGGCTTCCCAACAAGTTATCACTCAGTCACTGAGTAAATACCACAAGCCAAAAGTGGCCTCCCAGGCATCGTTGGTTTTGCTAGTTGAGTTTAGAAGGTCCCAGATTAGCATTACTCATTTTATATCACCAGTGGTTTCAAAGCCAGCTAGGCACTTACTTTGGGGCTATAGAAAGGCTCCAGCCTGCCATAGAAAGGAGATTAGGCATCACCGTGAAGAAGTAATGAGTTATGGTGGGGATATTCATGGTCATTTGAAGAGAGAAGAAAGGAATCAGATAAGACTACTAGTAAATGCAACATTGATATTTGAAATAGAACTGGACAAGTGGACTTGAAAGAGATTCAAAGAAACAGACGTAGGAATGGACTGGGAGGAGGCAACACTGAGAAGAAAGAATGTAGTAGGAAAAGAGAAGATGATGAGGGAGCAAGGAGCATGGTAGATGCAATTTTTGTGAAGCCCAACAGAAAGAGGAGAACTAAGCTTGTCACCTCCTCTGTTATCTGCCAGTGCACCTGGAAAATGAATTGTGCCTTCTTTGTTAACTTGTACCAGGAAAAAAGATGTTTTGTATATTTGTAAAAAAAATGAGAAAGAGCCTGGCTGGTGTGGCTCAATGGATTGAGCATCATCCCATGTACCAAGAGGGTTGCAGGTTCAATCCCCAGTAGGGAGCATGTAAGAGGCAGCTGATCTATGTGTCTCTCTCATCGATGTTTCTATCTCTCTCTCCCTCTCCCTTCCTCTCTGAAGTCAATAAAAAATGATATTTTTTAAAAATGAGAAAGAGCCTAGATTCTCAGCATGAATAGTGGTGGGATAGAGTGGTCTTCAGTACTGCTGGTCATCAATTCATAGTTATACTTCCTTAGCAAGGTCTTTCATTTCACTAAATCCTAGTTTTCCAATATAGAAAATATAAATCATATTGTTTGTTAAGTGACAGGGAGATTTTCACAATTTATAACCTAATGACCAAAAAGCATGCACCCAAAGAGTATTTCTTGGGTAAGGAATAAACATTGCAGTTGAAGTGATTAGATGTGTCTAATTTGATTTAAAAATAATAAAATCATTAATTTCTAACACAGGACAGTTTTACCAAGGGCTTTTTAATATTCTCTCCAGAAATTATTGTGTTAAGTTCCTTTCAATCTGGTAGATTTAAAAGATGCCAAAGCCCAGGTATTTTAACTAGAACACAGTTGTTATTTTTGTGTTTGACCAAAACATATCACCATCAAAATTGTGAGGTGTCATAGAAATCACATGAAAAGCTAAATGAACAGTTCTTTTCTTGATATGTTTAAAAACAGAACTCATTTTCTGTAATTTAATTTATTTTAGTCACTATAGGATTTCTTTTTGGCCATGGGCCTCAGACATTGTACTGGTTAGTTAGCCTTGCTGGTTTCACCATGTTGCAATGATTAGCAGCCATGATGGTCATTCAGCCCTTTTCTTTACCTTGGGCCTATAGAAAGGCTCCAGCCTTTCTTCTTAAGCCTTTGTCCTTGGTCCCCAGCCTCCTAAGATATGACGTTAGTTATCATCTATATAACAATACTCCCTTCATGTTGTGCATTATGAAATCCTTTTAGACTTCATTCCCAGATTGAATAGTTCAGGTCTGCCATAGACCACCCCCTACCCCCATTCCCATCCCCATCTACTCTACAGATGGCAAACTGATGAGTGGGATTCTCATACACATTAGCTTTTATACTCCATATGAAACCCCATATTTTTGTTACATTTTATTAAGAAGTTGAAAATTTCATTGAATGGTTTTTATTTGAAGTGTCAGATAGGTGAACCAGTTTCCAACCATTTAATCTAAGACTTGGTTCTATCAAGAGTTTAGAGAATTTATTGGAGGATGGATAGGAAAGTAGCAAATGCTGATCTCTTCAAAAGCACACTTTGAGATTTCCTTCCAAAATACTAGTACTCACAAGAAACCCACTTGAAGACATGATATGCATACCAGCCAAACCCCTAATGCCCTGTCAGACATAACTGATTAGCATCCACCTTTCTTGAGGCATGTGATCTGTTACCAAAAACAGGGAGTGGCTGCCCTACAGTGTTACCAGAGCTATACTAAGGGGCACTGGACATCCTGGTACTTAGAAAAGGTACAGTGCTATAGCAGGGACAGAGAGTTCCTTGAAATGCTGGAACCTGAGCTTACCTTTAAGATCTTCAGGAAGTAGTTAGAAAGGAAAGGAGATCAAAATTTCCAACAGACTTGAGTCATGTAAGCTTAGTTAAGGAGCCACAAATAAGCTTGCTGGCTAAACACACAGGGCAGTTGTTGGAGACTGCAGAAGCTGGAAACACGAGTGACCCATCAGAATGAGAGGCATCAGGGGGGAGGCATTATGTGTTTGGCTCTAGATAAGCTACTTAACTTTTTGAACTTTGGGGACATGGTTTGTAATACAAAGGCAAGCCAGTGCCCACCCCAAATGGTAACTATTGAGTTCAAATGAGATAACTGAGTAAAATTCTTTGTAAAGGTGAGGTTATAAGTGTTGATGGATGATTATGGTGGTGAAGTGGTGATAGGTAATTATAGAACTAGAACCCCCATCTCTGGGGATGAGGAAAATAAAAATTACAAGTCCACGTCAACTCCCAGCTAACTGGGTTTCCCATTTGATCAGTTCTATCTGGTGAGTTTAGAAAAAGCCACATGGCTTGACCCACATGGATCCCTGGAAAGTCTCTTCAGGCACCGAGGCATATCCGACTGTCAAAGCAACAGTTCTGACTCCCAATGTCATACTTGAGATTGTATTCCATGTCACAAATATTTAAGCAAGGGTGTGAGGGCAAGTTGCCAAGTAGCACAATACAAAACAAATGTCTCATTGTGTTTGTTGCCGCACAGTATGTGGTTTTGTGAGATTCCAAAAACCATCCTATGACGTTAATTTGTAACCACAGTGATTCCGTGTGTGTGTGTGTGTGTGTGTGTGTGTGTGTGACATGCTCTAAAATCCTGAGAAAGGGCTGCAAAAGAAATGTTCAGAAATGTTATAAATGGGTTTAGAAAACTTGTGAACCCTATCTGAACTTTTATTAGATTCTCCCACACTCACCCGTTTGACATCAGTACAAGGAAAGCATTATTTATAACAGCATGTGTGAAATCCCAGAAGGGATTCTTGAAAGAATTAAAGTGAAAAATCTGTCCAAGCATAAAATAAATGATCAGATGGGAAAACATGTAAATCAAAATTTAAAACCTTGTTTTTTCTCCTTTAAAGGAAACAGGAGCTTTTTATTTGGCCATTAGCAATACAGGACCGAAAACCTGATAGAGTAGGTGCTGGAGTCCCAAGAGCCCCAAAGCACTTGTCATTGGGTGAGGAGTATGGGAGGATGTATGTGTTGACTCTCCTTAATGTCTCAAGAATGGCTGCTTCCCATTTTAAGGAAATCAGACAGTAAAATTACAGAGAAGGAAGAAACACCTTGAAAGTATTTAGTGCATTGAAATTTATATTGTCTGCTTAGGTATTAACCTCACGATAACCCTAGAAGTTATTCATTGTTACCCACATTTTATATTTGGAGAAATCAGGGCACAGAGAGGTTTGGCAACTAGTCAAGGTTACCTAACTAGGAAATGGCACACTGGAGTGTGCCCTGTACCCCAGCATTTCTAATGTCATGATTTCAGTGTTGTCCACTGCATTGCAGCTGGGGATCCACAAGGAATATGGTAAGTATGGTATCTTGCTAGATTAATGGACCCCAGTGTTTTTCAGCTGTCTGGTTCTAGGAGATATATGTAAATGGTTCTCTATCTCTCTACTTCTTCCCTGCGAACACACCTTCAAACTAGTTAACCACCAGCATCCTTTCTGGTCAGTCAGTGCCTGTGTCATACAGGTTGTGTTTTGACTATCAATCCTGATGGTGAGCAATGCATGTCCAGGCAGTTTCATGAGGGAAATCTGTGCTCATTGAACAGTGACTACCTATCACTGCAGGGGTAAGAAGCAAGTGAGAAAATCAAAAGTTGAGGAGGGCAACCAGCCTTTACTGAGTGTAGGAGTTTTTGGTGTATTCAAAGCTGAATAGTAAGGATATGGGAACACCCTAACCCAGAATCAGCAAGTTAAATTCCTACTTGTTGGATTTGGAGTCATTGCACACACAAAAAACAACAACAATAACACCCTCCTCCTTTCACATTTGTGCTTTCTTTGGTGCCAAGAGCACTATTTGAAATCACCAAGCAAATTAGACATCTCTGGCCCTCTCAGCTCCTTGGGCTCTGGAGTTGAGCAGCATTTTTCAGGCACTGTTAGTCCATTTCCTTCCTTTAATGAGTCAGAAATGGATATTGAGAATGATAATTGGGCAGAAACTCTATGTGGCATTAGTCTTAGAACCCAGGGGCTGAGAGTTGTCAGTGAGGTCTGATTCAGCTGTCTGTAAGCCCACTTGCTGCCCCAGGGTCAGGCATAGCATTTGGGCTGGTTATGCTGGGGTTTACCAGCATGAAAAGTAGGACCTACCACCCATAGGGCCACTGTCTAGAAATCTTATGATAGCTTTAAAATGAGACAGCCCTAATGGGCTACAAATATGAAAATGGAATACTTCACTTTTCTCCAGGAAGTAGGAAATCATGAATGAGTCTCCTTTGTCAGACAATGTTCTCTTTGCCTGTGCTAATGCTTTTGCCATCTAATGCCTCACCCTCCATGTTTTTACTAAAAATGAGCTTTTCAAAACCATAGTTACTTATTTATTTTTGTAAATAAGCTCAGTTGCAGTGCCTTGTCATAGAGAAAAGTCCTGATCTTGGAGTCCAAATACCTGACTTCTTTGTGTCTATCACAACCTGAATCTCAGTTGCCTCATCTGTAAAATGGGAATAATTTCTGCCTTGTTCATTGCTGGGTTGTGGGGAAGTTGTTTAAGGAAGCACTGTGCACTGTCCTAACATCTTAGATTGGAAGGAATCTCTGGCCTTGCTAAGGAAGTAGAGTTACTTGGTGGGTCATTTTTGAATGAAGAGCTCCATACTTGTTATCCTCATCAAAGTTATCTTGTTGATTAGAAGGTTGAGTCATCCTCAAACCAGGATATACATGTGTGTGTGTTTATCCAAATGAACACCCAACTGTCATCTCTGCTCCTAGTTAGTTCTGAGAGACAATTGCAAATAATATGAAAAAATTTTGTTGACCATTCTTTGCCCTCTGACTCTGGTGATTGGGATTATAAAGAAATCTTATTTTCCTTATGTGTTTATAATCAATTAAAATCAATACATTCAAGCACCTTTTCCTCTGATAATGGAAATGTTGTGTGGAGATGACTCATGCCTCCTTGTTCACCCCTTTCCCCCCAGGTTGGTGGCCATACGATGCTGCCCATCCGCTGGATGCCTCCAGAGAGCATCATGTACAGGAAGTTCACCACAGAAAGTGACGTCTGGAGCCTGGGGGTGGTGTTGTGGGAGATCTTCACGTATGGCAAACAGCCCTGGTACCAGCTGTCCAACAACGAGGTGTGCAGTGGGCTGGGTGAGACCCTCCGGAGGGGCTAACACTGAGAGGCGCAACCTTGACCAAAAGTTAGGACACAGGACAAGGCCTTATGTGGCTTTGTTGGGTGCAGCACCTCCCAAATGGCTTGCTGTATGGCTGAAGATCATGGCTGAAGTATAGTCACTCTGGAAACATAAGAAAATCACAGTGTTTACTGACATACTTGGCATCCACTGTGACGAAAAATCGCTATGTGCTGCTCACCTAGCAAATTAATAGCAGATGTGACATTCCAGCACCCTGAGAGTCCAGTTAGCTTTTGTATATTATTCCAGGAAGGTTTCAAGGTTCTTTCCTTTTTGCACATTTCACTAGACTATGCACTTCTAGTGAAAACTCAAGCATTCTGTTTCCCTATTCTAATCCTTTTGCAAATATGCCTATATTTGAGGCATAGCTTTTTGGTTAGGCTCCTAACATCTTCAGGCTCAAGTCTGTCTTTTACCCAAATTTGTTATCCAAAATGACCACTCATTTCTACAGCCTGGGGATCTCTCATCAGTCAGCACCCTGACATGAAAGTGGCCTAGGTTCCATATCAGGCCAGTAAAACTGGAATTCTAGGATGAGGTTTGGGATCATTCCATACAGATAAATCATTTCTCCACCAGTTTGGTGAAATCGATGTGCTTGAAAAATGGATGTGATCCAATTAAACACAATATACTAATCTATAATAATTGCTCTCTTCTTTCTGAAAAGAAGTAACATTGAATGGGTTCCTTTAAAGCAGCCCTCTCTTTGCACTGCCATTTATTTCACCTGTATTATTTCCCCTATACTGTTTCTCTTCTGATCCTATCTTTGCTCTCTGTCCAGGTGATAGAATGCATCACTCAGGGCAGAGTCTTGCAGAGACCTCGAACATGCCCACAGGAGGTCTACGAGTTGATGCTGGGGTGCTGGCAGCGAGAACCCCACATGAGGAAGAACATCAAGGGCATCCACACCCTCCTTCAGAACTTGGCCAAGGCATCTCCTGTCTATCTGGATATTCTAGGCTAGGGCTCTTTCCCCCAGACCGATCCTTCCCAAAGCACCTCCTCAGATGGGCTGAGAGGATGAACGTCTTTTCACTGCTGCTGGATGCCATCAATCTGCTGTTCTCTACTCTGACGGTATTAACAACAAAGACACTACAAAGCTTTCAGAGGGAAGCAATGTGTACTTCTCCATCGGTAGACACAGTATGGACTTCTTTTTGGCATTATCTCTTTCTCTCTTTCCATCTCCCTTGGTTTGTTCCCTAGTTTTTGTTTTGTATTGACTTTTTTTGTCTTCCCTGCTTCACAGTCCTACCTTTCTTTTCTAATCGATCTGGCTTCTGCATTACTCTTAACTCTGCATAGACAAAGGCCTTAACAAACCTAATTTGTTATATCAGCAGACACTCCAGTTTGCCCACCACAACTAACAATGCCTTGTTGTATTCCTGCCTTTGATGTGGATGAAAAAAAGGGAAAACAAATTTTGACTTAAACTTTGTCATTTCTGCTGTACAGACATCGAGAGTTTCTATGGATTCACTTCTATTTATTTATTATTATTACATTTCTTATTGTTTTTGGATGGCTTAAGCCCGTGTGTGAAAAAGGAAAACTTGTGTTCAATCTGGAAAGCCCTTTTAGTATGGGAGACTGAAACCAGAGAGAGAGAAGATTTTATTATGAACCGCAATATGGAAGGAACAAAGACAACCATTGGGATCCGTCCCTACTTAGGAAAAACCGAGCGGCTGTTAGCTGGGAGGAATGTATTCGGCACCTTCCTTTGAGGACCTTTCTGAGGAGTGAAAAGACTGTTGAACTCTGTGACATGGACTACCCATTCCCGTCAGCGGAAACTCTAGAGTGTAGTAGAGAGAAAAGATGGCTCCGTGAGAGAGAAGATGGTGCCTCCCACACTCAGACATCCTTGTCTTTGTAGGTCACAGTAATAGCACGGGCTTGTTTCTCCAAATGTTATCAAATGACCCTTTGTCAAGTTCTGAAAATAGGTGGACTCTTGTCCAGAGCTCATTTCAGGATGGGGTAGAAAAGCCAAGGACTTGGAAAAGATAAGAAGAGCTCTACATTCGGAGGCAAGCTTCTCTTATATCAAACTTTTCAGACAGCACTTCCCTCCAACCCCTACCCGCCACCTGCCTGTCCTTTTAACTGTGCAAGCAAAATTGTGCATGGTCTTCGTCGATTACTACCTTGTATGCAGAAACTACTGCTCCAGACGTCGTGCCCCTGCCATGTAGAGCAGATTCATAAAAGGTGTAACTTACATAATGAGGGGAAGCTAATGGAACTCATTAGCTGGGTATACATGTCTCTGGGCCGTAGGGTGGTGATGGGTTTCAACAAATACGGACCCTGAAACCCGGATGTCCTCATGCACGTCAAACCCACTGTGAGACTGTGGGACTGTGGGAAGGGCTAAGTCAGTCCCCGAGAGAAAGGACACCTCATCTCCGGGCACGTTGTATGCATTGGTGTTCAGTGTATGCAGGCCAGTCCTCGCTGGGGCTCCGGTTGGGAGAGTGGTTTCATTCCAAGTGTACTCCACTGTCAGTATGCTGTTTTGTTTCCTTCACTCCATTTAAAGAAGTAAAATAAAAAATTAGGCACAGCATGCCAACGGGAGGTTATGCCCAGACCAAGCTTTGGAGGTGTGCCTCTGGGCACCATCACAGGTTTTGTGAAATGAGGTTGTAAATTTAAATAGAAATTTACAGTTATTTGGGTGATCAGTTACACCAAGGAAGAACAATATTTCTGTTCCTCAAGAAAACTTGATACCCTCTGTGAGGGGAATTTTGCTAACTTGACATCTTTATAACACGAGCCAGATTGAAAGGGAGTGATTTTAATTCATCTTAAGTCATTTTATTTCATATTTGTTTCTGAAGGTGCAATTGCTCTGTTTAGGTTTTGCTTGTGCCCTTAATTACTGGAACACCCTTATTTTTCATTATAGGGTTTGAAAAAGCCAGTCTAAAAAAAAAAAAAAAAGTCAATTCACAGAGAACAAAAGGAAATCCATTAGCATCTGCAGTCAAGTGAAGGGGGTCGGACAAGACAAACCTTACAGTCTCTTCAAGCTCTGCGCTGGCCTATAGATCGTGGAGTTGAGATGTTTTTTCTCTTTGTCAGTGAAAAAAACCCACCAGAATACACATAATAATATAATGAAAGCCATATCTCCATGATATATACCTGTACGTATATATCCTATTAAGGACCCATGGTACTGTTAAAACACTGTGGCACTCTGTGAAGCAGTAAAAAGGGGCAGATTTGTACAAAACTTTTCTAGATTCCATCAGCGGTGACCTGAAAACCTGCACAGGTTTGCCATTCTGCGGGATTGGCCAGCTGCTCTGGGAGGAGAAGCTGCAACTTATTTGTCTTATTTTAATGGAGAGCAAAGAGGCAATGCTCTAAAGGATCAAATTCAAGGAAGGCTGTGCAGTTTTAGAGCAAGGATTTGTTTAAGGCACATGAGAAGATGGGAGCATCCCATTCCATTCCAGTGTTGTTTTCCTCTGAGGAATAAAAGCAAAAAAAGCAAAAACAAATACACACCTCTCCTTACCTTTTGACAAGTCCCTCAAGGTCTTGAAATGAAAGGTTCTATGCAAGTGCAAAGCTCTGTAGTTATTTATATGCTTCTTGTTTTTCCCTCTGTTGTCTCAAGAGTATGTACTGATTTCAGCAATGTCTTGCATTGAAAGAATACCAGATTGCTTTAAAAGTAGCTGAATGAAGCACCGAATATCTTCAGGTGTTCCACACTGGTCCTCCACAATCCCCTCTTCTCATGCTCTTCTCACTTTTAGAAAAGGAGCAATCTCACTCTAAAACCTAGCCTGCCATCAAATTCATTAAAAGCCGCAACAAGAATAGTGTCAGACCTAATTCTCTAGCCCAAACTCTGACAGTCATTCCCACTAATAAATTGTTTCCTAGTTTTCTAAACGGTTTTCACATATGTTAGCAAATGAGTCCCATTTTTTTTTATAGGTGAGGAAATTAAGACTCGGGGAAGTTCAATGGCATGCTAGAAATCTGCAGGCTAGATTCTGACACCACTGGGACTGAGTCTAAATGTTCTGACTCTGAAGTTCATGATTCAGTCCACCAGAGACTCCAACCCAGGAAAGAAAGAACACTAACAAATTCATGAAGCAGGATATGAAGTTAGAAGAACAAAATGAAACACATGAGATGACAAGCAGCTGAGATAAAGTGGTATATAATCATATTCATAGCTTCAGCTAAATCCTTGTACACTGAACCAATGTCATAATCAGGCTTATTTAGAAAATATTTTGAACTATGCTATAAAGGATTATATCAGAATTCATATTATGCATATGTGTTTACATCAGCGCTACCTGTGGTATGTTTATGTATTTATATGTGTGTTATAAATACTTGATTTATACATAGACAAGCACGCAAACATAGTGTGTTTGTGTGCTTATGTATAAATGTATAGGCACACAGTAATAGAGATAATTATAAGTAGGGTGCAGTATGAATAATTTGCTTAAAATCTGCTACATAACCAAAACTCTTTAACGTCGTGTTGCTGTGAGTGCTTCCATTCTCCATGTGGATAGGACTACACCACACTTCTCAACTCTGTGCAGTACTTCACGGGAGGAAAGCCTGGTTAAGACAATGTGCTTCCCAAAACAACTGACTCAAAGCCATCCCACCACACCGAGTCCTTTTTCTGGCTCCATGCAAAGAAAAAAGCGAACTGAGCTAGATTTCCTTCTGTAAAGGTCCAAGAAAGGAAAATGGATTTTTTCTCATCTTTTTTGCTCCTTTGTGTTAGCTCATCTTGTCCCACTATGACCCCTTTATTTCTTGTGTTCAGAGTTCAGACATTCCAGAGAGAGTGGAAATGTTGGGAGCCCAGTGCTTCAAAGGCCAATGGGGAGAAGTCCAAGACCCCACACTGAGGTGAGCAACTCTGAGGAATTCCCACATCCAGGTGGGAGCACAAGCAACAACAAGGCACAAGTCTGTCCTTGGCAAAGAACCATGAGGAAAGGAGCTCCTGGTCAGAAGTAGGCTATTTTTTTTACCCTTTCCTTTTGCAAAATGGACCTTCTATAATGCCAACAGCATTAAATTATGTGTCTAATTAGATAAATGACTGCATATACACACCCTCAGTTCTCTCTCTCTCTCTCTCTCTCTCTCTCTCTCTCTCTCTCTCTCTCTCTTTCTTCCCTTTCAATGGAGGACTTTTATCTCCAATGTTTGACCTTTGATTTGGCCTCCATCACTGTTTCAGAAAATTTCACGAGAGGGATGGCTGGTGATTTAACTCCTCAGATGGCTAAGTGAGCAGTTAAAGCAGTTTCTTTACAATGCGTCATTGTGGAATGCAGAGACTCCCAGGTTGTGATAGCAAATGCTATTCTAGAGAATTAGAGGTGGGTGGTATTTGTAGTTAAATATGACAGTACATGAAGGGTATTTTCTTGTTGTCAAGGCTGGAATGAATCACTGCTTCTCGAGTCAAAGGTTATTCAATATCTTTAGGTTCTGATGCTTCCCCTTTCTCTTATTTATTTATTTATTTATTTATTTATCTATCTATCTATCTATCTATTTATTTTGCTCCATTTATCACAAACACAAAGCAAAGCAAAAAATATATATATGTATATGTATATGTGTTGCAGGCAAAACACTGTGAATTTCACATCAACAACCAAGCAACTATTTTGCCATCTTACCATACGTCTCAGGAGACGAAATGGGAAAACATGGGATGTCATTTTTTTAGTCTATGCATTCTAGGCCAGGTCTGTGTTTGTTTTATTCCTTTGGTCTGTGCATTCATAAAAATGATCCTAAGTGAAGGTTGGCTGACTGTTGAACATACTGGAGCAAGCATAATAAAAGCTGCTAATAGTCATGGTTGAACTGGAAAAAGAAAATTGGAGAACATAAAATGAAATGTAACAGCCTACATCTTGCAGCTTGTATATCTTACTATTGCTTTAAAAATGTATAAAACTGCTGGAAATGTTTTAAATGCAAGGTCTTTGAATTAAATGGGGACTTTAAATATGTAATCTCTTGACAAATGACCAAATTATGGTAAAATATTGCTCCCTGCCTTCATTGATCATTACCTGTCAGTTACAAATCTGCCTAGAGATGTGGACACTCTCTGCATTTGCTTCTGTACATGGAGAGATGTTTGTATATATCCGGGCCATACACACACACACACACACACACACACACACACATACATACACACACATACACACACACATTTCAATATCTCTCTGAAGATATATTGCCCCTTAAATTGTGACCTGGTATTTGGAACTCTTTATTTGCTTTATTTTCTTTTTAATGTGACGTCTCTGTGCTAATTATTACTGGTTCCTGTTTTGCAATCTGTTTTGAGGTCCATTGCTTTACTAAGACCCACTGCATCTTGGCTGATTTCAAAGTGACACCAGAATATCAATGTTTAAAAATAAAAAGTTTTGTTTGTAAATCATGTGACCACCTTCTCTCAACCTGACATGGAAAGTCTCTTGTACTACAGTGTATTTAATAAAAATGATGTCTTAACAATAAATAACATCCTCCAAAAGAGAGACTAAAAATGACATGATTACTTTAAAAATGTATAGAATTTTCATAAGGCATGGTGTGCCCTTTTCCTGTCTGTCTGTCTGCCTATATTTTAGATATGATTACTGTAGATGCCTGCAGTGTTCATTAGTGGATGGTAAAGAGAGTAAGTAGTCTTCAGCACCAATTCCCTAAGCCCTCCCTAACCTGACACTTTCAACTTATATCTTAAATAACTGACCACATGTGTCCAGTTGGTATTTGAAATGTGGTCAGTGTCACTAAATAACTGAATTTTAAATTTTATTTGATTTCAATTTAAGTATCCGTATGTGGCTCATGGCTACCATGTTATACAGCACGGAGTGAGAAGATGGAATCATCATCATTTCTAAGAGCTCAGACCTGAGAAACCCACCAAGGGATTTAAAGTCAATTGCCGCGCAGACAATATAACCACCTCCCTATGGATGGCTATCACTGTTTTTCCTATGATAGATACGGATTTTTAGATACCAACCCCAGTGTATAAAATGCCACTTTATTCATTTTCTTTAAATCATGCTGTTTAAGTCTACATCCTTCATCGATAAAATCGATCTCAACAATTTATGGGTGTGCCTCTTTCTTAGAGTAACCGAAGAATCCCAAGTCTCACTGATACCCAGAAAATATGGGTTTCTGATTTACTGTTCAAGCCTTCTTTCCGGATTTGAGCTGAGGGTTCTCTTCACATGGTCTTATTTTTCTGGCAAGATAAATGTTAGAGCAGTTCTTCTCAGCTTTTCATGTGTGTCAGAATCACTTGGAGAGCTTTGAAAAATGTAGAAGCCAAAGCTGTAGCCTGAAAGAATTTGTTTCTATTAGTCTGAGGTGGGACAATGCATAGGCATTTGGGGGGAGGGGGGGAGGAGAAATTATCTAGGTATTTTTAATGCACAGCTGGGGTAGAGAAATATTGTTCTAGGGACCTTAAGTCTTGGCCCCAGAGTTTCAATCACCCAAATAGAATTACCTGGTTCTAGACCTAGGACTTGACTCAGCAGAGAATGGGCCAGACAGAGAAGGGCCTAGAACTTTAGTACAAGAATGAGAGATAGAGCACTAGATAGTTTTGAAGAGCAGATCATCAGTATCCAAGGAGTTCAAAAGTGAACTACATGTTCTCACAGAAAATGTTTCCTACAAAGAAAGCTCCATGGAAACCGATTATGGCCCAGTGGTTAAGGCAATCAATCAAGCAGTCCCCATCAAATTAAAAGGCTGGGACTTTAACTCCCCATTATGCCAGAGCAGCTGCAGATTCTCTAAGCATAAGTTCTGATAAGGATCATCCTGCTGCTAAATTGCTATAACATAGAGAGCAACCACAAAGCTTGGACCCAGCCTGTGACCATGAAAACTGAGCTGGCAGGATACACTGGAGTTAAAGTCCTGCCATGCTCTAGATCATTGAAGGGGAGGGGCCAGGACTTACTTAATCATGTAATGAAAAGCCCCCAAACCCCAAAGTCAGGATCCCTCTTGTCTAAATTCAGTCCTACCAGATTGCTATGCGCAATTCCAGAGAGTGATGGGCAACTGAACTAGGAACACACATACCAGTTACTGATTCTGTCACCATGAGTCTTACCCCAAATCACGATGTTCCAACAGGTCTGCTATATATACTAGCTAGCCATTTGCATGTGTTTGCATGACAATATTGAAATTTTTATTTATTAACTAGAAGCCCGGTGCATGGACTCATGCACCAGTGGGGTCCCTCGGCCTGGCCTGTGGGGATCGGATCAAAACTGCTTCCTGACATCCCCTGAGAGGTCCTGGAGTTCAAGAGGGAGGCTTTCGGATGATGCACCCTGGAATTGGGCTTCCTCCTCTCTGGTTCTGGGTGCATCACCAGTGAACCACAGCTGCCAAGTCAACCACAGCTCGGCAGTTCCTGCATTGAGCATCTGCCCCCTGGTAGTCATTGCGCATTATAGCTACTGGTTGGACGGTCGGACAGTCAGACAGTTGCTTAGGCTTTTATATATATAGAGAGAGAGATTGAGAGATTTTTGTTGGCCATTTCCTACAAATAGTATGTAAGTTTTATACAAGCATAGATTTTAGTGTCTTTGTTTCCTTAAGATAACTCCTGTCATGACACATAGGTGGTACTCAAACATTTTTGAATGAGTGAGTGAGTGAATGAAAGATGGATGGGTGTTAAGGAGCTTAAGAGGTCAAGAAATTAGGCAGGTAGTTATGGTATACTGATGCTTAGAAACCAGAGGTATAACCATAGACAAGTCATTTTAACTCTCCCAAGCCCTAGATTACTTATTTCTAAACTATCTAATACTAGAGGCCCGGTGCATAAAGATTCATGCACTGGAAGGGGGGGTCCCTCAGCCCGGCCTGCCCCCTCTTACAGTCTAGGAGCCCTCAAGGGCAGGAGGTGACCTAGTGATCAGGGAAAGGCGACGCCCCATCACACCTCTGCTGCTGCCATTGCTGACAGCATAAGCCTTGGCCAGCCCTGGTTAACTGAGCCTTGGGTGGCCCTGGGTGGCTGGGCAGCTGCCATCCAAAGCTTGCCTGCACCTCGGGCCGGCCCTGGGTGGCTGGGGGAATGAGGGGACAAGGAGACTCCAGAGGCAGGCGACCTGGTGGGACTGAGGGGACTGGGTGCCGCCATCTTGTGGCTGTGGGCACCACCATCTTTGAGGGTGGGGCAGTCAATTAGCATATTTCCTCCTTATTGACTGTGGGCACCACCATCTTTGCGACAGTGTGAGGGTCAATTAGCATATTCCCTCTTTATTAGATAGGATAGGCTTCTTCTCCAGGTTCAGCATAACTAATTCATGCCTTAAAACCATAAATTATTAGTATAAATGACTTCAAATATTCTCAAATGAAAGGAGAGTTGGTTTCCTTCCTGACTTAGTTTAGGAACCTCAGAAGAAATAAGGTTACCATGACTGAAAATAATAATGACTATGTTTTAATTTTCAAATGGACAACTGAGTTGCCATGGTGGTGAAAAGAATCCATATCTTCAGAAATATCAAGAGTCCCTTGGAGAGGACTTCCCTCTATGCTTGCTGGAAATTACACCAAATGAAAAAGTATAAAAATAAATCTGTAGTATCAGCATCTTTTGGGTGATGGTTATTTTGTTCAATTGGATCTAGCCAGGGAACTTTTCTATAGTGGACTTTCAGAAAGCACTTTCCAAAGTTATTAGTACCTTCTCAGTTCTAGGATAGAATGTTTTGGGGACAAATAGTGGCCTTCCTGGCTTTGGGGTAAAGGGGTGAATATGGATAGAACGGCTCTACCAGCTCTCTTTGCTCACCCACAGCATCACAGATTCACAGGGTTGATGGGGCCATAGAGGGCAGTCCTGTGCACATCCTTGTCAAGAGTCAAGCACTAGTGAGAGTGAATTTATTTGAACATCTCCCCGTGACCCCCAAGCCCCTAGTCCCAGTCCATTTGCCTTTTACAAAGCTTCTTTAGCAAGCACTTCCTGGTGCTGAACCAATGAATGCCTCTCATGGCTTAAATCTCCTGGTAGTGCACAGAAAAACTCCTTTTCATTATGACTTGGCATCCATTTATGAATTCCTTGTGGTCTTCCTCCCACATCCATCCCTCTACAGAAAACTCTGGCTGCTTGCCAAGTACCCAGGAGGAAGGGCAAGGAACCTAGTTCTGTCTGGTGAAGCTAGTGCCCAGTCCACAATTCCCTGGTTACTCTTTAGTTGCATCAGCCTACCTGTTCTTCAGGATGCTACTCATTCTTAGCACAGGAGAAAGTAACGTTTTTAAGGGATCAGGGAGATTAAAAGTGAGGTGTGTCTCCTCTTCTCCAGGAAAAATAATTTATCAGTGTTGTCAAGACAATTAAGAGAGCTTCCCACTACTCTCATATCTCAGGACCATCCAAAATCTCCTTGAGTGTTGTTAAAAACAAGGAAGAGGAGGGATTTGGGGCTTTCCACAGGATAGTAAGCTTTGCCATCTCTGATGAGAGAGAAAAAACAAGGTAAAAGGCATTGCTTATTTGTCTACTCAGCCAAGAGTGGGGGTGTCTGCTAACCTAAAGATAGCCTTAATTTTATTTGTTTTTCCTAAGGAACATCTGCTTGTACAATGATTAGGCACTGGCATTCATTAACACAGGAAGTAAAGTGTCTGAGGTTTGTGTCACTGGGAGTATTCGAGAACAAAATAAGACAGATACTTGTGGGAGTGATTTCAGAGCATTTTTCCCACTTTGCAAAGGTTCAGCCTAGGAGAATGTCTAATATTCACTGTGGTCACTGAGAGTTCTGTTAACTGTAGTAGTCAGGAGGTCATTCTCCCTGTGAACTGGGGGACAGGATGGACGATGGATGACATTGACCATGTGTCCATGGCATGTGAATGAAGGTCTAACGAGGGCCTAGTGGCAGCAGCATCTCAGATGTTTGCTGAATAAATGAATAAATTTCTCAGACACATAGTGCAAAGAATACAGAACATTCTGTGCACCCTTTCTGTATTCCAAAGTGCAGTTAAATTTATTATGGCATTTTTTTCTTCCTAACTTTCCTATGAGGACTAGAGCACAGGCTCCCCTTATCCCATTTTACAGATAAGGGTCTGAGTTAAGGAGAGAGTCAGAACTAGAAGACAAGTTTCCTAATTCTTAGAACACAATCATCTGGCCAGTGACTTTAAGGAAAACTCCCCAGATTCTTAGTTCTCATTTATAAGATCAGAATATAGTGCCAATATAGCTTTACTCCTCGCCTCCTTCCACCCTCCTTCCTTGGTTTAAAAAAAAAAAAGCAAAAGTGATGCTATTAAAATTTTGATTTTTTAACATGTTAAGTATTACATGAAAAGTGTGATAAAGAGGTAAATAATAAAATTTAAAAGTCAGTTTTTGCCCTTACAAATCTACTCTTCAATACTTAATTGAATAGTCATTTGAAAAAATGCAAAATGCAGGAACCAATTGGATTTTCCCCATTAATTAAAGAAGAGAATTGAACAACTCCATAGAGACACGATATGACATTGTTCCTTGACTAGGAGAAGGTGGGAGTATATGTAACACTCTAATAAAGTTGGAGATTTGGAGCATGCCTTGGGGATGCTCAGCTTATCAGGTTACAGATGAAGAAACTGAGGCACAGAAAAGTCATAAAGAGTCAAGCTAGAGGCAGTGCTCACCCTTACCCCCGGGTTTCTTAATTTCCAGAGATACTACAGCTGCAGGACTTAATGTTCTATTTTATTGACTCCCTGTAACTGAAACAAACGTTTTGATCATAATGACCCACAGTGACACGTGTGTGTGTGTGTGTGTGTGTGTGTACATACACAACAGGGCATATGTGCATGTATGCATGTGGGTGTGTGTCCACAGCATGCCTTATTTGTTCCTTCATCCTCCCTTCCCCCACAAAACAGACACCTACAATCAAGCACTATAAACAGCATGCATTTACATTTTAAGTACCTACAAAATAAAATTAAAATGTTTCTCCTAGCCTTGCTGTGTCTCAATAGTAAGAATGAAAAACCAAACCAACATCGTTCCCTAAATTTTAGTTATCTCCCATTCCCAGATTTCACTTAGGAGCTCAGTCCCCAGGAACAGGGTTGGGAAAACTGTATAAACAGCTCCCCGTTTCCATCCCACATGTGAGCCCCCCACCTTCCAGCTCCAATCTTGGCTCTTGGAACCCGCTGCCCTCTTGGGACACAGTCCGCCCTCCACCATCCTCCAGCATCCCTCTCACGTCTTTTTAAAGAGATATTTTGGGAAGCAGCACACGCACATCCAGAGACCAATTACTCAATCTCCTAGCAAGTATGGAGATGATGGAAGTATAGCCCTCCGGTCTCCTAGCAACAGCGAGGGGGAGGCTGGAAAGCAAGCTGGTTGCCCAGCACCACCCTGCGTAGAAGGCATTTGCGTATTTCGCATTTCGCTTTTGTTTCTTTTGACGGCCATTTCTAAAACCGGCTCTCAGTTCTTGGGGGAGTTTAGGCACTTAAGTTATTCTTTTAAAAGATCTCTGCTGACATCCACAGGTCCTAAAATTAACATCTCAAGCTTTCACAGACCGGAAGTGTTCTAAAAATACAGAGCCTCAACTTGGTCTTCCTCCCTTGTTTGTTAGGAATGTGTCCAGTCCCCTACTTCCTCCATGCCCTCTCTTGCCTTTACACATATTCGCCCCAGATGTGGACATTCAAGCACTTTTTTTTTCTTTTTTCCAAATTTTGAACTCTGCTCTCCAGAAAAATAAAAAGATTACAAGTCACTGGGCATCTCATTCAGCTTTCTTTTTAACCTAAAAAAGACTCTAGCTGGAGCAGATTTCCATACCTGTTGTCTCAACACCTCCATGATCGTCAACTCTGCTCCACTAGCCCCACAGAAAATGTGTCACTGACAAAGGAAATATTTGTTTAACTTGAGTAAGAGTTGATTAAATGAGGGAGGAAAGTATGAACTAGCATGATAGCTGACCCCCTTGAGTGGAAATACCCAGGATCACAAGGGAGAAGGCTGTTGAGTGACAAAGCAGTTATTTGTATTGCTTATGGGAGTGGGATATTTGGGGGGAAGAGAAATAGAGGTAGGATCAGAGAGAGAGAGAGAGATGTGGGATTTCCATTATTAATAAAAGAAAACTGAAAGGATGGGAGAGTTGAGGAGAGCTGGGACTGTTCTAAATCCAAGACCCACATCTGTTATTTCTGACCCGGCGGCCTCTCAACTTTGGAAGCCCTCAGAGGGTCAAGGCTTCTGGCAAGGCTTGAGGATAAGGGAGGGCCAATAGGAATGCCAAGGACTGAAATAATTTTTTTGAGGAATTGCCAAAGACCAGGAGGTGGGACACAGGGTGCTTTGTTGCAGGAGCACTGATTGAAAGAACAGGACGAGGCACTAAGCCTGCCCTTCCGTACTAAGTTTACCTCTTAAATATTGGGTATAGAAAATGATGGCTAAGATGAGGAGCTGGGATTCTTAGATAATCTTCCAAATTTTATGTCAGCCAAGTAAGATGCTGTTTCTCTAATAAACAGAGAAGTCTCTCCATTTTTTCTCCTCTTCCTGTCTATGCCCTGGTTCACTCTTCTTTGTGTCAGGAATTTTGCACAGACAATTCCGTTTCCATCAGCCTCCCCCTCTAGGGTCCATAGCTAACCATGTGTTTACCAGGACCTTCTTTTCTAGTCCTTCTGAGCAAGTTCCAGAAATCATGACCACCTCGCTGGAATTCAAAGCTGAACAATTTAGCTCTAAAACTCTACTAGAAAAGGAGAAGAGAGACAATTCTCACGCTGTCTCTGAGTCCCAGGACAACATGTATGGAGAGACCCATAGCCACCCAGGGGCACATGAGCTCCTTTGCATTCCTGGGCCTGACTCAGTAGCTAAACTGTGCCTGGGATGAAAAGCTGAGGGATTGTGAGAAGGGAAAGGATGGTCAGAGGAGAGATGAAGAAAGTAGAACAAGACCTGGTCACTGCTGTGTTTATCAGTTATGCCCTAGAAGTGAGAAATTGGGCAGAAGTAACAAGACTTCCGGAAAAGGAGTTTTACCTTCAGTTGCCCTCAGACCTTATAGGTATGGACTATAGAAAGTCAACCTAGCTTAGTTTCCTGCTCCCTGCAGGATCACTGGCATCTGCTGGTTCCACAGAGAAGGATGAATCCATCAGGACCTTCCCCTGGCTCCACTAGCACCAGCTTCAAGAAGAATGAAATTAGAGATCCTGGGCCCTCGAAGGGCATCCACATGTGTAAGTGTGAAACAGAATAGCAGTTCATGGAAGCCCCTCTGATAGTTAAGGGCAGGGCCAGAGGCCCTATCTCAGGACTGTGGATTCAAGACCAGTCCTCTATTTAGAGTCTAAAGCCACGCTGGCTCTTTGATGACTGACCACCAGCTTGAGCTTTCTGCCTAAAGCTATGATCCTGACTCACAGGTGAAAATGGAACAAGAAGCAGGGCCACAGTTTCTGACAAGGGAGCTACGAGACTGTGAAATGACTTTCTTCCACCATTTTGTGTGGGATGGGTCGATGTTCAGTAAATCCCATGAGCTGCCTCTCAGGAATTCCCAACTTTATGGACAAATACACTCAGAGCAAAGCACAATTCTCCAAATTGTTATTTCTGAGCCTGCTGAGGTTGATTCTTTATTTCATCACTTAACTGAAGTTCTGCATGTTCAAGTTCTGCTCTGACACAGGCCTTTGTCAGGAGCCCAGTTACCATGGCAGTGCCTCCAAAATAGAACAAGTCCAACCCACATCAATAGATGGTACAATAAATAGAATAAGTACTACTTACAATACATTATTCAGTTTCTACTGGGTAATAATTTGTTCAGAGAGTTGAAAATAGCTACACCCCCCCCTTCATTTAATTAAAGGAAAAACAATTCCACAAATGGGAAATGCACAGTGTTTATATCAGAGTGGAACTTGTGTGACTGTGTGGTGTAGAGGCCAGAATCATGGTTGAATTTGCTCAGAAAAACTTAATGCACGAAAGCTAGGGCCACTCTCTCTTAAAACCCAACTTATTGTGTGGTTTGGTTTGAGGCACCAGCTAAGTATGAACTAAGACTGATACCTAAGAACCATATCAGTTTTTCCTAATAGTCAGGCGAACATTTCTCTCTTTCCCCATAGCCATTCTGGTGTACTCCTATTGTCCCGTGACACCTATATCCTGCTTCAGATAAAAAAGTATATAAGCACTCTAATTATAGGTAACCACAGGGCTCAGGAGGCTGGTGGAAGACTCCTCTGACCCACCTTTATAGTAGTTATTTTAATGACTATTTATTGAATAATTTGGGCTGTTTATGAGCAAATAGATACGTCAGGGCCTCCAGTCCACTGTATTCTCCAAGTGGCTCTTCATCTTAGACAAAGTAAGCAGCTTGATCGAGAGGGAAATGCACTGTCTTTGAAATCCAGACAGGCCTGGTTTCCAGAACCAACTTTGCCTCTAACCCTGTGCAAGTCTCTCAGTCTTCATTTTATACAGATGTAAAGGGAGGGGTAACACTCTCTACTTTAATTGGCTTGCTGTGGAAATTGAATGGTGTGTAGGTACAAGTGCCTAGCACAATGTCTAGTCTATGATATGAAATTAACATTAGTGTATTTTGTTTTCCTACAACAGCTGTAGCTAACATGATAGACATCCCAGACATTCCTTTGAAGTCATAGGCATGGAACCAGTGTAATGGCACAGGACCCCAGTCTCATAAGGGGCCGCATGCTCGGTTTTATGTTCTGTTGATATCATCTTGAAATTCTTACTAATTTTATTTTTGAACTTACGCCTTGTAAATGAAGTCCATCGGTAGAATGGAGTATGCATGTGCACAGAGGAGAGAACCAGGTAACAGTGTGCACACACAAGACTCAGGTTCATGGACACAGCAGGCAATGTTCTGTGTGCACGCCAAGCAGTTGACCTGACTGCCTGCTGCACACAAGCATAACTGGGACAGGTTAAGGCCCTGAAGACACCAAGGGGCGCCTGGGCTGGGACAGCAACTGCAGCAGCAGCAGCAATGGTGACAGCCCTGGAAGAAAGGAGAGACACCTCATGAGTTCAATGTTGGGAGCTTTCCCATCCAGCCCAGAGCCTTTTCCTATAGCACCTGCATGTGTATATGTATATGTATATGTATATGTATATGTATATGTATATGTACATGTACATGTATGTGTATGTACATGTGTGTGTATATATGTGTGTGTATATATATATATATATATATATATATATATATGTGTATATATATATATATAAACTCTGTGGCCTGATCACCAAATAGGAACTGCCTGTGGTCTACCAGTTAACATTTCAGTAAATTATTACAAAAATTAAAGTGTAATGTTGTGATTTATAATAAGAAATATAGATTTGGTCTCCATCCCCATTTCTGGCATGGAGATCCTAAAACCCCTGGAATTATATAAGTCTTGAGAGAAACAAAGATGTCTTCTGTTTTGTTGATGATGCGACTTTTGGAAAGGGTGCAGGCAGGTTGCCAGGACAACCAACCATATGATTAGAAGTTTGGAACTTTCAGTCCCACCCACTGATCTCTAGTCTAGTGTGGGCAGAGGGGCTAGAGTTTAATCAAACTCCAATAGCTAATGGTTTGATCAGTCATACCTATGTAATGAAGTCTCTATGAAAACACACAAAAAATGGGATTTGGAGAGCTTCCAACTTGGTGAGCATGTGGAGTTTTGGGAGAGTGGTGAGTGGCATGCCTGGAGAAAGCATAGAAACTCCACCCACTGCTCCCATCCCTTGTCCTATGCATGTCTTCCATCTGGCTATTCCTGAGTTATATCTTTTTATAATAAACTGATGATCTAGTAATTAAAATGTTTGTCTGAGTTGTGCTAGGAAGTTAAACCCAAGAAGGGGGTTGTTGGAACCTTTACTCTATAGCCTGTCAGTCAGAAACACAGGTAACAACTTTAACTTGCAATTGGCATTTGATATGTGTGCGTGCGGTAGGGGTTAGGGGGAGGGGCTAGTCTTGTAGGACTGAGCTCTTTACCGTGGAATCTGACTCTATGTGCAGGCCAGTAGTGTCAAAATTGAGTTGAATTGTGGGACTCCCAGTTGATGGCCCAGAATTGTTTCGATTTGTGGGGAAACCACTCCTCCCTGCCACACACACACACAATGAAATTGGTTCTGGAACTCCTTAGAAAGCATATACATGGGCATTGCAATGAAACATATCAGAGAGTTCCTAGAATTCTTCAACTAGTTTAGAAGCTCTGATTTTAAAACTTGCTTCAAAATTGGAAAGTAAAGAGCCAAAGGTTTAAAAGTAGAAATTATATTTAAAAATTGCTGCTTCCAAAGAAAAAGAGCAGTAGTTTCATACAAACTTCCCAATGAACCAATTATAAACAAGAAAGCCAATTTTAAAATTAACATTTTCTTGTCATTGAAGATATAGCAATAGACCACATAACAGACATTTCGAGTTATATAAAAATCATGAAGTCACTTTTGGGTTTTTTGTACAAACTCTACAAGTTACAGGAAATGTCAGAGAAAGCATTAAAATGTCATCTATAAATTTATGTTTAAAATTAAACACAGACTTACACAAAAATGATTTGTATAAAGAGTTAAATCTCTTTAGAAAAAGATTTAGAATCATGCTTTAGATGTAGTAAAATCTTATTTTGAAATAATTTATCAGAAATTTGTCCCAGTGCTGTCACAGCCTGTAATCTATCCTTCACAGCTCCAGTAATGGTGGCATCAACAGAAAGATCCCTCTCAAAATTAAAAGTTATTTGTAATACTACATTTACCAAGATCAACTGATCAATGGCTTTCAATTATATCATTGAGAATAAAGTTGCTAAGTTTTAATGAATTTGTAGAAAGCGAGCCACAAAAAAATCACATGATCAATCAAGATATTGCATGAAGAAAGTCTTATTATTTTTATACTATATAAAATTATGGTGCCCCAAATATTAACAAACTCCACATGGCCTTTCTTCCCAGCACTTTACCTCTATTACCACAGGGTCTCTCAGGCCCTATGACCCAAATAACAGGGCTGTTTGCACTGCACTATAGTCCTGCTACAAAGCCCTTTCCTGCTACAAAGCCTTTTCCTGAATACTTGAAGTTGGCAGCCTTTCACATCACTCAGTCTGGGAGAAAGAGCTTAGGCTGACCCCATATTTATCCTCAGTATAATCTCCTTCCCTTGAGTGTGGGCACAACCTGTGATTTGCTTTTATTAAATAGATTATGGTATATGTGATGGGCTGTCATTTCTTATTGTCCATCCTTGATATTTTTAATGGTGCAAATTGAGCAGTATCCTTGTTAGCCTCCCATCTATTCTGCCCCATGAGCATGCTATATCCCACCAGCCATCCCCATAACTCTCTACAGGTAAGGCCCTGCTGACCATCCAACCTTGCCACTCAATATTATAATTGTGTTCCTCTGGCTTCTGATGGTTAAACATGGCTACTCAGCCTCTATTATTTTAGGATCCTATTCTCCCCATTGTTATCAGTGAGCCTAACTCTGTAACAGGTCTGTCCTACTATCAGCTCTGGCCCAAGAGAATCACTACCACTGCTGCTGGTTCCCACTTTCTAGTGTGAGTTGGGAGTTCATTCTTTGGAGTAGGACTACTCTGGAAAGTAAGTCCTGCACCCGGCTCTCAGATCTCTGTGCCTTTCCTCTGAGGACATGAGAATCTCTTTGTAAAATGCCAGAGAGGTCCTATGGCTTTCACACTGAACTTCCCATTAATGCTCTCAGCTTTTTATGGTTTTTTTTTAGAATAAACTTTATTATAATTCTTTTTTATTGTTGACAGTATTACAGATATCCCCCATTTCCCCTCTTTACCCCTGTCTATCCAACTCCCACCCCACCCCAGCCCTTCAACACATTATTTTCTGTGTCCGTGGGCTCTGCACATATGTTCTTTGGTTAATCTCTTCCCATCTCCCCACCTCCCTCCCCTCTCAGATTTGTCCGTCTATCCCGTGTATCCATGCCTATGGACCTTTTTTTTTTTTAAGCCTTCACCTGAGGATATTTTTTCCATTGATTTTCAGAGAGAGTGGAAGGGGGGCAGGGGGAGAAAGAGAGAAATATCAATGTGAAAATATCAATGTGAGAGAGACATATGGATTGGTTGCTTCCTGCATGCACCTGACCGGGCCTGGGGATTGAACCTGCAAACCAGGTACATGCCCTTGACTGGGAATCGAACCTGAGACCCCCCCCAGTGCACAGGCTGATGTTCTGTGCACTGAGAAACACTGTTCATTCGATTCCACATATGAGTGAGATCTTGTGATAGTTGTCTTTCTCTGACTGGTGTATTTCACTTAGCATAATAATGTCCAGGTCCCTCCACGCTGTCACAAACAGCTTAGAGACCCTTCTTTTTCACAGCCACACAGTATTCCATGTGTAGATGCACCACAGCTTTTTTATCCACTCATCTGCTGATGGGCACTTGGGCTCTTTCTAGATCTTAGCTGCTGTAAATAGCGCTGCTATGAACATTGGGGTGTGTACATTCTTTCTGAGTGGTGTTATGGGATTCTTAGGACATATTCCTTGGAGTGAGATCACTGGGTCAAATGGCAGTTCCATTTTTAATTTTTTGAGGACCCTCCATACTGTTTCCCATAGTATCTGCACCAGTCTGCATTTTCACCAGCAGTGCAGCTTTTTCTAATCCTTCCCTAGAGCCCTAACTTAGCCATAGCCACCAAGCTTTATAGTTAAGATTTCCCCCAAGTTTCTCAAAATCCTCACTAGTTAGTGCTATCCAAATTCATCATAGTGAAGTTTTTAACAATTTTATGGCTACCTGTGCAAGGGATTATGTGAACTTCTCCTACCACTAGTGACGGGCCTTTGTTCTATTAAGGACAGTAATCTACTACCGTCTTAGCTCCTACTTTTCCAGACCATTCCTTGTATCTACTATTATAGAGATCAGTATGAAAGAAACTTATTAGAATATGTTCTTCGGGTCAACATTTGGGGAAGGGAGACTGAAGAAGAAATACTGACCAGAGATAAAAGTTGGGCTACCTGCATGCCCAACAACAGCCTTGGCCAAACCCCTAGGGTTTCTGAAGCTAGATAACCCATGAGAGTTGGCCTAAGAGGGCCAGGCTTCTATATTGCCATATTGATCAGACATGGAGGTGGGACACCATAGGAAGGGGCATGAGTTTGGGCACAGGGCTCTCTCCAGAGGAAGGAGACCTGAAAATACTACTGGATAAAGGCTTTCTGCTAAAAGTATTCCTAGCAGCTGGGGCAAAAAGTATTTCATTTAAAGGGACACTGGGCAATGTATCCCAGTCATTAATAAATTTAACTTCTGTCCTACCTCCTCCATATGTAAAAGTCAAAGATAGTATGAGAAACAGGCACATCTCCTACTTGACATACTAGAACATTTGGGAAAACATTCTGGGAATCTGGAATAACAGACTATTATCCTGAAAAATTGTATAACCCAGGATCAGCCTCGTGTCTAGGTAAATTAGGTAGTCTCTTCTATGTTTTGAGTGTCCCAGAAAAGCTTTATGCCTTAAAATCTCTATTCAACTTTGAAATCTCAGCTACAGTATTAATGTCTTCCCATTATCCTCTCTTTCCACACTCTAAAAAAGAATTCTGGGTAGTTATAAAACTTTATGCATCCAAATAATTAAAGATAAAACACCCCACCCAAATTCTACTTGCTAAAGGCCACTTTCCCCAGGAAAGGAAGCCTAAACGCTAAATTAATGACTAGATTAAGGTTCTGAAAAATCTGTTTTATCAGCATCCTCAAGGATGATCCAAAGAGCTAAAATGATTAATGTAGAGAGTAGATGACAGGCAGGGTCATGGATTTGTTCCATAAAACTGGGTAGCCAGATGATGGTACATGGAATATAGCTCTGAGGTGTCCCTCCTACAGGCACATTCACATCCAGCTAATCACAGATCTTCTCTTATCTAATAGCCTACAAATAAGGTGACCTTAGAAGACATGGACACTGCCAGAGGAGATGGAGAGGCGTTGGGAAGGGGTGATTTTACTGTGGCTCACTTCTGCTACAAAAATTTGCCCTCGGTACCATGAGTTGGTATGTTGGTTTTGTGTGTCCTGCTCTAATTTGATATTTTTAAATATGTTTTTATTGATTTCAGAGAGAGAAAGGAAGGAGAGAGAAATATCAATGATGAGAGAATCATCCATCGGCTGCCTCCTGTATGCCCCCGCACTGTGGATCAAGCCCACAACCCCAGCATGTGCCCCGACCAGGAATTGAACTGTGATTTCCTGGTTCATAGGTCAATGCTCAACCACTGAGAAACACTGGCCGAGTGTTATTATTATTATTTTTTTTTTTTTAATGAACTGGTTAGGTCTCCATGATGGGGAGTTGAGAGGGGTAAGGAACAAGGATTTAGAAGCCTGGCAGTCCTGTGTTTTGAATTTCAGCTATCTGTCAAAAATTCTTTGACTTAGGGTGGCTCCTCAGCCGCTGAGAGGCAAAAGCCTGTTTTTTGAGAGTGAATACTCCCCAATAATTTGATTCTCTCTTTCCCACTTCCCCCAGGGTGGGGAGGTATATAAACTACCTGTCACCAGGAGAAATCAGACTAAGAGCCAAGACTGCAGAACAGATGGCAAAACCCAGGCAGACGAAGGAGAGTGTGAGGTATAAGGAAGCTATATTCCCTTTTCCCATTTCCTTCTTTTATAAATTTTAACCTTTTAACACAAACTTGTCCCAGGATTCTTATTCCTGTGCTAGCTCTTTACTTGTTATTCTAGTTTACTCATAGATCTGCTAAATGAATATAGTAAATGACTGCTGAAGGTCGACCAGATGGCTTGATGACTTCATTTACTCTCTCTTTGGGAAAACAATTGAAAGAAATCACAGTTACTCATTCTCCTGCAGGCAGGGGTGTGCAATGATTGCTTCTGAAAATGAAAAGATAAACATGCTTATTGTGTGCCTGGAAGCTCTGGGGATCTGGGGACACTTTCTGCCCCACCATTTTACTCCAGAACATAAGGAATTCATTGTACACCTTGCTGAGGGAAAGAGGCACATTGTATTTTTCAAATATCAAGATCTTTCTTTTAGGATTAGAATATGTAGTTGACACAGAGAAAATACTTTCAAGATGTTTTAGAAAAAAATACACAAAAACCTCAAGACTCCAACTCTTTAGAACTCGATATTTTCAGCACCTGCAGTTTCATATCTCTGTGGGGTAGGAGTGTGTATTATTTCTCAGAGACATAATCCAGACTTCCATACTCACACATGAGTTCTCCCAAAAGAAAGCAGGAGGAGACAAGAACTCTTCCCAATAGTTTAAAAATATTTCTAGATATGAGAGTTTTAGAGAACAGTTCCCTCCTTGGGGATTTCTGGACTTCTCAACCTGAAAGGCAGGCAAGCACACTACTTTGCATTTTCCACTCACACTGGATCCCATAGTAAATCCATCACATAGACTGGCTTTCTCTACCTGTGCAGAGGCATTCAGGCAACCAGTGGAGAAGGACCAAACAGGGGAATGGATGGGGCATTTGCAGTCACACCTAGGTTCTGACCCATTCCCATTCTTAGTTATTTGCTCCTTCTGTGCCTCAGTTCCCCCGTTTGTAAAATGGACTTGGCAATATTTACTTTGAATGGCTATTGCAATAAATAAATGAGAATAATAGGCAATAAAGTCCCTGGACAAAGGAGATACTTGATAAATGCATGTGTGGTTTAGTTCCACAAGAGCAGAACTGTCTTGGTCATCAGCACTTGCTAGTAGGTGCTCATGAATATTTGTGGACTAAATGAACCATATTAATTCTTTTCCATTTCCCATCACTGTCACCCTATAAACTATATAAAATGTTTCACCTCCAATGAAGGAAGGACTATATTGCTTTATCAGGAAAAGCCATATCAGAGTCTTACTTTCTAGATTCATACACTCTTATATCCTGCTGGTGGGCATATCAATTGACACAACCACTTTAGAAAACAATTCAGAGAAGTAGTCTACTCAAGTTGAACATGCATGCACCTTGAGACCAGCAATTCCATTCCTAGGTATATACCCCTAAGAATATACCTTTGTATGCAAGTCTATATCTACCAAAATATTAACTTGGGCAATAGCAAACAATGGAAAACAACCTAAATGCTGAGCTTCCCTGAACTACACTCAGCATCTCAGCATCAAGCCTCCATGGCTTTGAACTGTATTTATGAGCATCCGTGCTTTATTTCAATTTGTTCTGTGTATCCATCAGCAAGATGTATCATAAAAACCTAAGAGAGCTCATGAGAGTGTCAATACTTAGTGTGAAATTGTTCATAATTAAGTGTTTAGATTGTGCTGGATGAAATAATGACGTTGTGTGTGTGTTGAAGTTGCCTATGTCCATTGTTTGTACTATTTTCACACAGAACAAATCTTGAGAGATGCAGAAGTTACTACTGGTTCTGCTAGTAGCCAAGTGGTCTCTTTTAGTCAGTACCCAATAGTGGGTAAAATGGAATGTCTATGGCTTGAGTGGATTCAAGGCTGTATAAAGCATGGTGTTCCATTATCATATACTTAAGGAGAAATCAGATAGTCTTTTTAATAAGTGAAACAACATTTCACATACATTATGTCTACTTTAAACAGGCTGTGGGTTTATCATATCATTCCTGCTTTTACTATATTTTAGTGTTATTTTAGATTTATGCATTATTTGGTATGATTTACTAGCTTATTTTTAGGGTCTTGGAATGCTCAACATTTTTCCATATAAATTAATGGTAATTGCTTCTTTGTTTAATGCCATTTTGGTTTATAAAAAAGTTTGATAGGAACGCTCTACTTTTGGATAGTGAGGGAAACCTGTATTGCTTAGAGATTCAAACATACATATGTAATTAAAGTATAAAAAATGCAAGGAATAACAAATGCTGTATTCACAATAGGCCTCGGAGGTGTGGGGAGGGAATTGAAATCACAGAAGATAATACAGAGGAATTTGATGCAGAGGAGTATTGGTGATTTGGGGTGTTTTAGGAAGGTGATGGGCATCGAGGTATCCTAAAAAATGAAAATGTATACTTTAAAAGAATCTTATCATGTAAAAGCTGAAGATTCCTATAGCAATAGCTCCACCTGTCCATTCTAAAAATAAGCAACCACAGGCTCAGAGTTGTGAAGTCAGGTGGTACACAGTCAGGTGGTGACAGAGCTGGGATTGGAATCCAAATTTTCCAGGTCCCACGCCAAAAGTTGTATGTAGTTTTTTAAAAATTGCATTTGGTTCAGTTCCTTTTTTTCTTCTTGTAGGGAGGAATCTGAACACACATGTGAGCAGGGCTTCAAATGCATCAGAGGCGAGCCACTCAGAGACGGTCCAGAGAAAGGGCTCCTGATATTATTTCATGTATACAAAATGAGACACAAATCACACCCTAAATGTAGGTAATATCAATGTCACGTTACGTATCTCCTACATATCTGACATCAGTAATCATTTATACTGCACGATGAGTTTCTGCTCTATACTTTTAAGTTCTTCCTCCCATTAGGTTTCAAAACAAATCTGCGAAGTTCATTTTGCCTTTTTACTGATGATAAATTCATAGGAGTATTAGTGTCTCTTTCTCCTTTCAACATTCTGACACCTTTCTGTTGTTTTCTTTTTTTAACCCAAAGTTTTTAATGCACATTTTTGTTCTATGGGTAGCCTAGAGACACAGAGCAGCTTGACTTCTTGATGGAAAAAGTTGGGGGTTTCCTTATTGAACCAATCCTCTCTTCTACCTTGGAGACTTTTGAAACCCCTTCCCTATCCATGAGTCATACAGCTGTTGCTCAGGGCAATGACCTGTCACTGCATCTCAAACCAGGACACCAACTTACAGCCAGCTCCACACCCCTATTCGCTCCCTAGCCACAGTGAGCATTCAGACCAAGGCTAAGAAATACCTGACCTCATCTTTCCCTATGTCTCATCACACTCTTTAAAAAAGAAAACCCCTAGATTATTTGGACTTGGTCTTTCCCTTTATCTCTTCCATTTCCTCCCAAGTGGATCAATGCCCATTTTGGAATTGCCTCAGAAAACCTCTCTAGAAGAGATTTATTTATATAAGAATTTTGCTGAAGAAAATGTCATAAGTAGGGTACAGTTATTGGTTTTATACTTATTAATTCACAAACATTCCTATCAATCTGGAAAAATGTTACATTGCCCTCAAGGGCCACCACAGACCTATAGCTAATGAAGTTGTAGCTGGGGGAATGCCGGAGGTTGTTTTTCAACCTTAGTTAAAATTTGTACTTCCCCATTCTCTTGTTTTTTGTTTTTATTTTAGGCTGGGGACCCATGCCAATTATACTGTTTCTATGCCAGGGTAAGTTTATGTGTCTTGCTTCCCTTTATCATTTTGTATATATTGTTGAGAATAGTGTATGTGATAGGTAAGAGAGTAAGTTAGAACCTGGAACAGCGAAGAGTGAGATCTATTGGGCTCCACAGGCAAGAGATCAGCATGGGAAAGGCCAACCTGCACCAACAAGAATTGAATTTGTTGCCAGCTACACCCCAAGCCCAAGGTTCAAAGCCCTGGATATTTATGAAAGAAATCCAATGCTGCTTCTATTTTTCCCTCCTTCTCTCCTAATATCTCTTCTTATTCTCTGGGTAGGATTCATGGTCCAGTAACACCCAAGCCCTTGTGAGAAGAGAAAGCAAGCTGAGTGAAAAACACAGGTCTTTACTCTTCGTCATTGCCACATACACAAAACTGGCCCCAGTGGTAGATCAAGGCTAGTCTAACCCAGAGCAAAGCCTAGGTGATGGGCCAGAGGGACAGTTGGATGGTACTTCATGTCCACAGGGGCCCTCAAATGAGGTTGCACACAGAGTCTCCAAGAAGCACAAAAAGGAAACAAAGGAATCGCTCATCATACAACTCTGATCTCGGGTCTTATTCCTAGGCTTTGTTTCTCTTTTCATGATAAATTGATATTTTTGGTAAATTCTGTAAAGTTTTTATTAATAGCATAATTACATTATCATATTTCTATCAAAACATGTAGAATAGACTTTAGTTTTTACAACCTGTGTTATTACTTATTTATTTTAAAATAAACCTTGAAAATACATAGTTCACATGATTTAACCATAGTTACATTTTACTGAAATATGTCTATATTTTAAACACGTCTTGCCAAGTGCTGCTATAAGATCACTGAGTGTGCAGGAATAGAGGTAAAAGGTAAGTTGATATCTTTGGGTGTTTTTCTTTTTGCTCTGAATTTTCCTTCAGAGTGGTTGAAACATAAGATTGTAAAACTCACAAAAATGAGACAGCAGAATGATTCTTTTGTCTTCTGAGCATAATCACATTTACCTTTTTTTTGACCAAAAAAAAAAAAAGTTGCAACATAAACCCCATAAGTTGACCTGGGCCTTGCTGACTGAAGACCCAAAGCTGGAGGCAAATGGTACATCACAAATAAGAAAAACACGAGGACCAAGCAGAGACATTAGGAAAGAAGGAGAAAAAAATAGAAGCAGCATTCAATTTCTTTCATAAATATTTGGGTCTTTGAACCTTGGCCTTGGAGTGTAGCTGGCAACAAATTTTCTCTTGTTGGTGCAGGTTGGTGACTAGAAGTTCTCCTCAGATGAAACCACAAATACATTCGCAGGCAACACACTGACCAGAGCTCCCCACCTCACCAAGGGTCATGTAGACCCCCAGGCAGATGGGTGAATTCCAAGATATCAGACCCTGTCTGAGATTGTCTGATATCCTTGGGGAATGGTGGGTTGTGACAGAAACAAAACAACTTCCGCCCAACTCCTGCATCCTGCAGACCCACCTTCCACCCCTCACACCCCCCCTACCCTGGGGCACACCTCCTGTCGTGATTCCATCTTGCTACCCTCTGCCTGCCTGCCCTGCTCGCCCAGGTCCTGCAGGTGTGTCTATTTTAGCACTCAGAGCTCTAAGCTGGTGAAGGGCGATTGGCATGTTGTATAATTATTTTGGAGGGGGGCCCATAATTGAATCATGCCAATGACGAAACAACCAGTATTTTTCTAGTTCTGTTCTCAAATTTCTGACACATACTTCTGGAAGCTTCCCAGGCAGTGTCTCACATGTGCTCCATGGACCGACTTGTGACAGCAGATTAGCATGTCGATGCCTCCTGTCCCTAGGACAGTGGTTCTCAACCTTGGTTGCACATTAGAATCACCTGGGAGTCTTTTTAAAATCCTGGGCCTCATCCTCCGGAAATTCTGTTTCTTTGTTACTAATGTTGTGGCCTCACTCCATAACAAAGAAACAGAAAAAGATTCCCAGGTGATTCTAATGTGCAGCCAAGGTTGAGAACCACTGGCCTACAAGAACAGCCTCTTAGAGGAAATCATCATCAGCTGTGCTGTTGGGAGAAGTGACTCAGAAGTGAGTACCCTCAGCGTCAGCATTGTCACCTGTGCATCAGCAGCCTCTGCTACATCCTAGGACAGTGGTTCTCAACCCTGGCTGCACATTAGAATCACCTGGGAGTCTTTTTAAAATCCTGATTTCTGGGCCTCATCCTCCCGAAATTCTGTTTCTTTGTTACTAATGTTGTGGCCCCACCCCATAACAAAGAAACAGAATTTCGGGAGGATGAGGCCCAGAAATCAGGATTTTAAAAAGACTCCCAGGTGATTCTAATGTGCAGCCAGGGTTAAGAACCACTGTTATAGGCCCTTTCTGTCATAAGCCATCCCAATCCTATGTGTTTACCGGCTCAAAACCCTGGTCCCTATTTCCTTTTATTATGGAAGCTGCTGGGCAGTGTTGCTGGGGCCTTGCAATATTAATATCATTAAGTCTTGGCTCACTTTTCATTGCATCTTCCTCCAGTTGGGTTGCAGACTCCATGGAGCAACAGGATTATGTTGTAATCACTTGAACTCTAGCCCCGTGGTCGGCAAACTGCGGCTCGTGAGCCACATGTGGCTTTTTGGCCCTTGAGTGTGGCTCTTCCTAAGCCTTAGGAGTACCCTAATTAAGTTAATAACAGTGTACTTACCTATATAGTTTAAGTTTAAAAAATTTGGCTCTCAAAAGAAATTTCAATCGTTGTACTGTTGATATTTGGCTCTGTTGACTAATGAGTTTGCCGACCACTGCTCTAGCCTATACGCCAAATTTGCCTGCCTCAAAACCCTTCCCAGAAGACTCCTGGAGCCTCTTGAAAACTGACCCCAGCTTCTACAAAGACCTCAATACACACTCTCACCTCATCAACCCCTGGTGACCTCTGAGCCCTGCAATGGACCTTGCAATAGTATCCATGCAATGGGTGTGCCCCATATACCCAGTAGGTATCTCATAAATGTTTGCAAAAGAAATTAATGACTTGCATTGAACCTGGGCAGTCCTGGCAATGTGTTGCTTATTATTGGGCCAACGAGCATGTCTGCAACTACACTCTGAGGGGGAGTGAGACAGATAAGGGCACAGGACTCAATCTGAGGGTTTCCTTCTCGACTTTGCCTCTCCTGGAAGACTTCTTGACGGCAGGTCACCATGACCACCCTTCATGCTAGAGTGTGGTTCTCAGTGCCCGCTATGCATGAGGATCGCCCCGAGCTCCACTTCAAGACAATCAGTGTCAATTAATTGGGGGCACAGCCCAGACCTTAGGGTTTTTAGCCAGTTCCCCCGTGATCCTCACACACCTGAGGGTTCCAAGTACCACTTCAGAGCGAACACATAAACATACAGACACATAAAACTCTGAAGAGGATTCCAGCATTTTATTGATCATTTTTAGTCTTATAACATTTTTCTAATATGTCAAGATTTTGATTTTGAAGGTGACTGTGTTCATTGTAGCCATTCAAACATTAAAGATGTGCATAACAATATGGTACAGATAACCTACACTAAGCCCACCCCACTTCCCCCCCAGCCCAGGAAGAAAGGTTGATAATGTTGTGTTAATTCGCTCAGGCCTTTCGCTGTATTCGTGGAAATTATATACCCACATATATACAAGTTGTTGGCTAATTCACTTGGAAGCATAATGTCATTTCTTTCTTATCACCTTGAACACGACCAGTCTCCGCTTCTGTTAAGAGACCTACCTTTGCCATGGGGAGAATTATGTTTACTACACGAGGAACCATAATGGCCAGGTCAGTGTGCTCCTCTGACAAGCAAAATGTGGCTTAATATGGAAGTGATTTGGGAAGTGGGGGTGGGAAATAGATGAATGGGCTGAAATAAATAAGTAGAGAATAAAAAAATATAAATGGATAGAATCTTGGTGGAGGAAGAATTTTATAGATAACTCATTCCAGGAGATTGCAAAAAAAACCCCATATTCTTTGTAAGCTTAGATGTGTGTTTAATTGCTGGCTTCACAACTTACTAGCCAGAAGCCTGAATCTCCCCATTAGTGTAGTGGGGTCATTCATTTTGAGTAAAGGCAGGAGTGAGGAAGAAAGGGTAGGAGAATATGTCAGGAAATGGCTGTGAGTAGTTGACTGAGACAGGAGTCTCAGTGCTGAAAGAATTTGGAAGCCATAGTGTTCAATCAAAGCAATTGGGGTTTATAGAAATTGTTCTCATGAAGATCAATCAAATTCCATCTGTTGTCAGACAGAAATATTTCCAGAGCACAGCTAGAGAGCAACATAATTGTTTTTCAATAAAAAAGCACAGGTGATATTTTTCAAGGGTCCACCAAATTGAGCTCTAAAATCATAACCATGGTTGCCTATGAAGGTGTAAATGCTGGTTTCTCTTATAGCGTGGAGAATTTGGTCCTCTTTCTAAGCATCTATGGATTTTAGAACTGCAGGATCCAGGCACTCTCAATCAGCTGTACTAAGGGGAGAAGAGATCGGCTAAATTGCCCACCCTAGAGCCATTAGTCATATTTTCAACATAAAACGTGTTCTCCTACAAGTGATTAGCTATAATTCCCCATAATTTCTTACAGATCAGAGTCCCTTGGATCTAAGCTAATTTGCATGTCTGTCACAAGGGTCTGGCATAATGCTGAAAATCTGGTCCCAGCATGTTAGGAAATGTAATGAAAACACTGTCATCTTTACTCAGTGGGGACAGTCCCCTGAGTCTAAAAGCCAGTGATGAAAAGTAGAAGAAGAGAACAGAGCTCTCTGGGTCTTGGTAACAGGTCGTGGTAGAGCACAGCAGGGCTTGTTTGGGATTTGAACGCATGTGGCGGACAGTGGGTTTGATTAAGGCATGGAGAAATATGCAGATGGAGCCCAGACTTGGCAGAATGGTGTTCCTACATTCAATCTTGACATCTAAGTATGAGAGGGCTGGGTACTTTATATGAAGTAAGGGCCCAGACAGGCCTCCCTCTCCAATGCAGGAATTGAATAGGTTAACCTTTACTGACCATCTGGAGGGTGTGGGACAGGCCCACAGCTTTGGGCAACCTTTTTTTATTTCATTGAAATACCAGAATCAGCGCATCACAATGTGCTATCAAAAGCTGTTTCTGGGGCCAGGAATTCTAGTCTCAAGAATCGAGAAACCAGCCTCATTCTTAAAACTCTTACAGCTTACTATTTTCTTAGCACACTGTCATGCCACACTAATTCCAGGGAGTCTTAGAACAGAATGCATTTTGAAGTCATCAAGAATGTTGTCTTACCTTAACTGTTAACAATGGACATGAGGAGGTGTGGGTGAATTCAAGTGATATTTAGATGGTAGAATCATCGAGGTCTGATTGGGTTGCATCAGACTCGGGTATTTTAAGATTGACTCCCAAGTTTGTCATGAGAAAATAGGGACTATTGACTGAGAGGGGAAGACAAGAAAGAGAGCATCATGAATTCTGCTTTAGACATGCTGAATCCGTGATTCTTGTAAGCCCCCATCCAGAGCTGCTGTACATACAGGTGATGTACTCCTTGGATCTATGAGGCTCCTGCCAAGAGCACAAAGTTCAGTATTATCAAGGACAGCCCTAGAAGGTGGTCTCTAATCTCTGGTCTCAATCTTCAGCTCCCAAAATTCCTTGGGGTCATTTTCAAGAAGTAATTTTCTCTAAAATCCCTTTGAAGGAGGTCATGCCTTTGGCCTATGTCTTTGAAGTCAGGTGTTAATGATACCCAGACTGTGAAGGTGACATAAAAAAAATCAAAAGTAAAAGCTTAAGAGAATTCTTAAGTTCTTATTTCAGGAAAGTAAATGGGGGGAGGGTATGTGTTGATGTTTCTCACTGCTCAGTAAGTCTTTAAAATTCCATCACAATTTAGCAATAAGAAGATGATTTCTCCCATTTGGGGGCACATTTCAGTAGGCAATGATCAACCAGGGTTTCTCACACATCAGGAGAGGCCTCTTTCATTTTGAGGGGACTCCTCATACATTAAAAAAATTTTAAATGTCAAAACAGAGATACAAAATTGTGCCATATTTTAAATGTTTACATTGAAGAATGTAATGCTCTTAACAAACACACACCACCATATGACCAAGCCATTCACAAGGGTATTGAAAGATATATAAATAGTGTGAGGTCATAGTTGAGTGTAGGCGGAGTGGGCTGTAACAGGTGCGAAAATGTAATTTTCAAAAAAACTTTAAAAAATGTCACACAACATACAGTAAATCTGTGCCAAAGATTTATTTGGCTCATGAATAAGGAAAACAAAAGGATGATAACACCAGTTCAAAAGGAGAATTTGAAAACCTGGGAATTTTGTGGTCAAGAGGAATGCTAAAATAAGATTACTAAATTAGCCACTAACTGGTGGATGTGCCCCAGAGCAATGAAAGCACACCCTTTGTCGATCTATCTTGTTTCAGAAAAGAAATGCATCACACATTATCAGCTTCACAGGATTATAACTACCTGCACCTCAATGGATTGTGCAAACCAGTTACATTCCCCTAGGACAGTGGTTCTCAACCTTCCTAATGCCGCGACCCTTTAGTACAGTTCCTCATGTTGTGGTGACCCCCAACCATAAAATTATTTTCGTTGCTACTTCATAACTGTAATTTTGCTACTGTTATGAATCGTAATGTAAATATCTGATATGCAGGATGTATTTTCATTGTTACAAATTGAACATAATTAAAGCATAGTGATTAATCACAAAAACAGTATGCAATTATATATGTGTTTTCCGATGGTCTTAGGCGACCCCTGTGAAAGGGTCGTTCGACCCCCAAAGGGGTCTTGACCCACAGGTTGAGAACCGCTGCCCTACGGAGTCAGGTGTCCCTTCAGTACTTTAGTGTGACCTTAAAGGACATACAGTCATCCTTTGCCTCATTTCTAAGTTGTGGGTAATTGTTCCAGCAGAATGCAAGTGTGATGGACAGCTTCTGCTTTTGGTCCTGTCACTGGGTCTCGGTCGGTTGTCCTTTGTGTCCCAGAAGCCATTTTAAACAGCCCCTCCCACTCTTCCCCCCAACAGCATCCTCAGTTTTGACACTGAACTTCACAAATACCAGTCAGACGCATCAAGCTCCAAACTGAAAATTATTCTTACACAATTGTAGTTGTTTAATAGTGAACCAAAGATTCATGAGGCAGATTTCTCATGTTTAAAAGCACTGCTGTGCTCTCCCGTTGGACATGGGGAGTGACCAGAGAAAGCTGTTGAAGGGTGAGAAGAGGCAGGATGAAGTGAGAGAGACATTTTTCAGGCGGCGGTACCTGAGAAGTAAAGTGCAGTAAGGAAAAGCAGAGACGGATCGGGATTTTTATGTAATAGAAGACATTGTCTCAGAATGTAATTTTTAGAAACAGGAATTTGATGACTCTAGCCAAAACACACCCATCCAATACTATAACCTCTTCCACAATGATTATTATTAGGGGCTTATTTGGGAGTATGCTTTAATGTTTAAAAACAACATGCAATAGTCCTCATTTTTTTTTGTAGTTCTACTAAGTCTGCAAAATGTACACTTGCATGGTTTTCATATGCACCAATAATTTTCAAAACCAATTCTAAATTTGCTTTGAAAATAAATTACAGGAAGATGACAGGGAAAGTTACAAATAAGATTTTGAAAGTATATAAATACTCACCCCAAATCAACTACTAGTCTTTTCTAATTCAGCATCAATTCTGAAAAATATCCAGACAATCCAGTTACAAATCTGTCCCCACAGTCCCATGCAGATACTATTTTGAGCTCTAGCTTAGCAGAAACAGAAGTGCCAAGAAGAACAGAGCTGTCACCTGCACTTTCTGCAGAGGCTTGATGAAGGCAGCTTTCACTGCCTCGCCAGCGGCTCTCGCCAGAATCACCTGGGAGGATGGGACATTTGGATGGTATTTACATGGGACCAGGTTCTATTTTCCAACGAAATTCCTACTTGGTTGGACTTTAAGACCATCCTGTGATTTCAATCAAGCACTTGTTGATTAGTAGCTGTATGTGTGCCTCTGCGTTTCATCTTCCCTTTCACTTTTTCTCAAGATGGAGCCTCCTCTTGTTTTGGTCATCCTTTCATCTCCAGCACACACCCACATCAATGTCACATTCGTGGAAGACACACAATGAATGCTTGTCCCTTGACTGCCTGCAGTTAAGCAGCTCTGCTTTTCAGGGAGGAATGCCCAGGAAAGCCAGTCACAGCCTTTCTTCCCAGGGCCCCAGGATGACATGATACTAGGAAATTTCCTTGGAATGGGGCCATTGCTGCTTCCTTCCACACTGAAACAGAAAAAAAGAAAAATAGTGCAGGTAATGGTACAGAAAGTGCCCATTACTCTCTGTAGTCAGCTGAATAATACTCCTGTGGAATCCAGGCCCTTATTCCTAAAACCTGTACATGTTACCTGTTTCAGAAAAGAAGGATCTCTGCAGATGTGATTAAGTGAAAGTAATCTGAGATTATCCTGGATTATCTGCTTGGGCCCTGAATGCCAGCATGACTGTTCATACAAGAGACGAGCAAGGGGGGCTTTTGATGCACATGATGACAAGGCCATGTGAAAATGGAGGGGGTGGGGGAGGATTGAAGATACTGGCCTTGAGAACAGGAATGATGAGGCCACGAGTCAGGGAACACCACAGCCACCAGAGCAGGAAGAGGCAGGGAACAGATACAGCCCTGCCAACGCCTTGATTTTAACTCAGTGATACTGCTTCTGGACTTCTGGCTTCTACAACCATGAGAAAATAATTTCCCATTGTTTAAATATACCAAATTTGTGGTCATTTGTTACAGCAACAATAAGAAATAAATATGCTACCTATCTTGGTTCTTTTACCAGCTGGTTGCCCCATTTTAGCAACCTCTTTATTATTTTCAAAACCCCACAATATGTGATAAGAAGGTCACTAGATCTAATATTGGAAGGCCTGGCCTCACATGCCCCCTCTTTATGTAATGGCTGTGCTCACTCAGCCATGTGCATATGCTCCCTAAGTTTACTTGGCCTGAGGACAGATAAACAAGAGGCGTGATTTTTTGCCTTCACGGATCTCACAGATTAGAGGTTGAGACAAAGAGGCAAACTGGCAGGGCTCTTAGGGACCTCCCAGGTGCTCATAAGCCCTTCATCCAGGCTGGAGGAGCAGGGAGGACATTCCAGGGAATGTGATGAAACGTGAACTCAGTAATGATACTTAAAATGATAGTGGCCAACATTATTGAAACTACCTGCCAGCCACAGCGGCAGGACTACCATGTCGGGGAGCATTGCTGACAGAATACGATGGAAGTGTGCCACCTGGAGTCAGGTGATGAGCTGACTGCCTTCTGTGATGCTGCCAAGTGCTGTACAGAGAAGATCACTGAATTCTCAGATAACAAGTGAGCTGCTGTCTTACTATGATTTTCCCAACCAAGAAAGGAAGGCAGAGAATCAATGAATGACTTCCCTGAGCTCCTGTGGTTAGTAAAGAGTGGGATGGGAGGTGCTAAGAAATGACACTGGGTCTTCATCCACAGCCCCTGCTCCTAACCATTCCTGGAGAGTCTGTCACTCTTCTCAGACGTGGATCACATAATTCAGTGGTGCAAAAACTCAATGTTATTTATTTCTCTATGGCAAGACATTAAACTTGAGGGAAATGACTGTGGGAGGGATCACAGGGTCCTTAGATACATACTCACCCAGGAGGCTTAGAGGAGTGGGGTGCCTCTTAGCAGTTTTGGTGCCTTAGACTGGGTTTGATATTCTTGTCAAGTTCTGATCCTAAGGATAAGGCCTTTATTGTACCTCTTTAGAAACCTTGGTGGTTGGGGAGGAAAGGCAGTTACTTAATACCAACCTTCACCCAAGTCCAATGTCTGAAAAAGTTAGCTGCAGGCATTTAGAAATTGAAAATTGAACATGACTTAGCTGGTTGCCATCCTTATATCCTTTCCCTATAAGCTCTTAATTATCAGTACACACCAGGAGGATCAATAAGTAAAGGAAAGAAAACCTGCAGTGAACTCAAAACTTTTTTTTTAAGAAATATAATCAGTAGGTATCATTCTGTGCCCTCTGAGCAGAGCCAGCGGGCAGGGCCCGATGAAGGAAGAAAACCGTTAAGAGACTAAGCATAATTAACCATTAGAATTCATTAGTGAAAACTATCAGGGTGCTTAGCTAATTCTACAGATTTAAAATTAGCCTTAATTTCTAGAAATAAACACAGGGGAAGTTTCTGCTGGTAAAGCAGTTAGGAATGTCTGAAAACCTCTCTTTGCCTACAGAATGATCTTCGGATTCTGGTATGTTCTCTGTAAACCTGGCTTTCTCCACAGCTGAGACCAGTCCTGCTTTCTGGAGAAAGGAACTTGGAAAGGATGAGATTCCTCACATTCAGGGGGTCGCTCATTCATTTGCTAACTCATTCATTCATTCACTTAAGAAGTACTGATTGAGTACCTAATATGTGCCCGGTACTATTGTAAGTGCTGGAAATAAAGATGTAGACAGATGGACAAAACACTTGGCTTTCAGGAACTCACATTCTAGAACAGTGGTAAGCAAACTTTTTTCTGTAAAGGGCCAGATAGTTTTTTAGGCTCTGCAAGCTATAGGGTCTCTGTTCAACTATTCAACTTTGCTTTGAGAGCAGGAAAGCAGACATAGACAATTTGCAAATAAATGAGTGTAGCTGTGCTCCAATATACATATCGTCAATGGAATACCACTCTGCTATTAAAAACAAGCCAGTTTTATATTTGCTCATGTGGAAAGATCTTATATTACTAACTTTTAAAAAACAAAACAATCAAACGAACAAAACAATAAGAAAGAAAGAGTCATGGCAGTGGTGTAACTTGTTCCTATCTGGATAAAGTAAAAGAACACACAGACTAAGGATGCATAAGAAACTCTTAATCATAGCTCTTTTGAATTTGGGGGGGGGGGGGGGGGTCCAGGGTGGAGGAAAATTCTTCATTACATAACTTCTTTTAAAAAGAAATCATGTGTCTGTATCAGTCTTCAAGTTGAAATATACCCCAAGTACATAGAGCATTTAGGAGGCCAATCCTGAACGTTAGAATGGACCCTAAGTTTCCATGTGGACAAAGCCAGGAAGGAGATGCCCAAGGCATGGGGTGCCCTGAACCTTCAGATAACAGGGTCTGGTTATTCCTGGGCCTTGAGGGAGCGTGTGCTGGAGGCCATGAAGGCAATTCCATAAATGGCAACACCCGCAACATGCTTCCCTTGGTCATCCAGACAGCATGGTCCTCTACGCTAGGGTAGGCAAACCCTTTCTGTAAAGGGCTAAAAAGTAGATGTTTTAGGCTTTGGGGGCCACATATAGTCTTTGTCGCATATTCAAAAAGCAGACAAACATAACATTTCCCTTTAAATACCTAAAAATCATTTTTGGCTCCCCAGGCATACAAGAACAGGCCACAGGCCAATGAACTGCTAGTATTGGCAGATAAATATTCTAAAGATAGACTGATCCCACGGGGCATGTGGCCTCTCCACTCCTCCCACTTGCTATACCCCAGGTATGGAAAATAGAATCTTAAGTGAGGGCCTGAGTCCTCAATTCTCTGGTAAAAGAGCTTCCCTTCCCTTCTCTCTCTCTCTCTCTCTCTCTCTCTCTCTCTCTCTCTCTCTCTCTCTCTCTCTCCACCCTTCCCCCACCTCTCAGTCACCACCTCACCAACATGCTGTATCCTACCTTCTGGGTAAAGTGTCACCTCTCTGTCACTCATTAATTGACTTCCTACCTCACTCACGGGGGTGTATTCAGGTTCTCTCTTCCTTTCCTTATCTACCTTCCAGAACTCAGTGCCTACTTGTTAAGGTCAACCAAAACCTCCCAGTACCAGCAGAGGTCTAAGCAGAACTTCCCTGTTTGCAACTGGCTACTGGTCAGCTAGATTTTGTGTGGGCTCTAGAATTTCTGTTCCTACAGCAGCACTGACTACTTGTCCTTCGTGAATGCTGGGAGAGCATTATGTGCACATAGACATTTTATGGAAGAACTATCTGATAATGATAAACAGGCACCAGGAAAGAACACGGTGTTTTTAATAAATCTGGCAGCAGCAGTTTAGGTGAGGAAGGATTATAGTGTTAGCTTTTGGCACAAATAGATGGGAGACTCCTGAGTCTGATAGATGAGTGAGTTGTCTTTATGGTGAAGGATGACAGAAAATTGGGAGGGAGTTTAATTTATTTCACCTGGGCTTCATGAGGGTTATTTCAGAGTAAAGCAGCCTTCGAGGTACTCTGAGTTCAGGGCAGGTCGGCAGAGGGAAATGAGCTGCAGTCAGTGGTAGAGTCTGTGGGAACCACGGCACAGATGTGGTTGCTGTGTGTCTGGGCCAACTTCCTGCCTGGAACTGGAGTCTGGCGCTGACTGCAGCTGTAGGAAGAACCCTGAGACGCTAAGGAGCTGCGTGGCTTCACTGTGTATAACCATCACTAAGCCCCCAAGACTTTGGTTCTAGATTAGTGCCATTGCAGATTTAGACAAGTGGCATGTCAATTTTCTGGAAAATGAAAGGGTTGAGCAGTGGTGATATCTGATGGCTTTTTCAGTTCCAATATTTTGCAAATTTATGACACTAGGTTTAAACTTTCCAATTCAAAGTCAGAGTCCCAAGCCCAGGTGTTTTCTCTTATTAATGTTTTTATCTTCATTTCATTTTCTTATTATTCTGTCAATTCACCATTCCCTTTTCCCATCAACTCACCTAGAAAGAAGGGGAATCTGTCAGAGTCATCTCATACAATATCTTCTTTATTTAATAGCAAGTTAAATGCCTGCTGGGTGCCAAGCACAGGGCTAGACCCAAGGGGCCCAGCAATTAAAATGTTAGTCACAGTTCTTATCTTCATGGAGCTCACAGTCGAGTCAGAATCAGGTAAATAATGAGAGACATACTATGAAAGGGTGTGAAGCAGAGAGTGATGGAAGCATCTGTGTTTGTGAAAGCTTCTCTTCTTTTTACGTCGAGAAAGACTTGGGAATGTTTAGATGAAGGTGGGAAGGAGCCAATAGAGTGAAGAGACTGTGGCTGTAGAGAAAATTGGAGATAGACAGGTTGGAAGAAAGACCCAAGAAAGAGGAAGGGTTAGGAGGGAGGTAGATGCAAAGCTGTAGCCGTGCACTCTTTTCCTTATAACTGAGCAGGAAGGAGGAGACGTGGTGGGTAGACAGAAAGCATCGCAGAACAGGGGAACTTCTTGTTTAATAGCCACCAGTTTCTTCATAAATTCCTGCTGCTCTGCCCTTCTTTGTGCTGTTGCTTTCCCTAAGAAGGCGCTCCTTGATGGCTTTCTGAAAATCTTACCCATCTATAAGGCCCAGGCCTTCTGCAGTGCAATCAGCTCTTCTGCTCTGAACAATTACAGACTAAGCCCTCCTTATTGATCTCTAAAGATGACCTGCACTTTTATGCCTTCTCTCCTCTAGCAGGTCAGACACTCCTTGAGAGCAAGAATAAGACCTTAGAATATTTAATATTTCCCATTGTGTTGGGACACAGCAGATTCTCCAAAAGAACATTTTTATTTACTGCCTCAAATTTGGGGGGAAAAAAATGTTGCTCCTGAAAATCAGCAAGATCTCCTGGAATTCAGCACGATCTTCTTCACCCTAATCTCAGAATAAGGAATGGAGAAAACAAGGGAAACTCAAACTCAAATCAGGTAGCTTAAGGAGGGTTTAGAGTTGGGGATTTGGAGACAGAGAAGGGAAAGCTGAGAGTCTTGACACGGACATTAATTTGCTGCTAGTGGCCTGGTGCATGAAATTTATGCATGGGGGGTTAAGGGGGAGGAGGGGTGGTCCCATAGCCCGGCCTGTACCCTCTCCAATCTGGGACCCCTCAGGGGATGTCCGACTGCCGGTTTAGATTGGGCCTAACCTGGCATTTGGACATCCTTCTCACAATCCAGGACTACTGGCTCTTAACCGCTCACCTGCCTGCCTGCCTGATCACTGCTAACCACTCTGCCTGCCAGCCTGATGGCCCCCAATTGCCACCCCCTGCCGACCTACTCACCCCCAACTGCCGCCCCCAGCCAGCCTGCTTGCCCCCAACTGCCCCCCTGCCAACCTGCTCTCCCCCAACTGCCCCCTGCCAGCCTGCTCACCCCCAACTGCACCCCCCTCACCAGCCTGATCACCCCCAACTGCCCCCTCCCCACTGGCCTGATGACCCCAAATTGCCCCCCCCCCCCCGCTGTCCTGATTGCCCCTAACTGCCCTCCCCTGCCAGCCTGCTCACCCATAACCACCTCTGCCTTGGTCCTGCCACCATGGCTTTGTCCAGAAGGATGTCCAGAAGGTCTCCTGGAAGGTCTCCCGGTCTAATTAGCATATTACCCTTTTATTAGTATAGATTTTTTGCTGGACAAGTCAGTTAAGAACTTAGGTCCTCTGTTTCTTCGTCTCTAAACTAGAGTTAATGTTATCTATCTAACTTGGTATAAAAAATGTCAAGTATCCTGTTGCTTGAGATTTCTTAATTCATGATTTGTGTTTTGCAACAAAAACCATCCTAACTTCTATGGAATTTGAGTAGGAAACTTATACTTAACTTGAAGTTTCTTTAAAGTTGTTGAATGATTGGATGTAATCATTCAACAACTTTATCTTTGGTAAATTATCTGGTTATTATCTTTCTCTACAATGCTGCCCTTCTGTCTGCTTTCACTCACAAGTGATGTCAAAATCCAGTTGCCCAAACAAGAAATTCTGAATCATCTGATCCATTCACTCAACCACACCATGTTCTTGGACACTGAGCTGTGTCAATGTCCCAGGCTCCACTCTGCTTACCTAAGATTCACTCAGAGCTGGCTGATATTCCCAAGAGAAGAGGAAGGCCAAGGGCATAACTTTGGTGATATTTCAGGAACAGAAGGATGTAGAGAAGCAGTCTTACAAGTAGAAAAAAAAAAAAGAAAAAAGAAAAAAAACAGAAACCAAGGAACGACGAAGTTTAGAGGAGGGTGGTCAGAAATACCCAATCCAATGAAGATGGCAAGGAGGATGAAGGTATGTCCATAATTAAAGCTGTTACTTACTTCTTGACCCATGAAAAGTAACGGCTGTGTTTCCATAATGCTGAGATACAGAATACAAAGGAAAAATTCATGCAAATCATCTTTTTGGGCACTCTGCAAACTAGAAGAAATAAGGGGCAAGTTATTGCATTCAAACTTCAGGAGATAGAAAACAGAATCCTTAATTCAAATGAGGACAGCTGGTAGACATTTCTTCAGTTGAAAAACACAGGTGTGAAAAATAAATGTGATTATCTTTGTTTTCCTACAATGGAACTCAGGTTTTGTCTTGCATTTCCTTTTCAGTTAAAAACTTAATCTAAAGTATTCCATGGTGCAGCTGCTATATTGGAAAACAATATGACAATTACCCCTAAATTCATTTAAAAATTAAACATAGAATCGCCATATTATCCAACAATCCCATTTCTAGGTAGATACCTAAAGGAATTGAAAGGAGAAACTCAAAGAAATATGAGTACACCCATATTTACAGCATCATTATTCACAATAGACAAAAGGTAGAAGAAACCCAATTGTTCACCAATGGATGGATGAATGAATAAATAAAATGTGGTATATCCATACAGTAGAATATTATTCAGCCTTAAAAAGGAAGAAAATTCTGAGTCATGCTACAACAAGGACAAGCATTGATGACATTAAGCTAAGTGCAATAAGCCAGATACAAAAGGACAAATACTGTATGATTCTATATATTCCATATGTACCAATTTATATGAGGTACCTAGAGTGGTCAAATGCATAGAGACAGAAAGGAGAATGGTGGTTATCAGAGACTGGGGAGAGGAGGGAATGGGGATTTAGTGTTGAATGAGTACAGCATTTCACTTTTGTAAGATGAAAAACATTCTTGTGTTGATGGTTGCACAACATGAATGCATTTAATATCACTGAACTATACATTTAAAAATGTTTAAGACAGTAAATATTATGTTTTTTTAATAATTTTTTTAAAAACTGTCTTACCACAAATTTTTTTAAAAAGAGGTAAGAAAAAAGAAAATAATTTCCAAAGTAATTCCGTCACTGAAGTGTTATTTTCACGCTTTTCAGATTTAAGGACAGACAATAGTTTTGGGGGTTTTTTGTCCCTCTTTCATGTGTGCTCACTTGACATCATGGAGTGGGAACACTCCATGGAATGACACCATGGAATGAAGAACTGCCTGATTTGTGATAAACTATCCTCTTTGGGCATCCAGACTCTCAGACCTTGAGGGTCACCTACGACCGTGTCCCTGCCAGTTTCTGATGTAAAACCCCTTCTTGTGACCATGACTTCCCTTCTGGCCAACCAGCTTTTTTTTTTTTTAATATATTTTATTGATTTTTTACAGAGAGAAAGGGAGAGGAATAGAGAGCTAAAAACATCGATGAGAGAGAAACATCGAGCTGCCTCCTGCACACTCCCCACTGGGGATGTGCCTGCAACCAAGGTACATGCCCTTGACCGGGATCGAACCTGGGACCCTTGAGTCCGCAGGCCGATGTTCTATCCACCGAGCCAAAACGGTTAGGGCTGGCCAACCAGCTTTTGATGGACACAGGCTATTTCCAATATTAAGCTATTACAAGTAGTACTTCCATGAACATCTTTATACATGTTCATGGTGAGCATGTTGGCGTTCTGTTGGGCATACACCTAAAAGTGAAACTATGGGGTCACAGAGTCTGCATATGTTCAAATTTAGCAGATAGTGCCACAAAGTTATCCAACATGGTTTACCAATTTACATTCCCATAAGCAGGGCATAAAAGATATGATAGTAACATTTGATGATCTTGCTACTATCATTTTCATCATTCTGGTGGGTGTGTTGAAATAATACATTATGGTTTTATTTTACATTTTCCTGATGACTAATGGAGTTGAGCATCTTTTCAAATGTCTATCCACTATTTGAATATCTTCTTCTGTAAGTGTCTGCTCAAGGCTTTTGTCCTTCTTTCTATTGGTTTTCTTACCTCTTTATTGATTAGTAGGGCATATATATTTCTATATAAATATTGTATATAATCCTATCTAATAATAGACAAACATAGTAATTAACCGTACCTCCAACATGCTTCCCCTTGGCTAACCAGGGTGATATGCAAATTAACTGCCAACCAAGATGGCAGCTGGCAGCCACACAGCTGAAGGGAACAGGAGGCTTGCTTGCTCCAGTGATGGAGGAAGCCAAGATTCCCCTCCTGCCGCTACCGGCCTCTGAGCTGCACTCTAAGAGACAATGTTGCAATTATAGAAGCTAAACAAATCCCAGAAACCTGCTTTCAGCCATCTGGGCCTCAGAGCTGGAGTTGCAACAGTGTTTCAATTATAGAAGCCAAACAAACCCAGATACCTGCTTTCAGCAGCCGAAGTCTCAGAGCTGGAGCCAAGCCTCAGACCTAAGCCGGCTCTCAGTTCCAGTGACAGCCATAGAAGGTAAATAAATCCCAGAATAAAAAAAAAAAAGAAAAAGAAAAAAAGGAGAGGTTGGGAGCTTCAGTCGCCCGCCAGCCTAAAAATGGCCCTCAGCCCCTCACCCAGACTGGCCAGGCACCCCAGTGGGGACCTCCACCCTGAAGGGGTTGTGACCAGCTGCAAACAGCCATCATCCCCTCATCCAGGCTGGCCAGGCACCCAAGCAGGACCCCCACCCTGATCTGGGACACCCTTCAGGTCAAACCAGCCAGCCCCCACCCGTGCCTCTATCCTATATAGTAAAAGGGTAATATGCAAACTGACCCTAACAGCAGAAGGACTGAGAATGACTGGTCACTGTGACACACACTGACCACCAGGAGGCAGACTCTCAATGCAGGAACTTCCCTCTAGTGGTCAGGGTGCTCTCACATGGGAGGAGCTCTGCTCAGCCACAAGCCAGGCCGATGGCTGCCAGTACAGCAGTGGTGGTGGAAGCCTCTCCTGCCTCCTCAGCAGCACTAAGGATGTCCAACTGAAGTTTAGGCCTGCTCCCCGCTGGCAAGTGGACATCCCCTGAGGGCTGCCAGGCTGCTAGAGGGATGTCTGATTGACATCTTAGGCACAATCCCCCCGGGAGCGGGCCTAAGCCAGCAGGTGGTCATCCCCTGAGGGGTCCCAGACTGTGAGAGGGCACAGTCCAGGCTGAGGGACACCCCCCCCCCGCCCCCCCCAAGTGCACAAATTTTTGTGCACAGGGCCTCTAGTCTTACCTAATAATAGACAGACATGCAAATTGACCGTACCTTCGCTATGCCTTAAGCCATGCCCACCAGCCCATCAGAGCGACTATATGCAAATTAACCCAACCAAGATGGCGGTCAGCAGCCAAGGAGCGGGAGTGAGCAGGAGGCTTGGTTGCCTCAATGATGGAGGAAGCCAAGCTTCCCAGCCGGCTCTGAGCTCCACTCAAAGCAACAAAGTTTCAATTATAGAAGGTAAATAAACCCCAGATACCTGCTTCCAGTCGCCATGGCCACAGAGCTGGAGCGAATAAAAAAAAAGGAAAGGCTGGGAGCTTCGGTCACCAGGGGGCTTGGTCAGTCTGAAAATAGCCATCAGCCCCTCATCCAGGCTGGCCAGGCACCCCAGTGGGGACCCCTACTCTGAAGGGGCTGTGGACGGCCTGAAAACAGCCATCATCCCCTCATCCAGGCTGGCCAGGCACCCCAGCGGGACCCCCACCCTGAACCAGGACACCCTTCAGGGCAAACCAGCCAGCCCCCACCTGTGCACCAGGCCTCTATCCTATATAATAAAAGGGTAATATGCAAACTGACCCTAACAGCAAAACGACTGGGAATGACTGGTCACTATGACACATACTGACCACCAGGGGGCAGATGCTCAATGCAGGAGCTGTCCCCTAGTGGTCAGTGCGCTCCCACAGGGGGAGCTCTGCTCAGCCACAAGCCAGGCTGATGGCTGCCAGTACAGTGGTGGTGGCGGGAGCCTCCCCCGACTCTTCAGCAGCACTAAGAATGTCCAACTGCACTTAGGTCTGCTCCCTGCTGGTAAGTGGACATCCCCAAGGGCTGCCGGGCTGCCAGAGGGATGTCTGGCTGCCAGCTTGGGGTCCCAGACTGCAAAAGGGCATAGGCTGGGCTGAGGGACCCCCCCGAGTGCACAAATTTTTGTGCACCGGGCCTCTAGTAATATATATTCATAGAATATATAATATGTAAACACATAAAATGCATTATATATGTATATATCTATTCTGTCTATTATGCACATAAATCCCTTGTTGGATATATGCATTGCAAAAATGCAACTCCACTTTGTAGCTTGCTTTTTCTCTCCCTTAACAGTACCTTTTCATATGTAGAAGTTTGTCTTGTATATCAATTTTTTCTTCTAGGACTAGTGCTTTTTGTACTATGTTTAAGAAATCTTTTCCTAAATTCATGAAGACATTCTTCTAAAAGCTTCATTGTTATATCATTCATATTTTCATCTGGAACCCATCTGGAATTGATTTTCATGTGTGGGGTGAAATAGAAGTCAAGATTTACTTTTTTTCTCTGTGGATATTCAGTTGAATCAACACCATTATTAAAAAGACTATCCTTTCTTCAATGTATTGCAATGTCTCTGCCATAAACCAGGAAACTGTATATGTATAAGCTTGTTTATGGATTCTCTCTTCTATTTTACTGGCTGGTATGTCTATCCTTGGGTCAGTATAACATTATCTTAATTACTGTAGTTTTGAAATGATTGTTGGTGTCTGGTAGTGTAGGTCCTCCAACTTTGTTTCTGCTCTTCTTCAAAAGTATCTTGATTATTCTTGCCCTTTGCATTCCCATATTCATGTTTGAATCAGTTTTTTAATTTACACACACACATATCTGCTAGGATTTTAATTAGGATTGCATAAAATCTATAGATAAATTTTGGGGAAATTGACATGTTGTTCCATTTATTTAGATCAGTGGTTCCCAATATGGGGCACATGCCCCATATGGGGCAGTTTGATTTTTAAGGGGGGAAATTCGAGAATGAGTTATTAACAGTGAATTTTTTACAATTCTTTTGGCTCTAGGGGCCTCATACAGTATATAAATATCTATTGTGACATTTATGCATTTCAGTTCTCTATTATATGTTTTGAAACTTAACTATTTTTTTCATGTCACTTCATATTGTTATTATTTTTTAAACAATTTCTTAGTGATTTCTTCCTCAATACATCAACTGTCCTTTTGTTCTTTTATTTTTATCTTTCAGGGATGCCATGTTCTTTGGATACTTGTTTAGACCAAGTTAATGGCCTTTTAGGCTTCCTCCACGTGAATAGAAGTCCACTTTTTGAATAATAAGAATTATATGTCACCAGGGGGCATCAGGATTTTAGAGATGCTTAGGTGGGGCATGGCCACAAAAAGTTGAGAACCACTAATTTAGATCTTCTTTAATTTCCTTCAATAATGTTGTGTAGCTTCCAGTGTAGAAATCTTCACTATTTTTGTTACATATATTCCTACGCATTCCAATGCTTTCATAATTTTCTATTTCATAATTACCTATTTGCTTATTACCTTGCTAAATTCAAGTATTTATTTTAATAGTGTATAGATCCTTTTATATTAATATTCTATTTGTTTGTTTCTGGTATATGAAAATCAAATACGTTCACGAGAGACATTGGTCTGTAATATTCCTTTTTATAGTGTCCTTGGCAGGTTTGGTATCAAAATTGAGGTGTCCTCTGAAGACAAGTTTGGATGTGCTCCCTCTTTTCCTTTACTCTAGGAAAGCTTATGTAAGATTGATATTATTTCCTCCTTACATATTTGAAAAAATTACAGATGAAGCCATCAGGGACTGGAGCTTTGCTTCTGGAATAAATCTTATTTTAGTTAATTTTTTAAAATTATTTATTTTTCTGTTTGCTCTTGGGTCATGTTTGGCAGCTGTTGTTTTTCAATGAATTGGTCTAAATTTTCAAGTTTGTTGGTGTAAATTGTTTATAGTATCCTCTTATGAGCTGTTTAATATCTGTCAGATGCATACTGGTATCCCCATTTTATTCCTGTTAGTGATAACTTATTTTTTTCCCTGCATTAATGTCACTAGGAGTTTATCAATTCTATGAGTCTTTTCAAAAAATCAACTTTGTTGCTGCTAATTTTCTTTATTGAATATTTGATAGCCATTCCACTGATTTTTGTTTTTAATTATTTCTTCCCTCTGGTTTCTTTGAGTTTCTTTTGCTATTCTTTTCCTACCTCCTTGAAATGGAGGCCTGCATTGCATTTTTTAAAAGCTTTATGTATTTTTTTTCCTAGAAATTTTGGTAAATATTTCATGCAAATTTAAAAGAAAGTGTATTCTGTTATCATCAGGTCCAGTATTCGTATAATTTCAGTCATATTTGTTAGTTGTGTGGTTATATCGTCTATATCATTTTTATTTGTCTGCTTGTTTTATCAGTATAGAGTAGTTTAAGTCTCTAACTCTAGATGATTTAGATTTGCGTGATTTCTTTTTTTAATTGTCATTTTTTGCTACTTATATCTTGAAACCATACTATTGGGTGCTTACAGATCCAGAATTGTTATACTTTTCCAGTGGATTGACTTGTTTATCATTATGACATAGCTTACTTATCTCTAAAAATGCTTTTTGCCATAATTTCCACCATGTCTGACAATAGCATAGATACCCAGCTTTTTGGGGGGGTGGGGATGGGGGGAGGGATAGTGCTTTAATGGTATAATTTTATGTTGTTTTTCTTCTGTTTGTTTTTAATTGATTTTTAGAGAGATAGGAAGGGAGAGGGATAGAGAGGTAGAAACATCGATGAGAGAGAAACATCACCTATCAGCTGCCTCCTGCACACCCCCTACTGGGAATCAAGCCCACAACCCCAGTGTAATAAAACAGGTGACCTCTTGGTTCCTGGGTCAATGCTTAACTGTGGGGCTAAATGGTATATTTTTAAATATCCTTTTATCTTTATTAAGGTGTGTGTTTTGAAAGCAGCATATAAATGACTTTTATATTTTTATTCAGTCTGATAATATGAGACTTTTAATATTCAGTTCTTTTCACTTTTGTAATTAGTGATATATTTGGGTTTATCACTCCCATCATACTCCTGACTTTCTGTTTACATGCACTAATCTATTTCTATTGTTCTACAAACAGCCCTTATACTCCCCCTTCCATAGTTCTCACTTTTTCTCTTTCTCTTTGAACTTTAGTTTAGATATTTTTTATTCACTTATCTTTCAATTTATCAATCTTGCTTGACTACATCTAATCTGCTTTTTTAAAAAATATATATGTTTATTGATTCCAGAGAAGAATGAGAGGGAGAGAGAGATAGAAACACCATTGATACTTGTGAAATATTTGTTAAATTAATAAATACAAAATTAAAAGATACTAACGAAAGATGTGATGAAGAAGAAGGTGGAGACAAAACTGCTCAAGACTTTGGTGAACTGTATATTTTAACTCTTCACTTATTCTTCCTCAGAGGAGAACCTGGAAACTTAATACCTATATTACAATTCTCAGGAGAAAACTATTAACTCAACCATAGCCAGCACCTTTAGCTCCTGAGTTTCCTGGTCAGGATTCTGAGTTGGAGGAGATGCTTACCTTACCTCATCAGAGCTTTGACTATTTAATCTCAAATCACTATATTTTAATTCAGAACATCATTATTTTACCCCTCTCCTTTTTTTCCTTCCAAATCACAGAATAGACTTATTTCAGGCATGAGAACAGGAAAGGCGTAGCAGGAAGAAGAGGGAGGAGAGATGAGGAAGAAAGAGGTGAGTTTCACAGTTTTACTTTTCTCAAAGACAGCAATTCACCTGTGAGTATAAACCACACATCTCTGCTCCCACTTCTTCCCTTTGATTCAATAAAAAAGCTACAAAAATGTCAACCTGACCTCAGCTGAGCTCACTTTTTAGTGATTGAATCAACAGTTGTTAAAGTCTATTACCTCTTTATAATGGGATACATTTAGTCTTTGAAGATTTTTAATAGGGTTCAATTCATAATTTCAAAAAATAATAGACTTTAACATCATTATAATATGAGTTCCAAAGGAAAAAAAAACTAAGAAAACTTCCTTACAAAGCATTTTAGGACCATGATAAAAGCATTTGAAACTGTATATTTCTTTTTCATCATCAATGAGTATCATTAGTTCTCATTTTGTGTCTGCATTATTGTTTGTGTCTGCCAGTTGCCATAGGGACAAATGCCTTCCATGGCCTTGTAGAGTAGTCCAGCTGCCTTATTCAGTTGATTTTGAATTAGGGTTAATGAGGTGAAATTCACAGTGGGATTTCTGAGGCTCTTTTAGCTTCCCTTGATCCCCAATCCATGTTCAGCCACAACATGTAAGAGCAGTCTTGCCTTCAGGGTTATAGGAAGAAACATTCTGGTGCCCTGAAGTGGCTTAGCACCTAATACTTTTCATTCTCCAAGCTTTGCTCTCCTACTTAGAATTCCCTCTCTTCCACCCCACCCTAAACTCTGCCTGACCTACCTGAGAACCAGCTCAAAAATAACTTCTCAATGAGGGTGTACCTGGTGCTTTGTATTAGAGGTGTGGGGTGCGAATGTTGCAACTGTGTCGATTTCAAGTCAGAGGTTACAAACTCAAAGTCATTCAGTATCCAAGTCAGTATTGCATATGGGTGCAACAGTGAGCCGGAGATCACACAGGAAACCTAAACAGGGGCAGGTGCTGCTGACATCCAGCTATGCTTCTATTCAGAATTTAATCTGGTGTACTCAGATCTTCCCGTTTTTTAAAAAAGAGATGAAGAGCCATATTTTATGTGAAATCTGTTTGGTTTACTGGCTACTATTAGATTTTGCCATATGAAAGTTGTTTTTGTAGATCAAAAACAGTCACATAATAATTTCATCTGAGCCCTGATGGTTGTGGCTCAATTGGTTGAGCATCATACCATGCACCAAAAGCCTGCTGGTTCTATTCCAGGTCAGAGCACCTGCCTGGATTGTGGGCTCAATCCCCCAGGAGGGGGTTTGAGGAGGCAACCAATGGATATTCCACTCTCACATCGATGTTTCTCTCATTCTATCCCTTTCCCTTTCTCTCTCTCTAAAAATCAATAGAAATATAAAACAAGTAATAATGATTTCATATGATGTGGTGTATTGAGTAATAACCTCCAAGATATCCCTGGGCCATGTGAATACTACTTTATATGGGAAAAGGGTCTTTACAAACGTGATTAAATTAAAGATATTGAAATGGGAAATTTTTCTGGATTCCCTGCTTGGACCCTAAATGCATTCACAAATTTCCTGATAAGAGGGAACAAACGGAGATTTCACTCAGAAGAGAAGGCAATATGACCACTGAGACTGGAGTGATGCAGCCACAAGTCAAGGAATGTTGGCAGCCACCAGGAGCTGGAACATTCAAGGAACAAATCTTCCTCTAGAGCAGTGGTTCTCAACCTTCCTAATGCCACGACCCTTTAATACAGTTCCTCATGTTGTGGTGACCCCCAATTTCATTGTTACAAATTGAACATAATTAAAGCATAGTGATTAATCACAAAAACAATATGTAATTATATAAGTGTTTTTCCGATGGTCTTAGGCGACCCCTATGAAAGGGTCATTCGACCCCCAAAGGGGTCGCGACCCACAGGTTGAGAACCGCTGCTCTAGAGCCTCTGGAAGGAGCACAGCCCTGCTGACACCTTGATTTGAGTCCAAAGAAAATAATTTGGAACTTCTGGTCTCCAGAACTGTGTTATTTTAAACCACAAAGCTTGTGGCAATTTGTTATAGCAGCCACAGGAAACTAACACATAGGGTTAACTATGATATGGGTTAATACACATAGGTTAATTCAAATACACACACACCTATGTATGTGTATGTAAATACACATATGTGTATGTACAAGTGTGTATGTGTACAAAAGTGACATATAGCCAAACAAAGCACATCTCAAGGGAGATCTTTGCCTCAGACAATTAATTTGTGTCTGTTTTAAATATTGTTTTTTATTTTTCTCTTATTTGTAGTACTGTGATCTATGCCTTCATCAAACATTTTTTAATCACTGCCAGTGGAATGTAAAGGGTTTTTCCAATAATTGTTTAAGCCTTTGTATTCCCCACATCCCCATGCAGAGGTTTAATAACTCTAAGTTCCCTTTGCCTTCGATGCAATTCTTTGAGAAAACAGTGATCTCAAATACTGCTTTTAGGGTCAATTCATTAAGTGCTGGATACTATAAGACACTGGGAGTCCGGAAGGAGCAGAAACTGTAAGTAAAAGTTAAGGAGAAACAAGTCTCTAAAGCCTGTTAATTGAACCATATATATATGTAGGTCCATAGGTTTTTCCAGCTGCCTTCACTAGAGCACTCTAGATCTCAATGTGGCCTCTGGCATCAGCTTCATAGAGTTTTGGCTCCATGATCTCAGCTCTTAAATTTCCATGAAGTCCCATGTTTTTATCCCTAACATAAGTACATTATGTTCTTAAGCTGGCTGAAGTGTGTTGCTGCTGTTTGCAACCAGCTAGTTCAGTGGCCTCCTCAGGAAGCAGCTCAGCCATCTTCCTTCTACCATGGACTACAAAACTGCTACCCAAGTGCCGTCCCTAAATGTGAAATCAACTCACTGCTCCCTTCATCAAGAAAGGCTCCTTGTGAATGTCAGCTGAATCAAAGAGTGTGCTTAGTGATGGGATGGATTTCCATCCCTTGCATGTTCTTTGCCTTGTTAACTGTAACCAACCGTGTGAGAACTGGCAGCTGGGACACAGATCTCACTTAAAGTCGCCCTGGCCTAAGTGCTTCCCCTGGGACTGGGAATTCTAAGGGTGTGATTGGTTCCTCTCTCCCCCTGCTTCCTCCAAGAAGGCAGGAACAGAATGAGAGAGAGGAAAGTTTTTTGCATTAAAATGATGCTGCTAGTTTGCACAAACAATAGCATTTTCTTTTTAATCATAAGGAAATCATTTTTCTCCACTTAACCATCAATTCTGCCCTTTGAAGTCAGATCTTGTGCTAAGTCCAATGTGCATGAAATGGTCCTAGGAAACTTCCTAATCACGCCCAGGATTTGCCTGTTGCTAATGCAGAACCGCCTTGCTCCCTGAAGTCGCTCACATGCACTTACTTGGTACATTTACCAGAGGGAAACTTCACAAAACAATTGAACATCAGATTAACAAGATTTTAAGCAGAAACTTCGCATAGCTTTGCTGTTCTCCCTCTTCCTGGGGAGGGTGGGGCAGATCGAGGTGGCAGGGGAGATGTCTGGGAGCCGTTTTAAAATTGGGACGTTTCTTTAAGGTAGAAGAAAGGAGTGTTCGGTGTGCTGTCGGGCGCCTCCAGGCATCTGCTAGACACAGGAGGACTTTTTTTTTTTTTTTTTTTTTTTTTGTCCCGATAAAACCAGGGATGAAAATAACAGTGAGTGAGTGTTGACTTGAGACTTTTCAGGGTTCATAGACTGTATTGGGCATATATGTGAAAAAAAGAGGTTACATTCATTATGCGGATTAGAAATAGGAGAAAAATAAATACCAGAAAAGAAAAACCAAACCACCAAATGAGACAGAAACTATATCAATGCCAAAAATATGTTTTCTTCAAACCCTGAAAATAGACATGCTGGCTTCTCCAGGAAACATGTATTTTAAACTGTTGGAAAACATAAAAGCGAACCTAAAAAGTAATAAGGGGGCATGTGTTAGAAAAGAGGCTTTCTAATAGCAAGCGCTTAGGTGTTATAATTAAATAGTTTTGTGCTTCCCAGTGTTTCATTAAGGTCCCATTGTTAATTTAAACTAAGTATGTATGTACCATGAAGTAGCCAAGGGGGAACATCCAAGTTTCCAATGCCCCCTGAAACAGATCAGATCCCTCTGTGCTCTTTGCCAGTTCAAATTGGTGCCATGCCAGGATCCTCTAGCTACTAACTTATAACGTACTTTTTAAAAAAATCCTCACCCGAGGATATGTTTTTATTGATTTTAGAGAGAATAAAGGAGAGGGGGAGAGAGAGAGAGAGAGAGAGAGAGAGAGAGATCAGTTGCCTCCCACACACGTCCCTACCAGGGATGGAACCCACAGCCTAGGTATGTGTTCTGACTTAGAAACAAACCTCTACTTTTTAGTGTACAGGAGGAGGCTCCAACCAAGTGAGCTACCTGGCCAGGACCATGTACATTTTTTAGGTGGTATCTGCCTTCCTCACACAAGAGGTAATGACCTTCAAAGAGAAAATGTCCCTTCATTTATGTATTTAATAAGTTTTCACAGAGGACCCAAGTATACCACATAGTACTTTAGATGCCACAGATGCCTTCGTGAGCTGATAAAGCAGGTCCCAGGTCCCAGGTCCTGTGGAGCTTCTCCTGTGGTATAATGTGAAAATGGACAAATGGCTGCTCACCTTCCACCTGCTCTGGGTATTCGAGACTCTTGGTTGCATTGTAATTGGGGACCACCTGGTTCAGATTTTCTGTAACATTACCTACAAGTCCTTTACCATTATTGTATATTTATTTTAAGATTTAATGCAGTCATTCACAATGAAGCTGACCGAGCAGCCAGCATGAGCAGAGAATCTTGAAGGGGCAAGCCAGCTCTGCCCAGGCTGTGCTCAGAGTGTTCGATCAAGAACCCAGTGCCATTCTGATACTCCTTTGTTTCCAATTTGTTTTTGTTGTTTGTTTGATCGTCTTTTTTCCCTCTCTATGCCTTTATCCTTGGTGTTCTGAAATCCCATAATATTTCGGAGTTTGAATCATTTATTATTCACGGGGCTGGGTATTTGCTAGGTCTTTCTAACAGGGAGACATGTGCCTTTGAGGTCATAGAAATTTTCTGGCATTATTTATTTAATAAATATCTCCCCTCTATTGTTGTTTTTCCTTCTGCAATTCCTACATTCTTAAAGGAGAAAAAGAAGAGAGCGAGATGTAAGAAACTTAAGGTATTACTCTATTCTTAGGAAGAAAGATATATCATAAAGACATCAATTCTCGCATTAATATCTAAATTGAAAGCATTCTCAACTAAAATCCAATGGTTGTGGTTTTGTTTGCTTTGTTTTAGAACTAGATAGGCCAATTTTAAAGTTCATATACCAAAAAAAAAAAAAAAATAGGTTGGAAAATTCTAAAAGTAAAAGGAAATGAGAGTGGGCCTAACTTATCAGGTATTAAAACTTGTTCTAAAGTCTCAGTCATCAAAACAGTGATACTGATGCATGAATGGAACAGAATTTTTAAAATCTAGAAATACACTCTAATATATAGATAACTTTAATATATAACTAAGGTGGCATCTCAAATTAGTGTGGGGGGAAAATGGCCTGTTCAATAAATGGACTGGGAACAATTTATGTGGGAGCTGATTAAGGGGAGTTGATGGCCGAGTAATGAGTTTCTTTCCATCCATCAGGCAGACCTGAAACTAGGGAAATGCAATGAGATGCCCAGGGTACTGGGCAGGGACCAGCTCAGGGCCAGGAACTGAGGGGGGCTTTCTTGCCACTACTGAGGTAAGATCAAAAACTTGGGTGTTCAGACAAGTCAGATCACATGTTTTGCTTTCTCTTTAAGTAATAGAGGCCTAATTCAGTGGTTCTCCAAGTGGGGTCCCCAGATCAGTAGCATTAACATGATTTAGGAACACGTAAGAATTGCAAATGTTCAGGCCCCATCCGAGACGTACTACATCAGAAACGCTGGGGAGGGGCCAGTAATCTGTATTTTAACCAGGGTTCCAGGTGGTCCTGATTCAGGTTCAAGTTTCATGCATAGTCTAATTTGTAGAAGGAAAGTTGCTTTCCTGCGACCCAATCCACCTCACTCAAATTTTTCACTGGGATGAGGACGAGCTGAAATGGTGCCACTTTGTCTTCTCCTTGCAGCTCATCGCCCTGTGGTTACCTCTGCTTCTCGGGCACATTCCATGGAAGGGTTCATTTTCTAGAAGTGTGATTTAGAGAACCGTGTCCCCGTGGCCATAATATTATCTCATAAAACCCTGATCTTACCCTGATTTCCCACAAATTTCCTAAGTTATCTGTCTCTAAAACAGTCAAGCTGGAGTATTTATAGCCTAAAGAAGCTGGCCACAGCATAGTTCCAAAAAGATAACAATATGCAGTTTGCATCAGTCGATGGTGTAAAGGCTCATATGTTGAGAGAAGAAGAAAAAAGAAAAGGGCAGAGAACCTGTCAGAATGAGATACTCAATTTATTTAAATTTGTGGAATTCATAAATCAAGACTGCCTGCGAAGCTTGAAATAGTAACCATGTTTCCATCTAGCAAGGATTGAAGAAAACATGTTGATCCGCTCTTTACCTTTGTGGAGGAATCATAAGAACATGGTTTCACCAGGTAGCTAGAATCTATGCTTGAGTTGCAGACAGCTGTGACCAAGTTCTTATCATACCACCGGCTATCAGACGCATTTTGTCTTCGCTGTTCAAGAGCTTGGCTTCATGGGAAAATCTGTAGTGCTAAAGCAAATGCTATGCAAGCAACCACAAAAATCTCCCATCTTAGTGCTCCCACCAATTGAAAAAGGGGGGCTGGTTGCCTAAGTCGTTTTAGAGCTAAAGGAAAGTGAGTGGTACAGTGAGTCAGTAAGTCCCATAAAAGAAAATTCAACCTCCTGATTTATTTATTTCTATTCATGCAGTTGCCAGTGCTATTAAAATAATGTCAAGGACATAATGATGAATTTAATAAGATATTGATGGTGGATCTGACAATGGGTTAGTGCCTAAAGTAATGAAACGTCAGGGTAAAGTGCTTTATGTAGTCCCTTGCATCATTAAAGTGACTCCAGGCGAACAGAGAAGCATCTCTGAGACTTCCTTCAGATGCACTAAAAGGCTACTCCTCTACTAAAAGCTCTCCAGCTCCTATCTTGGGATCAGGACTGAAACTTCTACATCTGAGAAAAGAGAGAAGGGCCCCTACAGGTCTAAACTAGATCAAACACTTTATCTCCTAACTGTACACATCTTTAACAAAAGCAGGCTAGTTGTTAAAATGTGAAATATGCAATCCAGCCAGATATTTCATGTAGGGCAACTAAAGCCCCAAATTTATGTCATTCCTAACTAAACCTTCTTCATTTCATTACCAGGTTTCGTTCAAAGCAGCCAACATCTAAAGATGTTTTTTAAAGTCACCTTTGGGATGTAAGTTACCTAGAAATTCAGGGCTACTCTTAAGGATTTCTTTAAAATGTACTCCCATTACTTTTCATTACTTTTCCACGAACTATGAGAAAAACAAATTGGAGTTTAAAAAGCTATCTCAAAACACAGCTTTTTTCATATTGCCTTTAATCTTTGGATTTTGAGAGTTTTCACAGTAGGTCTGATGTGCTGTCTCTCTGTATTCATCAAATTAAGTGAGTAATTGTCAAGTCTCCATTTTTCTTTGTGCTGTGTATGCAGGAAAAGTGTAATAACAACAGAAAGGAGAAGTGAGGGAACAGGAAAAGAGAAATAAGGAGAGAGGGGGGAGTACGAGAGAAAAAGAGGATGAAAATAGAGAAGAAAGGAAAGAAAAGAAAGGAAAGGAGAGAAGAAAGACAGACTGGTTTATGTAACTATCTCAGGAGGGGATAAGAAATCTAAATACTCCATAATTTATTGTCCCATTAAGTGAACTCACCAATTACTCAAATCTTAGCTTATTTTGATTGGGAAGTCAAAATGAATGAAGTGCATTCATCTCTGAGTTTAAAAACTAAATCGTGAATTTAGGATTATGCCACAGCTCATATGGAACCAAACACAACCTGTCTAGGCCATGCATTGCCAAAGTTGGTTGACAATGTCAGTAGCATATCAAAGATGCCCACCAAGACACAGGACTTTTCATTGGTTGCATCACTGTACTTGAAGGAGGCTTGAAAGGAAAACAATATTGTTAAAACTTTTTAATTTTGATGAAGGATTTCCCTTTGTCAATGTACAGTTGATTTTCATTATTCACAGTAATTATGTTATATAAAATTGCCTCAAACAAAGAATTAGCTAATACTGAACCATTGCTCCTAGGGGAAATACAGAGATAAGTTCCTGCAAGCCTGTAGTCACAACATTCTCATCAACCAATCAATACATGATCTTGTTGCATGTGTTTCTATTTAAAGGCACTTTTTTTACATGGAGAGAATATCTATATATATATGATTCATTAACATTGAACTCATAGCCCAAAACAATATAACTCATGCCTGAATAAAGCTTATCTAACACACATACTTTCTCTATAAGGCATATCACAAGTTTGCCCTTACAAAATCTAGACAGTAGTGCAGATTGTGTTTGGGGACATTTTAAACAGTGAAAAAACTAACAAAGAGTACAAAAATGCAGAAAACTGCAAAAGGGACACTTGTTCACAGCTAAAACAAGAAAGCAGAGTGTCCCCTTGTTCAAACTCAACTGAATATGTTCACAGTAGGTGACTCAAATTATTTGCTACTCTGCACATTTCTCCAAATGACAGCAAAAGTAGCAAAAGTATTGATTTCAAAGTTACAAATAAATTTTATGGAATCTGCAACTAATGAAGATTAACTGTTTTTGGTTTTCCATTCAATTTCTTGGCTACTTGATTTTGTTAAGTCTACATGTTCTACAGTTTCTTTGAAAAGAAAGTAATATAGAAGGAGAAAAATTATTCTTGTCCCTTCTAGATATCTAGAATTGTGTTCTAGTCCTTGTCTTACTTTTCGTAAGTACACTAAAATAAAGAAACTAAAATGTAGAGGTGACTGAATCATTGAAAATTTAGAAGAAATGGAAAGCAAGAAACTTGAGAGATAATTAGATTAAAAAGACAATTGATGTTGCATTTCCAAAGTCTTCACAAACTTCACTTAATGGTGATTATCATTGCACTGATTATGTATACTAAATAGTTATGAAGGCTCCAAGAGATTGAGATGTATCCATGGTTAGACAACTAACAAGTCATAGGACCAACACTTCAAACTAGGTTTTTAAATTACTAATTCCACTCATTTCCCATGAATAGAATAAAAAAGGAGGCATGGCCATTCATGAAGCTTTGATTAAAATGTACAAAATGTTAATATTTCTTATATTTATTTACAAAGCCCACATTAAATGTTTTCCACAATTTTTGAGTGATAAAATGTCAACTTTACAAGGACACATTAAGGTCCCCTCACAAGGAAATGTGTGGGAAAATGTAGAGAGTCATTGAGGAAAATGTAAGGCAGTGCATTTAGGAAGAAATTATTCAATCTCTGGTTACTAGCACTAGATGCGTTGACCTGTATTATCAGGAACAACTTGGAAAGAGGCTCCTGAAATCACTGTAAATTTTACTCTGACAGTACCATTTCCCAAACATGGGGTGTTAAATCGTGAGTGAGACACACTGGAAACCAATTTTTTCTGAGGTAAGAGAGCAACTGAGGAGCTCCAGTGGTTTTTGCCTAGTAAAAGTTGTTCTGAGTTGGCAATATCTGATTTTCCAAGAAATGCTGGAAATTCTTGATTTTATGTGAAATCTCCATGACAGATCCAATTGGTGCCCAACTCCATGAGCATCTCTACACTTCTCAGCCGCCATGTGATCATTCTGTCCAATGGTCTGTGAACAGAAGTGAGTGAGGTATAAATTACTGGTTCCTTTACAAATATATGTTTGTCTTTCTCTTATCTGTCTCCTTTCTGTTCTCTCTCTCTCTCTCTCTCTCTCTCTCTCTCTCTCTCTCTCTCTCTCTTCCTCTCCCCTCATCGCCCCCGCAGGAGTATGACTTGGTTGTACCTCAGATTCTTATTACCCTTACCCTTGCTCAGTTCCTTTCAGAATATCCCACTTTCCATCTTTTATGCTCTTTTTGGTACTAGATTGTAATCATCCACATAAATGTTCATAATAAAAGCTAATTTTCAAGCTATCCTTCTTGCTATGTATGGCTCTATAAGTTTTGGTCAATGGGATCTTGCTATTTGGGGGGAGGGGGTGTCCTTCCTGTCTTGCCACATTTTGCTTCATTCGGCCAATTGGAAGCAGATACTGTGAAGAACCACACTGGGCCTGTGGATGATAAGGGGGCTGTAGTGTCTACCTGACACTGTGGAGCTGCCACATAAGTGTTAGACTGCTTTTGTTTGGATTGAGAAAAATTGAACTCCTAATTTGTACAAGGTGCTCTTCCCTCAGGTCTTTGTTACAGTAGTCACAATGTACCCTAGATAATTCAGGCTTTAGATACTATGGCTATAGCTGTAACTCCTAATAAAAATCTTGGGAATAGAGTTAAACAAGTTTGGGTGGTAGCATGACGTAGCCAAGAAAAGTATGGACTTTGAAGTCAGAGAGAAACAATACTGAATCTCACTTGGCCACTTCCTAGCTGTGTCTCCATGGCTGAGATCATGAATATCTCTGAGCTTAGTTTCCTTTGCTTCAAATTTGAGTAAGAATATACACCATTGGGTTGTCGTAATGGTTAAATGAGCCAATGTATATGAAGTTCTTGGCACCTAATAAGTAGTCAGCAAATGGTCGATGCTGTTGTGCAGGAGTCAGATACACTGAAGAAGTAGGATGATAGAAGAGAAGGTTGGAATGGCTTCCTCTGCCTGCCTGCCTTCTGAAATCCCAGTGATTGCGAGTGCCATGAGGCAGACACAGGCTGCCGCAGAGATGGGAAGCAACCACTTAGTTCTGTGAATTCCTAATCACACTCTGTCATTCGCTGCTCTCCCCTAGACAGAAGCATCCTTTAATGGCTGACAGACGTCTGGAGTGGCTGTGCTGTGCCTGTCCGTCATGACCTCACTCTCTGCCTAGAGTGGAGCAGAGGCTCCTTCTCCCGCCTTGGGCTGCAGGTGTTGGTGGAGTGAGAACCTCTTCCAAGGAAACATGTGCTGTAACGCGTCCACGCTGAGTCAACGCTGACAGTCCTAACACTCTGCCCAGTGCGAGAGTCCACTGGAAACTTCTGAATCCAGCTGCATGTCCCAGATGTGCACAGTGATGAAGTGCCAGGCTGTTCCAAAGACGTGAGCAATGTGCAGACCCGAGGCCTGATGGGCTGGTGCCAAGGCTTGGGAGGCGATTCTAGGAGTAAGCAGCTGGGGAAAGGGGCATGAATGCCCATTCTCAAAATAAACACTTTTCTTCCTGGATTCCCTCCTGACCAAAGACATCTCGGCCTTACTAATGAGCTGCTCTAAGTGGCTGATCCAGCTGGAGGTTGTTGAAAGCTGGCTTAGTTGACTTTCACATAGACCAGTGGTTCTCAACCTTGGCTGCACATTAGAATCACCTGGGAATCTTTTTAAAATCCTGATTTCTGGGCCTCGTCCTCCGGAAATTCTGTTTCTTTGTTACTAATGTTGTGGCCCCACCCCATAACAAAGAAACAGAATTTCGGGAGGATGAGGCCCAGAAGTCAGGATTTTAAAAAGATTCCCAGGTGATTCTAATGTGCAGCCAAGGTTGAGAACCACTGACATAGACAGTCAGCAGCCATCTTGTGATAATTGATGTGATCTGGGAGAAAATCTCCTTTATAACCTTTCCCTGACAGCCACATTACCTAAAATTGTCCAGCAGAGATTTATCCCTTGTTTTAGAGGCATTGGCCTGTGAGAGTATGAGAGAGCCACGGGGAGAAAATAAAATTGGTGGAGGGAAAGTCAAACTGCTATCTGTCTGGAATAACAGGGACAAATATATTCATTTCATATCTATTCTTCTCTTTAGTATTCAGCTAAGATAAAGGTCAGACAGAGAGAGAAATAGCTTGGGTCCAATATACCTCAGTGCCTCAGCCCAGACCCTTTTGCATTCCATCCCTTCTCCACGCAAACACACACCTTTCCCTCACCTCCCTGGTGGGGATATTTCCCGTCTCTCTGCAAAATCTCAGCCATGTTCCTGCCTTAGCAAGTTGGAATCAGGATGCTGACTCACATAGCAACACTCTCTCCTTCAGCAGTCAGGTTCTGCTATGACCTCAGTGAACATCAGACCCTGGTGAGCTGGTCTTGGGACCCAACTTCCAAACACAAGCCATTCTGGGTTCTAACACAAACCCATCGCTGGCCTTGGGAACACCACCATGACACGTTTGCGAATATCTGCTCGTGAAAATTGGCAAGCACCTTGGAAAAACCAGAGTGTGGCAGATAGAAACGCATGTGGGAAAACGTCACCAATATAAGGGAGGAGGCAGACTTCATTTTAGGTTTATTTCCATCACAAATCAGTTCCTCCTCCATGGAGGATGAAGGAAGAACCCAGCAGAGGGAGTGAAGGAAAGAGAAACAGCTCAGGACTAAGGAATTCCACCAGCCTGTTCCACAGGAGGGAAGCTGACCTGTGCCTTCCCCAGATTCAGCTGTGCCCCTAAAACCAGGGGGAGGCTGTTTCATTAGGAAGAAGAGAAGCAGGCAGCCTGGGTTACGCAATCCCCCTGTGCCTTGTCTGCGTGAGGGTGTTTCATTTCATGTGGTCACTCAATGTTTAACGACGAGAGTCTAATTTTCAGTAAATAGTGGCGTTTTTTGATTAACTACCCACCATGCCTCAAGTTTAGCTCTCCCAAAAGAAAAACACAAGGAAAATAAAGTCTTCAGAGGAAGGAACTTGACGGAAACCACAGGCGCAGAGTCCAATGGTTAGTTCCTGTCTTGGAACAGCAGGCAGCACACTTGGGCTCTCTCTGAGCCCACTGCGTTTGGCCATCCATGTGGTGTCCAGAGTGGCTCTTTTCCTCAAGTCTCTGTTGCACGTGGGCAGACACACTCATGCTTGCCCTGTCTGCAGACGCTCATTTTGGCTAATGGCAAGGGCTATGTGAAGTCTCAGGGGTGAGCTCCTTTTGCACAGGTTTGGTGCATGTAAACATTCCTGTGAGCAAAGGCCGTTCCCGAGCTCTTGGCAAGCACAGACAATTTTGGAGTAAACTGAGGCTAAGAAAAGGTTAAGAGGGAGCCTCACACTCCCACTGGAGGAGTGAGGGGGCCCAGCTGTGGTGGGGTCATTTCATTTATTCCTGGCTCCTCTCCGCTAACTTGCTAACTTCCCCTTCCCCTACATGAGCAGTATTTTGGCTGCACAGAGCTCACTCCTATAATTTCCAAGAGCCCTTCCCAATTCTCCTTCTTCCCCTAAACATGAAAGCTGTGTCTCCGAGATCACCAGCTGCCTATAATGCTGTGAGCAGGAGGGAGAGAGGCTGGCTCTCCAGGTTCATAGGTCAATGTTCAACTGCTGAGCCACACCGGCTAGGCCCAGTGTGTCCACTTTTAAAATGTCCAGTCTGAGGTTTAAATAATTAATAATTAAGATATGATTGACATGCTGCTGACAGTTGCATAATCTGCCATGAAAAATATATAAGAAAGCAGAGGTAAAGAAAGGCCATTGCCTGGAACTGTTACTCTCAGAAAAGCAATCTTAGATTTGGTCAGGGATCAACCTGCAAATACTAGAGCTATCAGCCCTTGAGGGCTCTCCAAAGCCCTTTAGGATTTCAATTAGGCGGGTCCAATATTCAAAGCCAAGTTTCAAAATAAACAAAGTTTCGCTCCAGGCTCTGGATGCCCCTCACAGATGGGGAAGTGGACGCTACAGAAAAGCAAGAGGGAGGTGGTGCAGTTCTTGTGTTCTGAATGACGTTTCCAGGACTGTCAGATAATCTGGAGGAAATTTTAAAGTCAAAGGCATTGTGAAGGCATGGACCAGTCAGTCACGAGACTTAGATTGAAGTATTAGACTGAAATGCTTTTGAATCCTAATACTTCCACTTATAAGTGGTACTACTCTCTCAAGTATTTTCCTCATCATAAAGTGAGGCTAATTACATGCACCTAAAAGGTTTTATGGGGGAAAATTAGCTCTTGTAATGTACTTAGTCCAGTGACAGTCAAGAGCTGGTGCTCAACGCTCTTTAGTTCTCTGCCGTCTCCTGCCCCCACTCCTCCATCAACCACAGGGCACGTAGTCCCCAGTTGTAGGTAATCTCGGTGACAAACTGTCACCTCTTGTTACAAAGACACTGTGTAACAAGGGATACGGGAATTTTTTTAAAGTAGATTCAGCCTCTAATCTTTAAGCATTTGTAATTTTATAGGGAAGATGAAGGACGTACACTGGCATACGCAGATGTAGAACACAGTTAGGTGATTAGGGTTTCAGGAAGTTCAGTTGAGTTCTAATCCCTTGGATGTTTAGGCAGAGGCTGGCTGGCAAAGTATAAACTGAGTAAATTAACATCAATAATGGGAGTGTTTACCCAAAACACACACAGATATATACTAGTAGTTGGTTGCACCTATGCACGATCCTCCTATAAAACTTGATGCCTGGGAGAACAGATTTTGATTCTCGTAAACAAGAACCTTCTATCTGTTTTGTCACACAGAGAGAGACTATCAAGGTAAGAGGAGGCCCCAAAAAATCCTGACAAGATGGCACCCATGGAGTCTTGGCTACTGATAAATTCTCTGCGGTGAGGAAGGCCTGGTGGAATCTCTAGAGAGTGATGTCTAATACCCAAGGTAAAGTTGCCGCCTATGCCCAACTACACAGGAATCTCCTTCTATTATGTCAAACTTTCCATAAATTTCACTATACACAAAGTCTTAGTATTCTGAGGGCAAAAAGCTTTTGAAGTGATTTCCAACATGGGGTGAAGGAAACCAACAATATAAAACCTAAACGTGTGTTATCAAACTGGATGCTGTGTGGACTTAACAAGAGACCAAGAATTCCCCAGAAATCTACTGCGATATTAGGAGGAGTACCTCATGGAGGGTGGGTTGGTGCCTTGAGTTGTCTTATTGTGTCATACTGAGATAAAGGTCAACTCCAGAATTTTGAGACATTTAAATGGTGGATACTGGGGGCTTTTGATTCGAGTATTTTGTTTTCTTACATGTATTGGGTAGAAATAATAAAATCACTTGCAAACATTCTTTCCTTGTATCTGCCTTTGTGAATGAATGAGCTATATACCTGCTCCTAACTTCGAAGGGGATATTGTGATAACTCAGGGAGCGTTAGAGGCCAGAAGGCAGCCTGGATCAATGCCTTGAGGTCCCATTGGGGGTTCTGAGAGCTGAAGGAAGGAGAGCGTCTGTTTAGTGCACAGGCAAATGGCAGGTCCTCCCTGTTTATTTCTGGACAGCTTGGTGGGAGTCCTATAAGCAGTGACCGCAGAGCACACTAGCACAGTTGCAGACAATTGAAGTCCTTCCATGCCCAAGCCACTGAATTCTATTTCTGGATTTGCCTTCAACTCCAGGTAAGAATTTTTAACCCAGATGTTCATGGCCTGCCCTGAGTTTTTCATATCAGATTCCAGGAAAGGGATTCAGATAGAAATATGAGTTAACCCGAGGAAAAGCATTCACAGGCAAAGGGTAAGGTGTTAGTAGTTTCAGAGCAAGTGAGAGGCATTTCAAAGAACTTCCAGAGTGTTTTTGCCAATCGCGATTCCACGTCTGGCAGCTGGAACCCAATGTGTAGGTGCTTTGTCTTCAAGGGCTCAGAAGAGACACACTGCTCAGATGAAGAAAGACATGCATCCCTTAAGGGCAAAATATGAAAGTATTTTCACTTCATGATTTCCTGTCTAAAACTTCACTGGCACATGTATGAGACATAGGTGTCAGAAATATTTTTAAATTTTTCTTTGGCTCATGCTCATCACTAACACAATCACTACAAAGGAAGTACCATATTTTGCTCAAACACCCCATTCTTCTGTTTCAGAAAAAAAAAAAGAAAAGAAAATATATATATATATATTATAAACCAAGCAGCAGTTTCTTTTTGGGTCTCTTTGTCAGGGGAAAAAAAGGGAAAAGGAGCTGGGAAATACATTCCTTTGCTCAGAGTGGGGCAGAGGAAAGGTTCCTTAATAAAACATATGTACTCCTAAATCCTGCCTAGAAACAAAGAATGATATAAACAAGCCATGGCTTACAGTTTCAAAATCCAGTAAATTATATTTATGGCTGTGCATTTGTCAAGATAAGTAGCTAATGGTAATCCAATAAGCAGATAGGGTAATAAAATGCACTGATGCAGGGCAGAAGTCAGACCTGGTGATGGGGACGCCCTTTCACATTGAGATCCTAACAGACCTCATCCAATGTCCTCAGACAGGGATGATAACCAGGCCAGGGGCGTAGAGAGTTGGAAAGAAAGGTCATTTGTACTTGTAGCCCTTCAATAATGACAGAGCACTTTCCTAGTCTTATCATAGTTGAAGTGGCACATTTTATAAGGAGAATTCTTCAGCAATCTAGAGAGAATATTTTGATTTGTTTTTATTTTTTTAAAACAACAGGGTGAGAAGTAGGATTCTTCGGGAGAATATTGTACCTCGGCAGCAGAATAAGCACTAAACACATTTGCAGACGCTAGACTAAAATAGAAATCCTAGCAATTGTCAAGCTCCTAAAATTTGCTTGGACTTATTCTAACAGATTCCTTTAGATCTACATCTGTTGTGTTGTGGCTGAATATTCAGAAATAGATACAGCTCCAATCCCTCTCGTCTAAGGTGTTCGGTACACCAGGTGGCCTCCGAATCTTTCTCTGTCAAAGTTTTATGGATGTAGCAAGGTGCGGGGTAAAGGGTCACTGAGCAAGCAGCTCTCAATAGTCCAGTCTTTTAGTCACTGGAAACGTATGAGTGAGCAATCCTGCTGTAAGTAATAAAGAAAATTTCATCGAGTCAAGTCTGATCTTTAGATTTATGTTGAACCAGTAGGTAAGGAAAAATATGTTCATGCCTTTGTATCTGGGCCTCAAGCTGAAAAGTACAATTCCATTGGGGAAAGCATAGTTGCCTATAACTGTCCTTGCTTGGGCCCTTGTTGGCCATTTTTGCATGAGGACTGAGCCTCAGGTTCCCATTGACCCAATATACAGAGCTCAAATGAAGAGAGTACATGGTAGAAATACAAGACCACCCAAAGCAACCAATGGAATTCTCTAGTTTCCCAATTTTCTCTTGCATGGACTGTTATTCTTCTAGAAATTTCTAAAAATATGCAGACTAGAGGTTTTTATTTGGGCTGATTTAGTTTAGTTGTCAGAGCCCATTCAGGGCAAGTGGAAAGTACTTAGTATTTGCTGTCAAACCTATCTGGGTTCAAATTCTTGATAGGTCCCTTGTTTAAACTCTTAGAGCTTCATATTTCTCACTTGCAAAAGAGAGAAAATAATTTTTATAGGGCAGGGTGGTTGCAATGATTAGAAATCATGTGTGGTGAGATACTTAGCATGTAGACCACACTCCTTTAAGAGCAGTTATAATTAAGCTTTTCTGTAACCAGACGGCAAATATTGACATAGATGACAATTATCCTGCGCCCTTAAGTTTTCCCAGAATGTTTCTTTAGGCCCAATTTACTGAACTTTATAATAAGTAATATCTTTTAAATACCTAGACCTCAGTTCATAAAAGGTTTTCACACTTACATAATTTTTATAACAGAAAGTTTGGTTTTTGGTTTTATATTGTCTTCACTTAAGAGTTTAAGAAACTGAGATTCAGGCCAAATTACTCATGTCCACAAATGAGTAAACTGGCAAAAATGAGTATCAATGAGGCCAGGTTTATTAAGAGAGCAGTGTTCAAGTTCATGCACACCCTCGTTCTTTAATTAAACAAACATTATTGTATCTCTGCAGGCCCTGAGCTAGGTGCTGTGAATACAACCATGAGAAAAAAGTCAAAGGTCCTGTCCTCAAAGACTTTATACTCCTGCAGGAACACAGGCTTTACACAGCTACACTGGGAAACAAACAACCTGATAAAAAAAAAAAAATGAGCAAAAGACCCAAACAGACACCTCACCAAAGAAGATATACAGATAGCAAATAAGCATATGAAAAGAGACTCCACACCATATGTCATCAGAGAAATGCAAATTATAACAATGAGATGCCTCTATACATCTAGTAGAATGGTCCAAATCCAAAATACTGACAATATCAAATGTTGACAAGGATGTGGAGCAACAGGAACTAGCACTCATTGCTCATGGGAATGCAAAATAGTAGTAACTTTGGAAGATAGCTTGGCAGTTTCTGACAAAAATAAGCATATTCATACCATATAATTGAGCAATCATGCTCCTTTGTATTTACCCAAGTGAATTGAAGACTTATGTTCACACAAAACTTGCACACAGATATTTATAGCAGCCTTATTCATAGTTGCCAAAACTGGAAGCAACCAAGATGTCCTTCATTAGGTCGATTGATAAATAAATTGTGGTACACCCATACAATGGATTATTTAGTGCTAAAATGAAATGAGATATCAAGTCATGAAAAGATGTTTTCATGGAGGAGACTTACATGCATATTAATAAGTGAAAGAAGGCAATCTGAAAAGGCTACATAGTGCATTATTTCAGCTATATGACATTCTAGAAAAGACAGAATTCTGGAGAAAGTAACACCACCAGTGATTGCCAGAGATTGGTAGGGAAGGAGGAATGAATAAACAGAGCACAGAGGATTTTTAGGGTAGTGAAACTATTCTGTATAATACTATAATGGTGGACACATGTCATTATATATTTGCTAAAATCAATAGAACATACAACACCAAGACTGGACCCCAATGTCAACTATTGACTTGGAATAATAATTATGCGTTAGTGTGAGTTCATCAATTACAACAAATATACCACTATAGTGCAGGATATGACAGTGGGGAGAGGTTGTGAAGGGGCAGAGGGTATATAGGAACTCTATAACTTCTGTTCAATTTTTCTATGAGCCTGAAACTGCTCTAAAAATAAGTCTATTTTTGAAAAAAGAAAACTACACCAATTGTAAAAATACAGTGAAAGAGATAATGTGGGGACCTTAGCAGTCTAGTATAGTCTTGTAGAGCTGGGAAAACAGTTGATAGTATGCAATCCTAGAGCTGAAATCTGTAGCATAAATAGTGGAAATATCAATTGTGCTAAATTCTATAACTTGACAAACTTTAATAATCATATGGACAACACCCCCCTGATAAAGGACAATTAACAAAATCCACCTAAGACTGTCATCATACACAACGAATAATGCTTGTTGTAAGTGTGTCAAGTGTGCCTCAGATCTGGAAAAAGGAAACATGGGAAGAGGCCAAATATTGTCATGGTAACAGAAACACAAAGAACCCATGCTAAACAGTTTCCAATAAGCAAGAACAACCAGTATTCAGTAAGTAGCCTTCCATGGAAGTTAACATCTGTTATTTATTTGTTAATTCTCAGTTTGAAGAAAGGCAGGATAATTGGAAATACTTCTATGTTCTGGGAAAGTATTGAATAGAAGAGCTCTTAGTGTGTCTTAAATATTGGCCCATTACTTTTAACATTTAGTACAAACCTGCTCTCTCCATTTAAAGCATGGATGAGAGAGTTGGACGATATCTAGATTCAATCATTTCAAAGCTATGGAAGATCAAAGACAGTGCCTTGCTTATGCAAGGAGAAAGGAGCTCCTCCATTCTTGAAAGGACATCCTTTGGGTGCTTGAGAAGAAATAAGAGAAAATGTGCATTAAGGAGGAGGTGGAAGGTGGATCATATTCATCAGAGAACTGCAACCGTATTACCTATATTAGAGGAGAAATAGCAAGGAAAAGACAAACACTTACATAGCTACCAATATACCTATACCGTATAATGGTTCAAAGCAAGGATATTCCTATCAAAGAAACCTGGATTTAAGTCCCAGTGCTACCACTGACTAGCTCTAAGACTTTAGGCAAGTTTCTGTGTCTCTACAACCCAGTCTCCTCATTTGTAAAATGGAAACGTTATGGGTACCTACTACGTGGATTTAGGAAGAACTAACAAACGGTTATGATCCCAGGATTTAGCACACAATAACCACTCAATAAATATTAGTTGTATTATTATTTTTTAATGGGATGAGTAGATCCCCTAGCATAAGTTTTGCTGTACAGCAATCCTGTCATTAATTCCTATTGTACTTCAAAGGCTTCAAGAAAGTGCTGGGGAAAGTAAGAATCCCTTGGTGAGTTGTCAGACAGCTGACAATAAAAAGACAAATGCCAGACTGTGGCCGTTTCTTGTCTCTGAGGAGCTCCACTTTGGCGTCTAGATGATTTTCGTATCTCGATGACCCTATAATTCTCTGACATGCTGATATCTTCATCCCCCTATTCAATATCCCTTCACAGCGGAGTGGGTGACTGACCCATGGGAAGCATCACAGAGCTGGCCAGCACTCCCACCCCCTCACTGGTTTCATATGCCCACCTGAGTTGTCATCCATTCCCCTTTGAGGAAACTTGAGCCACAGCTGTGCACCTCAGTTACTGCGATATCTGAGGATGCTAGCTCTGTGTTCACTTAAGACAGAACACAATTTTACCAATTACTTATGCAAATCACTTACGCAATCTGAATTTTCAAACCTTTGTTCTACAAATAGGGCTTAGGATACTGTCTCCATCAGGGCTGAGGCAGGAATCAGATGGTCCACGCAAGCTGGGCAATGGGGGTGATTTCAATAAATGGGATTACTTACAGGGTGTGGCAAGGTTTGGGGAAATCAGCTGGGCTGGTACAGTGACTGCACCGGCAGCAGAGGGCCAGGAGCAGTCATAGACCTGAATGAATGGAAGAAGGAACCGTTTTCAGAACTCAGAGAGGGTAACTTTGCAGAGAGGTCATCTCACAAGTGCTAGGGCCTTGGGTAAAGAAATACAGCCATGCCTTGGCAACTTCAAAAGAACAGACCAGAAGAGAAAGTTGACTGCGTTTCTCCTGCTCCCTTTCCTATTGATGCTAAACTATTGGCCAAACCCAAGTGAAAACCCTAGAACAGGGAGCCTGCTGATGCAATGCGTACAGACCAGCCTCCTGGGGGCACAGAACAAGGAGAGAGTGAGTCTGGGGTGGGAGGTGGGAGGTGGAAGAAACCCCGCCCTTGCTGAGACACCACCAAGAAAGGCTGGTATGAACACAGAATAAGTCAGTTTGTGAAACCCCTGTCAGTGCCTGGCACATGATAGGAGAGCAGTAACTTTAATCCCCCCAAACCCACCCCACTCTCCAGCTGTCAGAGAGAAACCCACAGTCCTTCAGCCACAGTCACTGTCCCATACTCAATACACATCTCAACATTCACACTTGCACACGCACATAACGCTCCCTGTACGTCAGGCTTTCTACATTTGTTTTTAATTTTTAGGTTTTGGCTTAAGGGTTTCTTCAGTCCACATTCTTTCATGGAGTTTTTAGCAACCAAATTTCATCCCATCCTTCCCAAACTTAACCTGGCCCACGCGTTACTGTCAGCACCAAAAAGGGGGTTCATGTCTAATTATGTTGCCTTTTTATGGGGATACATGTGTCAGCATCAGCGTTTGACAATTACCAAAAGGGTGAAATATCCTTATAGAAAAAGAAGGAGAGACTCAGTGGCCATAGCCTTCAGAAGGACTCAAGCACCACGTACAAGGAGCGAATTTCTAGAGAGCTCCAAGAGCTTCATCTGTGGGAGGAGGGCCTTCGTGGTTTACAAACAGGCAAGCATTTGCTAGTCAGCCCAGCAACAAACCTCTGCTCTCTAGTCAGCCAGTTTCGTTAAATTTGTCTTGAAGACAACCAATAAAAGTGCCAATCATTCCACTTAACTCTGTGGCTAACCATCTATTATTAATCAGAGCACATACTTCTGGAAGAGTAAATGGGGCCTCGAAGACCTGAGCTCGATAGCCCCGTAATGCAATCACTCCCGCGCCTGGTGTCATGTGATGAATGAAATGATTGGTCAGAATGGCACCGGGAAGGTGGGTGTGCTCTCTGCGCTCTCTCCAACCTCTTTCCCTCCTCCCCTGCGGTGAGCACTACTAAGAATGCTAAATGGAAAGGTAGTTATAAGAAATGACACTAAAAATAAACTTCTGTTCTTCAATGCTCGTTTGCAAGAGGTTAAGCGCTGGTCACTTGCAAAAAGCAAAGAGAGAAAAGTTGTTGAGTGTGTCTGTTGTGTCACTTTTCAGTCACGTTTCCTTTAAGAGGGAAAGATTTCTGGGGAAGCTGCAATTAGACTGGAAATTTAGCGCATCTTTACGGTGATGTTCCCATGTGATTGGAAAAGTCTCTTATGGGCCGTGAGATATTTCGGCTAAAAGCATATTTCAGAATGCAGGGGGAAAGGCAAAGTTCTGCTCTCTCGTTTATTTAGCTAAATCTCTGCCCATCCCATGAAGAGACACATTGCAAACTAAGGTGACAGCAGCAGAGTGTGTGAGCCCGGCACACCCCCAAAGGGAGACACGACCTTGAGGATATTTCTGCTCAGTAGTAAACTCCAATTAGCACAGCTTCATTAGCATAACCTTTCGGTCCCTTGGTCCACGGACCTCAATGTACTTTACCAACATTAGCCTGCGAATTTCAACAAGAGCCTGAAGGAGGTTGTCAGGCTGCCCATTCCTGGCATTTCAGGTGAATTCGCAAATGTAGGCAATGCCTCAGAACCACAGAAAGTGAGTTCTCACCCTCTCCCAACGTTGGGTATCAAGGTGTTACAACTGGGGCATCGATAATGCTCCTGCCCCTGCTGGGCATCCGGAGCCTGGACAGCATGGAGGGTGGACTGCCAGTTGTGTCTGAGCCTGTGGGAGAAGAAGCTTGAGTTGAAGAAGGGACAGTCTGCCAATGTGGCAAATTAGGCCAGTGGTTCGCAGTCTTAGCTACACATTGGAATCACCTGGGGAGCTTCGGGGGTCAGTGGAGCCTGGGTCTGGCTTCAGGATCTCTGATTTAATTGGCCTCAGTGTGGCTTAGGCCTGGAGAGTTTTTAGGGTGTAAGAGGTGATTCTAGTATGCAGCCAAGGTCGAGAACCACTACTAAAGCCAGGAGTGTCACCAAGTAGCACAGGTCAGGGATTTTTGCTTTGGAAGTCCCAGTGTTGCTAGTGAATAGCGGATTTTGGTCGTATGGAATTTTAAAAAAGTTCTTTGATCCAACCTAAAGAAGTCACTTTATCCAACACGGGTGGTCCCATGTATGCCAGATGACTGTGTGCCTTGAACTAGTGCTTTTCAAACTGTGGGTAGTGGCTTACAAGGAGGTGATGAAATAGATTTAAATGGTTGCAACTGGCACTCTTTATTTTAAAAATATCAGTTTATCACACATAATGAGTATTACATTGTAAGATGTGTGTGTGTGTGTGTGTGTGTGTGTGTGTGTGTGTGTGTGTGTGTGTGTAAACTTGCACTGGGTCCTGATGTGAAATGTAAAATATTTATCTCAATGAAGATCAAGGTAAAAAGAAAAAAGTATGTAAAACTCTGACCTGTAATGCTAATACTTGCCCCAAATGTGGAATGTCTCTCTTCTGTTTTACCTAAGAAATCTGGGGCTCTGAAAGTTTTCATAACTTTCTCCAACTCATCCAGATACGGTAAGGACAACTCAACGTTTAAGTCCGGACCTGGGTGTCTGCAGCCCAAGCTCCCCTGTTACATGAGAACGCCTTGCCGTCATCCTCCACCCGGGCTTACATCACTGCCATAGCACATCTTCAAGTCTCTTCTCACCTTGATGCACAAACTAGAAAGACAGCCAGCTAGCAGAGTAAAGTGGAACAATGTAAAGGCCTTTCCCCTTAAACTTCTACCGAATGGAAAAGGCCTCCCCTGCTCCCACTGCAGGGCTCTCAGCCTTGGACAGAACACTCTCTCTTCTGGAGGCTGGTCCCCCCTTCACCTATCAACAGGGAGCTGAAGAGCACCTGATATTGTCCTGCCTGTATTAACCCCCTATGCCCTTGCCAGTGATACCTGGGGCCTACCCAACGTGAGGAGATTCACAGCATACTAAACAGAAACTGCTTATTGCCTCTGAAGAAGCAAAAGTTCCCCTAAACCAGATTCAAAACCAACTAATTGTGAGTTCAGAGTATATTTTTATTTTATTTTATTTTTTCTTTATTGATTAAGGTATTACATATGTGTCCTTATGCCACCATTGCCCCCCACAACTCCCCCACTCATGCCTTCACCCCCCTGGTGTCTGTGTCCATTGGTGAGGCTTATATGCAGGCATACAAGTCCATTGGTTGATCTCTCCCTCTCATCTCCACCCTCCCCTCCCTTCCCTCTGAGGTTGGATGGTCTGATCAATGCTTCTCTGTCTCTGGATCTGTTTTTGTTCATCAGTTTATGTTGCTCATTATATTCCACAAATGAGTGAGATCATGTGATATTTATCTTTCTCTGACTGACTTATTTTGCTTAGCATAATGCTCTCCAGGTCCATCCATGCTGTTGCAAATGGTAAGAATTCCTTCTTTTTTATTGCAGTATAGTATTCTATTGTGTAGATGTACCACAGGTTTTTAATCCACTCATCTGCTGATGGGCACTTAGGCTGTTTCCAAATCTTAGCTATGGTGAATTGTGTTGCTATGAACATAGGGGTACATATATTCTTTCTGATTAGTGTTTCTAGTTTCTTGGTATATATTCCTAGAAGTGGGATTACTGGGTCAAATGGGAGTTCCATTTCTAGTTTTTTGAGGAAACTCCATACTGTTTTCCACAGTGGCTGCACCAGTCTGCATTCCCACCAGCAGAGTTCTGAGGATATTAAACAGGGCTGAAATTTTTTTTCAAGTTAACCTGTCACTAAAATAAAACAGACATATAGAAAATAGCATAAACCATAGGGCACAGCACAATGGATTTCCACAAACAGAATGTGCCCACATAACCATCACCCACATCAAGAAAGAATGCGGTACCAACTCCCCAGAATCTCCTCACAGTCTCTCTTCCAGTCACTACCCCCTGCAAGAGTAACCTCTACCCTGACTTCTAACCTAACTTTTTGCCTATTTTGAATTTTCTTATAAATGAAATGATACCCTATTTACTCATTTGTGTGTGTCTTCTTCCATTCAATATGGCATTGGTGAGCTTCATCCATATTATTGTGTGGTGACTGTTTATTTCCATCGATATATAATATCCCACTGTATTAATATATAATTGATTAACCAATTCTCCTCTTGTGGCCACTTGAATGTTTTCCAGTTTGAGGTTATGAATATTTCAGTGCTACTATGAATATGCTCCTAGACATCGTTTGGTGAACATATGTTTGTATTTCTGTTAGTTATCTATTAGCAGTGGAATTGTTGGATCAAAGCTATGCATATGTTCAGGTTTAATAGTTCCTGCAAAGGAGTTTTCCAATGCCATACATTGTAGCTTCCCACCAACTGTGTTATGATAGCTCCAATTGCTCCATATCTTCACCAAAATTTGGTATTTTCTGTCTTTTTCATTTTAGCCATCCTGAATCAGGGGATGTATGCATGTGTGTGTGTGTGTGTGTGTGTATTTAGTGGTTATCATATTTTTTAATATTTTAAATTTCACTGAGGTGTAGTTTACATACAATAAATGATATTGATTTAAGTTATAAATATAGTGAGCTTTGGAAGATTTCGGGCGCCAGGTGCTGCAACCTTCGCGGCAGGGTTCAAGATCTGAAGGAGGGTCCAACGTAAAAATGAAAATGCTGTACAAGAAATATGAATTTAGAAGGCATGGGGGGCTAGGTGGAGACCTCTTTCTTGAAGAGGCATCCCCGAGACTGGGTTCCGTCTGCTTTGTATTCAGTTTTAGATACACATCTTGCCCTCTAGCATTGCATACAGGCATATCAAAGGTAAAGTTTAGTAAACAATAAAAGGATTATCAGGTTAGGGAATTGCCTTGAGCCATCACTATCTCAACAGATGAGGTGCTTAGTGTCAGCCCTGCTAATGCCCAAGGTCCATTGGCCTTCCGCATTCTTTGGTGCACTCTCATGATAGTATCGATAGTATCGGCAGTGGGTGGCTTCCTGCAGAACATGTGTACACCCATAAAATCACTGCAACAATCAACACATAGAAGAATATATTTGCAATCCAATGTCCCCACATGTTCCTTCTGCATTTTCTAGAAGAGATGCTGGAAGAGGATTCTGGTGCAGCTTGCTCACCAGTCACTGCTGGACCTGGGCAGTTGCTACAGTGCTAGGTTCCTGCAGGGCTTCACTTTCCCCAGCTCTTAACGAGGGCAATGTTGGCAGCAACCCAGACAGCGTAGGATTAATTGCATTTAATTTTAGTTGATTTAAATTTAAATGTAAATATTCAGATATGGTCTGTGGCTATCATATTGTACAATGTAGGTTTAGATTTTACTAAAAGTTTATTTCAGAATTCTTGCACACTAGTGTCACGTGGATGTTTCCCCGTTATACAAACTTCATGGACGATGAGTTTCTTACGGCAGATTCTTGACCTATTTGAACATTTCACTTTTCTTTTTTTTTACCAAGAAAGCCAAAATGAATCATTTTTCAAATAATCTCTCTGCCAAATTTTAGTAGTAACACATTTTTGGCTGTGGCAAGTCCTTGATTATTTCTGTGATTTGTGTTTAAGCTTCAAGGTTGGGGAATCAAACAGACCCTTGGTTGAATTTCGTCTTTAGATCTTCCCATCTGTGAAATGGTGAGCAAGTTGGTCAGTCTGTCAGCTTCAGCTTCCTCATCTGCATAACTGTAGCTGGAGATCTATTTCATGTGTGTCTGACACATCCCAAATCCAGTAAATGTGAGTGCTGCCCATACCAGCTTAGATCTGCTAAGTGATTCTAATCAACACCCCTCTTCCATAGGGCTTCTGTCACACCAACACTTTGGAAAGTACAGAGCAACACAGAAAATGTAAAGTGACGTTCCCTGGGATAGTGTGAGTAAGAGAAGAAATAGTAACTTCCCTGGGCTAAGGCCTTAAAATAACAATCTGTATCAGTGTTTGGTAAACTCTACCCCCAAAGCCACTGAGAAACATCTTTGTTGAGAGTCATTCCGCAGAGTGTCTGCTATCTTTCCAGAAGGAGAAACAGCAGCCTCTGAAAGAAAGAAAGACTTGGGTCAGACCACAGTGGAAGATTTACTTTCCCTTGCTATGGCCCTTCACTCCCAGAAAGTCCAGGATATGGATTCTGTTTGCTCAAATCTCATGGTAACTTCCCTGCCAGCAGAAGGAGCGGTAGGGAAGGTGTAGTTTATTTGGGGGAGAAGGGGTCTGAGAGTAGTGACTACCCTAAGCAAAAGGTCCTAACTAGGTGCAGGGGGAAGAGGCTGCTGGCAGGCCCCAAGCAGTGGGTGGGGGAGGGAGGGAGGAGGTGGGAAAGAGTGCGTGAGTGTCAGCTACAGGCCAAGTGTTGGCTGGGTGCTTTATTACCAATACCGCTCACCACTGTTTAAAGGATTGCTCAATAGAACACAGACTAGAAACTGTGCTAAACCATTTAATCTCACAACAATAAGTAGCATGGCTGTTCCCATTTTACAGAGGATAAATCTAAGGTTTATAAAGGAAAAGTAACTTACCTGGGGCCACATAGCTAGCTGAGCTTTGTGTCCAGGTGACCACAGGCTTTCCTGCTTTATCTTCTCAGAACCTCCCTAAAGTAGATGTCACTGCCTATTAGGAATAGGAAACAGACTACAGGACTTGAAATTGCATTTCTCAAATTCACAGATTTGCAATTCAGATAGTCAAACTAGGATGTGAACCCAGCAACTCTCACTCTGCATCCAGAACACTTTCCATCATACTAGGCAGTAATAGCAAAGAAAATAACTTCCATTATTAAGAACCTCTTCTGTGCCTGGCACTGTCCTACACATTCTACATGTAGAACTCATTTTATCCTCATAAAAAATATCTTTGCAATATCATCCCCATTTCTAGGCAATGAAACAGAAGCACAAAATGGTTAAGCACTCTGCAAGGATGCATAGTAAATAGACAGGCTGGGATTTGAACCTGGACACTATGACTCCAGCGTCACTTTTTAATGACTATGTTAGAGCCAACCCCAGTGTCGGCACACCTTTGCCAGAGGTGGGATAACATCAGGGACTCTGTTATCTGGGCAGAGTAGAAAACCACAGCGTGAAATGAACATCATCAGAAAGGAGTAATAAAAAAGGACAATTGCAGGTGACAGAGCTTCGAGAAGAGCAGCAAGTACATTAGCCAAGAAGGACTGTCATGGTTCTTTATGGTCCACATAATGGCTTTGCTTTAATTCTAACACAGAAGACTGGCCTTGCTCAATCCACAGTGGAAATCACCCGAGTCTAGAATTGACATGAGAAGTTGATTTATTTTCATTGTTTGTTACAACAATTCAGTGCAATTTATTTAGGACCACTGTCTCTCACTCAGAGGGAAACTCATAACACAAGCGCATTAATCTTGGGAGACAGTATCTTGGCTACCGACAGTTTGGATAATTAGATTGTTACTCTCAGCATGCATGGTCTGTTCGTAAGCAACAAAGAAGCTTATCAGATTCTAATAACCTTTCGTGAATATTACACAAACTACAGTAGACAAAGACATTCACAGTTTGCAAAGAAAATTCCATAATCTAGACTCTTATTTGCCATGGGACAGTTCAACATATATTTTCTTTCCTAATGGAAAGGCTATTTCCCTCATCAGCAGCCTGGCTAGATGACTTTTTATTGATTCTCTAAAGATTCTTCCTTAAGGGAAATTTGAAATTAAAAATTAGGAGCAGTATGACCTTGAAATCATGAGGGCTTGGATACAAAGACAAGACCCATCAAGTATATCAGTAAATGTCTACTGATTAGTATACTTGGTAAGTTGACCCCTTCAGACACCTAGTGACTTTTAGCCAATAATGTCCTCCTCAAGGTCCCTGAGTCCAGAGACTTCCAAGTGCCTCAGAAAGGAATGCTCAGATGATGAGGTGGTCTTAGTCCAAATCCTCAAACTTAAACCACCTCCTAGCTTGATATGATGAAGCCCCTGGGACTGACTCCTCCTGCTACATCAGAAATCTCTTTTTTATTTCCCCACTTTTATTGAGTCTTTTATTCTAATTGAGATATTATTCACTTACCATAAAATTCACCATTTTAAAGCATATGATCTAGAGTTTTTAGTATATTTACAAGAATGTACAGTCCCACCACTATTTAATTTCAGAACATCTTTATTACCTTATACAGGAACCGCATATCCATGGGTAGTCATTCCCTATCCCCCACGCCCACAATCCCCTGGCAACCACTGATCTACTATATATTTGCCTCATCTAGAATCATGGAATAACTTAATAAAAAATCTGCATAGCTAAAAAGGTAAAAATAAAATTTAAAGGAAGTCATACAATGCATGGAATTTTGTGTCTGGTTTCCATCACTTAGCATAATGTTTTCAAATTTCATCCATGTTGTAGCAATACTTCATTCTCTTTCAGGGCTGTATAATATTCCATTATAGGGATATACCACAGTTTATTCACTCATCTGTTGATGGATATTTGGATTGTTTTCATATTTTGGCTATTATGAATAATGTTATAAGCATCCTATCTAATAAAGAGGGAATATGCTAATTGACCCTCATGCCATCACAAAGATGGCAGTGCCCACAGCCAATAAGGAGTGAATATGCTAATTGACTGCCATGCCCTCAAAGATGGCTGTGCCCACAACCACAAGATGGCAGCACCCAGTCCCCTCAGCCCCCCAGCCACCCAGGGCCTGCCCAAGGCACAGGTAACCAGAGCCAGCTGAGGCTTGCACTGCCGGCAGTGGCAGCAGCAGAGGTGTGATGGGGTGTTGCATTCCCCTGATTGCCAGGTTGTCTCCTGCCCCTGACGGCTCCTGGACTGTGAGAGGGGGCAGGCCAGGCTGAAGGACCCTCCTCCAGTGCATGAATTTTCATGCACTGGGCCTCTAGTTCATATATAATTTTGTATGGATATATGTTTTCATTTCCCTTGGGTGCATACCTTTTTAGTGACACACATTCTTAAGTTAACTCATGATTCTCAAACACACTAGCCTCTTTGAAGAAATTATGGGGTCATATGTGAACTCTATGTTTAACTTTTTGAGGAATTGCCAAACTTTTCCCAAAGTGGCTTCCCTACCAGTGATGTAGGAGAGCTCCAATTTCTCTACAACCTCATGAACTTCGTTTTGCAAACAATAAAAGTGAAACATCTGAGATTAGCAAAGCCCCGAAAGGTAGATTAGGTAGCTCTTGAGTATTTACCAGCATACCCACCTCACGGGTCACCTAAGAAAATGCTGTCCTGCACCTTCCTCTCAAGGAGAAGTGCCCTGCACTCTGCAGCCCTGTGTGTGACAATTTCCAGCTGAATATTAGAAGTCGTTTTTTCTAATTGAACTTCTGGGTTGGCTCATGGGAGAAGGCTGGGTGATTTTGTACCTACGCCAAGTCCAACTTACTTATCCAGGCCTAGAAACTACTGCGAGCCATTGGGAGTTCAGACATTTGGCAGTGGTCCTGCCCTCAAAGCCATAACCCCCTGTGGCTGACCTGTTTGGTTACTCTTACCCTCATTTTGTTTAGTTTATATTTTTTGTTACTCTCATTTGAAGTGTGAGGAGCCTTAGGACCTAAATTTTGCTTAAGTAATGTGGCTCCTTATGCCAGCACAGAGCTGAAACTCAGGCTAGGAACAGAGAAAATTGTTCTGAGAGCAAATATGAGTCTTAATAGAATAGAATAAGAAACTCTCCAACCTGCACCCCGGCCTTTCTCCAAGCAATCTGCCAGCATCCATGCCATTACTGACAAGGGTAAGTGTGGGAAGTGGAGAGAAATGTGTTGTAGGTTGGTCAGAAGTTTTGCAAGCTCAGAGGTTTAATTTTTTTGGCTGCCTCTTGAGTGACATGAGTGATGGGTTGTTTCAAGCTTCTCACACCCACCTTGTAGATCTTTCCAGCTCTGAACATGTTTCAGCCAGCCTAGGAGGGATAGTAATCGGATGTGTTGCTTGAAGCCTGGGCTTTGGTGTGGTTTCACACCAGGCCTCTTGACTGTGCCCTTTTAAAGTTTCATCATTCCCAACTAGCTGTTATTTCACTGCCTGTGGTTTTCTGCCTAACAGTCTATAAGAAGATTAATAGTTCTATGGGTAATGGGATCATGATTTTAACATGAGATTGCAGCCAGCTCCCAGGGAGCGTCGACAGAATTCTCTTGCAGAATGAGGGGTCGAGTCTGTAGGATCTTAGAAAATTGCAACTGGCCTCTGGGAATGTGAGTTCTGCTCCTTTCTGACATGATAACACTGAGGGTGTCCAGTTCCTCTGGGTAGATTCCCTTAGCACAGCACCAGCTTCGCGCTAGTTCTGGCGGATCAGTTTCCCTTAGGCCTTTTGAGTCCTGTCTTTGGAGCTATAAAGAAAACTGAATTTGTTTAGAGCAGTGCTTTTGTGCACGGACAGCAAAGGACAGCTGGCTGTGTATTGGTCTTTTTAGCTACATACATTCCTAAGTCATTCCATGATTCTCAAACACACTTGCCCCTTTGCAGACAGGTCGAATGGGTACATTGGATATGAAGATTTGTGTATTTTATCTCATTTAACCTTGAAATACAGAAATTGTAATTCCCATTTTACAGATGACGAACCTGTGCCTCCATACAACTGAGCTCATTTGTCCAAAGGCACAGAGCTCATGGGCAAGCTTGCTCCAAACCCCAGTTTGGGTGATTCCAAATTCAGGCTTGATCTGTCCTTGGTCTTAGCTTTCTCATACGATAAGCCAGGATCTTGTTCTGTTGAACACTCACAGCTGCCATTGCTGATGAAGGCTCTCTGACAGATATATGGACATATCCTGGGACCCTAGAAGCCATGCATAATATATCAGGTCATGTCAGATCAATATGATATCAGTACTACAAGATCATAAACAAAGACATAATTTTAAAACCTAAATTTAGCTTGTCATGAACACATTTTTCCATTTCCAACTAGAGTCTAACCAAAACATATTAAGTTACATTAAGCCCTACATATGTGGAAAAATCCATTTTTCCCTAAACTAATGAACTGGGCCATCGTTAGCAATTATTGCTGTAAGCAAATTAATGTGTTATTAAGAAGATTGAAGTAATTGTTTATGATCTGGCTACTTTGGTGAATGAATAATTGAATTGAATGACCATTAAGGAAAATCGAATCCATTGCTGTACACTGAGTCAGTCCACAAATAGTGTGATGAAACATGAAGTTACATGTACTGAATTTTAGGGCTAATAGGAGTGTCCTAATGTCATCTACTCAACTTTGCAGATAAGACCAACCACTTACTAACCCTCTTCACTTTTCTAACATGCTTTATGCTTGGTGCTTTTTTCTTTCCTGGGGTTCCCCATGCTTCCTCCCAACTATCTCTAGTTATTCTTTAAATCCCCCCTCAGTTTTCATTTCCTCATGGAAAGCTTACCTGAGGTCCTAATATATATTCTTACAATCATAATCTCCCCTTTATATCCAGCATCCTAATTATAATATGATATCTAATGTCTAATTAATTTTTCTGTCTCCTCTTCCAGTATAAATGCCATAAAGGATAAGAATCATGGGTTTTGGGGCTTGGGAAAGGGGAGTTTGGTCCTCATTATATCTTTAGCACCTACCAGAGTGTAATCCCATAGTAGGCACTGAATAAATATTTGTAGGTTGAATGACTTTATAGAGGCATCTATATTCTATAATAATAAAAGTGTAATATGCTAATTAGACTGGACAGCCAAACGACCTTCCAGACATCATCCAGACCTCCTTCTGGGTGAAGCCGTGGCCACGGGTGCCAAGGCAGAGGCAGTTAGGGGTGATCATGCAGGCAGGCAGGCAAGCAGTTAGGGCTATCAGGCAGGCAGGCAAGCAGTTAGGGGTGATCAGGCAGGCAGGCAAGTGGTTAGGGGTGATCAGGCAGGCAGGCAGGCAGATGAGTGGTTAGGAGCCAGCAGTCCAGGATTGCGAGAGGAATGTCTGACAACCAGCAGTCGGACATCCCCGAGGGGACCCGGATTGCGAAAGGGTGCAGGGTTGGCTGAGGGACCCCCTCCCTCATGCACAAATTTCATGCACTGGGCCTCTAGTAAATAAATAAAGGGGAAAGACAACCTTTACTGAGGACCTGCTCTGTGTATTTAATCTTCACAACAATTTTGTGAGAAAGGCATCCTCCCCACCTCATTTTTCAAAAGAAGAAACACATTTGAAGAGACTGATTTTTTTTTCTGGCAAATCTTGAACTGTCATAATATAATTCTATAAGAACACAAGTCCACTGCTCTGTCCACCAAAGCATTATTTAAAAAAACTTCCAGTGCTTCATGAATTCTACTTCCAATTTTAAGGGGGAACTCAGGTCAGCAAGTTGCCTCCAGGGCATCTTCTAGACTCCCCTGTACGTCCTCCCTCCTGAGCCTTTCCTCTGTTGAAGAATCTCTGCTACCTGAAGTTCTTAGTTCTGCTGTGAACCTCGCCTGCTGCTGCTGCTGCTTTTCCTCATCACCTCTCCCAAAGGTAACCTACAGGCAAAAGAATGGCTTTAGAGGGTGCGGGGTAGGGAATCACTGGGGGAAAAAGGAGACATCTGTAATAATTTCCACAATTAAGATAAATTTTTTTAAAAGAATGGCCTTAGAATTTAGTGAAACCTAACACTCATACTGGGTTATAGCAACATGTTTCATGGAATAAAATTAAAACAAGGGCAGAAAATGTATTTTTTGAGAGGCCATTAGGAGTATTTTAGAAAGGAAGGAAAACCTTGGAGAACATTTATATGAATGAAGTTTTCCTTCTAACCAGGGGATATTTTAATGGAAGAATTGCTGCTACTTAAGAAACACTAAGGAAACTTAACAATAGGAAGATAAACAATCCAATCAAAAAATGGGCCACGGATCTAGATAGGCACTTTTCAAAAGAGGACATACAGAAGGCCAAAAGACATATGAAAACATGCTCAAAGTCACTAATTATACGAGAAATGCAAATCAAAACGACAATGTGGTATCATCTCACACCTGTCAGAATGGCTATCATCAACAAATCAACAAACAACAACTGTTGGAGAGAGAGAGGATATGGAGAAAAAGGAACCCTTGTGCACTGCTGGTGGGAATGCAGACTGGTGCAGCCACTGTGGAGAACAGTATGGAGCTTCCTCAAAAAACTAAAAATGGAACTCCCATTTGACCCAGTGATCCTACTTGTAGGAATATATCCCAAGAAGCCAGAAACACCAATCAGAAAGGATATATGCACCCCTATGTTCATAGCAACACAATTCACCATAGCTAAGATTTGGAAACAGCCTAAGTGCCCATCAGCAGATGAGTGGATTAGAAAACTGTGGTACATCTACACAATGGAATACTACGCTGCGGTAAGAAAGAAGGAACTCTTGCCTTTTGCAACAGCATGAATGGAACTGGAGAGCATTATGCTAAGTGAAATAAGCCGGTCAGAGAAAGATAAATACCACATGATCTCACTCATTTGTGGAATATAGAGAACAACATAGACTGATGAAAAGGGACAGACCCAAAGACAGAGAAACAGCGATCAGACTATTAATCCCCAGAGGGAAAGTAGGGGAGGGAGTGGGTAAGGGGAAGAGATCAACCAAAGGACTTGTATGCATACATATAAGCCAAACCAATGGACATGGACAACAGGGGGATGAGAGCATGAGTGGGGGGGTGGGGGAGATGGGGGTTAATGGAGGGGATGAGGACACAATTGTAATACCTTAACTAATAAAGAATTTAAAGATTAAAAAAAAAAAACACTAAGGATGCAACCCAGAGTTTTCTAGCTTCCCCCTGGGATGGGCAAGCCCGGGCAGATGGATTGCACACTCTCTGTGAGCAAATTCCTTTGAGGAAAGCATCTTCCAGCGCTCAATGTTAGCTTTGTCTACAGTAGACAAGAGCTACAAGTGAGGTGTTTTTTGGTTTTTTTTGCCCTTACAGTTGAATTTCAATATTATTTTATATTAGTTTCAAGTGTACATCATTTATATAATTCATGAAGTGATTCCCCAACCCAAAGAAGTCTAGTATTTACGTGACAACATACATAATTATTACAATAGTATTGACTATATTCCCAACGCTATACTTTACATGACTATATTGCAACTACCAATTTGCACTTCTTATCCCAAGCAACTTTTATGTAAACTGTAACTTTGAAAACATCTACAAAGTATTGAGAAATTTATACAAATGCATTGACTGTCTACTTGCATCTTTCCAACACTGACTATTGAGGCAGGACTGAAAGGCCAGCCTTCTTTAGCAATGGGATCTCTTCTGTTGTTGTGCTAGATACCTCTAGGGTTCTACGGTTTACTTTATGACCCCAATTTACCATGGATATTTTCCTCCGTATGTTTGGTCTGCTTATGTCAAAGATTGGTTCCTAAGTAAATTAGATAGTTTAGGAGATCCCTGAGTCCTCCTGGCAAGGGTTGTCAGATTAAGCAAATAAAAATGTGTGATTCCCAAGTAAATTTTAATTATTTTGAACTGTCTATGCACTGTAGATTGAGATAAAGAAAATATGGTATATATTGTACTAAAAAATTACTTGTTGGTTATCTGAAATAGCTAAGTATCTGAATTTCAATCTCTCTTTCTTTAATTATTTTCTCTGATAATTTGGTTTTCCTGACTAGTTAATTTATTTTGCAAAATTTGCTCATTAAATTTCTTACAGTTACAGTCTCTGTTCTTATAGTTTCTACAGTGGTCACATCCAGCTTACATTGTTCTTTTGTCCATTGAATACTCATGAATGAGAAGTCATGCTCAACATTAGCATTGTGAGCTAATGTTCTGAACATGTACTTGCATAAAGTTAACAACTCCAAGAATTGCTCTTCAAGTTTGATTTCTTATAACACATAATGCCATCTTTCATGGCATAATTTGCTTTTTCATTCTTCAGGATTCCATGGAATTGCTTGATCAACAATTTTTAAAATGTCCACTTAACAAAAAGAAGAAAAAAGAAAAGAGCACGGTTGTTGATTTTTAATCTCTTCCTCTTAAATGCTGTAAGAGAATTCAGTAACATTCATATAACATAATTGAATTACTTAAGGGATAAAATCCATTTTAAAAGATAGTCATTGCAAGGGCTGTAATAATTCTCCCCTTTTTGTTCATAAGTTTGTTCTTTTAAGAACAGCCTTGACACCTAAAGGGATAAAATGTTGTCATTTTATTTCTTTAAGATATTCAAGAAGTTTCCTTCAGCAATGGAGTCTTCACTGTTTGCTTTTCTTTCAATTTGCATAATCCCATTGCTAAAGAGATGCTGAAAACTGTAAGTAATAAGAAAAAAAGTAGACTTCACTTTACTTAAAAAGTCAATAAGAATTTGGGGGCCTTTCCTTGGAAATTAAAATATGACTTGAGTGCTTCAAATAAACTGGGTGTTCTCTCAACTGCATTTGTTAAAGAAGGCTAATAGGCTGTTTGAATGTGAGAGGACTGAAGAATACTAAATGCCAACAAAATCACCAAAAAAAAAATTTAACTGCTCATTTCAAACAATTATTCATGACAATTACTTCAATGTCAATAGAAAGGACATTGGGGTTGGAGGTGTGTTATGCAGCATAGGGCTCATTGTTTACTTACCAGCCAAATCTGTCAGAAAAGCCAACATCTTACATAGAATCACCCATGTTTCGCTTCAACACTGAATAAATACTGTCCACACTTTCATGCAAATCATTACTAAAATTGGTGTTTGTATGATCTCTCCTAAAAGCAGTAAAATTTTCTTATTAAGTCCTAACTCAACCTGAGAGTCTTTGCAAAATTTTGCTATTATTTTTAAGCTCTAGTCTGGAAGGGACTTTATTCACAGCCTAATAAGCAAGCCTTTTATAATAAAAAAAAAAATGCACAAGCCAAAGGAAACTTTTTTCCTGCACTGTGATGACTTGCCTCCATGGCTATTATATAGCTTTACAAAGATCTCTGATCATCTCTGTAATTATAAATTGAGCTAGTGCATTTTTTATCTTTAGAGTAGATTTTACCTTGGCACTTGAAAATTTGCTTGCAACTTTGGAATCTGAAAATAATTCCAGTCACAGTGCATGCAAACACTCTTTTAAGCTGAAAGATTAATAACATACGGGTATGAAAGGAGCTGCCACAAGACCATCTCTCACTTATCGCGTATCTTCCTATCATGAGGTGGTTTCCCATTGCCTCCTGGACTCTGACAAGTAGGGGGCTTTCTAGCTCACTCCCACTTGGGATACAGCTGTGGGCTGTAACACTGCTTCAGCAACAGGATGTCCCATCATTCACATTGCAGTCACGTAGCCCCTTTGTTTGGTGTTGTCCCAGGAAATAAGGGACATGAAAAACTGGCATATTTGCTACTCGTGCTTTTGCTGTCTGTGTGAGTAATAAATTATTTGCATCGAATAAGGGCTCATTGTTTATTTACCAGCCAAATCTGTCAGTCTTGCCTGACACGTTCCCCATGCAAATTCTCTTTCCAGCACAGAGCACACATCCAATCCACAGGAAACACTCAGGCATGTGTTCAGGCACACTGATTCCAATGCAGCAAGCCACAACTCTCCTTTTCTCTATCAAAGCAGTTAGCCAAATATCTCAGTCAGCTGTGACCACAATGGTGCCACATAATAAACTTTTCAAATCTCACTGGCCTAAAATAACGATAGTTTATTCTCATTCCTATGGGTTGGTTGGAGCAGCAGGTCTACTCCACAAGTCTCTCATTCTCCTTGGACCAGGGTGTTAGCCAGGCATGTTCTTCTCATGACAAAAACAGAGGCACTAAGTGGGCATGCCCAATCACACCCAAGCACATTCCAAGCACATCACCTCTACCAACATCCCATTAACAGATCAAGTCACATGGTAGGGTGATAAATTAAGGGGCAGGTAAAATACATTCCACCCATAGAGATAAAGAGGAAAGGATTATTTTTAAATAATCAACTAATCTTCTACATTCTAGGTTAACGGGACACAAGACAAGCTCTCAAAGTAGCTCTGTTACAGCCTCTCTCTAAAGAGGAAGCCTCTCTTACCCCTCCTCTTGGGGAAGAAATGGCAGGTGGGACTCAGCAAAATTCTCTTCAAAGAAACTCTTGTCACAAATCTTCCCTCCATATCTACCCATCTAGACCATTTTATAGACCTGATGAAAGTTAGGGTTGTAATTGATTTTTGATTCTCTTCTTCGAAATCCTACAAGGTGATGTTTTGCAACCCAGTTTAGTATCTGATATTTAGTGCATAAGGGTCTCTACCACATCTTCCATTTTAACATCCTCTTATATAACCAAAACCTGGGAATGCATACAGCTATGACCAACTGGAAGCTTAAAAAAAAAGTTAATGTCAGTGAAATAAGGAATTTGCTCTCCCTCTTTGTAATCAATCTCCTGTTGGTTAGGTTTTTGAAAACAGAAAACAAAAAACAGGAAGCTGTATACTCAGGAATCTTGGAAAAAATCCTGGAGAAAATGAATCTCCAACAATATAAGCTCCCAGTTAGCATTTTTTCTGTTTTCTCCACCAGTGAGAGCTCATGTCCCCTCTCTGTTCAGACACCACTGCCCCTAAATTAACTTTCATTGTGCAGCAAGTATACAGGACAATTGGGAGACATTTCACTATGCTTTCTATTCAAAAGTTTCCTTCTAAGTGCACTTTTATAGGTACTAGAGGCCCGGTGCACGGATTTGTGCACCAATGGGGGGTCCCTCAGCCTGGCCTATGCCCTCTCGCAATCTGGGACCCCTCGGGGGATGTCGGACTGCCGGTTTCCACTAGATCCCCATAGTCGGACATCTCCCGAGGGGTGTAGTAGTGCGCCAAGTGGCAGGTGGCTGGGGAGGAGCCCGAGCGCTGCTCCACTCTCGCTCATCCCAGCCCCACTGTGCCTGCCGCTGCCACTGCCGCTCTGCTGCAGTCTCCGGGCTGCAGCTGCACTGGGCGTTTTCCCCCTAGTGGTCAGTGTGTGTCATAGTGACCAGTCAACTGGTCATTTGGTAGCTTAGGCTTTTATGTATATAGATTAGAACATGATGTCCCCTCCCCCTCCCTCTGTCACTCCTCCTCAGGTTGAGTAAAGCATGAAGCACACTGACCGGAGGAGGCTCTGACTAGGGCAGGAGTGAGACTGGAAGGTAGAAATATTTTCAACAGAAAAAATATCACTGTCTTCATCAACTGTACTTGAGAACATTGAGCAATCCCAGTGCAAATAAGTCGCACACAATAAAAATTGGGATGTAAATTAACTAACTATGAGTCCACTAAGAGGATAAATTTGACTACAAGAATATCTTTAGAAACTGAATATTTGTGGGCATTTAAGAAAGGAAGTCAGAATAAGATTATTAGGTGAATGCCTTACAGGAGTTATTTTTCCTACTGGACAAAAATTATTTGCATCTCTGCTGGTTAAGACCTACGAATTAACATGTAACTTCTTAGAGTATGAGTCTTTAATTAATAATAGATAGTAGAACCATAAAAGGTACATTCCCATAGATAAATAGTCTTTGGGGGGGCTTGTTAAACCATACCGCAAGCGTGTCTTTGAAAGGCTGTATTGTGCTCACTTGGCCATTATACAAGTTTTGGGTAATTTTTCTTACGGAGCACATCTGGGCATGTGTGTGCACTTGCAGATGAGGTTCGGTGAAATTCTATCTGCATAGGGATGGAGGGGCCTCCTGGGAAATTTTTTTATGCTGTTCCCGCTGATGAGATGAGGTTTATCTGGGCCAGTCTGGCAGTGACTTATCAAGGGCAGGGCAGGGGGAGCAATCCACCCTGGGTGCTGGCAATAAAGGGGTGCGTTGTCTGCATAAGATTTAATAGCCATAATAGAACCAACTAAATGTTCATCTGCTTTGTATTATCACCTTGCACTGGCAATTCTAGACAACATTAGGGATGAAATATTTATGCCCTATGGGGAAGACCACTACCCGCCGCTCTCCTCCTGGGTATGCCACGAAGCCTGGGGAACTAGCGGGAAGGAATCACAGAAGTACTAGTATACTGGCAATGAATGGGCTAAAGGAAAGAGAACATATCCCAAGGTAAGATACATTAGATTAACCCCAAAACAAAGCTCTGCCTCTCAATAATGTGATTAGGAAAGGGATTCTGGGTACACAATTGTTATGAGTTGAATTGCGTCTCCCTAAAATTCATATGTTCAAGTCCTAACCCCTTGTACCTGAGAATGTGACCTTATTTGGAAATAAGAATGTTGCAGATGTCATTAGTTAAGTTCAGATTAGGTTTGGCCCTAGCCCATTATGTCTGGTGTCCTTATAAAAAGGGAAGATTTGGACACAAAGACAAACAGGAAGAACATTATGTGAAGAAGGCAGAGATAAGTGTGATGCTTTGCAAACCAAGGAATGCCAGAGAGCCAGCAAACCACCAGAAATTAGGTTCGAGGCACGGGACAGATTCTTTCTTACATCCCTCAGAAGAATTCAATCCTGATGAGTTGATCTCAGACTTTAGCCTCCAGAACTGTGAAGCAATCAATTTCTGTTTTAAGCCATGCAGTTTGCAGTACTTCGCTGTAGCAGCCTTAGAAAGCTAATTCAGTACCTCCAAGGTCTCCTGTAGCACTTATCACACCCACAATTATTGCCTAACTACATGACACCTATCTGCTAAGACCACAGCAGTTGGACACTAGAGTCAGAGTAAATTTCATTTAAAGTTATAAAGCTCTTTATGGCTCATGAAGCCATTTCACTTATAGTAAGTCATTTGATTCCTAGACCATCCTTCTGTGGCAAGTTGGACAAATATTATTTTAATTTTTCAGAGGAGAAAAGTGAGTTTCAGGAAAGTTAAATAATTTACTCAAGAACACAGAGTTTATAAGAAACAGAAGCAGGATTTGAACCCAGACCATCTGATCTAGAGCCAATTTTCTATCCATTCCATGGCTTTTGGTAACTGCTACATGTTTCCTTCACCTCTCTTTGCATGATGACTAATTTCCTAGTTTTTTAGGATCTGGAATAGAATTATGACAACTTATATATTCTTTCCTTGTCTAATCAGAAAGCAAATGTATTTATCTCAAGGAACAGGGATATTTATGTTAACTGGGCAGTCAATGCATCCGGGACGACATCTACAGGATACAGGTACCAGTTGAAATTGAGTTGTCCAGTTCATATGTCCCTACACCTAATGGGCCAGCCTGGGAGGCTCTCGGAGGAAGACTGAGCTGCAAGCACCACATGAGTTTATAGGCAGCTGTTTTGTTCATAAAACTATTAGGTTGAAGAAGTTTAATAGAGATTGCCTCCGCTAAAGCACAAATGGTCTTTCCTAAATCAGTCACATGGCTTCTCTGGTTCGTATTTTCCATGTATCAGGATTTGTCTTAAGGGATATCAGAGAAGGGATATGTTGATGTAAACTGCACTGATTAAATAAATCTCTCTCGGAAAAATTGAGATTTGGAACTGGACATTGAAGATTAATTTGATTTAGAAATATGAAGTTAACATATTCCAGGTAGGAAGGAAAACTTGACAAATGCAGATAAATAATCTATAAGCCATGCTGGGGTGTAACATCATACACTGTTACCCTTGTAACTCCTAGAATTTTATTTAATCATTCATTCTTCGAGAATTTATTGTGTACCCATTAGATGCTAGGCACTGTCCTATAAACAGGGACTCAGCAGAGAATAAAGCAAAGCCCCACCTTCCTGGGTTTTACTTTGGAACCCAGGGGCACTAGGGAAGATTAATCCTACAGCAAGTCATTTCTGCTAGGATATTCAAACTGGGTTTGAATTAAGCTTTTATATTTTGAAACTGTTCACTGACAAATCTAGTGTGTGAATATCTCTAAGATTCTATTTTACTGCTGTTGTCAGCTTTCCCAAAGACTTTATTTTAGGCCAATTAATTCTCTTCCTAAAGTGATCAAATCATCTTTTGCTTGCAGTGAACATTTCTTCCTCCATTTTATCGCTAGAGCCTTAATGAATCCGCAACTCAATTCAACTCAAAGAATCTCCATTTCAGAGACATGCAGAAAGTATTGCTTGGTCCAGAGGTATATCGTTAATCTATTTCTGCCTTAAAAAAATTATCTTCAGCTCTAGCAGGTTTGGCTCAGTGGATAGAGCGTCGGCCTACAGACTGAAGGGTCCCAGGTTCGATTCCGGTCAAGGGCATGTACCTTGGTTGTGAGCACATCCCCAGGAGGGGGTGTGCAAGAGGCAGCTGATGGATATTTCTCTCTCATAGATGTTTCTAACTCTCTATCCCTCTCCCTTCCTCTCTGTAAAAAAAAATCAATAAAATATATATTTTTTAAAAAAATTATCTTCAAAACTTAGAGGCTTTTAACAATTATTATCTCATGGTTTCTATGGTCAGCTGAGGCTGACCATAGAATGTCAGCTGAGGCTGTAGTAATCTGAAGGCTTGACTAGAGCTGGAGAATGTGTGTCCAAGATGATGCTCCCACATGGCTATTGACAGGAAGCCTTGGTTCTTTGCCACAAAGGTCTCTTCATGGGCTGCTTGATGTGTCCTCATGCCATTATGCTGTCTTGACCCACAAGAGAAAGGCTGAAGCTTCAGAGCCTTCGATGAAATTATATATCATCATGTACAACATATGCTATTCATAGTAAGTGAGTCCTCATACTCAAAGCAAGAAGAATTAAACTCCACTTCTTGAAGGGAAGAGTATCACAGAATTTGTGGACCTAGTTTAAAGCTGGAGATGATCATGAAACTCAGGAAAACATTTACTTACATTTACTAGTTTGTTATAAAAGGATTTGATAACAGATACAGATGCACATTCAGATGGAAGAGATGCATAGGGTGAGTTGTGTGGGAAGGGATGCCGAGTTTCCTTGCCCTGCCTGGGTGTGCCACTCTCCCAGCATCACCACATGCCTAACTCCCCAGAAGATCTCCAAATCTATATTTTGGAAATTTTTATGAAAGCTTCATCACATAGGCATAATTAAGCACTAACTCCATTTTTAGCCCTTCGCAATAAAAGGGGAGGGGGACTAAAAATTCCAAGCTTCTAATCATGGTAATCAGCTTCTGTCCAGGCACCCACCCAAAGTCACCTCATTAGAACAAAAACCACTCCTATCACCCAGAAAATCATAAGGGTTTCAACAGTTCTTTCTGTACCAGGAACCTGAGGCATACATATATATATATTGAGAGAGAGAGAGAAAAATGATATATAGATATAGATATAGATATAGATATAGATATAGATATAGATGTATATAAACAAAGTCTCACACATGGTAAGCTATCAAAGGAGTTAAGTGACTCTTAAAAGAACCCCCTAAATGCCTGCAGTGGTGTTGGCATTAAGTCCAAAGTTAAGAAATATTAAACTTCTAATAGTTGAGGACAATGGGTGGAGCCCCCACCTAAAGCATAGTTTGAGAGACCTAAATTGGATCCCCAAAACGTGACATTCTTCAGTTGCTATTTTCTGCAAACCAGAGTTATTAATCAATAAAAAGGAATGACTATAAGGTGCCTAGAAATAGAAAAAATCACCAACACAATCTAAGATATGTTCTTTGTTTCTCTTCCTTGTCATCCCCGTGGCAATCATTTCAGGCTCTCACCTAGTAATTGCTATGGCTCCAGAGGGAGGCCCATGTCATCTCACTGAAGGATGTTGTTCATCAGTGAGGACCCCGGAACCAACTGCTTCAGACTTTTTGACTAAGATTCTGGCATTGTTTCCCAAGCATAAGAATTGGGCCAAATGGACATAGAGGTGAACTAAGTTCTAAAGGACTATGTGCTTGAACCTGATGGGGTGTACCCTGAGTATATCATTGTTTTCACCAACATTAAAATACAATATTCCTTTCATTTTGATGCTCTAAGTTGAGGGTGTGGTCCATATTTCTATATAATTATGTCTCAGATACCAGCTGAATATGTCTGTGATGGAGGTAATGACTGTTTCTCATCCGCAATCATTCACCTCAATTTGCACTTGGGCATCTGTTATACATTTAGCCTATTCGTTTTATTATTGTTATTGTTCTATGTCAAGAAGATTGTATCGACAACATATTGACTTGCCAGTGTTAATAGCTAAAACATGCATCTCTATACAAAGAGAGAAACTCATTTAGCAAAAAGCTCACAGGGCTAGAGAGGAGTTTAGAAGCTCATTGAGCTAAGAAGTGAGGCAAGTCCATTCTTAAGCTTCCCTAGAGAGAAAGGGATAATTTTGTCTGGGATGGTTAAATTTTCTTTGGGAAAACCAGTCTAGCCAAGAGATGACTTAACTCCACAGAAGATATGTTCCTGCTTCTTGATATAGAAGTCGGTCATGTGACTTGCTTTGGTAAATATCTGACATGACATGACACGATCAAAGTTCTGAAATGTGCTTATACGGTTGGGCTTGTCCTCTTATACCCCAGCATTTTACCACAAGAATAGCATGCCTTGCATATCTGCTGTTCTAAGGAGGACGAAAGACATTTGGAGCAGATTGGTAGCGTGGTGCGAAGTGCAGCCTAGAACAGCAAGCCCCAGCCAATCTATAGGTGTTGAGTGAATGCTTATTATTATATGCCACTGAAATGTGGTTGTATGTTATGCAGCAATAACTGACTAATACTGTCGATCCTCATCTGTAAATCAGTGGCTTCCAAGGTGACCTTCACCTTTTGAGCAGCTTTCAGACTTGGACGATGAGGCAAGGACAAGAATGATTGATGTGGATTGTTCACAGCCTCCTCCTCACCTAGACTTGCAGAGAGAGAGAGTCCTGCAACTGCACACATTTGTCTCTCTTCCTTTCACCTCCTTTGAAAGAGGAAGGACTCCTCCTTGCGGTAGAAAGGCTGGTTAATCCACATAATAAAGAAATGGGGAAAATGCAAGAGGACAGCGGGAGATAAAAGCAGGGCCAGCCTGCAATTTGAGAGAGGTTTCCTGAGTGAGTGTGGGGACACTACACAGGAATCCCTGCAGAGGTGATGAAGTAAACAGAGTCAAAGGCTTCCTGTGTGAACGGCAATGAATCCCCATTTGGCTTTTGAAAAGGGCAAGTCAAGGATTTGGCTGACTTCCACGGGACTTTGTGTCTTTGACCAGTAGTGCCCTCTAAGGCTAAGCCTGGGGGTGGGGCGGTGAGTGTTGAAGGGTTCCTGCAGACCATTACTCTCCCTCAGAGACTGTGACCATGCTCCCTCCCAGGTGTGTTGCCGTAGATCCTGAGAACTGTTGCAGATGGCACTGGGGGGGAAGGAAAGACACTCTTTTACCTGAGCAGCTGTGTCTGTGGAATGCCAATGAATGAAGTGATAGGAGATTATTCTTAGGTTCCCAGCTGTCATACAGGCTAAAAGAAATCAATTGATGGATGAGTGGTTAAGCCAGCTCTGTGGTTAAGCATTTGTAGTGGCACTTGCCTAGTTGTTCCAGCCATTTAACAAATAAATTGGATTGAATATCTGGCACTTGACCAATGACTCAGTGCTCAGCCATGTCCCCGCACACCACGCCTGAGATGCAGTGGTCACCGTGGTCACCAATGCTCCCCATGATAGCTCTGCCGGAGCTTCCCATGCTATTGATTCTTCTTCACAAAGTTAGTAAGCAAGAAAATTGCATTACTAAGAAATTACATGGCTAATGCATTATTAGGGTTATGCAGGTATTTAAAAATGAAAGATTCATATATTTGTAAAAACTAAATTAAGGGACCATCAAAAAGAGATTATTTGACTTTTCCAGTAATAGATTATGGCAAGTCTTCCAAGTGCACATCTCCAATCTCATTATTTTGCTGCTGAAAACCCTTTAATTATCTATCATTAGCTATCAGTTTCAGTAGAAATCTTTTTGTTATTCACGATCTTCTACAATATAGTTGGAACCTGTCTTTCTACTCTGGCATCCTTTGGGGCTAGCAGTCCACTTATCTCCTTAAATTGCAAGCAAAATTGGGTTTACATGTGCATGTGCTTCCCCCCCCCCCGCCCCCCACCACCACCATCAGGTGGGGAAGGCAGGAAGATCTAGAACTTACATCAGATCCTGAAGGAGTAAAGGAACCCAAAGAGATTAAAAACCATTGTTTCAGGCCAGGGGTCTGTAAATTTGGATGGAAAAAAAGTATGTCTCTATTTCTGCTTATCTCTAAATGAAATTTAGTATTTCTTTTTATTGTGAATGTAGGCAACAAAGCCTATTGCAGTGGCTATGATTTTATAAGAGGAAATTATGAATCTTTTCCTATCACTCTGAAGATATGGCAGCTATCTCAAAATATTACACGTGCTCATCATTATTTCAAAATTTGGTAGTTCATAGACCTGCTGCTGCATCTAGTAAACAAATGCTTTAATAAAGAGGCACATGTATTTTTTATTATATACCTTAACTGTTTAATATTTATTTTTAAGACTGTTTTTACAAATTTTCATGCAATTAAAAACAACCTGCAAAGGCATCCATAGACTCGGCCATATTGCCAAAGAAGTACATCGTCCGCCTGCCCCCCCCCCCCAAAGAAATAGGTTCAGGACCCTGATAGGGTTCACACCCAATACCCCATCCAGGCCCGGCCAGGACAGCTCTTGTTTTGACAAGTTCACTGCGGGCTTTCTGACGGCAGCATTCTTGTTCCATCTGTTTGTGCCACTTGAAATGCCTTCTCCCAGTTGTCATGAGCTGTCCAAGTCCTGCCCACTTTCAAGGACCATCTCAAGTGCCTCTTCACAGAGGAGACTTTCTTCCCAGCCACCAGAGAGGAGATTGCTCCATCCTTTGACTCTCTACTGCCCTGTGCTTGTGCCTCTCCTGTGTCGTTCTTAAGTTAAAAGAGGCGACACAGCCGAGCTCTACGTGCCAAAGAGCATGAACACTGCCACCATTCAGTCTGGGTCTGAATCCTGTTTGTATTTGTTTGCTAGAGCTGCTGTAACAAAGAGTCATAGACTAGGCAGCTTAAACAACGGGAATCTATCTCCTCAGAGTACCGGAGGCTAGCAGTCCAAGATCAAGGTGTCCGAAGAAATGGTTTCTTCTGAGGCCTCCGTCCTTGGCTTTGAAGTGGCCATCTTCTCCCTGTGTCTTCACCTGGTCTCCCTTCTCTGCCTATGTCCAGATTTCTTCTTCTAAGGACACCAGTCATATCAGATTAGGGCCCAACCTAATCACCTCACTTTCGCTTAATAGCCGGTTAAAAGGCCATATCTCCAAATACAGTCACATTCTGGGGGCCAAAACTTGAACAAAGCATTTTGGAGAGAGACACGATTCAGTCCGTAGCACTGTCTATACTACAACCCAGCTGCTTTACCTTAGAAAAAGTTCTTAACGTCTCTCTTAGCCTTGGTTGCCTTATCCAGAAAATGAGGACAATAATGGAACGTGCTTCATATGGCTGTTGTAGGAATCAGCTTAGTTCTTTCCCATAAAGCACCAGGAACATTGCCTGAAACACAAATAAGCACGTCCACAAAGTTAGCGATGGCCGTACCTGGCACGTGCGCCTGGATCCACGGTCAGGTGGGGAGTTCCTAGAGGACAGCAATGGCTTCGTATTCCCCTCTTTCTTCTGTTGTTGCTAGGACACTGCCTGATTAACACAATAAATACATTTTGAGTTGAAAACTTAATTAAATTTTAAAAAACCGTTGAATTGGCTGTGGGTTCAAAAAGAGGGATCGTGCAATGCCAGCAAAACAAGGTCAGCTGGGCACAACTCTAGGAGAAAAGCGAATCCCGTTGGTTTCTTGCCCCTTTTGAAAATGCCAGTGCTAATGCGCTCAGCCTAACCCGCTACACAACAGCACATGAACCCCACAAGGTGTTTCTCCTTTCTGCTCGGAACTGCAGGGAGTCAGCAGTCTTCAGTGAGCCTTGTTTCTGCAATAAATTTCAACAAGTGATGTTATCCAAATTTTGTAACGTAAGGAACAGGAAAATTCTCAGGTCACTGGGGAAATCTCCCTGTTGAACCTAGTTCCCATTTTAGTCTATAAAATGTAAATGAATAGGCTACTCTTTAGATACAGATGATATTATACGATGTACAAAATGCTCAGAGAACTCAGTGTAAAAACCACTTAGCTAGGTTGTTTCTACTATATGCTATGAGGCTGGCCCCCACCTAATGGAAACTCTGGAAAGACATTTTGTTTTGTGGGGATTCAAGTTGATGGGCTGCCATGGAATTAACTTTATTTTTGTGAGATTGCCTTATAATGATTAGAAGTTGGCTCTACGGGGCTGCCTCAACTGAAACTGAGTTCTGTGAAAATAATTTTCTTCATGTTATAAAAGAACCCACTAGCAACAAAAACAAAAAGACCTTACGATGGTTAACTGTATTTTATTTCAAGTTCTTATTTTAATGGTGCTTTTGGCTGAAAGCCTCCATTACTACCATTTTATTTCCCTTTATATTTGATCCCATTTTCCCCTACCATAAAATGCTCTGAGCATGATTGGATTCAGAATTGAGCTGGCCTATGGTGCAAGCACATCTGTGACTCCTCTCGCTATGCACAGGGAGGGGAAAGGCAGAATGGAAAGGAAGAAGGGAGTGTGAGAATGAGGTCTGGGGATGCAATTTAAAAGAAGAATCCTTCCTGGGTGGTTTTCCTAGACTACATGCTCCATCCCACTCCTGGTCCTACTTTCTCAGCTCTCTAAAGCACTCTGGGTTTAAAATGCTAAGTAAAATACTGTTGGGGCATTGTTTCAATCCTAGCATGTAATTTTTGCAAGATTGAGAAGAACGAGAGTTCTATATGGCCATCTCCAAGGGAAACTCAATAGAAATTCCTGGTGGCAGGCCAGGGGCTGGGCTGCCATGCAGCAGAAGCCCAGACAGAGTGTTCAGACCTTACAGAACCCCCTGCTGGCTTCGTTGCTCAATCTGTTTCCCCAGGGATCTTTGCACCATCTTCATGTCGTTGGAATGACCATCACCTTTATGAGTCAGGTTCAGACTTCACTACCTTCTTGTAAATTAGCTTCCAGAATATAAATTACAAATTCGAGTGTCTATGTCCCTGCAAAGTTATATTTCCATGCCGGTGGGAGGAAGTAGGGGTATGATAGGCAGCTTCCAAGCATGGCTCCCAGTGGTTCCTGCCTCCTGGTCTACACATCCTTGTGTCATCTCTCCCTTTGCATCCAGGCTGAACTTAGTGATTTACAAATATAATATGGCAGAAGTGTCAGGATGTGAGGTATCATGTCCAAGATTAGGTCGTGTGAAGATTGGCTATCATACTGGATGTACTCTCTCTTGTTCCTCCATGGATGAGTCATCCAGGACTAAGCCAGTTGCCAGGTCGTGAAGCAGCCCTGTGGAGAGGCACATGGGGTGAGGGCCCAAAGCCTGCTCATGACCAAACCACCATGTGAGAGTGCTCGGAAGCAGTTTGTATGAACCAAGGGTCTCCATAAAAACAGAACCAATAGGCTGGGGTGGGGTGGGGGGGGGGATGTATGTGCAAAGAGATCTATTGTATGAAATTGGCGCATGTGATTATGGAGGCTAAGAAGCCTCAAAATCTGTCATCACCAGACTAGAGACCCCAGAGCACCAATGGTGTAGTTCCAGTCCCAGTCTGAAGGTCTGAGAACCAGGAGAGCAGCTGATGTCAAGTTCTGGTCCAAAAACTGGCAGAAGAGCCAGTGTTTCAGTCCAAGTTTAAAGGCAGGAAACGACCACTGTTCCAGCTCAAGGCAGTCAGGCAGGAGGAGTTCCCCCTCACTCATGGGGTCGGGGGAGCCTCTTTGTTCTATCCAGGCTTTCAACTGATTAGATGCAGCCCACCCACACTAGACTTTACTCAGTCTACTCATTTAAATGTCAATATCATTCAAAAACATCCTCAAAGATACACCCGGAATAATGATTGACAAAGTGTCTGGCACCCCATGGCCCAGTCAAGATGATACAAAAAATTAACCACCCTATTTATTTTTGCAGTGTTTCAGGGTGATGACAATCATATTCAATAGTTGACCATAACCTCCTGAGAGACCTAGAGAGGGTTTTAACAAATAACTTTTTAATTTTATGTATATCCCAAATTTGAATGGAACTGGTTCTAAAAATATAACCATGATGTTCGTCTAAAATTTAAATTTAACTGGGCATCAACATCCTGCATTTTTATTTGCCAAATCTGCCAACTCTTGACCTTGACTCAGAGGCACCAGTCAGCTACAATCTATTGGCTATCCTTGATCCACAGAAGCTGTAAGATAACAAATATTTGTTGTTTTCAGCCACTACATTTTAGACCAATTTGGTATCTAGCAATGATAACTATGATGATGCTGTTAAAATGCAGCATTTGTAACAGAAGTAACCAAGCAAGGTGGGGTTAAAGGACAAGTACTGGTGGTAGTACCAGCAGAGCCAAACATCGTTCCAAATCATTTTTTTTCACATTGTCTGGCCTTGGTTGAAAAATTACCCATTCACAGAGTGTGCGATGGTGTCTGATAGGGGTGTGAGCTGCAGCTAAGAATTCCTAGGCTGCCAACGCCTGGGAGGGAAGAAACACCCTCAGGCCTAGAGGTGGTTTGGGGCAGTTTCTCTCCAATTTTAATGTTTATTTGAATTCCTGGTGATCCTGCCAAAATGCAAGTTTTGATTTAGTAAGTCTAGTTTGGGGCCTGAGTTTTCACTTTCCTAACAAGCTCCCAGGTGACACGGAGGCTGCTGGTTCCCAGAGGACACCTTAAGGGGCAGGGTGGCGGGACACTTCCCCTTAGTAAGGGCACTGGCTGTGTGATGAGCCAGGTATGTGGAAGGTGGGACGCTTCAGAGGAAGAGTGGATTCGCTGTCAAATTTCTCATCGTAAACCCAGAGTATCCTACGCTCTTGGATGGAGGAAGTGATAACCATCCATCTTGTGGAGTATCTTTTTGGCAGGGCTTACAAGTCAGAATTTCTGGGGGTGGGTGCAGAGAGTGCAAAGGAAACAGAACTTTGTCTTACTGTTTTGATTTGTTTTTGACACAAACTTTCACTAGTTTTGGAATTTTAATAGAATTAAAGAACAACACTGACTTGTTATTTTATATATTTTTTAGATATATAGCATTTCATTTATGTAAAGGTTGAGAATTTTTATGAGCTTATTAGCCAAAACTGACAACAATGCTGGGAAGCAAGGTCTCAAATGCTCCTTATTTTATCATTTAAAACACATTTTAATTATAATTATCATAAAAGCTGTATATGTGCATTATAAAAAGAAGAAGAAAAATAAACACACCATATCCCCATAAATCAGAGATTAGTGCGACTAACATCTTAGCGTAACTATCAGATCTGTTCATGAGTGCCATTCTTCCGCATCAAATAGCCAGTCCACTTCCCTCAACTGTCCCATTAGAGAACATTAGCATCAATTTTAAAAATAATTTTGAGAAGTCCTTCGAAGATGGCCCCTGATTCAGTCATTGACATGGGAAGCCCTGTTTGTGACTGATAGGTCAGTGTGTGTTGGAGGAGAAGGTGGTAGGGGAGACTCCGGGAGAGCTTAGAGAGACGGAAACCAGGGTGCCCAGCTTGAACACACATATGTGCTTTCCTGCACTGCTAGCCTGGCCATCAGACATTTGAATATAGAAAGCTGTATCCTGATGGGTGAGTTGGACGTGAAGCAAGGTACCAAGAGTGAGGGACAAGTATGTGAAAAGGAAAAATGATTAATCCAGATTCTTATAACTTTGAGTGGGAGACACGCAGCCACAACCCGAATGGGCAGTCATGACACGGTCACAGTCACGTGGCATAACTTCTGGTCAAAGATACAGCCAGGCCAAAATATCCACTCTGTCCTAAATTCTGCCACAGTTGCCATGGCAACACTCTCCTGCAGTTGGCCCTAGGAAGAGATGACAGTGAGGTGCAGAGACTGTGTTTTTATTTCTTGGAAATTAATGAAGGCCAGGGCCCAAGGGCAGCACACCTGCGGCCCTGCCATGGGCAGGACTCACATGGAGGCTGTTCGGGACCTTACCAAGGCAGAGTTCCTCTCTCCCTGAAAAATAAAATAGGTGTTGGTGCGACTTTTGATTTTGGGAGACAGGGAACCTCCATGTAAGGGACAAAGCAAGATTTCAAAATGATTAGGATGCTAATATTTCTGGAAGTGTTACCTAGGAGGTTCAGTCAGGTGGCCCAATCAACCCCCGTGGTGCACCTTATCCTGAGGAGGCACTTCCCCTGAGCCGCGGGGCACTCTCCTGGGTCCCAGGAAGGGTGTGGAGCGTAGAGTAAGGATGTAAGTTTGGAGCTCTGGGGACGTGGAGCAACCCTTTCTACACGGGGTCCCCGACTCAGGCTCTAGTTGCAATGGCAGTTGCAACACAGATTCTCTCATCCATTTTTAATCCGTTCTTATATTTATTAAATGGGGATATTAATGAGCCTCATATAATGTTCTTTGGATGAAGGATAAATCAGATACTCCACCCAAACATCTAGCATGTTCCTGGAAGGTAGTGGGCATTCAGTAAATAATAGCTTCCTTTCTTTGCTTCACTAGAGTGGACCACAGGCTCAACCAGCTTTTCTTGCCTCATAGGAGCTGTCACCAGCTACTCAACTTCCTGAGGTTCTTCTCCTTTGAAGGTTGATTTGAGGGCAGGATACAAGTTCCTCAGTTCCTTGCTACTGTCATGCCACCCCCATCCCATCCCCTGATAAAGCTCCTTTATTTCTCTCACTTACAGTTTCCTCTGACCCTTCACCCATCTAGCTTCCCCTATTCCTTTGGGTGCAAGGTGGGAAGAGGGTAGGGAGCGGTAAAGAGCAGAAATCTCTTACTTCACTGACATTGATCTTGTGGTGGCATTTTCTGGCTGTGGGAGACGTCCTTTCATAGTGTGCTTTGCTGATGTCTGGCAGATACACTTCCATGGGACTCCACCAGCAGGTCCCTGCACTCTCTCACTGTGCGGGTCTCATGCTTAACGCCCTGCTTCCTTTTGCTCTGCAATACAGACTATGTCAGCCAGTCTTAAGCCAGTGGGGGTCATATACCATCTCCCAGACTTGAGAGGCTACGTATCGAGGAGTCCAGTGGTCTCTTGCAGCCCAGCTTACTAGGAAAGAGAGAAGCATCCCCATTCCTCCGCCATGAAGGTGTCAGTGGTACCCAGGGCATTTCTCTCACCAAAGAAATCCTTGACCTAATCTTCAGCGTCCTGTATAGCCTCTCCAACTGTCCTATAGATCAGGAGTGGGTGGTCAACTAAGGTTTCAAAATCAGTACTTCAGTGGAAGCTTGGGAGGCTGAGAGAGCACCTGACTTTGGAATGTAAAAGAATTGACACCTACTGTTGCAGGACTTCAGCTAACTCTAAGTCAGAATCCCATGACTGCATCTTCTCTCTCTCTCTCTCTCTCTCTCTCTCTCTCTCTCTCTCTCTCTCTCTCTCTCTTTCACACACACACACACACACACACACACACACACACACACACACACACACACTTCTTCATCTTCCAAGTAAGGTCAGCATAACAGGAGAGCATGGAAGGCCACTGTTTTGTAGTTTACTGAAATATTTATGAGGAAACTTAACCACGTGTGATGGTTTCCCTACCTTCCCTCTCCCCTACCATTCTCTGTTATAATTTCTCACAGCTGCATTAATTTGATGTTGCCATTCCTACAATGACGCAAGATCAGTGTTCTCTGAAAGGAAGAGGGCCTCAGGCAAGGCAAAGAACCGAAAGAAGAGAAAGGAAGGCAAGAGGGCAACTTCGTAATCATGCCTGACGCCAGGATGTCCAGACAGGACCAAGCTTTCATCACATCATCTCTCCAACCAGCTGTGCCCTCAGCTGCCACGTTGTTAATTAAAATTCAGAAAAAAATAAGCATTTCAGGACATGACTCGTTTCTGGAGATGTCAGGGAAGAATTAGAAAAGTCATGTAGCCAGAGACACCAAACAACTATTCCAGATGGCAGGCGCTACCAAGATGACTTGGGCAGTCCCACACATGGAAAACATTTCCCTCCCAGAAAGATTGTTGAAATGATCATTTTCAATGGCTCATTAATAGTTAAAAGCATATGGCTCTTTCTTACACAATTTTGGATTATTTAGTCTTTTCTTTTTTTTTTTCTTTAAGAAGCACAATTGATGTCATGAAGATAAAACATCTTGATGATGGTAACCAATGACATTGTTGTGGCAAGTTCACGAGCCATGGTTACCATACTGCTTAGCTGGTTATCCAGGTGGCCAGCCACATGAAAGGATCACCCTGAATAACATTTAAGAAAAGACAAGGAGGTGAAGAAAATATGAAAGAAATAGATAACAAAGGACAGAGAAACAAGGGTGGCCCAGAGACTCTATCTCTCCTTATTCATGTTGGTGTTATCTCTTCCCAAATAAAGAGAACTAGAAAATAGGGAGAAAGGAAGTAGACAAAGGCACATCTTGGCACTTGGCGGGGGGGGGGGGGGGGGGGGGGGGGGGGAGGGGGTGGATTGGGGAGGGGAGGAGTGAGACACCAAGGTAGAAAGAATCAAGCAGAGAGGGAGGTTTAGAAAATTACCACCAATAAGGAACCTAAATTCTGTAAATAGAAAAAAAATACTCCCATGTAATAAATAATATTTTAAATGATATGTGCCCAGATTTAGTCTCAACAATATTTATTTTGTGATTGTTTATAAGAACAAAAAATTAGAAACAAATGAAGTGGCCAAACAATATGTTTTTTAATAATAGAAATTATGTAATCAGAATAGTATTAACAGAATAAACTGGCTCTTGGAGTTACAATTCAATGGTCTATACATTGTTTCTCAACTTCTCTTGTTTTGAGATGTATTTAAAAGCTTTAAAAACTAGAAGTGCTCCAAAATTATAGAAAATATAAAAGTAGGCAAAGCAAGCATTGTGTAGGAAATGGGCAAAGTTATATTAGATAAAAATGAAGCTATATAAGCAATGCTTTTAAAAATTACATTTTAATACAAAATAAAGGAAAGGAAATAAAAGGAAGATGTTCAATTTAGTATCTCTGATTTTAAAGTGATGGGATGGGAGATTATCTATTGGTGAATATGATTGTCAGCATTTCTCAACACTAGAAACAAGGAGCAAGATTTGAGTAAAGAGATCATGAAGATAAAATAGATTGAAAACAACTGTCTTCAGGACTAAAATACAAGCGGATGGTGGTCGATGGTGAAAATTTAGTCAATAATTGCTTAGATTTGTTTCTCACTACCTCATTTCTCCCATTTCATTCAGCACTTACAATTAGAATCTGTTACATAATGTAATCAAACCATACTTATTAGGAAATCGTTGTTTAAAAAATATTGTATGTCAACTGCACTTCAGTGCAAAAGAATAAATAGTACATAAAAATAAAACCACAGAATAAAATCAGTACATCAGTTAGCAATAAAGAATTCATCAAAGCCTTGTGGGCTCCCTGGAGTTAATGGGTGGGAGTATTTATGAGGACATCAATAATAGAATGTAAGCACAATTCTACACCACATGTTAATATCAGAGACAAAACTAACTACAGTCCACTTGGGAGACACTCCATACAGTCCAACTTCTTCAAAACTTAGAGTTTTCTAAAAATCTTTCAGGCTATTGCCATTCTTTGATCAAATGAACCTAAGTTGTCAGGAATTTTTCCGCCCTTAACCTCTAATTAATTCATTTGGGGGGCTAATTAAAGAGCTGAATTCAGGTGAATGAGACTAACTAAAGGGTGTTAGTTAATAAACAACTGACAGACAACTTTTAACCATCATATTCCCCAAGAAGGGAATGCCATTTTTTCAAATATAGTACTTGCAAAATAGATAACTGCTTTTTATGATACTTCTGTTGAGTAGGTGAGTATCGCTATCTTAATTTTCCGGGTGAAAGAAAAACAGAAAAGTAACTCACTCAGTGAATCAGGACCTATTATTATCAAGGCTGTATTCTGACCTCAGCCATAAGGCATGAGTTTGTTCTGGGTTCAACAAATATGGATCAAAGCCTCCTCTTGCCTTTCCAAGCAGAAAAATATGCCATTTTTGTTTTCCCATAAAACTTGGAGAACATCTCAATTGAAACACTTGTCGCATTGCATTATAATAAGTTACTTGCATTATCAATTACACTGGCTCATCATTTCTAAATTTGATATCCTTCAGAACATAATACGCATGCCTAAAGAATTAAGTAAAAAATACAATGGTCAAATAAATTTCAGAAAATCTAGATTAAACACACTTAAACAGATTTCTTTACTGAAGGATTTTTCAGAGGCTTTAAAATATTAATATCCATTTGAATCCAAAAAGTGAGACACATTTCTCAAATTTTTTGGCCATAAGACTTTTTTTTCTCCTCAGAATATTCAATAAACTATCCAGATCCATGCTTGGAGAATGTAATTTCGGAAACTTTGTGATACATCTTGAATTTATCTTTTTAATGTAATTAAATTTATTGGGGTGATATTGGTTAATATTATCTAAGTTTCAAGTGTCCATTTCTATGATACATGTTCTGTATATTGTATTGTGTGCCCACCACCCAAAGCCAAATCTTCTGTCACCATATATTTGACCCCTTTTACCCTTTACTACTCTCTCAATTTCCTTCCCCCTGGTAAGCACCAGACTGTTGCCTGTGTCTATGAACTTTTGTTTGTTTGTTTTTCTCTTTTGTTCATTTGTTGCTTTCGGTTTATATCTCACATATGAGTGAAATAATATGGTTCTTAACTTTTTCTGTCTAACTTATTTCATTTAGCATGATATTCTCAAGATTCATCCATATTGTCACAAATGCCAGTATTTCATCCTTTCTTATGGCTGACTAGTGTTCCATTGTATATATGTACCACATCTTCTTTACCCAATCATCTACCAAAGGACATTTTGGTTGTTTCCATGTCTTGGCCACCACCGTAAATAATGCCGCAAGGAACATGGGGTTGCACATATCTTTGCAAATAAATGTTTGTTGGCAGGAAAACAGACATGCAGACCAATAGAACGGAATTAAGAACCCAGAAATAAACCCACCTGCAGATGGGCAAATAATTTTTGACAAAGGAGCCAAAAACATACAATGGAGAAAAGAAAGCCTTTTCAATAAATGGTGTTGGGGAAATTAGAAAGCCACATGCAAAAGAATGAAACTAGACTATTGTTTGTCCCCATTCACAGAAATTAACTCAAACTGGAACAAATACCTAAATACAAGCCCTAAAATAAATTACATAAAAGAAAACGTGGGTACTAAACTTAAGGACTTTTGTCTTAGAGATGATTTTATGAATTTGACCCCACAGGCAAAGGAAGTAAAGGCAAAAATAAATGAATGAGACTACATCAAACTAAAAAGCTTCTGCACAGCAAAAGAAACCTCCAAGAAAACAAAAAGGCAACCGACCAAATGGATGTCCATCTTAGTCGCTGTGTATTTTTAGCACCTAGCACGCTGCCTGGCTAATAATGGACACTGTCTATGTCAACTATTTCCCATTTCCTATTTCCGGCTCAGGTCTTTCTTTGGAGCTCCAGACTCACATATCTAACAGCCTAGTTAACATCTTCACTTGGTTACCTGATGGGCACCTCAAACTCATATATAAAGCTGAACTTTGGATCTTCCCCACAAAATTGGTTCCACCTATAGCCTTCTCATCTCAGTTGATGCCATTCTATCCATCCAATGGCTTAAGCCAAAAATCTTGAAGTTATTATTGATTCCCTTTTCTCTTCTAATCTATCATAAAGTAGTATTTGCTCTACTACAGAAATATCTAAAATCCAACCAAGTACAATATACCAGGTACCCTCCTGACTTAGGCCTTTGCAATCCTGTTCCCTCTGATCACAACATTCTAGCCCCATAACTAACTTTCTTACCTCTCAAATACTTGCTTAAATCTTCACCTTCACAATGAGGCCTATCCTAACCTCTCTATTTAAAATTGAAGCCCACCCCGCATATGCCCTCTCCCCTTTACTGATTTTATGTTTATTTTTTATAACACTTACCTCTTCTAGCATTCTACATACTTTCCAAATCTATATTTTTTCTATCTCTCTTCACTAAAATACATGCTCTTTGTTTAGTGCTCTGATCTTGCCCAAATGACAGGAACAGGGCAGGGTGCACAATACGTGCTCAATATGAGCTTGATGAACATTTGAATTCATGCTAGATGCTGAATGTGCTCATACTGGTTTACTGTGGATATTTTATGTGGCTGAGCTCTATGGGCAGAAAACCCAACACTACACTCTTTTCTTTTCAAGTGAAATAAAGATTGTATTTTTTTTTTTTTTTTATGAATCAGACACAGCCATGGCACTTTACTAGTAATTCTGTGTTTAATTCACCTGGTCAAGACAGATACTGTCCAAAAGGCTTGAAAGCCAATAAAATGTCAGTCTTCATAAACTTATTAAAATGTGGTTACATAGAAGAGTAACGTGCAAGAGAGTATGGAAAGATATACTAAACCTCTGGTGACAGATAGTTTTCTCTTAAACATAAGAAAAAATCAGCTATACCAATATTTCATTTACTCACTGACACTGGTGTCCTCCCTCAGGCCATATATCTCATAGCACGTGTACTTTGACACGTATCTGAGGGAAGAAGGGGGATCTCAGCCAGTGGTTCCTTTCCTCATTTGTTCATTTTCAACATATCACAACATGTTTTAGTTAAGTTTGACATTAAAGAGGATTTATAACTTACATTAGTTATCTAGTATTACATTAAAAACTATCAAAAATTAGACCACTTATAGCTGCATACTGAATTGTGTTCCCCCCAAATTCATATGTTGAAACCCTAACTCCCAATGTGACGGTAGTGTAGATGGAGCCTTTGGGGGGCAATTAGGGTTAGATGAGGTCATGAGGGTGGGGACCCTGGTCCAATGGTTTTAGTGTCCTTATAAAAAGAGACAGCAGAAAAGCACTCTCTCTCTCCGAGGGAAGCCTAGGTGAGCACACAAGCAAGGAGGCAGATATCCACGAGCCAGGAAGAGAGCTCTCACCAGAAACTAACCCCGTTGGCATCTTGATCTCAGATTTCTAGCTGCTGGAATTATGTAAAAATAAATTTCCATCTATTGTATTTTGTTATGGCAGCCTGAGCAGACTAATAGAAACAGTATCTTAAAAGATTCCTCCCATGAAAATATAGATTAAAGATAATACTAAAAGTGCAAGCCTAATGAACAAAAAGAAAATGGCAAAGTTGAGATCTTGGTTCTACTATGAACTCTTCACTAGCCATATTACCGTATGGTGACCTAATAATAATGATAAAAAATGTTCATAATTGTTGCAGGTGAGTGATGAAAACATCGGTTTCATTATATTATTCTTTCTACTTTTGTGAGTTTTTAAAAAATATTTTATAATTAAAAGTATTCAAAAATTTAAATTGGCTAAAAAGATGAAAAAATTATCAAAAACATTATTTGAAACATAGATTTATATCTAGTATCATTGACACTAAAATTTTCTCTGTTTATTATGTCTTGAGAGATTAGCTAATAAAGATGTGACCCCATCAGTAGTAATACTTTTCAAAAATTTGTCTATATCATCACATCAACATTTTTAATTTCTATATTTCGAGGTATGTTCTTATAATACACACAATACATCAGTCCCATAGTATTAAGAAATTATATTGGTGTAACTACATATACATGTAGTGAGTTATATAAGCTTCAACATTTTTATTGATGGGAATTTTTTATGTGTAACTATATATACATGTAGTGAGGTGTGTAAGTTTCAACATTTTAAAATTGGGGAGTTCATTGTGCTTAAATGATAAAAGGAGATGTATCATAAGTTATGTAATACGTAAATTGGGGAATACCAATAAAGATATTAAGCACAAATTAGGGAGGAAGAAGCTAATAATATTAGGAAATACTACAAGGTTAATGCATACATGCATTGCTTATATACACACACATAATTTGTAAAGTTGATAATGCTCTTTGAAACCCTTTGGGATGAAAAGCAGATAAAATAATATATTATTCATGTTACTACTGTATTGCATGCTTGTCTTTCTATATAAAGTTGCCAGGAGTATTTTAATGGTCTCATTTTTTATGCAATTTATACTAGTCTCCATTGAAAAAGCTTCCATTAATCTAAATTATTGAGATAAAATTTAATTTGGTTGGACAATACTAAAGCTTGAAATGACTGAAGAGTAAAAAAAAAAAAAAAAAAAAATCAGCTCAGCATGCTGAAAAATAAGTGCTCAATGACCTGGGACAATGGCAAACATATTTTCCTACTCCCACATGCTCATGCCACAAATCAATGGTGTGCAAATGTCCTAGAGCAAGGCACTTAGAGTGTGATGGAAGGGCTAATATAGGGCTAAAATAATCCTTTTTTATATCTTTTTTTAAAATCCTCACCCAATGATATTTTTCCATTGATTTTTACAGAGAGTGGAAGAAAGAGGGAAAGTCACAGGGAAATATCGATGTGAGAGAAACACATTGATTGGTTGCCTCCTGCATGCGTTCCGACCAGAACCCGGGCTAGGGAGGAGCCTGCAACTAAGGAATGTGCTCTTGACCAGAATCGAACCCGGGACCCTTCAGTCCACAGGCTGACATTCTATCCACTGAGCCAAACCAGCTAGGGCCTTTTTAAAACCTTTATGTGATAATGGTTATGTATTTTTTTCAGGCACAATTAAATATTTTTACTTTGTAGTCAAATAAAAGCCAAGAAAACACCTCCTTGCTTTCTCATCCAGAGCAATACAATTCCTTTCACTGATTGCAGTGTAATGATTTGATTCTTTTTTCTTTTAATATCACAGAATGGAAGCAGATGGATTAAGGGATTCCTGTGCCCTGTGAATGGTCAGTAGCTCAAAAAAGTAGGAGAAACTTGGTTGTGAAAACTACGTTTTAATATTTACTGTCTGCTTTTATTTCACATTCATTAGTTTTCAACAAACTGCATGGACTCCTACAATATCAAGCCATACCCTTGGCTCTGAAAGATAAAGACGTCATACTTATTAAAAGGTCATAGAGCTAGAGACCACATGCCCATTCATAATTGGTTGCCTAGGACTTTTTCCTGGCATCCCATGCTTCTGCATTCCAATCCCATCCCACTTCCCAGTCCCATCCCTTTTATAATCCGCATTGAAAAGTTGTGTCCAATAGACTGGGAAGCACTGCTTCTCAACAAGTACTATGACTTACTAAAAAGCTCAACCCTGGGGACCACATGTTCAGAGGGAGCTGCTCTGACTTTAACATCATCTCATCAGGCGACTCAGGGCTCATTTTCTCCCATCTACAATAGGACTTACTTTGCCAATTGGCAGAACAAGGTGGCAAGATAGCATAGAAGTCAGGAGCACCTAACCTGCCTTGGAAATCTGCCTGTGCGAAATCACAGTTCCACAAAAACAAGTGGTGAGAACTTGGGCACATCACCTGACTGCTCCGAGTCTGACTTTTCTCTTTGGAAAACAAGGATGTTAACGGTGCTCACACCATAGACTTGTTACATACACCATTCTTTGTGAAGCACCTAGAGCAGTACCTATGTCTGTGGGAAGTACTCAATAAACTGTAGCCCATTATTAAGAAGCAACAACTGCCCTAACTGGTTTGGCTCGGCCTGCGGACTGAAGGGTCCCACGTTCGATTCCGGTCAAGGGCATGTACCTTGGTTGCGGGCACATCTCCAGTAGGGGGTGTGCAGGAGGCAACTGATCGATGTTTCTCTCTCATCGATGTTTCTAACTCTCTATCCCTCTCCCTCCTTCTCTGTAAAAAAATCAATAAAATATTTTTTTTTTTTAAAAAGAGCAACAACTAAATCATGGTACAAATTGCAAATCCAAGGACTCTTGGGTAGAATTTGAAATAAAACAATTGTATTAGTTTTCGATTGCCTCCCTAAACAATTACCACAAACTTTAGTGGCTCAAAACAACATGAATTTATTATCTTATAGTTCTGTAGGTTAGAAATCCAACCCCGGTTTCACTGGCTAAAATCCAGTTGTTGTTTTTTTTGCTGAGCACTCTAGGAAAAAAAATCCATCCCTTGACTTTACTTCTTCTAGAAGCTACCCTCACTGCTTGTCTCCTCCATCTCTAAGCCATCAGTGGAGGGTTGAGACCTTCTCACATGACATCACTGTGACCTCCACTCCTACCTTCCTCTTCCACTTTTAAGGATCCTTGTGATTGCATTGGGCCCACCCAAACCAACCTAGATAATCTCCATATTTTAAGATCAGTGGACAGACAATCTTACTTTCACCTGCAAACTTAATTTCCCATTGCCATATAACCTAACACATTCACAAGTTCCAGCAATTAGGATGTGGACATTGGGATGGGGGGAGGGGGACGAGATTAGTTAAATGCATGCATAATATGACTGTTGCATTCAGCTATTATCAATGACTTCTTCTGCTATATTTATATACTGTTATATGCTTTTTAAAGGGTACATCTATCAACTGACCAAACTTTGTGATCAAGGGTCTGTGTCTGGGTGGGCAGATCATCTGGAATCCTTCTTTATAGAATGGAGCCCATTCAGGGCTAGTTCCTGCCCCAGGGCTGCACTCCTGACTCTAAATCAGCAGTGAGAGCAGATGTCCAAAGAGTTGCAAGGTCTCTGCAGGCACCACCACTCAGATGACACATTCAGGACTTCTGCATGTCCCATGAAGGCCGACTGTGCCTCGTGAATACTTCCTGAGTCTGTCTCCAAGAGCAATAATGATGCTTCTCATTTGTACAGTGACTTTCAGTTTTACAAGCATTTCACATAGTGACTTCCAAAATAAACATTTTTTTCGGTATGTTGGAATATTCAAAAAATAAACCTCTCCTTGGATCACTCCCATTATGCCAAAAGTAACAAATACAGAAGTAACTAAGGCTTTGGGTTAAACATAGCAGGGTTGTGCCATTGGTAAAGAGTTTCTAAGCAGTAAGTCAACTTAGCAGGCGGCCAACTATTAACTTAGGCAACTTCTATAACTGCCTCATTTTTTGTTTCCCACCTCAGAAAAGGTGACTCAAAGTCTAACTGGAAAAGATACAATTGGGGAAGTCCTTTCTTCCTTAAATTTATAATCCTCCTATGACCATTAAGAACCCAAGGAATAATACAGCTTCTAGATGCTTCGTTTTGCAATAAACCTTGTTTTTTACTTCTGCAAATTAACAAAAGTAGTAATTATCTTTAGAAAGACAAGTAAGATTTCTGACATTGATTCTACAGTTCAAGAGAATTTTCTTCAGGATACGAAAATGCCTCTCTTTGGAGAACCGAGGCAAGATCTCTCTGAGAGGCAAGAAAACAAGAGTTTGTTGTGCATCTTACAATGTCATAAATTAAGGAGGAGATCAATTCTTCCATCTTAATTTGTATCAGCCTGAAGGTCAAGCAGAAGCACGTAGTAAATTCTATTTCTGACTCAGGCAGATTGCAAATCCAACTGACTCCTTCAATTACGAAAACCTTACTTTCAAACCCTATCACCCAAGGATGTCTTCCCCCGCCTTTAGCAGATTATTTATCTGGTGGAAGATTTGCCTTTTCTCATTAGGAGCCCAATAGGAGAAAATAAACTCTAGCGATTATTTAGTCCATCAAAAATTTCCAACTAGTTAATACTGAAAAGGTGATTCAAATTCTCCATGTGGCATTTCATAAAGCAGCAACCACTCACTTGGGGACATACCATGAAACCTTCTGAGGATGAGTCAAAGACATTTTTATTTTATTACAATTCATTAAAGCAAAGGAAATACCAATGCAGCATGTCAACATATTAACTCCACCCATAAGCAATATAGCTACCTACCTGAAATGTTTCCTCCCTTGTTCTTGCATGGTTGGCTTACTCAAACTCATGTTGAGAGAAAAGGAGAGGATGGAAAACAACAATATTTAATCTTGTCACATATTCCCAATATTGCATTAGAAGTATCTTCAGTGTGCCAACCCACAAAGAAAAATTTTATATAGGTATTAATTACTAGAATTGTGATGGGAAAGGGTAGTATCAGGGATGCTATTGTTAACCATACTTTTCCCTTTTACCTGCCTGAGCACCATCTCCCAGCTACAATGAGCTCCCTGTAGTCCCCTTCTCAGGGAATGGCTGATACCCACTTCCTGAGAACAGAGGCAACGAATGAGTGGGGAGGAGTTACAAAAGGCTGACCACATGCTTCAAGTTGGGACCAACTCTTTGGTGTTTTTCATTGTATGTGTCCTTACCCTATTGTCACAAATCTTTTCTGAACATGGTAGACTTCTCTGGGAGGAATTAAATGTATGCATGTGTGTGTTATTTTCTTTTTTTATTATTAAAAATTTGCCAGCCACTGAACATCATAGGCAAGAGTGTGCATAACCTAGAGACACTGAGCATGGGCTGCCTTACCAGGACAAGTGGACACTATCCATATCCCACCCATATCTCCTCAGCCCTTCCGGAATCCACCTGCATACTTTTCTCTCATGCCAAGGCTTCTCTGCAACTCTCTGTTTGAGGTTGTCCTCTGACTGTAGGTGGATGCTCTGCCATAAAGGCCAGGGAGTTAACAAATAAGGAGAAAAGTTAGTTGGTGGACCAGTATCCCAGTGTCCTGACATTGGTGTGAATTACCCCTAGCACTGCTTCAGCTACCTGAGGAGCCTGATGTCCACCCCTGGAGAGATTTCACTGCTTTCATGTTATTGAGAAGCTCCTGCTGTACCTCTGAGGAGAAGGTCTCCAATGACACTCCTCAGGCATCACATATTCTTCTAGGCTCTTTGGTTCCTAGGAGGCCCTGGCCCTGCCTGGATCTCCAAACCAGCAAGGAGTAGAGATTTGGTAGATCTGAAACCAAGGATTCCAAGCAATTCAACCAGGAACCCTTCTCCAGAGGAGCTCTGGGGGAGAGGAAAGATGGCCAATGAGGATTAGTTACATAAGAGGGAAGCCTCCTAGCACCTGAACCATTTGGGAAGTCAAGGACTTTGCCTCCACTTTGGGAATGGCTCGCTGAGGCCCCTGTTATCTGATTTACACTGTAGTTGACAGGCACAGCAATATAGGACAAGGAAGACCAGGCTTCTTCCCTCAAGACACTCACCGATCCCTCACCAAACAAGGATACAGCTGGAGCCCAAAGGGCATCAGCATTTCTGTACTTCTTTCTAGAAGTGAGTATTCAGAGAACACGCTCAGGGAAGGTCTGGGGTTGGAGCCGTTTGCACCCAAACCTGGGAAGGGTATGCCTGTTACATTAATCTTTCTTTATCCTCTTGATATTTGGAGTCAAACAAACCCTACGAAGTCGAGTTTGAAATTTCTGACTAAGAACCAAAGCAAATACAGAGAGGCAAATATGCAATGACTTAACCTGACCAAGAAAACATTAATATTTTAAAAGAATCTACAGTCTAAATTGTAAATATTAGAAACTGTGATTCTTTCCATGACATATTGCCAAAACACTTATCTGAAACTCAAACCACAGAGGAAATAAGATATGACCAAAGCTTCCAGATAGAGAAAGGAAGAGCAAGGGGAGCAGCTGAAAGTGTACTCTGTCGTCTCTGTCAAGTCAATTAAGAACACTTTACACACACAGCAAAGTGCTCTGAGCCTTCAGCATTATGACCAAAAAACAATAAACAAGACTGTAAACAACCATCGTCAGATGGCTCCGCAGTGGCCACACAGCCATCTTCAGAACCCTGGGATGATCTTTCTTCTCTCCCAGCAATCAGCCAGTCACTACAGTTAATACATTCATTCTACAGAACATGAAAGGTGCATTGACTAACACTTCAATTTCCTAAAATTACCATCCAGGGCAAACACAGAATTTCCTTTGAATTGTACCAGAAGGCCGCTTCACTACAGGGAGAGTACCATGTTTAGTCCTGAGCCTTTATTTCTAATGGAAAGTCAAGCCCCAATTTCAGCATTTATTCATAAAAAGTTCTGAAATTCTTGACACAGGTTGTAAACAGAAATAAGATTAGTGTGGAGAGCAGAGCTGGGGATGGTAGGGTGGAAGGTGGCTCTAAGCTGAGTTTGATGATTGCAGTTTAGGAGCTCCTTATTCCATTTCTCCTCCTCTGACTTCACAATCAATTGCCACCAAGTGTAGGATTACCCCATCTTATTGTATCCATCACTCCTACATTCTAATATCATTGACATCCTGTCACTCATGACCTGGGGTTGTGTGGGATTAGGAGGGCCTTTAGCAGGGGATGGGTGGAGTTCACACTAAGATGAAAAGTTGCCAAGACCAACATTCCAATATAATCATTATATTCACATAACTGGAGACTCCCATGTCATAGTTTGGAATGCAAATAACGCCCCCAGCTTGAGAATACCCCCTGGTTCAATTATCAAGAGGTCCAATCCTCCTGGACATTGCCCTCTCCATCCCTGTAGATCCAAGATTGGGGCAGTGCCCAAAGGGTCAAAGCTCGTTACTTTAGTTTCATGGCTGATGCCAGAGCTTAGATATGCTCCCACACTTGCTCCAGGTTTTTGATTATATGAATATTTCAATACAGGCACCTACACTGTCACTTTTCCCTCTGGTTGGCTGAGGGAGGGCGGGCTCCCAAATTCAGCCAAATATTGGACCCCAACCATTTTCCCCCTAAGTCTAGGTATATCAGTTATCTACTACTATGTAACAAATCCCTCACAACTTACAGACTTAAAACAACAACCATTTGTTTTTGCTTATAAATGTATGGGTCAGCTGCATGGTCTGAAAAACTGGGCCAGGCTCTGCCCAACTTGGCTAAGTTTGCCCATGTGCCTGAAGTCACCTGGCAGGTCATCTGAGGGCTGACTGGCCTAGGATGACCTCCCTACACATCTGATAATTGTCTGATGGCTGAAGTGACACTGTCAACTGAGCCACATGTCCCATACCTATTGACAGGTTAGTCCAAGCTTGTTCATGTTGCAGTGGCAGGAGTCCAAGTGAAGGTAGATGTATAGCAATCAAACATAGAGACCCAAACCCATATTTCCAACCATGTTATAGAAAACAAACAATATTTTTCCTTATCAATACACTTCTCTTCTGCCATCATTTGAACTTAGCAGGGATAATAGTAAGCTAAGGAAGGTGCTCTTTTTTTGCACATCTGCCCCTCTCCTCTCCATCTCAGGCACAAAAGCATGGGAGACTATTTTCTTTTAAAAGCCTCCTGAGACCTAGGCTTGGGCTGGTATATGGTCCTCCTGCTGTATCCAGGAGAAATGGACTGCACCTCTTAATGGGAAGAGCCGCAAAGCCACTTTTATTGGAAAGGGTGGGCATCATTGGCAAGTGAAGCAGGCCCATGCTTGTACACAGTCTATGCTATTTGGCATCCAGGATTTCTAAGATACAGAGAAAACCTCTCTCTCTCCAAAGATCTGACCCCATTTTTTGTCCCAGGAATAAATGAAATTTCTTTCACAGAATTCCTATCATCGAATACCTAATGGTTAAAGCAAATGCCAGTTACCTTCAGAGAAAAGAGTGAATCCTAATCCAGACCTGTTGCCTTGTGGTGAAGGATAGCTAAGGGTGGGAGAAGGGGTGTCACATTAGCAGTGAGGGAGAGAAGCAGCCATGGACAATCACACACATTCCTAATGCTGGCTCTACCTCTGCAATGTTCTCAGCTGGGCCCTGGGCCCTGTGCTGCGGGAGGCTCCCATGGGCGGCTGGCATCACTCTGACTTGTGGACAAAGGGGTGATTGTCACCCTGTTCCCCTTTCCACTTCCAGCTCAGATACTTTCTTGGAAAAGAGAACGAAATGGCATGACTGTATTGGAAGGTTAGAGGGAGAGGGAACAGGGAATACCGACTTCCTATGCTCTCTAACTCCAATCTTGTCAACCCACGTCTGGTAGGATAACTGCATCCTGAATCTTCTCAAGTTCTGAGCAGTCAACACCACCATCCTCCCCATTATTCACTCCCAGGAACCAGAGCCCCCACATATGTGGCCATGCTCCCACATGCAGGCTCCCATTATCCACGACACTTCACACATGACAGTGAGGTTGGCAGCTGCACATGTACTTAAATTTCTAGTATCAAGAATGCTGTGGTCCCCTAAGCCATCTTCATTTCATATCCCATCTCTATTGTAACCAAAACATTTTTTCCAAATGATGCTATTTTTCCAAGTGCGATTGTTTTTAGAATTCGTTTTCTGTTTTAAGTCAGAAGATTCAGTACTTTTGTTTTATCCATTTATTCATTCATTCATTCATTCCAGAAATATTGTTGAGTGCCTACCATGCTTTAGGCACTGTTCTAGGAGTTGGGGTTATAGTGGTTAGCAAGACCCAAAGTCTCTGCCCTCTGAGAACTTTTGTTTTGGCCCGTGAGGGAGATGATTAAAAATAAATTATGGACAGCAGTATCAGATTATGGCTCTAAAGGAAAATACAGTAGGTATGAGGAGGAGAAGGAGGAGAGACTCTTAGCCAGAGTGGTTAGAGAAGGCTTCTCTGGGGAAGTGATATTTGAACAAAGACCTAAAGGAAGTGAGAGAGCAAGTCATGTGACTATCTGGGGGGAAAGAATTCCAGGAAAAGGAACAATCTTCACGCTTAGAGCCTGCAAATCACTCAGGAAGAAAACATTATTTCTTACAGCCACACTTCTTCACCTCTTCCGTGTTGGTTAAATTATTTTAAAACTTCTTAAGATTTACACTTTTGCTAGTATAAACATCGACAAATATAAGGCTAGAAAATGTGTAAAGTTTTAGGGGAGGGCTTGCCACCCCAACACATTCTCTTTCTAAATGTTTCTCAGTCAATGTAGTCAAGATCCTACTTGTAGTCCTGCACAAATAAATTTATTTGAAACTTTATTGCAAAAAAAAAAATAATACAAAACCGCATTTATACATTCCCTCTCCACAGGTGTGATCCATGGGGACATAAGGTAATCGGAGGGCAAACTCAGACCAATGTCAACAGTTAGGGCCTCTCCAAAACACCTGCCAAAGAAAAGACCAGAAGCAAGGGCAGGAGAGAAGGGAGGAAGCTCCAGGAAATACAGCTGGCCCTTCTAAGAATTCCTACCTCCATGCCCAGCTGGCCAAGAGCAAGGCCATTAGCACCACCTGCAGACAGAAGGCATGAAGGAAGTCAGAAGGCACTGGTGGAATGAGTCTTGAAAAAAAACACAGAACCTCAGGTGGTACCCAGAGCTGAGGGGGTGGAATAGAAATTTTCAGATCTGACCCTCCCAGAAACTCCCAGGCTGATAGCCTCCAGAAACCTTCACTACTCAACTACCATGGTACAGTTGGACCATATTTCTCCTTTTCTCATCCTTTCATCATACCTATCTAGTACTTTATCTCTTTTCATTCTCATTTTTCTTTTTCTTGCCCCATCAAATATCAATTGCTATTCTTTCTGATCCAGTGCAAGCATCCTTATTATTTAGAAACTAGAGGCCCAATGCACAAACTTTGTGCAAGGGACTCGGTTCTTGCGGCCCCAGCTGCCTCACTGCCCCAGCTGCCTCACGGCCCCACGGCCCGCCCCCTGCCCACTGATCATTCTGGAATGTCATTCTGGAAGGTCATTCTGTCATCCAGTCTAATTAGCATATTAGCTCTTTATTTTATAGGATAATAATAAGGAAAGTAATAAGGAGAAATAGGTTTAGAAACTTCTTACTTAGAAAGTGTTGCAAAAGAAATAAAATTCATAGTTATCCAGTGAATGAAATGACATTTTATTACCTACAATAGTGCATTTTTTTGCTCCAAAATTGAGGTGACAATAGCACCCTCATTTCCTGCTGGTGGCATCTTCCATCGGTATGGACCTTTGAGTACGGGCTGATGTACAAAAAGTGCTACAACATGTCCCTAGTCTATGAACAAGTAATCACCCTCCCAGGAACATGTGCTTAGGAAGTAATTGAGTAGAAGCCTTAAAAGGTGCCACATGCATACCAATGTCACCTATAATGACAATGTACGTGTCCAAAATACTCTAATGCCTTAGCAAACTCTGTGAAAGTGACTCAATAAAATACTGTGTGTCCATTGAAAATCATAATTATAAACAGTATGTGGAAACATGGAAAACTGTGTACTATGTGAAAAGAACAGAACACAAAATTCTGTTACCCTCTTAGTGCAATTACGTGAAACCAGACTGGAAAAAAATACACACCATTCCTCTTACATCAAAAGATAAAAATACAGACCTCTCCTCTTCTTCTTTTTTTTTTAGTTTTAATGTCTTTATTGTATGCTAATCTAGGTCTTTATTGTATGCTAATCTAGGCATCTATGTTAATTTTTTTCAGACTTCTATTTTTTAAAAAAGCATTTTAATATTATTATAGTGTTTTTACTAATAAATGTAAATAATCCCAATAAAAGATATTACAGAAATTTTATAGGAAATCTAACATGAATCAATTATAATTTCCCACCAGTTCCCCCCAACACATTTATTTCAATGTATTTGCTTTTATGATATGTTTCCCCCTCCATGCCCAAGATCAACTTAAGGGGGAGGGAACACTTTTTATTTAACTCTAGCTACCCTATTTTATATTGGCAAGACCTGTTACATATCCTCCGCATTATGGCCCCACATTATCCAGGCAAGTTTATTCTCCATCACATCCTAAATGTGTCTGCCACAGTAGGACCAGTCTCTCTATTCCATCAGCGACCTCTCTCATCCACTAACTCTCACTTCCAAATCTTTCCATGAGCAGCTAGACTACCATCAACTCCTCTCCATCTCTAAATCCTGCCCAGCCTCTGACCCCTCTTCTGACCTTCTCAGCCCTCCATGATCTCTTGGAACTTCAACTCCTCCAACACCGGTCATCTTTACCATATGAGCATATTATGTACTTATTTCACAACTTATTCTTATCTGTCCAACTCTACTATAAAACCCTTGAAGTTAGGAACTGTATCTAATCTACATTCGACCTTCAAGCAAAGTTCCTCACAATGCTTAGCCCAGAGATAACTTAGTGACACTGTTTATTATGTGATCAATAAGGGGACAGGGATAAGGGAGCATATGGGAACTGAGGGACAGATTTCTAAACCTGTTCTGCATCTCATCTACCTATCAGACACATAGTTAATTGCCCAAAACTGATCTTTATTAACTATTGTAAAATGTATGTGGACATCCATAAACATGAAGCCATCTGTAGCTCATTTTTAAAATCTATTAACCAGCACAGATGAATATGTATTACTGATGGTATCAGTGCTGATATTTATGATGTTCTAAAGTAGATTAAAAGCTATAGGCAACATTATTAATAACCTAATTTATCAGTGGAGTAAATCTTTAGATTTAATGATGTGGTTATAAAAAAAACAGCATGAAAAGTTTTTCGAAAATAGATGTTTTGCATAATCGTATCTGACACATTAAACCATGGAAAAATCTGAGTTAGATTACTTAATAGAACACTTAAGCATGCATATTAAATGAATCATATTTGTGACTTTTCAAAAGCAAACTGCTCCTAAATGGGAAATTTATGCTGTAGAATTAATATGTTGCAGATTCATAAATCACTGGCTTTATTAAAGGCAGAGTAATCTGGTTAAGAGAAATTGATCTGTAGAGTTAAGAAGATTGAGGTTCAAAATTCAACCCTCATGTGACCTGGAGGAAGTTGCTTAACCTGCCTGTGCCTCAAATTCCTCATTTGAAAGTGGCTGAGACTACCACCTTCACAATATTGCTTTGAAGATTAACTGGCAGTATATATGCAAAGAACATAGCACAGGCCCTAGTATTACATGGAAAGCAGTCAATAAAAGATATGTGTTATCATTGTCATTATTTTTAAATTATCATCTTATCATAAACGAATGCCCTCCACAGACCAGCTGGTGTGGCTCAGCAGTTGAACGTCGACCCCAAAACCAAGAGGTCACAGGTTTGATTCCTGGTCAGGGCACATGCCTGAGTTGTGGGCTGGATCCTCAGTAGGGGGTATGCAGGAGGAAGCATATCAATGTTTCTCTCTCATCAGTGTTTCTATCTTTCTATCCCTTCCCCTTCCTCTCTCACTAAAAATCATTTTTAAAATAAAATATAAAAAAGAATGCTCTCACAAAATTATTACTCATAGTATGTCAAACTTGCACCAAAGTTAATATGAAGTTGATGAACATTTGCATCTGGCCATAGCAAAGACAATTTTTATAGACCTCTTGATATAATGAGCCCTGGCTAATGTCCCGCATTGCAATGAACACAAATCTATTAATAGCAAAGAGCCTAAATGAAGCAATGCAGCAGCAGCAAGGATCGTCTTTTCAAGAAATCATAAATCTTATTGATCTATTTTTTTCCCCTTCCTGGAGAAAGCTAACTGGAAGCATGTTCGATCCTAATGGACCAGTGTTGAAAAAAGAGGGAGCTGTTTTCTCTGAATCAGCTGGAGAAGGCTTATCTTCATACAACACCCATAAATAGAACTTTACCTCCCTGCCCAAGAAACCTCTTAAATGGCTGAACTCCGTCCCTGAACGCAATCTATTACATTGGTCCATAATTTACCACCTGGAAAAATATTCAGTTTTAATGAAGCTTGACAGTCTCCAAATACGACATTGTTTAAGCAGCAAAGACTGAGTTTGTTTTCAATATGAGAAAAAATGGCAATTAGATTGAAAAGGAAACAGTTGAGAATGCAACCTCCCATGTGTGATGTTTTTAGAGGAATTGAGAGATACAGGTAAGAAAGCAGAGAAGTGTTTATCCAAAATCCTCTTGGAAACAGAGGAATCCTCTCTGAACCAAAGAAATGACAAGGGTAGAAGAAAATTATGGGGAACATTCTCTGTAACTATAATGATAATGACTTCCTAACAGCACACTGCAGAGAAAGTTTTAATCTTTTAATTTTCAAAGTACTGTTCTGTATCCCACTCTTGTCTCAAATATACAGGAAAAATGTCTTGAAAGGCTTGAGTGACCCCACATTGAACAAACCTAATGGCTGCTTCTCTGAACCTCTCAGGACTTGCCGATGCTGCTGAACCTGCTGGAGCTCATTTCTCCTTGAGTTGGAGACTTTCCTTGTCTCCTCAGAGCTCTCTCGTCCTGCTCCTGCCTCCTAAATGTGCAAATCCCCTGGAAGGGTGGGCCTCTCTACCGTATCTCTTGAGGAACGCATCAACCCATCCCTGCACCAGCTACCAGTACTTTGGAGAGAATTCCCAGAGCCACATCCCAAGTTTGTTCTCTTTCTGAACCTCAATTCTGCATCTGGGATGGCTTCTGGGAGAAGGTGGGGTTTGAACTGGGTTTGAAGGCTGGTTGGATTCAAAGAAGTGGAGCTGGGAAAGGAGCATTATGTGGGAAGATGACCTTCGACAGAGGGCAGAGATGCAGAACAAGGAATGTTTGGATGACAGGGGAGGTCTCTAGGATATTCTTATTCTTTTTGTAAAAGACTTTTCAGGAAGGGGACTTTTCCATCTTCTAGGACCTTCTGTTTTTCTAAATGTCTGGAAGTGCTTACTATCTAAAGTTTAGAAATAAATCAAACCATTTACACATAAACCCTCCCTCACCCATAACTCTAATGGCACCAAAAAGAATGTCCCAGATCCCTAGAGGTTCCATTTCCGGAAGACTCACCTCTCCAGACATCACCCTCATTGCCCGCGTCACCAGAAGCGCCCCTGGTCACGGGGAGTCTGGTGGGATTTGCTCAGGCCCTCCAATTCTGAACCAGTGGTTGGACTCCTGAGCTCAGCTGCTATTCTTCAAAATTTTTCTTAAAAATAAAGATCACTTCACCACTCAGAATTCTGATTTCTTGGCCTTCCTTTTTCCACAGGGAAAAAAAAAAAGACAAGGAAAGTAAGTGAGAATCTAAGTGAACTGTTCAAGATATCATTATCTCCAGATATCTGTCCCATGGCTTATAATACAACCTTTGATAGAAGATCTGCAGCAGGCAGGGTGCTTTTTAATATGTTAGTGAACAAAAGAAAGCCCACATTACGCATCTCATTAACTCCTCATTCCATTACACAGTACAAAGCATGGTCAGTACTTCCCTGAAGCAGAAAATAACCACTGGATGAGTTTTACCACTGGGCCATCCTGAGTTCAAAACTGGAGATCATCTAACCTTGCTAACCCAAGTCTTTTGCAAAAATAACTACTCTCCAAGGAAATACATTATTTAATACATATTTTTCAGCATGTGAGAAGAGGTATAACACTATGTAATACTTAGAAAAATTATTGCTCTTGGCAACTTGTAACTATTGAATGTATTCCAAGGTCAATGGCTTAGATCAGAATTTTTGCTCATCATCTCCCCATGAGCCTATCTATGAATGTATGAGTTTATACTAAATACACTTTAATCTACTCCTTGCTCCAGCCCCACCTATTTTCCTCTAAAAAAAATATATTTTAGAGGCATTTATAGATTCCATGGTCAAAGGATAGAACACCAGCACTGTTTGTCTACTCAAAACTTTATGTTATCTTCTCTGCTTTGGATTAAATATAGCATGCACCTCATAAATCCATTCCAAAAGCCCATTTTCCACCTCCCTTTACAACTGTCTTAGCATCTTTTTTACCAAAAGATGTTTTAATGCCCACAGTGAAAGTATAATTCATATGCTAGTTATAAGCTTTTAAAAAGACATAAATCTACTGACATCTGCTTTAGATCATGATGGTAATAGTTCCAAAACTAACTAGAAAGTCAGATAAAATACTAAAACATTTACTTGAAGGTTCTGGAGAGCTGCCAAGGTAACCAGGATTTGAGAGTGCAAGAGTCTGGAGAGAAGGGAACTGTAGGGAGGCGAGCTGACCTCAGGACATTTGTTGAGTCTTTTCTTTATGATCAGTTAGAATCTAAGAAACTGCACAATGGGCAATGGCAAGAGATAAAGAAGCCATTAGAAACCTTGGAAATCTTACAGGGGAGGGAGAAAAAAAATAGGGGTTGGAGTTGCCCAGTAAGCAGTACTAGAGTGATCAAGAATCTGAACAGAAGGGAACACAGGGACAAATTCTCAAGCTTATCAGAGCAAGAGGCTTAAAAGTCTAGCAGAAAACTGGTGAAAATATATCCATTTTCAACACTCTATTATGCTGATGATATTTTAAGAAATACAACTTTAGCATCCCCAGCTTTCATCCCTGAGAACAAGGATAAATAGGAGGTGAAGGGAGCCCTAGCAGACCTGCAGCCCAGCCTTAGATCAGTGCTGTGTACAATTAGATTAAAGGAATCTGCCCAACTCTAGCTGCCTATCAGAGAGTATAGGACCATTTCAAGAAGTTAACACCTGAGTCACCACAGTTTTTATGTCCAAGGCCTAGCATTCGATCAAAAATCACCAGGCATACCAAAAAAGAGAATAAAAACACATAGAGACAAATTCATACATGATCCAGGTATTGGAGCTATCTAGACACAGAATTTTTTAAATAACTATGATTAAAATGGTTTTTAAAATATAGATTTTTACCAAAGAACTATAATATACTTTTTTTAAAGCATCAAATAGAACTTCTGGAACTAAAAAATTACAATAACTGAAACTAAGAACTCAATAGATAGGTTTCACAGTAGATTGGCTACGATAAAGAAGATTGATGAACTGAAGATGAGGAAGTATAAAATATCTAGGCTGAATCCCAGAGAGCGAAACATATGGGAAGTGCAGAAAAGAGCACTAGCAAAATATGGTGGGCTTCAAAAAGGTCTGACACATCTGCAATTGAGTCCCAGAAGGGGATGATAGAGTGGGACAGAATATATATTAGAAGTGATAATAGCTGAGAATGTTCCAAACCTTCTAAAAGGTAGCAAATAGTTTCATAAAGCACTACAAATCACAACCCAGGATTAATCTAATAAAAGTACAGCTAGGCACATCAGTGTAAAATTGATGAAAAACTAAGCTAAAGAGAAAACTTTAAAGGAACTAGAAAAGACACATCACCTTCAAAGACGTAAGAATGAGACTGAGAGTTGAGTTTTCCTTAGAAAAATGTGGGAGCTAGAGAACAATGGGGCACTAACTTTAAAGAACTAACAGAAATGAATGAATGAATGAATAAATGAATAAATAAATAAATAAATAAATAAATAAATAAATAAATAAATAGAAATGAACTGCCCGTCTAGATGTCCATACACAATGAACACATCTTTGATAATGAAGATGAAATAAAAGATTTTTTAGGAAAACAAACATTGAAAGTATTGATCCCTAATAGACCTGCATTAAAAGATAATCTTCAGGAAGAAGGAAAAAATTATTCCAGGTAGAAACAAAGATATAATACAAAAAGAACATTAGAGAAAGTAGAAATTTAGGAAAATAAAAATGAATATTGACAGTAAAATCAATACTAATAATGTCTTATGGAGTTAAGATACATGTAAAATATATATAATATATATTTTATATATAATATAAGTATTGTATTTATAACATTTATAAATACATATATAATATACATTACATGTATATATTATACAATATGTCTATAACATCATATATACCCTATATATACAATGTACACAGTAATAATATATAGATATTACATATATTATGTATATAACTATACTTAAACATAATATAAATATTGTCATATTACTATGACAATAATAATACAAAATAAGGGGATAAATGAAATGCAGATTCTAACATTATTTGGGAAAGGTAATATGATAATAAATCAAGGATGGATTTGTAATCTCTGTGGTAACCACTAAGTAACAGTAAAAGAATGTATAGCTAAAAAGTTAATCAAGAAGAAAAATAGAGCAAAATGGAAACAGAAGTCAGCATAAAGCTAATATCAAACCCTGAGAAGATTATTACAAGAAATAAAAATTATGACCAATCTTTCCCATGCACATATATGCAAAAATGCTTAACAAAATAATAGTATATCCAGCTATGCATTATAAAAAAGGTAATGCATCATGCAGAAATGTGTTTTTTTCCAAGAATGCAAGGTTAGTTAATATTCAAAAATCAGTCAATGCAATTCCCACATTAACAAAAAGGGGAAAAATGGGAGAGAACTCTTATGATTATCTCATAGATGTAGAAAGCAATTTGAGAAAAATTAACACCTGTTCATGATTTAAAACAAACTATTGGAAACTAGGAGTGAAATGAAACTGCCTTAATCTCAACAAAACTACCTACAAAAAAGCCCACAGTGCATATCGTACTTCATGGTGAAATAGTGAAAGCTTTCCTTCTGCAGTTGGGAATGAGACGAGGATGTCACCACCTATCACCACCAGCTATCACCACCTCCTTTCAACACTGCACTGGGGGTTCTAGCAAGAAGAATAAATAAACGACATATGGTATTGAAAGGAAGAAGTAAAACTGCCATTATTTTAAGATGATATGATTGTGTATATAAAAACAAAAAGAAGCTACAGACAAACTATAAGGATCAGTTAAGTGAACTCAGTAAATAGACTGGATACAAGAAGACTATACAAAAATCAATTGTGGGGTGCAAATTTAAATCACAATGAAATACCATTACAAACCTCTCAGAATTGCTAAAATGGAACAAAAATGATTGCAAAACGTTGGCAATGAGATGAAGCAGCAGGAATTCTCATACACTGTTGCGGGACTGTAGATTTGTGGAACTACTTGGAAAACTGCTTGGTAATATCTAATGAGGTTGAATATTTCTTACCCAGTGAACCAGCAATTCTACTCCTAAATATATATACAGCAGAAATGCTCACATACATGCGTCCTTTCCCACTTCCCAAAATATCTTGTATACAGATGCTCATAATAGCATCACTTGAAATATCTCCAAACTGGAAACAACCTGTTTGTCTATCAACAGTGGAACAAATAAATTTGGTGCACTGATGCAATGGAAGGCTGGAAGGCTATGCAACCATGCAAATAAACCACCCAGTTCCACATGGATGAATGTCACAAATAAAATATTGAATGAGAGAAGCCACACACTGAAAGTACATATTCAATGATACCATTTGTATAAAGTTCAAAAAGAGGCAAAGCAAACCTATGAGGTAGTGATTTCTGGGAGACATAACGAGGGAGGCTTCTTGGGCGGTGGTTAAGTGGGTATGTTCTCCTTACAGAAGTGTATTGAGCTGCACACCTATGATCTGTATATTTTTATGAATGAGTGCTATCCTTCAAGAAAAATTTATAAACAACATCCATAAAGACAATTATTTCTTTAGTGAATGTCTTCTATGTGCAAGAGATTCTGCTAAGATTTATGAAAAATGCAAGATGTTTTGAATGGAAAGGGTTAATAAGTTGGTTGGGGGTTCATATACATGTGAAAATATACATTAGGACACAGAAATAAGGGAGAAGTGAATGAACGTGTATAATTAGAGCTCTCACCGTGTGGAGGCCGTGGAGATCCCGGGACCTGTGTGTGCAATGGTTCTGCATACTTCCTGTAAATATATAGGAGCTATTCAGGGAGAATTGTGACAGAATCCACCCTCAAGTTTCTGTAAGTAGATTTTGCCCCTCAGTCACTTAGGGTCTTTCTTTCTCTAAGTCAGTTGAGAGCCAGTTTACCACCTTCTCTGAAAAAGCAATGGTGCTGAAGAGCCTGGAGTCAGAAACCAGACCAACTGGATTCAAAGCCTTAGTCCACCTCTCCCAAAGTGTAAGGCTTTGGGCAAATTGGTTACTACCAAGATGCTACAATCAGGATAACAATAATGTCTAACTTTTGGCCTCGCTGTGTGCCAAAATGTTTGATACAAAGGAAGTTCTTAAGAAGTATTACCTACTGTTCCTCAGTCCCCAGCTGGTAATTTGGGAAGAAATGAGCAATACATAGGCCCCTTTTCAAGAAGATCACACACAAAGGGAGATAGACAAGGAAACAATGATCTACATGCAGCCCGATAAAAGCTGAGCTCTGAGCAGGGACCAGGGAGCACTTCGTTCTAGTTGTAGCAATCAGAGGAGGTGGCATTTGAGTGTCAAAGATGCATAGAAATCTGCCATGCTCAGAAAAAGCTGTGACAAAGGAGGGGCTATTAGTTGGAAAAGAGAAAGTAGAAAACAAGGTGCCTCTAAGCAGAGGGAACGTTGTGAGCCAGACAATAAAGCTACAGACTGAGCGTATTTGGAAAACAACAATGTGGTTCAGTGTTAAATAGAAATTGATGTGACACCAAAATGGAGAAAAAGCAACTAGCATATTAACAATTATCTAGTACAAGTCAAAGCCAAGTATTTTTAAATTCTTCTCGGTTTAAACATCCCAGTCTTGTTATAGTTATCCATACATTAGTTCCCAAAACAGACAATGGGTTATTTCTCTGTCAGTTAAAAAACAAAACAAAAAAAACACCAGGAATTGTCTATAGCCTTACACTGACAATGTGTGTGTTCCAATATAGAAAAGAACCCGGATGGCCAATTTTAAAGGACAATTCAGATCTCTTTGGGACAGGACTAAATTTGGAAGCAAATTGTGAATTCCATGAAAGATGGCCAAGTAGACTCTGTTTTCATGCTGCAAATTTGGGGGAGATGGTCAGGATTCAAGAACAGAGACAAACCTGAGCTGCTAATCACTAAAGCAGGAGGCTTCTCTGAAGCCACACGCAGAAGCAGCATTCTGCCTGGCATTTCTTAGTCACCACTAACTCCCAGGTCCACCAAATGCTAACATCTGGACTAATGATTGTTACGCACAGGGATTCTTGCTTCACCCAGGACATTGCCCTGGAGCCATGGGGAGCAGAGAGACACACAATTATGTGATTTAGTTAGCATTGATGGTGTGCTCCAAATAGGAAACCCAATCTCCTGTGTTGCCTTGGGAGAGTATCACAGTACCACACACTTCTGATATGGGAACCGGGAGCCTGAGCACAGAGCTGGAGTGGGGTGAAAGGTGAGGAATGGAAGGAAGGGAAGACAGGGAGACAGAGGGGAGAGCAGAGAACTAAGAATCTGGGGTTCTTTGTCCACCAGTTAAAGACTTTCAACTGTGCTCTGATAACTTGCCTGGCTCTGAAGAAAACCCTGGAGATAAATTAGTGAACATAATGTGATTCCTGCCCTTTAGGATTCAAATTCTAGATGGATAGAAATAAAGGTGATTTTACATTATGATACAATGTGACTTGCGCTGCAAGAGTGATTGTTACAAAATGCAATGGGAAGAAGGGAAGGGTTGATGAAACATTCCTAAGTCTATGGAGAAGAAATGCCAATGAGTTGGTGCCTAAAGGGTAAACAGGATTTTAAGACAGAGAAAATTGCACAAAGATCCAGAAGTATGCAAGTATGCTCTATATTGGCCCTGGGATCATCAACATTTTAGATACCAATTTCTCCTAAAGTGAGGAAAGTTACCAAATCCCTGTTGAAAGAGAATTCCATGATCCTAGGACCAGGACCAGTGACTAACTTGGGATAATAATGCCATATGGTTCAGTGGGCAGAACTACAGGTCAGGAATCTAAAGAAGCCTTTTTGTTCTTTTCATAGTTGCCAACCCCTGCCAGTGTCCTCTTCATGAGCCTGATCCCTCCCCTTTGACACACACCAGCGGGGAGCCCCAACAGTTTCATTGGTAGAGCTTGTTCCATTCCTGGAATCTTAGACTTGAAGGTCGTGAGTCATTTTCACTGGTCAATTTTGCAATAAGGTAGATTTCTAAATATTGACTGCTTAGACATTCAGTGTAAATGTCTGACATGTAAAGTAGTATTCCTTGACTTCAAAATTAAGTCGATTGTTTACTTGGGAGTACATAAGCCTGATTTTCTCTCAATGAAAAGAGAAGCGAAGAGTAAGGACAACATATCACCCCTCTTATCCCTAAGGAGATCCAGTGTTCTTATGGGGGAATTTAAGAGAGGAGTGAGGTGAAGTTAGTAGGTACTCCAGCTTCCTGAGATCAGACGTGCTCTCTAAACATTGAACATCATTGACTTGAGCTGATTTTTTCCTGCCATGCAATTTTGAATTATATAAATGTCTGATTGTAATCAAATTACTTTGACCTTGCAAAGAGTGCCAAAACTATACCCATACCAGCCCGTAAAGTAACTTTTTAGAAGTCTGCTAGCTTTAAAATATTAGGCATCGATTCAAAATTGCTCTGAGTTAGGAGATACTGATGTATTTCCAAAAAAAAAAAAAAAGGGTGGGGGGAATAATTTGTCTCTAGAATTTTAAGGAAGAAGTCCCAAAGAATATTTTCATGAGTTTTTAACACTGAATATTTAAAAGGGAGAATTTCTAAAGAGAAATTCTAAGAAATACTTTCATGAGATTTTAACATGTAATATTAAGACCTATTACAGCCTATCAGCAGAAGGGCCTGTGACCTTGCAAAATGGAAAAAGGCATCAGATAAACCGCAACAATAAGCTCCTCCTGTAAGATCGTCTCCAAGTAATTTAGACTCCAGGAAGCTTCAAAGAAAAGTACTGAAATCTTAGTTTACACTGCACCAAGCAAAATTTGGAGGGTGTGAGAAGGACAAATGCTTAACTCTGATTTAAGAGAGAAAAAGCCCATGATTGTTTAGCTTCTTCCATCGTTATTTCAAGAATTTCTCTTGTGAAAGTTTGACTGCAGCTCTCTTGACTTTCTCAGAATTGAAGGTGACAAAAATAGCCTTTAATTAACCAGCTACAAAGTATGATAATGGCTTTTCTTCACCTCTGGGCAATTGCCTTGTGCTGATCTGACATGTACCTCCAAGGTCATTCCCCAATCTTTTGAAACAGTAATTTATTTACTGCCAGTGGGTTTTCTTTTCTTAATTTCTATGTTCAAGTAATAAGGGTGGAATCCTGGGTGTGAAAGGTAAGGGACCTGGCTCCTGAGAGCCAGCAGACTCACCCAAAGGTCCTGACCCGTGTACTGAGTCCTGGCCTGTAAACACGTCTGAATGACATTAGCTGTGTATTTACAAAGCACAGCCCTGAGTGGGTCCATTATGCCTGGTCTAATGGAACTGCATTCCTCTAAGTGCTTTTTAAGTTGTGTAGACTGCACAGCCGATATTCCTTCAGGGTCCTAGAAGGCTTGATGGCCATAAATAGTAAGCTAACCACCCCGCCTCTACCCCCCCCACCCCCACCCCCCGCCCAGGGCCATCTTGAACTGCTTTGAGATACACTGAAACCGAGGCCCAAGTCCAGTCTGTCTTCTGTCACCATCTTATCTATTTGTTTGAGCTTCTGTTATCCTTACTTATCCAACTTTCTAAATCGGACACAGAAAACAAACTAATGTCACCATCCTTTCATCAGTTGACTATCCATCATTTGACTTTCATCAGTTACTTCCATAATTAACTATCTTCCAGCCACTCACACCGTGCTAAATACCTCCATGTGCTAACGTAAACTGCCCCCTACTCCTAACCCAATTAGTTAGTACTATTAGTATCACCATTTTTACAATGAGAAAACTAAAAGTCAGGGAGATGAAACCACATGCCCAGGGTTGCAAGGTGAGATGAGTTGCACTATCATTAACCCCATTATACAGAGGAGGAAAGTCAGCTCTGAGAAGGTCAGTAGCTTGCCTAAGGTTACAGAACTAGTAAGTGGTACAGCTTAAACCAAATCTGTCTGAAGTTCAAGCTAGACTCTTTACTTCTTCTGAAGCCGAGGGCATTTTGATTTTGCATTGTCAAGCCCTCTAGAACTCAGAAGGATCATTAGGGCCAATCAATCTTCACTTTACCAGTAGGGGCTCTGAATAGCTAAGGTTAAATAGCTAGTGGTCAACAAAGTATAACCCAGTTCAGGACTCTTATCACAGGACCCTTTACAACTGTGAACAAACTCTGAACTGGTTTCACTTCAGTGAAAAACATCTAAAGACTAAATAAGGTCTATTGGGTATGACATGTATAAATCAGCAGCAATCAAAATGTGATCTTAGGATAACCCTAACTCATTAAAAAAATCAAAATTATCTTTATCAACTGTTTGTTTTTCCTTTGCTATTAATATTTCACAAAATCATTCATTTTTTACATATTCCATTTATTATGACAAATATCTAAGATCCTTCCCTTCATTAAAATCAGGAGTGTTGCCCTAACCAGTTTGGCTCAATGGATAGAGCATCGGCCTGCGGACTCAAGGGTCCCAGGTTCGATTCCGGTCAAGGGCAAGTACCTTGGCTGCAGACACATCCCCAGTAGGGAGTGTGCAGGAGGCAGCTGATCAATGTTTCTCTCTCATTGATGTTTCTAACTCTCTATCCCTCTCCCTTCCTCTCTGTAAAAAATCAATAAAATATATTTTTAAAAAATTTAAATTAAATAAAATCAGGAGTGTTTTCTCAGCAAGTGATATGGACTTGACTTTTTCTAATTATAAATTTGTGTTTGTGTTTATGTACATGTGCATTTATATATGCATATATATCCATATGCACATATCCATAGTATTTTCACATGGGGAATAGAGAATTAGCCAATATTGTCAAACACAAGCCTTTAAATTTAGACACCGAGATGCCTTGTACTACTAATAATAGAAGTAACATTTAATCAAAATGTTTGACACGTAGTCTCAACAAATATTTGTTGAATGAGTAAATTATTTGTTGAGCTACCCCTCAGATTAAACTTCTAATTTTTATTAAATATAAAAAATTTAACTTACATTTAATCACTGGACTTTTAGTTGTGTGTGAGAATATGCTAATCATATGGAAAATATCCTTAAAGTTTTAATATGTGCCATTTTTTTTAAAATGTCCTACAACATGGGAAGGAGAGAAATCTTTCTAGAAAATAAAGATGTTCATATATTCTTGAGAACTGCCCTGAGATTTATAAAGTACACAGCAAACTAAGCAAGAGAAAACAGGAAATAGTCCATTTTACCAATATAAAATGAAATGGAGCAATGGATTTGATTCTATTATATCAGTAGTGAAATGTAAGGACACAATAAATCCATCATCATCTACCTCCCTCCGGAAGCTGCCAGTGAACACATATTTAGAACCCTACACCATTTCAGGGAATCCAGTTAATTAATCCTTCCAGCCAATAGAAAAATATATATTCCATGTTTTCTGAATATCTTTCTTTTTTTAAGATATCTGTTTTTATTAATATCAGAGAGGAAGGGAGAGGGAGAGAGAGATAGAAACATCAATGATGAGAGAGTATCATTGATTGGCTGCCTCCTGCACACCCCCCACTGGGAATCAAGCCTGCAACCCGGGCATGTGCCCTTGGCCGGAATCGAACTCAGGACCCTTCAGTCTGCAGGCTGATGCTCTATCCACTGAGCAAACCAGCTAGGGCCTAAATATCTTTCTTTTCATCTTTGTGCAGAAACACAATTTCAGTATAATGAAAAGTTTTATCAGAACCCAAATTCTATAACCTTTAGATTATTCTAACATGGAAGCCTAGAACCTAGATCAATATTGGCATATGCTCTTGGTGAGCTCCAACAGAAAAGATAAAGATGGTTTATAACCAAGTCTGACAACACAACAATCCACATATGTTTTCCTAGTGGCAATTTATAGACTAAGAATCACTGTGATGCAGTCAGAGAAGCCCTGTTTACTAATGAATGCTCTTATCAATGTTTTATCATGTGGTGGGTCAATAAAGAGACAGCATAAAAATAAATTAACTGAAGATATGAGGTCTTTCTTTCAGAAATAATATTCCAGAAAAACGTTTAATGTCTGCCACCCAGACATAGGCCTGGACTGTGGGGATCTCTCCCACACTGGAAGAGGAGCTGGCTTCTGCAGCAATAAATGCTTCCTTCACCCTGCACTTTCAAGACGGGCTTAGGGAATGTGCTTGTTGGGATAGCAGATCATCGGCTCAGGCAAGGCTTGAAAGAAGTAGCAGCGGACCAAAAACTGAAATGGAACTCGCTCCATCAACTGAAGCAAAAACTTGTCAACCAGGCACTTTGGGGCTCAGTGAATGGCACTGAACCTAGAGGCATTTCCAGGGGCAAATTTCTCTACTGCCCTTCTAAAATGTATGTGGAACAATGGGTGTGTTGTCAACAAAACTCATTCTTTCATACACACTGAGCCCTCCAGAAAGTGTCTAGACACAGAACATGCCCAAAATTTGTCCTGCAAGGCCCTCACCAAGCTTATCTTTATCCTTTGGAGTATATGTTCATGATTTCAACCACATTAACCTCTTCTTCCCCTCGACCCTTAAATCATTTTCAACCTAAATTACGTGCGTGATATTCGCCATTTCCTGTTTCACACTGTGGTCTTTAGTCGCTTTCTGGTCACACACATCCATTCATAGCCTGGTAAGAGCTTCCAGTTTTCACTTGGGTAAGTCATGCTAATCATCTCAGGGCTTTGGCCTAAGAGATGGAAAAGAAGTTGACTTGCTCTACCAAGCTTGAGCCCTGGAGGAATGATCCACAGGGAGTCTGTGAATGAAGCCAACACAGGAAGACAGCAGTGGCTAGATGAGAGACAGCAAAATACTGGGACTTTGTGGCTTATTTTGAGTCTTAAATCTAGTAATTACCAAAATCAGCCTAAAGCGTGAACTTCAGAGTTACCTGAGACAGTAAATTCTTATCCTTCACCTAAGCCAAATTGAGTTGAGCTTACTTGGAATTCGTGATGGTTAATTTTATATGTTAACTTGACTGGGGTAAGGGATTCTCAGATAGCTGGCAAAAACAAACAACAACAACAACAACAAAAACACCATTATTTCTGGGTGTGTCTCTGAGGATGTTTCCAGAACACAAGAGCATCTGAATTAGGACACTGAGTAAGAAGATCATCCTCATCAATGCAGGTGGGCATCATCCAATCCATTGAAGGCCTGAGTAGAACAAAAAGGTGGAAGAAGCATGAATTCACTCTTTTTGCCTTGGACATTGATGCTCCTGGTTCTTGAGGCTTTGGACTCAGACAAGGACTTCCATCATCAGTGTTCCAGTTCTCCAGCCTTTGGCTCAGACTTACACCATTACCTCCAGACTCAGACTGAATAACACCATCAGCTTCCCTGGCTCTTCAGCTTCCAGACAGCAGATCATAAAACTTCTTAACCTCCATAATTGTGTGAGCCAATTCACATATAGGGTGTCCCAAAAAATCTATACACACACTTTGAATAATTATAAAGGCAGTACTTATTAAAATACATCTCATTTTCAAAATTGAGCTTACAGCTGTTAAAGTATGTCTACATGTTTTTGAGACAGGCTGTACACACACACACACACACACACACACACACACGTGTCTGTGTGTGGGTAGATAGATGGATGATAGATGATAGATAGATAGATAGATAGATAGATAGATAGATAGATAGATGATAGATAGATGATAGATAGATAGATAGATAGATAGATAGATAGATAGACAGATATTCTAGTGGTCCTATCTCTCTGGAGAATCCTAACTAAAAATATTCTAATTTATACAAGTATGCCATATTTCCTCAGCACAATTTAACTTCTTGGAGCAAGGATCATATTGAGTATTCCCCACAGCCTTAGCCTATTACAATTATGTGGTAGTCACTCAAAAATCTGTTGCTTTATTAATTGTCTGGACTGTTCTATTTCATTTGATACTAAAATTAGAAAGTAAACATACTTTCATGATGGTCATGGCAAACCTGCTCTGTGATTCCAGTAAGTCTGGTGTTCCCCAAGTTAGGCACCGGTTCTGAATTTTCAACACCCTACCAAAAGCCAGTCATTCCTCATTACCTGGTTATTCAGAACTCACAATTCAAATTAAGATTGACTTAAACAAAAGATCATATTTCTATCTTAAAGTCACTTAATATTTTCTTTATGTGTATAAGTGGTCAAATCTTCTGAACTCCAAAATAAAGACATATGGGGGTTTCCTCTAAAATTCTGGCCATATGTTTCCTCCTTTCCACAGGTGGGCCAGTTATACATAGAAATCTTCATGAATTTCCCCAGGTAATTTATTTCATGGCATGTTGCCACTGGAATAATACATTTCCTCCTAATTCTAGAACTACTCAACATGCACTCTTCCCAGAATTACATATTAAGAAGTTAATAAAATTATATAAAATGTGTGCATATATGCATGTATGTGTAAACTTACTGTCTGGTATATGGCCATTGAGGTGACCTTGGTCAGAAAATCAATGCTTTCACTCTGCCTACAGTCAAAATTCGTTAGAGTGTGCTGTATTGTGAGTCATTTTTCTGTTTCTCGGAAGCCATAGCCTTCACTGAACATAATCACTGACTCTTTTTGTGAAATTTTGACACCTTCACGAATTACTGTTCACCACCAGTGTTTACTGGTGCCGACTCTGTCAAGCAATATTACCAGGAGCTGAGGCTATAGTGGTGAGCAACATAGTCAAGGTTCCAGCCCTCATAGAGGTTATGATCTAGTAAGGATGACAGGCAATAAAGAAGTAAACAAATATGTGATTAAGCTTGTTTCAGATAGCATCAAGCATTATGAAGAAAATAAAGAGGATGAAATGAAAAAAGAGTCACTCTGAGCCCTGACCAGTTTGGCTCAGTGGATAGAGCGTCGGCCTGTGGACTGAAAGGTCCCAGGTTCAATTCCAGTCAAGGGCATGTACCTTGGTTGCGGGCGCATCCCCAATAGAGGCTGTGCAGGAGGCAGCTAATTGATGTTTCTCTCTCATCGATGTTTCTGACTCTCTATCCCTCTCCCTTCCTCTCTGTAAGAAATCAATAAAATATATATTAAAAAAAAAAAAAGTCACTCTGAGAAATGGGAAAGTTTTCACTAGGTGGTCAGTTTGGAACCATCACATGTTGTTTTCTCTCATGTGAAAATCTATGTATGTATGGGCCCGTAGCTATTTTTACTTTGATCCCATGTCAAAAGACCTTTCTCAATCTAGGATGAGGGGTGTATGACATTATTCATTTAACTGGAAATTAATTCTCTCTTTTTTTCTTCCTACACCTTCCTTCCACTGGGAGAGGCCCTTTTCCTTTCTTTGGAGGGCTTCCCACAGGGTCCTATTGCCCCTTTCTGGTTTAATCCTGAATCACAGACTTTTTACCCTAATTTAAAAAATATCCATTGCACCTAGCAATCAGTTCTTTCACATGGGTTGTGGGTTTAGCATTTGGCAGCCCGAGTTTGAAGACCACAGATACACAAAGCTGGGCAAAAGGACAGAACTACTAAGGATGGATATATATATATATATAACTTCAATCAAACACAAACCACAGATGTGGTGTAAGTGGCTAACCACTCCTGAAGTTATGGGATGAATGCCTTCAGACAAGATTCTATGGCTACCTAGAGCACCAGTGCCCTCTCATGGATGAGGTGTGAAGCATCTTCAAGGAAACACACATCCTCGTTCTCTCCTAGACAGAGCCAGTACAACACACACCTCTCCATAGATGAGGAAGGTCCTGGCGTACTATCAGGAGAAGCTGACTCTACCCACTCTTCCATTCCCCACCTGCTCCTACCAGGTGTCTCACTCCTGAAATCACCACATTTAAGTAGCATTCTTAAGCCTTCCATCCCAAGCAAATATGAATCTTCCAAAGACGATTCACTTTCTGAAGTTATGAGTCAATTACAAGTTAGTGAGAAAGAGTTTATGCAGCTCTACCTTGATAGGGGACTTTGTCCTTAGACAAAAGGAAAGACCTTGGGAGCACTGGGCAACTCAGAGTACTGGGAATCGTTCAGGAAGTGAGGGCCCACCCTAAGAATAAACTTGACTTTACTAGATTCATGTATATGATCTTAGTTAATATTCCCACTAAGTTAAAAATACAAGAACTATTTTTATCCTGAGGCACTTTACAGGTGAAGAAATTGATCCTGACACCAAAGAGCTTGGCATATGGTTGATATCCTTTATTCTGCTATTCTGCATAGTGCAGTAAATGTTCTAAAAAGAAATCTGTACAAATGGGGTTAATCCTTTTTAATGTCTACTCATATGCAAGTGGGGAAACACAGACAGAAAAAGCAAAGTAAAGAGGAATATATAGCCTAACCCTACCACTTCCTCAGGGTAAAATCAGTGTGATTTTTTTATCCAATTCTTATTTTAATTCAACAATTTAAGAAAAATCTAAGATTTCTAATTAACAAAAAGCACTTACACCAAAAAATTGTAGTATCTTCTTGTAAGTTAAAGTTTACAGAAATTTTTCTTAATAAGCATGTTTGCCAAAGATATTACTCACTTTTATCAAAACTTAAGTTAGCTCCTAACCCTATCATGCAAAAGACATCTATCTCATCAGGACAATGGCCAATATCTTTTATGCAATCTGGAAAACTAGGTTTAAAGGAAGCCAGTATCTCCCTATAAAATCAAAAGTCTGGGTTTGCTGGAGGGCTAGGAGCCATGTCACACTAACTACAATGTTATTATTAACACCATTATCATAATCCTCATTATTATTGAAGCCTGTGGTGATATGCCTTTACTGGATTTTTGTAGGAACAGGAAGGCTTAACTTCAGAGTAAGTTAAGAGAGGCCACTGGAGTGTAGAAGCGTTCTCCCCATACATTTGGAAGGTGTGCTTTTTCTCCTCGAAGGGTGAGAGCATGAGAATTCAGCTAACTATTCTCATAAACACACTGGCTGTCTGGCAGGGGCCTTGCTTGGAAGAGTCCCAGTAGCAACAGAAGAAGCCAATTTAGGATTAAAAAGTATCGTACGAAATTTACCTTTTGGATAACTTACAAGCTAATTCCTGAGAGATAACCCAGGTATCTTTTCCTTGAAAGTCTTATTATGAATAACATTTTCCTCAGAAGAATCTTTATAAGACCCTGATAATAATGTTGTAGATATAAACAAATAGGAGTTAAGTATGTTTCCCAAGGTAACACAGTAAGTGACAGAGTTAGCACCTAAATCCAGATCTCCCATCCTACTCAATCTTAGTACTCTTTACACTACTGCACACCATCTCTCCCAGGTAGACCAGAAAGACTCTGGCCAAGTCTTATAGACATAGCCAATTACTATTTGCTAATTATAATATTTTTTTTCTGCTTTGCTATGGCTCATTATATTACCTAGGCAGGCATGTAACTTTTTTTTATCAGCCACATAGCTGAGCTATAGTGTTCTGTCTAATTGTATTTCACAATCTCATCAGTGTGTAGATGGGGCCATCACTACATGACCTTTAGTCATACATCACAGGTAAAAGTCAAGTCAGTCTTGATTGGCACAAAATCAAGTTACAAGTCTGTTTTAATTGGCACCAACATTTCACAAATGAGTTGAGTATGGGTTGATTCTTTAAAAAAAAAAAATTTAAAAACACTTTCATAGGACCCTGACTTTCACACCCAAAGAATCACTATGAGGACCAGAGCCTCCAGTTCAGTTTATCTTCCTTGTCATAGTATCCTCACCATCAAGAGTTTATCACACTCCAGTGGATTAGTTTGCTTCACTTTGTGAGAGAAAATGAAGTAGGAGACTTTAAGATGGTGATAGAGATAGTGTACCTCTCAACTTCTCTAGACATTGGGAATACACTAGGAAACAAAAACATTCCTTTTCTTAGTAGTCTATACTATCGCTAGATAATATTCATTTAGACTCCAAAATTGTAGACTGTAAAAGACACAGTTGTCAGTTTTTTTTAAGCTTGTTTTTCTTTCTTTTTTTTTTAATGAAGTCAAGTCCAGTTCTATATTACAATTAGGAACTCAAATTTCTCATTTGAAGTGGGAAAAATCTTTCAGTTTGTAGATCTTGTTAAAAGATTAACTAGTTAATGATAGCATACTAAAGCTATATTAAATTTAGAGCTTTTCTATGAAAATTTGGCCTAGTCTTCTATCAATTAGGTGTACCTATTCTCTCCTCTTTTCTTTTTTTTTCTGGCTGCCTACTTCTTCCCCATTCCTCTTTGGGGTTAATATGTCAAAGAAAGGGCATGGAACTGAGGTCTGTCAAGGATTCAGAGTTATCCTTCTGGAGAAAGTGGTCATGGGAAAGGGCAACCTCCTAATCTGCTTTATCTCCATCCAGCAGGATCATGGTTAACTAAGACTTGGTTTTGGCATATCCTCTTAGTTCACAAAGGGAAAATAAGGAAGTATACATTCAAACACATATTTGCTATCTCAAGAGAAAGCTCTTTATCTCCCCCACAGCTGCCTGCCAAGCCCCAGAAGGTTTCAGGGTCAGTGATTATCATCTCTCCATTCAGACACTTTGACATCTATGAATATGTTGACTTTGAAGACTAGACCAAGTCATTCCTGACAGATGTTAATTTGATTGCTCAGTGCTGACCTCTATTGAGGCCTGGCTTTTGTCTTCATCACTATATTAAGATGGTGATTACCTCCCTGAAGTCATAAAAATGCTCTGATAAGCCTTATCGATCTTGGATTTGAAACTGAACAGATAACCAAAGTGTATTATGGTAAACTTTTAACCTACTCCCTAAGACATATGTCAAGACAGAGACAAGAGTTCATGTTTTTCATTTCACAAAAGACCTCTCTCTCATTTGTTTTTACATTAATAATTACTGCTTTAAAAGTAACCCAACCAACTCTGTCCACTTTGCATTTATTTTTGCAAGCCTCTAGCCAACTAAGGACCATTATAATCAAGAAATTATTGAACATCCTTCTCTTAGAAAATTTTGGATATGAAAAAATTGAAAGACAACAGTGAAATATCAAAAATAGTGATACTCATTGCCTACCTTTAAATAAATTCTGTAGATTTAAGGCCAGTGTTAGAAATAATAGCTATCTGTGTAGCTACAGATGCAGAAGTCCTGGGAAAGAAAACTATTTCTTTTTATTATGCTGTAATAGAAAGAACATGACTTGGAAGTCAGACAGAACTGGCTCAAATATTGGCTCCACAACCTGTCAGACAGGTGCTCTTAGGGAACTTACTAGACAGAGCTGAGTATGAATTTCCTCATTGGGAAGATGAGAATAATACCTACTTTTGTGGTTAGGACTCAAAGATAACCTTTCCTTCAAATATACAAATCCCAAAGGGGCATTGACACCCAAAGTTCTCATTCCTTCAAACTCTAATTAATAAGTGAGCTATATATTAATGACACATTTTCTGTTCTTCTTAGAAACTCCCTAGCCTGAAGTAGAGATACTGTTGGCCAAATACTTTCAGATTGGCAAGCATGGGGGCTTAAGGTAGGAATAAGAGAAAACCATTAAATAATCACTAAACTATCAAAGTGCTCCAGAATGGGTAAACTGTGTGTCTTAGAGACTTAGAACAGATGGCCTAGAGTCAAAAATTTAGATTGAGATTATAAGGAACAAGGTCTGTCTATGGTCAAGTAGGAAAGATCTAGAAGGTTTTACATGGTCTACTCCAAACAATCCTTGGGGTAGGCCTCCAGCAGCTTTATCTCTGCCAGACCCGACATTAGTCACAGTGATGGCAAAGGTTTCTGATGGGGAAAAACATCCCAAAAAGAAAGACAAATCATAACTAATTCAGAGGTGGCTGAGTAGACCGTCACCTCTCTCTTTCTATTTGCTGACGCCTAAAATTCTTTTAATTTGAGTGGAACATCTTTTATCCCATAATTATAGCTGAAAGGCTTAAACTTCACAAGGCAATTTAAGACAAGGTGTTGATAAATATAAACTCCAGTCAAAATATAATCAGTCAATCAGTCAACAGGTGTCAATGATTGCTTATTAGATCTCTCTCTGTTTTGAGAGAGAAAAGAGGTGAAGGGAGCAAATCCCTGGTCAGCTGAAAGGAGAGAAGGGGTCACCACTAGAGGAAAGCTCATAAAAAAGTTTTCTTACATCACAATTTTGCCCCAGAGGGGTCCTGTTTGAAGCTGGGAGAGGGCAACAGAAGCTGACTGAGCTCTGAGATTTGGTTTGGGGACATTTGGGGCCTTATAAATATTGTTTTGTTTTTGTTTGGTCAAGATTCTACAAATGCCATAAATCTGTTACAATGGTTTATGAATTATGGTTCCTTTAGTGGTGTTTATTTTTCACAGGGTTGATTGACTTTTCTTTAGGAAAAAATGGGGCACCCAATAAATTGGTAGCTTAGATGCTGGAATGGAGACTCCAGCCCCCATCAGCTATCTCAATTCTATCTGTAACATATTCCTTCTGTGATTACCCAGACCTAGTCACCAGTTCATCAGTCAGTCAGATACTCAGATAGTCAGTCAGTCAGAGAATTAGTCAAATATTCAGTCAGAAACATTCAGTCAGCATTCAGCCAGTCATTTAGCCAGCCCATCAGCAGGCATTCAGTCAAACAGCCAATTAGGTAGTCAGACATTCATTCATTCAGATTGTCAGTGAGTCAGACAATTAGACAATCAGTTAGACATTCAGTCAATTATTCACTCAGACAATCAGACAGTCAAACAAGCATTCAGTTTTATGGTTATACTGTAATTCAAGGTGTTGCTACAATTTAAATATATTTTCCTTCTTAGGGTTTTAGTAGAACTTGGGAGAGTTTTAAGTATAAAGTACGTATAGGGCCCAAATCAAAGGATTATTTTTTGATTACCTGTGAGATTGCAAGATCCTCTGACAATCTTTTACACAATCCTTGAGGCTGGAGGCAATTATAGTCCAATGGAGACCATATTAACTTTGAAATCTGAAGACCTGGTGCTTGGCATAAAGTGAGTCACATGATAGTTTATATCAGTCAAAGTATTATTGTTATAACACAGGAAAATCTTGGAACTTTAATGGGTTAGCACAATATAAGCTTATTTCTTCCTGGGATGGTGGATCAAAGATCCAGACTAACAAAGGTTTTGCCATGCGTCAACCATGGCGGTTGTCCTGGGCATCTGCAACCACACAAGATTTCATAGGAAGTGTGTATGGGCCAGGCCTAGAAGTGGCTTACATAATGCCACCCTGTTCCATTGGTCAGAACTCAGTCACATGCCCATATGCAACACAGGGAGCCTGGGAAACAAGCCTACCTGGGGCCCAGGAGGAATGGAAAACAGTTCAATATCTAGCTAGTCTCTGCCACAGTGCTCAACAAATGTTTGCTCAATGAATGGTTCCAAGTTCCAGGCAATCATTTACCGAGTCTTGTGATCCTGGCTAAATATTTAGACCTAAAAATATGTGCCATGTTTTAATCTATAAAAAGGGCATAGTACCCCAGAGGGGTTTTGTGTTTTTTATTTTATTTTAATTTTTTAAAGCATTTGATGAATGTGAATAAGGACTTATAAAGTGATAGCATGCAATATGACCTTTTTTCAGATAAATTTTCATCAAAAATAGCTAGAAAGCAAGGCTAAGGACTCTGTGTATAAATTGTACATGTAATACAATTGGAATCATTTGAAATGATAGGATGGTTTTTTTCTTCTTCCAAATTATATGCTATACATTTGACAGCATACAAGGTGATTCATTTGGAGTTGCCCTGTGTCTCATGGAAAGGATTCACAAATTAAAATCATCTAAGCTAGTCACATGTTCACAATAACCTGTGTACAGGATTATTCACTAGAGCATTATTAGAGGCCCAGTGCATGGATTTGTGCACCGGTGGGGTCCCTCGGCCTGGCCTGTGAGGATCAGGCTGAAACCAGCTCTCCCTCATCCCCCAAGAGGTCCTGAATTGCGAGAGGGCAGTTCTCAGGTGATGCACCCCAGAATCGGGCTCCCTTCTCTCTGGTTCCAGGTGCAACACCCAAGAACCACAGCTACCAAGTCACCGCAGCTCAGCAGCTCCTGCATTGAGCATCTGCCCCCTGGTGGTCATTGCGCATCATAGCTATCGGTCAGACGGTTGAACAGTTGCTTAGATTTTTATATATAGATAGATAGTATAAGATTAAAAACAACCTAAATGTCCCTTTCAAAATTATCCTAAGCCAATTTGGTTCCTCGGTAAACATCTGGCTGTTAGAGGTGGATGGTGTCTATATGTCCCCTACCTCATAGTTTCTCTTCCAGGTACTATATTGTAATAAGAACCATCCTCAGGCCAAAGTCCACCAAGGCTCTGCCTTCTGCCTCACTCACATCCTGAAGAAAATGCCCAAGAAGTTGACAGAGGAAGATGTGCAATTCTTCCCTCCATAGCTAACAGTGAATTCCCTCGAGGTCCCTAGCAAAATATCCTCAGCAAAAGCCTAAACAATAAGTAGAGCTATCTTTTCAAAACGCTTAACAGCTTAGTGAAATTTTTGTTGATGTCATTCTGTTGCCCTTAAATTAGTTTCAAGGGAAAACTGGTGAACTTTTGTCCTCCAGGAAGATTCCTTTTATGGCCCTTCCTCTCAACCTTTTCTCTCCAACTTCTTTCATTTCCTCCCAATCAAAACAACACTAACATCACCCTCTGCTAATATCTATTTTGCTGTCAGGCTTAAATGGGTCAAAGTTCCAATCACTAGTGAAACAAGAGGGAGTGTGTTTGGCTTAGATGTGATAATGTACAAATGCTTGCTTAAATGCTGGTTTTCATATCCTAATGTTATAGGGAAGTATTCCTGCTGGGCTGGAGGCCACTAGCTAGGACTGATAGCCAAGGTTTACAGGAAGGCACTGGGTAGGGAGGGGCAAGCTGGCTCTGCTCACCTCTAAGAACAACAGCTATGGCAAACTGGCAGCTCACAGGCCTTATTGGCACGTGGCAGCTTTGGTCTGATGCACATGGTATTTTCAAACATTTTTTAATTAGTTATTGATACCTAAAATATTTGGAGATTTCGCAAAATTCTAGAACTAACTTCTCTATTACACAGCTGGCCAGCCAAGACCTGAATCCCTTGCCGATGTAAGAAACATCCAAACCTGTAGAGAATTTTTATGAGCTTTTTTGAGCCAAACTGATGACAACTGCCAGGAAGCAAAATCTCAACAGTTTGAGAAAATGCTCTGGAAAAGGGCCATTTTGCACCTTATTCTGTACATTACAATCAAAGGAGAAAACCTAAGGGAGTTACATGAAATCCACTGATGGTAGATTAGGGAGGCAGGAGAAAGCAAAGCAGAGAAATCTCTGAGGTTGGATGAAAAGTAAAACCAGAGATGATCCCAGAAAGCTCTGCTAAGGTAGTCGGGCAATGAAAATGGGAACAATGTCAAGCACATTAGCAATAGAATTAATGAATCTGAACCTGGCGAGATGCTTATAGAGAGTGGAACTTCTGAGTCATTCCCAACAAGGAGAGGAAAGTTGGAGCATTCACCCTCCAACCCCCATGCATCATTGACTGGGCTGTTCTCAGAGGCATTAACTCCCCATCTCTTCTGGCCCTCCCCATCCGAGACCCAGAACCAGCTCTCACGTGGCAAGTTGCAGGTAGGCAGTAGGCGTTGTGGGAACTCACTAGGATGGTGCTTGCCAAGGTTATCTGGGCGGGACACAGACAGAGGCTGCTACACCATCCCATCTTGTGGTTGCTCAGCATTCCAAAACCCTGTTCTTTCCATGTGTTTCTTATCTTCTCCCAGCATTTTAAAGTTCACTATCTTTTCTTCTGTGGGAGAAAGAGAATATGGCAGGGGGAGGTGGGGAGTGAAAGGAGAACCTCGAGCACGTAGTGATATTTGAAAAACCTTTTCAGGAGTTATTTTGGTGTGGTTTTTGACCACGGGGGAGAAATTGATGGGAGGTCAGGGGAATTCTTGTCTCATATCTGTACTAAATAACTCTGCTTTGATTAACAATAATGACTGATGGGAATAATTCAGTGAGACTTGTCCCTTCTTGTCTCTTTATATCACAGACGAATATATGCCTAATATCCCAGGTAAGGAGAGAAAAATTAGTAAATTTATACCAGTGTGTATCGTTTAAGTGGTCTACTCCCCAAGCAAGTTTTTTTATGACTAACCTAAATTTAACTGGGGCCCCTGTGGTCCAGTCTCAGATTAGTGTCACATGCAAAAAAGCAGTTGGTTTCGATTAGCAGACAAAAAGTAACAAACACTCCAAGTTTTTACTTAGTCTATGGAGCCTTTCTGCACAGAATACCATTTTTATAATTTTCTCTCCCTAAATCTGCCTTCTCAGTGTCATTCACAGGAATGATGGCTGTTCCCCAAAACTTTTTCCCCACTTCTCTTCACTTCCCATAGCTCAAAACTCTCCTACTTTCAATTGTCACAACTTGTATCTCTCCCCTGACCCACCCTTTTTTTTTTAAGATCAGCTGAGATTCTATCATCTTTGGGGTTTTGTTGTTGTTGTTCCTTTTCCATCGTATATAATCTCTACAACAAATGCTATCCAAAGCATCTACTCTTCCCTGTGGAGGGTTGTAATGTATGATATGAAAAAGTTAGTGATTACTGACTTTTATGTTAATAATTTTGTTTTACTGTCTATACTAAGTTATCTCTTGATCTGTATCTACCTATATTTATGTTTCTTGAAAAAGGACCTATCAAACAGTAGAAATTTCCTAGTGTCTTCTTGCCTTCTTCCTTACCCCTTTTTCTTTCTTTTTGCCAACTACTTCTTCTACCTTAAGAACTTTGACTAATCTATCAACTGCAAAACTTGCATAAGCAGATTTTGGAAAATACTAGTCTAGTGGTTATCAAGCAAGAAGTACAATGTAGGAATGAGCCCCAACCATGAGTTTCAGTTAAAGTTGCAAACAGCTTTCTACGCCAAATGACAAGGACGAGGACTCCGCTTTTCCTGTCCTATGAAACACTGACCCTGCTTCCCTGGGGGAGTCACCAGGTCTTCGGATGCTTCCTGAGTCAAGGAATCAGCTGGTAAAGCCTTTCCAACCTCGATCTGAGTTTCTTAAACTGTTTTCTTTAGATTCTACACAGACAACGTGTGTGTGTGTGTGTGTGTGTGTGTGTGTGTGTGTATACACATATATATACATATTCATATACATATGATGTGTGTGAAGATAAATTAATGTGAAGTTATAGATCACTTTCACATTCACTATGCTTACAAAATGCCAACAACTTTATGAGGTAAGCATGAGTCTGAATTATTCTACAAGTGATAAAATTAAAGTTCAGAGGAATTAGATGTATGTGTGTGTCTGCGATTATGTCTGTGCTTGCATGAATGATTTGTGATCATATATATTCAATTCCCACGGTTCAAAAATAGAAAAGGCAGAAAATTATTACAAAATACAACCACATTTAATTTAATTTATCAGCTATAATTACAGTTAATAGTCAGTGTTATCTTCCATTAACATACATGTGAATCTTAATACTCATGATACCAAAATAAGACCTGGATGGTACAGGAAAGGACAATTACAAGCCCTATCTCATTCAAGAACAAAAATGAAAAATTCTAAATAAAAATATTATCAAGCTGATTCAAACAATTTATAAATAATACGCTGTGACTGAATTGATTTATTCCAGAAATTTGGGTTTGATTTGACATATACAAATTATTATTGTAATGGACCACATTAAAAGATTTTTAAAAAGAAAATATGATCTCAATAGACATAAAAAAGCATTCAAAAATTAACATTAACTCATAAAACAAACATTAAAGTGGGAAGAAAGAGAAACTGCTCTAATTTGATCAAGTATATCTACCATAAATATTATAGGGAATTAGTGAAATATTAAAATTCTTTTCTTTTCTATCAAAAGTAAGACAAGAATGGCTGCTTCGCTTCAATATTTCCTCGGTGGCTGTAGCTAGCACAGCAGGAAAAGAGAAAAATGTAAACATACTAATTGGGAAGGAGCAAACAGAACTGTTACTATTTATTTGCAATTGTCTACATAAGAAACTCACAGGAGTCTACAGAGAACGATTAGAACTAACTAGAGATCTTATCAAAGTGTCTGGATGTGCATTCAATATATGAAAGACAACTGCATTTCTATACATCAACAACAAATAATTAGAATATCTAATTTTAAAAATTAGAATCGTGCCAAAGACCTTAACAGACACCTCACTGAAGAATACTTACAGGTGACAAATAAGCATATGATAGATGCTCTACATCAGATTTCACTGAGAAAATGCAAACTAAAACAATTAAAATAATGTGTAGAATAATATTCAACACACCTGTTTTTGGCAAAAATCCAAAATACTGACAACACCAAATGCTGATGAGGATGTGGGGCAACAGGAATTTTCCTTCATTGCTAGTGGGAACGCAAAAATGGTACAGGTACTTCAGAGCACGATTTGGTGGCTTCTTCCAAAGCTAAACATACACTCACCACACAATCCAGCAATTATGCTACTTGTTGTTTCCTCAAAGGAGTTGGAAATTATGACCACACAAAAGGATGCACACAGGTTTTATAGCAGCTTCATTCATAGCTGGCAAAACTTGCAAGCCACCAAGATGTCTTGTAGTAGGTCAACGCATAAACAAACTGGTATTTCCAGACAATGGACTGTTATTTAATGCTAAAGAGAAATGAGCTATCAAGCCCTTAAAATACATAGGTGGGACGTAAATGCATATTACTATGCGAGAAAAAAAATCTGAAAAGCTACATTCTGTGTGATTCCAACTATGTAACATCCCAGAAAAGGCAAAACTATTGGAGATAATAAAAAGATCAATGGTTACAAAGGCATTGGGGTGGGGGGATGAATAGGCAGAGCATAGAGGAAGTTTAGGGCAGTAAAACTACTCTGTATGATATGACAATGCTCGATACATGTTATATATTTGTCAAAAGCCATAGAATGCACAACACCAAGAGTGAAGCCTAATGTAAACTATGGACTCGGGGTGATAATGATGTGTCCATGTAGGCTCATCCGTTTTAACAAATGTACCATTACCAATCTGGTGAAGATCCTAGGAGAAAAAATAGATGACCTGATAGAAAGTAAAAGAGGTCCTTTTCCTACTGACATCACAGGAATTAGCTACTATTTCTATGTCATATTTGGAATAAAAGCTGTTTTGTTTTTATCTATTTTATTATATTTGAAAAGACTATTGAGAAGGAGGAACACATGGTACCTAGAGCTTGGGCTCTGGTTGGAAGCATCTTTAAGATTTTGAAAGTTTAGCAGAGATGATAGCACCTGGAAAAACTGCCATTTCAAAGCTCTGGCTTTCTGAATTGCATGCAGGAGGTAGAGATTGGAATGCATCTCCAGGGCAGGTATCCCTCTTTCTGGAAGTCAGTTCAGATGGGCCAGACATCCTTGCAAATGTCAAGTTGAGGCCAGACTAATGGTGACTTTGCCAAGCCAAGAGCTCTGTGCATTATGGCCCTGACTGGTTTGGCTCAGTGGAGAGAGCGTCAGCCTGCGGACTCAGGGATCCCAGGTTCGATTCCGGTCAAGGGCATGTACCTTGGTTGTGGGCACATGCCCAGTGGGGAGTGTGCAGGAGGCAACTGATTTATGTTTCTAACTCTCTATCCCTCTTCCTTCCTCTCTGTAAAAAATCAATTAAAAAAATTTAAAAAAAAGAGCTCTGTGCATTATGTAGATGGTGTATGCAGTAGGCATCTCTGTGGGCTCTCTGATGTCTCTTTTTGATGGTGCCAGGCCTCACCCTTGTTGCTCCCCAGAAGTTAGGTAGACTCCTGTTCAGGCTGATGCTCACAGGAAGTAAGAAGTTTGAAAATCAGAAGAGTGCAAGAAGGACAAGGAGGATGACCCAGAGGAAGGACAACAAAAAGAAACTTGGGTGGGCTCAACCTGGACTGAAGGGCTGACCCACATCTGGTTTTACTTAAGTCTAAGCAACCCAAATTTAAGAAAATATTTAAAATTAAAGGATCCATCCTACATGCCGTGAGGTTCATAGATACATGGTTCATAAGTTTTCTATGTGATTCCAATGTACAGCCAAGTATGAGAGCCACTAGGCCTTTAGTAAAATCTCACACAAGGGCCCTAGCTGGTTTGGCTCAGTGGATAGAGCATCGGCCTGCAAACTGAGAGGTCCCAGGTTTGATTCCAGTCAAGGGAACATGCCCAGGTTGTGGGCTCGATCCCCAGTGGGGGGGCTTGCAGGAGGCAACCAATCAATGATTCTCTCTCATCATTGATGTTTCTATCTCTCTCTCCCTCTTCCTTCCTCTCTGAAATAAAAAAATATATATTTTTTTTATAAAAACAGGGCATCACTCTGAATTTAATTTTTAGCATGATCTCATTTGAACATTCTGTCTGGTGACCTGAGTCATAGTCTATTGTACTGTTCACCTCATATTTCCACCTATCAGCTTTCTGGGCAGATAGTAAGATTATATAGCCTGTCCTCCTTGTGGTTGAATGAGACCACATGACTAGGTCTTGCCAGTGAGTTGTAAAAGGGAGTGTTTGATTATCAGTTCATGACTCTACAGAGTTTGCACTTTCCCTTTATAGCAATGTTCAACATAGTGGCTGCTCTATCAGCTTGGATCCCAGAGTGAGAAGACATGAAAAGGGCCCCCAAACTCTGTTGTTAAAAGCCACTGTGATTTGATGGTTATCTGTGGCTGCAGCATAGCTTATAGTATCTGAATAACTGATATCAGGACCTATGACCATAGGTTCTGCAACTTCTGTCAATGCTCTTATTTCAAATATCCTGTCCCATTTTTAAGCCACCAGTTTCTGTTTCAATTGCATATAATTTGTTGGTTCTGTCTCCCCTGATGGACTGTGAAAGGTATCCGTTGTCCCCCTATGGTCTAACACAGAGCTAGGGACACAGTAGGGGCTTAATATATATTGATTGATTGATCTAGCATAACCCACACCCATTTTAAAAGAACGTTCTCCCTTTATAGCCCGTGCTTCTGTCTATAAAAATCTATCTACCACAAAGCACTCCTCATACTTTCCCCTTCAAATGGTTTCTTTCCCTCCTGACAGTACTTAAATTCAGCGTTTGAGTCTCCTTGCTTTGTTTTAATTATTAACTGTGATTAGATACTCCACGAGTTCTGGAGCAACCGGGCCATTGAACACGTATAATTTTCCCGATTATTTTTCCCTGACTCAGCCCGGAACAAATAGAAACAAACAACAGAAGTCAAAGAAGGAGTGTTTGTTTTCTCCGCTAGATCACTGTGGAGTTACACCTCTTTCCCATTTGCACTAATGAGAATTACATGAGTAATTCCCCCCACAGTGAGCACAACCCCTGAAGTCCTTCCAGTGCCTTCCTAAAATGATGGCAAGAATTTAAAGCTATTCTAGGGCATGTAACTAAAAAATACCAATTGCTATGTAGCATATGTGAGCCTAAACATCTTTCCAGAATTGGGTACTGAGTTCCTGGAGAGATGAGATTATGTCTCATTCTATCTTTGAATACTCCAGGCCTAGCATAGAATCTGGCACATTGCATGTGCTCAGTACATTTTCATTTTTGTTGAATGAATGAGTGAATAAATAAATGAATGAAATCAAAGTTTTCTTCAATTATTTCACTAGAAGAAACTAAAGACAAATATTTCTAATACTGAAAAAACAACAACATGAGTTGATGAGTTGGAGACTTGCAAATCTTAAGGGGGTTGGGGGAAGGCACATTAGATCCAGAGATGAATGCACTTGCTTTACCTAGGACCAGAATTCGTTGTCTAAACTGTTGTATCCACACAGTGGTTTGATTTCTGTGGAATTTCCCTCAGTGTTTTATCTGGTTTATGTATTGCTGTTCCAGCAACATCTGGAGGAGACCAGAGTAAAGAAATTTCATGGACTATATGCTGCTAATGTCCACTCCAACTAGCTCTTAACATTTGGAATCAATAAATTTAGTAGGCAGAGTACACTGAATTAGAAGCTGAGAGGTCTGGGTTTATTCCTGACCTCATTGCTACATCCCAGAATCACTACAGTGGGTAGACATAGAACGTAAGCCTGAAATAACTTCAGTAGAGAAAAGCAAGTTTTCACACAGTAATTCCCTCTCTGTTCTTCTCCATGTTTTCTTAAATGTCTCCAGTTCAGAACAAAAAGTGTAGATCCAATAAGCCACGGGGTTCTAGGTGATTTATCAGGACATTATTGCTTGCCTGGAGTCAGTCTTGGCTGTGCCACATGATACCATGTCAACCATGACAGAATCTCAGAATTTGAGTAGACATTCAAAATCACCATGACCAAGTGCCATATAGAAATATCTATATGCAGCATCCTTGTCAAGCATTTGTTCCAACTTTTGAAACCTCCATGGGATCTTCTTTTTAAACCCTGTTAGGCCCTTATTATCTATTCACTTGTCTGTCTCTACCACTAAAATGTAGCTCCATGAAGAAGGGCATGCTACTGCCTTGCTCACAGCTGTATCCCCAGAGTACAGTTCAGTCACCAGTATACTGCAGAAGCACCATTATTCTCTGTTGAATAATGAATCCAGATTTTTTTCAATCTTTCCTCCTATGGCTTGGTCACTAGATCATCCATGATCCTGTTTGCTCCCCTACCACCTCCTCAGATACCCTCAGGTTTACCAGGACTCCATGGCCTCCCAAATTAGCCCATCACACTGTTGAACTATACTCATTGCTGGAAATTTCTGTCTATTTATAAAATTTGATTCTACTCAATTCTACTTCTTCCATAGGCCCATAAGAACCTCCAAATTCCAGTCTTTCAAATATTTGAAGACATCTGTTTGTTACTTTATCAACCATCAAGTTGTGTCAAGCCCATCTTCATAATACATCCCTCTCCATGCCCACTTTCATTACATCCTCCACCACTTCATTCTTAATACATTAGCCTGAATAATATTTTAACATAAACATCTTTAAAAAACAAAAACCTCAGGTAGCTTCTTTTTAAACCCTGTTAGGCCCTTATTGTCTGTTCCTTGCTTCTTTCTCCAGTTCATCACTCATTATTCCTTCCCTTTTACACAATGTCTATAAAATTCTGAATTACTCTGAGATCTCAAACCATCATGATCTCCCACTGCCTATCCTGCCCTCTTTCCCCATCCATTGGATCATTCCTGCTCATCCTTTCAGACTCATCTCCCACCATCCCCCTCACAAAGCGGAATCAGACATCCTTCCCATGACACTCTGCTCTTAATCCATACTCTAAATATTAATGCACTACATTAAAATCATCTATTCACTTGTCTGTCTCTACCACTAAAATGTAGCTCCATGAAGAAGGGCATTCTACTGCCTTGCTCACAGCTATATCCCCAGAGTGCAGTCCAGTCACCAGTATATTGCAGAAGCACCATTATTCTCTGTTGAATAATGAATCCAGATTTTTTCTATCATTCCTCCTATACCTTGGTCATTAGACCATCCACCTCCTCAGATACCCTCAGGTTTATCAAAGTTCCACCTAAAACTTGACTTCTAAACTCTGCCTTGAGCCTGAAGTCAACAGAGGGAGGGAAAAAAACCCTAGGTATGAAATCTAAAATTTTATATGACCTGTATTTCAGGTCTAACTATCCCTCCTCCAGCTCTTCTTACTCTGGGTCACTATAGACATGGTCAGAATCTGAAATCAGGGTGTCTTGGGATGTCGCTTCAAGGGCTTCAGGGGAGGGTCCTTCCTATCTCTTCAACTTCTGGGGGCTCCTGGCCACATCCCTTCAAGCTTCATGTGGCCCCTCTTCCATCCTCCTGGAACATCTCTGGCAAAATCACGAGCCCCCACATCCCTTTTCACCTGCCCACTTTCTGCTGATCAGGATCCCCTGCCCCTCTGTTCAGGTGCACACATCGGACTGGTCACATGGCCCTGCCCTCCTGTCCACCTGCCCACTTGCACTTGTGCCCATGCCCGGCTGTGCCCACTTCCGGATTAACACATGCCCCTGCCTGCCTGTCCACCTACCACTTCCGGCTGTGCCCACTTACAGGTGATCACAAGCCATGATCCCTGCCCACCTGCCCACCTCAAGCTCCGCTCACTTCCAGCTTATCACAAGACCCGCCCCTCTGTTCAGGTGCCCAATTCCTGCTGCTCACTTGCCCCTGCCCCTTTGTTCAGGTGCCCACTTCCCCCTGATCTTGTGGCCATTTACCCTTGGCAGCTGGTGGAGCTGCAGGTCACCTGGGCTGAGTTGACTGGGAGGTGGGCCAAGGCTAGGGACCTCTGCTGCCCCTCTCTGAGCCTCAGTTTTGGCATCTAGACTAGAATCTGGGTATGAAAACCCAGTTGCTGGCTCCTGTCAGCCCAGGTGCTTCAGAAAGGGGAGCCCCAGGCTGGACTCATTTGGGGAAAGGCCTGGAGGTAAGGGCGGGGCTTTAGAGTACCCTACTTCATCCTATAGCCTGGGGCTCGGCAAGCCTAGGAGTCCCCGAGCCCAGTTAACTGCACTTCCCACCAAGGAGCCTGCCCTGGTGTGCGCACTGAACTGTTACTGTGAAGGAGCCTGGAGGAGGGAGGGGGGAGGAGCGGGGGAGGTGGACAGGAGACAAGGGCAAGGGACAGACATAGGAATGAATCTCCCTGTGAGCCCCTGCTGTCCCCAGAACCTGGTCAAGTCCCAAAATGAGGGGTAAGGAGCTGTAAAGTCCCTGAGGCTTCTGCCCCAATGAATACAGACTGGCTTAAACAAACAGGAACACATGCTCTCTTAGTTCTGGGACCAGAATCTGAAATCAGGGTTTCTGGGGCTGTGCTCACTCCAAGGGTTTCAGGGGAGGGTCCTTCCTACCTCATCAGCTTCTGGGGGCTCCTGGCCACATCCCTTCAAGCTTCATGTGGGCACTCCTTCATCCTTGCGGACCATCTCTGGCATAATATCGTGCCCCGGCTGCCCTGTTCACCTGCCCACTTCCTGCTGATTAGGACCCCCTCCCCCTCTATTCAGTTGCCCACTTCCAGCTGTCCCCTCTTCTGGCTGATTACATGCCCTTTCCCTTCTTTCCACCTGCCCACTTCTCTCTATGCCCGCCCTGAGCCCTGTCCACTGCCCACTTCCGGCTGTGCCCACTTCAGGATGATCACGTGGCCCTGACCCCCTGTTCCCGTGCCCACTTTTGGTTGTAAACCTGGCCTCATCCCCCTGCTTATATGTCCACTTCCGATTTTTCACGTGACCCACCCCCCACCCTGTTCACTTGCCCACTTTCGGCCAATCACTGGGACCCATCCCCTTGATCAGAAGCCCAATTCCAGCAGAACTTTTGGCTCCGCCCCCTTGATCTGATGCCCACATCTGGCTGAGCGAGTGGCCCCGCCCCCTGTACAAGTGCCCTCTTAACCCTGACCACGTGCCCCCACCCCCTTGAGACCTCACTTGTTCTGTTCCTGTAGTGCCACCTCCCTGGTTAGTTGTCTGGCCCTGCTCTTTCACTTGTGTACATTACCATTGGGTACATTACCTCTGAGTAGGCGACCCCTCATCCTGTGGCCATTTGCTCTGATGGGCTTCACCCTTCCACCCACACCCCTCCTCCACCCCCAGAGGACAAGGGTCTCATCACTGCTCCAATGCCTCAGGGTGGCTATCTTTGTCCCAGGGTCCCTCCCAGCAGGTAACCTTGGTGGAGTCCCCCTGCTTTGGGGCAAGGGCCAGGTGTGAAGAACATGCAGCCTCCCCTCACCTTCTGTGGCTTAGATTTCAAAGCATGGTTATTATTATTATTATTATTTATTATTATTATTATTTTGCTTCTTCTGCCTGCCTCCCCTGGCAGATTTTGTTTTACCTCTATTTAATATTATTTAAAGATTATTCACCAAACCTTCCATTCCACGCTCTTAGTTTTAACAAATTTCCTACAATATGCTTGTAAGCTTATATACTGCTTGATAAACTGATTGCATTTAACTTCTCAATGTTTCTAATTATTTTCCTTATTATTCAACTTTTCTATCCATCTTCATTGTCATCAACACTGAGTGTCATCGATGTCTAATAACTTATTTCATCTTTCTTCATTAGTATTTCTTCTGTGGCTTCTTAGAGTTCTTGTACATGGTTCAACCATGTTTACACATCTTAAAACTTCTAACCCTCTGAATACAGTGAATAATCTATATAATAAAAGCCTAAGCAACTGTTTTGGCGGAACAACCAGAACGACCGGTCACTGTGTTGCACACTGACCACCAGGGGGCAGATGCTCAATGCAGGAGCTGCCCTCTGGTGGTCAGTGTGCTCTCACAGGGGGAACGCTGCTCAGCCAGGAGCTGGGCTAATGGCTGGCGAGCACAGTGGTGGTGGCAGGAGCCTCTCCCAGCTCCATGGAACAGCGAGCAGGTGGGTGGTAAGGAGCGAGGGCTCCCAGACTGCAAGAGGGAAGCCAGCAGGCAGACATCCCCCCAAGGAGTCCTGGACTGCGAGGGGGACCAGGAACCCCTCCTCCCCAGTGCATGAATTTTACGCACCGGGCCTCTAGTGCTGTGATAACTATGTATGGTGCCAGAAAGGTACTTGAAAGACTGGGGGGACCACTATGTGAAGTATCTGATTGTCTAACCCAGGGATGGCGAACCTTTTGAGCTCGGCCTGTCAGCATTTTGAAAAACCCTAACTTAACTCTGGTGCCATGTCACATATAGAAATTTTTTGATATTTGCAACCATAGTAAAACAAAGACTTATATTTTTGATATTTATTTTATATATTTAAATGCCATTTAACAAAGAAAAATCAACTCAAAAAAAGAGTTTGCGTGTCACCTCTGACACGCGTGTCATAGGTTCGCCATCACTGGTCTAACCACTATGCTGTACACCTCAAACTAATACAAAATAATATTGAATGTAAATTATAATTAAAAAAAAATAAAATTTTAAAAACTTCTAATCTTTCAAAAGGTAAATACTCCAAAATATGTAAAATTCTGATGAAATAACAACATGCACAGAAATCTATGCAGGTTTTGCAAAGGGTCACTGCATTTTCATCATTTATAAATAAACAAACATGGTATTCACATAATAAATAGATACCTCCATTTTAATTGGCAATATGACAGTATTATCATGTAAAAGTTATACCCAGCTGCACTTTGAAAAAACCTAAGCAATTTACGTAGATGACACAAAGACAGATGGGTGAACAGAGAAAGAGAGAGAGAGAGAGAGAGAGGACCCGGCTGATGTGGCTCAGTGGTTGAATGTCAACCTATGAACCAGGAGGTCATGCTTCAATTCCAGGTCAGGCACATGACCAGGTTGTAGGCTCAATCCCTATCAGTGGCATGCAGGAGGCAGTCAATCAGTGATTCTCTCTCATCATTGATATTTCTCTCTCTCTCTCTCTCTCTCTCTCTCTCTCTCTCTCTCCCTCTCTCTTCCTCTCTGAAATCATTAAAAACTTTTCTAAGAAAAAGATAGAGAGAGACCAACTTTCCCTTCACCTACTTTGGTTTGAAATAAGCCTTTTTCTCATTTACTGAACATGGATTGGTGAAAATGGACTTTAAAACATATTTTCTGAAAAGTAATACCAGCTGAACAATTAAATCAACTAATCTGGGGCAAGTAACCTCAACTCTCTGGGCTCAGCTTCCATTTCTACAAAAAGTGGAAAGTTTTATGAGATTCTTTCTAGTTCTAAAAGCTTGTAATTCTATGAAAAAATCATCCTCTAAATACCAAATAATGTGTGTGGCATTTACTTTTATTGCAACTAAGGGGAATGATGTGTAGCAAGGAAGGGGGTGGTATAGGAGACAATGTGGTAGTGACTAGAAACAGAGAATCAAAACAACTGTTATTAATTGTCACGACCTGGTTTAGTCAGAGGGCAGATGAGCAAGGCCTGTGAGCCAGCCATCAGAAATGGGATAGATTCCCCAGGACAGAAGAATCTCAATGACAGGAAGAGGCCATCTGGATAAGTAGACTGAATGAAAACAGTCAACATTTATTGGGCAATTAATCATTGCTCTTCAAATATATAGAGAATAATTGTGAGGATGAGATGAGAATTAATGCTTACAAAGCACAGACTAGTACTCAGCACATTGTAAGTACTCAATAAATATTAGCTGTTACTATTAACAGTTGTATATAATTTACAATTGGTAGATTTCTAGAAATATCATGAGACTCAAACATTACCACAAAATGCCTTGATCTATTGCTAAGGTTCAGGAAAGTTGGAATGTCTTTTGACCTACTAAAGAAATGTGGAAATTTCTTTTACTTCCTCAGCCTCTCCCAAGATGAGTGCCAAAAAGTGGATAGAAGAGGTGAGATGGTTCTAGGACCCTTCTTTCAAAGCTAAGGGCTTGCTCTTTGTTGAGCAAGCTTATAGGAGTGCTGAGAGGTTGTGTCCTGAGTGACTCTTAAAGGGAATTGAGGTGAACACACTCTGTGATGTTCTGAAAAATAACATATACCAGAGGGTTGCCAGGGACAATCTAGATAAAGGATATAGAATTCCCACTAGGAGGTAAATGGGTGCTCTGAGCCTGAGGTGGCTGTAGTCTCATTGCTGCTGCCCACTTTGCACTTGTGAGAGGTGTATTCTCTAGTGATACTGCCCATGCAACGAGTGCTTGGAAGAAATGTCAGCTGTGCAGGAATGGCCCTGCCTCGGCTACTGGAGCAACAGTTCCCAGGTGCACCACATTTCAGGGGAACTGGATGGCTCATGGGAAGCCTGAGCCTGAGGTGGGGTTGGGTAGGTGGGGGGAGGGGGGCTTGAATATTGTTAAGTTAAATTATGGTAAATATGTAGATATGACAATTAGGCCTTTCTTTTCCTTTTAAAAACGTTATCTTTAAAGTTGAAAGTATTACAGATGTCCCCTTTGTTTGTGGGGTGTTTTTTTCCCATTGACCCCCTTCACCCCTTACCCACCCCTCCAAGGCCTTCCCCATTCCATTGTCTGTGCTCATTAGGCTTATTTTTTACAGTAGCATATATTTGCTTGGTTTTGACTCAACTAGAGAAGTCAATTTGGTCTATTCTATTGACAAAATTGAACTTAATTGAATTTAATTGAACTAGTGATTTTTTAATTGAACTAGTGATTTTTTAAAATTTAATTATTAAAATCTCACTCAGCACTGATCACAATTCCAAGCTTTCTAGCTATAGGTCTCCTATCACAAGCCCTACTTCAACTTTCTTTTCTGTCTATAGTTCAGACAGCCTCATGCTCATCTTTCTATGGTAAGAAAGGGCAAAGAGATGATGGGTCATCTCCCTGCATGGCAACCATGAACTAAGAACAGAATGGTATAAGAAACAAACATTCAGAGATTGTTTTAAGTTTTTGAAATTAAAAATATAAGAGCAGAGAAGGAAATATCAATGGGAATCTTTAGAGGTAAAAGTGAGAATATCTCCCAGAAAAAGACAAAGATGGAATATAAGAATAAAAAGTTTACAAAATTGGAAGACCACTAATTTAGAATTTGAAACATCTGAATAACAGAAAATCCAGAAAGATGGAATAAAGAAAGTAGAGTGAGGAAATATTTAATGATATTATGCAAAAAAATTACCAAAACCTGTAAATCACATTTGTCCACATTAAGAGAGCCCCTTAATGCTCAGCTCAATGGATAAAAACAGACCCAAACTAAGGTATATAATTGTGAAATTTCAGGGAGTTGTTGGAGTATATATATCACCTAACGTGAGAATAAACCACTAAAGAATTCATAGGACACAGGTGATAGAAGAAACAACACACACACTGACACACACACACACGAGCTGAGGGAATCTTTAGAATTGTCATTATGAAGGATCACAAGATGAATGAATATGTACCAAGCACAAAAGAAAACAAGGACATGTTAGATCAGGTTAAAAAATTGAAGCCAACGACAGTATAGAACTTCACACCCACCGGTGCCCTTTCCTCAGAACAAAGAAAGTCGCAGGGAGAGTCAAGGGAACCAGCACTTTTACTAATGATATCCAAAGTGATGACACTAGATGGCTGAAATACCATGATGGGGCAATAAAGTGCATGGAAGGTATAATTATATATAATATATAATAAATATATATATAATGTGTCAGAAATGATACACAAAAATTAATTAACACAACTATGGAGCTAGGAGAAAAAAGGTATAAGAGGTCTTAATTTACATTATATGTAATTTTGTTCCTTTTGAAGATTTACTATGTGTGCATTATCTTTTCATAAACGTTATGGCATAAAATACATTCTCTTAAAAATTGTAAGTATATATACCACTGACCCAATAATTCTGCATCTTGAAAACTAATATACATTTGCATGTGCAAAGTCATGTAAAAGGATATTCAAAATTACATAAAAGAATATTCATTACATCATTGGTTGTAAAAGCAAAAGACTAGAAATGACCTAAATATCTGCCAAAAGAAGTCTGGTGAAATAAATTTCCTATCACTGCACAATGAAATTCTGTGTAGCCCTATGAACAAGAATGAAGCAATTCATGAAGTATCAATGGGGAATGATCTCTAGGATACATAGCTAAGTAGAAAAAGTAAGGCAGTAAAAAACACAGTTGACCCTTGAACAGCACAGGGTTTAGGGTTGCTGACCCCCCACATGCAATTGAAAATCTATGGATAACTTTGGAGTCCCCCAAAATTTAGTTGTCCCTTGGTATTCACAGGGAATTAGTTTCAGGAACGCTTACAGATACCCAAATCCATGGAAGCTCAAGTCCCCTATTGGAGAGGGCATGTATCTATGCAAAGAGTCTTCCCCCCACATCAGTGGAACCCCAACTGTGGATCATAACAGTGCAGGTATTTACTGGGGGGAAAAATCCGTGTACAAGTGACCCATGAAGTCCAAACCCATGTTGTTCAAGGGTCAACTGTATGTATCTTATGCTACCAATTGTATATAAAAATAGATTATATATTTGTGCTTTTTATGTGTGTATAAAATAGCTCTGGGGAGAGGAAATACACACAAAAAAATAACATTGGTTATTCCTTTAATATTTTCTTCATAGTACTGTCATTATGTGAAATTACCTCACAGATTTATTGTTTATTTACTCCACTAGAATACAGGTAACCATAGAGGCAAGACCCAGTCTAATAACTTCACATCTGTATCCTCTACATCTATTCTTCTGTCTGGCATATAATAGGTGCTCAATGAACAGTTGTTGAATGTTGTTTGAAAGGAAATAAGCCTTTTCTCTGACCATGATGTAAACCTTTAGGGGCATAATGGAGCTGTGATCCAAAAAACTTCAAAGGATTTTCTGGCTTCAAGGCAAAAAAACAAAAACAACAACAACAAAAACGAACAAGAAGTCATAAGAAACTGCTAACTGAATAACAAGGAATGTAAAATGTCAGCCTTCACCTATTGGTAATTGTTACAGTATATTCCGTCTCTGACTGAATGTTCCACAAACAAGCAATTAAGGTAATCTTCATCACAGGAGGTAGTTTGAGGAACTCAAAGACACAACATGTTTCAAACAGCTGGGGAACAACAGAAACCTGGAGGAAAAACAAAACACACAACATTCTCTGAGCTGGTGTTTTCATAGAATTTAAAAATAAATGTCAGGAGATGGAACACAATCATTTATGAGGCACCAAATTAGATTCTTGGGTTGCTATAGCGGTCAGAGGACAGAACAGAGATTTCTAGATGTTACCTTGGCAATGAATAGAGCAATTGCGGGTGACGTTGGTTGGTTTGTAAAGGTATCCAAGATTCAAATTCACAAGTCATAACTGAGGAGAAAAATTTCCCACATGTTTATAATTTGTCCTATTGTTAAATATTTAAAATAAAATCTGTTCTCACCAAATTCTTCACAGGGGAACAAAGTCTTTCCGAATTTTCAAACTCTTTGAGTGTACGGTTAATGTACACACATATGTGCCCTCTCAGACATCCTTCCTACTTGCCTCAAGCTCATACTTAACTCTTAGCCCCTCATCTGGAGTCATGTGACATTTCACTGCACAGATTTAATGTCCTTCACAAGGTGTCGTCTGATCTCAAGACCTCCATTATTCCAAATGTATTGGTTTCTGAACATAACCTTTGCCCGTTCTATTTACCTCAAGAAAGGCCATGTGGACTTGAAACCAACATGGTCTTGTAATTTCTAGCAAGCACCACCCTCCCATTTCATCAGTGACTTTTAATTTGTCAGCCCAAGTCTAGCAGATACTGCCAGTGCCTGGCCCATGTTCCCTGGCTACTTCCCTCCATGAGCTAAAGGATCTGAAGTCTTCTTAAGAAGTTCTCAGGCACCGACTTCCTGCCTGGGTCATGCCCTCATGGTGGGTGATAGTCTAGTGCTGGCCACACTTCTTCAATCGTTTAGAATAGTCTACATTGGGTATAGGTGCTCTAACCCCTCTCTCTAGGAGTTCTGGGTATTTGGTGCCTGCTTTATTATTCAGCCAAAACCGAGACAGAAAAGTTCTCCTTTTCAATACTGTATGATAATAAGAAATTTAATAATGGCACCATGAGAGGGAGAAAATTATATTCACTGGAAATTCTTGAAAGGAGAATGTTGTATTTGTTTGCAATAGATTGCATGAGAAAGAAGCTGAAGCCCTGAGAGACCTGATTGTGGGTAGAAACTCTTTACAAAGGAAAGAGGAGACGTTTTTAAAATTGTGCTAGGGAGAGTGGAACAATGAAATAAAGACTATACACACCCTTCCCATTATCACTGTGGGGACTTTAGTGCATGTTAAAGTACACTGTGTGAGCCGATTTCTTGTTGAAACATGGAAGAGTCTGATTTCGGTACGATGGAAGCCCGGTGGAGTGGGACAGCTCACACAGCACTGGAACGCAATAGCGGGAGAAAGCATGAGTAAGCTGGGCCTGGGAAAGTAGCAAACTTTTAACGAGTCACCAGGACAGTGGCAGTCTGTGGAATTAGAGCTCCACCCAATGTTAACCAGAATGCTGAGTGGTGGGGCATCTGCAAGCCATTCACCTTTGCATAGTGTGAAAAATAAGACATAGACATGCCTCGGAGATATTGCAAGTTGGGTTCCTGACCACCACAATCAAGCCAGTCCTGCAGCTGAAGTGAGTCATAATTTTTTTTTTTTTTTTTTTTTTTTGCTGGTGGAGGGTCCTGCCTTTAGTTTGTAACAAATGCATCATCTGGGAAGCACAATAAAAGTACAGGAATGCCTGTACTGTGTTTGTTCCCATCCACGAACCTTCTGAATTCACAATGGAGAGAGTTCAGGTCAGATGGCAGAATGACATACCGCATTCCAATCCCTTCTGAATCCTTGGTGCTGCCATTGCAAGTGATCTTGGCAAGTTTCTTGTTATCCCATTCTCGACTTCAGTTAATTCATCTATAAAGTGATGTTAATAAACATCTCACAAAATTATTGTGAGATGGGGATTTACACTAGGGTAGGGTAGGCATTTACTATTCTGGCTTGCTCCTCCCTTCCTTCTCCTGAGAAAAGGAATTAAGTGGTTTAATTGAAAGTAAACTCAGTAGGACTCAACAGTATGATGTGACTTCCCAAGATGATAATGCAAACCTAAATTGGAGGAGTGTCTGAAATAAGGAGATGATGACCACACTAACACATCTAAATGTGGTTTTGGTTTTGTTTTAGTTCTAAGTACAACACAAAAAAGGGAGACACAATCTGAAGCATTTATAAATGAGACAAATGAGGACGATGCAGGACTTGAAAACCATTTCATTTTCATTTTTTAAAAATAGGACTGCTTTTCATAAAAAGAAAAAGAAAACTGGGGGGGGGGCTAAGAGGGCTACTGATATTTGAGGGACTAATATATAGAAAAGAAGTTAGATTTGTTCAGCAAGGCCCCAAGAATTATTTTTTCTCTCTTTATTGATTAAGGTATTACATATGTGTCCTTATCCCCTCATTGCACCCCCACACTCATGCCCTCACCCCCCTGGTGTCTGTGTCCATTGGTTAGGCTAATAATCATGCATACAAATCCTTTGGTTGATCTCTTTCCCTTACTCCCTCCCTCCCCTACCTTCCATCTGAGGTTGGATGGTCTGATCAATGCTTCTCTGTCTCTGGATCTGTTTTGGTTCATCAATTTATGTTGCTCATTATATTCCACAAATGAGTGAGACCATGTAATATTTATCTTTCTCTGACTGGCTTATTTCGGTTAGCATAATGCTTTCCAGTTCCATCCATGCTGTTACAAATGGTAAGAATTCCTCCTTTTTTATGGCACCGTAGTATTCCATTGTGTAGATGTAACACAATTTTTTAACCCACTCATCTGCCGATGGGCACTTAGGCTGTTTCCAAATCTTAGCTATGGTAAATAGCTTCTATGAACATAGGGGTGCATATATTCTTTCTGATTGGTGTTTCTAGTTTCTTGGGATATATTCCTACAAGTAGGATCACTGGGTCAAATAGGAGTTCCATTTTTAGTTTTTTTGGAAAACTCCATACTGTTCTCCAGAGTGACTGCACCAGCCTGCATTCCCACCAGCAGTGCACGAGGGTTCCTTTTTCTCCACATCCTTGCCAGCACTTATCATTTGTTGATTTGTTGATGATAGCCATTCTGACAGGAGAGAAATGGTACCGCATTGTCGTTTTGATTTGCATCTCTCAGATCATCAGTGACTTTGAGCATGTTTTCATATGTCTTTTGGCTTTCCTTATGTCCTCCTTCAAAAAGTATCTATTTAGGCCTGTTGGGTTGTTTATCTTCCTTTTGTTAAGTTGTATGAGTTCCCTGTAAATGTTGGAGATTAAACCCTTATTGGTGATAATATTGGCAAATATGTTCTCCCATGCAGTGGGCTTTTTTCCTGTTTTGTTGATGATTCTTTTGCTACACAGAAGCTTTTTATTTTTATGTGGTCCCATTTGTTTATTTTCTCTTTATTTTCCATTGCCCTAGGAGCTGTATCAGTGAAGATATTGCTTCGAAGGCCCCAAGAATTTGATATTGAAGTAGAAAGTACACTAGATGTAGGTCAAGAGAATTCTAGTTCCTCTGTTTCCCTGGCCAGTTGTGGGATCTTGGAGAAGTAATTTTACTTTTCTGAGACTAACTCATCTGCAAAATGAGGGTAAACTATATCTGTCACTTTTGAAGTCTTTAAAATTACCAATGGTAACAAATAAATGTTGCTGCAAGCAGAAGACACATGCATATATTTGTAGATAAAACAAAACAAAATGTACCCTTGCTACCAATGTTATACTCAGATATTCTATTTCATTTTTATAAAATGATGGTTGTGCCCTGCTAAATTGGTTTTTATAACCCACTAGTGGTTTCTGCAGTTTGGAAAACATTGGAATATGACATCCAGAAGGTCCTTTCCAGTTCTGACATTTGATAATTCTGTGAACAATAACTGGTTGTTGGACATTTCTAGGAAACTTATTTCAGCTTGAATTACTAAGACCTTCCAAATGGTCAGGAATGTCCAAAGAAGTAATGGGATTCATGCAAGGTGCTGTGCTCCCCATCTTTGCAGGTATGCAAGCAGAAATTGATTGGCCATTTAGTTGGATGTTGGAGAAGGGATTTAAATCAGGTGGTTGATCTATACAACCTTTAATTTCTCTTCCACTGAGCATAAGTAATTCTAGGATTATCATTAGCATCTACTTGCAAATAAAAACTAAAAGTCAATGTAGACAAGTATTTAAAAGTAAGACAATGTTTTTACCATTATCCCTTCTTTCCTAAATATTTTGGAATAACTACAAAGGCTTAGCAAAGGATAATTAGGAAATCTGAGAAAAGTTGTTTATTGCTCATCTGTCAAGAGCTATTCCAGCTTTTGCCTGTAAATTTTTTAATGTTTTGTCAAGCCTGATTTTTCCTACAGCTTTAAGAAAACCATACTGGAACCATAAAGGTATTGACTTGTTCAAAAAAGAGAATACCTCTGATTTGGCACACACTAATAAAAAGAATCACAAGGTTTGTGAAAGCATTAACCTCCAACTGAAACATGTATTTGATGAGGTACAACCAAGAAGATGTCTCCATCTCTTTGAGAGAGTTTTTGACATGCCTGTGAACAAAGTAGAAATAACTTGATACATTTCCTGTGTAGAATTAGAACCCATGTCACAACTTGATAAAATAACCAGTAGATACACCTACTCACCTCATGGTGACGATAATATTAAATGCCAGGTGACTGATTTGCACCTAGAAAATTTAATTCCTTCCTACAAATTCTAGGTTCGTTTATGCCCTGAAAATGGGTATCTCACAGGAAGAAAGATGAAAAGGTCATGGTCAGCCTGCTTCAATAACCATGTTTATTTTTCTCTGAGGTACATGTTGTCCTGAGAGGTCATTTAGGTCTTGCCGCCCCCATGTCTAACCCCTGTCTTATGGGGAGGAAGTAAGTGGCCCGCACTCTCAAAATGGTAGATTCTATTTACATTAAACCCTTCCTGGTTATTATTTTGCAACTGTCCTCAAAAATAACTTAATTATCTGTGTCTATTTGGACCAAAATGTTAAATTTCCATCAGCTCCATTAAAATTGTTTGGCTCCTTAATTCACTTAATTTCCAAATTTTCCCATTTAAAACATTTTGGGATGATGGAAAGCAAATTTATAGCACGTCTGGTAGATTTTAATATTTCCATTACCTTTTACCCCTCAGATGCTTATAATTTTCTGTCTGAGCTTGCTCCAAAAGGGAAAGTAACTTCTACTAACATTTGGTTTATCATCTTCTTCCCTAAAGTACACAATGAGGATTGGCTGGGGGGGGGGGGGGGGCTTTGTGGGCCTTCAGGAGAGAAAATACTCTGACCTGGAGGAGGCAGCGAGAAAATAGAGAAGAGAATTGGAATAGTAATTAGCTATTGCTGCATAATATTTATTGCTTCAAAATCTAGTGCCTTCAAAGAGCAACAATTTAGGTCATTAGTCTATGAGTTGAGCAGGGGGCTCTGCTGATCTTGGCTAGGCATGGCTGATCTTGACTATGTTTATTCATATGTCTTCGTTTGCCCTGCTCATCAATTGCTTATGGTCCAGCAGCCCCAGAATAAAGCTCTCAGGCAAGGAGGATTTTGATGTTTAGAAGTGAAGCCTCAAGGTCTACTCTGGTGTAGATACAGCCTATCTTCAATTTCCTTTGTGACAATTATAATAACCTTCATTCGAATTCATAAAATTTACCAAATTATATTTTTATGTTTTCTCTTTTATTCTTCCCAAGACAGACATAAAAAAAAAATTTTTATAGATGAGGATGTAGAAGCTCCACAGGTCAAGTAACTTGTCCAGAGTCAAACCACAATTTAAATAATATCAGGAATGAATCTCAAGTTCTAAGTATGATATATTTGTCTAGAATGCTTGTCTCTTTTGTTCACTTGACACATTCCTACCCATCTGCCTTTGATCTAGTGTAACATTTTGATTTTTAAAAATCAAAGACATAAGTGAAGATAATTACTATAAATCTAAGCAAGCAAAAACCAACAACAGAAAGAAGATGATGATGATTGTTGGAGAGATAGGAGGCCTCTTCCTGGATACCTTACAGAGAAAAAAAAGGACTACAATTTTCTAACAGATGGGAGGGGACATGCCAAAATATACTACATATGGGGGAAAGTATGTAGAAATCTTATCTTAAAATTCAGCATGAGAAGCCAAAATGAAAGCTTTTACCAGAACTTTAATAGGGACTCTAAGGAAGATGTTTGCGTAGTTGCCAGGGCCTGTGATATAGGAGGGGACAATTACAGGTTGATCACTGCCACTTGGACAGAAAGAGCCAACCGTGAGCCCATGCCTAAGGTGCCTTCTAGTGCCCAGGGGCTGACAAGGAGGAGGAACAGTGCCATTCAGTCTATTCTGTGAAAATTGCTCTGTGTTGGTCTCAGCTACTGGGAGAACCATGATGCTTTATGCGAGGGAAAATCAGATTTTCCAGTCCCATCCATTCTGCCTGGGATATTCAGGTCAACCAAAGGGAGAACTCAAAGGGAGAGCAAGTGCTTTAAGGGGTGTGCATGGGGTTAAAGAGAAAGGGGGGGGGTGGCTCAGCAGGAGGAAGAAAAGACCTGAACAACTGCCCAGGGAAGAAGGAAGTCACAGGAGAGATTAACCAACAGGTAGGCATGCCAGTGCTTTGGTCACAGAGCTTGGAAAGGTGGGCAGGAAATGACGTGTGGCCTGGAGTCTGGGGCCCCGCTGGAGTGGTCTTCCTGACGGTGTAGCCCTCCTCTCCATTTACTTGAGGAATAAGCAAAGGTTCAGAAAAGTAAAATGCTCCCCAGGACTGAAGTGACTTGTCACTTCCAGTCCCAAGACAGAGGCTGGGAGGGACCAGAGTGAGTATTTACTGAGGCTCGCTAGACTTTGCCAGACGCTGTACCCAGGGCATGACACAGATGCTCCTCACAGCCGTCCCTCGAGGTCCATGGGCTTTTCTCTACTTGGCAGATGAAGCTACTGGGGGATCAGAGAGTTCGATTGTTGCCCAAGGCAGCAAAGGTAGGAAGCTGCAGATCTGGGATTGAATCTGGACTGTCCCGTGCTCCAAAACCAGCATCATGGACACTTAGTCAAGCTGCCTTCCCATCCTGGAGGAAACTATTAGGATTCTAACAACCAAAGGAACTGCCAAAACTGAAGTACAATAAAGTCAGGCAGGATAGCCATTCCCTCCCAGTCTCCTTTCCCTCTCTTGTCAGCACCATATATTTTTATCAAAGGGAGAAGAACACAAGAAATAAGTAACTTCAAAATTTTAAGATAAGAAACATCAGAAACACCTAGAGACACAAACTTTTGCAAAATTTCATAGTGATTCCAAAATAGATAAATGGACTCACTCCTGAATTGCCTAAGGATTCATTAGGTAAGTTCTTGACTAAGAAACCAACTTGATTTATGGATTATTTGGTTAACAAGGAGGAGAGAAAAGAATTAAGAATTAGAAGTCTTTAACTCCATTAAAAGCATTAAAAAATACATTGCAACCCTCAAAATAATGGATAATGTCCTACAGAGTGTAATTAGAAAGTCAATGACTATCTACATACATCCTCATCCTGAAAGAAGTAGAGATGCCCTTTGAAGAAGGAAGATAGATGCCACATCATCTCATGTAAACAGGTCAAAAGAAGGTGGTGGGCAGGACAAGAATGGGGAGTTGTTTGTTTGAGATGGCATGGAAGTTTGAGGCAGGTATATTCTAACACTGTTCTGAATTATGACTACTGGCTCAAGAATGACTAAGTCAGAAACTCAGAGTCTGAAATGGACTTTGCAGGCTTCGGGAGAGAGCACAATCACAGGAGGTGCAGAGTCTGAGCTGCTGCGGGTGTGGACAACAGATTGCCCTGATACAAGGAGCTCTTGTCTGTTCCAGGATGTGCAGTGGTGGTCGAACAGTGTAGAACCTAATTCGCAAACCGTGTGGTGATGGCCAGATCTGGGACATTGACGTATACGGTTTCAAGAGCATTGCCAGTAAGAATTCCTCGCCTCCCCAAATCACCGCATTCTCTACTTGAAATCCCATGTTTAGAATTTCATTGTTTCAGCAATGTGGCAATTCTAGGAGGAAACCACCTCTGTCCCTCGGAAGTTCCACATCCTTTCTTGAGGACATATTTTGAGAGAAAGAGCAATAGGGATTTTGAGGAGGGAAATTAGCAAAAGGAGAATAAAACCTGCCCACGGAAAAAGAAAGATTAATGTGCCTTTAGTCTGCCTGTGGCCAGCAAAGCCCTATGACTGCCCCCAAAATCCTTTTTAATAAAATCATCTGTCAGGATGGGGAAAGGCAGTTCCCCAAGGCTTAAGCCAGAAAAGCCACCTGTGAATTGCAAACTCTGCTATTACTTCCAGAGAAGTAGTATTTGTTTTGAATCATTTACAGTTTACCTGTCCAAGAGTTTGGTTGGAATGCCTGTGTTTTATGACAAATGAAGCATCCAGTTGGAGCAAGGAATGAACTGTGGGTGTGTTTTGTCTTCTCGTTTGGGTGGGAAGCTGTGCCTCAATGTGGTGCATGCATTTCCATGTCTAGACAATGGAACATCCGAGGGGAAAATTTAGTGCCCATCCTTTTTATAGAAACCTTTCCTCTGTGTCTGAAAGCTGAACTTTCTGAGAATTTTTCACTTTTCTAATAAAACCTTTTTTTAAAAAAACAAATTAAGTACCTGGAAAACAGAAATGAAAGTCACAGAGTGAATTGGGAATATTTGTATTTGGTCATCATCTGGGGACATTTTGTTTTCATTGTCAAGCACCAAACACCAAACACATATGGAAATAATAGGCAACATTTCTTTCCAAGCTTTTCAAGTTTTTGTCCCTGGGAGATACTGTGTGTCATCTGGCCACCAGTCACTCGATGACCAGAGATTTCCATCTGCTGTGTGAGTCAGGGACATGCCTAAAAGCCGCACGCCCCCTGGAGAAGCTGTGGGGTAGAGCTGGGGAGCTTAAATCCAACACCCACAAGCTTCCCTTCTGATAAGCTTTCCCTCTCTGGTAGTCAGCACCTCACGCTCACTTCTACCCAAACCTTTTCTCAAGAAGGAACCTGAACTGTATTATTTCCATTAAAGGTTAGAGGGGAGGAGGATGGCAATCCATCAGAAATCAAAATCAGGAAGCAGCCCGGGGAGGAGGGGTGTTTGGAGGGCTTGGGAAAAATGTACGGTGCACGTCTGAGTGAGGTCCCACTGTCACCCAAAGCCACTGGCGCAGAGCCATGGGCTGGTTTGGCGTCCTGATCTTGTTCAAAAAGAGGTGGGACTAGAGAAATGGTAGAATCAGGGCTCAGGGCCCAGGGAGGATGTCTGCCCACCTGGTCTCTCTCAAGGGTTCCACGCACAGGCAGCAATTGGTTTCTTATTGACCTTGGTCACTTGTAGTTAGGAAGGCCAGCCTTCTGCTTTTACAATCTCCCTCCATCCCTCTTTGCCTCCCTCCTCCCCACCCCCGTCCCCTTCTCTCCTCCTTTTTAAAAAAGGTAGTTTGCATGAGGTCTTAACTGGAAAGAGTTCATCAGTGGATGTCTCTAAACTTCCTTAAAGATGCAGGATCAGTCAGGGGTCCAGCAGGAACTGGTGTTGTGTTCCCAATTTCAAAGTTTCCAAAGAATGAAACTTTAAATGTATCTAATTTTAGTATAATCTATGATTTTGTAGATAATATGTATCAAGTTTGGAAAGTTTCTTTCCTTTCCTCATTTTCTAAGAGTTTCTTTATTAATTACAAATGGATGTCAAATTATATCACATGCTTTTTGTATCCATTAAGGGTATGTGAAATCCCTTAAATTTGTGGTGACTTATATTGATTGATTTTTCAGGCAATCTTGCATTCTTGAAATACTAGTAAACACAACCTGATTATAATTCTTTTTCCTTTTACATATATTGCTAGATTTAATTTGCTCATATTTTGTTTACAATAGAATTTATGTTCATCAATGAGATTGGCCTGACTTTTTTCTTTCTCATAATGTTCTTGCCAGGTTTGAGTATCAAGGTTATGCCAGTGTACTACTTTTCTACTGCTGACATAAATGACTACAAACTTAGTGCCTAAATAACACAAATCTATCCTCTCACAGTCCCGAGGTCAGAAATCTGACACGGATCTCACTGGCTGGAATCAAATCAAGATGTCAGCAGCACCGCATTCCTTCTGGGAGGCTCTAGAGAAGAATCTGTTTCCTAGTCTTCAGGGAGCTGGCAGAATGTAGTGCCTGGAGATCGTAGAACCAAGGCTGCTGTTTTCTGGCTGGCTCTAAACAGAGGGTCATTCCCAGCGCCTACCTAGAGGCTCCTCTATCGTTTGCCTGGAAACCTCCTCCTCTGCTGTCAAAGCCAGCAACAGCAGGTCAGAGTCCCCGTGTGTCACATCTCTGGTGCTTCTTCCTGAACACGTCTTGCTCTGACAGCTGCCAGGAAAGATTATTCTCTTTGAGGAGGTCGCGTGATTAGATTGAGCCCACTTAGAGCATTTAGGTCACAGTGGTTCTCAACCTTCTGGCCCTTTAAATACAGTTCCTCATGTGGTGACCCCCAACCATAACATTATTTTCGTTGCTACTTCATAACTGTAATGTTGCTACTGTTATGAATCGTAATGTAAATATCTGATATGCAGGATGGTCTCAGGCGACCCCTGTGAAAGGGTCATTCGACCGCCAAAGGGGTCGCAACCCACAGGTTGAGAACCGCTGATTTAGGATACTCTCCCCTTCTCAAGAACCATAACGTAAACACACCTACAAAGTCCTTTTTGTATGTAAAATAGCATATTCACAGATTTGTGGGATTAGGCCATGGCATTCTTGGGGAGCCATTATTCTGCCTACTACAGCAGTTAGCCAGGGTCTTTACTGTCCTCTGCTAGTCTCTGAAATTGTTTACGTTAAACTGAATTCTTTTTTTTTTTTACTTTCTTGCATGTTTGATAACACTTGAGGCGAAGCAACAGGAACCTAACATTTTCTTATGGGAAGAATCTGTTTATTACTATATTATTCAGGATAAAATAGCTTATTCTATGACATCAAATATACCTAAGGTCTCAGTGGCCTCAGACAGCAAAGGCTTGTTTCTCACTCACATCCACGTAGATGCAGGTTGGGAAGATCCTGGTGGCTATCACCCAAGTTGCCATTCAGTGATACAGGCTTCTCCTAAAAAGTGGAAAAACCTTCAATAAATACTTGAATTGAGAAATAAAATATAGTATATTCAGACTTTGGAATAAGACATAGCAATGAAAATGAACAAATTAGAACTACATGCAAGAGCATAAATGAATCTTACAAGCAAAGTCAAATGCAATAAGCAAGATTATATATAAAATTATTGAATTTATATTAAAGTCAAAATTAGGAAAAACTAGTCTATCTTTTGAGGGATGCATAAAGAAGAGGTAATAGGACAGTAAGAAAGAAATTACATGGGAGTCAGGTTACCTCTGGGTGGAAAGAATACCTTAGAGTACCCCACGTTCAAAAATCCTCCAACTTATCTTTTACTAGGTTTATCTTAAATCCTTGATTACCATCAGGAGTTCCTCTTTGCCTAGATAATAAAGTGAATCTTAAAGATATATTTCTCAAAGAGAAAGATAGTATCTATTCAATTATTTTAAACAGTACCACATTTCAGAAGGAGATTATTCATGTGAAAAATAGTTGTGAAGTTGGAGGAGGGAGAGAGAAATCGCTTTCCCTAAGCCCTCACCTATTGGGGTAAAATAAAGCTGTACTTCAGTTTCAACCCCTACTCTGATCAACATGTACATTGGATTCACTTTTATTTCCTAATTCCATGTATTGTATGTACTTGAATATATGTATATATATGACTTATTCTAGGGGGTCCCTGTCACAGAAAATACAAGGTGACTTGTTTTCCTGGAAAATTGTGTGTGTATGTGTGTGTGTGTGTGTGTGTGTGTGTGTGTGTGTGTGTGTGAATTGCCATATGTACATATATGGTAGCCATTTGTACACCTTCCTTAATAACCACAGTCAAATAATCAAAGTTTAAAATAGCCAAACAAAACTTAGCTGGTTTGGCTCAGTGGATAGAGCATCGGACTGTGGACTGAAAGGTCCTGGGTTCGATTCTGGTCAAATGCACATGCCTGGATTGCGGGCTCGATCCCCAGTAGGGGGCGTGCAGGAGGCAGCCAATCAATGATTCTCTCTCATCATTGATATTTCTATCTCTCTCTCCCTCTCCCTTCCTCTCTGAATCCAATAAAAATATATTTTAAAAAATAATAATATATTAAAATAGCCAAACAATAAACTGAAAAGAGAATGGTCACATTTTATAGTTAATGTAGCCAAGTTTGCAGGTCTGTGACTGTCTGATTGATTGCATGCAGATTTGGATTGTGTTTTCTTCATTTCCTCCAAAACCTCCAGTTCCCAAATAGTCTTCCTTGGAATCCTGGCACTCTCTAAGGTATTATGAAATACTTCACGAACAAAAAACAAAAGTGGTTTTGCTTCAAAGTAGTTGGGAGAAAAGGATTAATTCAACAACATTAAACTCTTGCCTCAACCACTTGGAGTATCTACCGTGATCAAATGCATCGAGCATCTGCAAATAAGGACAGAAGAAGTTGCATTCCCAGACTTATATGTGGTTTTAGTTTGGAAATGCTATGCCTGGACTGGTGATTCTCAAACAATTTTGACTGTATCACATATCAACAGGCACAAAATAATAAAGAAAAAAAGACCTCAATGGCTTGCTTTGCTTACCCATCCCAATTTCCATTGAAAAGAAAAAGCATCAGTGGAATTGCATGCTTGCCCTTGCAAGACATAATATTTTCATTCATTTTATGGTCCATCAGCAGACTTCCATGGCTCACCATTGCCATACTTGAGGAACACTGCCCTGCAGCAGATAGCTTTCTTGTAAATATTTAAATGACTACCACTTGATGGAAACCATTGTAAAGATGTGAACTTAGTCTGAATAGTTGATTATGTCAACCTAAATGCAATGAAATATAACAAGCTACAGAGAAATAAAAGCCTTTTCTCTCTTTAAAAACTATAATCTATGACTTACTGTACTAACTCTTGACTTTAAGAAGAGTATTTCCATAATCATTTACAGTTAAGTAAAAAATTTGGGATTTTTTTGCAAACATGCATGCTGCAAAAAAAAAAAAAAGTCTGTACCATTAACGAATTAAGTATTTCACGAGCTACTTAATGAAGTATGATAGGGTTTTTTGCCCCAGAGTTAGAGTTATTTGCTTTCAAGATAATTGAACTCAATAACCCTACAGAATGTCAAAGGGGGAAGTGTTTCCAAATGTTAAATAACTTCCTTTTAAGGGACATAACACAAATGACCATGCGGAGGGCTACTAAAACCACATGTTAGTCACCTCTGACAACAGCCAGGAAACCATGTCTGTGTAGGGTTAGTGAGGAAAGCATTGCAATATAGCAGGTGTGGGCTCCAGAAATATTTGCATGATTATGTACAGTTCTTGTTCCTAATCTCCTTCCCAGATTCACATGGGCTGTTCTGGAAGAGGAACTGAGGCAGAAAGATCATCTGAGGCCAAACAGGGCCACCACTTACTTACTAAAAGCCATGGGCAAGTTAAAGCCCGTTCCTCTTGTCCTCTGTTGCCTTTCTCCAAACACACACTCTGCATATTTATCCACTGAGAGTCACCTGTTAGCTACCTGCATAACAACATAGCCATTTGGTCTCCAGTCAGGAACAAGCTACTGCTATTGAAATGCGATTGAACCAGAAATAAACATGAGTTAGAGGGCAATTACTTAGCCAAAGAACAAACAGGTCTGTGATAATTAACGGAAGATGGCCCTTTTATTTTTTAAAGGTTTATTCTTGGAATAGTAGGAACTCTGGCTATTAATTATTAGAGATAATGCTTCCTATTAGTAAGGGCAGCGGTAACATTTATTATAAAACCCCTGTGAAATATGTGATCTTTATTGTATGAAAGTACAAGCCAAAAAGCAGAGATGTTTAGTCAAGAGTACAAAATTGAAGCATACTTCCTGATATCTGAATTGGTTTGTTCTTCTTAGAAAGGAGAGGGAACAAGCTACAAAGAAATCATATTCTTCCTGTTCTATTTGGTGGACCTACTAAATCTTTGAAGCTCATTAAGTAAAGGTCAGAGAAATGTAAACTGGTACAGTCACTATGGAAAACAGTATGGCGGTTCCTCAAGAAATTAAAAACAGAACTACCATATAATTCAGCAATCCTACTTCTGTATATATATCAGAAGGAAACAAAATCATTAACTTAATATATCTGTACTCCAATGTTCATAGCAACATTATTCACAATAGCCAAGGTATGCAAACAACCTAAGTATTTATCAATGAATGAATGGATAAAGAAAATTTGAAATAGATATTGATGTATATAATGGAATATTATTCAGCCTTGAAAAAAGGAAATCTTGCTATTTGCAACAACATAAATAAATCTGGAGGATATTATGCTAATTGAGATAAGTCATGGAGTGAAAGACAAATGCTGCATGGTATCACTTATATTGTGAAATCTAAAAAAAAAAAAATTTGAACTTACAGAAACAGAGAATATAATAGTGGTTGCCAGGGGCTAGGAGGACAAGTTATAAAAGGGTAGAGACTTTCATGTAGAAGATGATAAGGTCTAAGGATCTAATGTATAACAGAGTGATTACAGTTAATAATACTATATTATATAATTAAATTCACTAAGAAAATAGAACTCAAATGTTCTCAAAGGTAAATATATGAGGTAAAAGTAAATATGTATGGTAATAGATGGTGGGAATCCTTTCACAATGTACACATGTATCAAATTATCATGTAGTACACTTAAAATATATTGCAAATATTTGTTATACCTCAATAAAGCTAAAAAAAAGAAATCAATGTGATGCACCATATTAACAAACTAAAAAAAAAGGGAAAGAAAAGCCATATTATTATCCCAACAGATGTAGAAAAATCACTTGGTAACATTCAATATGCATTGTTGATTCAGTAAACTAGGAATAAAAGGGAACTTGCTCAAACTAATAAAGGACAGCTATGAAAAAATTACAATTACATCATTCTTAATGGCAAAAGACTGCTCTCAACTTCTGTAGTGAACATTATACTAGACTTGTATCCAGCAATGAGCAACTAAAAATTAAAATGAAAAGTAAATACCAGTTACAATAGCATCACAAAATATAAAATGCATAATTATAAACCTGAATCTGACAAAATACTGAAAAGGTCTGTACACAGACCTACAAAACATGGCTGAAGAAAATTAAGAATACCTAAGTAAAGAGATATGTAGTGTTCATAGGTCGGAAGTCTCAATATTGTTGTCAACTATCCTCAAATTGATCTATAGAGTTAACACAATCCAATCAAAATCTTAGTTCACAGTTTATAGAAATTAACAAGTTAATTCTAAAATGCATATGGAAATGCAAAGGACCTAGAATAGCCAAAACAATTTTTAAAAAGAAAAACAAATTTGGATTATTCATACTACCTGGTCTCCAGACTTATTATAAAGCTCCAGTAATCAGGATAGGGTGGTATTGATGAAAAGAGAGACAAAGGGATCAGTGGAACAGAATACAGAGCCCAGAAATAAACTCACACATGTACAGACAAATGGTTTTTGACAAAGTTGCAAAGGCAATTCAGTGGAGAACAAATGGTGCTTGAAAAATTGGATATCCACATGCAAAAAAATAAACTTCTATCTGTACCTCTCCTCAGACACAAAAATTAACTCAAATGGTTCACAGGCTTAAATTGAAAATCTAAAAATATGAAACATGAAAAAAACATATTAAAAAATACTTTTGTAACTTGTGCTAGGCAAAAATTTTTTGGGTATGACACCAAAGAAAAAATGATGACTTTAGCTTCATCAAAATTAATAGAATTAAAAGACTAGCTACATACTGGGAGGAATTATTTGCAAATTATATATCTTATAAAGGAATTATATATAAAATATATAACTAATATTCAAAACTCAATAATAAGAAAACAAACACCTCAATTGAAAAGGGAAAAGTATTTGAAAAGACACTTCATCAAAGAGAATTTGTGAATGGCAAATAATCACCTATAAATATGCTTCTCAACATCATTAGTCATTAGGAAAATGCAAATTAAAACTGCAAGGGCATTTCACTACTCACCTATCTAAATGGCTAAGATTGAAAAGTCTGAACATACCAAATGTTGGCCAGAAAGTAGAGGAACTGGAACTCAAAAAACACTCACTTGGAAAAAAATAGTTTGTAGTTTCTTTAAAATGTTAGACATACATCTATATATGACCCAGCTATTCCACTCCAAGGTATATACCCAAAAAACGGGGAAAATAAGCCCACACAAAGACTTGAATAGAAATGATTATAGCAGCTTTCTTTCTAATAGCCCAAAAGTGGACACAACCTAAATGTCCATCAACAGGTGAATGGATAAACTCTGATGTACTCATACAATGGAATACTACTTAACAATAAAAAGCAACAAACTCATGGATGAAGCTCAAATAATTACGCTGAGTGAAAGAAACCATCTATAATAATGAAAGCATAATATGTAAATCGACCGAACTACTGAACAGCAGAACAACCATCAGGATGACCTTCTGGACGACCACGCTATGACAAGCACTGGTGCCAGGCCAGCCAAGGCCGGTGCAATGCGATTGGTCGGGGGCCAGAGGGTCCCCTCCCCCCCCCACTAGCCCTCATGATTGCCCCCAGAGGGAGGCCCAGCGATCGATTGTGGAGCCCCGGCCAGGTGGGCAGGGCCTCCCTCTGCAGGCAATTGATCTGCCCCCCCCCCCCACCCTGTGATCATTGCCCTGCAGAGGGCGGTGACCTGTGGTGCGGGAGGGAGGGCAGCACCGCACAGATGGCAAGCAGTGGCAGCAGTGGGGGTGGGGCCAGCTGCCGGCAGCCGGGGGAAGGAAAGCCCGATAGGCCCTGATTGCCAGCCAGGCCTAGAGACCCTACCTGAGGGGTCCCGGATTACAAGAGGGCACAGGCCGGGCTGAGGGACACCCTCCCCCACCCCCACCCCTGTGCATGAATTTCTAGTGTGTAATAAAAGCACACTTACTCTTATGTTTATTTACACAAAACTTAGAAAATGCAAACCAATCTCTAGTAACAGAAAGCAGATCAGTGGGTTGCCTTGGTGGGAAAGGAGGAGCAGAAGGGAGCATGAGGAAATTCGGGGTGAAGGATATGTTCATTATCTCGAGTGTGCTAATGGTTTCATGGGTATATATATATATATATATATATATATATATATATATATATATATTTGTCAAAACGTATCAATCAAATAGCTTAAATATATGCAGTTATCATACCAATTATACCTCAATATAGCCTTTTAAAAATTAATGGCTTAAGACAGCAACCATTTTATTATATCTGATTTCATGGGTCAGGAATTTGGATGAGCAAGAATATTGGTAAGTTTGGGGAAGAAAGGGGAGAAGTGGGCAATATCAGAATAAAGAGAGAGGTTCAAAGACAAGGACATGAGAGCAAACTGTGGAGGATAAATAGTACTGAACTCATGGTTGACAGTAGGAGGTGAAGTGGAAAATGCACTATAAAAACTACTATACATTGATTTAATTCTCCAAATCTTCAAAGTAAAGCTAATAAAAATGTTAACATGCACCCAGTTTACTAAGTGCAGGGCATTGCTCTGCGTGCCTTCATTTACTTAGCATAACACTAGGTGTCCTAATTTGGGTTCTCCCAGTCAGCCCCTGAGACAAGGGTTTGGGCTCAGGAAGTTGATTCAGGGAGGTGAACAAATGAATGAACAATGAAGGAAGGAATGGTTAATGTGAGACACAAAAGGGAGACTGCTCAATAAAGGCTAAGTTCCTGCTGTGGGCAAATGGGCTCAATCCTACTGCTGACCATCTGAGTAACCTAGTAAGATACTCTTAGAATTGTTCCACCAGAGGTTGGGGCAGCTGGGATATTTATTCAGGACTCCCATTCCCATAGTTTAAAGGTTGCCCCATGAGCATCAGCTCCAACGAGGCCAGGCCTTACCCGTTCAGTGAAGCCAGCTTCCTGGTGCCAACAGAAAGCCCTCAGCCTTCTAGAGAAGAGAGCCGGGAGCTTGAGATGGGCAGCTATCAGCACAGGAAGCCCACCTGCAGGTAAACTCAGGTCAGCCAGGACAACCTGGGTCTGGGCATCAGTTCTCCCTCAGACATTATCACTCTCATCTCACCAGAGGAGGAAACAGAAATAAAATAACTTACTCGAGATCTCATAGCTAGAAAATGGCAGAGCTGGGATTCCTACCATCATCTTAGCTACAAAGTCCACATTCTTAACACGTAATGCTGTTTTCCCTCTCAGACAAGGATGATCAAAGATGTTAAGAAACGAGCCCAAGATTACACAGTTATTAATGCTGGTCATAGGAGATAAGCTTGTGTTTGAAACGATGATTAACTGACCCAAAAGCCTGCACCCTCTGCAATGCAACACGCTAGCATGCTATCTCCCCAGGACTCGGCTCCAAAGAGTGCGTTTATCACATCCAGGAACTCCTCTTACCCAGAGCAGTTTTTCTCTGAAAGCCCATAGGCTTTAGAGAAATCCTCCTTCACAATGGATGGCAGCCCAGATTTAGTTTTACAACCTAAGCACTCACTCCCCTGTGCTTCTTTATGATCTGGGAGCTCTGGCGTTTGAAACACAACACCATCTACTTACAGTAAACAGATAACCCCTCTCGATTATCGACAATCTCTGCTACTGGCTTTCTCTTTGAGTGGCCACCTTAGTAAACAAGCAATTACTGGGAAATGAATGGATAAACAATGTATTTCTTTTGGGGGAGCTAATAAATCTTAGGCTCTACTTTCTTAACTTTTTCTTCTACTTTATTTCTCCCATTGGCCTGAGTCCACATCTGGCCATGTGAGGGAAATAATGAATCAATTGATCAATTAGAGAATTGGTGGCCCTGATTGGACATTCTGCATTAAGCAGGAACTAATTGCCTGATTCCAGATGCTTTTTAAAACATATCTCAGCAATCAATAGGCCACTGCCTATATTTTAGATAGAAGAGCAGCTTGGGCTGGGTCAGAGGAGGAAGGATGCTCTATAATCCACGCCCTAGTCACGGGAGCTCCCAGTTCCTCCCGCCTTGTCCTGGGGAGCTTTGGCCTCCTCCACAAATGCTTTCTGAGGTGACCAGTGCCCCAATCAGTGCCTCTCACACACCCCTGAGCACCTGGGGCAGAGGAGCGTGAGGAGCCTCGCAGGCCTGTGGAAAGAGAAGAGCAAAGGCATCTAGGGATTCTTGCACTTGAACAAAAGCTGTAACAGAATAATGTAAACCAAGACTTGTGAAGGGGGGTGAGGGGTGTTCTCCGCCCAAAGAAAACAGTAATCAATGACCAACGATGCTTTCATAGAACATGATGGAACGTTTCCCAGAATGCCATGAGAGGGCCTCCAGGGCACACACAGAATGACCCACAGCCTCCATCTGCCCCATTTTTCTCCCTGCACCTCCTCACTCTGAAGTCATCCTGCTTTAATGGTATCCTTCTTTAAAAAAAGGAGAAGAAGAAGAAGAAGAAGAAGAAGAAGAAGAAGAAGAAGAAGAAGAAGAAGAAGAAGAAGAAGAAGAAGAAGAAAGAAAGGAAGAAAGAAGAAAGAAAGGAAGAAAAGAAAGAAAGAAAGAAAGAAAGAAGAAAGAAAGAAAGAAAGAAAGAAAGAAAGAAAGAAAGAGAAAGAAGAAGAAAGAAAGAAAGAAAGAAAGAAAGAAAGAAAGAAAGAAGAAAGGAAGAAAGAAAAGAAAGAAAGAAGAAGAAAGGAAGAAGAAAGGAAGAAAGAAAAGAAAAGAAGCTGTCTCTAACGTATCACCCTGCCTGAAACTCCACGGGGACCCCACCAGGGACAGGCAGTCTGTGGAGAAACTCTGGTTTTCTTTCTCCCGGTGCCCTGCAAAAACCACAGCAACTGCCTGGCTCTCAGGGCTTTCCTCCCCCAGCACCCAGACCTACAGCGTCTCCCCAGGAAGTGCACCGGCACCCCACTACCCACGTGCTGTAATCAGAATGAAGGGGGAGACGGGGAGCTTATATTTAAAGTTCAAAGAAAAGGATGACATCATCTTATCCTGCTAAAATGCCTTCGAAGGAAGAAGAGATGGGATTTCCCTCCAAGGAGCCATGTCTGTGGTTCCTTGGGGGCTGTGGGACTGGCCAAATGCTTCAATGACTAAATACTAACTGCTTGTTTCCAGGCCCATGTCCTGGGTAATGAGAGCTGCAATAAAAGCATGATCTATATGCAGACCTGTTACGAGACATCAGCCACTCCCTACGGAAAAGCAAGGCGGGTGGGAGCTGAGTGATACCCCTTGGTCTGACACCTCTTTGTGCTCTGGCTCATTTGGTAAGGTCCAGAGAGCCACTTTTTGCTACAAAGGGAGAAAAACCTCTCCGCTCCCCAGAGAAACAACTTTCCTTTGGTCTCAGCTGGTCTCCCCCTGCCGTGCTTCTCTTTGCTCTCCACAGCCAGCCCTGCACCACACTAGGCTGGTGGCTTTCCCAGTTTCTATGCAGGGTCCCTTTTTGTCTAGAGACTGTGCTAGGAGGTGTGCCATGGGAGCAGTAGGCATGGAAATTCTGATACCACCATTTATTGCTAAGAACCACTAGGAAGGTTTTATACTTATTACCCTAATTAGTCACCCCAGCAATCTTCTGAGGTAGTCTCAACCCCATGGGATCAATGAGAAAACTCAGGTCTACAGAGATTAAACCAAGTGCTCAAGTCACTTAGGTAGGAAGCAGGGTTATAAAATACCCAGTCCAGGTGGTCACTACTCCAAACTCCATGCCTGGGACCACCTGCTGCCCTGCTTTCAGCCCCAAGTCTCCCAGGAAGAGAGCCCGTGGAGGTGCAGCCGGAGGACACTGACCTCAGGGCACACCATCTCCACCAAGTCCCCCAGACTATTCCTCCTCAGCCAGTCCCACCATCAGACAGCACGAGGAAGGTCCATCTCCTGAAACTGATTGTTCCGGGATGTGCCTGAGTTCAGCACATGTTCTCCTCTGAAGTCTTGTCATCTGGCGACGGGCTTGGCGGCATTGTTCACACATTTCCTTTCTAACTCCCTGCTTCGGAGCTGACTTTCAGCACTTCTTGGCTGATGATACGGACCCTCCCTTTAGGGATCAGAGGTCCTGTTATTAATGAAGAGAGTTAGCTCTTATGTCTCCCCAGCTCTATTTAAGACATAGAGACACATTCATTGAATAAACACCCTCCTAATGAAAACCCTGTTTGTTTTGTGAAGCATCTCAGTGGCTCCACTGAAAAATGCCCCTCTCTCTTGAATATGTGTCTAAGAGCTCTGAGACAAGGCTTCCCAAAATAAAGGAGGGTCCCGATAAGTCAGTCATCAGTCCATCCTGGAATATCTTTTGATATCAAGAACACAGATTGGAAAACAAGAAGAGAGAACAAAACATCAGGTATTTATTGAGGCCTGACACTGTTCATCACCATGTTTGCCATCCTGAGAATACAGGAGTCTAAAACTCTACAACCCAGTTGCAAAAAGCGAGATGAACAAACTTAAAATAAAAAAAAATAAAAAAAAAACAAGACAATACGGTGTTTAAGTAAGTACAGAATTAAGGTAATTGCAAGTAAAAAATACAGCATAGTTAACTCTCCTGTCCCACTTCTAAATCCTAAATTTTATCTTAATCCCTTATTCCATGTTTTCTGCCTTTTTTCTCAACATCAGTTTATGCTTTTCAACTAATATTTACTAAGCAGCTCCTATGCATTAAGCATCAGATCAGAGGCAGAGTGTGCAGCAGTGGACATGGGGGTGATGGCCAGCATCACTGAAGGCCCGGATCAGCGACTGAAAGGGTTCCTGGTGGTGTCGTAGTCTAGACTAACTGTGCCAGCGCTTTCAGAATAACCCGCGAGTGGAGAAAGCAGTCGAGGTTCCAGCTTGGGTCTCAGTGATGTTGACCACAGATTTCAGACATGCCTGCCAGGCCTGATGAGACTCTGGGATGGGCCTCTCAGGAGGCTAGTTACAGAAAGGATGAGGAGCCGCAAGGAAAGAGCTCATTCTAAAGGAAAAAAATAAACAGTTGGGCAGATATGTATAGCAAGTATGAATTCTCCTTCCCAAGCTCACACACACAGGAAAAGTCAGATGATCATATCAAAAGTAAAATCTTATCTATCTGGCTCAGGCCTACAGGGCTGGTGGGAGACTCCACTGAGTTACAATGAGGTTCCTGCCCTCCCAGGCCCATATGGAAGCCCTCGGCCTGTTGAAGAAAGATGGAAATAATTCAAGTTATTATTGCTATGTAACAAATTACCCCAAAACACAATGGCTTAAAACAACAGTTTTCTTATGCTCATGGTTCTGTGGTTCAGGGATTTGGGGGAGGGCTGGGCTGGGCCATTCTTGCTTCATTCTCTCACGTGGCTGCAGTCAGATGTTGACTCTGGCTTCAGGCATCTGAAGACGCCACTGGGCTAGACATCGAAGACACCACATGGTCAGCAGCTGCGGCTCACTGCTGGCTGGGAGCTCAGCTGGGTCGTCGACTGAAACATCTACATGTGCCTTCCCCACTATGGAAATCTCAGGGTAACTGGACTTCCTACATGTGGCTCCCCACCAAGCTAGTGTTCCAAGAGAACCAGGTAGAAGCTGCACAGCCTATTCTGAACTAACTCCGAATTCTGTTGGTTTTAAGGGAGTCCTAGGGCCAGCCAGGACTCAAGGGGAAAGGAAGTAGATCACATCTTTTGATAGGAGATAGCAGGCTGCGTTATAGAAGAGCGGGTGAGATGGGGAGCATCACTGTGACAATCTTTGGACATACAATTGTCACCTGAGTGTCACGTGGCCAGAGCTGTGGAGGCAGGTGTCTCTACACTCCAGGGTCAGCATGAGCATTAAAATCACTGCCAAGGCAGAAGTCCTGATGTGTAGAATCTAGTAATCCTTTTGGACAACTGCTACACCTCCCTGGAGGCACTGCCAGGGAAAAGGGTGCCCTTGGAAGCCACAGCTCTCTATTGCCCTTCTGACTTGGAAAATACAGTAGTTCCCCCTTATCTGCGGGGGATACATTCCAAGACCTCCAGTGGGTGCCTGAAACCTGGGATAGTACCAAGCCCTATATCTACTGTATTTTTTCCTATATATACATACTATGATAAAATGTAATGCCTTTCTATTTTATCACCTTCTGTGGCTATAGTCTTTGTGGTTTGAGGTGAGATAGCAAAACTAGCATGGATTTCTTTATCCTTCACAATTTCACAGATGGAAGATCTGTTCTGACCACAGATCTTAGAAACCTCCACATACAATTTTTTCTTTCCTTATTAAGTCAAGAACTTCAGCTTTTCACCAAAAGGAAGCCCTTTACGGCTTCTCTTGGCATATCTGAATTGCCAGCACTTTGCTTCATTAAGTGAAATAAGGGTTATTTGAACACAAGCACTGTGCTACCAGGACAGTCACCCTGATAACCAAGATGGCTACTACGTGACTACCAGGCAGGAGTGTCTAAGGCATGGACACACTGGACAAGGATAATTCACGTCTCGGGTGGATGGAGCCGGATGGAGGGAGATTTCATTACACTGCTCAGAACTGTGTGCAATTTAAAGCTTATGAGTTGTTTCTTTCTGGAATTTTCCATTTAATATTTTTTAACCACAGAAAGAAAAACCATGGATAAGGGGCTGCTACTATACCTCTCCTTTCTCTCAAGAGGACCAGCATAGTCTCTCCCATGAGTTGAGACTTTTGAGAACAAAAACCAAGAAGAAAGATGTTCACAGAATGCTTATCTTCCTGCCCTGCAACCACCGAGATCTGAGAACACCAAGATCTGGTTTATTGAGATGGAGAAGAGAGGAGCAACCAAAAGAGCATAGTCCAGTTTAGATCCTCCGAGGGGAAGGGCATTAAAATAAGATGACATCTGTCACTGTGAGTAGTCCTATGAGTCAGCCCAAATGTTATTCCAGGTCTAGATGGTAAAATGAAGATACTGGACTCTGTGCAGTTTTTTTTTTAACATTTTTGTAAAATGGAGGGGAACGGGTACTACAATATGCTTCATCCCCCAGATGATCAAGTATAAAAAAGGAGAGGTAGCCTCTCCTCTCCTGCCCAGAACACTGTGGCTCCCACATTTTGTGTCCCAGAAACCTCACCTCACTTGGACATCTCAAGAGCTCCTGGGAGAAGGGATCAGGAGCAGCAGTGGCTCAGCACTGAGGTTGGAGGGCAGGGGTGCTTTTAAGCACCCTACCATGCTCAGATTAGCCCATAACAACAACAACGAAATTTTAGATCCAAAATAGACATAGCAACAAGGTTGGGCGCCTGCCATAAATCCATCCAGAAACATTTTTAGAGACTTCTCCAAAGCATCAGGTGTAAATATCTATTCGAGGGAAGCCTCTTCATGGCTTCCTAAAAAGGACCTGGGAGACTCTGAGATATATTTTCAGTTATATTCCCAGCCTTCTTGAGACTCACCAGTGTGCCATGAGTCTTGAAATGACTAAGAATTCTTTTATAAGTCAACCCCACCCAAACCATCATCTCTCCTCTCTGTTCCTTCCCTCATTGCCCTTCTTCCTAAATTCCCAGTGTCTGGTGTTAGCCATTGCTGGCCTCATCTATTTGCTAACTGGTGCACACAGGAAGCCAAGCTCTGTGAAATGTTACTAAAAGAGAGAAGCTGGAATATTAATTAACCATAACCAACTAGCTTCCCTTCTCTCTATTGTTTTTCCCACCTAGACCAGGGAGCCCTTTTGGTCCCACCGACTCCTCCATGGGTCTTGGGCCCACCTGCTCCTCCATCTCAGCCTGCTTCATATGATACCCTTATGACACAGTCATGCTTTACTTCAGTACCAAACAATTTTAACACAAAGCAGATTGGTGCAAGTGTTATAACAGAGCAACACTCAAAGGGCAATGTGAGAATTGGTGGAAAGAGATGAATGCCAACTGGGGTGCCCATAGCTTGCAAGGGAATAAGAAATAAACGCTTTGGAGACCTGGAGAGTTGCATTAGCTATTCCATACTATTACGGTTTGTTTTAGTGAATTATCTTTCTTAGAATACCAAATGGTCCCCTAATAGCCTGAAAGATTTGAAACACTTCCAAAGCACTAACAGTTTTCTGTACTCAGTCACTGGGAGGTCTGGGCTTCAGACCTTTAGTTGGCTAACAGCCAGAGAGTACCAACTTAGAATGACTTAGATTTGTAAGCTCTGTAGCAATCCAAACAGGTTAGCTTCAGGGGTCATGATGTGGGTTCTGTCAACATTGTAAATTTGGATCTCTTGTGCACACACAGCAAATGCATTGCACATATATGGGGAATTTTTCCAGATGTGCCTTCTTGCTATATATCTTTTGGCTTCCTCTGTTTGTCTAGATCCACTTTCAGTTCTGCCAAGGAGACGCCATCACTTTTTCTTAAAGAGATGGCTATCAAGAATTATATATGGCACCCACTTGTAAAGCAGTGATGGAGCAAGAAACTTTCTGTATAATGTCAGTGTTGGAGGGTAATACTTCTAAATGGTACTCTGTGTTTCTACCCCATTCTATACCCATCAATTTTTTTCAATTATACCCTGAGGAATTCTTTCCTTCCCTTAACCAATCAGATGTGAGTCATCCATTGCAAAAACACAAACAATGGTGGCAAAAAAGCATGAAAGACAGGAAGGGTCTAGAATTAGTTTTTCACTCACGGAGGCTAAAAACATATCAAAGATGGATAAAGGAGAAAAGTGGAGTGGGCAGAACATCAAAAACAGGGGAAAAAGAAGTGGAAACATTTGAATTCTTAAGGGAAATAATCTTCTGGAGCATAGTAGGGAGCCAAGTGGAAGCATAATCATCCTCGAATTGACCTTCGGGTACTTATCAATGCAGGGCTACAAATCTGTCCCGCTGAGGGTCCAGTTTGAAATGAAGATTGCCTGGGTCTTAAGAAACCCTGCCCAGGTATCTCTCTCTCTCTCCTATTTTATGAGGACAACTACCAGAATAGTGATCATAGGGGTGCTGATGACATGAGGAGGAGACCTCACCAAATCAGCTCCTTAAGGAAGTAATTTAAAAACCAAGCTAAGAACAAGAGGAAACAAACATTCTTTTCAACAGTAACAAATCCACAAATGAGGGCACTTGCCTAATTATAGTTTTTTGGGTGGAAAGCTACAGCACATTAACTTCCTTTATTCTTTTTGTCTCCTCCCTCCTGCCCCTCTTTTCCCCTCTCCTCTCCTCTCTCTTTCTCTCTCTCTCTCTCTCTCTCTCTCTCTCTCTCTCTCTCTCTCTCTCTCTCTCTCACACACACATACACACACTCACATACACAACACAAATTCACACAAAACTCTGAAAATGTCTAATCTTAACTTTTTCTTGACCTATTTTGCTTCCATTCCATTTAACTTCTCAACTAAAGGGGATCAGGATTAAATACTAATATGCATAGCTAATACATATCCATTAAATTGTCTCTTTAAAATTATGAGTTTTCTTCCTATAATGTTCTTTGCTTTGAAATGTATATTTTTTAGTCTCAATGGAACTAAAAGTGAGCTGGAAAGTCATGAACTTTCTTGACCAATTGTTTGTGCCCTGTAGCATCTCAAAGGAGAATTTACACTGTCTGAGTTCACACTTAGCATATCACAGGGATAACAAGGAGTAGTTTTTTAAAAGGTTAAAAGTTATCTATGATATTTTAAAGTATCATAATTAAAATACATAAGGTCTAAATGCTTATGGCCCAGACATGCTAGCTTTGTCACTATTTAATTTTCTGAAAATGTGGCTCTTTACCAACTTCTCCAATTCTCACTTTTCTCATCTTTCATATGAAGAAGCTAAACAACAGTACAGTGTGTCTTTCTGGCATGCTTTCGTCATCCATAAGGGGTTATTCTGTTCCCTAGTCCCTTTTATCCTTAGGTAACATCTATGGAATTTTCGCTAGTTATTGCTCTGCTGCTCATTTTCATGTGAATTTCATTTTCCTGAACTTTTAGAACACATGATACTGGCAGCCCGTCAAACTTCCAGGAGCTCCCTCTTCTGCCATTCCCATGTTGGGTGAAGACATAAGTTATCTTGCTTTCTGAGATGTCCTCACTCCATCTCTGTGTTTGGGCCTTTTCTTTTCTTCTTATATTTCATCCTGCTCCTGCTCACCTCGCTCCCATGCAGCAGCCCCTCCTCAGTGTGGGCAGGTCCTGGAAAGAAGGCATGCTTGCTCAGGCCGGAGAGCTCCTGGGAGCTGGGCCTCCAGGCCTTTCATCATTCCCTTGCACTTAACGGTGACGGGAATGAACAAACTCTCCCAGCTTCAGCCACTGCTCTCAAAACGCATTCACTTTCCTTCCCAGCGAACACCTGCCGGCCAAGTGGGATTCTCCTGTTCTCATGTCTATCACACGCACTCAGGTCCCCTTTGGGTTTCCCCACTTTTTCTCACATGAAAACCAACAGCACACAGCTCTTGTGGCTGCTGGCGCTTGGTCCTCTCCCACCTATAGACTGAGATTCCTGAGGCCACTTGTTGCCTCACTTTGTTAATGTTGCCCATGGGTTTTGGTTTTGCATCTCACTGCTCTGCTTCTTTTTACAAACAATTGAAGAGTTCCAGGAGCTACTGTTGTTGCCACCACCACCATTTTCCTAGAGTTATCAAAAGCATCTATTTTAATTGACTGCTTTGAATAACAGAAAGCACCTTCACATTAGTTGTTTCTTCAATATTCTAAAAGCACAAACAAGTGAAATGGAAACATGAGGCAGACAGTGACTTTTCCAAGATACATGAGCCCTGATCTTCACAGTCCATATGGTCTTTGTTGTAGAATTAAGTTGCTCCTTAAATACAGTGAAGTCAGCATATAATCCCAGTTCAGCACTCACCTTCCTTTAATTAACAGATAATTTCTCAATTACCATAATGGGAAATTAATAAATAATCCCAAACGAATGATAGGCTATAGTGTTGTTTCTATAAAATAGCATATTAAATGGAAATATGGGTTTAAATACCAGAAGCAATGGAAGAAAAGTGTTCCTTTAAGGGAAAAAATGGCATGGTCATAATCAAATAGAACAGAGAATAGTTTTTTATTGTCACAAACTGTGTGCATATATCATTAATTAACTATGAGAGACATCTGAGTACTAGTTTCCATATGGACAGAGGTTCTTTATATCTATTATTTGGACTCAGAGTCAAAAAATGTTAATAGTTTGAAAGCTTCTAAATGTACTTTGTATAAAACGTTTTACAGTTAGACAAGCATACGGAAACATATAAGGTCATGACATGTAAAGATTGTCCATTATTTTCCTGCACTGAAAGATTTTCTTAAGTGTTATCCGAACATTATTCACACCCTTGTCCAAATTCTACCATTAATTCATTCTGGCTCATTAGACAAGTTCCTTCACTTCTATGAGCCGTAGTGTCCTTGTCTGAAACATTAGGACATTTTAAAAGGTCTCTTCCAAAACCTGACATCATTTCTGTCTTGATCATTGGCTGTCAGAATGGAGATTAAATGATTTCTGAAGTCCCTTTCAGATTAAAAGCACTGAGAATTGAGAAGATTCAACGCGGAATCAAGTTTGTATTTGTATCTCTTTTTCTTTTTTTTTAATATATTTTATTGAGTTTTTACAGAGAGGAAATGCCGGGAGCCGGTCCATGCTTGCTGTTTCAAGGGACCTGGCATATATGGCATACTGTTCTTAATATGTTTGCTCACCTTCTTGGCACTATGTGTTTTAACCAAGGTCTCTGAGAAAGGTTGTTTCCCCAGGTAGGGATTTTCCCCTGAAGTTAGGGAGGGAATAAAACCTCTTAACTAAGTGCCAGGTGGGTAATTAATCACTTTAACTATGAACAATCATGCTTAAGCTACATAATCTTTACTCCCTGGAATGGAGATAAGAAACGCCCTAACCTTTGGAATAGAGATTGATAGGATTGGAATCAACTGGTATAAATACAGATGTAACAAAGACAGAACTTAGAAGACAGAAGAGAAGACAGAACCTACACACAGAACCAAGAAGACAGAACCTACACAGAACCTAGAGACAGAAGAACTTCGCTGGAGAGAACATGGCAAAAGATCCTGGACTGAACCTGACTATAGAAATTGGCAAGAGAACCTGACTAGAACCTGGTGACTGAACCTGGCTGGAGAACCTGGACAGAACCTGGCTGGAGAACCTGGAGAACCTAGCAAGAGAACATGGACACAGAACCTGGCTGGAGATCCTAAGCAGAACCTCTCTGGAGATCCAGACCAGAACTTGGCTGGAGATCCTGGCTAGGCTGCTGATCAACTGAACACTGTCTCCGTGTCATTCCTTCTTTCACCGACTCCATCCACACCTTTGGGGACCCCTGGACCTGCTGGGGCTGGACCCCGGCAAGGAAAGGAGAGAGATAGAGAGTTAGAAACATCGATGAGAGAGAAACATCGACCAGCTGCCTCCTGCACACTCCCCATTGGGGATGTGCCCGCAACCAAGGTACATGCCCTTGACCGGAATCGAACCTGGGACCTTTCAGTCCGCAGGCCAACGCTCTTTCCACTGAGCCAAACCGGTTTCGGCTGTATTTGTATCTCTTTTGCAACAGCTGTTCTTCTTCGGTGCTGTTGCATGACCTTCTATTCTCATTCCCTGTGACAGTTCAGGACCTGGTGTGATCCTCTCCTGCCTCTCTCCTGGATCTCAAGAGAGATTCTAAAGACAAACACAACATGGGCACCTTGGACTCAGCAGATGGCTCATAAAACATAAACTGAGTCACCAACACAGAGCAAACAGTGGACAGAAATAAACAGCTTGCGTTTGGAAGTTTTAGAATTCTTAAGAAAAACAGAACCACATCTAAGGCTGCATTTGATACTGATGTTTCTTTTTTGGTGTTATACTGAGGAGCTTGGAAACCTTCAGTATTTACAGTGTCAGTAAATACTAAAACTCACTATTCTAAATAATTTAAACAAAAGAGAGCTTAGTTTCATTTTATATGGAATGACACATTTTCAAAGGTTAGTTCTTCTGAATTCAAAAATTACTCCGCAGGCAAGATTTATGGAGAATATGGTTAATTTGGGGGTAGGCTCAAATATTTTAAAACAATCATGAGACTCTTGTATTTTTTTTAAATAAAGTATGTTTCTGTTTAAAAGCTTATAAACCTTGTTTTTCAACCAGGTTTCCTTAGGAGACAAATATTTTGTTGCTCTAGTAAATCTCATCCTCAAGTAATTCTTCCATTTTCAAGTTTGCTCTGAGCTCTCCGTGATGCAGCAATAAAACCATCAACACAGACATGGAAAAGGCCTATCTGGTCATTTAGGGCCTCTCTTTTTCTCACCAAGTATCTATCCCTCACTTCTCTTCCCTAAGGACTCTTCCCAGTGATTTGCACTTTACAGGAACTCAAGAAATGGTAACATCCTTGGCTTCTTTTTAAAAAAATACACCACAAGTTTTCATCCTTGCAATTAAGTTTAATTTTCCCCCAAAACCCCTCTTCCTCATTAGACCCAACTCTACCCTCGGGGGCCTCTTGCAAAGTCTGTCTTTACTTGGCAATGACATCTTTAGCTTTTTTAAAATGGTTTTTTGTTTGCTTTTTAAAAAGGCATTTAGCTCTCGTGTGTTCACCATGATAGAGGTTTATCCCTAAGTCATCTTTAGTTTGTTTTAAATGGATTCTTGTTGGCTTATTTTTAAGGCATTTAGCTCGAGTGTTTTCACTCTTGCAGAGGTTTTTCCCTAAACTGTTCTGCATTTTTGTAGCATCCTGGCATGTCTTCTCTCTTAGTGCAGACGAGTAGAAGCACAGGCTCTTTCCATCAGGACATCGTAGGATTTTCCTCTTGGGAATCCCCAGAGTCCTTATTATTTCTAGTCTTTCTTCGCCAAATGGGGAAATAGTAAGAATTCACTTTAGTCAATTCAACAAACATTCTTTGACTGGCAAATAAGTTCATAGAAATGATCAGAGGGGCCGAAGCTGTTAAATGAGCAGGAAAGACCAAGTCCTTGCCCTCAAGAAATTAACACTCAGAGACAAACAACAAGAACAATGAAGGAGCGTTAGTTACATGAGGGTGAAAAGAGCCTTGAAACAAAAGAAAGCACAGAAGGGGCTGCAATGCCGCAGGGGTGCTGCTGCAGATAGCGGAGAAGGGATCATCTCCCTCCATAAGGAGGTGGTGTTTGAGCAAAAGCCAGAGCACTCTTGCAACTTGCTGTGTGTTTTCTTTCATTAAACACCAAGTTAGCAGCATTTCTGGCTCAGAGATAAGTTTTAGACATTGTCACCAGTATTTCAAAAAGCTGCAATGAGTAGATATTATCCAAAACTTGGAGATAAGGCAAAGATGAGGAATCATGTCTTTTCAATGTTACACTGGGTGTGGCTTAAGAGGCCTGACAAAAGATTACTCAGTTATCTGGGAGAACACAGGTGTAGTTGACTTTGCTATCTAGTAATTATATCTTGTGAAGCTTTATAACTTAATGGGCTTCTGTCCAGGAGAAACACTGATGATTTTTGTCTGATACATAAAATAATTTGTACCAAACAAAAATTTGCCCTGTAGGGCATTAACAAGTTTTATTGTATCTAACCTAGAACTTATTCTAACATTTTTTAAAATGCTTCTAAATAAAATACTTAGTTCCCCAAATCCTCCTGGAATCAGCTTTACCATGTTACTGGCCTCTTCATTAATGAGCTGAAGAAATCTGTGACACAAGTCCATCCTATATTTCTATGCGAGCTAGGTTTTCAACTTTCCGAAAATTGTACTATAAGACTACAAAGGCTCCAATGGAAATTCACGGGGCAAGAAACTGAGGGCAGCAGCGGCGGACACAGGCCCTGGGACAGCATTCTCATCCATGCAGAGTTGGTCAGCTTAGCCTACGGAACTGAATATCTTGTTTGGCAATAACATTTTATCAAAATTATTCAGGAAAGCTGCACTTCACAGTGCCCAGGGCTCTTTTTCTGGGATTCAAGCAGCTCAGGAAGGAAAATGCTAAGCATTTAAATACCGACAGTATTTGACCACCTGAGAGAAGTTGTGGTGGAAGATTAAGTCTCTGATGTCAAGAGCTTGCCCACTGGTTAGGTTTTACGTGGTAAGTGACAAGAATCACATTACATGTTTGCTGCATTAGGACTTGGGATGCCAAATAGTTTCTCAAATGCAATTTGGGAAAATAAATAAAATATGGGCTAAGCATGTTCTTATTGTGGCCCTCCAAAATTCACCCCTACCTGAAAAATCATATTTCCATTTACTTTCATTCATTAGGGGTAAATCAAACCAGTTAATGATTAAATTGATTAATAAAATTAATTAAATTGGAATATAATTTAATTTTTCTCCAGGGAGAGGTTTACAAAAAGTTGAGAAATCCTGTCCTAAAGTGTCTGATGATTCATAAGAGGACTTTTTTTAATGATGCTTCACAATTCATCGTAAATAACACCCAGCCTTATTTTTGAAGTTGTGGATACTTTTTCTTAAACTAAGAGAGCCATAGAGTGGAAATGGCAGTGTGAACTATCTAGTCAGAGAGGGCCAGAGGTATCTAGCTTCAGAGTCACTCCAAAGGTGTGTGGAAAAAACCTTAATCTGTTTTGGGATCCAAAGACTGCAGGATCCAGCTGGTAGTCAGCCTGGGGCGGGCCCGAAGCTGAAAGTGACGGATGCAGTGGCAGCAACCACAGGGCCCAATAGATGCCAGAGCAGACAGACCATGTCAGGAACCAGCCATGCACAGTGCCCAGCATCCCCGCATCCTTTTGGACTGTACCTGCACCCACAGAAGCAAAGAAAATTCTTTCTAACTTGTCCTATATGGTCAGCATTATCTTAGTGCCCAATCAGTACACAAAATGAAAACTATAGACCAATATCTCTCATAAACACAGACAGAAAAATCATCAATAAAATATTATCAAGTGGAAACCAACAGTGTATAGTAAAAGTTATACACCAAGACCAATATTTATTCCAGGTATGCAAGCCTAGCTTAACATTGGAAAATCAATTAATGTAATCCACTATATCAACAAACTAAAGAAGAAAAACCATATGATCATATCAATAGATATAAAAAAGAAGACATTTGGCAAAATTTAACACATATTTATGATTTTTGAAAAGCCCTCAGCAAACTGGACCACTATCTTACAACAAATAAAAGATAAAATATCAATTCAAAATATATTAAAGACTTGAATGTAAGGCCTGAAATCATGATAAAACATTTAAAAGAAAATGTAGGGAGTAGATTCTTGACATTGGTCTTGGCAGTTATTTTTTGGGGGGTGGGGGGGCAGAGGTTTGATAACAAAAGCAAAGGCAACAGAAACAAAAATTAAAATGTAGAACTACATCAAACTAAAAAGCTTCTACACAGCAAAGAAAACCATCAACAAAATGAAAAAGCAATTTTTGGAAAGGGAGAAAAATTTTGCAAATTACATATCCAACAAGGGGTACACGTCTAAAATATGTAAAGAACTCATGCAACTTAATAGCAAAAATACAAATAACTCAATTTAAAAATGGACAAAGGAACTGAATAAAAATGTTCAGTCCCTTGCCCAACAGGTTCATGAAAAGGTGCTCAGCATCAGTAATCATTAGGGAAATGCCAATTAAAACCACAATGAGATATCATCTCACTCCTGCCAGGATGTCTATTATCAAAAAGACTAGAGATAATAAATATTGGTAAAGATAGGGAGGACAGAGAATCCTCGTACACTTTGGTGGAAATGTAAACTGGTACAGCCACTATGGAAAACTGTTCTTCAAGAAATTAAAAATAGTACTACTATATGATCCAGCAATCCCACTTCTGGATATATATCCAAAGTAAATAAAGTCACTATCTCAAAGAGATATCTGCACTTCCATGTTTTCTACAGCATTATTCACTATAGCCAAGGTATGGAAACAACCTAAGTGTCTATCAATAGATGAATGGATAAAGAAGATGTGATACATATATACAATGGAGTGTTATTCAGCCTTAAAAGAGAGAGAGAGAGAGAGAGGAATCCTGACATTTGCAAAACCATAAATGAAACTTGAGTGCATTATACTAAGTGAAATAAGCCAGACAAAGATAATATTGCATCGTACCACTTATCTATATATATATATAAAAGGCTAATATGCTAAGTGTTCGTCTGACCGGTCGCTATGACATACACTGACCACCAGGGGGCAGATGCTCAACACAGGAGCTGCTGTGGCGTGCACTGGCCATTTACAGAGAAACAGCACCATGGACCTGGTGCCCACAAAGTAACACTCGGCTTCCCCTAAGTGGGACACAGGCCCCACCACCACCCTGGAGCAACAGCCCACCAAATCACAGCTGATGCTGCGGAGACCCCATGGCACAAAATGCAGCCCACAGCTCAGCCCAGAAATGGTGGCTATGGGCACTGGGTAATGACATCACGTAGCAACGCCCAGCTTCCTCTCCCTAGTGACTAGGCTCCTTGGAGTTTCTTCCGCCCAGGAACATGACTTGCTTTATAGCCAGGTGGAAACATTTCACACCTTAACCAAATGTCTGTGAAGTGTTTTCCCATGTCTCATCTCATTTGATCCTCACAGAAGTCCTGGAGTAGCTAGATAGGAGACTTGGTGGAATCCTATTTTCTTTTCATTAGCCAGAAAATGGAGATTTAGAAAGCTTAGAAACTTGTCCCGACTGAAAAGAAGAAATGATGGACCTTGAAAATGACTTCAGGTTTTCTCACTGCACAGAATATAGTCAAACACTGCTGTAGTTAAATATTTTACCCTTTGTTCTCCCTGTATGATCTATAATAATAATCTACTTCGTGTTGATATTTATTTCTGTGTTACTGACAATTACCTGAAAGAGAAGTTAGGGTGCTTCACTGGGCTGGAAAAAGTTTAGCTAAATCAGAAAGCAGGTCTAATTAAGCAAGGTTATTGTCCTATATAATAAAAACCTAATATGTAAATCAACCAAATGGCGGAATGACCAATCGCTATGATGCGCATTGACCACCAGGGGGCAGATGCTCAACACAGGAGCTTTCCCCAACTCGCAGGCCCTAGGCCAGCCAAGATGGGTGCCAGCGGGGGCCCCTGATAACCCTGCCAATTTCCCACAGAGGTAGGCAACTGGCAGTGGCAGCAGGGGGTGGGGCTGGCGAGCAGGCAGCACCAGGCCAGCTAAGGCAGGTGCCAGCGGGGGTCCCTGATAGGCCCTGATCACCAGCCAGGCCTAGGGACCCTACCCATGCATGGATTTCGTGCACCAGACGAAAGCTCTCGCTGGCGCCTATAGCACATGCGTGTTTTGATCTGTCATTGTCAACCGTGAATTTGGTTGACACTTCTATTATAGAGAAAGGGTGAATAGCGATATTAAAATATTTCTTCTAATAATTTCCTTTCAATGTGCACGAATCCGTACGTGGGGCCACTAGTATATGGACTAAAAAAAAAAAAATAGGACTTAGAAACAGAGAACAAAAAAGTGGTTGCCAAGGGATAAGGGATGTGGGGTATAGGAAGAAGGCAGAAAAGGGTATAAACTTCCAGCTGAGGATCTATCTATAACATGGTGGCTATAGTTGATAACACTGTAAAATTGAAATTTGAATATAAATGTTCTCACCAAATGAAACTGTGAATACATTGTTAATCCTTCCACATATACACTTTAAATGTTTGACAACTTTATTTGTCAGTTATACCTTAATAAAGATGAAATAGATGAAGATAGATAGACATTAATGAAGAGAACCTCCACAACTTGATAAATAACAGCTACAAAATAAACTTACAGCTGACATCATTCTAAATGCTAAAAAAAACAGATGTGTTCCCCCAAGATGAGGAACAAGGTAAAAACACATCCTTTCTCATCCTATTCAACCAGCATACTGGTGGTCCTGGATAGTGCAATAAAAAAAGAAAGAAAAGGCATACATATTGGAAAGGAAGAAACAAAGCTGTCTTTATTTGTAGATTACATTGAAAACTTCCTGGAAGTAATAAAGGAATATAAAGCCAGCTCACAGGATGCAAGGTCAATGTACAAAAGTCTATTGCTTTTGTATGTACCAGCAATGAAAAAACGGAACTTGGAATTAAAAACATAATGCTATTTACAATAGGACAAAAAATGAAGTACATAGGTATAAACCTAACAAAATATTATAGGATTCATATGCAGATAACTTCAAAACACTCATGAAAGAAATTAAAGATATCCTATGTTGAAAGCCCAAGACCCATCCATTGAAGTACAGCCAAGCAGGGATCTCAGAATGGAGTGCTAAGATGCCCTTGACCTTGAGTCCTACAATTAATTCTTTTAATTAAGCAGTTTTTGTGGTTTCAGAGAACCAGAAGGCTACCATTCCAAAGATACTTCATTCTCATTCATTAATCTGCATGGGCCCAGGATAAATAGCTCCTCCAGTTCTTAGAAATGAAGAGGGGAATGGAAGTTAGGAAGTTAGGAAGTTAACCTCCATGAACCCAAAACATGGAATAGTCCAGAAGAATAATACCTTTCTGCTCTTATTCTTTGACCAAAACACTGCCCTTACATCTCTGGGCAGAGAATAGCCATCATTTTTCTGTTTACAGCAATTGGTAGACTACATCCTAAGCTATCAGAATGAGAGGTGGGAAGTGTATGTATATGTGTGCCAAGCATTTTAAACCACCCTCAAGATATTGAGGGTGAACATAGATGAAGATAGATGAGACCAAATATAAATATCTGTTCAAGGAATGAATGGTTAAATGAATTAATCTTATTGACTAATAGTTTAACAAAAAGAAGCCTAGCCAGACCAGAGTAAAGGATGCATTTTAGGGCACAATGAGAAATAACACTGGAAAAGAAAAACTATATTGATTGGCCTACAAGTGACTGAATGGTTAGTAGATGCAGTGAATTTTGGCAGGAAAAGTACATACAGACTAGAAGCTAGAAGACCAAGGCATTTAGGCTGTGGCGTTTATTCCGAAAGAGTTGAAAAGCTGTTACCGTGCAAAGGTGGCCTGGAAATACAAAATAATTTAGCTATTGAGGAAAGCATATGAACACATCAAACTCTGGAACAGTCAAATAAAATTATCATGGAATCTGACATATTAAGAACCAAAAGAGTTCTAAGAGAATAAATTCCTTATTTTATGGATAAAAGTTTATCACTCCTGGCTGCACATTAGTATCACCTAAGTCTTTTTTTTTTTTCTCCTTGATCTCTGTGTTCTGTCTTTAAAAAAAAAAAAAAATACTTTTTTTAAAAAGTCTTTTTTTAAATGCCTTATGCAAACTCCACCCACAATATTAATAGTTCTAGATTGGGACCCAGGCAACTGTACTTTTTGTAAGTAACCCAAGGTAATTCTTATTTGCATTCAGAATGGAGATGCTCTAATATACAAACTACAGATATAAAGAGTGCTCTGCCTTTCCCAGGAGTAGCACCTGTGCTAAACATAAAGACCATAGCCACATCTTCTCCTGATCCATTTTATTTTCCATTTTTGCTTAAGAGTTTGTAGCTTGGTGTTTCCATTGAAAACATATAGGCATTTGGTTGGCTGGGCTACCATTTTTACTCTTGCTTGGAACCCCACAAATATTAGGAATGATCCCAAACCTCAGTCATGTTCCATAGGAAACTGCATATCTCCTTGTACCTCAGAAAATCCATTTGCAGTTAAAACCATTTTCAGAAGGAAGGATCTGGGGGTGGTTCTGGAGATAGAATGCCAGGTAATTTGAGCCCAGATCTGGGCCTTACCATCCTCAACCAAGGCCTTCTCTGAGATTTACTTCCCCTGGGCCTCTTGGAATGACAAGCTCCTGGGAAGCCCCCAGCATCATCAGCCACTTGCAAAGAAGAGAAACTGAGATGCATGAAGACCACAGGTCTCAGCCAATCTAGGCACAACAGACAGCCTACATCACACCATGTGTCCTGCCCCCTGGCCATCCATCTCTAATTAGGACCTCCGGCTCCCCCAAAATAGTCCTCTCCATCCCCCTTGGGGTACACCATTTTTCTGATCCTTAAGTTTCTGTGTGTGAATGGTCCTGCTGCTTTCCCAAGGTGTACAAAGATGGAGACATGTTCCTGGGTCAATTTTTATAGCTCTAACCAAGAACGTCCCCATGCAGAGGCAGACACCGGCCTCATGAGGGATCCTAGTCCTGAGTGCACAGTCATCATGGATCACCTGGCCATGGAGTCCCTGAATCCTGAGTGTTCAAAGGGATCATTTCAGTCCTAACTGGAGCACTAAAGCTGCACATCTGATGTGTGAGGACCCTGACCCACAGAAGGGCTGAATTTGGGGACAGAAACTGTTCTTTTTACATGGCCCCACTACTCTTTCATCTTGCTATCCTCTCCCACCCTCAACAGTCCTAATCGCCCTTCCCACACTTTTAGGTTGGTATTCAGTGCAGGGGTGCCAATTGTACTCTCCTCATCCACTGATGGTTCTACTCCTGAGATAATAGAAAGCATTATTAGAGAGGAAAAGGACTGGCAAGACTTGGGGAAGCAAGTCGCATACCCTCCCACCCCGTGGCATCCCCTCCCCCAGAACTCTCCAGTGCCCCCACCCAAAAGAAGTTGTGTATTTAACTAATTGTATATCATATTGTCATCCAATCAGAGTGTTTTCAAACCCTGGATATTTAAATATGTTAATTTCACTTGGGATTTTATTTTTTTAATAAATTTTCTCTTTCTGAAAATAAGCATAAATTTAATTTTGAAAATATTCAATTTTCAAGATTTCTTGAGCATCTTTACATTTTTTTTAAGTTCAGGTTTCACAGAGTAAAAAGAAAACCATCTGATGGCAACTAAATCTGGGGGGCGGGGGGAACAAAACAGATATCTCATTCAAATATAAACAGAAGGCAATTGAAACCATATTTCACAGATAATAGATACCATAAATCCTTGTCTGATCCATTCACAAATAATTTTTCAGTTAAAAAAGAGCTGATTTTTATAAAATCCCAAATTCCTATTTTATCTTTATAATTTACATAGATTGATCGAGGTTGATGGCCTGATAATGCCAGTGGAATTTCCCTTAATTTTTGTGCACTGTCATTTCTAGTGCTGACATTGAGAGAAACCAGGAAAAGTGTTTTTGCTCTGGAGCAGATACTAAGAGAAACTTTTCTCTCTATTTTTTTCCCATTACATTTCCCCTTTGCCCTACCTTGGTCAATGAATAGGGAGTTATCTTTAGATTATCTTACTTGAAGTTTTAGAGCTTAGTTGCAGTTTAGGTGGTTAACTAGCCTGCCTTCCAAAGCAATTCAAATCTAAGGTCCAGTGTATATTCACAAAATGCTGGACTGTGACATAGCCTTTTTAATGAGCAAAATGGATCTCACCACTGTCTATCGACCTGTGTTGATTTATAGCAATCATGACAATGACTGAAATGATCAAATTTCCTAAACCAGCTTATATATAAACAAAGCCTAAATCATTGTCATCTTCAGCATTCTCTCTCTTCAGCATTCTCTCTCTCTCTCTCTCTCTCTCTCTCTCTCTCTCTCTCTCTCTCTCTCTCTTTCTTTCTCTCTCTCTCATGCACTTGCTCTCTTACTTGCTCAATTTTATCACAAATTGGCTTAAGAGAAAAATTTACTGGGTTGATACATTTCTTCTATGGAAGGAGCCAGTGTTTGGCAAACTTAATTAGTGTATAGGAACCAAGTCTGAAAGCTAAGCCAGTTAAGCTATAGCCATTGAGTTCTGGAATCAGGGTAATCCCTCTTAGGTATTTAAGCACTTCAATTTCATGAGCAGGGTTTAAAGGCAACGTGGGCTGTAGATTTCCATTTAGTCACTCTGCGGTGAGCTTGATCACTTTAATGTGGCTGACTAAGGGTCACTCAGAGTGAGTAATGCAATGTCTTCCAACAACAAAAGCTTAAATATACATCCAACCACAAAGTTTCCCCAGACCTCAAGGGCCCGTTTTCTCCCCTTTGTGGCCATGTTGCCTCTTGAGTTATTGTTATAAAGTGTCTATTTTAAACAGTAAATAAGTGATAACGCTAAACAGCTGCAGGGCACAGTCTAGAAAAATGATGGATGGAGCAGCCGTCAGCTCTGCTTTCTATCCCTGTGCCGGTCTGAAATCCAAAGTGCCTGTTTAAATGGGGCACATTAGCAGTTTTACAGTGACTAATAGGATCGTCACACAGTAATTCAGAACCCGTGCATGTCTCTACGGGGGAGAGATCAGATTTCAACAGACAAACACGGTGAGGAGGGCGGTGATAGCCTGGGCATTCTTCTACACAGCAAAGCTCTCATGTTTGAAACTTTTAAATGTATAACTAAATAAAAGCTCAACTTCATCCCCATTCAAACCTGAGTCCCAAAGTCTACTAATAAGATATCCTCCAAGGAAGCACCAGATTTTAGATCTCTCAACCAGAATGAACATGAGCTATCTTTACACTATTGAAAATTACAAAAGAAAAAAAAGAACTATTAAAGTGACATGTGAATCACAGATGCACTCTCATTGCTGGGGACATAACCCCAAAATGTGTTTAAGGTCTCAGAGAGCCTACAATAGGATAGGAACTGCACTAGATCTATCCTAACAAAGGTGAAGTAAAACTTGACAAAGTCAAACTGGCGTGCCAGTAAATTAAGAGCCCCGACGTTATTCAAACTGGCCAACCCAAAACTGTTTTCCCAGCCCTGGCTTGCCTTTCCCACAGAATCCCCAATAAAGATTATAGCTGAAGATCTCCCCTTGCTCCTGCTTCTGCCTCCAGACCAAATCCCCATGCTTCCCCTGTGGCCCTGCATGGCACGCCTCCTTCTCTCAGGAAATATAAGTAATAAAAACCTTCCAGTGCCATCAGCTTCTCTATGTCATCACTCAGTCGGATTTATAATTAGGACCCAAGCACAAAACAGGGCTGTGCCTCTACTCCGGGAGCTCCAATCGGGCCTCTGTTCACCAGGTCTGCTGTTTTGCAGTTATACAAATAAAATAATATTTTAATGGGCTGCCCATCCATTTCTATTCTACTGTCCCATGATCAATTGACCTTCACCAGAGATTCCTGGGGATCAGAAAGTTCTGGTTCTGATACCAGCTCTGTTGTCTAGTGTGGTACCTGCATAACCACCTTCTGGTTTCCACATTCAAAATACAGAACACATTTCAACTTCAACATCGTGCACTAACTCCTCAGCCTACAGAGAATAAATACTATAGGACTTCACAAAAGTGATGATGCGTCTTTTACTGGTATATTTATCAATGGTACATAATCAGTATATGCACATTAAACATGGTAAATCCATTCCACCATACTCACATACAAAGAGTTGAGATTTCTTCCTCTATGTAATACCAAGGGAAGGCTGGCACCTCCACTCCATCTAGCACTAAAACAAGCAACCAGTTGGAACCACTCCTCACCATTTGATTAGCACATCTAATCCAGAATGCTTGTAAAGAATATTTAATATTATATTCTTTCTACCTTTATCTAGAACACGAGAATTCACTCTTACACCAGTTTTTAGACTAAGAAGGTCTATAACTTGGAAGTCTTCCAGTGATCTTCCCAGGTGTTACTTGATTCGCAACTGTTTCACAATTGTTGGCCAATACAGTTGGCCAACAGGTGCATGAAAAGATGTTCAACATTACCAATCATCAGGGAAATGCAAATCGAACCCCAATGAGATATCACATGTTAGAATGGCTATTATCTAAAATACAAGAAATAACAAGTGCTGGGGAGGATGTGGAGAAAAGGAAGCTCTTATGCACTGTTGGTGGGAATGTAAATTGTGCAGCCACCGTAGAAAACAATATGCAGGTTCTTCAAAAAAACTAAAATTGAAACTCCCACATGATCTGGCAATTTAACTTCTGAGTATTTAATCTGAAGAAAACAAAAACACACCCTAGCCAGTTTGGCTCAGTGGATAGAGTGACAGCCTGTGGACTGAAGAGTCCTGGGTTCAATTCTGGTCAAGGGCACATGCCCGGGTTGCGGGCTCAATCCCCAGTTGGGGCATGCAAGAGGCAGCCAATCAATGATTCTCTCGCATCTTTGATGTTTCTATTTCTCTCTCCCTCTCCCTTCTTCTTTGAATTGATAAAAATAGAAAGAAAGAAAGAAAGAAAGAGAGAGAGAGAGAGAGAGAGAGAGAGAGAGAGAGAGAGAGAGAGAGAAAGAAAGGAAGGAAGAAAGAAGAAGAAGAAAGAAAGAAAGAAAGAAAGAAAGAAAGAAAGAAAGAAAGAAAGAAAGAAAGAAAGAAAAGAAGGAAACAAAAACACTAACTCAAAAATATATCTGCACTCCCATGTTAATTGCAGCACTATTTACTAGCAAAGACATGGAAACAACTTAAGTGTCCATTGGTGGATAAATAAAATATGGTATATATGTACAATGAAATGTTATTGAGCCATAAAAGAGGATGAAATCTTGCCATTTGTAACAACTTGTATGAACCTCGAGAGCATTATTGTAAGTGAAATAAGTTAAGACAGAGAAAAACAAATTCCATATTATCTCTCTTATATGTGGAATCTAAAACAAACAAGAAAAAGAAGAACAACCAAGCTCAGATATATAGATAACAGAGTGGTGATTGCCAGAGGCAGCAGTGGGTAGGTGAGTGAGAAATGGGTGAAGAGGGTCAAAAAGGTAAAAAGAACAAAAAAGATGGTTTATTCCCTATTTCAAAGTAAAAATGTATTTGCATATGTGTATACATTTCTATATGCACACATATTCTTGATCTTAAAAAAAATAACACCACAACTTAGTTGGATTTTCACAATCTTCATCCCCAACCAAAGCATACACACACACACACACACACACACACACACACACACACACACACACCAGACTTCCGTATTTTCTTGAAAATCAGTTGCTTGCAATCATTCCTAGTGCCATTTAGGTATCATTCAGGTTGTTGTCATAGGAAAACAACAAACAGTATTAACTCTAACTGATACAGGTATAAAAAATTATTAAGATATCACATGCCTCATAGAAATCTTGGGAAGGCTGGAGAATGAGGTTTAGGGATTCGCTTTCAGGAACAATGTCTGAAATCACGGTGCAGACCTGGTGAGGATGCCCCTGGCCATGACCGCCAGGCATTAGGTGCTACATCGTGCTCCACAGAGACCTCCAATCTGGTTCATGCTCACTCCCCTGAACACTGGAGCTTTCGCTGCTCCAGGACCCCTTCCTGAAACCCTCGCTTTCCTCACAACCCTTGCCAGTTTCTAGAGTAGAAAATAGGACGAACCTCTCCCCCAGGCATGTAAAAGAATTCCCAAAATCATAGCGAAGGAGTTCAGACACTGGGTCCCCCCAAAAGCAAGACACCTGCCCACTGCAGGACGTTTTCCTATGCATGTAATAAGTGCCAAATAAAAGCTCATAAAAGAAGTCCACACATACCCATTGAAGACAGAAAATACACTAACTTTCTTTCTATTCTACTTTTGGAAAGCCACATACATTTGTCCTTCTGTGCAATTTGTTTGTTCCTGCATAGAAGCTTGATTTTTTTAAATATGATTTTATAATTCACAGAATGTTACAGTTTTAAGGGACTTGAGAGATTAGCAAAGCCTGCCTCCCATTCAATGTGGTCTTCTAAAGAATTGCTGATAGATGATTAACGGATCGATCAAACTAGCTAATTTGACAAAAACATTATCTGTTGTCCCAAAGCAACCTATATTTTTCTGTTTCTTGGTTCTTTCTTATACTGAGTTGAAATTTAATTTGCTATAATTTCCACCTGTATGCCAACTGTGCTCTTTAAAGTAACAGAGAACACGTTTACTTCCCCTTTTCCAAATCATCATTTCCAATATGGGAAGACAGCTTTGACTCCACCCCACCACCCCCTCAATACCAGGCTTAACATCTTTATTCCCTCCAACCCTCCTCATGTGACAAGATTCCAAATTTCCATCTTTGTTGGTTGTGCTGTGTGAAATCCCATCAGACTGTCAATATCCCATAAACTGGTCCAACCTTATTTTGGAGACTACAGGAGGTCCTCGGGTTACTGGAGATCCGTTCCTATGGCAAGACGTAACACAATTTTCACCGTAAGTAGGAACCCACCTACGTAAGCACCCACGTCACTCACATGGAGCACATACACAGCAGTAATGAAGTGAAACAGTAAAAAAAAATTTAAAAGATAACAATTCCTGACCTTTACTTGTGGTAAATAAATAATAAAAAACATAAAGCACATATGTACATACGTCGAAGTGACGGAATATATATATATATATATATATATATATATATATATATATATATATATATAGGAGATGGCAACATAACCACGAAACGACATACCCCGAGGACTGTCTGTAATACTAAAATCTATTTTTAATATATTCATCCCCCTTTTTACAGGACTCTAGTCAGTCCTGAACTCTTATTACACTAAAAGCACTGGATTGTATGTGCTATGTTTTAAGATGAAACAAAACCTCTTAACTTTCCTGGACGTTCCTTTGCCTCCCCAGGTGCTTTGTGTTGCGTTGTTTATTTTGCGTCTTACCACATGTTCCAGGAACAGTGGCTTCCTGAGGAAATCGAATCCCATATTTCTTTTCCTAAGGTAACCTCATAGCTTGAGAGCTAAATTAGAAGGCTCACGGGGAACATCTGCAATGGCTTCTTGGTCAACATCTGCAATGTGTAGGCACTTAATACACCGAGGAAGTGAATGGAGAAAGAAAACAATAGCGTTCTGTGACTGAAACGCTCTAAGAGAAAATATCTTTGGTTTGTTTTTCTTTTGTGGTGCTTTTATTGTGCTTTGTTTTGTTTTTAGTGATTCTTGGTTTGCAAAGTTAGAGAAACACGATGAAATGTTAATATCTGTGAATGCTGAAGTGGGGGGGGGGATAAGAGTAGTACTTGGAAGAGAAGAAGATAAACTTGTTATTATAGCAAAGTCTTGATAATTTTATAATTGACTTCAACAAACCTACACTTAGAAAGATTGAATTCCACTTGAAGATAAATATATCAGAAATGAACAAATCTCTTCCAGGTTTCAGAAGTGAATTGGTAACTTAAATAGGACATTGAAATTCTAACTCTAATGCTTGTTTAGCTTCTGGGTAAGGAGTCTTTTGTGTTTTATTTATAACTAGAGGCCCGATGCATGAAATGGGTGCAAGAGTAGGCCTTCCTTACCCCGGCTGCTGGCACCAGCTTCCCTCCGGCACCCCGGTCCGGGACTTTCCTCTAGCCTCTGGCAAGCCCCCGGGACCCCAGCTTTCCCTCGCAGCCCCGGCTTCACCGGGAAGGTCATCCAGAAGGACGTCCGGAAGGATGTCCAGTCTAATTAGCATATTATGCTTTTATTATTATAGATTATAGATGGTTGATGTTGATTAAAAACTTATTTATGCCGAAACCGGTTTGGCTCAGTGGATAGAGCGTCGGCTTGCGGACTGAAAGGTCCCAGGTTCGATTCCGGTCAAGGGCATGTACCTGGGTTGCGGGCACATCCCCCAGTGGGAGATGTGCAGGAGGCAGCTGATCGATGTTCCTCTCTCATCGATGTTTCTGACTCTCTATCTCTCTTCCTTCCTCTCTGTGAAAAATCAATAAAATATATTTAAAAAAAAAAAAAAAAAACTTATTTATGCTCTAACAGGTTTGGCTCAGTGGATAGAGCATCGGCCTGAGGACTGAAGGGTCCCAGGTTTGATTCTGGTCAAGGGCATGTGCCTTGGTTGTGGGCACATCCTCAGAAGGGGGTGTGCAAGAGGCAGCTGATCAATGTTTCTCTCTCATTGATGTTTCTAACTCTCAATCCCTCTCCCTTCCTCTCTGTAAAAAATCAATACAATATATTTTTTAAAAAAAAAAAATTATTTACAATGACTCAAAACCAGTTCCTAAAATTTTGTGGGTAAATATGCAAAACTTTACTTCCGTTTCTCAAATATATAGCAAATACATAGTACTAACCATGTGCCAGATATTGTTCTAAATATATAATATTTATAGACAATATATTTATATATAAATATTTTATATATAATATATGTGTACACATATACATATGTATAATTAATACATCTATAAACTCATTTAACCTGAAACACAGAAAGTACAGTAACTTGCCCAAAGTCACAGAGCTAGTGACTGACTGGTGGAGCTGGAATTTGAACCTCAGGTGGCTGACCCTTGAGTCCATGTTCTGAACTGAAAGGAATTTTTAGGGGTGAAATAGGCAGGTTTAGGAAATTTTAGAAAAGTAAGGGGTCCATGGAAAAAAGCATAGGGCTACAGAGCTGCAAAGGGTACATTTCCATAGAATAAGGGGACTGGGAGCTGCAGAAGGGTGGACATTTACAGATTAAATGGAAGGAAGCCCCTCATTCAAAGAGAGAAGAAGAAAGCCCAGAGGGAATAGGGAAACAAAAAGGGAAAAGGGGAGGAGGGGAGGAGGGGAGGAGGGGAGGAGGGGAGGAGGGGAGGAGGGGAGGAGGGGAGGAGGGGAGGAGGGGAGGAGGGGAGGAGGGGAGGAGGGGAGGAGGGGAGGAGGGGGGGAGGGGAGGAGGGGAGGAGGGGGGGAGGGGGGGAGGGGAGGAGGGGAGGAGGGGAGGAGAGCCTCCCACATGACCTCTGGAGTTACTATAGTAACCAAATCAGGAGGGGATAGTGACCAATCAGAGGGGATATCAAAGCACAAAGAAATGCAGTCTTTATAAACCGCAGGAAAAAGGGACTCAGGGGGACTCTTTCCCCCTCCCCCACGTGGGAGTCTGTGCTTGTTTCTCAATAAATTTCCACCTTTGCTATACCACCTTTTGGCCGTGGTTTCTTTCTTCGACTCTACTGGACAAGAGCCCGGGAGACCATCCTGCCCAGGGAAACACTGCATGTTTCCAGTCCACATTTCCCGTACAGAACCATTACACTCCTGTCTCTCAGGCAGAGGAACAAATCTCAATATATTCACTCAGTTGTAAAGAAAAATGGCAGGCTGTCCAAGTTTTCAGTCCCGGAGAAGATGGCCTTGCAGTGTGCCCTTCTTAACAAATAAAAGGAAGATCTCCTAAGGTGGGAATTTTACAATGCTGAGTGAAAGGTGTGTGCCAGTTTCCTTTGCCCCGGGAGTACTGGGGAGAGCTATGTAAAGCTGCATCTGATGCTACGTTCAGGCTCCTCTGGGCTGAGGACACGTCTTCACAGTTTTCAGGTTGCCAGTTAATGACTTCCATTTTTCCAGACTTGAGACATATGTCACTCTAGAGCATCTCACCTAGCCGTAACTCTTTATAGCAGCCATCTCAAGTTGTAAGTTAAATAACAAGTTCTCAAGCCATGTAACTAACTTAAGATGTCTTTCAGGGGTAAAGCCACATATATGTGCCCTGATTTGTCCCAATGGCCAGACAAAAAGGGCACCATATTGACACCATAAAATATATTTTCTCTTCCTGCCTGTAGTGCAATGTATACCCCAGTTCCAGTGTGAGAGCCCAGATGGCAATGCGCTCTGCTTGTTGTCATAAATACCAAACAGAGCCTTGGGAAAAAGAGCACTAGGTGTCAAATTTAATTCGAAGTAAATAATAAAAATTTTAAGGGTTACTTAAAGGCTTTTCTTTGTCCACAGGAACTATTTTATGTTAAGACACAGAGGAAGACTAAGTAAGCTTCAGGTTTAAACCAACAGCTTGCATCAGCATCCTTGTTGGAACGCAGAAGATGGACAGATGGACAGGAGGGACACCAGTACCCAGTGTGCATGGCCAGCATTGCAGGGTGTGTCACCAGCCTGTCCACCTGCTAGTGAAGAATGCACGCCACATCTCTGCTCCTGGTCTCTTACCTCGCTAGCCTACCCAGGTCCCATTGCTCCTCTCTGCTCCATCCCCGACTTCCACTTTTGATAGTGGGGGAAACTAAAAGTCTAACCTTTCTCAGGCTCAGGATTTTGTAAGCAATTGCTTGATACTTGAACTTGACCTTTTCTTTCTCCACTGTATTTTCATTTAGTTTGAAAGCTCTTTCCTGGAAATCTTTGCTCCAATACCTGATCAATTTACACATAATAATACCATCAATTTTTACAAATTATTGTTCCATATTTCCGGTTGATGGTATCAACTTAACACATTTACTCTATTATACCCCATTCAGTAAATATCAGAATAGCTGACAATCTTAAACAGTTAAGCAGTGTTAAATCTACAGTGTGTTCCCATTAAAGTATTAGAAGTGGTTGGCATCATGTAACAATCTAATTAAAAACAAGGTATATAACTATAGATACTGAAAAGAAAAAAAATTTAAGTCATTCTCTGAAATTTTCAATTACATTTCTGGCATTAGATGAGAAACTTAATTAACTTTTGCCTTCAAGAAGTTTAATTTTTGTCAGCCTCTGGTGAGTTCAGAAGTGCTTGGGGGAAGAGACTGATACAGTATTTCCAGAATAAATAAAGGAAGAAATCTCTCTTGAAAATTCTAAAGGGAATTGGGAGAGAAGGTAATGCTTTTGCAGGAAAAGAAAGGCAGCAGAGAAGATAAAATAAGATGGTCCTGAGTTTGTTAAAGTGGTGGCCAACCACAGGGTGGCCAACCACATCTGGCTTCCTTGCAAGCTCTGAGAGGCAATGAAGGGGAGGGGTACACCTAAGAATTCCAAGACTTAGGCAAGAGGTGTCCTGTCCCCAAGCATACCTTAGAATCAGCAGAGCCCCTGGAAGTCAGACCACTTGTGTAGACTTGGCCACTGAACATCAGTTTCATATAAGACCTAGCCTTTCTCAATAGGGATTTTTGCATGATTCTGGAAGAGGGTGGGGAAAAAAGTTTTAACAACCCCTGAAGTTAAATTTGGATTAGCACTGTGGAATGAGGGCTTGGAGTCAGATGTGATTTGATTTCAGATAAGTAAATTTCATGACAGGTATATCATGCATACCTGCCTTTGCAGACTAAGATTCATACCCACTATTCTTCATCTCTTTTCTATTCTTCACTTTGTACAACTAAATAATTAATTGCCTTGATAGCCTATTAGTGTGTCTTTCTTTAATTGTTAAACATGTGTTAATAATTCAAAAATCTACTGGTGACCTTCCAACACTCTTGTGATTTTTGCAGGTCTCAGAGCTGTTTGAACAGGGTCTATCACTCCTGAATCCACGGCCAGCTAAAAGCTTTCTGGTTTTGTCCTCTCTCTAGAAGGCATCTTGCTTGCCAATAAGGTCTTGGGGTTAAACGGAAGACAGAGTTCAAGGATTCTGAAGCTCTGATTCAATTATAGTAAATAAGTGTAAGAGAATCAGATATGTCATTGCTGAGTGCATTCACCCAGACCTTAGGGACATCTCTCTTTTTTTTCTTTTTAGCTGGAGAAGTCTATCTTCAGTGAAATCTCACTCCTGGGATTAGGGGTTACACTGAACCCCACTAAACCTTTTTTTAAAATATACCTTTATTAATTTTAGAGAGGAAGGGAGAGGGAGAGGGAGAGAGAGATAGAAACATCAATGATGAGCGAGAATCATTAATCGGCTTCCCCCTGCACACCTCACACTGGGGATCGATCCTGCAATACACCTGGGCATATGCCCTTGACCAGAATCGAACCTGGAACCCTTCAGTCCACGGGTTGATGCTCTATCCAACTGAGCCAAATGACCCAGGGCCCCACTAAACCTTTTTACTCAATTCAATCCCCATTCCAAGCAGAAATAGGTGAGAATGAATGAGGAATGTGGCTACCTATAAGCTTCCTATGGATTAGCCCTCTGTTTCCTATACCTGTCTTCTCCCACCCATGCTCTGTTCTGCTAGTGTGGTAGAGTGGTAGTTGAGCTTGGAAGTTGAACAGTCCTTCCTTTTGCTACAAATTCTTAATAGATTTCCAAACACAGGGTTGTCTGGAGTGAGTCTACCCACTTCAGTAGAGATTCTTCAGATTTAAGTCTTTCTGGGTACTGAGTCTTTGTCATACGCATAGATTATACAGTTTTAAAATGTAAATGTGCCTTAAAAGTTAATAAAACAAAACTCTACCTTACAAATAAAGAAAGTAAAGACACGAATCTTGTCCATGACCAATTAAGATGGTTAAGCAGAAAATTGGGGCATGGATCCATGTCCCAACTGGTGCCATCTCCATAACACTGTCTCTTCAAATAGTCAAAAATAATTCTACTTTTTTCTACCCTGTTCTCTGATTCTCAGAGATTTGCTTTTTTTGCCTGCGTCTAATTTTTTCCGCGGCATTTTGGGAGCCCTCCAGGAACTGTGCATCAGCAGGAAGATTATTTTAAGCTGAAAAATCTCAGTATTCTGCAAGATCTGAATACCATTAATTTCCATATGTTCTGAGAGCTATTACATGTTTTTCATGTGTTTTTATCCTTGGTATTCCCTTCTTGTGTTCTCTGCTGACTGGGACAGTTTCACCTATGCAGGTAAATGTTCTGTTGCTTTAGTGCTCTTTTGTTCTTAAATGATATTTGACATTTGACATCTGGGTTCTATGTCTGCTGTATAAATGGCTCTGAGCAAGAGTCAATTTGCTGCTTTCATAAACTATTTGTCAGCCTTTGAAGCTGGGACATACAGTATTACTCACTTGTGATGTCATTGCTCTCGGCAGAGTTTTAGAAATTAAATATCCTAAATATTCATGAGGAAGAACATTTCTGTCAAATACTAAAGATAACCAAAATTAGTTGTGTCACTGGCTGCTGAAATGAAATGATACCTAATTCTGAGGGTCTCTCCAAAAGCATGGTTCTCATCTGCTGAGTGGTTAGAGTACCAGCATTCAGCATTAACACACATCACATGTGATCTCTTGGGTAACAGAGTACCATGCTCCTAACAGGATGCCAGAGCTGTTAAGCAGGCCTGATATTTTCCCGAGAAATAATCAGAGACTTTGGGGACAGACGTACACACCAGAGAGGCAACCAATTCTTATCTCAAGGACCTCTGAGGGTGAATGGAGAGAGGCAATTTCAAGAATCGCTAACTGAAATCAGTACTTCAAAGACATATCTGAACTCCCATGTTCATTGCAGCATTATTCACAGTACCTAAGACATGGAAACAACCTCAGTGTTTGTCAATCAATTAATGGCTACAGAAAATGTAGCATATATCAAAGGAATATTATTCAACTATAAAAAGAAAGAAATCTTCCCATTTGTGACAACATGGAGGGACTTGAGGGTATTAGGTTGAGAAAAAAAAAAAAGTAAAACAAACAAAAAAGACAATACTGTATGAGCTCATTTATACACGGAATCTAAAAATGCCAAACTCAAAAATGTCAAACCAGGGAGAAACTAAGATGGCGGCATAGATAAACACTGGAAATTGCTGCCTCCCACAACAACTTCAAAAATACAACGAAAAGACAAAACGGACATCATCCAGAACTACAGGAAGGCTGGCTGAGTGGAAATTCTACAACTAGAAGAAAAGAAAAGCACACGGAGACTCAGAGGAGCTGTGGAAGTAAAGTGCAGAGGTACGGAGGCTCGAGCGCGTGTGCGGCAAGAGGCTGGTACCTGAGGACGCAGCTGTCTTTTTGAATCAGGAGGGAGTCACAAGCTCCTGACTGCTCTGAACTCCGGTTCTGGGAAGTCTCTGGGGACCCAGGACTCATACGGGGAGAAACTGGACTGTCTGGCAGCAGGCAGAACTCTGAACTTGAGGGTGGCTTTCCCTCAGAGGTGCTTGCAGCAATTATCGGGACGCTGAGACGTGCGGCCCCTTAGGGCAGGGCTGAGAATCCGCCATAGCTGCTTGCTCCGCCCTTTGATTCCCTGAGACCCCGCCCCACCCAGGCTGCGGCAGAGACTTTTGCATATGAATGCCCTGGCCCTTTGCAACCTGAAAATTACCTAACAAATTGCAGCTGGGCCAGACAGACCCAGAACTTCCAAGAGAAGGCCCAAGGCCCCACAGCAGCTTGCATTGCTTCACAGCTGGGCCTCATCAGGGCACCTCCAAACTCCAAAAAAGGAAGGGGAATCTACAGTTCTCTTCATAGCTCCTGCTGGATAACCTCAGGCAGAGGCTAAATTAGCACCTCCTTAGATCCAAGAGCCAGTGTATCCAGTGGTCAGAGTGGGACCATCCAGATTACAACTCCTCAGATCCATAAGGGACACACACTCAGGGGGCAGACTCAGTGAGCACCAAAGCCCCACTGAAGCAAGTCTTGCCCCAGAAGGGTGTCTTCAGCACAGAAGTTCTCCCACTGCAGACACAGCTGATTCTCACTGCCAATTGGCCTGGAGGTCAATTCCTCCCAGTGATCCTACAACAATCAAGGCATAACTACAACAAGACTGTGCACAAAGCCCACAAGGGGGTGCACCAAGAGTGTCCACCTCAGGTAACTGGGGAGGCTGAGCCACTGGGCCCTACAGGACACCTAGCACACAAAACCACTCTACCAACACAGGGAAGCATAAAAAATGTGGAGACAAAGAAACAGGTCACAAATGACAGAAATGGAGGAAAGCAAACAACTGGATATAGAGTTCAAAATCACGTTTATAAGGTTTTTCAAGAATTTTATGGAAACCGCCGATAAATTTAGTGAGACCCCGGAGGATATGAAAAAAAACCAGCTAGAAATTAAGCATACACTGACTGAAATAAAGAATAATATACAGAGATCCAACAGCAGACAAGAGGATCCCAAGAATCAAGTCAAAGATTTGAAATACGAAGAAACAAAAAATACCCAACCGAAAAAGAAAAAAGAAAAAAGATTCCAAAAATATGAAGATAGTGTAAGGAGCCTCTGTCTGGGACAACGTCAAGCGTACCAACATCAGAATTATAGGGGTACCAGAAGAAGAGAGAGGGCAAGATATTGAAAACCTATTTGAAGAAATAATGACAGAAAACTTCCCCTACCTGGTCAAAGAAATAGACTTACAAGTCCAGGAAGTGCAGAGAACCCCAAACAAAAGGAACCCAAAGAGGACCACACCAAGACACATCATAATTAAAATGCCAAGAGCAAAAGACAAAGAGAGACTCTTAAAAGCAGCAAGAGAAAGAAACTCAGTTACCTACAAGGGAGTACCCATACGACTGTCAGCTGATTTCTCAACAGAAACCATGCAGGCCAGAAGAGAGTGGCAAGAAATATTCAGAGTGATGAATAGCAAGAACCTACAACCAAGATTACTTTATCCAGCAAAGCTATCATTCAGAATTGAAGGTCAGATAAAGAGCTTCACAGATAAGAAAAAGCTAAAGGAGTTCATCACCACCAAACCAGCATTATATGAAATGCTGAAAGGTATTCTTTAAGAAGAGGAAGAAGAAAAAGGAACTCTTACCATTTGCCACAGCATGGATGGAACTGGAGAGCGGATAAATACCACATGATCTCACTCATTTGTGGAATATAATGAACAACATAAACTGATGAACAAGGACTGATCCAGAGACGGAGAGGCATTGATTGGACTGTGGGGCCTTGGAGGGAAGGTAGGGGAGGGTGGGGGTAAGGGGGTAAGATCAACCAAAGGACTTATATGCAAGCTTATAGGCCTAACCAATGGACACAGACAACGGGGGGGTGAGGGCATGAGCAGGGGGGCGGGGAGGTAGGGGGCAACGTGGGGATAAGGACACATATGTAATATCTTAATCAATAAAAAATATATTTTAAAAAAATAAATAAAAATAAAATAAAATAAAAATGCCAAACTCATAGAATGGTCAGTGGCTGGAGGATGGGAGAAATGGGGAGATTTCAGTCAAAGGATACAAATTTCCAGTTATAAGACAAATAAATTCAGCATAATAACTACAGGTAATAATACTGTATTGAAAGTTGATGAGAGAGTAGATCTTAAATATTCTCACCACCAAAAGAAAGGGGACTTATGTGAGGAATGTAGATGTTAACTAACTTCATTGTGGTAACCAATTTGCAAAATACATGTATCAATACATCATATTGTACACCTTAAACTTACACAATGTTATATATCAATTATATCTCAATAAATCTGAGGAAAAAAATAAAAAACAAAGGAACATTTTCTTCAGGGGGAAAAAATTCTTAATGAAGGCTGTACCATGTAACCAAGTAACCACATGACCATGGCAAGATATCCTTGCAGGAAGAGCACATGGTGAAGCCTTTAAGAGCCTGAGATGCAAACCCCTTTGGTACAAGATAAAGTGGGCCAGTGCTCACGTTTCCTGCCAAAAGCTCATGTCCATGTTTCTGGCCTAGATAAGATGCAGCTCAGATGAAGTTAGGACGAAAAAGTGTCCTGATTCTCCTATATGAACCAACAAACTTCTTTTCAAAAGTGTTCAATAGTTATTCCTAGACTGTATACAAGAATTTGTGTAATAAATATCAATTAAGAGTTCGTGGTATTGCATTAGCCTATTTGGCTCAATGGATAGAGCATCAGCCTGAGGACCAAAGGGTTCGGGTTTGATTCCGGTCAAATCATGTACCTCGGCTGCCGGCTCCTCCCTGGCCCAGGCCCTGATCGAGGCCCGTGCAGGAGGAAATCAATCGATGTTTCTCTCACATTAATATTTCTCTGTCTTTTCCTCTCTCTTCCACTCTCTCTAAAAATCAATGGAAAATATCCTCATGAAGATTTTTTTAAAAAGTTAGTAGTCTATAGAGAAACTCACCTGCTAGTAAATTAATATATATTCTTTTCTCATTGGGTAATGAAAGTGTAGTCCCTCACTACATTTTAAATTTGGATTGCCTAGGAGCCTACTACTAAAACTAGTGCTGAACTGTAATAGCTATTATTAGCCTAGGTTTTTCATTTCATATGATAAGTTTTCATTTTTCATCCCTGTTATATGAGTCTATTACTTACCTTTCTTTTATTGTATGCCATCACAAAGCTGCCTTAGAAACAAGTACAGTCTAAATAATAAATACATTTAAAAAATAATAGTGACAATCTAGGCAGACCTATTGACCCTAACTTACTTTGGTTGTTTATGTTCCACACACTTTGGTCCACGAAATAAGTCAACCTAACAGGGGCCAGCGGGGTGATTGCTGCAGGAGTCCCACCCAGCCAGCAAGGGAAATGAGTGAGAAGAAGAGAGAGCGAGACACAGATTTCCACCCAAGCCAATGTGGCTGTCGAAGCAGACATGGAACAGCCAGGCTGGACATGAGCTACGTCATCACCAGAGAAGAACTTCACATTCACCGACGTTAGAAACATCTGAAGAGCTGAAATCGCGGGAGTCTGGGTGTATCATGCTACCCACAACGTGGGATGCATCCAACAGAGTGATGTTCACAGATACAACAGGGAAAGGACAAGGTGTTGGCAGCCACTTCAGCTGTTCTTATCACAGACATGATTTCTGCTTGGAATAATCTGAAATTTTCAGAGTCCTGATTTCTTCCTTCCTTTTTTCCTTTTTAGCTTCTTTTTTTTTCTTCTTCTACTTTCCTTTTACCCCTTTTAGGGACAAAATCAAATATCAGTGAGAATAAGCTGTGGGTGGTCCATCTGAGAGCATAGCAACTGTGCAGGATTCCAGACAGACTGGCTGGTGTATTATCCCAGCATCAGGCACAATGTCAGCGCTCAATAAGGGTGTGTGGAACTGAATTGAGTCTTTTCCAAGAGGCCACAGAGATTATTGAACCCAAGTAGCAATGAAATCCACAAAACAACTGACAACATACCCATTCATTTGAGAACATCAACCAAATTGGGGGGGGGGGGGGGGGCGGGGAGGAATTACGAATAAGCCTTCCATATCTAGGCCATCCAGATGTCAGTGCTCCATACATATTCACTCATAAAGATAATCTTTGATTGGAAGAGTAAAATTCAAATAGAGCATTAAACTCAGTCAACAGAGATCTCTCTTTTTTTTTTTAAGCATTAGATCAAATGCATTATCTCATCTGGATTCAGATTTGTGTGTATTTCAGGTTGAACAATACAAAGTGCCACAGGGAAAACAATTGCATCCCTCTGGCTCAAAGTATAAAATACAATGAGAGTCATTATTAACTTGGGAAAGGTGTTTATGTCTCTTGAAAGACACCCTTTGAATGGTTTTCTCAGCCTTTAAACAAGTTAGCTCTGGTCTCCCCACCCCCACCCTTTGCTCTGTACAGTCAGGGACACAGATGGCATTACTTTTTAAGAAGAGAGCTGCCTCCAGTATTAGTCTCCCAAGCTACAAATGTGATTTAAAACCTCTCAACCAGCACTTTATCCGTGGCAAGATGCATCACCTACCCCCTGAGAAGTCATGAGTGCAGTCTCCCTTTAAGGGCACTTAAAGTGGACTGAAATTGAATAATCTTTGCAATTTACTAAGGCTATTTCCCTCTGGTATAGAATGAAGTTGGAGATGCAGAATGCTCAGAGAATCAGAGCAAGCCAAAGGATCTGAGGTTTGGAGAAGAGCCCACCACCATTTCCACTCCTTATAACCACCCACCTTCAAGCCACCAATGAAAGAAAAGTATCTGTGCCCACGGATCATTTGAATGATTTCTCTGAATGTGACTCATTTAGATAAAACATATGGAAACTCATTTTGGCAAAAATGAACTGGGGGGGAGGGAAAGCAGGAGGAAAGAAAAATAACCCATCGGACTAGATTACATCAAAAGCAAGATTTTCTCAGGGTGCCTCTGCAACATTACTGCTATCCTCAATGAATTATTCCACATTTATAAAAACAGCTTACGCTCCATATAAAGACTTTAAAAAATGTTGTGCTTCTTTCATTTGGATTCAAAGGAGATAGAAGGAAATCTTTAGGCCTAAAATGTGGTTATGGTTCTAGAATTTGGAGTACTGCATTTTTTCACTGGGCTGACTCTAATCACATTAATAGGGGTCTGCATTCTCCACTTCCTTGGTGCGGCGTAGGTTCACCCTGTGTGACACAAGCTGTGCTCTCCAAGGGCTTTACCAATTGAGCCATTTGCTTGAATGGAAAAAAGGTTGTGCCAACGTATAAACTAACCATGAGGATAATAACTACTGGCCCAAATGTTGTGGCTGGGCGAAGTCATTCTTATCCCCAACATGACACCTTCAAAATGCATGTGAGAGAGTACTTATTTACACACAGTGCTGTGCAGATTACTGTGTCAATAAAGTTACACAAGTCTGGTCCATCTGTATTTTTAGGAGCATATAGTTTCTGGGGAATACTGGTACAGGGACAGATCTAAGCATTTTAGTGCACATCGAGGAAGAGGCTTGTGTACATTAGACGTAGGGTGTGTAGCAAATGCTGCCAGTGCCCCTCCCATGTCCCTTAGAACCTACCTTTGGGCTTTGGATGACCCCAACCAGCAATTTCCTGCATCTCTGGGTTTGAGAGCTTTTCCAGAGCCACAGGAGACCCCTCTGCCCACTGTGCAGGCCAGGCCGGGAGAACTGGGGCCTGCCGTCAGCCTGTCAACAAAGGAAATTGGGGGATAAATACCTCACCTCCCTCCTCTCTCAGGTAAAGTAATTCCAAGGCATGTGCTTTCTCAGCATTTCCCCACAGGATTAAGTTTCAGTTGCTCAACTTGGCAGCTAGTTCCCTAACTTACCCTTTATCAGCTGCCTTCCCATCCCTGTATCACATCTCCCTCCTTGACAAAGAAACTCCTTGCAGTTGAATCTTTTCCCAAGGTCAGTTTCTGGAGGAACCAATTGGAACAGGGTGAGTCCATCCTCTAGTTGTGGTCAGGAACTACATCCATGAGGGTCCGAATCCAGACAGAATACAGAGAGGAAAACTGTCATCTCTTCTGTGACTAAACTTCGGGGACTCGTGGATATGCTGGTGTGGCAGACACTGCAGGTCACCTGCAACTGTCCCTCCCTCCATAGTCATAGAAACCAATTTGGTTTGGCTGCAGCAAGCTCAGAGTAGCTAAGCCCCTCCCTCAGCCGCTGAGGATAGGCCAAGCTCAGTGCAAGTCAACCCTTGACTGTCCACTCCTGTGTGCCAGTCATCTTTAGGGAGAGCTGTTGACTAAGAGCCAGCCCTGAGACATAAGCAGAATCATGCTGAGGAGCTCATTTTTCTTGGAGAAAATTGGAGGCTTCCTTTTGAACCTTCACCTTCCTTCCTGTTTGAGGCACTGCTAGGAAATGCTTGGAATTACTATAGTCATCTTATCACCATGAAAGAAAGGTTGCTGAGTTGCTAAACCAACCTTTGAACCTCCTACCTCCAGACTTCACTCATGAGCTAAATATTAGTCAAGGTTTCTGTGCCCTAACCCAACTTAGCCTGCTTGAATACAGATGCAATTCTAGAACCAGCTCGATGAGGAGGGATGGCTCACAGGGGACAGGGCTTCCATGGGGCGGTGGAATGAGAAAGTCCCGTATTATCCTTTTCCAGTGCATCATTCTCATAGTTCCCTTAAAAATTTAACATGAAGAGCTTCCATTTCTTTCCTGGGATACTCTCCTATAAACCATCCCTATGCAATTTCAAGCTGCTTAACACAACTTAGGGTCTTAGGCCTGCTTCTGCCTCTGCCTGGATTGTTCTCCCATAGGTCCTCGTGGCATCCTCCTTCACTTCCTTCAGGTCTCTGATCAATTGCCACCTCCTCAGTGACAATCCCCTATGAAATGGAACTACCCTTGCTCTCATCATCTCCTCTCAAAGAAAGAATGGGTGGGAAAGAATGAGATTTGGTCCAGGAAGCACTAAGGTCATTACCATCACTATAATTGGTGCATTAAAGTTTATGATGTGGTCCAAAGTGGCCATGTTATTAAGAGCTGATGCTACAGGTTCATGCACCATTTAAGAGGCTGCCTGGGTCAGTGAAAGGTCAGGAAGCCTATTCGCTGCCATGTTCAAGCATGATACACAGAGAGATATTGTGTCATTTTAAAGTCCCCCGAGTCACCTACCTCTAGCAATCCAGTAGTTAATATTAATGAACCATCCTTTTGTTGGACCAAATGTCTTGGCCAGAGCTGGTCTGCTTTCCCTTTGTTTTGAGGAGATGGAGAACAGTTGAGATATATGTCTTAATTGCCATATTTAAAAACTGTCACCAAATCACCTCTTTCCCCTCAGGAGGAACAAGAAAAGAAGAAAGAATAGCTCTGGGCCAATATATCTAACTCACTCATTGAAATCTCTACATTGATAACACAAAGCATCTCAAACTCCATATGACTGGTAGACACAATTTGGAGGTGTTAGAGTATATTTCATAACCTTCCATTTCCTGTCCCAAAATGAACTTTGAGTTTGAGGTTGAAAGATGGAATAATATCACCTTGTTAGCTAGCATCACTCACCTGAAACAGGATCCCAAAGTCTACTCATAAGAGAACTCTGAAGCACCTAACTGGAATATTCCAATAATTAAACTACAATGCCCCTTGCACTTTTCAAAATACTAGAATGAATATAAGGAAGAGCTAACCCAATCACCTCTTTTTCCAGGTGAGGAATCTAAGACCTGGAGCAAGGTCATATAGCAAGCTGGCAGCAATGCTGAGAGGTCAACCCAGTCTCATGTTTTCAGGCAGGTCCTGCTTCCACTGGACCATGCTAGGTTCCAAGCTATGGTTGTAATGGGTCATCCACAAAGTAATTCTCCCTGCTTTCAATCTCTAACTACTGTAGATTCCCTTCAGAAATGTATTTTTCTCTCTCAGTGGGCTTGGGCTGCCGTAATAAAATATCATAGACTGGTAGGCTTAAACACAGAAATTTGTTTTCTCACAGTCATGGAAGCTAGAAGTCCAAGATCAAGGAGTCAGCAGGGTCAGTGTCCGGTGAGAGCTCTCTTCTAGGTTGCAGATATCCACCTTCTCACATGGCCTTTCCTCTGTTGCAGTTATGGGAAGCGGGAGGAGAGAGGGGAGGGGAGGGGGAGAGAGAGAGAAAGAAAGGTCTCTCTCATCTCTCTTCTTATAAATTTACCAGTTGTATAAAATTGTTAACCTCATTTAATTTCAATTACCTCTTAAATCTTTATTTCCAAATATAGCCGCATTGGGTTTAGGACTAAAATATATGAATGTGAGGGGAGGAGGACACACAATTCAGTCCTCAACACTTTCCCAACCTGCTACATAAGAATCTGGTTTTATAAACCTTGAATTCCAACTAGGCATTTGAACACCATCAAATTATATTAAGAATATCATGTATTGTTTTTAAATACAGCAAGAGCAGGAAAATTGCTACAACATTTATTCTTCCAGAGAAGGCAAAGTATTCAATTAACTCAACACAGCCGACCCTAATTTACTATGTCTAAGTAAAGTGAGTCTTGAGCATCTGTTTTGTGTGAATAAGGAAAACAAACACTTTAGCGTACCACTTCTTAATTTTAATAACGTCTGGATACAATAGAGCAACTACTGTCTGTAGTGATGTACTATTAAACTTGTTAAAGTGAGACTTAACACACATTGTTTTCACTGGAGACCAGGCTGCCAACTAAATACTGACCAGTTGGTGAGCTAAATGTCTGATAGCAAGGAAGCCCGACAACAACGTCATTACTGATAAGGTTAATTTAATCAGCTACTTTTGCTAAGTGCCTATGAGTCACTCCCAAAATCTAAAACACAAAGAGAAGCCAATGACCTGTCTAAAGCTAAGTCATCATAGCAGAGAAAAATAAGTTTTAGGAATCTCAGTATTTAAATCCAATCAATTCTGATTTTGAGTTCTTTTCCCTACTTGGGCATACTTTTTTTTTTGTAGTTGTGTGGATACTCACACTATAATGAATAAAGGAGACATTTTAAAAGTATATATACAGAATGGTCAGTTTAGGGACTGGTGCAAAGGGAGAATTGCAGACTGTTGAAGCAGAGGCAATGAATTATGAAGGCAGTTCAATTAAAGGAAAGCTGGTGACTTCGAAAATATCTGTACAACCAATGGTTTCCCTTAGGGACTTTGAAATAACACCACCTGTGGCCTATGGTTCAGGGCCTGGGCATATTAATGGATAGCACTTAATCAGTCAGAGAAAAATGCTGAGTCAGAAGCTGAAGAGAAGTGAAAATCCTAAGTATATCTGGAAAGTTTCCACAGAAAAAAGTCAAACTTGCTGCTAATGATGACAATGATGATGATGGTGGTGATGGTGGTGATGGTGATGGCAGAAATAGAAGAAGAAGAAGAAGAAGAAGAAGAAGAAGAAGAAGAAGAAGAAGAAGAAGAAGAAGAAGAAGAAGAAGAAGAGGAGGAGGAGGAGGAGGAGGAGGAGGAGGAGGAGGAGGAGGAGGAGGAGGAGGAGGAGGAGGAGGAGGAGGAGGAGGAGGAGGAGGAGGAGGAGGAGGAGGAGGAGGAGGAGGAGAGGGAGAAGAAAGAAAAAGATAGTGATGGAGAAAATGAGACATTTTGGGGGGCTAGCAATCTGAATCTGTGCCAGTAACCTAATGCACATTCTTCTTAGTCTATAGTCTAGTCCAGCGGTTCTCAATCTGTGGGTCACGACCCCTTTGGGGGTCAAACAACCCTTTCACAGGGGTCGCCTAAGACCATCGGAAAACACATATATAATTACATATTGTTTTTGTGATTAATCACTATGCTTTAATTATGTTCAATTTGTAACAATAAAATTGGGGGTCACCACAACATGAGGAACTGTATTAAAGGGTCGCAGCATTAGGAAGGTTTAGAATCACTGGTCTAGTCACTGCCCCTTCTTTAATTATCTGGTCTTGCAAGACTTGTTTACCTAAGTACTACTCCAATTTTAGAGAAGCCAAAAACCATGAACAATACACAACCCCCAGACAGAGTTATCAGCACTGGTGCCAGGCCTTTAGATGTAGTCTCACGGCCCCCACCCCAACACAAGGGGCTTTTTGCAAAGCCCACAAAAGGTCCGGAAATCCCATCCCATATTTAGGGGACAAAGAAATTAAAGGGGTATAAAGGGAAAGCTTCCTCCGTATTGGTTTGCTCAGGATTTGGAAAGAAACAGCCTCCCCTGAGTCCTGTACTAAGACATGAGAAACATCTGAAAATAAATGGGTTTTTCCTGTGCCTCTAGTACTCCTGCGTATTTTTCGATTGCCTGGTAAAGTCTATAACAATAGAAAAGCTCCATTAAAGGAGTATATATGAGATACTCTAGACAAATGCACAAAAATCAAACCAAAATAGAAAAGATTCAAAATCATCAACACCAAGATCAAAAGTTGAGAATCCTTAAAAAATAATAATAATTTAAAAAAACGCCAAAAGGAACTATTTCTGTAGAAGATATTAAAGCAAAAATGCAAGCAAGTATAGAAAAAAGTGATTTTCCTCACAAAGTTCACCAATTATATGAAGAATTGCTTCCAGGTGACCGGTCATGTGGATCTTCAGTGTCTCTGGCAGTGGAAGAAGTCTCTTTTAAGAAAATAGCTAAATTGTTTGTTAAAAATGTTCATCTTATGTTATTCCTGTAACAGTTGATATCTGGCTGTCCTTTTTAAAATGCAGAGTGAGGACATCCCCTACCTTGTGTGATAAATGCTGTCCAGGTACCATTGCCAAGAATGTGTTGTCCAAAATGCCTGCTTAGTTTTTAAAGATGGAACTCTACCCTTTGCTTGGTTTTAAGTATACATAGAATGCTATGATAAGACATAGTAGCAGCAGTGCTCAAATGTACGTGATGAGGAGTCAAAACTATACATGTGAGATAAACTCAGCATTGTAATAAAGCTTTGAAAAATCAATGAGAAAAATGCCCTAACCCAGTGGTCAGCAAACTCATTAGTCAACAGAGTCAAATATCAACAGTACAACGATTGAAATTTCTTTTGAGAGCCAAATTTTTAAAACTTAAACTATATAGGTAGGTGCATTGTTATTAACTTAATTAGGGTACTCCTAAGGCTTCGGAAGAGCCACACTCAAGGGGCCAAAGAGCTTCATGTGGCTCGCGAGCTGCGGTTTGCCAACCACTGCCCTAACCGCTTTGGCTCAGTGGATAGAGCATCAGCCTGTGAACTGAAAGTTCCTAGGTTCGATTTTGGTCAAGGGCATGTACCTTGGTTGCAGACACATCCCCAGTGGGAGGTGTGCAGGAAGCAGCTGATCGATGTTTCTCTCTCATCGATGTTTCTAACTCTCTATCCCTCTCCCTTCCTCTCTGTAAAATATCAATAAAATAAATTTTTTTTAAAAATCAATGAAAAAGATGAGCACCCCAATAGAAAAATATAATAAAGTACATGATCCAAAAGTTACAAATACAGACCCCCAAATATTTTTTTATAAACGTATAATGTCCTTAATAATCAAAGAAATAAAAAATATAAATATACATAACTTTTATTTATCAAACTGACAATTTAAAAATAAATAATGGAACTAGCCTAGCTGGTGTGGCCCAGTGGTTGAGCATCGACCCAAGAACCAGGAAGTCATGGTTCAATTCCTGTTCAGGGCACCTGTCCAGGCTCAATACCCAGTAGGGGCCATGCAGGAAGCAGCCGATCAATGATTCTCTTTCATCATTGATGTTTCTTTCTCTCCCTCTCCCTTCCTCTCTCTGAAATCAATAAAAACATATTTTTTAAAAAAGAGAAATAATAGAACTCACTTTTGAAAGGACATGGACAGCCCTATAAACTTGACAACTGATGCAATATTTTTCTGGGTTGTTAACTTGTCAATAGAAATCAAAAGTTCTGAAATTTACATTTTATTTGGCACTGAAATTTCAAACATAACCTAAGGAATAGTTGTAGATAAGCACAAAAATAAAATTATAACATTTTTTATAACAGGGAAACAATATTGGGTGAATTAACTAAAGTACATCTGTACAATAGAATACTAGGCAGTGATTTAAAATTATATTGTAAAGGTGTTTATGGACTAAGTCTTAAGGTAGGTTACTAAATAATATGATCCCATATTTTATAAACATTTAATATATATGTATAACTATATGTGAGATATATTCTTAGAAAACGACTAAAAGGATATAAACTAAAATGTCAGTGGTACCTACAATGAGATCATGGATGATATTTATTCTGTTCTGTTTGCTCTTCCATAGTTCCTAAATTTTCTTCAGATAGCATGTAGCTTTTTATAACAGTCCAAAATGGTCTTTTTTAAATATAATTTCACAAGCTTAAAGGAAAAACCAACAGTCCAACAAGCCTGTTTCCCACCAAAGAAATGGCTTTTATTTACTCTTTCCAAAGATCATTCTCTCCCTCTCTCTCTCTCTCTCTCTCTCTCTCTCTCTCTCTCTCTCTCTCTCTCATCTGTGCCCAACTCTGAAATAATTTCCTTCGCATCATGAAAAAATTATCCGAAACCCCAAGCTCACTCTTTCAATTAACTCCCTACCTCTTCCTTACTCAATATTCAATTAACATTGAATCACTTTAAGTCTTGCTATTTTAAAACCTACTTTGGCTAATCTGTTTTTTTAAACGGCCAGCTCTTCTTTTTACTTCTGAACCTTCCATCATCTGAAGACAAGAGGATGTTTGTAAACAAGGCCCTCGGTTGTGCCACACAAGGACACATCACCTGCCCTCCAATGTCATTCTCAAAAGTCCAATAGGGTATAAAATAGGGTATAAAGCAGAATGGAACTGGGAAGCTTCCAACCTATAGCAGGTGCCGTGCCAAGGAAAGCCAGGCATGGCCTGGTATGTCATGAAAATGCCTGCTGGAGGTCAAAGTAAAAATCTTTTTATAAATAAATCACCCACATAGTTGTGTAGCAAGCACCCTGCTCCCCAGGCTGTGTTGCGTGGGGCTCCGGCCCCTGTCTGCAGTCAGCTCCTTATGTGACTTTGGACAAATAGTTTAATTGCTCTGGGCATTAGTTACATCATTTCTAAACCTGTGGCCTCATTTCTAAGATGACATCTACACTGATGAAAGTTCATGCCCTTTTCAACCCAAATTACATTATTCTAAGTCTTTTAATTCTATGTTACCAATCAGTCCCTCTTAAAGTAGCTCACAGCCTAGTATCTTTACAAGTAAATTTCATTGCTGTGCATACTTAGCTTATCTCACTTATCTCACAGTTTCAATATTCTTTCCATCTTATGAAAACAGATTTCTTTGGTCATTTTCCTCTGGTTTCTCCACCCTTCATTTTCTTCTCTATCCCATCCATCTTCCCACATTGATTCAGGCTGATATGAGTCCGTTATTTATCTCTGTATTTTAACCTGAGAAAAGTTAGTTATTTGAAATGCTTTGACCTATTATGACTATTATATATGTTGCTATTTCAAGGTTAAATAAAGAGGGTCGGGGAGAAGCAGTCAGAAAACAGAAGAGCAAGAATGATAAGAGATGTCACTTAGGTGGCCCAAGAATGGGACTGACTTCCTCTAAAGTTTGTAAACCAAACAAAGACCATCCCCTTGACTCCCTGATCAACACAAATCAGATCAATACTAACTCTGAATGCTGGTGAGGGGGTGGCTCACTCATACATCACTGCTGGGAGTGTACAATGGCACAGCCACTCTGGAAGAGAGTGGGGCAGCTTCTAATAAAACTAAACATACACTTACCATATGGCTTAACAATTCTACTCTTGGGTATTTATGCCACAGAAATGGAAGCTTATGTTCACACAAACACTTGTACCTACATAGATGCTTATAGCACTTTGTCCACAAGGTCCCAAAACAGGAAACAAGTGAAATGTCCTTCAGGGGGTGAATAGTTAAAGAAACTATGATACATCCAAACCATGAAATACCACTCTGTGATAAAAAGGAAAAAACTATTGATACATGCCACAATTTGGATGAACTTGAAGGAAGATACATTTAATTTTTTAAAAAATCTCAAAAGGTTATATCTCCATGATTCCATTTACACAACATTCTTGAAATGACAAAATTATAGAGAGGAACAAGAGATGAATGGCTGCCAGGGCTGGTGGATGAGGGGGAGAAGGAAGTGGCTGTGGCTAAACAGGGTAGTACAAGGGATCCTTGCAAAGGATCCTGTGTCTCCAAAGTGGTGGTGGCCACACAAATCTATGCAGGTGATAAAATTTCATCAGGCTAAATATACACAAATGAATGCATTAAAACTGGTGAACTGCAAATAAGGTCACTGAATTTTGTCAATATCATCAATAAAAATTTCCTGGTTTTGATACTGTACTCTAATTATGCAGGAGAGGGAGAGGGAGAGGGAGAGGGAGAGAGAAAGAGAGAGAGAGAGAGAGAGAGAGAGAGAGAGAGAGAGAGAGAGAGAGAGAGAGAGAGAGAGGATTAATGCTAACAACACATATATGGACAATAAAGAGCTAGAATCAACTTACAGTATTGACTTTTTCCTGTAAAGGCTTTTTTTATCAAATGGAAATGCAAATCTCTCCTAGAGTCCACATTCCCTGAAATTTTAAATGATTCCTAACTTGAGGTGTTCTATTTTGTGGTGGTTGTCATGGTGATGTTTAAAGAGAGGAACTATAAAGTGCTGTACAAAGATCCTATTTTCTCGAGTAGCTGGAGCAGCATTTCCTTAGTGCAGCATATGCCATTGGCCCCCACCCACATGACTTGGCCAACCTCAGAGGTTACCTGCACACAGAAAATGCCAGGGAGTTGACACTTCAGGAACAGCCCTCAAGCAATAAAGGACAAGAGTTGGTGGGTAACACTGCATCTCCGTCCCCAGCGGCGGGATGAACCTGAGGTGCAATCTACACCGTCTCTCACAGGATCCCCAGCAGGATTGGACCTCAGTTGCCCACAGCAGTAATCTGTTCATGATCACAACTGTCATTGGCTCTTTCTTCTTTCCTGTCTCACTCTCCCCTCTCCCTCATTCCATCTCTCAAACAAACCACTTGAACTCAACTCCTTGCCTCAGGGTCTGCTCTTGGAGACCTGGCTGCAGACTCCAGGGCCTGGTTTCTGATTGAGATTTTACTTTCCCTCATGGATACTAAACTCAAAAAGAGGCTGCCACAAACTTTAACGGCCTACAATTTGTTTATTGAAGACTAATGACAATTCCCTCAAGTAGACAGTCTCAGACATTTCTGAAGCTTCTCTCCTATTTGCCTGGTAACAAATATGGGCATTGGCCATTAGGCTGTTTGTCTAACAATGAGCTAGAAAGCCTTCTTCACACAGCTTCCATTTGCTGAAGCAAATCTTCATTCAGTGCCCACATCTTTAGAAAGCTGCCACACTTGTGTTCTAGATTCTAGAAGCAGACCATCTGGACCCACAAAACGCAGTAGTCCCATCCAAAAGGCTGAGTGTCAGCCAGTTTCCAAGAGTCCACCTAAGTGACTTAAGAAAGTCAACTTACAGCAAACCATGGTCTGCAAGATGAAGAAAGTGAAAGGATGCTTCGGGATCCTGAAGATCATGCTAAATATGACCCACCTAGACCAATAACCAGCTATAGTCCTGGTAATTAGCATCTTTAATTACTGTTCTCTGAATCTTGGCTGGTATCAAGGCTACCCTGTACTGGTACCATTTTTCCGTGGTTCTGCTATAAATATGTTTATGTCTGTGTGTGGCTATTAATTAGGCAAATATTTAAATACTAGAGGTCTGATGCACGAAATTCATGCAAGAGGTTCGGCCCTTGCAGCTGCAGCGGCTTGCCTCAGCCCTCGAAGCCCCGGCTTTGTCTGGAAGGTTGTCCAGAAGAACGAACGTCCAGAAGGTCATTTGGTTGTCTGGTCTAATTAGCATATTATGCTTTTATTATTATAGATACTTTGAAAGACTTGGAGATAGAGTAGCTGAGAGGAAAATAGAATGGGAGTCTGAATATTTAGAACCCAGCTCTGCCTGGGCCTAGCAAGTAAGGGAGGAGATATTTTGGCCACATCCCATGGACTTGCTAGGTCTCTGTTTACTTATCAGCAAAATAAAGGGTTTGAATTAGAAAGGAAAGAAAAACCAAGCTCTGTTGCAGCTTGACAAGTCTGTGATTCTAGATAGCATTTTTGTTTTGTAGAAATGGGATCCACTAACAATATTACTATCCATGCACTGATTCATTTAACATCTACTGAGCATCCTCTATGTAGCAAGCACTGTGTAAGGAACACCGAAACATCACCATGCGTGGACAAAGGCCGGCCACAGCCTCTGGCACAGCTCAGATTCTGACTTCCACATTCCCACCAAGTTGGCTTCATTTGTTCCACATGCAATGTCCACCAGGCTAAGCTTGTCCGCAAACACTCCAACAAGATAGCTAAAGCCTCAGTCTACATGTTCACAGTGGCAGGCAATAGGAGATGGCTGTCACCAGGAATTGCCCACCCACCAAGATGATGCACAATAGCAAATTGCCCCAACAGGAAAACAGGGTACTCAAAGGAAGAGAGGAATTTGGATGCTGGATGACACATGTCCTCCACATCTGCCTCCCTGAGCTTTCTGACACACCCAAGCAAATGCGTATGTGCACTGGGGGAGAAGAGAGGAACCATACCCTTCATCCAGCTCTCTAGTGATTCTGGTTTAGGCAGAGGGAAGTGGAGTCCTGGGGTCTTTTGCACTCGTGGACAGATTGGTTTCCACTTGGTTTCGATCTTCATGATGTTCTCACCTGAGACATAGCTGTGAAAACGCTACCCAAGACTCTGGACAATAGGCGGGGATCACCTTTCTGGCTCTGACTGTCAGGATATTGTCACCACCACATCCTCAAAGAGATCAGCAGAGGAAATGGTCAGGGTGATACTCAAGATAAAGGTGCCATTCAGTGCCCAGGTCATGGGTGCTTGGGGAGCTTCCCAGTATTTTGTGGATGAACACCACTGGCTGTGCTGGCCCAGCTCAGCAGTGGGCTCAGCCTCCTCTGACTCGGGGCATCAGGCTGCCACAGATCCTCATACTTAGCACTGGAAGTCCTGATTCCACTACTGCTCTTTGCTCCACCTCCTCTCTCACTAACTAAATAACTGGAGTCATTGGAAGGCAATGTCAAAAGAACCTTTGACATTGCTCAACCCTCAAGCAATTAAACCTAAAATTGGTACAGAAATGCAAAGGACTTAGAATAACCAAAATGAGTTTGAAAAATATGTCAAAAATGATAAAATTATACTTTTCAAGTGTGTAGTTTATTTTAATTATATCTCTACAGAACTTTTTTTAAGAAGGAAAAACACCATCTGGATATCGTAAACATCCCAGATATAGGCCCGTGCAAAGACTTGGCCATGACATCATTATGACCGTGCCCCTCCCAAGCCCCACCCACCCTCAAAAGTAAGCACTATTCTGGTTTTGGCGGTTATCATTCTCTTGCTGGTTTTAAAAATATGCTTACTATCTATGTAGCTTAATTCTGTCCGTTTTTTTACTTTTGTATAAAGAAGGTCACATTCAATACATTCTTCTGTGTCTTTTCTTGTTCTATTGTTTGTTAGTAACATTCTTGCATGTTGATGTGTGTAGTAGTAGCACATTTACTTCCACTGTTGCGTAGTATTCTAAAATGTTTTTATTCACCCTGGTCTTAAGGGATATTTGTATTGTTTCCAGTGCCTTACCGTTTGGAACATCACTGTCATGAGGGCATGCACAATCATTTTTCCTGGGTACATAATTATAGCCTTCCCAGTCAGAGCATATGTATATGCATCTTCCCTTTATTAAATAACTAGAGGCCCGATGCACAAAATTCATGCAAGAGTAGGCCTTTCTTCCCCCGGCTGCTGGCACCAGCTTCTCTCTGGCACCCGGGACCCCGGCTTACCTCGCAACCCTCGCTTCCTCTGGAAGGTCGTCCGGTCTAATTAGCATATTACGCTTTTATTATTATAGATATGAAACTACTTTCAAGTACTTGTATCACTAGTAGTGTATAAGAGACCCAGTTGCTTTATCCTTCAACAACACTTAATATGTACAAGCTTTCTAAATGTTACCAATCTGAGAATCACAAGTTGGTCTTTAATTTGCATTTCCAAAGTCTACCTCTCTGCATATCAGTTCTCCCCACTAGATATTCCCACCCTGAAAGGCAGGAAGCATGCATTATTCAGCTTAGTGGCTCTGGTGTGTAGCAGAATGGCAAGCACACAGGGCCATTAATGTTGGTGGAATGAATAAATGATGCCAGTTCCTGGGCTTCCCAATCCACAGGCTCAAAAGGGAACAAAATAAGAAGCCAGAGTGTGGACAAGAGAGGGGCAGCGGATGGTTGGTTGATCCCATCACTTGCCAAGTTAGACCTCAGTGACCGTGGCAGGAGAGGACACACACAGAACAGGAGCACAGAGCTGGGAGGAAGGAATCCTGCCTTCTTTAGTTGTTCTTGTCATTCAATCCTCTGTCACGTGCATTGGGACCTCATGTTAGAACAGTAAGTGGGGCTAAGAGTGGAGGGGAAATGATGGTGCCTTGTCATCTCTGCTTCACAAAGTGATGTGTACCCGGGACCAAGAATAGGGATTGCAGGGTCCCCGGTCACCTTGATCAAATTCCTTATCTCAGGGAAACTTATTTGTTTCCTGCCTCCATTTTTCAGACAGAGACCAAAAATGGGCCCCTTCCGGAAACTGGCAGATGCTGAGTAATTCCACGGAGAGCCTGAAATCGGTCGCCCAGCGATGCTGGTGCTGCACAAGGCCTGTGGCGCCCACTGAGCTGCAATCGTAGACTCCCACCACCTGCCTTCTTCCCCTTCCGCCTCCCCAGCCACTTAGTCCTCCTCAGCCACCAATGGCGCATTCCTGGCAGCTGCCTCTTTGCAGAAATCTGCGCCAAAATTAGACCCATCAAATTGTCAGCCCCATTGTGGGGCTGCTCCCCTGTCAGCTCACGTCATGACAACTGATGATAGAAATGCTGCTATTCAGGCTGCATGGGGAGCGTCTGTTTCCTTTTATAAATCGCTTTTTTAAAAAAGCCTGAGCAAGGCCCCTGCCAAGGGGGGCATTGCCCAGTGCTGAGGCAGGGAGGCAGGCTCAGTACCTGCTGGAGGTGGCACTTCCTCTGGAAATTCGGAGGGTGGCCGGGGAGGAGGGGGGTGACAGGGAAAAGGGGGAAGGGACAGGGAAAAGAATAGCCTGGGGAGGGAAGGGGAAAACAGGAAGGGAGGGAGGAGAGGAGGGAAAAGGAAGGGACTAACAGGAGTCACCCCTTCTCCTTCTGGGATCCTCCTCTTAAACACCACCCAGCACTTGCCTCTTTGTGAGCCCAATGTTGTGGCTGAGTTAAAACTCAGTCTTGCATTCTCAGGAGGGTAGAAGGGTGCCCATCAACTTGGGGGTCTTTGTCCCAGGGCAATTCCAAAGCTTCTAAAATGCTGGAGATTGTCTTCTCCAACTCTTCCTACTGCACTGGCATTGACAGCAGGGAGAGAGGGCTGAGTGGAGAGGAGGGTTTCGTATCCCAAACACAGACGGGCTCCCCTTTGACAGGCCTGTGATTCAGGATTGCTCAGCAACAGAGAACCTGGGGGGAGAAACATTAGCTGAATCCCTGCTGCTTTCAGCTCCCCTGGCCCCTGCCCAGGAACACACACACATACACACCGTGTGCATACTTGTGATGACTAAGTAGCCCAAGACACAGCTGAAGCATATTCATATTCAGCATCTGAGCATAGAAGTGAAAGGAATCTTAGCATCTTTAGGAAACTAAAGCCCAGAGAAGTCAAGTGACTTTTCCAAAATTGCACAGCTTGTATTTGCCAACAGCCAGGCTCTGAGCCAGCTCTAGGGGTTTCTGCAGACATAAGAAGAGGCTCTGAGGAATAGCAACATGATGATAATAGCAATACGAGAGTTCACTTACCGAGGACATATTGTCTGCCAGACACTGTTCTAGGAGCCCCTGTTAAATGACATATTTACTTTGCACCAAACTCTATGAGTAGACGACAGTCCTATCATCTTCATATTTGCAGGTGAGCAACCTGAAGCACCGAGAGTTTATATAACTTCAGGTCATACAGCCCCTAAGCATGCGCCAATCTGAGGGCAAGAATCCATCCCAACTCATGCTTTCCATCCTATGCGTGTACTGGATGGAGGTCGGGAGATGAGCGCTCTAGACCTGCCTCTGCCGTGGGCAAGTAGACTCCCTCCAAGAGTCCCTGATGACTTCCAAGGAGGTGAACATTTTGAGCCTGGCTCTGTCGCAGGTGTGTGACTTTGGGCAAGTGTGCAATAAGGGGTTTAGATGTTCAAACCCTGGACATGTTAAAGGTCTTCAGAACTGGCCCTTGCCCAGCTTCTGGGAACTAACCACTGATGAGAGCATCTCTGCACACCTGGGTGCTTGGGCCAAACCTGGCAGGTTATGCCAGGTGATTTATTGGTGTGGGCCAGGGGGGTTGGACCACATGCCATCAGTGTGACCTCTGAGGGGCGGGCTGGAGACTGAGTGGTTAGGGTTGGTCATATGGGCACTGCCAGCTGATGTGACTGACTCCCCAATAAATGCCCTGGACACCAAGGCTCGAGTGAGCGGCCCTTGGTGAGCAAAACTTTATATATGTACCTCCAGCTTTCAGAACTGTGAGAAAGGTATTCCCATTGTTTACAAGCCACACAATCGACGGTGTTTTTTTAATTGATTTTTTGTGTGTGTGTGGGGGGGGGGGGGGGGGACACCTGTTTATTGTTCCACTTACTTACGCATTGATTGGTTAATTGTTGTATGTGCCCTGACCGGAGATGGAACCTGCAACCTCAACATGTTGGGACGATGTTCGAACCAACTGAGCTACCCGACCAGGGCCCAGGCTCTGCATCCTGAAGTAAGACACCGGTCCTCCTGGCACCCAGAGGTGGCTATGTGACTACATACTGACCAATAGTGTGTGAGCAAAAGTGGACTGTGGGACTCCTGGGAGATGCCTTCAAAGATGAGTGCACTTCCTTCCTGTCCCTCCCTCCTTCCTCTGCCTGGGGTGCAGGCACCGATGGCAAAGGTGAAGGCTGGAGGGCGCCTCCTTCCATCAGCAGAAAGCTGTGCTCTAGGGGTGGCAGAACAGGGAGATGGCAGGGGTCTGGTTTCCCGGGGACTCCATGAGGCCCCCTGTCAGCCCTGCCCTGTCTCCTACAAATTTCTTTTTCATGAGAGACAAATAGCATCCATCTTGGTTAAGCCATTATTATTTTGGCTTTTCTGCCACTTGCAGCTGAGCCTCTCCTAACCAATCTGAGCCCATCTCTTGCCTGTACCAGAAAGCAATGATGATTCATTTAAAAGCACTCTATTCAGAATACTATCTTCTCCTATTTCCTACAAATCAAATTACCAGGAGACCAATTGGATTTTTCAAGTCTTTCAAAATGTTCTTTTTAGATGTTCTTGGTATTAAATAGTAACAGAATTTAAATGGCATCAACAAAACACACAGACGTGCCTGTGATGATATGTTACATAAATCTGAGGGAAAGACCCGTACCAGAGCACGCAGATGCAGCAAAAGGGGAAAACAACAAGCCGGGTCTCAAAGGTCTGCCTCTCTAGCTCCTTCCATGTTGTCCCAGGCAGCCACCTGTTTACATTTGGGGCACTCTCCCCGTTTCTAGGGAGAGTGAAATTCAAACAGTTGGGGGAAGTAAAGGACTGTGAGCCTCACTGTTCTCATTTCCTGGATACCCATTGTCTCCAGACCCTGAGCTCATTGCAAACAGAAGTTGTGTCTCATTCACAGTTTATGTCTCTCCTAACGGAGCACAGTGCCAGGCGCCAAATAAGCTCAGTGCCAGAGGGCGTGGCTCTGAGCCCCAGCTCCATCAGCGACATGCAGACAGCACTAAGCACGGGACTATACCTGAGTCCTTGAAAACACTCTCTTTATTGTAACCATATTCTGAGCCCCTCATAAGTGCCAGGCACTGTGCCAACCATTTGATTTTCATCTTCTGTAAGGTTCACCACAGCCTTATGAAGTAGGCATTGCTATTATCCCTATTTTACAAATGAAGCAAATGAGCCACAAAGAAGCTCAATACCTTGCCCAGAGTTATTCAGTTACCAAGAAGCAGACCAAGGATTTGAACCCAGAAATCTGACTCCAGAGTCCATGCACTGAACCTCACTCCCCTGTAAGAGGAAAGCAAGGCCCCAGTGTTGCTGTTATTGTGACAGACTGGAAAGAAGGGCGGGAACTAGCATTGCTGGGAAGCCTGTGTCTGGGCCTGGATCAGGACTGTGCTTGACATTTTAGCTATATTATTGCATTTCATTTATACAGAGACTTATTCCCAGTATACAGATAAGGTCGCTGAGACTCAGGAAGGCTAAATAAATCCCCAAGAACTCGCAGCTGGAATGACAGCATCTGGGCTTCATTTCCCATCTCCCTGCCTTCTGAGCCCAGGCCCTTTCAGTTCTGGTGCCCCCTCCTGCCCACTGCAAGTGGAATGGCCCCTCTCCGCCCTCCTGAGGACCTGACACTTTTTATTCTAACAGAAGGCGATTGCCATTGTGAGGAAAACTTTTTAGTTGTACATACAAAAATCATTTATACCCTAACCCAGTGGTTGGCAAACTCATTAGTCAACAGAGCCAAATATTAACAGGACAACGATTGAAATTTCTTTTGAGAGCCAAATTTTTTAAACTTAAACTATATAGGTAGGTACAATGTTATTAACTTAATTAGGGTACTCCTGAGGCTTAGGAAGAGCCACACTCAAGGGGCCAAAGAGCCCCACGTGGCTCGCGAGCCGCAGTTTGCCAACCACTACGACCTATGCAAAAAATATATATATTTGAGGCAACACAAAAGACCATATAGAAGGCTAATGAGATAATTATTGTTAATGGGGGAACAAGGTGTTGCTAATTAGTCTTGACAAACTCATTTGGGTCTTGGTCTGGCCCAGCAGTGGTTATGGGTCCGAGTTGGCCCTCAGACTCACAAGACACAGAGAGGCTTTACCCCCGGGCCGTGTGTACCCAGCTTTGTGGGGGGATGAGGACCTCGGAATCCAGCAGGTACAGCATCTTCAGCATCAGGAAGCTCAGCAGCCACCCACCTGGCGCAGGCACAGCTGCCAAGGATGAGAGTCAGACGTGTAGGGTCATCTTGATGCAGAGCAGCACAGAGCACCTTGGTTTCCCACCAGGTTTTTTTTTAAATATGTTGTTATTCACTTTAGACCAGCGGTTCTCAACCTGTGGGTCGCGACCCCTTTGGAGGTCGAACGACCCTTTCACAGGGGTCACCTAAGACCATCCTGAATATCAGATATTTACATTACGATTCATAACAGTAGCAACATTACAGTTATGAGTAGCAACGAAAATAATTTTATGGTTGGGTCACAACATGAGGAACTGTATTTAAAGGGCCAGAAGATTGAGAACCACTGCTTTAGCCCCCTACCAAGGATCAAACCCGCAACCCGGGCATGTGTCCTGATCAGGAATTGAACTGGTGATCTTTTGGTGCACAGGACAATGCTCAACCAACTGAGCCACACCACACCTATCTTTTATGCCATCCTGTGGGCACAAGGTGTGCATGCCAACTCTCAGCCCCCCTGTCCACATGAAGTCTCCCAGATCGGGGATCTTGCAGACACAACAGTCCTCATTTGTCTTCTGTAGTTTCCACAGAGCAACACCACAAGAAGAAGACCATCTCTGAGATCACCCAGGCCTGATGTCAACCTTCAACTCTTAGGTATCACAATAAGGAGTCAGAACATCCAAAGAGCGATATTGTATCATGTAAATTCTACGTCAGGGATGAAAGTAACAGTGCAACCAATTAATGTTTGCTTAAACACACCGGGGTTTATTTTTCACGGAGCAGAAGTCCAGGGATGCAGCCCTGAGCTGGCGCCGCTTTGGGGGGCTGACTCCATCCAGGCTGGCTCCCCTGTGGTTGCCATAGAGATGCTGCATCCACAGGACAGGCAGAAAGGAGAAGGAGGGGAAAGAAAAAGGGGCAGAACCTTTATCAGGAGGCAGACTTTCCTGCAAATTCCCAGCAGACATTCTCTCATATCTCATTGCCACCATTAACTGCAAGGGAATGTGGGAACATAAGTGTCCTTAGCTAGGCACAGAATTGCCCCAAACAGAATGGGGTTCAGTTAATAATGAATAAGGGGAGATCAGAGAGTAGGCAAATGGGCAGATGATCAGCAATTTCTGTCACATATGACAACCTTGGAAATAATTTTTCAAACCCACCAGACCCTGCACCATTTTAGGCAGACCGCTTCATACACCTGACCTCTTCCCAGTGAGTGAAGCTCCCTCCCCTGGTCTCAGCCTCCTCCTAGAGCCCCCCATAAAAGTGTGCTAAGCAAACACAGGTCTCTCCTCAGCACACCCCCCATTCCCACACTTTTAGGGAAACCACCAAGGAATTTATATCCCAGACCTCATTTTAGGGCTTCAGTAGGACTTGATTTTTACAACTGGAATTTGGAAAGAATGCCCAGGAGCACAGCGCATCCCCTGCTGAGTGGGGCCACCATTCCCTCAGGCACGTCTCCAGGATCGCTGGTTTTTCTTATTTTACCAACCAGATGCTGGCTGCTAAGTCATGCTTTGACTACCATGACCTGGATAGTTCCCTGAGTGTCTTGGAGCTCCCTGCAGAGTCTACATTCACCGAGTCCAGTCGCAGCTGTCTTAGTAGGTAGTGAGCTCCTTGATATGGGAGACAGCCAAGAGTCCGGCCGGTCCTTCTAAAAGGTGCAGAGTGTGCGTGTATCACGGAAAAGTTGGATGTTCCTTCTGACTCCAAAAGTGAATGATTTGGATGCATGTGGTTTTCTTTAGCTTCCCTCTTAAAACAGCATCAAGCGAGAGTTGCGGGGCTCCCAGGAGAGTCACAGTTTGCAGGTTGGGTTAAGGGAAGTTTGGTGGTAAACTTACCTTGTGGTTGGCTGGGATGACATTCTAGATGTTTCTCCTGGGCACCCATTTAGAAGGTATGTTTTTTTAATCTCCTGCAAAGAGATGCCTCCTCACAACTTTATGAGAGTGATAGGTATCTGGAGGTTGCCTCTCAAGGACTCCCCAAATCAGCTCAGATTTCAGAAGTGATGGATTGAAGAAGCAGGAAAATACCGTGACTACTATTAATTGTAAGTCTGACAAAATAAAACTGACCTCTCCTTTCCTTCAGGGGCACGGAGGGGGTTGGATATAGGAAGAGAAAATATTATTGAAAGCAAAATTCAGCCTTAGTGTGAAACTTTAAAAATCTTAATCCTAGAGTTTACAACCTAAAACTTCTATGAAGAAGGCCCCCGTGTCCCTAACAAGCTCTAAATCAAATTCTTCTAATGTGAATTGGCAGCTCTTCCTATCAAGAGATGGCATCTATTTCTCCACCTGGAATCTGGGCCAGGACCTCCAGCCAATAGAATGTGGCAGAAGGGATGGTGTGTCAACTCCAAAATTGTATCTCGAGAGACCTTGCTCATCTCTGCTCTCTCAGAATATTACTGCTACCAGGTGAGCAGGGACAGGCTGGCCTGCTAGAAAATAAGTGATCTCATGGCAAAGAGCCCGCTGGACCCAGCCAAGGCCACCCTAGATCAACCCACAGCCAGCCAACCTCCAAACACGAGAGAAAGACCAGCTAAGATCGCTGTTTGACTCGTAACTGACCTCAGATGCCTGGAGTCCATCCAGGAGCCGAAGAACCCATAGACCTGTGGGCAATAAACGCTTATTGTTCGAAGCCCAGGTCAGCAAACTCTGTCCATAAAGGGCCAGATAGTAAATATTTCAGGCTTTACAGGCTACATATGGTCTCTGTTGCACTTTTTAAAAAACACTTCAAAAATGCAAAACAAACCCTTACTGGTTGGACTCAGTGGATAGAGTGTTGGTCCATGGACTGAAAATCGTCCCAGGTTTGATTCCTATCGAGGGCATGAACCTTGGTTGTGGGCTCGATCCCCAGCAGGGGACGTGTAGCAGGCAGTTGATCAATGTTTCTCTCTCATTGAGGTTTCTAACTCTCTATCCCTCTCCCTTCTTCTCAGTAAAACTCAACAAAATATATTTTTTAAAATGCAAAACAATTCTTAGTTTGTGAGTTGTACAAAAACATGCTATGGGCTGGATGTGGCCATGGGCCATAGCTTGCCAACCCCTGTTTTGAACTACTAAGCTTTGGGATGTTTTGTTACACAGTGATAGCTAACTAACATACCACATAGGTTTTGTTTGCTATTATATAATATTCCCTTGCAGATAGAGACTAAATCATGGGGCCCATTGCCTCCTCGATGAAGAATTTGGCTATAATTGAAAACAAAAAAGCCATTAACCAAACTTGAGTCTCATCACTGATTTTCTCAGTTACTTTAATAAAACAATAGCCTAAAAGCCAATCTTTATAAGAAAGATTTTCAAGTTTTAAGAACGAGTGGCCGATATTATGGGATTCCAGACAAGGGTACCAGCACGTAATCCCAAAAAGTCAGATAAGAGCAGTCTTACCTGAGTGGAAACTATTGCTGGAACAGACCAGAGATGCCATCATGCAGCAGAGATGGGCAAAAAGCCAGGGACAGAGTGAGCCTGTCCCCTCTCTCCATGACCATGCAGTCATGTAAACCCAATCCTCTAAGCCACATTCTATGGCACTATAAAGAGAAGAAACAGGAAATAAGCAAGACTTAGCATTTAACTGAGTCATGCCTACAGAGAATGAATAGCCCATTTCAATCACTGAATTGGACTGAGTTTACTGGATTGGACTAAATTTAGTTTTCCCCTGCTACTCAGTGGGTTGGAAACTTAAAAGGGAGATAGATATGTTGTAAGAAATGACAAAAGCCTGTTATGAGTTGAATTGTGTCCCCCAAAAAAGATTTCTTGAAATCCTTACCCCTAGGACCTGTGAATATGACCTTATTTGTAATCAAATTAAGATAAGGTCACGAGAGAGAGCCCTAATCCAGTATGACTGCCCTTATCATCAATATGGTGTCCTGATAAAAGGGGAGGAGAAACTCAGCGAGGGAGGCAAAGATGGGCAATATGCAGCAAGGAAATGCCAAGGATTGTCAGTGACACCGGAAGCTAAGAGGAAGGTTGAAAACAGATCCTCCCCTAGAGTCTGGGAGAAAGGCCCTGAGATCCAAGCTTGGCCTTGTTGGCCCCTTGGTTTCAGACTTCCAGCCTCTGGAATCCTAAGGGGACAAATTTCTCTTATTTTAAACCACCAGGTGGTTTCTCACAAACAGCAGCCACAGGAAATTCAGACAAGCCCATTTCTTGTTAAAGACAGTAGCTCCATCTAATGAATATCAAAAATGATTTCCACACTCTTTTTCTTAAGCCCCTAACTTTGGTGTGCATGAAAGTCATCCAGAAAGCGAACTCTTCTGAACCCCATTCTCAGAGACTCTGATTCACTTTGGATAACGAAACCGGACAATATCTGTAGCAAGCACCTTCTAGTGATTCTGATCAAGCAGGTAGAAAACGCTTTCCCCAGAAGCAGCCATGGAGGGACTCCAAAATTCCAAGTGGCATGGAGCTGCCCACCCAGGAAGCTGTCCCCCTGTGGAGGTTTGCTCAAGTGGGAGAGTTTGGGTATAATAGCCCCTCCCCTGTGGCATCCCTCAGGGAGAATGAAAAGCAGGCAGAAGCTGCCTCAGCTCTGGCCCTCTCTGCCCTTCCCAAATTAGGACCGTGGAGGAGGCTCAGGAGAAAGGCGCCCCCTGGTGGCTCTGTTTCGTTTTCCAGGTACCTAGCACCTGGCAGCCAGCCAGTAAGCTAACATCTCCCCCACGTAAATGGAAGGCCCTGTATCAATAAAGCAGGGCAATGGAACAACTTATTGTGATCTTGACTCATGTGGCAATAAATATGAAATCGGAATAGAGAAGCGGAACATCCACAGGAAATGGCAACTGCCTTTTATGGGTCTAAAATTTCATAACAGAAGAGAAAATCACTACCGGCCTCTGAAAAGCCAAAGCCAGTCTTATTTTTTTTTTAAATCCGTTTCTGAAGAAAGCAAGACAAAATTGTGGAAGGCAGAGTTGAGTTGGGGGGGAGGTGAGGAGGAGTCAAGCCATTTGGAAGGAAAGACTCTGTGTAGTTTTAAAAGGGGGAAAATGTGAGCAACATAAATCAAAAGAAAGTAAGTTTTTTTAAAAATGCATTGGATTTTTTTAAAGCAGCCAACATCTAGTGTTAAACTGTGTTTTCTCCTTCCTACCCTATCCCGCTGATTAAATCACAAAATGGTAAAATAATGAACCGCAAAATTCAGTGCTGTTCCTCATCAATACTTATCATTTGCAAGCATCTGTGCATTCCTGATAAAATCATTTCATAATTTCTCTGAACGTCTCGTATGTGTCAGGCCCTCACTAATCATCTGAAAAACCCTACAAGTTAGATATTACTAATCACCCTTTTCAGCCAAACAGCTAATGTCCAGGGTAGTTAATGAGCTCACTCGCACTAAGTAAAAGAGCCCAGGGCTCACAAATAATCTCTGAAGAACTTGGAGCATACCTTGAACCCCCATTTTCCACAATAAAAACAATTCTGGGAATGGGGTTCACATCACATGTGTCTAAGGTCTGTCGTTCAGGTAATGAAAACATTCTAAAACTGGATTGTGGTGATGGCTATACAACTCAGTCAACTTAACTAAAAACCATTTCATTGTACACTTGAAATGGGCGAAGTTTATGATGTGTACATTACACCTCAATGGAGCAAATAAAATACAAGGTCAAGGAAGAAGAATATACAGAAACCAAAAATATATTAATATGAAATGAGTCTAGGAGAAATAGAATTGTTTCTCCATAAACTTGGCAATAGATGAAGGGTGAACCTGATGGAGAGACAGCCCAGCGCTCACCATGAAGATCATCTGGCAACTTCAGACTCCTTCTGGGGCTGAATTTCTTGTCTCAGTTATAACCTCTTTCCCACCAGTATTTATAAATGGTTCCTTATTTTTCCCTTCCTTCCAAAACCTGCTTGCAGACCATTTGTTTATACTAATGTGTAAATGACTGATGTGCACTTAAAGGGCCTCCCTTCTGAAGGAAATATGTAATTTTAAAACTCCAAGTATTCAACCACCCCCTCTCTCCTAAAGAACACAATGGAACATCTCCCTTAGATGCCCAAGTCACTTCAACATCAACACGCAGACTCTAAACCCATTATTACATCTCCAATTACCCCACTGGTCAGGTTGTCTCCCATTCTAAGTTCCCTAACTCTGCTCATCATTCATGTTTCTCTGACCACAGAGTCTTAGCCACTCATAGACTCCCCCAACTCCAGGTTCTTCTGGGGAACCCGAAGATTATATCCTCTGAGTTCTTGGATCATCTGAGGTGGTCACACAGCATCTGCCATTTTTATCTCCTGCTGCTGCTCCAACCCCCTCCACTAAATACACCTCATCCTGAGGACACAAGCATCCTCTTGCTATAAACCACCTTCCCCCCACACACATTGTGCTGTTCCTTTGCCAGCCAGCAGTCTGCTCTTCATAGATACTTACATGTCCTCTGGACAGGGCCGGCCACCAGAGACTTCCATTGACACATGGGAGACTTGGGAGGCCAGAGCTGCGTGCTGTTCTGGGTTGAAGTTGGAAAGCTCTCCCGCCCCTCTCAGGTGCTACACTGTTAGGAAGGTCACAAAGGAATCCTTCCTCCCCACACCCCATGGAAAGAAATCCACACTTCAATCCAGGGATGTTATCTGAATAAGATCTTCTACTTAGAAGGACCACCAAACACACTGCCCTCCTTTAATAAATGGAAAACATCACCAAACGGGCCATTTTTAATCCTGACGGGCAAACCATCCAAGTGCTTTGCATTGTTACCCAGAGCAAAGTCACACTGGAGTCAGCTCTTATAACTCAACCTGCAGTGGCCTGTCGCACTCCAGTGAAGCCTCAAATTACCCGGCTGCCTGCCAGAGGCCAGAGAAATTAACCCAAACTTGCTTTAGAGAACCCAAGTGCAGGCGGGATCAGCACCGGAGAGAGAGAGCTCCTCATTAACAGGGTGTTCTTTAAGAAAGTGAATACTTCGAAAGGGTGTTCCCAACAGACAATTGTGTTGATTAATGATAACAAAAAATCCAGTATAGTAACCTGCTGCACTCCTGTTGGTCTGGATGGATTTTTTATTTTTGCCTTTTTGTTTTTTCTCCTCTGGTTTTAATCAGAGAAAGCCTGAGTCTTGCTTTTAAAATAAATTACTCTCTAGCAGCACTTTTTTAAAAAAACCAGCCATAGACTGATTTTTTTCTCAGTCAAAAGAAGAAACAAAATCTGTTGCCTTCATTTATGACTCCCGGGTTCTGAGGAGTCTAAAGTTATGACGCCAGCCCCGCCTAGGACCTCCTGGCAGCACATACTCTCACTCTCTCAGTGCACTCACCACCCAGGTCCTATCCACACCTTCATCTGGGGATTTCCAGCCCGCCCCCAACCCTGTTATCAATTGTTCCTTTCTGTGTTGACAGGGTTTGCAATGTATTCTTTTTTCTAAACAGATCTCATGCGTTTGTTTCCATTACTCTTTTGAGAAGGAACCCAGATGAGGCTTTTGGAATTACCTACCATGTTTTAGGAAATGAGAAGAAAGCGTGACCCCCATGTAGTGTCACTGCGACAAGATCCCACGCATCAGGACACCCGATGAAACAACGCTGCCCATTGTGCTGCCCTGACATTCACAAGCTGACAGCCCCTCATCTCTGCAAAACGGCGGACTAGCAGCCACCAGGTGAGAGGCACCTGACTCTGTGCAGACTGCTTCAAGAGCACCCTGACACGGTCCTGACTTTACAAAAGGTGAAAATCTCGCTGCAGGAGTGAAACCAACAGACAGGAAGCAAGGAAGGAATAACGAAGTGACCGCTAAGCTCCAGGGGCTGATTCTGAGAAAACTAGGAGTTTGGAGAAACGAAGGTGGATGACAGGTTTGGGGAAGAGGTGAGACATGAGCTAGACCTTGAATGAACAGTAGCAAAGAGGCCGAGGGGAATAGAAAAGCGATCCGTGGGTGAGCAATGAGAGAAAAGGGAGGAAGGCCGCTGGTACAAGAGGCAGGGAGAGGTGGAATCAGCAGAGGGCCAGGAGCGGTGTGAAATAACAGGGGTGGTCTGCAGAGAGGATGGCAGAAACCACGTGGGTGGGGAGTGTCTCCTGGGCCAGCAACCGTGGGAGCTGTTGTAAGCCCTGACCCTTAAGGGACAAGGAGAGTGTGCGAGTACCAGGACCCAGAGAGAGCAACTCTTGGGAGGGGGACACCTGGCAATACCTGGGCCTTCTGGCGGGAGGCAGCCCCCATCCAAGCAGTGAGCCTGCGGAGAGGGAGCCGGGGAAGGCCCAGCCTGACCAACAGCCACCTGCTGCCATGCTCCAATCTTTGCTCAGCGTGAACTAAGACCAAGCAGATGCCCAAGAACCTGCTGGTGGCTCTAAAGGTGGCCTGCGGATACCTGGGTGGAGAAGGGAGGGTGGGCAGTGGTGAGAGAGCCAGCAGATGCGTCACCTGGAGACAGTGCCACAGGTCCTGTAGCAACTCCAACTGGACATAATGGCTTTCAGGCCACATGTAGTAGATGAGCCCTCACCCCCCGCCCCCCAGGTGGACTGCAGTCAGTCCTCTTGTTCCCCAAGCCTCTGCTCAAGTATTTTAAATGAGCCCCCCAAAACCCCAAACACATTTCATCACATCAGCCCTATTCTATTTCCCTCACAGCATCATCTGACATGATCCTGTTTCCCTTTGTCATGCATTATCATCTGCCCCTGGGAGACTGCAAGCTCTTTTGTGAGTCACTGTTCTCCCAGCACTGAGTACAAGGACTCCTGGGGGCCCCACCTGCTGAAATCTGGACAATGATCACTCACAGCACAAAACCTACAAGCCCAAGACACAAACTGTGCTAAAAGCAACCTCAAGTTGAGGAAGGAGCAGCCAGGGAGAGGACGAGACATGGGAGAGAGAACGGGGAAAAGCTCCTTCCCTTTCAAATGTCACACGTGGCCACAGCAGGTGGCCATAAAGTACCAGAGTCCGAGCTCTATGCACCTCCGGGCGCTTTCCCTGCCTCTCCTTAATGGAGGGCTGGAGACAGCCACCAACCTGGCCGCCCGGCCTCCACCTAAGTGGCCCATCTTGCTCCAGCACCCGGCAGATCACAGAGCTCAGAGGGCCTTTCCGGTTGGAGCGTCCCCGCCATACATGGGTTTGTGCTGCACCCAGTTCCTGCGGGGGGAAGGTCTGTTCTGACATCAAACAGTCCGTCAGCGTCACTGTTCCAGAAACTGCTGGCATGATGAGTGGGCCGCACCAAGGTGGTGGCTGACGATTAGCTCATCTCTAATTATGTGGAATTTACGATTAGGCAGCGAGTTTATTTTGAAACCCGGCAATAACAAGAGGCACAGCGCTGGTGCTGGCGCTGGTGAGGACCAGGGGGTGGAGTTCTAGAGTGCCCTTTAGAATATAATAGCTTGTCATTGCCATGGAAACCAGCTCCCTGGGAGTTTGCAGGCACCTTATTCTATAATTATAAAAGGGATCTGATAAGGGTTGAGAGGGGTGCGTGTGTGTGTGTGTGTGTGTGTGTGTGTGTGTGTGTGTTTCTTTATAAATTGCATTTGGTGGCTGAAAATAGAAGAACCTGGAGAACAAAGCCTGTTATTAACCACCATCTGCTAAGAGGCGGCTACACTTCAGCTGCCTGGAGAGGCTCTTCCTGTAAGCTCTGCACATGTGGCCAGAATGCCAGGGGTCCATCAGGACTCAATGTGTCCGGAAGGGGCGGGTGCGTCCAGGCAACCCAGGTGAGAACATGGCTGCAGGCTGACATGGCCAATCCGGTGTTTAGCACCCACTGTCTGAGCGCCAACTGCTCGTGTGCCCCACCCGAGGGGAATCTGCAGGGTCTCCTCCTTCCCTCCGTCCTCCTGCCCCTCATTTTCAGATTCTAAATCCAAGTGGAATGGCAGCTCCCCCATCCCACCCCCACCCCCACCCCCCACCCCCGCAATTGTGGGACTTGAGCTTGAGCAAATTTCATAAGCTCTCTGAACCTAACGTTCTTTTGAGATTAAAGATTGTTAGGAGGATTGATCAAAATAATGAAGATGAAGGGAGCATGCTTGGCAAGCCGCAGCTTGTTGTACACAGCTGGACTCTCCGAAGCACTGAGCCAAACTTGCTTTGGGAAAATATTGTTTGAAAAGCAAGCCCCCTATTTTCCGGTTGAATGATTTCATCAATAATTCCACAGTAGATATTAAAGAAAACAGGAATATCCTGCTATAATAATAATAATACAAAAATACCTTCCATTTGTATAGCATTTTATAGCTTAAAAGGGTGTTCACACATTTATTGTGGTTGTATGTTGCCCTAATGGAGCAGCGCACTCTCTGTTGACTCACTGATAAGAAAGCCCAGGCAGTTCGGAAAGCTTCTTTTCTGAAAGGCCTGCCCTGTTAATAACGGGCCATCGTCATTCAAAACTGAAGCCTACCGGTGCTGAGTACAGCGCTGTCTGTTAAGGGCTCCGAGTCAATAAAAGCACCAGCAGCCATTTTCTAAAGCTATTCAATCTCTAGAGTTCATCCAATTGCCCTCTGAAAGCAGGAAATGAGTGAGAAGAAGAGAGAATGCTTCATTCTTGATCATAGCCTGTTGTCTGGAATTAATACTCTTTCAAACCCAGAGACAAATTTGGGGGGAAACATCACTGTCATATTGCTCCCCCTACTGTGCCCTACTCCCGTGGATCACCCATCACTGCTCATTGTCTGACAATAGGATTACATGTGTTTCCAAGTAATAGACCCCCCCCCCAAATGAACAGTGAGTTAGAAATGTATTTATTTTTCAAGTAAAGCTCCAAAAGGTAGACAGCACAGAGTTGATATGGGGGCTCCGTTCATCGACCCAGCTCACCACTCACCATCTCCATGGCCTTGCCTCAACCTCTATTCTCTCTGGCTCAAAGTCAGGAAACACCAGGAAATCCGGCTACGTCAGATGCTGACCCCAAGATAATCAGATGCACCCCGGTGGGCAGGGCCAGCTGAACCACATGGATGGGGCAAGAGAAGGGAAGTTCTTACAAACAGGTAGTTTGTAGGACAGTTTGCACCCATATGTATCCATGGCAACAGTCATTCTCCAAGCTCCAATGATCAATTTTCACAACAGGTCAAAATCCTCTGGGAAACGGCCACAGAGCAGCTGTCAGTGCTCACTTGTGTGGTCTGCCTACCAGGTGTCCAGGGGCCCCACGGCACCTGTGTACCTGCTTATGTCCCCTGAAGAAATAAGCTCTCTGCCCACAGCTCCAAAGGACAGACTGTGAGTCCTTCCAGGAAATAATGGCCTGTCCAGGGATGAGTAGCCCTCCAAGTCAGCAAGACACCAAACACCCGGGAAAGTATCACACCAGATTCGTTTGTCCTCCCCCATGAATTTTAAAGCACACGCAGGACAGAGGCCTCCTGAAAAGTGAGTCCAAACGCAGTCACATCTACCCAGGAGAACATGGTCCCCAGGGACTCACGCATCTCAGGATGATTAAGCCTGAGGTACTCTGAAAGTCCTCTGCATTTCCATCTTGCCATTCAACAATGAAAATCAGGGAAAGCAGGTCAAATGAATCACTCATAAAAATTTTTTTAAATGTGTCCTTTTCCAGGGATGATTGACCCCATAGCCGCCACCTCCATATGCTACACTAAATGGTCACTGAGGTCGTGCAAGACACAGTCACTTTCAGATCAGCTCTCAGGAAGGCTAAGAAGACAGGAGTGTGTGTGTCCGTCTCCCATCATTTCTCTTCTGCTCTCTTCAAGAGTAAGAAAAACAAAAAATGAAACATCAATTCAGCCATCCGAGTATTCATTATGAAACCGTATCCATAGCTTTTGCTAGAATATCTCTGCTTTTTCATAAGCAGCTCCCTTTAGAAAAGCGTTGCTGCTGTTCCTCCGATTACAGAACAGCCGGCTCCTACCAGCCATGTCACTGGGTGAGAGAGCAGCAAGTAAAACCGGAGGTTACCAAGGAGGCGCTCGCTGCTTTGCACTCGGACAACTCAGAGCCTCACACTAGACGCCGCCTCCCCCAGGCTGCACTCTGTGACCTTCCTGAGCTAAACTAGGAGCCTTCCTTCACGGGAGACCATCATGGCAGTCAGCTTTGTGAAAACAATACTGAATTCAACCTATGAGCTTAGGGTTCAAGCCACAGCTCCATTACTTTCCATGTGACCTACAGCTATGTAACCTTTTGCATCCTTGTTGACCACTAAAATAGAATACCTACCTCTGGAATTAGATGTTAGCATAAGAAAGTATTCTGAAACTGTCCGTTTTTAGCTGCCGACAAAATGAAATGTGCTGAGTTCTCTGGTATTAAAGGCACAGCTGTTGAAATGAAGCCATGCATACAAGCAGACCTATGCAGAGAGACAAGGACTTCTATGGCTTTTCCAATTGCTAATGAGAATAAAAATTACAGGTCAGCCATCAGAAACAGGGCCCCATCAGACTCCCACCCCCATCTTCTTTGCTCTTTCTGCAGAAGATGCTTTATTGAGCACCTGCGAGGGCAAGCCATCTCCATTTATGAATTAAACATGCATTTTTAGTTTAAAGAAAAAAATGAAGGCATGGTATTAAAAATCCCCTTTTCACTTTACATCACTGCTGTCTACTCCTGATGTATAAATTCTCAAAATAAAAATCCATTTCACTTCAATTTTTAAAAATCTATTTCTGGCCTTTGAAACCAAGACCACATACCTTTGAGCCAAAGACACACAACACAGAGGTAGCTGCAGGCACCCACCTTCATCCACAATTAATACTCGGAACTTCTCTGTGTCTCTCACCTACTTTCTCCTCAAAATCTCACCTCTACCTGCCAGCAATCTCCTGGCTCTTCAGTTACATCTTCAGTCTTGCCTCTGGACTTGGCGACTTGTTTAGTCAAAAAATACTTCTGAGTGCCTGCCCTGTGCCAGGCACTGTTTGTTCATAGCGAACAAAATCCTGGGAAGCCAGGGGTCCCTGGATCTCCTAGAATAGTTCACTCCTGCTTCCTAGTGTTAGAATCTTGGTTTCCGCCAGTGGGCTCCAACTTGTTTGCACCTGGCATGGGTTAGTCCCTTGGGCCTCAAATGTCAATTGCATCATCAAGAAAAGGGTAATTTGAACAGAAATGCCACATGGAATGTCTAAGAAACCAGATTTGATAAAATCCAGTCCTATATAATAAAAGGCTAATATGCAAATAGACCAAATGGCAGAATGACCAGTTGCTATGATGCGCACTGACCACCAGGGGGCAGATGCTCAATGCAGGAGCTGCCCCCTAGTGGTCAGTGCACTCCCACAGGGGGAGCGCTGCTCAGCCAAGAGCTGGGCTCATGACTGGCGAGCGCAGCTGCAGTGGTGGGAGACTCTCCCAGCTCCACAGCAGCACTAAGGACCCCTTGGGGGTCCTGAACTGCAAGAGGGTGCAGGCTAGGCTGAGGGACCTCCCTGCTCCCCCCTGCAGTGATGAATGTCGTGCACTGGGCCTCTAGTAGGCTATTACAGGCACACAAATCCAGAAAATGCAGGCACTTCAGTTCCTACAGCCTCCTTCTGGGGATTGTCAATAGAAAATGGTGGGTCAAGGTTACCTCAGGCTGTCTGACCCCCTCCTCTAGATTGATAAGCTGGGCTTGGTTTCTTTCCCTCTACAATTATCTTGGATGTGTCCTTTATGTCGCACAGGCTATTCTCAAAATAACTTCTTTAAAGGAAGAGTTTCAAGTAATTGAAACACAAAATTTACTTGTGTTCAATTTCTAGCAATTTTGATGCTCTTATCTCTGTCTTGGAACAATAGTTTGGGGTTAAAAAATAAGTAAAGAGCTTCATTTCTGGTACCAGTTCAAAAATTAGTCACTAGGTGATAGGTTTTGTCAGTTTGCTTTTCCTATACTTTAAAATGATTTTTAGTTTGGTACAACGTAAAATTGAAAAAGAGTAGCAGAGCCCTGGCCAGTTAACTCAGTTGGTTGAGTATAGTCCTGTGCACCAAAAGGTCACTGGTTCAATTCCTGGTCAGGGCACATACCTGGTTGTGGGTTCAATCTCCAGTCAGGGTGCATATGGGAGGCAATCAATTGATGTTTCTCTCTCGCATCAATGTTGCTCTCCCTTATTCTCTCTCTAAAAAGATCAATAAAAAAAAAAAATTTAAGTAAAAGAGTAGCAGAACTTTCAGCTTAAGTTGGAGTCCAGCTAGTGACTCTGGATATAAAGGTCCCAAGCAGCACATCAACTACACATGAAAGCAAGAGATGCAAAGTTTCTATGAGACTGGAAACAAAGGAAAATAATTCTCCAAGAAGGAGTACACTTCTCCAAGATTACACTAACCAAAGTACAGATGAAGCCCTGAGAAAGAAGAGCAGAGAAAGACAGTCAAGTAGGATTTATGGACCCCTGTTTCCTGCAAACCCCTACCTCAGGGACATGAGGCCTTCGCTGTCCATAAAGCTGATAGGCCCTTCTACTGTAATAAAACCGCTTTCTGAAATGACCGTTGTTTGTTTCACAGTGGTTATTAGGCTTTAGGACTGCATACCAATATTTCTCTCTCTTGTCCTTAGTATGTGATTGGATTGCACTTGCCAACCCTCTGGAGATTAAACATGGACATGTGACTCCCTTCAGCCAGAGAAAAGTGGTGTGTATCATGTCTGCATGGAAGTTTTAATACCCAGTGCACAATTAGCCACACTCCTTTTGCCTCTGCTAAGATGACCAGAACCTCTCCCGATGGTGGCCACTCCAATAGCCTAGGTCTCTGAGTGATCCTGGAATGCTATGATGGACATTCAGCAGGAATGCAAAACAAACTTACTGTGTTAAGGTGCTGAGCGTTGGGGTTTGTTTGTTACTACTGCATGGCCTTGCCTATGCTGACTTCTACTCATATATCCTGAACTCAGGTTGCCAGATATGCATCACAAAATATCTGACCCCCAGTGGATTCAAGGATGAAAAATATGCATTTTATTTTTTAAGATACCAAAAGTATTTACATTTTATAATATTTGCATTTTTGAAACTGTTCTTTTGATGTATATTTACTATATAGAGCAGGAGTTGGAAAATTTTTCTGTAAAGGACCAGAAAGTACAGCAATCAAAGTTAGAGAATAAATTAATTTCAATAATTTTAGAGCTGCTATTAATTAAATAAGTGTGCTGGCCCCTCAGGGAGAGAAATGGTATAGTCAAAGTAAAAACTTTCATCATCCAGGGAATTAGAGAGGAGGTTGTTTTTCCTAAGTGAGAGCCATTAAATTTTTCTGATTTCATCATGGTTGGATATTTACTCCAATAAATGCAGCATATAAAATCAATATATAAAATCATCCAAAGGACACATTTCCCTAGGTACCTGGCATAAATATTTAATGTTTCTTTTTATAAAATTTTCAACTAAATATAATGGAAAACAAGTTCTTATATAATGCAAATGCAACCTTTTTCTTAAAAGGTAATAATTTTTCTCAAGTACATAAAATTTTTTATGAAAGAAAGGGCCAATTTATTTCTTATATTGAGTTGTGAATATTATGACTGCAGAAATCAGTGAATAAGATAGAGATCGGATTCTGGAACTACTAGCTCTTGTAGAAGAATGTATTACTAGCCAAGAATTATTTCTTCCTCCCTCATCCTTGCCAAAGTCCTCACAGTTTACCTCCCTATTTCATTTATGTTGTGTTCAGTCATGTGACTTGTGTTAGCCAATGGAACGTAGACAGAAGAAACTGTGCCATTTTAGAGCAGAAGCCTCTAACCACCTCTTATGGATTTGCATTCCCCCTTGCCCTCTGTCATGAGAAAAGCAAGCCCTTTGCAGCTGCTGTTGGTGATGTTGAACACCTGGAACAGACTTGAACCCAACTCTTATCCTAAGGCAGAACCATTCCAACTAACTTGCAGATGAGTGGATGAGGACATTGTTGTAGGCCATTGAGATTCTGGAGTTGTTAATCAGTGTTATCACATCAATAGTAACTAATATAGCTACTATTTACTATTTTTTCTTACTTAATCAAGAAGTATTTTTCACACTGCCATATGAAAAATCATGATTTTTAAATAGTCATCAGTTCAGTAAAAATGTCTCAATTATCTTAATAAACCAAGCCACACAGTGTGATTAAGCCAAGTAATTCCATGGAATTCATTTTTTAAAACTTCTTAACTTTTTTATTTTAGATGATGCAGCAGGATAGTATTTTGAAGTACTAACAGATGTCCTCAATTATTCCCTATGTGTCACTGAATTATAACCCAGTCCTAGACCTAGAAATAAAGACACTTAATAACTTAAAAAGAAATGCTTCCAACTAGGGATTGCAAACCATTAACGGATCACAAAATCAGTGAAGTAGGTCTCAACCAATGTATTTTAAATGAAAAATAGAAGAGAAAACATCAGACTATGTCACACATAAAAAGGTAAATATTGGTTTGCAAATATATGTGAGACAAAGAGAGAATAAAATGTGATAAAGAAAAGTCAAAACAATAATTGAAAACAGTCTTAAAGGAAGTTTATTTGAGTAGAATTAGAGGCATCAAATAATTGGCTCGCATTTGATACTAGACCCTTCAAATTACAATTAGCACTTTACTTTCTCCATCACTCTGGAGCTATAATTATAGATAATGTAAAATAGAAGGACATTATTTGAACATGGAAAAAACCACAGCAAATAGTAATTAAACAATGAATTACTGAAGTAATTTCCATTCAAGTCAGGACCAAGACAGGAATGTACTATGAACACTACTTTTCAATCATGTTTAGAACATTTTAACTAATGCACTAAGGAAAAATAAATAGAACATAAAGAAAGATATATCTTTCTTTCCTTATCGATGATATTATTGAATTTCTGGAAAACTAAGATTTAGTAGAACACAGAATTAATTTGATAATGGGACTAACTACACATAAATACATAAAACATCTTATATCCATATTAAGAATAACCAATTAGAAATATAAGTGAAAACATCTAAATTGTGATCAAGACTAGATAATATATAGGGACAAGTATGATTTTTTTTTTTTAAATTATAGGACCTAAGTGAAAAGGCAGCTTGCCAATGGCTCAGTTGGTTGCATATCCTCCCATACCCCAAAAGGTTGTGGGTTTGATTCCCAGTCATGGCACATACCTAGATTGCGGGAGGCAACTGATTGATGGATGTTTCTCTCTCACATCAATGTTTCTATCTCTCTCTTTATCTCTGTTTTCTCTCTAAAATCAATAAACATGTCTTCAGATGAGGATAAAAAAGAAAGAAAGAGAAGACAAGCCTCAGAGTGGGAAAAGATCTTTTTAAACCCTACATTCAACAAAATAATTTATATCCAGAATATATAAAAATTCTTTCAAATCAATAAAAAAGAATGACTATCCAATTTCCTTTTTTAAAAAAAAAAGAAAAGAGACTTAAACCAGACATTTCATAAAAAGGCTATCCACATGATCAATAAGCATATGGAAAACACTCAGTATCATTAGTCACAACAACATACGCTAAATAGCCACCAGAATGGCTACAATTTTTAACAACTGACAATGCTAAGTTGATAAGAATGGAAACAACTGGCACTCTCACAATACTGACATAACTGTCACTTGGTACTGGTTCTTTGGAAAACTCTGGCATGCTCTGTTAGAGATGAATATATGCATACACTCTGGCCCAGCAATTTCATTCCTGGCATACACTTGATGGAAATGTGTACATATAAGTGAACCGACAGACATGTATAAGAATTGGTTTGGTATTACTGATAACAGCCCAAACTGGAAACAACCCAGATGTGCATCAAGAGTAGAATGGCAGCCCTAACCGGTTTGGCTCAGTGGATAGAGCGTCGGCCTGCGGACTGAAGGGTCCCGGGTTCGATTTCAGTCAAGGGCATGTACCTTGGTTGCAGGCACATCCCCAGTAGGGGGTGTGCGGGAGGCAGCTGGTCGATGTTTCTCTCTCATTGATTTCTAACTCTCTATCCCTCTCCCTTCCTCTCTGTAAAAAATCAATAAAATATTTTTTTTAAAAAAAAAAAAGAGTAGAATGGCGGGTAGAAATGCAAAATGATGCATCCACTGTGAAAACTGTCATGGTGAGTCCTCAAAAAAATTAAACATAGAGTTATTATATAGCCCAGCAATTCCACTTCTGAGTGTCTACTCAAAAGAATGGAAAGCAGAGACTTGAGTGAATATTTGTACACCCATGTTCCCACCAGCATTATTCGCAATAGCCAAAAGTTGGAACCAAGTCAAGTGCCCATGGACAGATGTATGGGTAAATAAAATGTGGTATAACCATACAAAGGAATATTATGCAGCCTTAAAAATGAAGGAAATTCTGACACATGCTACACATGGATGACCAATGAAGACATTATGCTAAACCACACACAACAGAGCAAATATTATATAATTCATTTAAATAAGGTAGCTAGAGTAGACAAACTCATTGAGGCAGAAAATAGAATGGTGGCTGCAAGGGCCTGGGGTAAGGAGGAAATGGGGAGTTATTTCTAATGGATACAGAGTTTCAGATTAGGATGACAAAAAAATTTCTGGAGATGAATGGTGGCAATGACTGCACAACAATGTAAATGTACTTAATGCAACTGAACTGTACACTTAAAAATGATTAAAATGGTAGATTTTATGTATATTTTATCACAAGAAATTTTAAGAGTAGAATGGATAAATTGTGATATATTCATGAAACTACTACTGCACAACAACATAGATTTAATATTTTTAATTCAACAGCTTTAAAAAGCATGTGTGTTTTTTGAATATAAAAAAAGGCAAAAGACTTAAACCAGACAAATAAAGATAAAAATGCAAAAGGATACTTCTTCATCCTTATAACTACAGAAAATATATTTTTAGCAGTTTTAGAATTATTATTTTGCTCTAAATTTAAGCATGAAGCCTACTAGAAACGAAGGCTGAGAAATTTTCAAATAATCAGAGCAAATATTTATATAACTTTTAAAAATTTAACTTAATAAACAAAATAAAAAAAGATAAGACTATCTAATTTCACATCAGGCAGCCCTTCCCCAACTGCATTGTCAGTTCACTTCCTGCACCACTCGGATTATAACTGCCTGGACACGGTTACAAGCTGAAGTAGACAAGGCAGTAAGCGATCACTTCCAAGTTTTGAGGTTCATAAGAGAGAGGACCAGCATCAGGAAAGGATGTTGGAGATGTGTCCTGCAAAGACTGCCATTTTTACTTACACTTTCTGGCACAGAAAGAAGATAGCTTGTTTCACAGAGCCAGGCACCATAATTGTGCCCAGTTATTCAATGGTTCTTACAGTGAGAGCAGCTTCTTGCACTGTCCACTTGGGGCCACCCCATCGGTGAGCCCAGCGTGGTACACAGTGCTCATCCTTCTCCCTGAGACCTGGCGGATAGTGAGAGGGACCAAAGCCACTCACACCCGAGCCAGGTGAGCAAGCCCTCACTAGCTCTCCGCTGCTTTGCTGTGCAGGTGAACAGAAAAAGCAAGACGGCGCCTACGAAGCAAGGTGGGACCGAGAAAAAGGAAGCAGTACACGTAGGCGGCAGGGGGAAAACAAGCTGTTTTAAGAGCTCACATCCATTATGTTTATTTTCTAAAAGAATGAGAGGCACTCAAATCAAGAGGAAAGATTACTCCCTAAACTTGTAGCCCTACACAACCCTCTTTTTTAAAAAAATGTTTTATTTGCTTTAGAAAGTGAAATAGATAGTGTGTAGTGGGGTTGAATGAGGCCTCTTCAAAACTCACAAGGCCCAGAACCACAGAATGTGACCTTTCTGTGGATACAGAGTCTTTGCAAATGTTGTTGGTTAACCTAAGATGAGGTGGTGCTGGCTGAGAGTGGGCCCTGAAGCCAGTGACTGGGTCCTTACGAGGACAGGCACACAGAGAAGGCTGAGAAGACAGAGGCAGAGACTGGAGTGATGCAGCTACAAGGATCGTTAGGAGCCACTAGGAACAAAGAAGAGGCCAGGAAGGGTTCTTCCCTAGAGTCTTGGAGGAGCATGGCCCTGCTGACACCTGGATTTAGCTGCCAGAACTATGAGAATAAGTGTCTGTTGTTTCAAGACACCTACTCTGTGACAAACTGTTATTGCACTCCTAAGGAAATTAGCATAGTAAGCTATACCAAAGAGTAAAATCAACAACAAAAAATAAATACCCACTTATCCATAACCTAATTTATGGAAGTTACTGATAACTTTGAAGTCCTCGAGAGTATCTGTCCCCTGTCACAGCCTCCATCCCTCATCTCTACTATCTGGAATTTTGTATTAATCATTTCATTTCTTTTCTTTGTAATTCCCTTAAACATACATATGAATATATCCCCAAACAATACAGTGTTTAGTTTTGCCAGTTTTGAGCTTTTACATGAAGTTATACTTTATATATTTTTTAATGTTTCTATACAATATTTTGTTTTCAAGACTAATTCATGATGATGTGTAATATTGTATATACAACATCTTTATTTATTTATTTATTTTTCTGCTAACTCCTAAGTGGTTTTCAATATTTTGTTATAACTAATATCACCATGAACATCTTTGTGTCTCTTAATACATCTCTATTATTATGGGGCTATACCAACCTGATTTGCAATAGGCTTAGAATTAAAATAGAGTTTCTACCTCATAGATTTGCTGAATTGTGGATATGACCATGTTCAACTTTATGAAAAGTATACTTTAAAAATATATATGTGACAGAATTTAGAGGAATTTTTTAGATGTCAAAATCACAGACTCAAAACAAGAAAGAAAGATGAGGTAAAAAATAATTAGTTAATAATCTAAAATCTGATGAGGCTAGGAAAAAAACACAGACTGATCTCACTTAAAAATATAGATTTAAACTCATAAATAAAATATAAGCAATTTAAATCTAAAAGTACATAATAATAATGCACCATTACCAAATTGACTTTACTCCAGAATGCAAGCATGATTAAATATTAAGAAAAATGCACATAATTTATAAAATGAGTCAAAACATAAAAGTATATGATTATGTTAATCAAAATTAAAAAGATATTTTCTAATATTCAGAATCTATTTCTCTTTTTAAAAAAACTCTTTATGAACCAATACTAGGAAAATGGATTCATAACATGATGAAAAATATCCACATTAACCAAATTAGAAAAAAGAATAGAATGCTTGCCTTCATTATTCAAACCAGTTTGGAGATTTCTAATCTATGTAGTAAGAAAGAGAAAGTGAGGTATAAATTTTATAAAGGAGACTAAAATTAGAAAGGAGAAAATTTATTTGGAGATGACATGATTTGAAAGTGATTTTTCACCTAGATACACAAGACCAAAAAATCTACTATTGTAAAAATCTCACCATAATGGAGACAGATATACATAGTAGTACTTGTCAGCATTCAGCAAAGACAATTTGTCCTACAATACTGACACAATGCCTTTAGTGAAGCAACAGATTAAATGGAAGGCTGACGTTAATGATCCAAAATATTGTACAAAAAACATTTTAAAAATATATAAGTAGAGTTTCATGACATATGAAAAAAATATTAACTTTGAACACTTACAGGCAGCATAGGAAAACTGCTCATATCATTAGAGAAAGCAAGCAGTTCACCTTCCCTTTCTCGTGCTCACTCTTGGACATAACTTTATTGGATGAAATAGGGGATGGAATTGTCTAACATTTACATCATTATCGCCTTCCTTTCCTCTTTCTAACTCTATTTTTTTTTCCTGTCAGAACAGACATTTGAATTCATGTACTTCACATGCATTTATAATCAGACATCATTATAAAGTAAAACCATATCTAATTATGCCCATATGTAGATTCTGCTTTTGCTTGATGCCAAGCCTGATGCAAAATTCAGCCTTGCTACAAATCCCACCTCCCAACAAATTATTTTCGCACACCAAAAATATTATTGAAAAAAAAAATAGAATTTGCTAGGATGTTGGTAGTGGAGGAGGGAATGTGGGTATAGAGACAGGGGGTATATGGGAACCCTCTATACTTCCCCCTCAATGTTGTTGTGAACCTAAAACTGCTCTCAAAATAAATTTTATTAATTAAAAAACTGGAATTTGCTAATTATTTAAGAACTTAATCAGTAGCCAATTTTAAGAACTGACATTACGCAGCACACATTATTCCCATCAGGCAATTCTTTCCTAAGAGCCTCTTGTCAACAGCACCACCCATATCCAGCCTGGACCCAGGTCCTGGCCCAGGATTAAGAATCCGAATTCTGGTTTCTTCCAGCTAAATCCACTTCATGATTTGGGGTTGGCAGGGTCAGAGAGCTGTCCTCTCCAGAGCCCACCTCCTAGAACTTTCCTTTTGTCCCTCCCTACTGACTCTTTTCTGCCCATCCAGCCTTCCTCTCCCTCTCTTATTTTATTATTATTAGAAAAGCTTCCTTTTCTTTTAATGAAACCTAAAATTCTGCCACATGATCATTCCTACCACCAGCAGGTTATTACATGCAACAGACTATTATGCAGCCATGAAAAGTGACGGTGCAGGTCCCAGCAGTACAGCAGCGAGGTGCCCGTACCCTCTCGGTGCCCACTGCAAGCACCACCAAGATGCCCAAGAGCAAGGGTGGTCCAGCCCAAGGAGCACTAAAGAAACCCTGTGGGATCAGCCTAAAAGCCCACCAAACTGTTTCTGCAAACATTGAAACTGAGCCACAGAAATCTAAGTAACAAAATAAACTGGTGAACGGAGTGGATCCAGAGACATGGAAGCGTGGAACAGAGTGCAGAATCTTGGAGGGAAGGGGCGGGGGAGGGTGGGTGGGAGGTAATCAACCAAAGACCTTGAATGCATATATGCATGGTCCATGAACACAGGCAATGGGGTGGTGAAGGCCTGGGGCAGGGGGTGGAGGCAGGCTGGAGGGGGCCAATGGGGGGAAAGGGGGTCAAATGTAATACTTTCAAGAATAAAGAATTCTTTAAAAAAAAAAAAAAAAGAAACAAACAAACAGAAATGCAACAAGCAAAAATCAATCTTCAGAGTGCAAACAAATAAAAGTGGAGTCAAAACAAGAGGCCAGAGTCAGGCAAAAAGAAACTAGTGACTTATCTACAGAAAACAGAACACAGAGGAGAGTCCATTCAATGATAGACATCATATCCCCAGTCTTCTCCACGATTGCCATATTTCCTGTACTGTTCAACCGTTTCGTAAGGGCAAGAATTTTAGAAGCTCTAAAAGTAGTTAAGAATTTTTTTAGGTATTTAGATAAGTGTTCATACTTTTTCTTAAAAGCTAAAATCAGGTGTCTTTGTTTATTTTTCTGCACAGCCAGGAATTAGAGAAATGATGAATTAAGGACATCTTTGATACCTTGTTCACCAATTACCATCCCATGAGCTGGGGTGGGGAAGGTCATATCCTATAATATGAAGCATCATTAAATGCAATTCAAAGCCATAATCACTCACTCGGCACGTCACAAACATTACACATTGCTCCTCTTCTGGACCATGTTTTCTGTGGTAGAATCTCTTTCTCAGGAAACTGCTCCCTTGCCTTGACTCTCCAGTCAGACCTGAGTGCCATTTGTGACACCTGTGGTCTCAGCAGTCCAGTTTCTCCTATTGCAGCTTTGCTAATAGGCTGTGGAAGATGCAACTGCTTTTAGTCTGTTGTAAGTATGTTATTCGATCATGAATCCCTGGAATTTTAGACCTAACAGCTTATCAATATTTTATTATATAGGTACTGACATCCTCTTTTTAAGATCAATTTACCTCCAAATTTTAACTAAAGTAACTGGACAATTTTTTAGAAAAGGAGTGCAACCTTTTATTTTTAGATTGTTAGTACCTGTATAAGAATTATCTATGGCCTGGCTGGTGTGGCTCAGTGGTTGAGCACATGCTGGGGTTGCAAGCTCAATTCCAAGTAGGTGGTGTGCAGCCAATCGATGATTCTCTCTCATCATTCATGTTTCTATATCTCTCTCCCTCTCCCTCTCTCTGAAGTCAATAAAAACGTATTTTTTAAAATTGCTTTTTAAAAAAAAGAATTATGTATGGCCTCTTCTGTGTAAGTAAGAATTGTGAATAGATTGTGTTTACTATCTGTAAACAGGTCAGACAGAAACCAATAAAATCTCAATTATAAAAATAATATCTATATGGTGTGTAGATACTGTATTTCATTGACTCTAAGACATACTGTATTTTTTGCAGGGGTTCTGCTGTCCTAACTGCTTGGACACACCTGAACTTAACTCCAGCAAAGCTTTATAAAGTTGTCATTGCAAATTGAGTTATGTGCTCTATCGGTACTACACCTAATGAGCTGATTATTCTTTAACATCTTTCAGAAGACTTCACCATAACCAGCAATGAGGCAAAATCATATAGCATGTGCAGAAAGATGTGGAAGCAGAAAAGCAGGGCATGAATTTGATATTACTGAAGCAAATCTCTTCACTGGAAGAATAACCACAATTTCATATTTTCTGGAGTAGAAACAACCAAGAGCTTAATGGGACCCAAGAAAGAAGATACCCGGAAGTGGCTGAAGGTAAGAAAATGCAGAAAGTTTGGCTTCACACACCATGCCCTGCAGCGGAAGGTGGAGAAATGGCAAACCTCAGAATAGAGGAAGGAAATCTCAAAGCATCAAGAAGCTGGTTATATCAGACAGAGAAAGACAAATACTGTATGAACTCACTTATATGTGGAATCTAAAGAAACTAACGGACAAAAAACCAAGTTCGTAGATACAGAGAACAGATTGGTGGTTGCCAGAGGCGGGAGAGGGTGGGGGGAGAAATGAATGAAGGGGATCAAACACTATAAACTTCCTATAATAAAATAGAAAGGTGATGGGGTGCAACGCACAGCCTGGTGATGCAGTAACAATGCTGCACTGTATATTTAAAAGTTGCTAAGAGAGCAGATCTTAAAAGTTCTCATCACAAGAAAAAATGTGTAACTATGTTTAGTGATAGATGTTAACTAGACTTATTGTGATCATTTCACAATGTAAAGAAATATTGGATCATTATGTGGTATACATAAAAGTAATATGTCAGCCCTGGCTGGTGTGGCTCAGTTGGTTGAACATCATCACATACATGGGAAGGTCACCGGTTTGATTCCTGGTCAGGACACATACCCAACTTGTGGGTTTGATCCTCAGTCCAGGTGTGTCCCAGAGGCAACCATACAATCTCTCTCTCTCTCTCTCTCTCTCTCTCTCTTTCATGCACACGCACTCTCTCAAATCAATTCTAAAAGCAATACAAATATATATATGTGTGTGTGTATATATATGTGTGTGTATATAATATATATATATATATATTAAAATCCCAGCCATAGTACTCAGTGGTTGAGCACTGACCTATGAACCAGGAAGTCAGAGCTCAATTCCCAGTCAGGGCACATGCCCAGGTTTCAGGCTCGAGCCCCTGGTGGGGCATGAAGGAGAAGAGCCGATCAATGATTCTCTCTCATCATTGATGTTTCTCTCTCTCTCTCTCTCTCCTCTCCCTTCCTCTCTGAAATCAATAATAATACATTTTAAAGTAATATGTCAATTATATCTCAATTTTAAAAAAAGGAAACTGGTTAGTACACAGGTGTCGTGCTATTGTTTAACTGGCAGAATTTTGTCTGTCTTTTTCAGCAGTACATAAAACAATGGGACACTAACAATCAACGACATCTTATATTCATTGAAATATAGTTTCTTTACTATCATGGAAAGAAATCCTTGACACATTTTAAGTGTTCCTTTCAGGAGCACAGACTAAACTTGGAATGACACAGCATGGCACCTGGGTAAGGGTGCCATTCAGCCGCGTGAAGAGCTCCACCCTTTTTCTATTTCTTGATCTGGATGTTTATTTATGAGCATTCATCCAGCCATACACTTATGATTTGTGGCCATTTCTCTAAGTGTGCCATCTCTTCATATCATTTCTTAAAATATCAGTATGTAACCTAGTCTATATAGTGTGGATTCCATTTTTGTAACTGGGTGCAGGTGCGCATGCCCTCTCCCACTTGGGTGCACATATTTTGGAAGGTAGGCACAGAATCCAAAATGTCAAGGGGAATGATGGAAAGACAGGTGGCTTTTACTTTCTTCCTTATGCTTTTCTGTGTCTGAATATTTTTCACAGTGAGTGCATTATTTCTTTTACAATCAAGAGAAAAAGACAAAAAGACCTATTCTCGTTTTAAAAGCACATGTATATAAAACAAAACCAGCATGTTCCTCGAACAGCAATTGCACTTCACAGAACTGCTGTACATAATAATTAAGGATGTGCACAACAAGTTAGCTATTAGAATGCTCATCACATTTCATGTCTTCTACCCGGTATTTTCATTTCTGAGAATCCAGCCTAAAAAATAATTTGAGATGTGGACAGATACTTATATAAGGTTTTTCAGCATAGTGTTTTGTGAAGTATCAAACACTTCTAATTACCTGGGGATAGTTAGATCAATCATTGTACATTCGTGTGATGAATGTAGCCACTAACATGGGTGTGGGTTTTGAAGACTTCAGGGGTGGACAAAAGTAGGTTTATAGTTGTGAGTACATGGAACAGAGAGGTTGTTCCTATTTTATTATAATCATAACCTGCATGTCTTTTCTATAGGAGCAACTGTAAATGTACTTCTGCCCACCCCTGCATCATAACAAAGGGTTCAAATAATATCAACATCTTTGTACTTCTTGTTAACAAAAAAAAAGAGAGAGAGAAAAAAACAACTTTAAATACTAACAAAACTCTTACTGAATTCCTGTGGTATGCCAAGTTCTTTATATACATTATCTCATTTAATTCTCAGCATAACCCTGCAAAGTACATTATCATGTCCCCATTTGAAAGATAGGAAAATAGAGGCTCCCAGGGTTAGTACAGAAGTTAGGAGTTGGGAGCTCCGGAATTAAATCCTGCCTCTCCCTTCTGTCTGATCTCAGCAAGTCAGTGGGTTTCTCTGTGCCTCAGTTTCTTTACCTATAAAATGGGGACAATAATTCTCAAAAAGAAGCTGTCAGGATTAAATAAGCCTCAACAAATGTAGGACTGCAAGGCCATCTTACATGCTATTTCATTCCAATTCCTCTCCCTTTTAAGGCTCACTCCAATCAAATTTTCCACCCCACAATCTTAGCATCTTAGTGTGGCTACCAATGACATTCACATTGCTAACTCCAACTGTCAGTTCCCTCCCTTCCTTGCTTGGCACAGTTCCTCACCCCCTCTGACGTGCTAACTCCCTTCCCTTTGCTTCTCCAACACCACACTCTCCTGACCTTCCCACCTCACTGGCCACATGCCCCACATTTAACCATCTGTTCTGTCTCCCTATTCAGGGGCAATGTGGAGGCCACATGTTGAAGATGGTGGCATCAAAAGTTGGAAGGAACCCAAGCTCCTGAATGTGTGGAGAACAACCTTTTACTTCCCCTGATGAACTACATTGGGAAAGAAGTAAACCTTTCTTGTGTTAAGCTAGTATGATGGAGAGGTTATTTATTTTAGCAGCTAGCATAATTTAGCCTGACTAATATACTCAACCACTGGAATAGGAAGACAATGAAAAAACCTAACAAATCAAAAAGTAGGCATTGAAGCAAATTATTTAGATATATGACTGCATATAGCAAAAGAAACACGTAAAAGAGATGAAAGTGGTATAACCGAGGTCTAAAGTAGGGTGGGAAACTAAAGTGGGGTGACTGCTGGTTTTCATGATAAGCCCAATAGTAACTTTTAACTACATGTATGCATAATTTAAATAGCAATATAAAATATTGATCTAAAAATTATTTATATTAAGTAAAAATATAAATTCTAAATGCTTCTAGGAGAAACAGACATGAGCATAATTACAGAATACACACTATAAAAACCCAGAGTGAAGCATGATGGGTTATGAGTGAAACAGAAAGCACTCTTAAAATAAATCAAATACATTTGAGTACAATTAAAGTTGTGTTCAATTCAGTTCGGTTGTTTTGTTGTAGATTTTGTTTTTTTGTGTGTGTGTTTTGTTTTGTTTTGTTTTTTTAAAATATATTTTTATTGATTTCAGAGAGGAGGGGAGAGAGAGATAGAAATATCAATGATGAGAGAGAATCAAGCCCCCCTCCTGCAAGCCCCCCACTGGGGGGTCGAGCCCACTACCCAGACATGTGCCCCTGACCAGAATCAAACCCAGGGCCCGTCAGTCCTCAGGCCGACGCTCTATCCACTGAGCCAAACCGGCTAGGGCTTGTAAATTTTGGATACGATGGCTTCCCAGAGGGTAGAAAATTTGGGAGCATTTTCTTCCCTTTCTCTTTTTGGAGGAGTGGAAGAGGAAGATATTTTAAATAGTAAGTGGAAGAAGGCCAAAAATCAGGCCTCTGCCAGCACTTACTATTTTTGTGTGTGAATTCTTTTAAAGCACCCCTTCCTCGAGATACTTTCATCAGTTGGAAAATTGCCTTCGGTGTACTTATCTTGTTAGAATGAGACACTTTACTGACATCTGGTGGATACGCATAAATATTTAAGTTCAAATATTCCTACCTGCACAGTGAACTGCTCTCCTTAAAGGTATGATTTGTTCCATGCACAACCAGCTGGTACAACTCATGCTTTACTAGTAGGTGGTGGCATTCCTAAAATACTCTTAAATGCCCCGCCCTTGGCCCTTGCAGACCCTGGCCCCTCAATTGATCTTATCTTGCTAATTCCTCTTCCCTCCTTCTTTCTCTCCTTTTTCTCTCTGGCCTCCTGTTTAGGAGTGCCTTTCCCCTCCAAAGAAATCACCCCCTTCTTTTGCAGAGTAAAGGCCTTGGTTCCAGCAGACACTTTAGAGCTTCACCTTCTACCCAGAGCTTTATCCGGAACTGAGATGTAACCCCAGAGCCTGCTGTTAATAAAATAAACTATTTCCACCTCAGAATAGATGCAGACCACAATTCAGGATGTCTTTTAACTTAAGGCTCTTGTAGTGGGTGAGTGGGGTCCTGAGGGGTCCGCTCCGGACAGAATCTTACCCTGAGGCCCTCCGCTCCACCACTAGGACCATAAATGCTACCTGCTTGGAAGGGAGCCTTTGCCACACCCACTCAGGTGATGTTCAAGCTCTTGACTCCACCAGGAGTCAGAAGACCAGTGGGTATGCTTTCTACACCGTTTCCCGTAGGAATCCAGGTTGGTTTGGCTGCTGGTTGCTCAGAGCCCCTGAATCAGCTCAGTCACTTATTTTTTTTCTTTGCTTTTTTCTGTTCCAAATTACTCAAGGGATTAGCTAGTACACATCTGCAAAAACACATACTTCATTCTTTCAGACCTAACTCCTCTCTTTTTGGGGGAAAACAAATGAACCAGACTATGCTTGGGGATCGCAGAGTGATCCAGTCCCCTTGACCTACATGCATGGTTTGATGCCACCCATGCTCTATATCACTTGCTAAAACCCATAACCCTAGTTGGATTGAAAGATTTCTCTTCCATGAATCCCTTTTTTGCTGCCTATCTCTCCTAACACTACTTAAGGGAAGTGAGTGGCCTTCAAGAAGGCCCCTCACTATCAATGAGCAGCTTCTGAGTAATTTTTATTCTTAAACATGCTGTTCTGTAAAAACAGAATGAGTCCAGGAATCACTGTCTCTAAACCAGGTACAGTATAAATTCAAACATCTCTCGCCAGTTTCTTCACACCCTATTGAGTTTGAGACCGGGAAATTTTTAAGAAACTGGAACAATTCAGTCCAGAAAGAGAAAGAAGCCAGGGAAGGTCTTAATGTCTTCTGATATAAAAAGAGTTATTATAAAGCTCTTACTTATTTCTATTTATGTCCAATAGAATGAGCTCCACCTGCAATTACATGGCCATCGAGCAGAGAGAGACTGTGAGTGTGTGGCTGAGCTCCTCACTCACACTGGGGAGCCTGCTGCTTTGCTGGAAGCCCGCTGGAGGCAGGCGAATGAAGAGAGGTCCTTCTGAGCTCCCGAAAGCCATCTGAGTTGAGTGTCTACACTGCTCATTCAACAAGCGCTTCACTGGTGTCTCCATTTGCCAGACACTAGTGAGGTTAGAACTAATAATTAGTCAGTTAAAACTTGGCCCTAAGGAGCTCACGATCTGCCGGAGGAATCCAGCCTGTGCAGTCTCCTGAGAGCCCACTCAGTTTGTCCAGCAGGTGAGGGAGAGTCACTTTCTTACACTAAATTCCTGCTGATCCGGTCCTCTCTCAGACTCGTCTGCCAATATAAGTGCGGCCGTAATTTAGCCCAAATCCCTGAACACCAGGATTCTGTGCCCTCCCTGAGAATATCCCTTGGCTTTTTGTTAGCCGGCCTGCATGGGAGGAAGGAGGGATTTTAAGTGTCCTGGAAGTACCTTTCATTGCATTATGCATCAGGGATGATTTAGGAGTGATGCAGGGAAGGAATTCTGAGCCCTAATTAGGACATTCAACGCTGATCCATCTCTTCTGCAGCTGTATTCGAAGCTCTGCTTGCCTGTGCAGGATCACAAGGTTTGTAAGAAACCAGAGCAAGTGTAATATCAAGACTGCACACAATGAAATGTGAAAATGTGCCAAATATTGTCCATCCTCCTTAGTCCTCTTAGAATTAGGTCGTTAATACCATGCTTAATTAATGACAACTTTTCATAGGTCCTGTCTCAGCCAGGGTTCCAGCAGAAAAGACTTGATATGCAAAAAATATTAAATGAATGGACAATATAAAGTTATGTAGGGGAACCATAAGGAATCATGCAATCCCCCTGCACTGGTGTCACTGAGACTCGACATTCAGGACTCAAAGAGGAGGGCAGGGAGTGCTTGAGGACCAGAAGGTTAAAGTCATGGAGAGGATGATGTCTGGAGAGGAGATGTGATCTGTCTAAGGGCACAGCCGTCCAAGGCCAGGGATCCAAGAGAACAAATTCCCAGCCTCACTCGCCTCCCTCTTTTTCCATTGGCTGAAGCTAAGCAGGAGCTGGAAGGAAAGGAAGTCCATTGGTTCAGTCCAGAGCATCACCATGAGTATGAGTTCTTTATATATTTTAGATACTAATGTCTTGTCAGATATATAATTTGCAAATATGTTCTCCCATTCCTTAGGTTGCATTTTTATTTTGTTGATGGTTTCCATTGCTGTGCCAATGCTTTTTAGTTTGATGTGGTTCCACTTATTTATTTTTGCCTTTGTTTCCTTTGCTTTTGGTGTCAACTCCAAAATACTATCACCAAGACTGATGCCAAGCGTTCTGGGGTCTGTGATCTTTTGTTCTCTAGTCTAATTAGATTTAAAGGCAGCAGTGACTCTGTTTCCACTGGTGAAGAAGGGACTGGTCTTTTGTGAAGCAACAAAACAAAACAAATCATTGTTTGCAGCACATTCCTTTAGTTAGCTCTGCTCTCTGTCAACTAAAACTGTTCTGTTTCTTGAAATGTTTGTTCCAGACCTAAGATGAGAAGTCACATTATTCTTCTAATAGTGTGCCTAATACTAGAGCTCACACTAAAATGTATGATTTTTCATTCGATACTTTAAACCTTAATTTAACTTTTATCTTTATGCATGTAAACATAATTTTGAACGTTTTATTTTCTTTCTCTGGTTCACCCATGCTCTTGATTAACCCCATTATTTCATGTCATTTGGTATCTATCCACCCAGAGCTCTTTCTAAGGAAAATCACTCTACCCACAGCCCCTGCTACCTAAGTTTAGAGCACTAGGCCCCTTTTCTTTGTTTGCATATTACACACACAAGCACACACACACACACACACGCACACACACACACGCACGCACACACACACACAACTTTCCCATCTAGCCGCAAAGCAGAGAACATTTTTTTTCTTTGATTTTCATCCTTCCTCTCTCTTTGAGTGCAGACCAAGCATGGAAAATGTCCAGTCAAAGGAACAATTCCTCCTAAAGCTGTGATGCAAATGAGAAAGAGTGGTAATGATGTACACCTGGATGCAATACTGAACACTCATCATTCCCGTCTGGGGGGCAAGTGCTGGCCTCGGAAGCCAGCCACCTGCATTTTTCTCCCACCTCCACAATCTGTCCAGTCTTTCAGCTGCCCTGGGCTTTATAGCCCACCCTTCCAATGAAGAGGATTAAAGCATTCATGTCCTCCCCTGGGATGCTGTAGAAAGAGTGTGTGAGAATCCACTGTGTGTGGTTGTGTGGTCTGGGTCACTGGAAGATGGAAAATGTAGGAATGGGGGTATGGAAATAGGAAATACGTGCTTTAGGAAACAGTCTTCTTTGATCTTACTTGGTGATAAAATAAATCAATATCATTCATTCAATACAAGGGTTTCCTACTCACTCAAAAATTATGCACAGCCCGGCCAGTATGGCTCAATGGTTGAGCATCAACCTATGAACTAGGAGGTCACAGTTCTGATTCCTGGTGGGGGCACATGCCTGGGTTGTGGGCTCGATCCCCAGTAGGGGGAGTGCAGGAGGCAGCCAATCAATGATCTCTCTCATCATTGATGTTCCTATCTCTCTCTCCCTCTCCTTTCCTCTGTGAAATCAATAATTTATTTTTTAAAAATTATGCACAGATAGTTGTGTGTCTATGTACATCTATTTACACAGACATACATACTTCTTATACACAACTAGAGGCCCAATGCACAAAATTCGTGTAAGAGTAGGCCTCCCTTCCCCCAGCTGCCGGCACCAGCTTTCCTCTGGCACTTGGGATCAGTTTTCCCTCCAGCCCTGCCCTGGCTTCATCTGGAAGGATGTCTGGAATGACATCTGCTCTAATTAGCACATTACCCTTTTATTATTATAGATTGCACACAGGATACTATGGGTTGCATGTATGTTAAATATCTAGAAATCTTTTCTGTGCCAGGGTCTACGCTAAGTGCTATGGATTTGAAAATGAATAATGCACAAAATCTTTTCTTCTGAAGTTCACTAATAGTGGATACAGACTCCTAACCATCTCAGCCTTTTTATCAAGTATAGCATTGGGCATTTTTTCAGATTTAGGAAACATTCAGGGAGTGGACCAAATAGCATTATCTAGCAAGAGATAGGTAGGCTGAATAATGCCCCCAAATACATCCACGTCCTAACTCCAAAGCCTATGAATATGTTAGCTTGCATGACAGAAAGGACTTTACAGAAATGCTAAATTAAGGACCTTTCAGTTAAGACTTCTGACCCAAAACTGAGAGAGAATGAATTTGTGTTGTTTTAAGGCACTAAATTTATGGTAATTTGTTACGAAGCAGCAAGGAACTAATGCGGAAGATTAGGAAGGGATTCCTGGGAGAGATCAGATTTAGGTTTGAAAACTAAGTAGAATGTTTCTGGGAGCCAAGGTAGGGGTGACAGTTGAGTGCCAGACAGGGGACCATGTCAGCAATGGATAGAGGTATAAAAGCACACTTGGGACAGAGGTTTCACTTTAATTTTTTATTTTGTTGTGATCATCGAGCTTAATGGAGAGGGAAGGAGGTGACACCAAGCAGACTGTGGAAGGCTTTGAATGGGGAATATCAGTTAGCTGTGGCTACAATTACGCTGCATAAAACCCACCCCAAAACTGTGGCTTCAAACGCCACCCAGTTATCATTTCTCACAAATCATTTGGGTCAGTTGGATGGTTCTACTGATCTGAGCAGACAGCTGATTTAGCTGGACTGGCTCGTGCATTTGTGGTTAGATGGCAGGCTGGCTGTGGGCTGGTTGGTCCAAGTTGGCCTCCGCTGGGAGCTCTTGGCTCTTGGCTCTTTTCCATGTGTTCCTCACACCCTTCCAGGGGGTATATCTTGGGTATGTTCTCTCAGTAGTAGCAGGGGTCAAAAGAGAAGCAGCAGAAATTTAAATGCATTTTTTCAATCTTCTGTTTGCATACAGATTACTACCATCCCATTGGCAAGAGCAAGACAAATGGCAAGACAAATTCATTTTTGAGGATTATCATAATAAGTACCACAGATGGTAGCTTAAACAGTAGAAATGCATTTCCTCATATTTCTGGATCTGAAAGCCCAAGACCAAGGTGCTGCCATGGTTGATTTCTTCTGAAGCCTGTGGCTTATAGATGCCTGTCTTCTCCATGGTCATTCCTCAATGCGTGCCTGTGGCCTAACTTCCCCTTTTTATCAGGACACCAGTCATATTGGATTAGATCCCACCCTAATGACCTCATTTTTACTTACCCCTTAAAGGTCCTTTCTCCAAATACAGAATGTGACTACATTCCGAGGTATTGGTAGTTAGGACTTTAACATATGAGTGTGGATGAGACACAATCCAGCCTATAACATGTGGGTAAGTACAGTGTCATTGTGGGAGGGGGTACCAAAGGGCATGGACCCTAGAAGCATGAAAATTTGGACCATTAATATAATCAATCTACTGCACAAGGAATTGAGAGTTTTTACTTTAATTCATTACATGATTGGAAGTCTATAGATTTTTAAATAGGGGTACAATGATAAAAAATATATGTATTTAAGGAAATTATAGTTCCAAATTTATCTCTTGCTACACAGAATGTTGATTTACAGAATATTAATAAGAGTGAATTCTAAATGCCATGGCTCTGATTCAACATACTGATTTTGTTTATCTATTGCAAAACTTAGTGGCTTAAACAACTATTTTATTAAGATGTCATAGTTTTATGGACCAGGAACTGGGGATGGATTAAGCTAGGTCCTCAGAACACCCAGAGAGAGTTTCAAGAGAAAGAAAGTGGGAGCTCGCAGTCCTTTAAGCACTGGGTCCAGAACCGGCACAGAGTGCCGTCCACTGCACTCGATCGCTCAAAGCAGTCGCAAACAAGGTCAGTCTCTTCATTTCTAAAATCTAGTTGCTTCCTCAGGACCACAGGGTCTGAGCAGCTGGGTTTCCATGATGATCCTTTTGCACATGTTTGAGGTGGGCTTTTGTAAGATGAGCAACATCTGAAACCTAGGGATAGTACTGGATCTGGCAGGTGGGTGTGGGTGTGTAGCCTGTTCTCAATCCTGCTGTGGATTCTCAATCTGGAGACGCAAACTACACACCTATGCATTGCATCCAGACCCAGGGTCTCCCAGTGCAGGCTTCTGCGTTCTTAAGTGCTATCAGCAGCAGTGACCGCCGACCTTCTCAAGGATGGGAAGAATGAAAGGGGCCAACCTCTGGTCTTTCCCTCTCAGTGTGGTCATTCTACTACCCCCAACCCCAACAAAGGAGTGAGGGTCAGGGGAACATTGTGTCAGCCCTCTGCCTGAGGATTGCACCTAGCTCCTGGAAGGTTTCTTCTCTCTACTCTCTCCTCTCAAAAGTGCTCACCTCCTCGGAACTTCCTCACCTACTTCCCCTGCTCAAGGGAGAAAGGCAGCTCATCTTCCCTGGACTCACTAAACTTACAAGTATATCTTGGGTTTGGTTCCCCCAAAGCAGACTCTGAGACAAGGATTCAAGTGCAAGAAGTTAACTTGGGAGGAAGCACTAGTAGTGGAGTGGGGAAGGAGGGAAGCCAGGAGAGGGTGTTAATGAGCGGAACAGCACTGTGGGCAACCGGGGCTCACTCTAGCTGGGGACCTCTGGGGATGCTGTAGAGCGTTGCCCCACCCATTACGACTGAGGCACTGTTGGTGTTCACAGGGCACCAACTCCCCGGCACTGGGGTCTTTGCCGTGCATGGACTCAGCAGCCAGAGGCAGCCTCAGGCTGAGCCACAGGTGCCTGCATAGGAAGCTGTGGGCATGTTCAGGGTAAGGACGGTAAGTGCTGAGGGGATGAGGATGGGATGCCAACTGTGTCTGCCACAAACTCATATCCAGGGACTCACATTAGACCTCATATCATGCCCGTTTTTACCAATACATCACTGAGATACTTTTATCAAATAAGAAAAAAATCAAATTTTGAAAACTGTATGTGTCCTTAGCAAAATACAATACAATGAAATAAGTTTGAACAATACAGAAATGTATGCAATCAAAAATAAAACTCTTTGTCTCTACCTCATTCCACCAAGATATCCACTCTCTCAACAGTTTCTGTTTTAAATGATTGGGTACAATCATCTCTTTAAATCATGTGCTTAGCCAGGAGTTCCTCACAATCCAAGGACAATTAGCACCGGAAAAAGCCACTTACAGGGAATCCATTTAAACTGAGATCAAAATTTCACACTAAATGGCGATTAAGAGATTATCTTGAAAACTGAAACTAAAATTATAAAAATAAATGTATTTTTATTTAATAAAACATAATGGCCACTGTGCACTAATTCTTGGAAAGAATAAAAAAATAAATCAATCATGTAAAGGGTTTGGGGAGTCATTTTCAGACAAAATTGTGCAGCAGCAGGATGCGACACCCTTCACTCCATATTTGACTTTCACAGTTCATGGAATGCTCACTCTCACCAAGAGCATTTAAGACTTCACAGATGCTCCCAAGGACTTCTCTGTATTTTGTGTAATTCGAATCCACTGCCTCCCAGTGACTGCACTGGGCAGCCATTACCCCGGTCAGGTTTTCCCTTCCCTGTTGTCAACCGGCCTCACTCCCTGCATCTTATTTCAGATTTGCAGTTGACTGAGTTAGAGTGATAGGGGGACATGACTGCAAGTGTCAGGAAGTGAGGTTGTTTTAGTGCAGCGGTTCTCAACCTGTGGGTCGTGACCCCTTTGGCGGTCGAACGACCCTTTCACAGGGGTCGCCTAAGACCATCCTGCATATCAGATATTTACATTATGATTCATAACAGTAGCAACATTACAGTTATGAAGTAGCAACGAAAATAATTTTATGGTTGGGTCACATGAGGAACTGTATTTAAAGGGCCAGAAGGTTGAGAACCACTGTTTTAGTGGAAACTAATTTGATCAATATTCATATAATTTTGAATTATACAACCTCATAACTACAGAGACCAGTATAATGAACATTCAGATAACAAGGGCCCCGGTACCTTCATTTCTGAATTTATCAATTTTGGACATCTGTGGACATTGCCCATTCGGCAGTTCTGAGTGATGGAACCTGGCTTTCATCATAGAAGCACCTGGGCCAAGCAGCTTTTCCACACTCTTCTCCCTCCCACTTTTTCAGAATCCATGGAACAAACCACCCTGACCTCAGTGTATAAAGCAATAATCATTTAACCTGCCCACGAATTCTGTGGGTCAGGAACCAGGAGGGCACAGAGGGATAGCTTACCTTTTATTCACAATGTCTGAGGGAAGACTTGGAGCTGGGGTGACCTCATATCAGGAGGCTGGAGTCATCTGAATGGGTGGGAGGAGGACAGGGCTGCGCGCCAGAGCTCCCTGCGGGCAGCTTCCTCGCACCACGGCAGGCTCCGCAGGCTCTGCAGGCTCAGGCTTCTTATGTGGGGCTTGGGCTCTACACACAAGTGTTTCCACTCGCGTGGGGCAAGAACTGCAACCCCTTTTATGGCCTAGCCTCAGCGACCTGGCGCTGTCTTTTACACTGCATTCCAGTGGCTACATAGAGGCTACCAGCCACAGCTTCAGAGGGGAGAAGAGCATGGGCCATGGTAGATGTTGTTGGGATCACTTTTAGAAATACTATCTGTCCGAAACCTCAAAGCCAAATGTCACCACTAGTTGTTAGGCAAACATGCCCACACTCTCTCATGCCTTGTCTATTATCTGCACCTGTCTTAAATCTGGCCTGGCCTTTAAGACTCATCACAAATGCTGCCTCCTCCATGAAGCCAAGAGAAGCTCTCCTTCAGCCACTCCCCACGCTGTAGCTGTTTTTCTCAGCTGCTCCTCTATCTTGTGTCCTAGGTGTCCGGACTCTCCCTGGATCCTTCTGGTCATCAAGCCCAAGCCCCATTTCTCCTTATGGCCCCTCTGTGTCTGGGGCACGTGTCTGTTGGCAAAATGTGTCTCTGGAAAGTTTATCAGCCTTTAAACGCAGCCCCAGCCTTGGCGCAGAGCCAGCTGGCAAGGTCTGGAGAACAAGCTAGACATTGTCACATAGACTACCCAGGCCCATATTCCCACCCACGGCTCTTTAAATGTGATGCTCTGAAACAAGGTTCTCCAACCTTCTAAGCTAAACAGACATCCCCTCTGAGTTGCAAAGGCAGGCTGGCACACAAAGCTCTTGGCTGTACAAATTCTGGGGTCCCATGGCTCTTGGATGTCCTTCCACCTGGGCAATGGCTGTCAGGTGCAGATTGTAACTACTCCATTTCCTCCCCGCCCCCCAAGCTTTATTGAGGTATAATTGGCAAATAAAAATGTAAGATACTAGAAGTGTAACGTGTGATGATTTGATATACATATACATTGTGAAAGAAATCCTCACATCTATTAATTTGCTCCACCTTCTGACCTATGTCAGCAGACTGTACCAGCAGCTGGGCGGGGTTTGCAAATCCAGCCCACGGCCTGTGTTGGTAAATGAAATTTTATTGGAAGCCAGGCGTGCCCATTTATTGCATTTTGTCTATGGCTGCTCTCCCACTACAGTGGCAGAGTTGAGGAGTGTGACAGTGATCATATGGCCCACAAAGCCAAATTCATTTATGCTCAATAACATGATCTGCATAAGGAAGTGACTAAATAAAAATTTAAAAATGCTGGGACTAAGTATACAAAGACTGGGTTTTTAAGTCCTTCCTTTGCCACAAACACTTTGAATAACCCTTGTAGAGTCACTTGACCTCAATGGGCTTCAGTTTCCCCATCTGCAACATAAGAGATTTGGACTAGGTTCTATTATGTTACAGAATACACAATTTGAGAAAATGGTGGGGACAAAAGGAGCTTAAGAAGGATGTGTAGTCTTGTGTTGTTGAATGAAGTCGTCTATAGAAGTCGATGGTGTTGTTGAGATGAACTATGTCCTCACTGACGATGGTGTTGTTGAGATGAACTATGTCCTCACTGACGTCCTGCCTGCGGGATCTGTCCACTTCTGACAGAAGGGTGTTGAAGTCTCCAACTGTCACAGTGCGGTCATCTATTTGTCCTTGCAGTTCTATCAGCTTTTGCTTCATATAGTTTAATGCTCTGTTGTTAGGTGCATACACATTAAAGATTCTTATCATTATGTAATACCCTTCTTTGTGTTTACTTCTTTATTGTTTAAAGTATTACATGAGTCTCCTTTTTCCCCCATTGACCTCTCTTCAGCCACCCCTACCCCCCAGCACATTCCCTCACTCCCCTATTGTCTGTGTTCATTGGTTATGCTCATATGCATGCACACAAGTCCTTTGGTTGATCTCTTACCCCATCACCGCCCCCCCCCCCCCCGCCACCTTCTCTCATAGGTTGGACAGCTTGTTTGATGCCTCTATATCTCTGGTTCTATTTTTGTTCATCAGTTTATGTTGTTCATTATATTCCATAAATGAGTGAGATCATGTGATATGTAATATCCTTTTTTATCCTGATATCTGCTTGCCCTGAAGCCTGCAATGTCTGAAATTACTACAGCTACTTCTTTCTCTTGACTGGTGTTAACATGGCATATCTTTCTCCTTCCCTCTACTTCTGATCTATATATGTGGGTTTCTTGTAAACAACATACTGTTGGGTCTTGTGTTTTGATCCACTCTCATAACCTCTGTCCTTTAATTGATACATTGAGACCACAGATGTTCAAAGTGGTTACTGACATAATTAGGTTAATATCTACCATAGTTGTTACTGTTTTCTACTTCTGACCTTGTTCTTTGTTCCTGTTGTCTCCCAATCTTTTTCTGCCTTTTTGGGTTGTAATTGAGCATTTTATATTTTATTTTTCCTCCCTTCTCAGTATATAAGTTGTACTTCTCTTTTCGCTTTTTTTAAAGCGATTGATTCAAATACTCAGGAATCAAGTGCCTGAAATTCAGAAGTGCCTGTCGATTTACCTCATCTTAACCGCCGTCCTCAGCATCTGGGACTCAGCTGGATTTCTCTGCCAACTCAGGTTCAGTCTTTGTTCTTTTGTTCTCACCTGCTGGGATAATAAAACCCTGGCCTGCACATAAAACCTTCTTCTTGAACTAACGTTATTCTGGATAGCTGAGAATCAGAGCAGACCTTTGTATTCCAAGATTTAAGCCTTTCTCCCACACAAAGACTTGCACAGGAAGTCTTTGCGGCATTATTCATAATAGATGAAAATTAAAAACAATTCAAATGTGCAATGGATAAAAAAATGCATTGGTCCATACAATGGAATATTATTTGGCAATGAAAGGAAACAGAGTAACAGCACACAATGAGACGTGATGGACTTCAAAACATTTTTCTAAGTGAAAGAAGCCAGACACAAGAAATTGCATATTGTATTATTCCATTTATATAAAATGTCAAAAAATGGCAACTCTACAAAGATGCAGAAGTTTAATGATGCCCTGGGGTGTAGGGAGGGAATAATGGAGATTAATGGTAAATGTGCATGAGAAATATTATTAGGGTGATAGAAATGTTCTACAAGTGATTTGTGGTGGTGGCTGCACAAGTTAGTAAATTTACTGGGGGGAAAAAACACATTGAATTGTACACTTGAAACGGGTGAATTATATGATATATAATATATGCCTCAATAAACTGGGGTTTTTTTTATTCTAAAATTCACGAGCTGATGTTTTTAAATCCTTTTTGCATGACTGAGTCCCAGCCTCCATCAGTTGGGTGAACCATACTGCTCATTGCTGAGGGATTTACCCTCTAGGTGCGGAAAGTTCAAATACAGAGCTGACACCTTGAATCCCATATGACCTACCCAGAAAGCCTTTTGTTTATTAGCAAGTCTCCAGCTTTGACCCACCTGAAAGTGTTCCTATTTCTGTAGGTTGGGTTCTAATTGATCGGGATTCTTATCTTATTTTTTTTCTGTCTTCCTCCAGAATCTCCTCCTGGGGAAAGAGAGGCACACCGATAGACAGAAGCATTTGAGGCAACCTGAGACGGAGACCCGGGCACTCCTGCATGCCTCATCACCCCGCACAGAGCAGGAGCTCCATGTGTGTGAAGCCAAGAGAAAGGCAGGGCATTCGTATTCCATATGGGAAACGTTCATGGCCCATCGCCCCCACACCTCCAAGCAGAGGAGCTGGCTAAACACAGCACCAGTGAGTCAAATGTGTGTTTGCGGAGGGAAACAAATAATTAAAACACATCAAAAGCTCGACGTGATCGAAAACATGCTCATCACTGTCCAGTCCCTGTCGAGGCTCTGCACTCTCAAAGATGGCGAAAAAGCCGCAGGTGCTGTTTACACACTGGCCTCAGCCCCTACTCCCACCCCTTGGGCTTCCTTCTATTTTTCTGCTGAGAGGGTTTCTGCTTCCGTATTTGTGAAAGGATCAGGCCCTTCTTTCTCAGCCTGGTGGCCTCTTACACAGCCTTTAACCCTCAAATGCCACGTCCTCTAGGAAGCTGGTCCCTATCTCTTGGGGCTCAGGCTCACAGCTGTTGGAGCACTTCCCCTCTTTGGCTTGGTTCTGCAACCAAGGGTAAGGCTGCTGACACCACCATCGGACCATACACTCCAGGAGGGCAAAGCCTGTGTCACTAACCTCCGGGTGCATCACCCACCGTGCCCCGAGGCCCAGCATGTGCGCAGTGAGGCTCACCAGACACAACCACTGATGCTACACTTCCACTGTTTGTAGCACCATCAACACGCTCCTGTTGCCTTACATGTTCAGCCTCCACTCACCCCTGATTCAGAGAGAAAGAGAAACATTCACACCTAATATTCCCTCCACTTGCCAGTTTACACCTACTCCCTTCTGGTCTAGAAGAGGAGGTACCTTCCCACCAGCTTCTAAGCCTTCACTGGCTCCTCATCACTCAGAGATTCATGTCCCCCACCCCCAGCATGGCCTTCAAACCCTGGAGCCACCACCCTGAGGCTTCCTGCCACCCCCACCCTGCATTGCAGCCCCAGCAAATACGGGCCCCCTCTTACCTCCGCCCTGGCTGCTCCGGCTCTGTGCCTCTCCAGGTGCTTTCCCAGCTTCTTGTGTTTCAAAGATCCAGCCCCAAACAGCGCTCTCCAGCTCCCTTCCCCTGGTGCTCCCAGCAAAACCATGAATCCAGCATTTCCCACCCTGCCTACGCTGTCACTCTGTGTTGGCTCTTCTGTGTCTCCATCCAAACGGTAAGGATTCTTAAAGCAGGGACTCCGCTTGGCTTGTCTTCACATTGCAGTGCCTAGCACAGTGCCTGGCACATGCGAGGGGTTTTAATATTATTCAGGTTTGGTAAAGCCGACAAATCAAGAGAGGACTGTCATTAACATGATATAGTTTGCTACTCAAAATTCCCAAGAAAAGAGGGCACACCATGCCCCCGGGGGCAGTGAGAGGGGAGGAGGTAGGGTGTTATATGGAGAAGCAGCACCAGAGTTGATCAGGAGGCAGAGGGAGTGAGGGGGAAAGATGGACACGAGCTTTTATTGTGGTTTTCACAGGAAGTAACAGGCAAGGCAGGATAAGCAGGCCGGCTACTTGCTTGTTGGAATAACTTAAAGGGCTCTGGGTGTAGAGGCTCTTCCTAGTCACCTGGCATCTGGCCTTGGGGTAACAGGGCAGATGGATAGTGGCCCCAAATGTGAGAAACCAATAAAGGAGGTGGTTGGGGATAGGTTCTGGACTGGCTGCTTTGTATTTGAAAAGCACACCTCTGGGAGGAGGAGTCCCCCCCGGACATGGGAGACAATGAGGAAGATAGTTCGCCAAGGCAAGGGGACTCAGCACAGCATCAGCTTGTCCAGAACAGCTGTATGCAAATATGCATGCGGGCAGATGTTAAAGCATCACGTTTACAGAAGCTAGAAACATGGTTACATACAGTAGGTGCTTCAAAAAGGTACAAGGAATGACCAAATGACGAGATGGATGGGTGGGTGGGTGAATAAGTAGATAAATAGACAGGTGGATGAATGGGAGGGAGGTCGCAGGGGAGTAGATGGAGGGGAAGATGAGTAGACAGATAAATGGGCGGGTGGGTGTATGGATGATGGGCAGGTGGATGGATGGACAGATGCTCACATGCTAACAGTTTCAGGCCGTCAGGAGAGATCACTGAAGCATTTCGATTTTGTATCCTTTAGAATTTTGCGTATTTCAAATATGGGAGAATTAGCACTTGTCCATAAAATAATTCTCAAAAAGTCTTGAGCTATAACAAATTTTCTTTCATAGCCTAGTTATGGCACCTATATTTTACAGATACCATTTATTCAGTTTTATTTTTCCCTTCTAATTATGATTAAAGATAAAACTCATGGTTCTATGTTCACCATCCTAGTAAATGTAATAAAAAATGCAATATCGCAGTTTTAAAGAGCTCATTTGTGCTGACAGAGTCCCAGAACTGAGTGGTACGTTCAAGGTCAGAGATGAAGAGGATTGGCGGGAACTGAGCCTGGGAGTGGTTCAGAGGCTTCAGAAAGGGCTAAGCTGAGACTCACCCCCAAGTCCCTGATGCCTGATGCCCAGCCACCTCTCTCTCTCTCTCTCTCTCTCTCTCTCTCTCTCTCTCTCTCTCTCTCTCTCTTTCTCTCTTTCGTTCTCTCTCCCTCTCCCTCTCTCTATTGCAAATACCAAATTTGTGCCACCAAATAACAAATCACTGCTGATTTCAAACCTAATGCAAAGATGTTTCAGAAGGAAGCCACACTCGAAACCGAGCAGAAAGCCAACTCTGAGACGCATCCCAGAAATACCCCTGGGGTGCACCCTCCACTTTAATCTGCTTTATGTGAATAGCCGGGCTTTTAACGTTTCTAGGTTGGCATCGCCGGTCTCATTAAAAAACACCCTGCCGGCTTACATAACGCACTTCATATAAATCCAACCAGCACGAAGGGGAACGGCCGCTTTGGTAAGCTGGGCGACGCACACCGCTGCCACGGCTGAGATCGCAGGGCGAGGGGTCGGGTCTAGAACCGGGAAAGCGGCGGAGGACATGGGCGATGCTCAGAGGCGAGAAGCCCGGATCCCACTGTTCCCAACGAGAAAGCCACGCAGCTTGGCCTTCAGCTGGGAGCGAATAAGAAGTGGGGCCATAAAACACATACTGTCGTCGGAGCTAGAGACAGGGTATTCGGTTAAGCGGGCCAGCACGTTTACTGCCGGCTTCTCAGGCCCAGTTCATTACGCGTCGCTGCTGAAAACCACGGGGGTTCCCGATGGAGTGGACTCTCCGGGCAGCGAGAGACTCAGACCAGGTCCGGGAACTTCAGACCAAACCTTTGCTTAGATTTTTTCCCCGCGGGGCGTCCGAAACAGGTGACAGCACAGGGAGCCGGCACCAGGCGGCAGCATGCCCAGGCCCTCATCCAGGGGGACCACAACAGCCACGCACACATGCCCGCGCGTTGTCCGGGGCGGAGCAGTCCTGTGCGGCCAGCACTGTCCCTCTCTCCAGTCCCAACACCAAGATCCCATCTCCCGCCGCTGGGGCAGCTCACCGAGTGCCCTTGGTGCCAGGCTAGCTGTGGCCGCAGCACCACAGGGCAGTCACCCTCTCCAGATGTCCAGTTTCTTGCCTCTTTTGGCCCTGACACCGCCACTGCAGAAAAATTTGCTAACTTGCAGGAAAACTTCCAATAGAAAAAGAAAATTCTACCCTGGCCTCTCCCACCCCTCAAATTCCTTGAAGAATTTTGCATTCAAGCCTCAGCACCTCTTAACACAGTCCCCTTGATTGTGACCCCTAAACCAGGATGGAGAGCCTGAGTATTGTGTCCACATAGTATATAGCAGCTGTTATCTATATATATAAAAGCCTAAGCAACCGTTAGGACTGGATGACAGGCCAGTAGCTATGACACCCACTGACGACCAGGGGGCAGATGCTCAATACAGGAGCTGCCCCCTGGTGGTCAGTGCACTCCCACAGCCAACCTCCCATGGTCCCTCCCACCAGCCAGCCTGTGCCCCATCACCCTGATCAGCCACAGTGCCGGCCAGGCCGAGGGACCCCCACCCATGCACAAGTTCGTGCACAGGTCCTCTAGTACTGAACTAATACTCTGCATATATTTACTGGGTTAGTTTGACTGTGACTAGACATAGATGATATAAAATTATTAATAATTTTCTTAGGTGTGATAAAAGTACTGTGGTTGCTAGGAAAATTTAAATTCACATTCATAGAGCCCTAGCGGGTTTGGCTCAGTGGATAAAGCATCGGCCTGCGGACTGAAGGGTCCCGGGTTCAATTCCGGTCAAGAGCACGTACCTTGGTTGCAGGTTCTTCCCTTGCCCGGGCCTTGGTTGGAGGCAACCAATCCATGTGTTTCTCTCTCATCTTTCCCTCTCTTTTCCACTCTCTCTCTCTAAAAAAAAAAGAAAGAAGAGAAAGAAAGAAAGAAAGAAAGAAAGAAAGAAAGAAAGAAAGAAAGAAAGAAAGAAAATTAAATTCACATTCATAGAGATAGAGATAGATAAATCATACAAAGCTAAGGAAATAATTAAATCTAGATGGAAGCTATGTGGGAGTTCATTACATTACTATTTCAACTTTTCTCACCGTTCAAACATTTTTATAGCAAAAAGCTGAAATAAGGAAACAGCCAAATAATGTTACTGTAATAATAAACTACTTATTATAACTACAATTTATAATAAGGAAATAAAAAATCTTTATTACATAAAGATTTCCCATGTCAAGGTATACTGACCATTCAGAAATCTAAAAGAAAATAACCCCAGAAAGTGACAAAGAATTGGGGTGTGAGGGTGTTACTCTGTGGGGTTGGGTGGCATTGGCACAGGCTTTTAGAAGGGCAGTTTAGGAATGTTCTTTAAAAACTTTCCCCCAGCAATTCCACTGCTGAGTTTAGCCTAAGAAAACAAAGGGGCTAAACCATATGTATGTACACAGGCGATCAATTCAGCCCAGTTTATAAAAGAAAAAACGACTGGCAAACAACTGTCCCTCACTCTGGGGCTGAGCTAGTCACATGATGGAATAATATTCAGCCATCACAATGGAGGACATAGGTCCACATGTGCTAACCCAGGGTGATGCCACAATTGATAGGCAGGTTAGAGATAGATAGACAGATAGATGCAGACAGCAAGACTGAGGAGGAGGAGGAGGAGGAGGAGGAGGAGGAGGAGGAGGAGGAGGAGGAGGAGGAGGGGAGGAGGAGGAGGAGGTTAATGTTGGTATTTAATTTTTGCTTCCAGGAAAAAAATAATGATCATTTATTACTTTTGTAATTATGAAGAAAAGGGCCATTTCCATTTGGGAACCAAAATGACACAGGCCTGTTACCCAGAGTAAATCAATGGGGCCCAGCCTGTGCCACACTGCCCTGCCTGTCCCCAGGAAGGGGAAGGACCAGAGTTCCTGGAACCATCATGGGAGGAATATACCCTCCAGGACCCCTGCCAGGGACTAATGAGTTAACTGAGTGCACAGTGCAGGCTTCTCAGGAAGAAGAGCACGCGGTGGTATTATTCCCCAGCCCCCCCACTCCCCAGGGGCATGCCAGGCTGCATCTCAGTGTCTGATTGAAATTGTGCCATCCAGTCTGTCTCTCCACAAACAAATGGAATATTCTGAGCTTCCAGCATTTGCAGGCACACAGCTTGCATTTTTCTATGAAGAAAAATAAACACTGTGTATGGTAACAACTAAGTCATGATGGATAAAACATGCCTCGATCCAGGATCGCTTGTGCAGCCCAGGCCGCAGACTGGTGGCAGGGCAGGCCGGGCTGGATGGTGATGGGGAACAGGCCCGGCGTGGGAGACGTGAGGGAGCCGTGTGTGGACGTGCCTCTGGGGAGGACACCCTTATCTGGTCACGTCCCCACCGTTCCTGAAGAACAAAAGGCACACGTTGTTTATTCCAATGGTGACAGTCATTCGTGGCATCCAATTCTCTCTAGGATTCCAGCCACAACTCCAATCGCCCCTTCCCCCGGACATCCTCAGCTGCTCTGGGGACTGGAAGGAATGGAAAACCGCTCACACATGACTTCCCAACTCATTCCTTAGGACGTCTGAGCAGTGGTTCTCCAAGCGTTGTCCCTCTACCAGCAGCACCCACACTGGTGGGCGCCCGTGAGAAACCCATCCTAGCCTGCTTGGCCATCCTTCATCGGTGCCCGTCCCCACGTCCCTTATACCAATGACCAAGCCTAAAGCTTGACCAGCAGGTGAAGCAAGCTGGTCTGAATATAATGCCACCAGTAGGCAGGAGCGTCATCCTTATAAGAAAAGGGCACCCTTCTCTTTAAGGATAACGCTGACATAACTGTCCCAGTGCCATAGTCACCAAATGGACCATTTTTGAGACTCTTGCTTTTATAAAATGAAGTCACTGAGCTATAATTATTGAATGAGCAGTGAGCAGAAGAGGGGAGGAAGCTGGATCAGTTTCCAGATTTACCTGATAGTCGAGAAACTGTCACCCACCCTCACCCAAAGCTGACCCAAGATGCACCTCCAAGAGAAAGGGCAGGTGCGACTTCCTGCGCCAGGCTCTGAAAGCAGGGCCTTCTGTCTCCCCCCGGGTGACCGCTTCCCCTCCTCCTCCCAGGGAGTGTCCTAGGAAAGCATCCCGTTTCCTCTAAAGAGATCATCAACTGTCTCCAGTCTCTCTGTTACAAGCAAACAAAGAAGAAACCCAGGCAAAGGGGCGAAGGTGAAATGAGATGTTAAAGAATACAAGTCTCACCAAGAAGAGTGCCAGAGACCCCCCAGGAGGGTCATCATCTTGCGCCTAAATGCCAAAGCAGGCCAGGCTGGGCTGTTCCTGGAATCCTGGTTGCCCTACCTCTGCCTGACAGTTTGCCACCCCAGACGAAACCCCCCACAGAGTGTCTCATGGACTATGGGAGGTTCTCACTCATCTGCAAATGAAACCACCACTCCCCAAAGGGAGCAGAACAAGCCACCATTCTGTCCTTCCCCCTCCTTCTCCACCCTTCCTTGACTTTATTTCTTGGGTGCTCTTCCTCACTTAAAGGCGGCAGGCCTGAGCAGTTTAGGGAGACCTTCGTAACGGGCTCCCTGGTAGACAACGTGGGAAATAAAGCATGGTGGAATAAGCAAGGTCAGAGGGAAGGAGAGATAAGAACTATTTGTTTAACCTCGTATGTGACGTGCACTGCAATAGCTGTTGCCACTCATTATCATAGCAAAGCCTCCCAATGATCTTCTGAGGTAGGTATTGCCCTATACCACAATGAGATGATTGGAAATCAGCGCGGTTCAGTAACCGTCCGGGACCACAGAGCAGAGGAAGGAAATCTTAACATAATCACCCTTTTTTTCTCGTCACTTTTAATGTGGCTGGCCTTCTGCTTCTCTGGAATTTGAGGTCACCATCGGAAGAACACTCCCCTGCCACCAGCTGTTCACTCCCACCCAGGCGTCTGGCTTGCGGGAGTGTTCCTTGTCTTTTTGACAAACCACAGGAGGGAAGGCTGCTGCAGGCACAGTTCAAGCTGCAAGGCTTTTTGGAATGGGGGGCTTGAAACTCACCTTTTTTGAGGGATCCCAACTCTGAGAGAAACAAAAACCAGAATTCTTCGGCTGTGGTCTGTGGGAATATCTGGACACTTTTCCCAGCATGTGACATCATTTTCCTTCCAGACTTCAATGTTAAAAATAGCCCGGAAAATCCTTTGAACTATTGTCTCAGTCCTTAAAACACAATATGGATTGTGTGTGTGTGTGTTTACCACTTGGAAGAAACTCTTTGTGACATGCGATGTGCAGTCAGGCTGCTCCTGGCCTGACAGACGCTCGGGGAGCCACAGACTCGCTGAACTTGCACTAACCAGACACATGCACCGCGCGCGCACACGGGCTGCTCTTATATGACACAACCATTCCAAACTAGCGGCTAATGCTCTTTTATGTATGTATGGTCTAAAGTTTTACATATGTCTCCTTTTTCCCAACTGACCCCGGGCAAGCCCCCACTGCCCCAGTGTCTGTGTCCATTGGTTATGCTAATATGCATGCATACAAGTCCTTTGGTTGCTCTCTAACGCCCCCCCCCACCCCACCCCCAACCTCCCCTGCCATTTGTCTCTGGATCTATTTTTGTTCATCAAGTTATGTTGAGCATTTTATTCCACATATGAGTGAGATATGCGATATTTATCTTTCTCTGACTGGCTTATTTCGCTTAGCGTAATGCTCTCCGGTTCCATCCATGCTAGCTAACGCTCTTTTAAACTACCCTGGGAGGTGATCAGCTTGACCGAGACTCAGCAGGTAGCTGACCAGGCAGAATTTGAAGAAGCTGCCCTGATGAGACCTCTGACTGCCCTTCTGTCTAGATGGGCCCAACACTGTTTCCTCAAGCAAGGGTTGCTCAGGTGAGCTTTCGGGCTCTGTGGAGGTGAGGCAGCGGCCTCCTCTGCCTGGGGCCTTAGCAAGGGCCTTCCCCCTAGAACCGCTTCTACCCAGAGCAGGCTGCAGGGGGGAGATGCAGGGAGCACAGGGGTGGGGAACTACCCAAGTCTCCGAGGTTCGCGCTATTAGAGCCTCTTGGTGAGGCTGGAACATTCTGACCACGGTCAGCTGGCAGAACTGGAGCAAACACCCCAGAGGAATATGGGCATCTGACTGGTAAGCCCAGCTCAACAGGTACCAGCTGATTGGGTGGCCCTGATAAGGAGGTGCCCGGCCCAAAGCCAGCGAATCTGCAGCCAAGGCTGTAAGTGGCTTTCCCAGGAGGACCGCAGAGGTTTGCCAGAGCTTAGGGCGAAGGGCTCTTCAAACCCAGAGGGTGGTTTCTAATAGTAATGAGATGAAGCACAGTAACAACAGGCCAAAGAACAAGATTCCCCGGGTTTTCTGGGGGGCCAGAGAAGGGGCTGGGAAGGAAGGCCTGATTGGAAACACGACTGCTCTCCTTAAGCTGAGCAAACGCCAGATGGCAGGGGTAGTCTGAGGAAAGGTGTGCACATTCTCGTCTGTTTTGTTTTTTTATCTCTTGGCATAAACAGCCAGAAAAGTCCACTTTACGGACATTAAAAAGTTAAAATGGCCAAGATCACTCCAACAAAATGCAGGATTGTAGTAACTCAAAACTCAAGGAAAATAAGAATATGTGAATGAGAGCACTTGGAGTTGTGGAATTCCCTGCCAAGAACGGCTACGTGTTGTCAACAGCTCCCTGCAAATAAGGACAAGGAAACTGGCTGAGCTATTTGCACCCCTCCCCGCCCCGCCCCAGATCAGGCAACTTCCCCCATCCGAAGTCCTAAAGGACAGCGCTGGCTGCTTCCCCATCCCATCTGGCATGTGCTTATCAATTTTCCCCCAAAACCTAAACCAAACTATCCTTCCACAAAGAGTATGAATCACATAGAAAGCCTGAAAATTCAACCCACTCTGCACAATTTGACTTTTTTAACTGAGGAGAGTATATTTTCCCCATTCTCATATTCTCTTGACTCCAAAGGAGATTAAAATAAACTTTCCAGACACTGCCAAACAAATAAAACGCATCACCTTGAAGCTGAGGCCAAACACGAACACGTTTGGCTCAAGCAAGCGGGAAGTGGTCACTGCCTTTATGGAAGCAGGCCCGCTTCCGTCTCAGGGGACATGGAGAACTGGTCGCATGGCAGCGAGGCGGCTGGCTTTGGCTCTTTTCCCTCCTCTTTTTTCTCCAGGTCCCTCCTTTGGATTCATTTTCTATTGCTATGAATTTAGCAGATTTAAATGACTCCAAACACCCAGTTAGAACAGCACTGTGTATTATCTCACAGTATCTTTGGGGCAGAAGTCTGGCCATAGTACAGCTTAGCTGGTTCTCCGTGTAGGGCAGTGGTTCTCAACCTTGGCTGCACATTAGAATCACCTGGGAATCTTTTTAAAATCCTGATTTCTGGGCCTCGTCCTCCAGACATTCTGTTTCTTTGTTACTAATGTTGTGGCCCCACCCCATAAACAAAGAAACAGAATTTCCGGAGGTTGGGGCCCAGAAATCAGGATTTTAAAAAGATTCCCAGGTGATTGATTCTAATGTGCAGCCAAGGTTGAGAACTACTGGTGTAGGGTGACACCACGCAAGGCTGAAATCCAGGCGTCGGCAGGGCTGCAAGGCTCTGGGCAGGAACCCGCTTCCAAGGTCAGTCAAGTTATTGGCAGAATGCCCTTCCTGATAGGACTGAAGTCCCCACTTCCTAGCTTTAGGTCAATGCTGTTCCCAGCTCCCTGAACTCCCCACTCTGCCTGTCTCCAGCTTCCAGCCTTCACCTCCAAGGCCAGCACCAGCCATCCGAGTCTCCCTGACCTCTTTCTGCCTCCTTTCGCTGTCTGGAACTTCTGCCCCCTCTTCTGCTTGCGAGGTCTCCTGTGTTTACATTGTGCCTACCTGGCATTCCCGAAGTACTTGGCTGCAAATCTGAAAACTCATCCAAATCTTAACCAGTATTTGGGCAATAACCTGACATGTTGTGCCTTTCAAAATACAAAATGTACCAACATAACTGCGGACCAGACAACCAATGTCACTAAAAATCCATTATCAAATCCCATTTGCCCAGATTTCTCATTTCACATGAGCTATCATCATGCTGCTCTCCTATGCCACCACTTAAAAGCCTCGTTATTAGGCATGGGGAGTGCACATTTGGATGGGTAGAGTGTTTGCAATTATATTTTAAGGTGCTTCCCCAAAGCTATAAAGTCAAAGCTATAAATGGCAAGATGGGTGATGTAATTGCCAACAGAATATGAAACATGTCTGAAATTAGAGTCAGTTCTGCTCATCCTTAAAGGAGGTTCCCGCAGAGCATACATATCAGAAAGGATACGATGAGGGGGTGCAAAAGCAGAGTCAGAAAGCTGGGTAGCCCTGGCAAGTTTGGCTCAGTGGTGGAGCATCGGCCGCTGACTGAAGGGTCCCGGGTTCAATTCCAGTCAAGGGCATGTAACTCAGTTGCAGGCTCGATCCCCAGCCCTGGTCAGGGCGAGTGCAGGAGGCAACTAATCCATGTGTTTCTCTCACACTGATGTTTCTCTCTGTGTGTCTCTCCCCCTCCCTTCCACTCTCTCTAAAAACCAATGGGAAAAATATCCTCTGGTGAGGATTAACAAAACAAAGCAAAAAAGAAAGAAAGCTGGATGGCTTCAGGCAAGACACCTAACCTCTCTTGGACTGAATTTGTTAATCTAAAAAATAGTGGGACTCCATAACCTCTAAGAGCCTTTTCAGCACTCAAGTTTCCATGGAAGGACAGAAAAATTCTGAAATATTAAGTAGAATAAATGAAATGGAGTCAAATGGGCCACTACCCACAGCATTATTGAGCTGCTGTGTGCTGGGCTTTGTGCCTGACACTCTACAAATTTGTGTCTCTGGAACCTCATAAGCAGTGACAGTAATGTTTGGTAAATAATTAAATGGATATTAATCCTCCACCCAATGCAAACTAATTCCGAATTTAAAAAGTAGACCTTGGCCCCAACAGGTTATCTAAATCAGATTCCACTTACCCAGTGGTTCTCAACCTTCTGGCCCTTTAAATACAGTTCCTCATGTTGTGACCCAACCATAAAATTATTTTCGTTGCTACTTCATAACTGTAATGTTGCTACTGTTATGAATCGTCATGTAAATATCTGATATGCAGGATGGTCTTAGGGCAACCCCTGTGAAAAGGTCGTTCAACCGCCAAAGGGGTCACGACCCACAGGTTGAGAACCGCTGCACTTACCCAATATGAGTGACCTCCCAAATCAACACCAGAATTTTCCCAAGAATATTATGGCCCAGGTTCATAAATAAAGACAACAAAATAGGGATATGAATCCAACAAAGATGCAAGAGCTGAATTAGTCTCCTGAATTTGTGTTTCTTAGTCATTCATTAACTAAAGTGACTCCAATTTCCAAGAAGTCTAAGGATATTTTGACCCCAAATGAAGAGGCAATTTCTAGACAGTTTTAAGCTAGATATAAAGAATTATAGAATGTCTCTTGCTTTTCTCCCCTCTCTTTGTTACAAACGTGCATTATTTTCTTGAGGGACTAGAGCAGACTGAACTGAATTACACCATTTTCCTTCAGTCAATAAGTTGCTTCTATTACTTTAGGTCTTTATAACCTCACAAGCTGCAATAGTAATACTTGGTGAAATAAGTAAGTGGACATTAAATCCCTCGGCCAATGCAGACTAATTCCAAATTTAAAAAATAGACCTGTGAAAGGGCATCCTCTGTCCCTTTGAAAAAATTCAGGTAATTTGAAAAAATCCACATTTAATAAGATGCAGGTCTCTCAGCTGGGACAGCAAAACAAGCCCGTGGGGCCAGAGACCACATGGGTGATGCTGGCCACAGGGGAGGTTCAAGAATAAAACTATCATTCGAAAGACCTCTGGTGAACTTACACCCTTCTGAGTGTTACATCTGTCCCTGTACATTCCTAGGCAGGTAGCTTTCACTTGGGAGAGGGGCTATTTAAATATCATACCGAAAAAGTCAAGGTAAAGTCTTGCTCTGCTCTAAGTATTGAACAGATTGGCATGCTCTGGAGTGGCTTGACTGAAAAGTTTTGTAAGTTTGATGGACTTACCTATAAAGATACAGTGAAACCTCCTACCCATATCACATTAACTAGAAGCAAAACCATGGAGGAGCCTAGAGTTCTCTTCCTCACTTAGCTGGGTATCCAAACCCTAAGTTATCCATAATACATGTCTGCTACAAGGCAGGCAAGAGGGCACCTTGTCAAAGGGTTTCAGAGGCGGTGACCCAGCTTATAGTTCTTAACTATTGCACTCACACCCTTAGGATTACAGAACTTAGAGATGATAGAGGTTAAGTATAATCAACCATGAATAAAAAAGTCCATGAAGTTATGCCAATAATTTGATCATAAACTAATACAAAGTTGGAGGGTTTAGTTTAGGTCATCTGATTCTTATATTGTAAAAACGATTATATTCCTCTAAAATTAAATCTAGAAAAACAGGTAATCATGGGCTTATTTCTAAGATTTACTTCTTAGCCCTGCCAGTTAAAGTGATGAGCTACAGAATAAACTATCTTCTCAATGAAAACCTAAGTTCTTTAAAGAAAATGAAGTAAAAATTAACTTGATGTGAAGTCTGTGAGACAAATGTAGAGTAGACAAAATTCTTTTCCCTCACCATCAGAGATAGAAAATCAGCCTTGCCAAGCCTTAGGAGAAACCAGAAAGGACAGAGAAAGGCGTGTGCTAATCCATTACCTATTCAGTTAAACATAAAATCAAAAGACTCAAGGGTCTCTTTCCTTTGAAAAAAAAATAAAATTGTTCAAAACAATGGGTCACCGCCTCTGTATATACCGCCTTCCTCCTAACCAACCATAAAAATACTGATTTGGAAAATATGATAATCATTTCACGGGCTACGAGAAAAAAATGTTTCCATCGAGATCATTTCAGAAGGCACCCAGCAGATGTCAGGGTTAGCTCACCCCACCTTCCTCAGGGACTCTATGGTATGTGATGATAAAACAGTTGCATGGTTTTCCAATATCATCAAACTGCTTATCCAAGGCTGGCTGGGCTGGCTCACTCACAGGGATGGCCCAGGCCCACCAGGTGGCTGCATGTGAGGAAGCACAGGGTCCTCAGATGCGGGCTCCAGGCTCAAGTCTGAGCCCCACCTCTGCTGCATCCTAGCAAGTCCAGGTAAACCAGATGGCCTCTCCGAGCCTCACATTCTCACAAATTAAATGCGAATGCTAATGATATATTTATGAATAGTGTTTGCAAGACGCTAAATAAGCTTTTTTAAATTTAAATATATTTTTTATTTCAGAGAGGGAGAGGGAGATTGAAACATCCATGAGAGAGAATCATTGACTGGCTGCCTCTGCATGCCCCACCCTGGGGATCCAGCCTACAACCTGGGCATGTGCCCTGACCGGGAATCAAATTGTGACCTCCTGGTTCATAAGTTGACACTCAACCACTGAGCCACACCAGCTGGGCTCAAATAACTTTTAGGAAAGCACTTCTTGAACTTTAAAGAGCTATTTAAATGCTCTTTATCTACAAATCTGGTGTGGATGAAAAGCAGGCGTTTACAATTCTAATCAGTGGGTGGGTGGAAGTAGCTTTGAAATTGCTAACTGAATAATACTAAGAGGTCATCCCATTATATCTGCTCATTGATCAAACGGTTAGACTCTAACCAATGAAACTCAACAAAGGGATCTCTGACCCCCCTCTACTTACTCCCTATGTCCATCTTATGATGATACACCATTAAAGAAGTCCTCACTTTCAATATTAATATTTCACATTTGTGACCTCTATTACTACTGGAGAGAACTTTCACGATGCTGAAAAGTCAGCTCTTGGGACAATATTATCTCTGAAACCCCCAACAAGTGTCATGACTGGAAGAAATAACCCCTAAGTTTTGAGCTGGCAATGCCAAAAATAAGGTTCATTTCTAGCCCCGTAAACTTTTCTGGTAGGTATAAAAATTAGTTACGTCTGATGTGTCTGAGTGGACATCTGATGTTTTTGCCTTCCCAGAGTGTCCCTTTGGGTGAAAGAACTCTCCTCTTTTTAACTTCTCTTAGAACACGGTTTTGGATGGAGCCACCTCCCAGGATGGCATGAGAGGCTGCTGGTTTTTCAGACAGGTTTCAGACACACAGACCTGAGAAATATTTACTTAACATAAATAACAACATTCTATTGTGTAAGGTAGAATAGCTTTTCAATTAAAATATTGCTTCAACAGGTTTTTCCTAATGGAGAGAACTAAGGTTTACATATGGCTACTGAACCCTCACCAAAATAAGAAAAAAAAATCATTGATTTTCAATTAAAGTTTTATGATTAAAGTACATATACAACAAAAGGACTTAAAAAGATGCATTTATAGTTTCATGACTGCCATTTATTTCTGGATCGTGCACAAAACAATTCCATTAGTACATTTACTACATTATCCATCTCAGTGCTCACAATATGGTCATCATAATTTGGACATCTGAAAGTTAAAAGTATTGTATTCATTGCTGTTAGTATGCTATATGAAGTCAAACTCCAGGTTACTTATTTTAATTAGGATTCAGACAAATGTCCATGTTTCCAAACACCACACAGAAACTGGAAAAAGTGGCAGAAACGAATGAATGGAAGACAAAATCTTGGGTTCAAACAGCACTATGACTGCAATGAAGGAAGAGCCAGTGTGCAGCATAGGTTTTTGCATTCTGCCTTGCCTGACTACATTTCACAAACTCGAGACCCTAGAGCTTTTAACATTCCTCATCTTTGGGGAAAGGCAAAGGGCAGCATCTTCTTTTGTGGTAGGAACATGAGGCTAATTGTCAGGAGACCTGGGCTAGAAACCCTGGCCATGCCCAAATGACCCTGTGACTCTGTGTAAATGTTCTTGATTTCACAGGTTAGTTTGATCTAAACCAGCGATCGCCAACCGGTGGTCCGTGAGGTCCGAAAGGTTGGCAACCACTGATCTAAACCATCTCTGGTGCTAATTTCCAAGTCAGAGGTCCTCTGATTCTTAGGAAACTGTGATCATGAAAGAGCACATGAGACCACACCAGTGGTTCTCAGTGTGGTTCCCACAGTACTGAAGAATTTTTAAGAAATGCAAATTTAGGGGCCCTACCCCTGATCTCTATGATCAGTAATCTCTGTTTTGAGAAGAAAGGTCTCAGGTAATTCTGAGGTACACTATACAGTTTGAGAACCACTGGATTAGACCAAAACTACATTTAAGAAATTCACTGATAAAAAAAAAAAAAAAAGAAATTCACTGTAGTTCCAAACACAAAATAAAGCAAATAAATCTAAACTCCATCATTAGTCTCAGTTGATGGGCTACATATTAATTTCCAGGCTTATGAAAAAGTCCTGAAATCATTCTTTGAAAGTCCTGAAATGACACAGTCACAGAGGTAAGAGGTAGGGCAATTTTAGCTACAACTAGCCAATGAAACTCATTTTTACATCTAATTAGGAAAGATTTTAAATTATTTCTCATATTTCCAAAGCTATTTATCGTCTAAGAAAAAAGATCATTTCCTAACCATAAAGACTTCCTCTTTAATTCTATGAATAATTACTTAATAAAAGGCATATTCAGGTTTATCACATATGCTAAAAGATGAACTTCATCAAAACAAAATATTGTAACAGTACATGGCACAGGGTTTTTATACCGCTTAACATAATAAAAGTGAAGTTTTGAGTTATTCTGCACATTTTAGTAGCTGTAGCTGCTTTTCATGACTGCTTTGGTTTTTAATTTCTAATATTATAAGAACCAAGAAAAATTCATAATATGGACATAGTGGCTCCATAATCTACTCTGAAAAATATATAATTAAATATGTAATGTGTTATGTATAAAATATATAAATAATAACTATGATAAATTATTAGACAAATTATTAAATACATACTACTTTACCTTGCTACAGTATCCTGATCTCTCCTAAAGTATTAGGTCACCACACACCAAGAGGTTTTCTTCAACTTCACAATCCATTTAGTCTTTATTTTCTGAGATTAATAAGAATTAGGCTATTTAGAGAAAAAGACCTCTTCATCAACGGCTCCATGCCGTTTTTAGACATGGTTCCCATGACACCAAAAGGAAGCTACATCGTGGGTAAAATGCCTCAAACAATACAATGAAAATCATTGATTTGGAAAATACAAAAATCTAAAATATACTTTTCTTTCTTTCCAATTATTAGTTTTTTAAAAAGACTGAAAAAAAATGACTCAGAAATAAGCAAAACTAATGTGCCAAAACCTAAGCCCCTGAGTCCAGAGAAGAGATTAACCAAAGAATTTATATGCCTATATGCATTGCCCATGGACACAGACATTAAATAGAGTGGTGAAGGACTGGGGTGGGGTGGGAACTGGGTGCAAGGGTGGGTACTGGGGGTACAATACTGCAGTACTCTCAACAATAAAGATTTTAAAAAGGGAAAAAAATCTGTTAGTGAGGTATCTTTTTGGATTTCTTTTGCTACAACAGAAACTTAGCTCTTAAAGCACTTATCCAATGTCACTGGACTTGTTATATTCTATTTGAAAACAAAGTCATTCCTGCAGCAAGGCAGCTTAAACTTGGGAAGATGTCACTACAAGAAAAGGCTTACACTCACTGCAGTCACCTAGGACTCAGGTGCCAGTGCCGGCTTACCCTGAATGGGTTTACTTCAGTAAGTCCAACAGCACAGCACGGTTCAGGAAATGCTAAACGCGCTTGCATGCAATTGTACATTTAACACTGGACTGTATCCTCACTGCATTTTTAAAGCTTCTTAACAAACTGACTGAAGTGATAAACTCCAGGTGCACCCAGGAGACACCATTTTAGACAAAAGAGCTGTTCAGTTACATCTTTTACAACAGGTAGAGGTGTGCCATATCAGGAAACACTTAACACTGGTAAATTAAGCATTTTTTTACAAATTTTTCTCAATGTGTGTTCAGATGTTGGATTTCTATAATATTTCCGCAAATATTCTATAAACCAATAATCTGAAATGGTTAGAAAGGATGACGAAATGAATACAGTATTTAATATCGTTTTTATTTGTTTAATTTGGTAAATGTAGAATGTAATGGTTTCAAGGCAAACTCTGGATTATTCAGTCATAGCTCAACAGTTAACATGATTCAGAAGAACAGTCTTATCTTCAATATCTACCCACCCTCCCTACACAGACACATCTATAGACATCCATGTACATATATATTAGTTCTCAAAAGCTCGGGATTCTCAACAACTCTAGAATTTAGATTTTATATTCTCACACACTTCAGAATTATCCATCTGATGCAGGATATCACGAGGAGATAAAAATTCATGCAATGATACTCAGGGTTTCCTTTAAAAACATAAATCCAATACTTGATGATTCAATGCTGTATAAAGTGCATTGAATAGCTAAAATAAAACAAGTGCCAATTTTATCATGAATTAATAATATATTTATTGTCTTGAAACCAAACAGGCCCAAGTTTCTTTTTATCTTTATGAGTCAGCTCTTTATAAACTCATTTCTTCCAAACTTCTCATGTAATAAAAATCAAGATAGTTCATTTCTTCTTTGCATTTACAAGAGACAGCAGAGGGCTCACGGTAGGTATGTTCTGGATGAATCAGAGTCAGAAAGTACTTCTTCTTGAGTAGAAGTTTCATAATCTGCACTTTCAGCTAATTCAATATCTAACTCATCATTACTCTCGGCACTGTAATCAACTTCTTCGAGGAATCGAGGTTCATCTTCATCCAAAACATAAGTGGTGGGGCTGCAGCCAAAGCACACAGAACATACAAGGCTTCATTAGGTTTTAAGGTTCTAGTATAAGATTGTTTGAACACACTGGAGTAACTCTGATTTCAATGTAATAAATCTGGTTGGGCCAACTTTAAAAATGTTATCCAAATGAACAAATTAAGAGATTTATAACGGTTAAAACCTCCTTACATTGATAAAAAAGGGTGAAATGCTAATTTTTAATTATATTACTAGAGTGTCAATATACATCCTACAATTAGAGAGCAACAAAAAACAATAGACTCTCATTAGATTACTTCTTTGAAGAGTTTTTTCTATAAAACAAGCAACAGATAATTTCAGTAGGCTTTATAAGAAACTGTGGGTAGCCCTGCCCAGTGTGGCTCAGTTGGTTGGGGTGTCGTCCTGTGCACCGGGAGATTGCCAGTTCGATTCCCAGCCAAGGGTACGTGCCCGGGTTGCACGTTCAGTCCCCAGTGAGAGTCAGCTGGTCGATGTTGCACTCTCACATCGATGTTTCTTTCTCTCCCTCTCCCTTCCTCTCTCTCTAAAAATCAAAAAAGTACCAAAAAAAAAAAAAAAGAGAGAAGAAACTGGGTATTTAATTGGTTCCTCCAGTAATGCACTGACATCACTTCTAAGTCTCTAAAGTGATTATTAGCCATAAAAACATATATCCATCCTCAGTTTCTACTGGTCAAGAATAAAAATTAAAAACAAGTGAACATTCCATATTCATATTACTTTCCCTGGGGACACAGAATAATATATTTCCTTAAAAGCACTAAGTGCTTCTACATATTTCATCAGGTGCATTGTTTGGGATTAAGACAATCTTTCCACTAGGGTATATATTATTTTCTCTTCAATAAAATAGCAGTATTCTTCTTTTCCTCATTTGAGAGATTACACACACACATACACAGACACACTATCAACAAAACACTACAGCAGCATTTCAATGTCCCCATTTTGTGACCCAAACTATCTTAATTTCATATAGATGTATGTTCGTTTATATCCCACCTGCTTCCAAATGGATTTCGCACCCCTGGTGCAATTAAAAGCTACAAAATCAGACAATAAAAAGGGAACAATAATCTGTTAAAATGAGCAGAGAAGCAGATGTCATTAGACCCCTAAAATGAAAGAATTCGTGCAACTGAATATCAAATTCGGTCCAGATAGCTGCAAGTTTGGGCAAGAAAAACAAGTGAATGGATTATAAGGTTCCAATTTTCTGAGAGGAGAAAGCAAACTCATCTGGTAAGAATATCCTTTTTCCTAGAATTTTTTTAATTAAATCTTTATTGTTCAGATTATTACAGTTGTTCCTCTTTTACCCCCCCAATAGCTCCCCTCCACCCGCTTCCCACCCTGCCCTCTGCCCTCACCCCCCCGCCACTGTCCTCATCCATAGGTGCACGATTTTTGTCCAGTCTCTTCCCACATCCCCCCTCCCCACTCCTTTCCCCCCCAAGAATAGTCAGTCCACTACCTTTCTATGCCCCTGATTCTATTATAATCACCAGTTTATTCTGCACATCAGATTATTTATTCACTTGATTTTTAGATTCATTTGTTGATAGATGTGTATTTGTTGTTCATAATTTGTATCTTTACCTTTTTCTTCTTCTTCCTCTTCTTAAAGGATACCTTTCAGCATTTCATATAATACTGGTTTGGTGGTGATGAACTCCTTTAGCTTTTCCTTTACCTATGAAGCTCTTTATCTGACCTTCAATTTTGAATGATAGTTTTGCTGGATAAAGTAATCTTGGTTGTAGGTTCTTGGTATTCATCACTTTGAATATTTCTTGCCACTCCCGTCTGGCCTGCATAATTTCTGTTGAGAAATCAGCTGACAGTCGTATGGGACTCCCTTGTAGGTAACTGACTGTCTTTCTCTTGCTGCTTTTAAGAGTCTCTCTTTGTCTTTTGCTCTTGGCATTTTAATTATGATGTGTCTTGGTGTGGTCCTCTTTGAATTCCTTTTGTTTGGGGTTCTCTGCGCTTCCTGGACTTGTAAGTCTATTTCATTCACCAGGTAGGGGAAGTTTTCTTTCATTATTTCTTCAAATAGGTTTTCAAAATCTTGCTCTCTCTCTTCTTCTGGCACCCCTATAATTCGGATGTTGGTACACTTGAAGCTGTCCCAGAGGCTACTTACACTATCTTCGTATTTTTGGATTCTTTTTTTGTTTTGCTTTTCCGGTTGGGTGTTTTTTGCTTCTTCGTATTGCAAATCGTTGACTTATTCTTGCGATCCTCTAGTCTGCTGTTGGAACTCTGCATAATATCCTTTATTTCAGTCAGTGTATGCTTAATATCTAGTTGGTCCTTTTTCCTACCCTCGATGGTCTCACTAGATTTCTTGAGGATCTCACTACATTTATTGGCAGTCTCACCCATCTTTTTGAGGGTCTTACTAAATTTGTCGGCAGTTTCTAGAAAGTTCTTGAAAAACCTTAAAAGTGTGGTTTTGAACTCTATATCCAATCGTTTGCTTTCCTCCATTTCTGTCATTTGTGACCTGTTTCTTTGTCTCCACATTTTTTATGCTTCCCTTTGTTGGTAGAGTGGTTTTGTGTGCTAGGTGTCCTATAGGGCCCAGTGGCTCAGCCTCCCCAATTACCTGAGGTGGACACTCTTGGTGCACCCCCTTGTGGGCTTTGTGCACAGTCTTGTTGTAGTTATGCCTTGATTGTTGTAGGATCACTGGGAGGAATTGACCTCCAGGCCAATTGGCTGTGAGAATCAGCTGTGTCTGCAGTGGGAGAACTTCTGTGCTGAAGACACCCTTCTGGGGCAAGACTTGCTTCAGTGGGGCTTTGGTGCTCACTGAGTCTGCACCCTGAGTGTGTCCCTTATGGATCTGAGGAGTTGTAATCTGGATGGTCCCACTCTGACCACTGGATACACTGGCTCTTGGATCTAAGGAGGTGCTAATTTAGCCTCTGGCTGAGGCTACCCAGCAGGAGCTACGAAGAGATCTGCAGATTCCCCTTCCTTTTTGGGGGTTTGGAGGTGCCCAGATAAGGCCCGGCTGTGAAGCAATGCAATCTGCTGTGGGGCCTTGGGCCTTCTCTTGGAAGTTCTGGGTCTGTCTGGCCCAGCTGCAATTTGTTAGGTAATTTTCAGACTGCAAAGGGCCAGGGCATTCATATGCAAAAGCCTCTGCCACAGCCTGGGTGGGGCAGGGTCTCAAGGAATCAATAGGGTGGAGCAAGCAGCTATGGCTGATCCTCAGCGCTGCCCTAAGGGGCCCCACATCCCAGTGTCCCGGTAATTGCTGCAAGCACTTCTGAGGGAAAACCCCCCTCAAGTTCCGAGTTCTGCCTGCTGCCAGACAGTTCAGTTTCTCCCCGTAGGAATCCTGGGTCCCCAGAGACTTCCCGGAACTGGAGTTCAGAGCAGTCGGGAGCTTGTGACTCCCTCCCGATACAAAAAGACAGCCGCGTCCTCAGGTGCCAGCCCCTTTCCGCACACACTTGAGCCTCTGTACCTCTGCACTTTACTTCCACAGCTCCTCTGAGTCTCGGTGTGCTTTTCTCTTTCCTTCTAGTTGTAGAATTTCCACTCAGCCAGCCTTCCTGTGGTTCTGGATGATGTCCGTTTTGTCTTTTTGTTGTATTTTTGAAGTTGTTGTGGGAGGCAGCAATTTCCAGTGTTTACCTATGCGGCCATCTTGGTTTCTCCAAATTTTTTTAATTTTGTTCATTACATAAGAGAAAATAATATATTACAAAACCATCTTGACCTGATATATAGCAAACTACCTCTTACTATGATGGAGTAGTCCTGATAAACCAAGCTGATGGCCAGGAGGATTATGGGAGAATTTACAACAGACCTCACACTCATAAAAACAAGTGTGCAGCTTTCAATTATGCATGTAAAATATTTCTCATGACTCTGTTATATCTTTAGGGGGAACAGTTAGATTAAAAGAAAAAACTATTTGCCTTTCAAAATGATTATTCTCTTTCTTTTGAAAAACTAATTCATTCCTCTGCTTAATGTTGTTATTTCAAATTTACAGGATGTCTCAGGTGATTCTTAGCATAAATAGAAAGCTAGCTGAAGCAAAGGAGGGGGGAAGAGAGAGTGAGGAGAGAAAGCAAGACAAGACCAATCTCTTGCCACATACTTGTTTGTTTTCTTCCTGGACACTGTCATAATAAGAAATGATCATCCTTATGCCCAGAGCGGACCAGTTTCATCCTCCTATTCCACTCTGGTAACCCATACTGGTCCTGATGGTTAATCTGCAGATCTAACAAAATCATGTTCCTAGCCTGCCGCTGAAGTATACAGAGTACCTCCAGCAATGGTGATGGGGCTGGCTGGGCCCTCATTGCTAACTTCTGTACTGGGAGGTGGAGGGTGAGCAGTAGAGGGGAGAGGGGGAGGAGCGATCAGATCTAGGTTTAAGGAACTGGAGGAATACTGAGAGAGAAGAAAGGGAAGGAAGATTAAACCCCTCACTCCACGGAAAGCAGCCTTCTTACTGCTCTTCCAGCTGCCACTTTCCAGTCCGTTTTTTCTAGGTCTCTCTGCTGTGCTGACTGTGGGGGAAATTGTGACTCTCCTCTGTCTCTTCTCAATGCTGATCAAGTGCTCTTCACCCCTTGTGTATGCCTCAAAAGTAGGTGCTCGTAACAATGCTCTAACTCAGTGGTTCTCAACCTTCCTAATGCTGCAACCCTTTAATACAGTTCCTCATGTTGTGGTGACCCCCAACCATAAAATTATTTTCATTGCTACTTCATAACTGTAATTTTCCTACTGTTATGAATCATAATGTAAATATCTGATATGCAGGATATATTTTCATTGTTACAAATTGAACATAATTAAAGCATAGTGATTAATCACAAAAACAATACGTAATTATATATGTGTTTTCCGATGGTCTTAGGCGACCCCTGTGAAAGGGTCATTCGACCCCCAAAGGGGTCGCCACCCACAGGTTGAGAACCGCTGCTGTAACTGCTCTTTCTTGTATGCATGCCCTCTCTGAGTGACTTCATGTATTTTAATTTACATTCTGATCATTTCCAAACCCAAATGTCTAACCCCAGCTTCTGCCTTAAATTTTCCCTGTGTATGCCTGGACTTGCTAGTATAGTCACATGTCTATCTCACAGGCACCTTGTGAATGTGGCATGTTCAACTGATGTGGCATGTTCATTGTTCTCCCCACCAAGCCAGCTCCTCTTGCGTTTTCTCAGTATCATTCACTGAGTCATAAAACCAGAATTCTCAGCAAGCAAGTCCTGCCAATGACTGTCCAGACCACACCTTACCAAACACTTTACAGGTCTTCACTTACAGGACACTGTTTCCTCTGCTTAGGACATACTTCCCATCTTCCTTCTCACCACTCACATTTCTTTCAAACCGCAGCTTGTGCTCATCTTTACATGTCTTCCTTTCTTAAAGCCCAGCTTGGGATAAGAGCCCTTTCTCTTTATTCCCTTTGCACCCTGCACAAACATTCCACCTGATCACTACTCAAATGCAGTTGAAACCATCTACCTGTGGGGGCCTGTGTTCTCAGTACTAAGTCGTAAGCATTTTAAAGTCAGAAACTGTGACTTACCCATCTTAGTACCACCTGGAAGCTCCCAGAAGTGCCTGACACATTGCAGGCCCTAAACAAATGTCCACTGCATTGTCTATGAGGAGCCACAAGGTCTGCAAGATCAGTGACTCTCACATCACCCTCTCCCACTGATTTCACTTTAGTAAAAAAATTAAGGCACAAGACCAATCACAGCAATTCAGTTTCACTTTTATTAATAATTACAACATACGTTTTAAACACTTTACAATTTAGGAAGTACCTTCACACACATTATCACACAATAACCATCACTTATAGAAAGATTTTAAGGTAATTTGCCCTAGGGTTATAAAATAATTATTCCCTTTCCATTAGTAGATAGGAATTCAAATATTTCAATCATAAAAAATGTCTAATCAACATTTAATTCTTTCCCACTGCTGTAATTTTGGTTTTCCACCACTATTTCCTCATTTCCCTCATTTTCTTCATGTAAGTTTACTCCTTTTCCCCGTGTTTGCTTCATCCTCCAACAGCTGTCCTAGACACACCTGCCTTAACAGCCTTCTACTCTGGATTTTAATTCTTAGTGTAAAGATGACAAAGTCAAAAACAATTCAATATGGAACATTTCATTCTAAAAGAGAATAGCATTTTAGTCTAAATACAAATCCTCCTTGTGCTGCTTCAAGAAAAATACAAAACCTTCACCCAAAGGGCCTTCTCACAGATGAAGGCAGTAAAATTCTCCGCTGCATGGTGTCATCATGATGCAGAAAAGGTTTATAATTGCAACTATTTCTAAAACAGGAAAAAACTGTGCTTCATTCAGATTCAAAGTTTTAAAGCTATCTTCATATTAAGCTGTTAATAAGCACTGCACAAAATTAAACCTAAAGAATTCACCATCTTCCTCAAACGAATACCCGTCTACTTCCATTAGAGCTGACTGGCCATCCGAGACAGCAGGATGTAGATCTTCAGCTCTGTTACCTATACAAGCATGAGAGAAACAAAACACTGTATATGGAGTCAGAAATTCTCTTGTGCCTCTTCTCTTCTACTAACCAGCCGCGTCTTAAGCAAGTCTCTCTCTCCAAGCACCCGTTTTTCTCACACGTGAAGCCGAGATAACAATATCAGCCCTATGACCCCACAAAGTTGTTTGCCTCAAATTAGGTAGTAAATATGAAAGCATTTGTGAACTCTTAAGCTGTACAAATATAAAATGTTATTATGACATTAATAAAACCTACCTTGTTAAAGAAAAGAGTAAATCAATCCTTTCTCAATTCCTAAAGAGCCCACACAAAGAGCTGCGCCAGGCCAATAGGACTAAAAATACTACCTTATCTTTGTAACTCGAGTCCCTCCTTAATCTCATGTTGGGCTACAATTTTGAGACTAACCTACCTATTTTAAAACAGCACAATAAAGATATCCTGGAGTAGAATTTCATGCACAAACAATTCCATGGCCCAAAGTCTCAGCAATTTGTGACTTGCTGATTGTATCTTTGGGATGAAATGTCAGGTCTAATGTGGCAGAAAATATCTATGCGCATAAATATTAGAGAATATTTTACTTATATAATTTGATTCCTAGCTTATAAGAGATATAGCATCTCCTAAATATCACAAAGTGAATAAAATCATCCATAGAAAATACAAGGAACAACTCTGTCCATCTTAAGTGATAGACATATAAGGATACATGTAAGTATTTGCACACACTTGCACATGCACATACAAACACTCAGACTTAGTGTACAGAATATCTAACAAGAGAATGTTACCTATTTGGAGGAGGGGGAAGCTAATTTACACATACTTTCTTGGAAAGTATAACTAAACTGTCCTTGTGAAACAGTATTTAACTAATAAACTCCAACTTACTTTACTATTGTTCTAATAACATTCCTTAGACACAATGGAGGACTAAATGATTAAATTCTCACATAACACAGGAGAGCTTCAAAAACTGAAGCCACTCCTTTTCAGTTACTTGGAAGACACAAGATATAATGAAAGTACAGGGGAATTCTGGAGTTAGACCTGGATGCATTCCTGGTTCTGTTGGGAATTACTAGATGGATGACCATGGGTAAATTCATCTCTGAGCCTCAGTTTCCACACACATACAAAGGGATTACAATACCAGCTGTCTCTGATCATTCTCAATAAAACACTAAAATCTCTGAGATAATAATCAAACTTAACAAATTCAGAATGGCACACGTGTGTTGGGAGTCCCACTCTGGGCTGAGTGATTTGCTACGAAGACTTCAGGATTCAGCATACACTTAAGACTTATACAGTATCTCTGAGCTTTGCAGCGGGTGCTGGGACTCAGAGAGGCAGAGCCCCTGGGGACAGGACTGAGAGCCGCCATAACTGCTCTCTCCGGCCCACCCTGTTGATCCTGTGCGACCCGCCCCGCCCAAGCCCTGCACACAGGCATTTGCCGGATAGCCTCAGGCAAAGGCTAGATTAGCACCTCCCTAGAGGACAGAAGTTCTCTCACTGCTGACACAGCTGATTCTCATAGCCACTTGGCCTGGAGGTCAAACCCTCCCTGGAATTAGCTACAACAATCAAGATTTAACTATAAGACTGCGAACAAAGACCACTAGGGGGTGCACCAAGGAAGCATAACAAAATGCGGAAACAAAGAAACAGGACAAAATTGTCAATGGAAGATATAGAGTTCAGAACCACACTTTTAAGGTCTCTCAAGAACTGTTTAGAAGCCGCCGATAAACTTAATGAGATCTACAAGAAAACTAATGAGACCCTCGATGTTATATTGGGGAACCAACTAGAAATTAAGCATACACGGACTGAAATAACGAATATTATACAGACTCCCGGCAGCAGACCAGAGGAGCGCAAGAATCAAGTCAATGATTTGAAATGCGAGGAAGCAAAAAACACCCAACCGGAAAAGCAAAATGAAAAAAGAATCCAAAAATGCGAGGATAGTGTAAGGAGCCTCTGGGACAGCTTCAAGCGTACCAACATCAGAATTATAGGGGTGCCAGAAGATGAGAGAGAGCAAGATATTGAAAACCTATTTGAAGAAATAATGACAGAAAACTTCCCCCACCTGGTGAAAGAAATGGACTTACAGGTCCAAGAAGCGCGGAGAACCCCAAACAAAAGGAATCCAAAGAGGACCACACCAAGACACATCATCATTAAAATGCCAAGAGCAAAAGATAAAGAGAGAATCTTAAAAGCAGCAAGAGAAAGACAGTCAGTTACCTACAAGGGAATACCCATACGACTGTCAGCTGATTTCTCAACAGAAACTTTGCAGGACTTATACAGTGAAAGGATACAAAGCAAAATCAATCAAGGGAAAGGGTGCTTGGGGCAAAGTCCATAAGCAACCAAGGTCAGGCAAGGGCAGCTGCTAAGAGGTAGGGAAGTCCTCAGAGCTTTCAGCAATTTCGAAGAACTGCATGCAAAAAACGGGAGTTCAGGGCTGCCAAGCTTCCTGAAAGAAGGGAGTTGCACAGATGTGACCCCAACAGTTTTCCCCTAATGGCACTTGAAAAATTTTTAAAATACATAATACACAAAGCTGAGAAACAGAGCAGAAAGCAGCAAAACAAATGAAACAGAAAATAAACACAAAATTTTTGGCAGAACCGCAGTACTGAGGAAAGAAGTCTTAGGCCTTCAATTTCGACCTCTAGAGGGGAAGGGCTGAACCAAGGATCAAACAGGTTTCACAGGTTTTGCAAATCCACCTCAAGTCAACTAAGTCCCACACTGGAGTGGGGCCATCTGCCCTACTCTATAGCCTACTAAAGGATAGAATGAATCCTCTTTGAAGGAATATGTATTCTTCCTTATTCTGATATACGGTCTTTTTATATTAAAGTCTCAAATAGATACTTATGTGAGAAGAATAACTTTTCTTCCAAGAGGCTACTAAAAATAAAACACACAAATATCTATAAAATATACAGTCAGCAAACTCCTTGTATAGCTAAATCTTAGAGATTAGAAATTACTAGTTTGATACCTATCTGGATCTCAATGATAAGGAGCATTTCCTTCTCTTATTATAAGCCTCAAAGCTTTCATTATAATCTAATCTGGCCTGGGGTCCTGGAAGTGCTCATATAAATCCCAAACTTATTTTTCTAGATGACTTTGATCTCCTCTGTGTCTGTGAGTACAATAGCATTTCATTGACTCAGCACAAAAACACTATCGGTTCACATGTACTTATAAGCCACTATGATTTCAAGTGGACTGGAAGTGTGATATGATCTTCAACTATGTGGCATGATTTATCTGCCTAGAAAATATCCCAACAGCAAGTATAGCTGTAAGAATTTCCTATGTGGTAGCAATAAATGACTAAGAAATGCAAACCAGGCTCAACTATGTGCATCACAGCTACTAACTAGAAAGATCTTTTAAGATTGGCTTGATTAAATGGTAAACTTCACATTAAAGATAAAGCACACTAATACCAGTAAGCTTTACTACAGAGCTATGTATTAGATATTACTGTTAACATGTGGCCCCAAGTCATCTATATTGACCAGAGACCCTTAACTTAAGTCAGGCTCCTCTGAGTCCTCTTGAGAAGTAGGCCCTGACTGTGGGCTGTGTCCTTAGTCCAGTGGCTCTGTCTTCTTAGTCCAGTTTCAGTAAGAATCCTGCTCAGTCAGTTTATCGAAAATCCCTCTCCCTCAACATCAAATCACCCTGGCCTGATTTCAGCAAAAATTCTGTCAAGTCCGATTAGCCAACATCTCCCACAGCCCCGGTGTTTCAATCCAACAACCCCCACTCTCCTCCTTGGCTATAAACCTCCACTTTTCCTTACTGTGTTCGGAGCTGAGCCCAATCTCTCTGCTCTCCTGCAAAACCTCATGTAGCAGTCCTCCTGAACAAAGCCTGGCTCCCATTCTTCAAAAAGTGTCATGAATAATTTTTTCTTTAACAATATTAATTTAACTTTCTCAGGAAAAAAGTTCCTACATATGTATAAACACTAGCTTCACATAAAGAAAGTGTGGATAATATAGAGTTTAATATTTCATCCTAGTGTTAATAGTCTGTAGCAATCAATATCTTTATTACTACTTTGTAATAACTTCAAGGCAGTCTCTTATAATGGCAGGGTCAGTACAGCCTTTAAACAAGGGACATAATGATGTTAACTGGCCCACCGACCTGTACTTACTCCCTATACCTTATCAGCAAGGTACTCTACCTTTATCACAACACATCAAATTAGGTTTTTAAAAATTTTAATACAAAATAGTAAAACTAAGCATATTTCAAAGGCATTCTCTAGCTTAAGTTCTATTTATTTTACTAGTTGTATTAGGAACAATTTCTCATCAAATTTTCTAATGTTCATGCTGTATGCATAAAAAGGGATTAAGAACTAATACATGCTTCAACAAGGATGAACCTCGAAACAAGCAAGGTGAAAGAAGCCAGACACAACAGGTCACCCATTGTATTATTCCATTTATTTAAAATATCCAGAATAGGTAAATCCACAGAGACAGAAAGCAGGCTAGTGGTTGCCAGGGGCCAGATATGACTGCTTAATGGGTATGAGGGTCTGCTTTGGGGAGTGGGGGGGAATAAAAAGTTTTGGAATTATATAGAGGTGACAGGTGGTTGCACAAAATTGTGAACGTACTAAAACGCCATTTTATTGCTCACTTTAAAATGGTTAATTTTATGCTATGTGAATTTTATCTCAATTTTTTTAAAAAGAAGTTCAAATACTGTTTGATTGTAAGGCAGTAATTAGGCTTCATTTCAACATGGGCACATTTTGTATTATGATAAAACACTATACAAAATTTGGTATTTTTCAACTTCACTTTTCTATAATGTTTTAAACATACTCAAATTTCAAATACGTCTTCCATATGCCCAATATACTAAAATTTAGTCATCAATGCAAAATCCTAATGAGAAATATTGTTAAACTAGAGGCCTGATGCACAAAAAGTTGTGCACTCGGGGGGGGGGGGGGGTTCCCTCAGCCCGGCCTGTGCCCTCTCGCAGTCTGAGACCCCTCAGGGGATGTCCACCTGCTGGCTTAGGCCTGCTCCCCAGGGGACTGGGCCTAAGCTGGCAGTCAGACATCCCTCTGGCAGCCCGGGAGCCCTCGGGGGATGTCCACTTGCCAGCGGGGAGCAGGCCTAAGCTGCAGTCAGACATCCTTAGCGCTGCTGAGGAGGTGGGAGAGGCTCCCGCCACCACCACTGTGCTGGCAGCCATCAGCGTGGCTTGTTTTGTGGTTGAGCAGAGGTCCCCTTGTGGGAGCACACTGACCACCAGGGGGCAGCTCCTGCATTGAGTGTCTGCCCCCTGGTGGTCAGTGTGTGTCATAGTGACCAGTCATTGCCAGTGGTTCTGCTATGAGGATCAATTTGCATATTACCCTTTTATTATATAGGATTATATAGAATAGAGGCCTGGTGCACAGGTGGGTACCAGCTGGTTTGCCCTGAAGGGTGTCCCGGATCAGGGTGGGGGTCCTACTGGGGTGCCTGGCCAGTCTGGTTGAGGGGCTGCTGGCTGTTTTCAGGCTGGCCACGGCCTCCGGCGACCCAAGCTCCCAGCCCCTCCTTCTTTTCTTTTATTTTTTTCAGTGCCTCCTTGAGGGGAGGGAAGCAGGTATCTGGGATTTATTTATTTTCTATAATTGAAACTTTGTAGCCTTGAGCGGAGCCCAGGGCTGGCCAGAGCAGGCAGGAAGCTTGGCTTCCTCCATCGCGGGGGGCAACCCAAGCCCCCTGCTCACTCCAGCTCTGTGGCCACCTCCATCTTAGTTGGGTTAATTTGCATACTTGCTCCTGATTGGCTGGTGGGCATGGCTTGTGGCTGTAGCAGAGTGGTGGAGTGATGGTTAATTTTCATGTTTCTCTTTTATTAGTGTAGATGTTTTATTGGTTCTCAAATTCTTTAAATGAGTGGTACTGAGAAAACTACTTAATAGTTCAGGTGACATGTAAAATAACACTTTTGCTAAGTACAAAAGGATTAAGGAAAAAAAGTCTAAATCCTTCCTAATTAACTACAATTAATAACTGAAAAGATAAATTTCACATCAGATAAGACCCAGCCTAAGAGAGCATGGGTGAATTAAAAGTTTAAAAAAAGCCCAAACACAGCACAGAGAGACAAAGAGCAGAAACTTATTAATGAGAGTAAGACACAGAAGATCTATGAAAAGGTCAAACTTAAATGTAAATGGAGTCCCAGAAAGGACATAATGGGGCAGAATCAATGTTTGAAGAGAAAATGGCTAAGAATTCCCCTAAATTGATGGAAGATATCCAGCCACAGATTTAAGAAACTTTGTAAAACCCAGGCAAAATAAATAAAATACTAAGTAAAACCCCTACATACCAAAGACTAAGAGAAATTCATAAAAGCAACTTAGCCTTAAAAGACAGATTACATTCAAAGGGCAACAATCAGACTGGTACCTCACTTGACAACTCAATAGTGGAAGACCAATGACAACAGAATGGCTCTTCAATGAAGGACAGTGTTACCTATCCAGCAAAAACATCCCTCGAAACTGAAATGAAGACTTAATAGTATTCTTTGAACAAAAGAAAAATTGCTTCAGATAAAATCTGAAATGTAGAAATAAATGAAGAGGAAAGAGGGGAAGAGGGCAGCAAATGTATGAAGAAATCCAAAGACTGCATAAAACAGTAATAATGTCTGTAAAGTTTAAAATATTAATAGTATACTCATAAAATATTTGACAACAGCAGCACATATATTGAGAGGGAGTTAACATGTTCTAAGAATCCTATATTGTCCAAGAAAAGATAAAAGTACAAATCTGTATTGACTCTGATAAATTGAGAATGTGTGAATACCAAGTATCCATTAAAAAAATTGAGAGGATAAAATCAATATAAACCTGAAATCAATCTAAAATCTATCAATCAAAAAAAGGCAAAACAAACAAAAACTACAGGGCAAGTGAAACAAATAGCAAACAATAAGATGGTAGAGTTAAGTCTAAATGTGTCAATAATTATAATAAATGTAAATGAACTAAATATTTCAGTTAAAATATGACTGTCAGATTAAAATTTATAAAAACAACTATGTCCTAATTATGAGACATTTTTAAATATAAAGAGGCAGAGGTTAAAAACAAACATTAAATAAAAAGAAAGTTAGTTATAGCTTATATACATAGTAATACCAACATGGTTTAAGAATCTATGAGCTTTTTAATATAAAGTCTTACATTCAGAGGTTTCAAGGTTTCTAAGTAAAATAATTTTACAGATCAGTTTTTAAGCTTTATTAAACTTGTAATTAGTTTTTATATTTCCACTGTTATTTATAAAAGTAAATTATATTTACTGAATGAAGCATTGTAGATATACTTAAGAGAATAACTGAAAACTTAGCTATACATATAAAAGTCAAGCGACTGAAACACTAGAACAACCGCTTGCTTTGAGCGCACTGCGACCCTGATCCCCCCACCCCCGGACCCAGATCAGGGGCAGGGCTGGCCAGCTGACCACCCATGGCCCCTCCCCCTGGCCAGCCCGGCCCCGATCAGGGCAGGCCGGCCAGACCCCACCTGTGCACAAATTTGTGCACCAGGCCTCGTTTTTCATAATTATCATAGATTAAAATGCAGTATTTTTCAGCCTTAAAAAAGAAGGAAACCTGGCCAGTGTGGCTTAGTTGGTTGAGCGTCATCCCATACACAGAAAGGTTGCTGGTTCAATTTCCTGTCAGGGCACATGCCTGGGTTGCAGGACTGATCCCTGGTAGGGGGCGTGCAGGAGGCAGCCAATTGATATTATGCTCTCACGTTGATATTTCTCTCTTCTCCCTTCCTTTCTCTCTAAAAATCAATAAATTATTCTTTTTTTAAAAAGGAAGTATTTTAATTTGCTACAACATGGATGAACGTAGATGACATTATGCTAAGTGAAATGAGCCAAAAAATATATATATGTTGCATGGTGTAACTTCAATGTGAAACCTAAAAGAAAGGAAAAAAATGGAACTCATAGAAACAGAGTAGAAAAGTGGTTGCCAGGGGATGGGGGTGAGGAAATAGGAAGAGGTTGGTGAAAGGATATAAACTTTCAGTTGTAAGATGAATAAGGTCTGAGGAAGTGATGGTGACTATAGTTGATAACACTAGATTGTATAATTGAAATTTGCTAAGAGAGTAGAACTTAAGTATTCACACACACACACACACACACACACACACACAGATAAATGTGTACAGTAATGGATGGATATGTTAATAACTCAATATGGGAAATCTTTTCACAATGTATACATATATCAAATCATCACATTGCATACTTCAAGTATCTTATAATTTTATTTGTGAATTATACCTCAACATAGCTGGGGTAGGGGGAGAATAAATGAAATAACTTCAAAGGAGGCTTCTACACATCAGTGAGAACAACTAACAATCTCTATATTAGCTTCCGTTATTGTTTAGCAGACACTTTCAAGGGTAGAAAATTCAGGTGATCACTCTGTCAACTATCACAGTGAACGAAGTTCTAATTGATGTTTTACTATACTTAAAACTGCTAAGTTGATATATATAATAGAGCATGGTAATAATTAAATCTGATGACAAGTCAGTATCTAACAACAAAAATTAAGGTTCTGAATAATGACAGTATTTTTACTCATATACATCAAACTATAAAATGCTAAGGTCTAATATTATGATTAAGAACTATGATACTGAATTGTTTCTGATCCTATAGCTGATCAAATTTTATATACATTGAATTTTAGGAACCAAAATTTACCTATTTAGAAGAATATTTGGCAGACACGGTTCAAGTTTCAAAGGCATACTAAATTATCTATTTCTGGTATATGTAACCAGAAGATTATATGATTGGAAAGTTATATGAGGTGTGTAGATAACAACAAAATAGACTTCCTTTTAAAGTATGAATCCTAAGTCTAAAGCCCTCTTAATTTAAATATTACCTGATATACATACTGTTTTCCACACTGCTTTTTTGGGAGGTTAAAGGTAAACCATTAAGAACACTAAAACCAGCATTCAAAATATAAGAATATTTCATTAAAATTTCATCTAAAAATCAGTATTAAAGAATCAAGAATATTATTACAACTTGGAATAAATATTAAATGTGTAAACTTAATTATAGTAATCTTAAAAATGTTCTTAACTGTCAAAATCTCTGTGCCTTTTCTATGCTTCACTGATTTAATGAAGTCTAATAGAATACTACAAGGTAACAACAGAATAAACAAGTGTGCCTTACCTAGTTACTTTGCAGCTTGATTCAATCAAGTCATTTTCAAAGTCAAGCAGGCTGGAAGGCAGACTATATTCCAATGGGGATGTCAGTCTTTTCAAACGCAATAGACCAACACAAAATTTTGCTCCCATCTCTTCCAATTCTCGAGTACCAATCTGTAAGCCCTGAATATAAAGCAGTATTATATGTGTAACTATGATGTTTGCTATCCTCTGGATGTATCTCATTAAAATTACATAAAAGGAATTTATAATTACATTAATAAGATTAGAAGATTAATATTTTGTATGGGCCTAGGACTCAACAAACAGAATGTCTTAGAATATCAGATATTCTAAGTAATAAAGAAAACTGTCTTTAAAAATCATTTCTAAACTATTCTTATTCATCAAATGCAAACTATTTTCACTAATACACTGGGAAGAAAAAAATACATAAACATTTTGTGCTTATGTTACTCTTAGAGTTCATGTGTGAAAATAGATTTTTACAAAATCTCGCTAATATTTCTTGTGATCCACTACTCTGGATGCCAATGTTGAAATATTATAGTGTTAAAATCAAGGCTCCAATTTGTATACTTGAACATTATAGGTACTTTTATTGTATGATAAACAAATAAAAGAGAGGTAGCTATGTCAAAAAAGAAACAAACAAATCTAAGCCAATGAAGTATTAGTAAAATAAGTTCCTATATTCCATGTCAATTAAAAATGCCCATTTCAAATTTTGTCTATTAAAGCAAAGAGAAAATTTCAGCACAACCCCCATAACCTTTATACACAAGAGTTTTCAACTAACAATGTACGATTTACTGGAAGTTAAATGTAACCATGTAAAAGGATAAAAATAGAGTATAAATCAAGATTTTGCTTATCATGTAATTTTCAGATAAAAATAAATCTCTAAAATAAGTGAAATTCTTATACCAATAAAAGCTGGATGTATAGATGAGAGCTGACATAATTTAGAGAGGCGGTACTGTAAAACAAGTTTTCAATGACAGGACTAAAGGCACAGGCTAAGTGAAGAAAATAAATTGTAAAAACTATTACTTAACCTACATGCCTTTATAATAATGACTGATTAATTGATTGATTATTTAAAGAGTTTAGACATCTTAATTTAAGAGCTTTAGAAAGGTTATGCCTATTTCTGAATTAATTCATAGGAAAATAACATTTACAGCCTAAAATACAGTAATATAAGAACATTCTCAGGGTGAAGAAATCTTTTTTAAAAAATATAATTAGACTCACACAACTTATCCTACCCAATAAAAAGGTAATATGCAAATTGACCATCACTCCAACACACAAGATGGCCACTCCCATGTGGTCAAAGATGGCCAGCAGGGGAGGGCAGTTGTGGGCAATCAGGCAAGCAGGGAAGGGTAGTTGGGAGGGACAAGGCCAGCAGGGGAGGGCAGTTGGGAGGGACAAGGCCAGCAGGGAAGGGCAGTTGGGAGGGACCAGGCCTGCAGGGGAGGGCAGTTGAGGGCGACCAGGCCTGCAGGGGAGAGCAGTTAGGGGCAACCAGGCTGGCAGGGGAGGGCAGTTGGGGGGGGACAAGGCCATCAGGGGAGGGCAGTTAGGCATTGATCAGGCTGGCAGGCAGAAGCAGTTAGGGGGTAATCAAGCAGGCAGGCAGGTGAGCAGTTGGGTGCCAGCAGTCCTGGATTGTGAGAGGGATGTCTGACTGGGTCCCAGATTGGAGAGGGTGCAGGCTGGGCTGAGGGACACACACACACACACACACACACACACACACACACCGTGCACAGATTTCATGCACCAGGCCTCTAGTTAGCTAATATTAATAAGTGTGAAAAGTATAATTATATGCATGTGTGGGGTTGGAGGTAGATGGGAATTTTGTACTTTCCACTCAATTTTTCAGTGAATCTGAAACTATTCTAAAAAACAATGTTTATTAATCAAAAAAAGGAAAAAACTAAAAAGAAGTGTATGTTATGATCAAAGAATTGAATTTCAGACATAAAAAAAATTGGCTTAGTGAAACACACTTCTCTCCAAGGACTCTGAATGTCCTCGGCAGAGTTGTCCACTAAAGCAAAGATTGGGGGACAAGAGTTTGGGGGCTGGAATGGTGCTCAAGCTCCATTTTCTCTCTCATCACCATCATGCCTTTGGCAAACTACAAGTCACTGTTTTACAATATTTGGAGAGAATTCAAAAGTTATTATTACACTTTGGAAGAATACGGTGTTCAACCTAAAACAGAAGCACTGAGATGTCATTAAGTTCTATTCTACCAGGCCCCACAAGCTTGAAGTTGGTTACAAAACCTACCTAATCTTCTTCCAGCTTGTTACAGACTGAAAGTCATTACTTAGGCTCTCTCTCCTCTTAAACATTCTGACATCAACTGTCATATGCTTATATTTTTAATACTAACCAATTGGAAGATTTTTAGCTCTTTCAAAACATAAAGTTATAACCACTGTTATGTGAGGTAACTATTAGATTCAGTTCCCTCTTGCCCTATGTCAAAAACAAAACAAAACAAAACAAAACAGGACACTTAAGAAATCTTTCTGTGCCAAGGCAAGAAAGATGTTCAGATTTGCTGTTGCATGTATAAAGTCCAATTCATTGTCCATTAAGTTCTCGATATTTAAAATTTTTAAGTTCAAAATCACCTAATATTTTATTAGTCTTAAGTTTCAAAAGCAGAGTTTAAACTCACGTTGTTTCCAAAAAAAGTGTATGGCACTACAGAAAAGTAGTCTTAGTAAAGAAAAATATTTAGTGAAGGGATATGCATTTAAAAATCAGACACAAGAGGGGGTCAGTGGAGGGGAAAAAGGGAAATCTGAAATATTTTCAACAATAAAATATATATTTTAAAAACTTTATAAATAAGTGTAATGTGTTTATTTCTAAGTGCATAAAAATATATTTATATCCAACAAACTAAAATGATATGGAAATTTGATTAATAATGTTTACTTGCACAACTCATTATAAATTACTAATCAGTATTTATATGTGTACCACAACATTTTCTTAAAAAGTATGAATATAAATATACTCAAGATTTTGTGAGAACCCAAAGCAAACTATTTAGTTCAAAGAAATTTTTTAAATGTTTAAGACTGCATACAATTCAATTTCATCATTACAAATTACATATAACTCAGTATATCATATATATCATGGAATATATACTTGAAAACCTTTGGATTATACATATGAAAAGAAGTCTTCAAATATTATCTTAAGGGTAGAAGTACTGAAATGTTTTACCTTATATTTCCCCTGATCACAGCCACACAAAGTACTCTCCATGGTATAGCTTCTTTGCACTCCGATCTCCCTCCAAACTACAACACGTGCTGTGGACTCTTTAGATTTTTCCACTACAAAGCTACAGCTACTCATGCAAAACGCTGGGGCAATATGGCTCAGTATCTTAGGCAAAGTCTGCAAAGATAAGAGTGATAAAATAGAATATTTCAAGAAATTTTTTAATTTAAAATTTTTCTAAGTTTTTAATCTTTAAAAATGTTCATGAAAGCACAGTGACTAAAGCAGGGTCATGCAGATCTTCTTGCTATACAAAACATCAAAATAATTCTCTTACTAATTTAGAATTTTCTGCTTTCCCAGAAAATAGAATGGAAGAAAGCATCACATTTACTAGTATATAGCAACCAGTTAAGTGCAATAAAACTATGTAAGAAAAACCATGAAGAATACATGTTTTAAAAAATGAAAAAACTTTAGTCATGAAAGATGGCTTGACTAATTAAGACATTTGCCACTGTAGCCCTAGCTGGTTTTCTCAGTCGTTAGAGCATCAGCCTGTGTACTGAAGGGTTTTGGGTTCAATTCCCAGTCAAGGGCATGTACCTTGGTTGAGGGGCGTGTGGGAGGCAACTAACAGATGTGTTATCTCTCTCCCATTGATGTTCTTTTCTCTCTCTCTCTCTCTCTCTCTCTCTCTCTCTCTCTCTCTCCTCTCTCCTCTCTCTCTCCCTCTCTTATATATATATATATATATATATATATATATATATATATATATATATCTTCCTCCCTTCCACTCTCTCTAAAAATCAATGGAAAAAATATCCTCTGGTGAGGGTTAACAACAACCAAAAAAGATTTGCTGCTGTAAATGTCAATAATTCCAAATTAATCAATAAAACTAAGACAATCACAATCACAATGCCCACAACATTTATAGCAACTTAAAATCATTCTGAAGTTTACCTGAAAGTGAAAATATGGGAATACCCCCTGAGAAATTCTGAAAGAAAAGGCAATGACTGGAGAAATAACCCAGCAGATATTAACCTAAATTATATGCCTAAGGTTAAGTTAAATTGTGATATTGGTGCAGGAATAGATTTATCTCTAGAAAGAAAAGATTCAAAATTAGAACCAAAGGTATCTGTTAAAGTTATTACACTTACTAGAGAAAAGACTGATCACTCACTAATGCTGATACCACTGGATAGCCACTGACAAAAACAAGCTCCAGTCACTAATTTTCATTAAATTAACTTCTAATTAGATTGAAATTTTAAATGTAAAATTTTAAAATAAAACTAAAAACAGTAAACACAGAACCATACTTTTAAATCTTGGAATGAGAAAAGTTTTTCTAAAGCTTAAAATTCAGAAACCATTTTTTAAGAATTCAACAAATATGATAAAAGTTTTAAATTACTATATATCACAAAAAACATGTACTATACTTGTAATCACATAGTTTAAAAACAATAACTAGGTGACCAGCACAAAAGTAAACAGAGAATATGCGAAAAGGCTATTTTGAAAAAGAGAGAGAGATCATACTTGGTCAAACATATGACAAAATACTCATCCTAAAAATTATAGATTCGCAAATTAAAAGCATGAGGTATTTTTTTAACCTGGCAAAAATAATAGTATTATGTAATAAGGGTGTGGAGAAATAGCACTATCATTCATTATATTGGGGAACATCAATTTGTATAATCTTTATGAAGAACAATTTGGCGTACTAATCAAATGACCACCAACTGGATAAATAAACTTTGGCACATCCATACAACAAGAACAAAAGCACACAAGGGAAATCTTGTGGAACTGTCAGAAAGACTGACACAGATCTCCATGTGAGGACCAGGAAAGATGGCCAACAAACACATGAAAAGACAAGCAGCTGTGGAGCACTGAAAAACAGACACAAACTTCATATGCTCTAGGTGTAATCTATGAATTAATGTGCTCAGAATAGCAAAACTGCTTAATTAGTAACTGTGAGATGACTATCACTTACTATGGTGAATTCCTCGATTGTTTCCATTTTTTATATAACTCTAACGTTTTATTTATTAGGAAAAGGGGAATAGAGAGAAGCAAAACGAAAATGTACTTCGAGCTTGCAAATTAACCTAGGGTGCTTGTCTAGGCATAAATGTCGGAGGAGAATGAAAGCACACAGGGCTTGAAGGAGTAAGATCTCGTGTCCGTCCTTGGCATACCTCAAAACACACCCAGGCATGTGGAAAAATGGTATGCCACAGATGGCTTTATAAAATCGGCCAAGGAAGGATGTACTGTTTAATCAATGATTACACATGAAACTAAATAGGTCCCCACATCTCAGATCAAATGAATTCCAGATAAACATCTACATGTAAAAAGCAAAAACATTTTGGAAGAAACATTTAAAATGAAAAATTTGAAACCATAATAGCAAAATGGCAACATGAACAGAATCTGAGTAGTTTATATGTTAAATTATTTTCTGTAGTTGTATGCATGGTTGCATCTCAAAAACTCCTGATTTATCTGTTATAATTACCCTGTATCCCACATCTTCCACAACATCACAGGAACTTGCATTATTATTGGTATGCCACACTGTCTCCTTGATGCTGCAGCCATACATAAATACATTCTTCTTTCGGGAGTGGCCATGATAATCACAATAAACCTTGAAAAGATTATATGTTTTAAGAATTAAAAACCTTCAAATTCATATATTGCCAAGTAAATCTAGTTACTATGAAGCCAATAAACAGGTCTGTGTGCCTTGATCCTTTTACTGTAACTGAATCACCATTTAACAAGTAGAGTCAAAAAAAGTAGAAATATCTAGTTTTGGAAAGAAATCTATGATTACTAGTAATGGTTAGAAAGTCCTTTGCAAGATCTGCATCAAACCACAAATTCCACTCTTATATATCTTCTATGTGCCATTATAAAAAAATAATAAATTCAATTATAGGTCAAATCTATATCTGTAGTCATCACTGCCCCAAGGGGCAGTTAAAATATATATCTAATTTAAAAACACATGAAAATGTTCTCATGAAAAACACTATAAGAAGAGTGTGGTTTAAGCCCTGACCCATGTGAGCCCTGGCTAGTATGACTCAGTTGGTCGGAGCACGGTCCCATACACCAAAGTGTGGTGGGTTTGATTCCTGGTCAGGGCACATTCCCAGGTCATAAGTTCCGCCCCTAGTCAGGGCACAGGTGGGAGGCAACCAATCAATGTTTCTGTTTCTCTCTCTCTCTCTCTCTCTCTCTCTCTCTCTCCCTTCCCCTCCCCTCCCCTCCCCTCCCCTTTCCTCTCTCTGGAATAAATAATTTTAAAAATAAATGTGTTTTTTTAAAGGGTATAGTTTCAATTTAATTTTTGAGAACATAATTTTAAAAGTGAAGGACAGACTCACATGCCAATTTTTCCCCTCTGCAAAATGTTTCTTTTTAATTTTTTATTTTTTTATTGATTAAGGTATTACATATGTGTCCTTATCCTCCCATCTTCCCCCACCCCACTCCTGTTCATGCTCTCACCCCCTGGTGTCTCTGTCCATTGGTGAGGCTTATATGCAGGCATGCAAGTCCTTTGGTTGATTTCTCCCCCTTACCCCCACCCTCTCCTATCTTCCCTCTGACGTTTGAGCATCTGATCGATGCTTCTCTGTCTCTGGATCTGTTTTTGTTCATCAGTTTATGTTGTTCATTATAATCCACAAATGAGTGAGATCATGTGATATTTATCTTTCTCTGACTGACTTATTTCACTTAGCATAATGCTCTCCAGCTCCATCCATGCTGTTGCAAATGGTAGGAGTTCCTTCCTTTTTACAGCAGCGTAGTATTCCATTGTGTAGATGTACCACAGTTTTCTAATCCACTCATCTGCTAATGGGCACTTAGGCTGTTTCCAAATCTTAGCTATGGTAAACTGTGCTGCTATGAACATAGGGGTGCATATATCCTTTCTGATTGGTGTTTCTAGTTTCTTGGGATATATTCCTTGCAAAATGTTTCTTTCCTAAAGGAAGATTAACTCATTTAAACACTAACCGAATGGAAACACTCTAAACAAAAGCTGCTGAAAGCAGAAGCGCATTCACACAGCTCTTGGAGCCTCCCACCCCACCTCTACGACCTTTCCCACGTTAGTAGCCGAGAATGACCAGCTTCAGAGTTGACTAAAGAGCTCAGGTATAAGCTACTAGTTTGAGAATTTGAAAAATACTGTTACCTCAGTGTTGTTCAAATAGTGAAGTTAAATACCTAAAATTACAACCAGGAGTTACCAATATTCATAAATAAAAAAAAGAAAAATATAGGGCTCATGAGCATTACAAAAATTAAATCTGATGAAATAAGAATATGAATATATTATATTGATACCATAATTAGTACACAAGTGACTGATAACAGAAAAAGATATTTTGAAGAAATTGCTTCTGAAATTAATACTTAGATTTTATAACCAGAAAATCCTATATAGTAAAAGCCTAATATGCAAATAGACTGAAGGGCAGAACGGACCAGTAGCTATGTTGCGCACTGACCACCAGGGGGCAGACGCTCAATGCAGGAGCTGCCCCCTAGTGGTCAGAGCACTCCCACAGGGAGAGTGCAGCTCAGCCAGAAGCTGGGCTCATGGCTGGTGAGTGCAGCTGCAATGGCAAGAGCCTCTCCTGCCTCTGTGGCAGTGCTAAGGAACAGGGAGCTGAGTGGTAAGGAACAGAGAGCAGGCAGGCAGTAAGGAACAAGGGGTCCCGGACATCCCCTGAGGGATCCCGGACAGCAAGAGGGTGCAGGCTGGGCTGCAGGACTCCCCACCACCCCCACTCCCCGAGTGCACGAATTTTGTGCACCAAACCTTTAGTAATGTATAAAATACTAAGTCTTTAATCAACAAAGTTATGTCTTTGTACAAAGCACAAACAAATCCTGGCACTTACCAGTGGTAGGCGCTTCACTGCAGCCAGGTACTGCAGCAGCCCCTTCGCATGGTAAATTGTAGGATGCAAATCAGGATTTGGACTCTGCCACTGTCTGTTCAAATCCTCTCCACTTAAAGAGCAGCGGTGACTACACAAATGCAAACACAGTGATAGACAAACACTGATACCAATAAATTCTTAAATATATTTGATTTAATTTTATTCTATTTCACTAAATATTTCAAATTGGTATAGATGATGGGCTCAACAGAATGCATAGGTTAGTCATTAAATAATCATTTATTAAGCATTTGCTGTGTCCAAGATCCTGTGTTACATGCAATTAAGTGTGATAACCTTTCAGATTCATAGGTCAAAACTTTCAAGCTATAGAAAACACTAATTCTCAATTCTGGGATTTTATTCCATACTCTATAAAAATTAATGGCCATATTTCCCATTCTGACTACATAATAATCATTTTTTATACTAACATTTTATATTCTGATTGTATCAGTTATTATTAAAAGTGCTATCTGGGCCCTCCTAAGAAACGTTAGTTTATGAAAAGCATATATACTTAAATACATTTTCATTTAATCATAGGTATTAAGTATTACAGCCACTGAGCAAAAATTTAAGCAATCAGAAGGTGATAACAGAAATATAAACAGGATTTTAGCTGATCAATTAAAATAAGACATAAAATTTTGTTTTAGTTCCATTACCATAACATACCTAAAAATAAATTATCCTTTTTAAAATTTTCCTAAAATATGAGGAAGATTCATGCTACACTTATGAATAAAGTGCCCTCAACTTTGGAGATGCCATGTCAAATTCCATCTATCCAATGCACTAAAGAGACCTTGTCTAATTGCCACAATAAATGAATTGTACAACAATGAGCTACCTTCACTTAAAAAGTAATATCTTCTAGCATCTCCAATCTAAAGAATTCCTTCTGTCAGAGACTATACTTTCTCATATCAGGAAGAAGTTAGCAGATGGACCCAACATGCCATATCAGTGGAAAGAGATCCCAGAGATTTTAAATTTACAACTAAGATCACACCACTGACAAAATTAAAAAAGAAATATAAGAGGATATGTTAAAAAAAAATCTTTCTCATATCCTAACACTGTGATTTTTCTAAAATAATTCAAGCAAGATAGACATTTTTATGAAATCATACTGTCATGAATACAGAATTTGTCAAAATCCCATACTAGTAATAAACAAAATAATTTTCATTTAAAAATGTATCTTAAATGAATTCCCCACTAAAAATTTGTTCTAGAAAAAAATCACTAGATTTGCTCTCCAAATTTACCCTAGATAATATTATTTCAACAATTTTATATAGGCTCACCACAATTATCTATAATATTTCTCTAACTATTGCTTAACTTACTTTCCATTGATGACACCATCTGGATTTAGCATAGGGACAATTTTAAAGATATAGCATTCTCGTAAGCTCTGAGCAGTAGGGCTATTACTCATGAGATACTCCAATGTTCCTTTCATTACCCAACTTGCATTCGTTTCTCCAGGATGTACCCGAGCAGATAAGAAAACGTAAGGGCGATTTCCTAAAGGACACAGAAAATCTCAAATTAAAATGAACAGCGACTAAAAGTCTGCATGATGTTTGATGTTGGAGATTTCGAAATATATCGACTCAATCATGAATTCTGATATACATTCATAGTAGAATTCAGCGTGCACCTACTATAAACAAGCACTGTACTAGGCCCTATAGAGGAAATCAGATATAAATCCCATGCAAGCCACATCCTAAAGGAATTCATAATATGAACATAATGCAATAAATACTACATGAGTCACTTATTTACCAATGATTAATCTAACATAAAAAAGTATTTAATATAATACTGGTTTTATAAAGGACAAGGGCAAGTTTTAAATATAAATTTATTTTTCATAAAGCCATTGGGAAAAGAAGGAAAATGTAATCTTACCCCTGTTTTACAGTCACTATGACAAGTACAGAAAAAAAGGTATATCTTCTCAGAAATTTATGAAGAGAAATATTTTCACTATGCATTTAGATATACCAATCTAAAAAACAACACTCAGCTCACCTGGTCATATTTTCATGCATAGCAAGCTCTTTCTCTTTCCTGAAAATATTTTACTTTCTTATCAAAATTAGAACAGTTTTCTTATTTTTTCTACCCCAGCTATACATCTGAGGCAACTTTAAAAAAATAAATGGCAGAAAAAAAACAAGTAGTTATTTGGTGCTAGAATTAAAACACTTAATAACTTTCTGGTGGTTTTATTTATAAATAAAATTAGCTATAAATTTAATTGATGACATTATTACATAAACTCTTAAAATAATTTGTTACATTATGGTTATGACTTACAAGGATAAGAACTACAGAATATCAGTATCAAAAGGGACCTTAGGGATCATCTCACAAAGCTCTCCCATTTTCGAGATGAGGAAACTGAGGCCCAGATGTAGACCGAGGGCTAGGCAGTAACAAGACCAAGACTTCAGATGCCTATTCCTAGTATTATTGCCCTTACAGACATATATAAAGCAAAGGAAAATAAGTAAGGATGACTGGCATTTTGAGTGAAGAAGACAGACTTACTGAATTGACAGATATGTTCATAATAATTAGACTCTGGCATTGCTGTTATAGTCACCAGGGGACAGCTGTTTCCAGACAGGGTTTCACATAACACATCTCTTCGAAAATAGATTTGCTGGGGGTTGTGTGCTGATTCCAATTTTTGAAGATGCATCTTGATAAAAATTTAAAAGTATACAATTATTTTAAAACCCCCTATGAAAAATAGAAATAAATGCATCTAGATCTCCATATAGCTAAATGTCAGTCAGATTCCTAATCCTCTCTCTGGAACCCTCAGGGGCCAGATGTCATTCAAACATCAGTACTTGGGGAACTCAAGACAGATACAGTGTATATACCATTAAATGTGCAATACCACAAACAGGGTCAGAGGCAGCCTGTATAAGCAGGTTATTAAATCTGCAGCAAAACATATAAAGAGTCCCTCTAAGTGGAATCAATATTCTAAATAGGCTCACATCAATTTAGGCCAGGCTTTGCTGCCAAATGGGCTAGGAAAAAGCTTTTGGTTCTCAAAGCCTTCTGAATTTTGAAATGATAAATTACTGTAGACCTACCTTCAACAGCAATGAAAAACATACAGAATAAAAATTATGTCAGACATGCCAGAACCGGTGTGGCTCAGTGGATAGAGCGTCGGTCTGCGGACTCAAGGGTCCCGGGTTCAATTCTGGTCAAGGGCATGTACCTTGGTTGCGGGCACATCCCCAGTGGGGGGAGTGCAGGAGGCAGCTGATCGATGTTTCTCTCTGATCGATGTTTCTGGCTCTCTATCCCTCTCCCTTCCTCTCTGTAAAAAATCAATAAAATATTTTTTTTTAAATTATGTCAGACAAAGTTTGTAGCAACTTTTCCTGATTTCAAGATTAATATAGGTTCACTGTGAAAAGGGAGGAAGATACAGAAAGAACAAAGAAAAAAATTTAAACATCCATAATTGCATCATTTAGATTACTACTAACAAATGCCAATGTACATAAACAAAACTATAATTACACATGACTTTTTAAAACCTGCTTTTATTCCTTAGTAATTTATACAAACACACACATACTCATAATTACGAATACCATATAACATCATTAGTATATGGTCGTACCAAATACAAACTGTTCAATCTCTTATTTAAGATACTTAGTTGGTTTCCACACTTTTGCCTATGTTCATTCACGTAATCACTATTCACTGTGTGGTCACTACTTCTGTGCCGAAAACTGTGCCTGGCACCAAGGACATAACAGCGAAGGAATGGACCCTACCTGGGGAAAATACAGAGCACGGACAGCTTGTAGTAAGGAGAGCCTAGCTGAGTCTGCACAGTGAGGAAAGGTCTCCTAGAAAAATATTGCATTTAAACTGGGAGCCAAAGGATGAGTGAAGAGGACAGAGAAGAGAGGTGCAGGCAAAGGAAAAGTGTGCAGGAAGAACAGGAACTACTGGTAATTGAGATAACTAAGCGATACGTGGATTGCCTTTTAAAAATGTAATAGGGATGTATTTCATTGTGAATTACAAAACTGTCTACACATTAAACCTGCAATTCCCTGGATATTAACTTAGGATGTAGATAAATTTTAAAGAGTGAATTATTTTAAAAACTATTTAATAATAAATATTAAGTAAATAATAGCTCACAGTCTGTGGAGGTGGCAAAAAATGTGAGAGACAGCAAAGAAATGACTTGGTGAGAATTTTAGACTTTGTGCAAATGGCTAGAGAAATCACGAGGGAGTCTTAGGCAGGGGTGTTACATGATTAGATTTGCCATCAGAGAACTCTCTTGCTATAGTGTGCAAAAAAGACAGACAAAGAGGAAATGGGATAAAAGTAAGTTTTAGGACACCAGTAAGAAAAAGGTTGGCAGAAGTCCAGGTGAGAAACCATGCAAATGCCTGGAAAAGGTCATGGGATAGAAAGCAAGTAGGGGAATTCAATATACACTAAACAGGTAAACATCAGTAAGGAACACTAACATGTAACCCTATAAAGAACAACACGACATATTCTGGTGCTGTTATTCAGAGGGACACCTGATCACGCCTTCATTGCAATCTTTATTAAAGTAAAGGGAGCCTCATTTAGTGTCCTCAGCCTTGGTACCTCTGCTGCTCCATGGACTGTGTTTTCCTCTCATTTTCCCCTCTAATCATGTGGAAGCTTGTTTCTAACCCTAGTGCTCCAATTTCTTTCTGGGTAAATTGATCATATCTTCATGATCCTTGGTCAGTAGAACAGCCATTCTGTTCTGAGAGTAAATCTACCACAGTAATTACTTGAATTCACTTGTTTTATTTTGTTTTACAATGCAAATAATCAAAAATCTCAAAAGAACCCACAAAGCAACTCTTGTACCCCAAATTCTAAGCAACCAAGATCTAGGACTCCATATAAAACTATTAGAAGAAATAAATTCCCTATAGAATACTTTAATTGCATCCACATTTTTCTACTGTTAGATTTTTCTATCAGATCCAACGCTTCTCATTAAACAGGTGGAAATCTCATCCAGTTAAAATCTGAAAATCATGAATCTTAGAGAACTGTAGATTTCTACCCAAATTAGAAAGTAAAAATCATGTCAAACTTCCTTTCTAGGACATAAAAATAAAGACTACATCCCCATTTATACCCTTTAATGTTTTCAACAAATGTATTGTATTATTATCTAAAATCTTCAACACTGGATCTTTTTATTTCATTAAGAAAATTAATTAAAGCAATTTTTCTTCTATTATCTGGCACATATACATATTACACAATAATAGTCATAATACAACTTAATGAGCTCTCACCTGTAAAGTTGAGTACGTATATGGATAGTGATAAGCAAAGTAGCAAACATCATCTTTATGTGGGAAACTGACAGTGAATGTAATTGTATAGTAGGATTTTCCCTTTTGCCCACCTGCAGCAACTGAACTTCTTGAGAAGTGATTTCTGCAATAGAAAAGCATAAAACGTTTATTTCCTCCAAACAAAATCCTGATATTTTTCCTTGCTATTATATTAAACAGAACTTCAAGGTTGGGGGGGCGGGGGGGGGGAGAAAAACCATCATTTGTGAAAAGTGCAACTTAAGTATTCTATAAAAATAGACTTGATACTAATAAAACAATTTCTATTAGGCAACATCATTACTGTTCACTTCTGGATTTACTAATTAAATAGAGTTAATACCCTACACATCAATAAAAGTTTTAGAAGCCATTCTTTGATAGCCAAACACATTACTGGTAGACAATGGCCAACAATGGCTGCTACAACCATTAGATGAAAGGCTGATGAACACCTTTGCAGTGGGTGGGACGAAAGAGGTTTACAGTTGTTTGTACATCATAGGAAAATAATACAATAGTTAATAAATAATACAAGAATAAACTGTGTTTTGCATACTCACAACTGTAAACTTACTTTTGTTTCAGCCCATACATGAATTCACTAGTCATTCTTAAGATTAAAAAAAAGAAATAACCAGAGATATGTTTTCCAATTCACTGCACCATCTATAAAGTTTTCTTGCCAAAAATCAAACCTGAAGTTGATCAAGCTTCTAGATCTAATTATTCATTTACAACACAAAAGAGCAATCAGCAGAATCCAAAATGTGGGAAATCCTACATGACAAATTATCTAGTTTCAATAAACAAAGGAGAAATAAAAAGAGACAAAAGGGAAGCCTATAAATTAGGACACTTAAGAGACATAGCAACACAAATCAAATGCAATGTGCAGTCCTTGGCAGGTCTGATTGAAACCAACTATAAAATAACATTTATGAGACAAGTGGGGAAGTTTGAACACTGACTGGATATTTTATCACAGTAAGGAATTTTCTTGGGTGTGATAATGGCATTGTGCTTATTAGACTCTCTTAAATATATACATCTAAAAGACAAAGACCTTTGAAGTATTCGTGGATAAAATATGGTATCGGGAAATGTTTTTAAAAATTCAGTGTAGAGGTGGGGGTGAAAGTATAACTAAAAACTAACCTGTGTTGATATTTGTTGAAACTGGGTGATGAATACATGAGGTCTCATTAGCCTATTATTTGTTTTTATAAATGTAAATTTACTTTTCACACTTAAAATATCAGTGACATAGGATGAGTTAAAAATGCTTTTTCTATTAACTTAATTTCTAAATTTCCAAATCACCTTATGCTATTTAAGCCACAAACTGAAGAAAAGCTATGGCCTATAGACACATACACAGACTTTCAAGGAATTTTCAAATTGGTATAGTCTTCATTAACTTAGCCATTACCCCTTCAATAGATTCATATTCTCTCTCTCTCTCCCTCTCTCTCTCTCTCTCTCTCTCTCTCTCTCTCTCTCTCTCTCTCTCTCTCCCCGCCCCCCCCCCTCAGGTGAGGATTAACAAAACATAAAAAAACAGAGTATACATTTTGACTCCCCAATATAACAGCCGTCCCTTAGTATCCATGGGGAGCTGGTTCCAGGACCCCCACTGATACCAAAATCAGCAGATGCTCAAGTCCCTTACATGGCATAGATGAATGAATACAGTTGGCCCTCCAAGTCTTCGGACTCCCAACCACAGATGAAAACCAGTACAGGTATTTATTGGGGGGGAGGAAATCCACATATAAGTGGATCTGTGCAGCTCAAACCCTTATTACCCAAGGATCAACTATACTTCCACTAAATGTACCCCTAAACTGATCTCAAATTTTAAAGGATTCTGTTAGAAGTAACACTAAAGCATATCACCACAATTCAAAGAATGCAATAATAACTCTACTTTTTAATCTTTAAATTGAAATAGAGTAAGGTTAATATCCCCTTCTGTAAACTGATGTCCTAGTAGTCTTAGAATACTTACTTATAGTAACAAATGTCCGTCCCCACACGAGTCCACCATGGTCTGGCATTTAATGCTTCCTGAACTGAATACATGAGTGGTTGCATACCTTTGACAGAGAGACAGAAAAAGAAAATTCTTTCAAAATTTTTGAGATAAAAATTAATCTTGCCATTGTAGAAAGCAACAAATATTCAGAAAGTTAAAAGGCAACACATTTCCATTATTTTAGTATATATTTTTTAAAAATCTGAGAAATTTCTTTAAAATCTCATAAGTCAATCAATATGCTTTAATTTCCAGTTTAACTAAAATAGCTTACAACTTTAATGCGTGAAAAGTCATTAAACCTTTTCTATGTTAGATCAGTTAAAATAAAAAGGAATATATATATATATATACATATATATATATATATGTATATACATACACACACACATCTTATAATAAGTGAAAGAGTAAAAAAAAAAAGAAAAGAAAATAGCTCTATAGCTCTCAGAAGATTATCTACACTGAAGAAAAAGAAAAAATGCCACCAAAATAGCATGGTTATTTTCTTTCCATACACATGTGATTATAGCAGGGAGGAAGAGAAGGAAGGACTGTTAACAAAAATAGGATTAAATATATAGTGTATTTTCTTGGGTAGTTTTAGAAATATACTTTCCACATGAACTTTAAAATCACCTTATCCTATTTCATAAAAGAAGGTACTGGGTTTCTAACTGGAGTTAATGAAATGCATGTTAATTTTACAAATGATGATCGTTTTTGAGATGCGATTTGACTTTCCTTAAATCCTAACTTAAAGATATAATCATTTTCTTAATTTTCTTGCTACAGACCATTTTGCTAAACTTATCCGGGTATCTTTTTAGTCTTTAGTTGGCTCTTGGGTTTTCTAAGTATGTAAACCATACCATTTGTAATTTAAAATATTTTATCTCTTTTAGTACTTACATCATTTACTCTTTCTACTTTTATTTTCTATTTATAGAAATGAAACCTCCAAAATGATTCTGAATATAGTGGTAAGCAGAACTGTCTTGTTCATAATTTTAATCCAGCTGTTTTGCCATTCAATAGAATATTTGTCAATTTTTTTTTATAAATCAACTCTATCACATTTAAATAACAAAAGTGCTAACACTGAATAATTCTGATGTGCCAGACCTTGCTCTAAGCATATTTACATAACTTAAGTCACTAAATCCTCACAACAACCCTCTGTGGTAGGTGCTATGATCATTTCTATAGCTGAAGTCGTTTCTTCCATAATTCTTATTACACTTAAGGGTTTTAATTATTTTATCAAATGCCTTTTTAGCACCCACTAACAGAATCACATGGCTTTTCTCCTTTAATTTGTTGATGCAATAAATTATGCTGAAAGGTTTCCTAATGTGAATTCTTTGTATTCCAAGGAGATACTATTCTTTTACAGCATCTGATTAGATTAGCTGAAATCTCATTTAGGACTTTTTCGTCTAAAAATGGTCTTTTGATTTTAATTAGCTTTACAAAGTATTGGTATAAGATTACACTAGCTTTGGAAAAATATATTAATGATAATTTACTGGAATAAAAGTAAAATCTATTTTTTAAAAGGTAAGTATCTCAGCTGCAATAGCATCTCAATATAGCACTAATACATTTCTTATTTCCTCAAGAACAGTTATAGAGTGTTCATAATCATTACTTTTTATTAATCAATTCCAGTGCTTCTATATTTTGTTTTATTTCTAGTTTTAAAAATAGTATTTCTAAAATAGTATTTAAAATAGTATTTCTAATTTTAAAAGTTTTCTTCTTCTTTTGGTTTATCTTCTTGTTTTTCTAATATCTTAAGTTGGGTGCTTAGTTTACTTATTTTTAGCCTTTTTTTTATTGTAAACTAGAGGCCCGGTACATGAATTCGTGCACAGGTGGGGTCCCTCAGCCTGGTCGGCAATCAGGGCTGATGGGGGCCATCTCACCCAGTCCCAATCTGGGCAAATGGGGCCAGCTGGCAGGGGCAGGGATTGTGGGAGCTTGGCTGGCCACAGAAGGTAGGCTGTGGGAGCGCACTGACCACTAGGGGGCAGCTCCTGCACTGAGCATCTGCCCCCTGGTAGTCAGTATGCATCACAGCTACTGGCCTGTCGTCGGTTGTAATGGTCGCTTCAGCTTTTATATAGACTAGAGGCCCTATACACGAAATTCGTGCAAGGGACTCGACCCTCGCAGCCCCAGCTGGCCCTCGCAGCCCCTCACAGCCCCGGCCGGCCCTCGCAACCCTGGCTTCGTCCATAAGGTCATCCGGACAGTCGTTCTGCTGTTCAGTCTAATTAGCATATTAGCTCTTTACTATATAGGATAATGCCAGTTATTAAAGGCTTTCAATTTTCCTCTGAATACCAGTTAGCTATGCCCATAAGTCTATAATGTGTAGCACTTTCTAGATCCAATTGAACCTTCTGCCACAGTGGAAATGTCCTCTATCAACACTGTCCAATCTGGCAGCCAATCACCAGGCCTGGCTATTATGCACAGAAAGTGAACTTAGAGACACTAAAGAACTGAATTTTACATTTCTAATTAATTTAAATATTTAGTTACATATGGCAAGTCACTACTATAATGACCAGTACAATTCTAGATAATTTCTAGTATCAGTTTTAAATTTTCTCTCTGGGTTTTTGTTTTTAGAAGACTATTACATATTTCCAAGTACTCATTTTTGTTCGACTTTTTGTTGATTTCTACTATTTTTCATCACAGCAAGGAAATCTAAAATCTCTGGTAACTAGAGTTAATGTTGCTATACGGCTCACTTGAAAGTTGCCAGGAGAACAGGTCTGAAAAGTTCTCATCACAAGAAAAAAATTGTAACTGTGTCATAATGGGTATTAGCTAGATTTATTGTGATCATTTTGCAAGTACACAAATATCTAATTATCATGTTGAATATCTAACACTAATATGTCAATATGTTACAAGTTATATGTCAATTATATCTCAATTTATAAAAGAATTGTGGTTATTAAAGCATCTTCAAGGACTTAAACTGGTTAATACACATCTATTCAGTGGTTTTGGCCCTGAATTTTTCTTTGTCTAATATTAACATGACCACTTTTGTTTCATTTTATTTGTATTTGCCTACTTTATCTCTGCCCAATCATTTTCAACTTTTCTGTCAATAACACACACACACACACACACAGATTCTCTTGCTCTCTTCCCACCACCCCTCCCCCAATTGTGTAATTCTCAATACATGATTTTTGAGGACATCTTAGCTCATTCATTAGAAATGACAGATATACATTTCATTTCATTCCTTCCATCTTATTTTCTTTCTACTATTGATTAAATATTTCTTCTCCTTCTTTACCTTTTTGTTTTACAGGTTTGGTTGCATTTCTCCACATTTCCTTTTCATTTGAAAAGTTTTCTATTGTGCTTTCCATCATAATACTTATGATTACTATTTCTCTGATACTATATAAAAATAACTAAGCAATCCCACCAAGAAAAATGAACTTTCACTTCTTCCATGTCACTCTCTTAGAATGATTTTACTAAACACATTTTATAAATCCAATTCTTCTATCTTGAGACCATTTTCCTTGTTTATTCTTCCCAGAGATAGTTGAGGGGTAGCATATTTTCTGATTTCTACATACACAAAGATGTAGTTTGTTGGAAGTGACAAAAAATTACAAATTTTGCAAAAGACATCTACTTGGCTGTCTTCTCACTTCCAGCACCACAGATGAGAAGTCCAATACTAATCTAATTTTTTCACAAGGTTATTATGAGCACGAGATCTGCAGCCAGACTATTTGGGTCTGAACTCCAACTTCATCACATCAGGTGTGTGGTCCTGGGCAGATTACTGAACCACTTAACACCCGTGTCCCCTCTGTAAAATGAGTGCAACGACAATGCTAGAATATTTGTTGTGTGGATTAAGAGCATCACATCTGTTAGCACTTAAAGAAGGTCTGGTACATGATGAATATTCAATAAATATTAGCTGCTGTTATTATCGTTAATTAACCAGTTGTTTTAAAGTGGATGTATGATAAGATTTTTTTTTTACTTGAAACTCATGTATTTCACTGGTACATAAAAGATTCCTATCTTTCTTATTTCTACCTAGGATTCAGTGAGCCATTTCAAATGGAAACAGTAACCTCCTCCAGACACACAAAATTCATAATGGTTATTTATAGCAAGGTGGAACAAGATTCAGGCTGAGGTCAAAGGGCACATTAGATTTATCTGAAATATTCTAGTTTTATAAAAGACAATGTATTCTTACATTACTTTTAAAATTATAAGTTCATTCTGGGCAGTGAAGGGAGCTACATTTGGAAATTCTGACTATAATAAAAACCCTATGAACCAAACAGGGTGCCCCAATAATAATCAATCAAATGAGGTAACTCAGGCTGAATAAACCATAATCTACTCAATGTGATATAGAAAAGCTATCACTGAATAATTAATGTAGTCATTAGCCAAAGAATAAAACCGTGATGTGCATAAAACAAATACACTAAGAACTTCCCATCTCGTCATATGAATATAGACCAGCGGTTCTCAACCTGTGGGTAGCGACCCCTTTGGCAGTCGAACGACCCTTTCACAGGGGTCGCCTAAGACCATCCTGCATATCAGATATTTACATTACTATTCATAACAGTAGCAACATTACAGTTATGAAGTAGCAACGAAAATAATTTTATGGTTGGGTCACAACATGAGGAACTGTATTTAAAGGGCCAGAAGGTTGAGAACCACTGATCTATCCATTGCCTCATTCGTTTAACAAATATTTACTGAACATGAATTAAATGCCATGGTATAAATACAGTGGTCAGCAACAGCGACACTTTCCCTGACCTAATGAAATTTACAAGCAAGTGGTAAGGGTAGGCAGAGAAGGTATTAATCATTCACACACAATAACAACTTAAAGATGTAAAGAGCACCCTGAAAGGAAAAGATTATAAGGAACATTTATCAAGGGGACTAATCCAGTCTGGAGAGTCAGGGAAAGCTTCCTTAGTCCAGAGATGGCTTAGCTCAACTTCACAGTATGAAATTAATTAATGTGGGCAATTTAGAATCCTACATACTAGACTCCAAAATTCTATTTTGTTGCCTGGTTCTACAATGTTCAATTTATATATGAAGGTTGTTAAAAATCCTATTTATATGGGAGATAGTAGAGGGTGAAGGGAATGGAAGAGGAAGACAGCGTGCAAGAGTGCCAGAGAGGAAGCTGTGATGAAAGCTCCAAGTTTTACTAAAATGCAAGACTGCCATCTAGTGGTAACTTGAGCAAACCCCTTTCAATTATTGAGGGTGAGGGTAACGGGTCATGGATCACAACAGATACAGACAGCACTATTATACAGTGTCATAAATTCTCAAGTGTAAGTTCACAAATAAGATCATTCATTTGTAAAAAAAAGAAAAGAAATAAAGAAACCTAAGTATTTAGTAGAATTTCCTTAAATATCCCCATAGAAGGACAACTTGGGGAAACAAAAGCAGCAGTAATTCAGCCTCTTTTGGGGGGAACTGCCAAAGAACAAGACCTCTTTAGGGCACCTTTGCTAAAATCCAACATTAAGTACTCCACCAACCAGTATGTCCCAATCAAGAAAAGAAAAAATAGTCAAACAATAAGCTCCTTTTCTAATTACTATTATTTCCTGATTTCAATCACATAGGGCAATTAAATAAATCCTTCCAGCTGAAGAAGTTCTACTGCAAATATTTTTAGTCACCAATATCCTCTCTTAAAGTGACTTCAAAATTAATCTGACGATAATAACATTAACTACATAGCTAGTTATAAATTCTTAAAATGCTGAATTCTTAATTTACTAAAATATTGGTCCCTTCCTTCTTCTAACTCAATTCATGTTATAACAAACCAAAATCTGCTCTATGTTGTATTAACTTAAATCTTATGATAGAGTTCCATAAAAAAAAAATACATTACATCTACCTAACAGCTGCTTCAATAGCTTATACCAACTTCATAGTTAAATATTTACAAATATGTGGAAAGAAAAAGGGAAATCAAGAGACAACTCCTTGTTAGAATTTGGGAGGAATCTATACTAAATTTAAGGCAGATGGAGCAAGACTAAGAAAAATCCAAATATGCCTCATGATCTATTTTTTATATACATATTTTAGATTACCACAACTCAAAGAAGTGTTGCACTACACCTTGAAGTCTCTTCAAAAATAATAAAGATATAATAAAGAAGCACAAGAAATAAAAAGCATAAAAAACCCAAACATATCAATTATAAAGAAAAATTTTAGCAGGCTAAAAATCACATATTAAAAGGGTAAAACAACAAAATGCAAACTCTATTTACAAGAATTAAGATGCAAAGATATCAACCAAATTCAAAAGAATATTAAAATAGAATTCGGGGCAAAAGATACTAAATGGGATAAATATGACTATTCTATACTGTTAAAAGGAAATATAAAAATGTGAAAAATTTCTATGTAGCAAATAATTCTGCCAGGGTTGGGGCTCAATCCCCAACAGGGGGCGTACAGGAGGCAACTGATAGATATTTCCCTCTCATATCAATGCTTCTCTCTGTTTTCCTCTCTAAAAAAAAAAAAATTCAATAAAATAAAATATATTTATATATTTTTACAAATAAGCTTTAATACTGTAATCCTAACTCTATAAAAGAGTAAAATTGAAATTTAAAATTATGTGACTGTGAATAAATTTAGGGATAGATACAACATGCTAAACAGTACATTTTCTCTTCTCTTTCCTTCCTAAGAGAGTCTTTTAAACTGTTTTTAATTTACCAAGTTCCTATATGAAAGACCCACTGTTTAATAATCAGGAAAAAAAACACATTTACAGCAGGCAGATAGATTTTAAAAATTCCACTCCTGTGAATTAGTAACTAAAAATTATATACACAAAGATTTAGTATAATGTTTATCTCAGCATTATTTAAAATAGAAGATACTATAATTAGAAACAACATAAATGTCCAATAAAGAAAGGTTTAAGGAGACAAATGTACTACTCTTTGTAATATTTTAAGCAATAAAATAAATAAAAATAAAATAAAAAATAAAGAAAAAGAAAGGTTTAGATAAATAAGTTACAGTTTTAGACACATTCAATGACCAGAAAAATGTTGACAATATGTTTGGTTAAAATACAGATTATGAAACTTGCATAGGTTATCAGCCCCATTTTTTTAAATAAATATATAACTATGTATACATAGACATCACATATTGCATTATTAAAATGCCTAGTAGGAAACAACAAATGTAAAGATGATTGTCTCTGGATGATGCACTGTTGATGGTTTTTATTTTCTTAACACCAATTTGTTTTCTAAATTTTCCACAAAATGAGTTTGGAAAGTGTGATATACACATAAGAATATCCAGCCCTGGACGGGTGGGAGGCTCAGTTGGTTGAGCGTCATTCTGTACACCAAAAAGTTGCAAGTTCAAATTCCCAGTTAGGTCACATACCTAGGTTGCAGTTTGATCCCTGATCAGGGCATGTATGGGAGGCAACGGATGGATATTTCTCTAATATCGATGTGATGTTTCTGTTTCTCTCTCTCTCTCTTTCTGTCTCTCTGTCTCTCTCTCGGCCTCTCTCTCTCTCTCTCCCTCCCTCTCTCTCTTCCTCTCTCTAAAATCAATGAAAACATATCCTCAGGTGAGGATTAAAAAAAATAATAATATATAATAGGCAAGGGGTAAGGAAGAAGGAAAAACTAAAAATAAAGAAGTCATCTATCTCACTGCTTTGTTTTAGTTGCAGGATTATATTCATTTTAAATTTAAAATGGCACTAGAGGAAGAGATTATTTTATTAATCATATAGATGTATGGAGTTTTTAAAAACAGAAAAACATTCCAAATGTATGTTTCTAATTTAAAAAATTAAAAGAATAAAGTTTAAAGTAGTAAGAGTATTATTTTATAAAAGTGTATAAATATAGTTAGTAGAAATACCATTTACCTTACTTAGCACTACAGTTTGAAAATTATACTGATTATCATTTCAGCAATAAATATGCCTTTGTTTTATTCTTAAACAGCACTCAAAATGCAATTACATTTATTTATTTTTTTCTCCTCTAAAATATTATGTTAGCATTATACTTACAAGTTAAATAGAAAAAATACAAGATTCTTTACTTGTTTTGGGTATTTTTAATAAGTCCATTAAGGTCATTTTTAAAGTTATACAAACACTTAAGGTCAACAAACAAACATTTCTGCAAATTAGGGCATTCAATAATTAGTATTTATACCTAAAAATCAAAAATTAAGAATGTGAAATAAATTACCAAGAATATCCATACTACTATTCATGCAAATCAATATAATCACTGAGATAATCCTTAAAATTAGATTACTTAAAATTTTTAAATACTATAACGAAGCCAGATATTATGCCACCTAATCTTCTTATACTTAGTACATTAAATTAGTGAATCTGACTAAAGCTTTCATGCCATACATGTAAAGTGATTAGAGTATACAATTTCCTGTTTTCCACATAAATAATGACAATTGGGAACAACCTCTTCAACTCTTGAAAGGTTCAATTTTCAGCAACGCCCCCCTTAAAGAGCACCTTCATATTCATGCTTTTAACAAGTTAAAACATTTATTTGAAACAGATAACATGGCCTCTCATTCCTTAGTTGTTAAAAGCTTTTCATCCTTACAACAAATGACTTGAGACCTCAGATTTTGAAACTTGTCAGACAAAATATATCTGTAAAGAATTATTTTCTTTTACCCCAAAATTATCAGACTAAATACTTGAAAATTGATGGTTTCCATTTTAAATGACTGATCTTAAGTTTTACAATTATATTATCTTCCACTGATATATTTGACTATAAAGACTGATGCCTGACAAAGAACTCTTAATTTTTTAAAAAATATTTTTATTGATTTCAGAATGGGAATGAGAGGGAGAGAGAAATAGAAACATCAATGATGAGAGAGAATCACTGATCGGCTGCCTTCTGCAATCCCCTGCTGGGGATCGAGCCTGCAACCAGGCATATGCCCTTGACCGGAATCAAACCCAGGAACCTTCAGTTCGCAGGCCGACACACACTGAGCCAGCCCGGCTAGGGCTATATTTTTTAAAGTACTGAATACATAGCCTTAACTGAGGCTATGAATTTAATATTTTTGCTGGTACAACACCAGTTTTGTTTTTGTTTTTAATTGCCTCATGAGGAAACAGTAGAAAAAGCCAATGAAACAAAAAGCTGGTTCTTTGAAAATGTCAATAAAATTGACGAGCCTCGAGCAGGACTGACAAAGAAAAACAGAGAAGACACAAATTACTATTATCAAGAATGAAACAGGGGATATCATTGGAGACCCTGCAAACATCAAAAGGACAGCAAGGGAGCACTCTGAACAGCTTACACACATTTGACAATTTAGAAGAAATGGGTCAATTCCTAAAAATACAAACTACCTCAACTCACTCAAAATAAAACAGATAATTTATATGAAAGAAACTGAATTTCTAAGAGACTACCAAAAGAGAAATCTTCTGGCCCAAATAATTTCATTGGAGAATTCCACCAAATGTTTACGAAATCAACACTAAATCTACACAAGCTCTTCCAGAAAATAAGAGGAGGGAACATTTCCCAACTCCTTTTATAAGCTCAGTGCCGCCAGGACATACCAAAGCCAGATACAGTACAAAACAAAAAGAAAATTATTGCTCAATATCCCTCCTAAAGAGAAATGTAAAAATTCTTAACAAAATATTAGCAATTATACACAGTGACCAAGAGGGGTTTATTACATGGATAAAAAAAGGCTGGCTCAATATTCTAAAACCAATGTGAGATGTCATATTAATAGGCTAAAGAAGAAAAATCACATGATCATATCAACTAATGCAGAAAAACACATGACAAAATTCAACACCCATTTACAATAAAAAGTCTCAGAAAACTAGTAATAGAAACTTCCTCAAGTAGATTTAAAAAATGTACAGAAAACTACAACTAACATCATACTGAATGGTGAACTCTGAAGGAGTAGCGCAGGCTTTGTGGTGAAGGAAGTGCCCTGTATCTTGATTGTGGGGACAGTTACAGTAATCTACAAATGTGATAAAACAGCACAGAATTATGCACCCATGATTTACCAATGTCAGATCCTGGCTTTGATATTGGACTACAGTTATGTATGATGTAATCGCTGGAGGAATCTTAGTGAAGAGAACTTGGAACCTTTCCACAACTTCTATAATTTTTAACTTTCTATGAATCTATTCAAAATAAAAAGATTGCTTTCTGCAATTCTCTTCTAGGTGAACTGACATGAGTAACCTGTGCAGCATACATGATACATTTATAGTGGCATTTAATTTGGATGAAATCAACCATACTCATTACATTTTATCCACACAACGATAACTCTCGTTACTAACAATGCAAAGCTTAGTCTATGTCAAATTTTGCATAATAAACATCTAAATTATGAGAACCAGAGAAAACAAAAGAACACAAACTTTCTTTTTTAAGTAAGCAATTTTTTAATTATCTATCCCTCGGATATGATGCCTGTGTGCCCTCTAAGTTGGAGGAAAAAAACAGTCTTACCATAATTAAACTGACTGTTGGACTTTTCACAGTTAATGATGTTAAACCTGTAAGCAACACCTGGCCGCATTCCACTAACTTCAAAGTAAAACCACTGATGATAATGATTACTATTTATATCCGAGTTCAGAATAAGATCATATTCATTTCTGAAAATAGAAAATGAAGAAATCTGATGAAAATGAGAAAAGTATCTGTGCACATACAAAATGAGAAAACTTTAAATGACTTACTTTCTAATTTGAATTACTTTGCGCAGATTCCCAGATTCAAATTTGGAGTTAAACTTCAAAATATCTCCTTCTTCTGGAATGATGTAACTAAATAAAAATTTTAAAGTAAGTATAATAAAATACATTGCCCTTAAGCAGGTAAGCAATAATAAACATAAAAACACACTACAGATTAAAAATACACCATTATCACCTCACCTTCTTCATTATTTTGAAACCAAAAAACATAACCAACACAAGCAAAATACAAACTCTGGCTAATACTTATAGACAAAAACATTATAATTACAAGTAGAGATTTGTTCCTACATTGATAGCAAATGTTAATAAAAATAAGAATTTGTGCCTCAGTGAATAAGTGCCATTTCTAAATATGTACTAATAATCATATTAAAAAGGCCAGACGTACTTTTTAAAATACATAAGACCTGTTCTGAGTACTATTAATTCTAACTAAGCAGTTCTGAAGTAAAATATTGTTTTCAATTGACATAACTACATTATCTACTATCTTCTAAAACCCAGAAAGGTGAAAGTATTATCCTCATTTTACATACTCATTACTTTAGTAAATACTTACTGAGCATCTACAAGGTGCCAGATACTCTTTTTGTTACTTGTCTATTTCCCTAAATGAATACAAATTCTTGCTCTTCTGGAGCCTACATTTAATAGGAGAAAACTCCAAAAAGCTCAAAGATTTTGTTCAAAATCATTTCAGTTAAAAATATTTAACTGAAGCCACACTCAGGATTCTTGTTCTTACCACTTCTGCCTGGTCTGTCTGACACAGAATTACAAATGTTGAAATAACTAAGAGAGATAAATAAGGAGATCTGTTTTTCATTTTTAAGAATATTATTTCAACTTCAGTCATTATCCTTTAATAAAAGTCTTTGAAAAGTGCTTTATTTCCTCCAAATAAGACCAGGAAAATGTGAAATTTTCCAAAAATATTAGAATGTTAAAAGGGAGGGGAAAAATCCACTGAGGGCTAATTAAATTTCTCATTTGAGGATGCAAATGACTAACTAATAGTCACATTTGTAATTTGTAATTTTCACTTATTTACTTTTATATAAACCCTAAAATGTTTGATATTAGTGATAATCCTAAACTGTAAATTCAAGCGTCACAGTCAGGCAAGTAATTTCAAGGACTGAAGCAGATTATAAACAGTAAGAGATAAAAGAGCATAGCAGGGACTGTGGGGAATTAGCAAACTTGTATTCCTTCTGAAGGGGATGGTAACTTATTGTCCTGAGGATATGAAAGCTCAATATTACAGGACAAAATTAAAGAATTTCATATGACATCTCCACTCTCTTAAGTGGAAGTAATTTTAATTTTTTAAAAACAGCATCAATTTGTGACCTTTACCTTATTAAACCCATTAAAAGTCCACCTAAGAACAAACAAAAGCTTATGATATATTCAAGTAGATAAACATGATTTTATTACTACATTATCATTATATCCCTGCTAAAAGCTGAAAGTGTAGTGACAGTACACTAGGTGGAAGTTCAAAGATAATCTTTATCTTTTAAAAATAACACTGAAGTTTTACAGTAAAAATGAAACTACTAAAAGTAAAACAAAGCCAAACAAAAAAATCAGACTTACTTTGGGTTATCTAAGTCATATACCACTCGATCTATGATATCACTCTGATGTATTAGCCTCTCAATATCTTGGGCAATTTTTGTCCTGAAATCATAAAAGAGACGTTTGACCAAAATTCACTGATATATGCCAAGGCACAACTTTCTCCAAATTAAGTTTTGGATAAAAATAAAATATAAAACGATAAAAATTTCTTAAAGATGACCATTCCTATAGATAGATAGATAGATAGATAGATAGATGGTGTATTAAAAAATTATCCCTATATAACAAGACAAAAGTCAGTATTTTTAAAGTCTGAGTTCAAGAAAATAACCATGTAGAATACAGTTACAAGCCCAATAGTTTTTTAAAATCTTGAATGCCTATTATGCCTTGTTTCAGTGTGGACCCACTCTCTAGCCCTTAGGCAAATAATTTTGTATACATAATAGTAGCATTATTAGAAGCAGTAAAGATCTGAAAAGCCAGAGATTATATAAGAAAGAGATTTTTTTAAACCCACCCTCACTGGTATGTAGCTAAAATGCAGTTGGGAACTGGCCTGCACATTCTGCAGAGTCCATTCTCTCTTCTACAGCTGGAGAGGAAATGTGCAGGGGAGGCAAACACTTGTGTCGGGAAGCGGAAGGCGGTCCCTGCAGCTCCAGGATTCTCTAGGCCTGGCCTTCCCCTGACTCAGTCCAACAAAATAGACACCAACTTACTGGAAAATTCCTAAAATCCCTGCCACTGTCCTAGAAGATTCAGCCACACGGAGACACCACAATCTTCCCATCAATACTCAAGCCAAGGAACACAACAGTCACCAAAAGTGGTACCAAACTGTAGCTGAAACAGAATAGATCTGGATCAGAAAGCCAGGTGCCTGGAACTGCAGGTAGATTGGTCATGAAAGCCATGGTGGGAAGGTGCCTGCTGGTGTTAGTTAATACATAGCTACTTCTCAGAGTAGAGTGGTTAGTCTGAGAGGGATGTTTCAAGATCCCCAGGGATGCCTGAAACCACAGAGAGTACCTAACCCTACATGAGTTTTCTCCTGTACATACACATCTAGGATAAAGTTTAGTTTATAAATTAGGCACAGTAAGAGACTGACAACAACAACTCATAATAGCTGCAGCTGAGCTTTTTGAAGGCCATTCCAGCACTCCAAGAAGCCAGCTGTCTCTGGATGATGCAGTCTGTGGTACAAGCAGGAGGTGGCAAAGAACGGGCCCACTCCCACACACCCTTCCCAGCAAAGTCAGTCCCTTCCTGATGCTCTGTGATTCCATGACGTGGTCAGGTGCATTATGCCGGTTTCATTTGAATAAGTAATGAGCTTAGAAAAGAAACAAACTAACTCCAAAGGACATTTTCAAAACAATGTAAAATTCCCAAGACAGGATAAAAATTACAGCAACTTTAATCCAGAGTAGTTTTCTTTCTAAATACCCAGTTTTTGTTAAGTGTGCCTCATATTTTGACAATGGTCTTGTTTAGAAGGAAGAAGGCATCTGCAGCTCACCTTTGTACACCATAAGGCCTTTCTAAAATAGGCTCTTTGAATGGAGGCGGAATGTGACCAAAATAATCGGGATAAGCCACCTCTGAATATTCTGGGACAGACTTCGTATTTTTCACAATCTCAATGTAGAGGTCTGAGTCGTGGAGTGTTGGTCCATCAGAGACTTCAACTGATACTTGTTCCACTGATGAAGCAGACTCAGTATCTTCGTCATCCTCGATTTCGACTCCAGTGCAGCAAAGCTTCCCCAGCTGAACTGTTCTTCCCTCAAACAGAACATTTCCACAAGCAGCCACCTGTGGGCACGCTTTAGAGCACGTAACTACGGTAAGAGGGAGGCTGTAGTCCTTCCTCATTCCTGCAGTAAAACCTGGAGCTGTTTGAGAAGGAATATTCTGCAATGTAATTCGGTCCAAGGCCTTCACAATATCATTGTTTAAGCCATGGACTGATGAAATAGTTCTATTTTGATCACCTAGCGGTTGCTGTAATGTTCTGTCATTATCTTTAATATCTTCTTTTGCCAGATCCATAAAGCTAGGTTTCTTATCACCTTCATCTCCTAGGGGAGACACATTCTCCTTCATTACAACTCCTTTTCTGAAATTGCCTGAATTCCCAGCTGCTTCCTCTCCTGCTGTAGGCACAACAATTGGACCACGTACTTTTCCCTCAAATACTAAAGGCTTTGGTTCTTTGGAGATTAAGTCATAGTCCTTTGAAAATAAAAAACATGTTTAATCTTTTATCTCTAAATATTAAAATGTATTAACAAAACTAAGGCCATATTCATTTTATATGCTGCTTCAGAAACCTAAAATTTTAAAGATGGATAAAACAGTATATTTTAATCTTGCTAGCAAAAGACATAGTACAGGGAGGGGCAAAAGTAGGTTTATAGTTGTTCGTATGGAAAATAATACAATAATTAATAAATAATAATATAATAAACTCTGTGTTTCACATACTCACAACTGTAAATCTATTTTTGCCCCATCTTGTATTTAACTACAACAAAATTCATTACACTTATTTTACTTTTTCTATTACAAAAATAATGCCTATATATAACAAAAAAATGAGAAACTTAGAAAAGTAAAAAACATCAAAATCCTCTTAAAGAAAACACAAATTGTTATTCTCTAATTCAACAAGTATTTACAAGTGTCTGTTCTGTGCCAAGCACTGTTTGAGGAACTTAAGACCCGTCACTTGAAAAACAGAAAACAACTCTTCCCTTTTGCAGCTTACATTCTTCTAAGGACAAAGGAGAGAGGGCTGTCAATACAAGTAATAAACATGATATAAATATATTTCATGGAATATTAGAAGGATAAAGTGTTAATAGCAAAAAAGAGGATGGTGGAGTACTGGGTGCTGGGTGGAGGGGAGGAAAGTGGGGGGAAACAGAGACTTCTGTAATAGTATCAATAAAAATAAAGAAAAAATAAACAAACAGGTACCAGGGAAATAACCAAAATTAATTTAACTACATTAATATTTTTTAAAACCTTTTAAGTCTTAAAGATGAAGACAATCTAATAAAAGAGAAACATGCAAATTGACCATACCTTCACTATGCCCCAAGCCATACCCACCAGCCAATCAGAGCAACTATATGCAAATTAACCCAACCAAGATGGTGGCCAGCAGCCACGGAGCTGGAGGAAGCAGGAGGCTTGGTTGCCCCAGCGATGGAGGAAGCCAAGCTTCCCGCCTGCCCTGGCCGGCTGTGGCCTCTGCTAAAGGCAACAAAGTTTCAATTACAGAAGATAAATAAATCCCAGATACCTGCTTCCAGCCAGCCTCCACTGGGAGCTTGGGTGGCTGGGGGCCATGGCCAGCCTGCAAACAGCCATCAGCCCCTCACCCAGGCTGGCCAGGCACCACAGGGGACCCCACCCTTAAGGGGTTGTGGCCAGCCTGCAAACAGTCATCAGCCCCTCACCCAGGCTGGCCACACCCTCATGGGGTGAGGGTCTCCACTGGGGGGCTTGGCAGCCTGCCAACAGCCATCAGCCACTCACCCAGACCGGCCAGGTACCCCAGTAGGACCACCACCCTGAAGGGGGTGTGGCCAGCCTGAAAACGGCCCTCCGCCCCTCACCCAGGCTGGCCAGGGACCCCAGTGGGGACCCCAGTGGGGACCCCAGTGGGGACCCCCCTACCCTGAAGGGGCTGTGGCCAGCCTGCAGCCAGCCATCAGCCCCTCACCCAGGCTGGCCACACCCTCATGGGGTGAGGGTCCCTGCTGGGGGTCTTGGCCAGCCTGCAAACAGCCATCAGCCCCTCACCCAGGTTGGCCAGACACCCCAGGGGGGACCCCCAACCTGAAAGGGCTGTGGCCAGCCTGCAAACAGCGATCAGCCACTCACCCAGGCTGGCCAGGCACCCCAACAGGACCCCCCTCCCTGAAGGGGGTGTGGCCAACCTGAAAACGGCCCTCAGTCCCTCACCCAGGCTGGCCAGGCACCCCAGCGGGACCCCTACCCTGATCCAGGACACCCTTCAGGGCAAACCAGCCAGCCCCCACCCATGCACCAGGCATATAATAAAAGGGTAATATGCAAATTGACCCTAATAGCAGAACGGCTGGGAATGACTGGTCACTATGACACACACTGACCACCAGGGGGTAGATGCTCAATGCAGGAGCTGCCCCCTGGTGGTCAGTGCGCTCCCACAGGGGGAGCTCTGCTCAGCCACAAGCCAGGCTGACAGCTGCCAGCACAGCAGTGATGGCGGGAGCCTCTCCCGCCTCCTAAGCAGCACTAAGGATGTCTGACTGCAGCTTAGGCCTGCTCCCCGCTGGCAAGTGGACATCCCCCAAGGGCTCCTGGGCTGCCAGAGGGATGTCTGACTGCCAGCTTAGGCCCGATCCCCCCGGGGAGCAGGCCTAAGCCAGCAGGTGGACATCCCCCGAGGAATCCCAGACTGCGAGAGGGCACAGGCTGGGCTGAGGGCCACCCCCTCCACGAGTGTACAAATTTTTGTGCACCAGGCCTCTAGTATCTTCATAATGATAAAAAGTTCAAAAGGAAATCAATTTACATTCATATATACTAAATAATAAGCCTCAAAACATATTTAAAAAACTGATAGACCTGCTAAAAGAGAGACACATTCACAATCACAGAAATTTCTAAAATATTTTGCACAGTAATTGACAGCATAGGAATAAAACTCCATAAAAACAGAAAAGAAGTTTTCAACATGATTAACAATCTTTTCCTAATAGGCATATAACCACAGGAGACAAGGACACAAGAAATCGTAACAAAATTTGACCATATTTAAAACTATAAAATAAGCCTCAAAAATGTGAAAGAATTATAAGAATAAAGAACTGTGTCCTCTTATCCTACAACAATATGCTAGAAATCAATAAAAAATGGAAATTAAAAAGCCAGCTTTAACATTACCAATGAATCAAAGAAAAAAATAATGAAAATAAAGTTTCAAAATAAAAATTATAAAAATGCTGAAAATCAATACTTATGTGATATAGCTAAAACAGTAATTAGAATAAAATTTATCACCTAAAAATGTAACTGTTAGAAAAGAAAGGCTGAAAAGAACTAGATGCCTATCTTAACATGGTAATATACACAAAAATATAATTTATAAAAGAACAAAAGTTGAAAAAAATCAAGACATGGCAGTGTAAGTATATTATATTACTTAGAAATATGGGGATTAACTTCAAAAACATGCTAAAAGTGACTGTAGGAAATATCAGGTGGGAAGGAGACAATAGTTTCCCTCATTAAACTACACAAAATTGTTTGGCTCTTAAAACTCTGCCCACGTATAACTTTAATAAAAATTTAAAACCACCCTAACCAGTTTGGCTCAGTGAATAGAGCATCAGCCAGTGGACGGAAGGGTTTTGGGTTCAAATTCTCATCAGGGGCACATACCTCCACTGCAGGTTCTATCTCCACTTGGGGCACATGCAGGAGGCAAGCAATCTATGTTTTTCTCTGTGTGTCTCTCCCCCTCCCTTCCACTCTCTCTAAAAATCAATGAAAAAATATTCTCAGGTGAGGATTAACAAAAAAAAAAAATTTAATAAAAATTTAAAATCAAATTAAAAAGGGAAAAAAGAAATAAAAATAAAACAGAACAAAAGTTCATATGGTAGATATCATCACACTACCACAGATATATGAAAAATGAGCTGTGAAAATACAGAATTTTGACACCTCCCATATTCTGCCATAAAGAAACAAAAGCAAATAAAACTATAATTGTCACTATGAATAAATAATCATGGCCTTTAAAGCATGGTAAGTTCTCCTCAAAAGTCTGTTGATAATTACTTTAATAATTCCATATGTTGTCTTCAAATGCATTCATTTTGCCGCCCTCTGGCTATGAATAAGAGACTTAGCACATCTGGACACAAAGTGGGTGGTGTTCAGGACTCAAACAAACACATCAAGTAATTTTCACCTTCACTAGTTGATGTTGAAAATGACATGCAAATCAAAGAGGAAAAACATCATAATATTAATTTCATTTATGTTTACTATCCCATGATCTGCCGGTATTTCGTATGATGATGGCTGAAAAAACCTTTCAAACACTTCCTATCTAGAACCATCCAATATAGTTCTTTCTAATATAATTGTATTCATTTTAGAGAGAAAGGAAGGGAGATGGAGGGAGAGAGAGAGACAGAAACATTGATTGGCTGTATTGAGTTGGCAACCTGGGAAATGTGCCCTGACCAGGAATCAAACAGGTGACCTTTTGGTGCACAGGATGACGCCTAACCAACTGAGCCACACCGGCCAGGGCTCCAACCAATATTTTTAATTCTCAAAAGTATATCATTTAAGTACCACTGCCTATATGTACTTCCAACACAGACTTCAAAAAATAGAGACGCAGCAGTTCTCAAACCTGTGGGTCGCGAACCCTTTGATGGTTGAACGACCATGCCACAGGCGTCACCTAAGACCATCCTGCATATCAGATATTTACATTACGATTCATAACAGTAGCAACATTACAGTTATGAAGTAGCAATGAAAATAATTTTATGGTTGGGTCACCACAAGAGGAACTGTATTTAAAGGGCCAGAAGGCTGAGAACCATTGGACCGGGGGGGGGGGGGGGGGGAATGGGGGGATAAGGACACATATGTAATACCTTAATCAATAAAGAAAAAAAATATATAGGCTAAAGTATTTGAACAGCACATTCTTCTACCTAAAATTGAGATAGTCAAGTATCATTTGAAATGATTTCCCAATTATGTAAATAAAAGATACGTGCTATTTCCTGTAGCATATGCTATAGAAATAGAACTAACTCCTCTACGTAAAACTTACTGGCAAAATAGAGGATATGTTAATAATTATGTACTATTTGAAGTATTTGAAGTAGTTTCTTTTGATTAAACACAGTAAAATGGAGTCCTCACTTGGGAAAAAGATTTTTCAGAGGTCTCTCACTTAGACAAACCTGTCTTTACCAAGTGACCATGGACACACCAAGTCAGACCAAAAATAGGAATCTGCTCTTGGAGCAGCCAAACCGAAGGGCAAGTTGGCCACCTGTTCATAGGTACTAAGCAAGAAACCATCAAGGGTAGTCTATCTATGTGATGAACGAAAAGACGGACATACAAGAAGACCTCATCATTGCAGCCTACAACAAAAAAGAACTGGCTTGTGAAAGAATGAGAATCAAAATCCTGGCCTTCACACCCATTAAAAAATTACCTCTATTCCTATAATTTTCAATCACAATATATAGTTCTCATGTGCACACAGGGAAGAAAATAAATTATTTCTTCACACAATAATCAATTCCTTCCCCCAAATCCCTTTCACATATTTTTCTACTTTGAGTTAGCAGTATTTCTTACTTCTGTGGTTTTATTTTTAAATGGTTCTTAACCTGGTCACAAAAGTATTAACAGAGCAGCCAGAATACTTCCTGTAGGATGATTGTAAGAAAACCAACCTGTATCCTTTCCCAAAAGCCTCTTCTTATCTTCTTTGTCTCTTTTTGACAAATAACCTCTCTTTCATTCCTGCCCTTTTTTTAGCACCCCTGATTTCAGAGTAACTTTCCATACCTCAAACCTATGGAGGGAACCAAACATTCGGGAACGGGGAAGGAGAACAATTTGCTGCTCCTTCTACTGCAGCCAAAGTTTATAAGTTCTCAGAGAAAAACCTGAATAATCAGAACTGAGAAATGTAAACATTAGCTAGTAAGTACCTCTCTTTTTTTTTTATTTCTACATATGACCACAAATTAAAATCTTTTTCTTTAAGCGACTGGATATTAAGTGAATGGAATTTAGGGGCATGGAGGTTTGGAGCATGAGCTAAATAAGTCTGAGATTATCTGATTCAAACCCTTTTTTTCACAGTTTAAGATACTAGGCAATTTCAGATTTATTCAAGGACCCACCACAAGTGGGCAGCACAGTGAGAATAAGAAACTAGATCTACCAAGTGCCATTGTTCAATCAGCTTTACTTGCTGTGTAATCCAGGCTGAATAACTGTATTCCAGTAAATAACTGAGTTTAAGAAATATTAACAAGTCATTCTCCCTATGAACCAACTTCAATTTTTAAGACTTCGAGTTGCTTTCCTCTCTCCCGAACATTCCACAATTATACAATGACCTTCAGGAAAAGAAATTCAGCATGCATAGACTACACATATTTTAAATTCAGCAGCTTCTTAGCTCTCATCTCCCCTTAGTTGAACAAAAGTGATACAAAGAAGACTTTAAAATAAGATTTTTTAAATACTACTTTAAAGAATATTTTTAAAGAGTAAAAAACTATTTCAATTAAAGTGATAAACCAAAGTGATGAAAAAATTAAAAATCTAGTCCAACAGTTCAATGATCTAGTTCAGTGGTCGGCAAACTGTGGCTCGCGAGCCACATGCGGTTCTTTGGCCCCTTGAGTGTGGCTCTTCCACAAAATACTGACTTCTGCGCATGGGCCCCGAAGTTTCAATCACACCGCACGTGGTATTTTGTGGAAGAGCCACACTCAAGGGGCCAAAGAGCTGCATGTGGCTCGCGAGCCCACAGTTTGCCAACCACTGAGCTAGTTCCCTCATTTTATAGATAAGCAATTTATACCCAGAACGTTAAAGTAATTGTCCAATGTCACTCAGAAATGCAATGCTACTTTCATGTTTTAGAAATTAAAATACTGATTATATACCTAAGGGAGGGGGAAAAACTATTTTATAAAAATCAGTTAAGATGCTAAGTTTTCTAGATTTATACCTGAAAATCATCAACAAGCTCAGGGAAAAGGTGTTCATACATTTTAAGTTCTTCTATCGTTCGTCCTGGTTCTTGCTGGGGTTTTAGTTTGTTAATATCTGTTTCAATATCATCATTCTGAAATAATAAAAATGGCATGTCATCAGTTAAGAAAAACCTAAAATTACAGAATACATTTCAGATTTAAAGTTTTCCAAATTATTAATTACATATAATTAGAGAATAACTGCTAAACAACGGGTGTGTTAATTTTACTGTAAATTAAAATTTGCTTGTATTTTTGGGTTGTTGCTGTGTTGTTTTGGTTTTGCCTAAGGTTATGCTAAAATAATATGGTATTTGGGTTGAAGAGAGAAAAACTACAGTGAAGATCAAGACTAAAATATGCTCCCCTAATCTCCTTAACTGCCATCATTTTGCTCATATTAAAAGGCACGAAAACTAAATTGAAAAACATTAAGTATATGATTGTGTTGGTGATAATCAAACTAATGTTTATTGAGCATTGAAAATATGTGAAACAGCCCTGACCAGTTTGGCTCAGTGGATAGAGCGTCGGCCTGCGGACTGAAAGGTCCCAGATTCGATTCCGGTCAAGGGCACGCGCCTTGGTTGCGGAAACATCCCCAGTAGGAGGTGTGCAGGAGGCAGCTGATCGATGTTTCTCTCTCATCGATGTTTCTAACTCTCTATCCCTCTCCCTTCCTCTCTGTAAAAAATCAATAAAATATATATATATATATTTTAACTCTTTTTTTAAAAATATATTTTATTGATTTCTTAGAGAGAGGAAGGGAGAGGAATAGAGAGTTAGAAACATCGATGAGAGAGAAACATCGATCAGCTGCCTCCTGCACACCTCCTACTGGGGATGTTTCCGCAACCAAGGCGCGTGCCCTTGACCGGAATCGAATCTGGGACCTTTCAGTCCGCAGGCCGACGCTCTATCCACTGAGCCAAACTGGTCAGGGCAAAATATATTTTTTCAAAAAAAAGAAAGAAAATACGTGAAACACTAGCTAAGGATTTTACATATATCATCTAATGTAATCTTCATAAGAGCACTCTGAGGGGATAGTATTATTACTTCCATTTAACTGAGAAGGAAATGGGTACAGAGAGGTTAAGTGGCTTGCTCAAAATTACCCAGCTTGCCAATAGAGTAGTCAGTGACTCGGAGTCGGCACAATGCACTGCCTCAGGAGAGACTCATGACTATCATGCACTCTATGTTCCGTGGTCAGCAAAGTGCCCTTAGAAAAGCTCAGTGTCACTATTCACTCTGTTTTTTCAGGGAAAAGAAAAGGGGTGGAAAACAGCCAGAAGTGATTTCTGTAACCCTTTGGGAAAGAAGAGGATATGGTTAAAGGAGGCGTATGACCTCAGAGAAAGAGGGTATGTATCCAGGAGCAATGCGATCAGTATCTGTTCAAAGAGCTAATTCATGTACAGCATGATGGGAAGACAAGGGCCAGTTTACCTACTATCTAGGCTAGTCTCTAGGGCCCTCGACAACTCTGGTCTCACACAAATGCAAGCTCTTTATCATCTTCATTGGTGACTAAAAAGAGGTAACTGAATATTAATTTTCAATTGGTATTTGTTTTTAATTTTGCATTTATCTACCACATAGTTAACTGCTTATTTTTCTGCCTTAGTCTACTATGCTTCGATCCTTAAAATGTTTTATATACACGTACCTAACTATATACATTTCCTATCAATAAGCAATTTAAAAGAAAAAACATACTATGTATTTCTCATTCAGGAATTTAGCTATAACTTGTATAACCAATAAAAAGATTTTTTCCATTGCCATATATAATAAAGGCTGGTTTTACTTAAAGAGTATCATGTTAATTATTGTATCAATATTACTTGAATATGTAATTTCATACATCTTAAATTATGCACTGATGAATCAAAAATATATAATTTTCTTTATTAGTATCTAATAAAGTAGACAATGCTTTCAAAATAACAAAAAAATTACAGAGGCCTTACTTTTTTCTGTTTACTAGATCAATATTCAATATTATCTTGTGAAAATATAGCCTTACAAATAGTGGCTCTGTACTTAAAAAAAATTGCCTGTAAATAGTATTAAATCTTCCAATCCATAAACATGTTATATCTACCCATTTCTTCAGATCATCTAGGAGTTCTTCAACCAGTGTTTTGTGATTGTCAAGATATAAACTTTTGTATATATTGTATAAGATATTTACCCAATTAATGATTTGATGCTATTGTAAATGGTACTTTAAAGTGTTTTATCATTTCCTACATCTTCATTGATAATGCATATAAATATAATTTTAATATATTATTTTATATTTACATACAGAATAAAAACTTTTTAATATTGAAATGAATTTATCTGTAAAACAGGCATAGTGAAGAAAGAATGCATTAAGCCTTTTCAGACCAATGCATTCAAAGCAACATTATTTTCTCTTTCAATAATTTACTGTCCATAGTCAGCCATGATAAAAAGATGTGCCTAGAACAAATTAATCTACCATTAACTATGCCCATTTATCCAATCTTTGTTTTACAACTGTGTATACAATTTATTAAGTAGACTGAAAACAGACATTTATACTAACCTTAAAATTTTGATCTAGGTCATCTTCATTTTCAGTTTCATTTTCAGCCTCTAAATCAATATCATCGTTGTCATCACTTTCATCTACTACGTCATCCACTGTGATACAAAATGTGCTATAAGTAAGTAGGTCAGAGGTAAGCATTCTACAACATGCACATCCAAAGGTAGAATGTTATATTTATACATATACATAAAGTATTTCAATTATCAAAGGAAAGTTAAATTAAATTTCTTATTAAAAATGTCTCTAAGGCTGTACCAGGTGTTGAAAAGCCTATGAGATAAAGTGAAAGTGTTTTAAAATTTGGAAAAGCACTATAAAAGTGAATGACCTTTTTGACTAATGTTTGTTTTTAAAAATTAATGTCTTTAAAAAGTACCACCTGCATCTAGTGATTCTTTACCAAAAAAATAAAAATTAAAAAGTCTTAAGTTGCAACAGCCTGAATAAAGCAACTTGTTTCCTATTTTTGATAAATTTCAATAACCCATTTCATCCCTTTTACAATTCACTTCCCATTTATTTATTTCAGTGACTACCATGTACCATGTACTGTGGTGTGTGCTAGGAATTTTTTTAAAGATGTGGAGCTCAGGAGGTTAAAGAGCAGAAAAGAGTAAGCTGTCTATATTTAGGCATTTAATATCTAAGAAAATAAGAATTGAGGCTAACTCAATTCATTCATCCACCAATGTTAAATGCACACTTATTATGCCTCATGCAATCTAATGGATGCTGAGGATAAAATGAAGATGACAGTCTATCTTCACAAAACTAGCTGAGGAAGATAAAAAAAAAAATAATGAAGTTTGATGTTATGAAGCCTGATAGGTGAGAAAGTAACAGGAAAATGGTATTTTTCCTTCTACCTATGCACTTGCTAATAGGACCTTCCCCTTACATGTCATCTCTGTCATTTTTTGCACTAGAAATCAGCTTTCCCTGTACATGTGATTATTCTAGACACTGTATAAAGGACATTAAGAGGTATATCCTATCTCCCTCCCAGTGTTACTACCTATCATATCACAGACAAGTCTCACCAGTTTCCTGCCAGTTAAAATTAGCACTTAAACCCCATAATCCTACACTGAGATAGAGAAGAGAAAGGGATTCCAATTGCTTTTTTAAAACATATTTTTATTGATTTCAGAGAGGAAGGGAGAGGGAGAGAGAGATAGAAACATCAATGCTGAGAGAGAATCACTGATTGGCTGCCTCCTGCACACCCCCTACTGGAGGGATCGAGCCTGCAACCCTGCCATGTGCCCTTGACCAGAATAAAGCCGGGACCCTTCAGTCCATAGGCCGACGCTCTATCCACTCAGCCAAACCAGCGAGGGCCCAACTGCTTTTTTACTGTCCCTCCAAATTGGGCACTAACTTAACTTTGGAGTCAGAGATACTGCATTTCATATTAGGGTGAGTGAAAAGATGACACTCTTCTTAATCTATTTATATTTCTGCCATGTTTTTTGCATGTTCTACATTTATTTCATGAGAATTAGTTTTTAGATTCAGCACATATTTTCCTATATTTTTAAAGTCTGTTGGTAATTTTAAATGGCATGGGAAGAAAATATAAAATAAATGCTTTTATTTAGCTACCTTACTCAAGTTCCCAGACTTGATTTTAGACTTTTAAAACTTTTAAAGGAAGTTTCTGAATAATCCATTTTAATATTTTGTGCAACTAAACTTTGTACTTTGTGTGGACTAAACTTGTACTTCAATAATTAAATATTCTAAAATAAAATCATAAAAGTGTACTCTGGGTTAAATACCACTAATAAATCTGTGTCAAGAATAAAACTAACTATAATTACTCAATTCTCTTAAACCACTGATTTCAAATAATGCTTTTAAATATAAAAGAGGTACCCTCAAAAAAAATTTTTTCCCAAAAGAAGTGATCAAGTGACAAGAAAATACCTCAGAAATTCTATTAGTAGTCTGGACAACTTTCTCTTTTCCATTTTTTTCTAGATCTTAGCAAAAAATTCTATTTTTTCCCCAGATTAAAAATTTTAAACTCTTACTTTCTTTACTATGTACCCACAGTATTGTATGGAAAATGGCAAATAGTCAACTTCTGATAATTTCATATGTTTATAAAACATTTTTGATGACTGGGTTTTTCGGGGAGGGGGAGTTTTCTGATTAAGTATTTTTAACTTTAAAAAATGAAGTTCATGAAAAAGCTACAAATGAAAGTCAAATATAATTACTTATACATTTAATGTTTACATTCTTATACCTTGAAATGTTATATGAACTACCAAGCGATGGTCCTATATGATGCTTACGTTTTTTCAGTTCACATTTACATTTTTGTAACAAATCCCACCCACTTCCCTTCATTACTAGACCACAATTTCTTAGATTTAAAGAAATATTTATTAACTAAAATACAATGTGAACATTTACTGTGTTCATTAAGACCCTCTTTTGCTGGAGAGTTGGATACAAAAAAAAAAAAAAAAAAGTCGACAGAGTCACACAATCCCAAGAACCACTGAAGGCCAGCCATGAGCATGTGGTCCTACCTTCAGGGGGCAAACTGTAGAGCTGAGCCACAGGTCCAGTCATAGGAATAACTGGCAATTGGAAATGGAAAGAACTTTTAATCGTTGGCAGAGGCAGACGATTTTTAGGAAAACACTTTCTCATTATCAGACTGGAGATGTTGACAAGAGGATCAAGGGTCCTGACTGCCAAACAGTCCTGTTTTTTAAGAAAAAAAAGAATGTGCCTTTGGTGAGTAACTGAACCAATTTCACATTACTTCAGAAAGTAATATATTAATAATTTTTAAGAGAAATATCACAAGAAAACAATATTTTAACATAATGTAATTATAAAATAGCTTTGACTCTTCAGAATTAAGAAGCTCATGTGGCAAATTTAGTAGTACTTTGCCTTAAATATTTTAACTATGCAGAAATCAGTGCCATCTTTGGTACTAAAAGTCACCAAAGTACTAAGTTATATCTATGATGGACATAGGCACATTTAGCTAGCTTAGCACTCACTTTTTAAAAAAAAAATTAAGCAAGAAATATAGTAAGAAATAAAAAAGAACTTGAACTTGGCTGAACCGTTCTCAAAATTTTATCAGTTATCATGCAATAGCACCTCGAATACGTTAGCTGTTCAACTATAAAAAATAGTCTGAATATCAGTTTTAAGTTTTAAGAGTTTAATCTGCTGTCCTAGTATCTAATCTTGAGAAGGTCTAATATATAGGGGATTTAAAACTGTATCATATATCATCATCATTATTGACATTTAGATGGCACTTTGATACCCTGTAAAATTTTCAATACAAGTCTTCACATCAGACCTGTCAAAACAGATGAGAAATGAAGGCTCAGCAATGTTAAGTGGCATAACCAAAGTCATCCATTGCCTATATTAGAAATAATAAAAACAAGTGTATATGATTGATAAGAAAAAAAAAAGCTAAGAGTAAACATAAAATGGGTGTTATTATATCTTAACTACTCTCAAGCAGAAAGATTGTCAGTTGTATAAAAGACCAAGAGGCACAGGTAGGATAATTGGCTGGAATTTTCAAAAGGACAGTTTTCTTTCTGATAATCACAGACTACTAAAAACAAAGGATTGTGTTGCAACATCCCTATCTCCCATAGCTGACAGTCTTCTACAGATGCTAGAACAAGTCTTATTAAAGGTATTGTCAAGAAGGTTTAGTACAACAGCTGGCAGAACTAGGAACACTAACTCCAGGTTTCACTTTTGTACCTTCTCCATTTAAAAATGCACTATCCAGAGGAAAACATTGAGAACACTCACAAACAACAGAACTGCATTACCAGCTGTAAAGAATCCATAAATACCTTATGAGGGAAACGTGCAAAACTGAGTATAGCCAACTGCACATCTTAGACAGCATGGCTAAATGGTAGAAAATACGGCTACATGGATAGATTTATGTATCTTGCTTTTACCTGTGGGGATAAAATCTCACACTGCAGATATATGGATTAAGCACTTTCTCCAACTCAGCGGTCACATGTGAGAAATGCCTTTGTTTTCTAATTTTTTAAAAATATATATATCTTACTTTTAGGGTATTTTTAGAAATACTAAGTTTTCTTAAGAACCAACTCATATTATTGACACATAATCACAATAATTGGAAAAAGCTTACTTGCGAAGTGTTATAGAGAATTTTCATCCCATTGGCATCAATAAATGCTTTTCTTCCCAACTTGATATTTGTAACACTTTTTAAACTCTGTAAAATTCCTTTCCGAATGAGCATGTTTCTGTGCCGATTGTCATGACGGTGCCAATCTACATAAATTGTTAAAAGGACTTGAACATATCCTCTGTCTACAGCTCTCCTGGCATTTGTTTCTTTAACAAAAGAAAATTGAGAAAGAATATTTTTTAAATGACCAGAGAAAATAGTAGAAATCAAATTTAAAAATATAACCACACTATTGTAATGAATTGTTAAAATTTTTTGTCAAAAAAATGGCAACCACATATTTAAACATTTTTATCTAACAAAATAAATATATCTTCCAGATAGTAAATTATGATATTTTCCAGAAACCTGCTCATATATTGTTTTGTGGTTAATAAATAATAGATATGTGTTTAATACAATTAGGGCTACAGCTTTTTAAATGTTAATACTAACAAAGGTTTCACGTATTTTAAAACAGGATTATACAGACTTTGTTTACAATAAAGACTTTAACTTATTAGCTGTGAAAGTGGTTTTGTTAAAAGCCATTATCATGGTTGTAACTTCTATTACAAACTTTGTGTGCTTCCACTAAAATTAACTACATTGGGTTGTAGCTGTTATTACAAACTTTGTGTTTCCATTGAAATTAATTGCTTTAATTATCCCAATTATATAAATACTAAATGTTAAGTTAAAAATACCTGTAAAACTTTTTAGTAAATAAATATAAGAAGCATTATGTAATTAGGAGATAGTACTTTCTAATCATTAATTTTTAATGTAATGAAAAAAACATTAAAGGGTTTTTTTAATAAATGGTCAAATTTATTGGGATAGATTTTTTAAAATCCACAAATCTGACCTATTCTACTATTTTTAAAGTGTTAATATTTAAGATTATTAACCAAATGGGTGCATTTAACTAAGATGGCAGCAAAGGAATCCTATCACAGCAACATCTTGAACCACCCAGCATCACTGGGTGGGCCTATTATAAGAGCACAAAATAAAGTGGAATACAACCCATCTTAGGTTGTACAAAGAAATACCAATCCCTCCTGGCCAGTCTTTCTCAGTGGTTAAACTCTGACCTATGAACCTGGAGGTGAGGGTTCAATTCCAGTCAGGGCACATGCCCGTGTTGCGGGCTTGATCCCCAGTGGGAGACGTGCAGGAGGCAGCTTTTCAATGATTCTCTCTCATCATTGATGTTTCTATCTCTCTCTCCCTCTCCCTTCCTCTCTGAAATTAATAAAAATAATTTTTAAAAAAAGAAATACTAATCCCTTCCTAATCTGAATTTACCTATAAAATGACCCCCTGCCTCATGGCATGGACACTAAGATAATGCAACAGTAAAGCTCCATTGTTTTTAGTTGCCTCAAAGAATTACTAGTGCTAATATATAGCTGAAACATAAGGCTTAAGACGGTGCAATCAACCTTACTGATGCCTTTTCAGAAATTATGCTCTTACATGAGGAAACTGGAAGAAACTCCCAGGGTGGGGAAGGAGTGGGGGTTCTTATCCAAAAGCTTTAAAACCTCTATCGCAGTGGTTCTCAACCTTCCTAATGCTGCGGTGACCCCCAATTTCATTGTTACAAATTGAACATAACTAAAGCATAGTGATTAATCACAAAAACAATATGTAATTATATATGTGTTTTCCGATGGTCTTAGGCAACCCCTGTGAAAGGGTCATTCGACCCCCAAAGGGGTTGCGACCCACAAGTTGAAAATCACTGCTCTATCATGATTAGAAGAGCTAGTTTTGCTAAAATTGTGGCTATGTGCAGTATCAGTTAAATAGTTCTGACTAGTAATAAATAGTTTCGTGTATTTTATTTTATTTTTATTTTTTTAATTTCTTTAGTAAGTTATTACATATGTGTCCTTATTCCCACAAGTTTACCCCCCCAAGTTTCATATATTTTAAATTCATATACACACTTTGTTTATTCCAGTTGGCATATATAATAGTAAGCCTTTAACTTACTAGATATGAATATGAGTTTCTTAAAAAGACATTATGGTCATTGTAACTCCTGTTCCAAACTATGTCTCCACTGTAATTCTCAATAGCCTAAATGGTATTTATGAGGAATATTGAAACTCTTTATTAACATTCAAATAGAACAAACTTGCCCATAACTCAAACACAGGTACTGAGTGACCCTAAAGAGAAGGGTACAGAGTAACCTGCAACTGAGCACAATAAAACAGTTTAATAAAGGGGTTTTATTCATGTGTTCAGGACCCTTAACTTACCATCAGCCTACATCTCTTCTCTCGCTACTTAAAATGCACTTGGGTGTCCCTATACACGGCAGCCTCTGATCTACACCCAGCGATGATAACTAAGCTGCCTACCTTTCTGCACTTTGTATATACATTCTTTGCTTTATACTCTCTCAGGTTTATTACAATAGTTTAATTATCCTTTTAAAGTAAATTACTGTCCCCCCACAAAAGAAGTCAATGACTAAGAATGCTCCAAAATGCCATAGTACATTTAAAAATATGCCTCTAGTTTATAATACTAACACCTAAGGTGATTTTTTTAATTTAATAAACCATTACTTTGCCAAATATCAGATTTACCAATTACTTATTTGCTACTATTCAAATAAAGAGTTCTGGTCATTCAAATTTAAGAAAAAAATTGGTCTACCCTTGATAGTTTGAGGGGGAAATAACATTAAAAGCCATCAATATAGCTTTTTGGGACTAAAATGTTATTATGGTTAAGTAAATGTTAATCAACCAATGAAAATATGGGTGCTAATGAAAATCATTATTTAAAATGGAGATACTGAGTGTCTTGGTGAGAAGAAACATAACGTAGATAATCACTCTTCCCAGGCATCATAAGACACATTTACTCCAACGCCTCAGTTTTGAAGATAGAGCCATAGTTTGTCAATTAATTTAGTAAACTGTAAATTTACATCAGTAGCCATCTGGATTCATGGTAGACATAAAATTTCTAATAAAAGGGCTCTAAATTAAAATTATGTATGCTTGCCAAAACCGGTTTGGCTCAGTGGATAGAGCGTCGGCCTGCGGACTGAAAGGTCCCAGGTTCGATTCCGGTCAAGGGCATGTACCTGGGTTGCGGGCATATCCCCAGTAGGAGATGTGCAGGAAGCAGCTGATCGATGTTTCTCTCTCATCGATGTTTCTAACTCTCTATCTCTCTCCCTTCCTCTCTGTAAAAAATCAATAAAATATATTTAAAAAAAAAAAAAAATTATGTATGCTATACATAGAGTAATTATTCAAGACAGTCTTCACAGTAAACATACTCAATACCATGTTAACTTTACTTTAAAAAATGATACTTACATAATATTTACATATTACTTTCTTCTACTAACAGGGCTTTATGTTTATAGTAATCACTTAGAAAAAGGAAGTCAATGTATTTTAATAAATTATAGCTCAATAAACATAAATGACATTAGTTATGGCACATCCAACAACAGTACTAAAAGGTAAAATCAACTTTGACATTAAGTAATTATAAACCAGCTTTATAACTATAGACTAACTCTACATTTCCAGTTTAACACCGTAGATAAAATACTCAGAAAAATATTATCTAGAAGTTCTAGTATTTAAAAACTTACTTGATTTTAGCAATGCAGCAAGAGTGTCTAAAGCAACCCTGTCAACATGAGAAAACACAAACAACAACAAAACTAGTAAAATTAATCTACAATAGTAAATTCATACAATTTTTTCAGATAAGTAATTATTATCTATTCCAAAAGCCATTCCTGTTAGAGTCAATTACATATGGCATTTCTCTGTATATATTTCTCCCTTAAGGTTAAAACTGAATACAGGAAGATTGAAATATCAACAGAAAAGCACCCCAAAAAATTTTTTAAGAAATAAAAAAAGGAGAACATTAACAATACCTAAGTCGTTATATCAGAGGTTAGATGAATTAAACCAGTTGTTGTACCTGTATCTGATCCTAGCAGAGTTCACACAAAAGCATTATTAAGAATCACAAAGAAATTAAAAAGTTTCACACAAATAAAGTTCATAACTATTAAATTCTATAGATATTTGTAGCTGTCTGACTAGAAAGTATTTTAGCCCTATCAAGCAATAATCCTAATATTTAAGGTAATAATAAATACAAAATACTGGAACTAGAAGGTTGGATAAGAGGAAGGAGGAGCCCCTTAACATTTTTCAGTCCTAAGGCACCAATGAGAATAATGAACCTAATTCATATCTCAAAAACTCTTACTGCCCATCAGAGAATGAAAAAATAGCCCCCAAAACTGAAGGTACTTACATTTTCTTTGCACATAAACACTCAGTTACCCACAGTAAAATCAACTGCCATTAATCAGCTTTAAACATACACATAAATATTACTATGAAAAAGTATAATTCAAAGAGTTTTTTAAGGAAGAGTTACTGAAGTAATGGCACTTAATTTCAGTAGCTTTAAGAATATAAGGCTACATGTTACAGTTCCTCTTAGTAAGATTTCAACAATTATATTTGCATAAAAATATGTACACTGTTAAACTTACATATTTCACTCATCATTAAGCATTTGTTGAATGCCTACTAGATACCCACAAAAGCAGGGTCTTCATGGGTATAAAATTAGAAAACAAATTTGTCTTCCACAGATAATTTTACAATCTAGCTAATGTAGTAAAATGTATACATCTGTGCAAAAGCTACTCAAGAAGTTAAAACCAAAAACAAAGCTGCATACATTAGTGGTAAAGGAGACACAGCATGACCAGATGTGAGTAACGGTAAAGAACATAATTAATTAGAAGACTGAAGATGGATACTGGTTCATAGGAAAACCTGAAACAATAATCCCAAGGCCATAAACGAGAGAACCCATGTGATGATGCAGGCAGAGTTTGAAATATTGCAGCTATAAGCTAAGGAGCACCCAGGATTGCCAGCAACCCACCAAAAGCTGGGGAGAAACAAGGAAGGATTATCCCCTAAAGGACTTAGAGGGACCACTGGCTCTGCTGACAAGCTGATGCTGGGCTTCTACTCCAGAACTGCGAGACAATAAATTTCTGTTATTTTAAGCCACCAAATCTGTACCAGGTACTTGGTCACAACAGCCCTAGGAAACTAATACAATCACTTAGATGCAATCACTTGCAATGAATTCATAGGACTTTCCCATCTACAGCTAAGTCTTCATTCAAACTATAAAAATCATACAGTACTTTAAAAAATAGCTTTTTCTCCCTGCTGGCAGCTGTTTGCAACACATTTGAACCAAATCAAAGTGCTTCTGACAGCTTGCAATCCTTGACATTTATTCTTCAAGACTGACACAACTGGAACATGAACCCCGTTCTTTCTGACTCCATGCTTGTTCCACAGTTCCACTAGATTAAAAAAAAATTATGAAGTTTGGTGCAAAGTTGTCTCAATACTTTTACCAACATGTTATTTAAATGGTATTTTTTTAAAACTTCAGTATAGCCGAAACCGGTTTGGCTCAGTGGATAGAGCGTCGGCTTGCGGACTGAAAGGTCCCAGGTTCGATTCCGGTCAAGGGCATGTACCTGGGTTGCGGGCACATCCCCAGTGGGGGATGTGCAGGAGGCAGCTGATCGATGTTTCTCTCTCATCAATGTTTCTAACTCTCTATCTCTCTCCCTTCCTCTCTGTAAAAAATCAATAAAATATATTAAAAAAAAAAAAAAAAAAAAAAACTTCAGTATAAAGGATTTTCTGAAATTTTACAGCCACACTTATAAGCCAGTAGGAATTTGTAATATAAAAATTACAAAAGAATTTTAGAATAGATTTTTTGAAATGCATAATTTGTATTATGTTAATTGATTAGAACTCCTCAGTACCAATATTTTATTCTTCCTCACACACGTGTTTTTCCAATCTTCATATGTCACACACAATAATACAACCAGCAAAGGCTTAGACAGCGGCCTGTGGCTTATCTATTTAGGAGCAGTAAAGGAAGAAGAACTTAACCCCCGGTATTCATGAAGTTACGTTAAGGTGGGGATCAATCCTTGCAGTAATCTCCAAACCTACTGTAACTTGAAAAGACAGAGTTACAGTAACTTCTGGAGTTGCTTCCTTCTGGATTAACAGTACTTAAATCCAAAACCTAAAGTTGGAAGAAAGGGAAATCCTAAAGGGAAGCAAGACCTTTCAAACATAAATAATATCCCTCAATCTTCTTCCATGAAATTCAGGGCATTGTTTAAGGAGAAGAAAAAGTATGATACAAATGCTAGATGCTGAGATATCTTAATTAAGGGGGAGGGGGCTCTACGGTGATAAAGAGATCAAGATATACATGTTTGGTCAATGAGTGATTTTTCTTTTTAAAGTAAAAATAAAGCTTAAGATTTTGTTTTTCTTTTTAAAATACAAATAGAAAAGAATTAAGGGGTAATTTATGTAACAATACCCCTTTCTCAGAAGTTTAGACTCACTGATTTCTACATGGTTTTGGATATATTCCATGTTGTAGATCACAAAGATATTGTGAAATGTTTCTCCTAGGGACATTTTACATTAGAGTTGGTAACTTGGTTACAATAGAATAATGTAGACTGTAAGTAGATCAAAACCATTAGACAAAAGATAAATAATAAAATACTTAAAATATCAAGGGAGAAAATGGTATATAAATTCAAAAATAAAGAATGTACTTTTAGTATTCACATGCACATTACCACATTTCCTACCTAAATTAATTACATTGCTTTAATAAAAGCATTGTGCTAATTGTAGGAATCATCTCATTAAATCCTCACACCAACCCTATGATGTACGTTCTAATATTACCACCTTACAGACAGGAAACTGGGGCATAATAAGTTAGGTAACTTACTTTGTATCATGGAGCCAGTACACAAACCCATTCTGCCTACCTCCAGAGCCCACTAACTACACTACACCAAGTTGGTTTTACTAATTGTGACACAATCATTGTCCTTGTCTTGTTACATTTCATCAGATGCTCTAAGACTGTATATGATCTTTGCACAAGTTTGTTAAGTTATCCCACCAAGTAATATTTAATAAATGATTATATGTGCAAGTAAGTTCCCATTTTCAAAAGAATACAAGCTAAAATATTTTACCTTTACTAAGAACGGGTAAGAAGACTGAAAATGTTCTGAATCTTGTTAGTAGAATTTAATCAAATAGTTAACGTGGACAAGTTCTACCTTATAAAAGAATCATAGCTAATAAAAGCAGAAAGAATGAGAAAATTAGCAAAGTCAATGATCTGGACAATGTCATGAAATACTGCTAAATTACCAGGTGAAAAGTAGATGGATTACATCAACTCAATGATCTTAAGTGATGTGAAATAGAGTGACTATCACCACCTATGAAACATTTTTTTATTGGAATAAAAAGAACCCAAATCTAATCAAGCCTCTAGCTCTATCAGTCTACATAAAATTCGAGGGATATACCTACATGTTTAAATGACCCCAGGATACAGTCATCTTAATCCACAATGCTGGGACATTCTATAAGACAGCACCCAGGTCCTTCAACAAATAACAAAACAGAACCAAAAAAAAATAGGGGGACTGTTATTGATTTCAAAGGATTATAAGACATAGTAATCAAATAGAATGTATAGACTTTATTTGAATCCTGATTTGAACAAGCCAACTGCAAAAAAAAAAAAAAAAAGATTTCTTAGATAATCAGAAAATATCAGTGGATATTAAGAAATTATTAATATTGTTGGGCAAAGAAATGATACTGTGGTAACACTAAAAGTAAAAAGCTCCGTGTCTGATAGCAATCGCACACAAGAATTTACAGAACAAATGTAAAGGCTGATATCTATTTTAAAATACTCTGAGGGTGGAGGCGGGGGGACAACTAGGAAGGGAAAGATGAAATAAAAATGACAGAATGTTGATTTTTGTTGAAACTGAATGATGGGTAGGCATATCAGGATTCATTATTCAATTCCTTCTATTTTTGAGTAGGTTTGGAAATTTCCTAAGTATAATAAGGAATAATGTGTGTACCTTGGATTGGATCCCAATTCAAACAAGCCAACTGTAAAAGGGCATACTGAGACACCTGGAAAACCTTGAACACAGACTGAATTTTAGATTATATTAAGGAATTAATAATTTTGCTGAGTATGATTATAGTATAGTGGTCATTTTCTAAGTCCCTATTTAGTAGAGATATACTGAAGTTCTTAAGGGCAAAATTAGAAAATATCTGAGATTTGCTAACAGAAATTCATATGACATTTAGGATTTGCTTTAAAATAACCCAACAAAAATAAAGCGTGTAAGGAAATAAACAAAAAAAATGGCAGAGTGCTGACAACTGCATATAATAAGTAATTAATATAACTATTCAAGACAATTAATTAGCTTACTATAATGTAAACTCTATATATATTTGAAAAATTCCACGTAAAAAATTTTTTGAAGTATGACCTCTAATATGGCCTAAGAAAATACGGCTTTTTTTTTTATTTTCTGAGGTTGAAAGACCTATAAATGTGTGTGTGTGTTTTTTAAAGAATGACATTATTTTGAAAAAAAAAAAAGTATAAATTAAAAATATGTTCAGATAATTGTGAGAATGAATGACATGGTCATTAGAAGATTGAAAAATTGGTAGGGAATATAGTAGGCACTCAATAAATGTTTCTGAGTGAATGATAATCTATAAACCTTTTTTTCCTCTTATAGTATCTAGAAATTTTCAAAGTCTAAATTTCCATAACACTATAGTCAATGAATTTAAAGTTTTCTAATTTTGATATATTTTTAAAATTAAACTTTATAGTAAAGAAAATCCTTATCATAATAAAACCACTATCTAAAATTTAACTCTACTGTTCATTGTACAGATCAAGATGATGAGACCCAGAATAACAAAGGATATCTCTATTTACACTCAAAACATTTACCTACTTCATAAGACCCGAATTCTTCTTACTAAATGGTCCGATGGTTTTAAACATCAGTTCCACAACTCCATTTTTCCCTAAGGATACTGAATTCACAGCTGGGAGGGGAAGAAAAAATTTTAAATGATTTTAAAGATTCGGTAAGTAGGAATGTACATATACTTGGTGAAACATAGTTAAAATATATATTAATTGTTCAGTAAATATAACTCATGTTCCCTCATATAGTCCACCTTAGCCAATCACTTAAAGGTATAATTTTTTTACTTTATTTTTAGGGGAAGTTGCAGGAAAATCTGAAAGAAGTTATAGAAAACAGTAAAATATTACTTCTAAAAAAATACTTTTAAGTTGCTTCATTTGTTTCTTCAAAAACTCTACTAAATACCAGGTCATGGGGATTGAGAGACAAAAATAAGGAACAGTTTAGAGGAGAATGACAGTAACAGTAAACTACTTTAAAAATACTAAAGTACTTTTTAAATAGATGAAGGGTTACAGGCTATTTAGATCACAACAGTGAGGAGTCCCTAATTCTTAGTGAAACAGAAGGCATTTCTGGAGAAACGGATGTCTGGGCTTGGCCTCTTTTTTTTTTTTTTTTTCAATCCTCACCTGTGGATACTTTTCCACTGATTTTTAGAGAGGGTGGAAGAGAAAGGGAAAGACAGAGAGAAACATGGATGTGAGAGAAACACATCGACTGGTTGCCTCCTTGCACGCACGCTGACCGGGGCGCAGGCCTGGGAGGAGCCTGCAACCAAAGTACGTGCCCTTGACCAGAATCAAACCCGGGACCCTTTGGTCCACAGGCTGACACTCTATCCACTGAGCCAAACCAGCCAGGGCTCTGGACTCAGTCTTTACAAATGAGGAGGAGTTAGCTAGGATGGGAGTTGTACTAAGGGGCAGAAGTGGCTGTGGAAATATCTCTGGAGACAGAAACACAGATAGTCAATGAACACAATGGGTTTGAGCAGTTAAACATATAGTATCAGACAAAAGCATTCTAATGAGAAGATGAGCTGGGTAAAGCAAATTATGAAGGATCTTAAAAGTTGTTCATTCTTTCAACCATAGGGAATACCCCCCCCCCACACACACACACACAAAAAAAAAAAAAAAACACAATTATTGGAAAATAATAGATAAAAAAACAGTGTGCGTGAAATAGCACCAACAGATAGTAAATAGATAAAACATACATTTTAATAATCCTATATAATAAAAGCCTAATACGGTAAGTGTCCAGTCATTCAGTCATCCATTCAACCAATCAAAGCATAATATGCTAATGATATGCTAAGGCTGCTCAAGCGCTTGCTATGATGTACACTGACCACGAGCAGGCATACACTCCGACCAGCAGGTTAGCTTGCTGCTGGGGTCCAGCTGATCAGGACTGAATAAGATGGGCTGGACACACCCTGGAGCCCTCCTGCAGTCCCTCCCTCGCTGGCCAACCTCCCACGTCTTTCCCTGGCCCCAATCATGCACCAGTGGGGTCCCTCAGCCTGGCCTGTGCCCTCTCGCAATCCGGGACCCCTCAGGGGATGTCAGAGAGCTGGTTTCGGCCCTATCCCACTCAATTCAGGAGCTGCCCCCTGGTGGTCAGTGCACTCCCACAGGGGAAGCACCGCTCAGTCAGAAGCTGGGCTCACTGCTGGTGAGCGCAGCAGCGGTGGCAGGAGCCTCTTCCACCTCCACGGCAGTGCTAAGTATGTCCTACTGTCGGCTTAGGACATCCCCTGAGGGCTCCCAGACTGCGAGAGGGCACAGGCCATGCTGAGAGCTTCCCCCACCCCCAAGTGCATGAATTTCGTGCACTGGGCCTCTAGTGTATGGATAAAAGCTAGAAGAATGTATACTAAAATTTTTATAGTGCAAATATGGTTCTTTTAAAATAAGATCTGCATTTTCAAATACAGGTCAGACCTCACAGCACACTGGGGAAGGTACATTTGAGAGACATCAGGAGGCTGCGTGCTAGGTGACAGGTGATGAGGACCTGAATTAAACAGGTGTAGCAGGGGAAAGGTTCCACACAGAAGATACAAACAATTTACCTAATCAGAAAATTGTGCTAACATTTTCAGCTCTGAACAAATATTATTTTAAAGTTACAGATAAGCCATTTACTAGCCTTCTAGTGGTTAATTCAATAAAATGCCACCAAAAATGTAACTCCTAGCGTTTTGTACGCTGATTTTAATTTCCTCTGCATCTGTTTAATATTCCATTATCCCTTCTAATTTTGTCTGTGCTGTCTTGCTTCTTCCTTAATTGCAGTATTCAGTGGTTTATTTTATTTAATTTTAATCCAACTGTTTTATTTTTTTGGATCAGTTGGGGTTTTTTATTTTCTACGTGTGTGGGTTTTATCATTTCAATTTCAGATGTTTTATTAACCACCCCAATTCCTAATCAAGAAATAGAAAAAACCTTATGGGTTTGGGATCTAATACGAGTGAGAAGGAGAAGGAGAGACAGAGGCAGAGAGGGAGGGAGGGAGGAAGGAAGACAGGAGAGATACTTCATCTGAGGTTATCTCTTGTTAATCCCTCTTCTTTCCAGTTTCCTCAGGGGCTCCTGTACTACTAACTTGCTGTTCTGCTACTTCCCTACTGATTGCCGAAGGTAATTAGCTCCAGGTGACTATGCTACCACTTGCCTTCCTTCTCAGCTTTCCTCTCATCTGTGAAAACCCAAATAGGCAGGCAGTTTTTCCAGCTGCCAATACCCTCACATTCTTCCACATATTTCCCATGAGCTGCCTACTCCTCCCCCTCACTACAAGCTTTTACAAATTGGAGGAATTCATGACAATTCTCAAGATTTTGCCAATTCTCCTTCTTACCCCATATCACTTCTGTGGCGGTGCAGGTAGGCATTATAAAAAGCCGTATTAAATATTCTCTTACCTTGTCCACAAATTTTAGAGTTATGGAGTTAAGGTACTTTTACATTTTCATTTTCTGTAACTTCAAAACACTGAGTTTACTAAAAACTACTCTGAAATACTCACAGTTTGCAGAATATACTCGTAAAAGCTGAAGACAAGGCAAAACCAAGCGATGATTCTGCAAATTCTGTTTGACCAAGTTCAGGGTTATATTCAGAGCTCCATTAATTCTAGCTTTCACTCCAAATTTTTTGTCTGTTTATAAAAAATTAACACAATGTATTTATATGTAACTTTGAGTGAAATAACAATGGCATAAAGCAATGAAATTTTAAAAACTTATATGATGAATTTATATTACAAATGTAAAGTTGACCTGAAATATCTAAAATTATAATCATTTTCTTGTATGATTTTAAAAGTACTCCTTATATGCCCTAGCCCAGTGGTCGGCAAACTGCGGCTCGCAAGCCACATGCAGCTCTTTGGCCCCTTGAGTGTGGCCACGAAGTCTCAATCGCACTGTACACGTGCGCCCGCACGTGGTATTTTGTGGAAAAGCCACACTCAACGGGCCGCAGTTTGCAGACCACTGCCCTAGCCAGTTTGGCTCAGAGGATAGAGTGTCAGACTGTAGACCAAAAGGTCCCAGGTTCGATTCCGGTCAAGGGCATGCATCTTGGTTGCAAGTTCCCTGACCCTGGTCGGGGCTCATGCAGGAGGCAAACAATCAATGTGTTTTTCTCATAGCAATGTTTCTCTCTGTCTTTCCTTCTCTCTTTCACTCTCTCTCAAAATCAATGGAAAAATATCCTCGGGTGAGGATAAAAAAAAAAAAAGTACTCCTTATAACCCTGGCTGGTTTTGCTCGGTGATTAGAGCGTCGTCCCGTGCACCAAGGGTCACAGGTTCGATTCCCAGTGAAGGCGTATAGGCATACATACATACTCTTTAGAACAAGCATTTAATCAAATACTTCAAAGTGTAAAACCTATATGCATGTCATAAGACAATGGGAGAACTCAGAAATCATTATTTGAAAAGTTTAGGGGATCACTTTCATCTCTGTGCAGATATACAATTATAAACTGAAATTAGGTTCTATTCAAAGGATTACTTTTTTTATTAACCTAAGTCAGCTTCTTTGTTTCACATTGTTTTTTCTCAATTTTTGTAATACTTTGCTTTGTTCCAATAATCAATCTTACAACTTATCATACACACACACCAAGAGACACTTGTGATTTTGACATATTTTTCTTCTTTTTCCCACCATATGCAATGCAATTCCTCATGAATTTATCAGGATCCTCAATTCTTTCAGGTCACTAATTGGGTTTGGGAAGTATTCCATGACTTAAGACCAAGAAAAAGGGTAGCATTCCAGATTTAAAATTTTACCAGCATCAAGGCACAGAGAAGCCATGTCACAAAGATGCTTCTAGGTTTGATAATCATACAAGTGAAATCCTTACCTTTTGGTCCAATCTTTGCAAGAACAGAATGAATCTGCACCATTAACTCCTCATTTGGAGGAGATTCTTTGCTGGCATTCATAAGTAACTGTAACAATATTTGTGAACCACCTTTGGCAACTAAGAAACTAGCTCTTCGACCTCCACCTAAAAGAAAAAAAAATTTTATTTGTTTAAACAGCAAATCTTCCCATAACATATCAAATATCACAACTTTTAGCATTCAAAAAATAAAGTGAAGACTTCTGAAATAAAAACATCAAAATCAAATTTTGTTTTATTTCATTTGTTTTATTTAGAAAACAGTGCAGAGAGTAAATACAAGTGATGCCAAAATTCTATGTTCAGGGCTCTATTTTAAGGAATACTGGAAAATAACAAAAACAAAGCAACAACAAGAATATGACATATCAGTTTCCAAATTCCAAAACAAAGCAACAACAAGAGTATAACATACCAGTTTCCAAATTCCAATACTCAGAATAGCCTCTATGAGTATCAGAAAATTCCTCATAAAGTACACATGCCACATTATTGATCACTATTTACAAACAGAAATTAAACCCCCCCCCAAAAAAAACAAACTTACCAGCTGACACCAGCTCAACAAGAATGCTTAAGATATTAAGTGTAGTTTGAAGATCTTTCGTGTTCTGAAATAAATAGTTTATTTGCTTTATTAAACCATTGTAAATCTGTAATTCCCAAATTTTTTCTATTGCTGTTGGGAACTATCTATATTTTACAGATGACCTTTCCAATTTCTCTAAGAACAAATATAATGAGGTTTCCACTATTCTCACTTATCACTTCAGTCTCTTCTTGCCCTTAAGAATTTTTACAAATAATCTGTGCTATTACTTTCTTAGTATCAATATTATTAAAACAGGAATTAATCTGGTATTTGAATTCATCATGATCTACCTAACAGGCAATAAAAATAAATGAATCAAAATATAAAGGCACTACAATGTATATATGGCAACTACCCAGTCACCTAGCCCTCTCAGAAGGCCACTGTGTTATCAGTTCCATGTATCCAGCCAAAGATAATATGCAGTTTTAAATCCATGTAAATATACGTGTATACAGATTTATTTCTCCAAATAGCACTGCCCTATATAGATATTGTTTTGTACAGATATTTTTACATATCAATAAATAGTTTCTTCATCTTTTTAAGGGCTACAGAAAGTATTCCACTATATGGCTAAACCATTATTTATGTAACCAATCACCTATCAATGAGATATTTTTTCCCAATGAGATTTTTAACAATCTTTTGTTATTAAAAAATTGCAAAAGACATATGTAACACTTTCAACAACAACAATGTAAAAGCAAAAAATAAATAAATAAATAAAATTATTTGGCATTAAAAAATTGCAACAAAAACTATATATATTTACATGGAATCAATTACAGCTATATGTAGGATAAATTTCTGGAATTTCTGGGTCAAAGAATATAAGTATTTTGATGGATATAACTACATAGTAAACTGCTCTTCACCAGCAATGGAGAAGATTAACTATTTCCCAAAGTCTGGACAACCAATCTAATTTTTAAAAAAAGTTTAAATATTACACATGGTTACATTTCTCTTATTAAAAGCAATGGCTGGCCCGGCCTACATGGCTCAGTGGTTAAACATCGACCTATGAACCAGGAGGTAATGGTTCAATTCCCAGTGGGGGCATATGCCTGGGGTTGCAGGATCAATCCCCAGTAGGGGGCATGCAGTAGGCAATTGATCAATGATTCTCTCTCATCATTGATATTTCTATCTCTATCTCCCTCTTCCTCTCTGAAATGAATATTTATATATATATTTATATATATATATATATATATATATATATATATATATATATATATATATATGTATAGCAATGGCTGAATGGACAGAAAACAAAACAGATGCACAGAGCAGAAGCAGAAGCATGGCCTATTCAAGGAACCACCACACCCCCAACGTGGAGATTTTTACAGTGTTATACAGAGGAATCTCAGAATTATTGTGCACCAGTAACTGGCATGGGACTCTTATTCTTCCTCTTTCCAAAAGGAAATGAGTGTTTCCACTTCATATTTTAGCTCACAGACTGATAGAACCAAAAAGCTCCATCCAGACCAGATGGAGAACTGTACAAAACCAGAGACCCTTGTTTTAGCATTGGAGATATTAACTGGACCACTGTCTCATTAGGGGGGGATCTGGAATGAGAAGGACAGATGTTTGTTAAAGAGAAGAATGGATTGTGTTCAGCGAACTGATTTCATCGTCTTCCTAGGTACAGAGCTACACCATATTTCCCAGCCCTTTTGTAATAGAGTTTGAGCCATGTGACTGAGCTCAGGCTATTGGAAACTGAATGGAAGTTGCACTGCTATCTTTAGGCCTTATCTAGACAAGCTCCCAAAAGTAATTCATCACCTCCCACCTCTGCTGACCTCAATAATTTGTGACATGAGCAAAATAAGGAGAAAAAACAATGATGCTCTATCTCAAGTGCAATTTGTGTTTCTTTTTCTGGGAACGGTCTGTTCATAACCTTCACACATTTTTCTATTGGGTAGACTTCTTCCCTTATGAATCTGTGGAAGTTCTTTATATGTTAAAGAAATTATATGAGTTGAAATCTTTTTTCTTCAGTTTGCCAAGTGTCTATAATGTTTTTTTCCCAATGCATTTTTGTTAATATAGTTGAATTTATCAATCTTTTCTTTTATGGCTCCTGTTTTTGTTTTTTTTTCATACTTAGAAAAGCCTTCCCTGCGCTAAGATTATTAAAAATTCTTCTCATTACTTCCTCGAGTATTCTGGTTTTCTTTTCCATGCTTAAATATTTGCTTGCTATGGAATTTATTTTGGTGTAGGAAGTAAGGATCTAACATTATACTCTTCTGCATGGATACCAATTTGTCCCAGTTCCACTTATTAAGCAATCCCCCAACCCCTCACTGATCTGAAATGCTACCATTGATTAAGTAGTATTAAATTCCCATAAGCATTTTTAACTTAGTGTGGATTTTTCTATTCTAATCCACTGATGTCTATCTAGTTCCCACCCACACTTTCTAAACTACCTGAATTACTGAAGTTTCTAATGTTCTCTGATATTTGGTGGGGCTAGTCCTTTCTCTTTTATTTTTCAGAAATATCCTTTCTATTCTTGCTTATTTTCCCACTGAACTATAGAAAAAAAAGTTAATATTTTTATCAAGATTGCTTTAAACTGACAGATCAATTTAGAATAAAACAAAAACTTTATGTCACTTTTGACAGGAAGTAATTCCCATCAAAAAACATAAAATCACACCCTGTTCTTTTTTTTCCAGCTATTTTGAAATATAATTTGATATATAACATTATGTAAGTTCAAGGTATACAATGGTACTTACCCTTTGTTCTTAATAAAATATAAAATAATGATTCTGAATATATCCAGCTAATCCACCCAAAACTTTCACACTGGCATAGAAATTTAATTATTATCAAGATAATATAGTTGCCGAAACCGGTTTGGCTCAGTGGATAGAGCATCAGCCTGTGGACTGAAAGGTCCCAGGTTCGATTCCGGTCAAGGGCATGTACCTTGGTTGCAGGCATATCCCCAGTAGGAGATGTGCAGGAGGCGGCTGATCAATGTTTCTCTCTCATCGATGTTTCTAACTCTCTATCTCTCTCCCTTCCTCTCTGTAAAAAATCAATAAAATATATTTTTTTAAAAAAAGATAATATAGTTATCCAACCAATATATGTAGTAAACTAAATCACAAATATACATCAGCTGACGTAACACAATAAATTAGGATTTCCAATGCCAATCATTTATATTAAGCTAGACTTATTTCCAGCTAATGCTTTAATTTCCATTACCAATTAGAACAGCATATATAAAGATTTAAAATGTGGTTATCATTATTATCATAGGGTAATATACTTAGAGGTTTACCTAATATATATTAGAATGTTTATATCACCATCCCAAATGTTAATCTAAAACATAAAACAAACTTCTATTCACTGGCTTTACCTCTAGGATAAAAATTTTATACTTCATATACTATTTTTCTTCAGTGCTGATTGATACTAACAGTTACATAATTAAAGCCTGCAAATACTTTACCTCTAATGTTGAGAGCAGAACTTCCATTCCTGTAGAACCTTTGGCTGTCATTTCTCTCCTTATTTTTTCTGAAAAGTGAAAATATATGTATCTTCTAAAACATTTTAAAAAATATGTATCGTTTTATTATACAGCTAACATAAAATAAACAAGTACCCATTGGTTCGGTAAACATTCTAAATTGGTTTTACATGATCTTCCCTCTGATGCTGCTAATTCTACTCTCTGTAGACTTTCCTTGCCCGTCAGCACAGCTCCTAGTAGGGACTAGGTGAATCCCTGTCTGTCCATCTGTAATCTTAAAATCATTATCATAGTACAGGCACCAGAACTGGAGGTGAGGGGGAGTGGTAATGGAAGGCCTCTTTATCATCTTTATGACCAGAACTAGAAAACATTTAATCAAATTTGTGAAAACAGAAACCTAGTACCATTTTAAAAATGGGGTTTTTTTAATATATTTTTATTGATTTCAGAGAGAAAGGGAGAGGGAGAGAGAGATAGAAACATCAATGAGAGAGAATCATAGATCAGCTGCCTGCCACAAGCCTCCGACTGAGGATCGAGCCCACAACCCAGGCATATGCCCTTGACTGGAATCGAACCTGGGACCCTTCAGTCTGCAGGCCAACACTCTATCCATTGAGCCAAACAGCTAGGGCCATTTTAAATGTTAAATACGAAGGTGGCTGCAGGTTCACCTTTATTTGAAAAAAGAAAAATCAGGTTTTCTGTGTGTGTATATGTTTTAAATCTAGTATAGGTTTTAGAATCTTTTTTTAGCATCTATTGAGATAATCACATGGGTTTTATTTGACCTGTTCAAATAATGTTATAGGATATATTTCCTAATATTAAAACATTTTACATTCCTGAAATAAGTGCACTTTAGCAATGATATTCATCTTTCAATGTATAATTAGACTTATTTCACTAATATTTTATTTGGGACCATGCTAATAACCAATGTTCTCTACTACCTGACATCTTTTGTCAATATTCTAGTACAAGTAGCACTGGAATTAGGTATTACTTGAAAATTGATGGGGGAGAGGGGAGGGCGGGATTCATCCATACAGAAAAAATCATAATCATTTCTTAAAAACAATGCTTTGAAAATTAATTTCTTTCACAGCTATTCCATTTTCTACTTCTTGAGTCTATCTGAGAAAGTTCAATTTTTAAGGAAAATCATTTATCAAAATTTTAAACATTCTTAGCCTCCACTTGTTAAAGAATTTAAAAAGCATTCCCAAAACAAGAGGTTAAAGCTCACCTTGACTTTGAGCCAGATGAAGAATTTTTGATGTAACATATCTGGCAGTATCTGATTCTGTAGGTTCAGTACTGATCTTCTCCAGCTGAGCGAGGAGGCCGACAACCCGAGAGTTATTGGTAAGGCTAAAAAAAATGTTACTTTATATTAGGGCACAGCAAGATCACTGTTTTTACACTAAGTGAAGTGGGAGGTTTCGAGCAGAAGAGTAATGCCCTCTGACATGCCTTTATTAAACAACTGCACACAACACATCTGTAAGTTTTATCTCTTGGGTGATTGGTACAAGGTGGTCATTATATATGCTCTATACTTTCTGGTTTTCAGAAATATTTCATTTTTTAAATAAAATTCTGTAGTGAGAAAAATAAGTTACATGTTTAAGTTTTTATATGTTTTCTTTTTCCTTCCAATATTGCAGAAGAGATAAGTGATTCCTTAAAACTTACCATAAATCTGAATGAGCAAAAACATTAACATCATGAAAAATTCCAAACATGAGCAAAAGAAGACAAAATAGGACAATGAACCATCATATACCTATCACCCAGCTTCAACAATTATCAATTCATGGACCATCTTATTTCACACATGCTTACTTGCAGGCACACACACCCATTGGCTAATTTTGAAGCAAATCTCAGATCATTTCCTATGGCATTAGTTATGTTTTCTAAAATAAGAACTCTTTAGAATATATATAACTATAATAGCACTACTATACCAAAAACAATAACAATAATCCTTTAACATCAACATCTAATTTACAAGTTCAAATTTCCCAAATTCATATTCTCTCTCTTTTTCTTTAACAGTAAGTAAATTTGTACAAACCACCAGAGACTGAACTCAGAAGAAGAAAACAAAATCCACCTGTCTTCCATTAAGTCAAACATTAAGTTTTCAAAAATGTAATAAATCGCCCTGACTGGTTTGACTCACTGGATAGAGCATCGGCCTGTGGACTCAAGGGTCCTGGGTTCGATTCCGGTCAAGGGCATGTACCTTGGTTTCGGGCACATCCCCAGTAGGGGGTGTAAGGAGCTGATCGATGCTTCTCTCTCATCGATGTTTCTAACTCTATATCCCTCTCCCTTCCTCTCTATAAAAAAATCAATAAAATATATATTTTTTAAAAATGTAATAAATCAATAGCACTCTTCTTACTACATTTTGAAAACAGTTATTTTAACATAAAATGTTATTGTGTCATTATGCATTGAGTTTATTATCTTTAAATGGATAATTTTTAATTCCTCAGTTTTAATTTATAATATGGTAATATCAATAGATTAAAAAATCCACCTCAACAAAAACTTTTTGGAGTCTTCATTCATTTAAGAGTACAAAGAGATTCACTGAGCCAAACCTGTTCTTTTTGAGAGCTCTAGTTCTTTGTGGTGAGAAATTACACTAAGATACCACAGTTTTGCATACTAGGGAAAATACATCTTTAAAAGAAATTTGCATTATGGAGACCAAAATTAGAAACTTACTGATTGAGTGTGTTTTCCTAATTTTATTCAATTATTTTCATGTGTTAATATTTTTAGTAGCTAATAAGACATTTATTTTAAAAATTCAAAAACATACAAAAACACACTAAGCATAACACACAGTCTACTCCATTCCAAATTAAGAGTTTGTTTTGTCCGTAACTCTTAAAATTTTAAATTAAATTGTACCACTATAAAAAATAAAACTTTTGCCCTAGCCAGTTTGGCTCAGTGAATAAAGCGTCGGCCTGCAGACTGAAAGGTCCCAAGTTCAATTTCAGTCAAGGGCACGTACCTCGGTTGCAGGTTCCTCCCCCGTCCAGGACCTGGTCTGGGCTTGTGCAGGAGGCAACCAATCTATGTGTTTCTCTCACATCAATGTTTCTCTCTGTCTTTCCCTCTCTCTAAAAATCAATGGAAAAATATCCTCGAGTGAGGATTTTTAAAAAATAATAATAATAAAATAAAACTTTCATCTAAGTGATTCTTTTCTGAGAATCGTGCTATTTCAAATGATGGATGGTAGATGAATTTATTTTTTGAAGGAAGGAAAGAAAAAAAAAGAAAAATTCAGAACATGGGCATCCCCCTCTCTGTGCTTTTTTCATCTACAGAATGAAAACTGAACAAAATATTCTAAGCCACTACTGACTCAGCTCCAAAATTTAAGGCTGTTGACACTAATGTTGGGAGAATCATAGGGTGAACACCAGAGGGCAGCTATACCATTTGAATAATGTTTAGACTTTACTAAAACACACACACACACACACACACACACACACACAATTATACAGCTTTTCAATGAACAAAGCAGAGAATTTTTAAATAAAGAGATGTATCTTCACTGTCTTCCTCTCCTTTTTTAGATAAATCAAAATGAGGCTAAGACCAACCTTCAGAGTTACCATTTATAATTCTAACTAGAGGTCCCTCAGCCTGGCCTGCAGGGATCAGCCGAAACTGGCTCTCTGACATCCCCAAAGGGTACTGGATTGCAAAAGGGCAGTTCTCAAGTGACACACCCTGGAATCGGGCTCCCTCCTCTCTGGTTTCAAGTGCGTCACCCAAGAACCATAGCTGCCAAGTCATCGCAGCTTGGCAGCTCCTGTGTTGAGCATCTGTCCCCTGGTGGTCATTGCGCATCATAGCTACCAGCCAGACGGTTGCTTAGGCTTTTATATATAGAGAACAGATTTTCTAGTGAGAAAAATCAAAATCCCAGCAAGCTACTGTGTAGAAATGTCCAACTGATGCAAAATTCCTATGGAAATGCAAAGGAACCTAAAATAGGACAAACTTTGGGGGAAAAAAGAACTAAGTTGGCAGACCAACACTAATTTCGAGATTCATTATAAAGTTATAGTTATCAAGGCAATGAGGTATCCTCACTATGATAAACATCTAGATCAAGGGGAAAAAACAGAGTCCAAACCAGACCCACACATAAATGGACAACTAATTTTTGACAAAGGTACCAAGACAATTCAATGGAGAAAGCAAAGTGATTCTAAAAATGGTGCTGGTCCATATGCCAAAAAGAACTTCTACCCATACCTCACAACATAAATAAAGTTTAACTCAGAATGGAGCACAGGCTTAAATGTTAAAATTATAAAACTTCTAAAAGAAAACATAGATAATCTAACATGGGTTATGCATATATTTCTTATCTACAGCTCTAAAAGCATCCTATATAATAAAAGCATAGTATGCAAATTGTTCCCTCAATCGAGAGTTATCCAGGAGTTTGACCAGGGGGCAGGGCCAGCCGGGGGGGAGGGAGGGAGGCCCCAGCCGGCAGCTGGCAGCCACTAGGGACCCTACCAGTGCACGAATTTGGTGCACTGGGCCTCTAGTTATCTATAAAAGAATAAACAAAATGGACATCACCTAAATTTAAAAACTTCTGATCTTTTAAAAGACACTCTTTACAATATGAAAAGACTGGAAGAAAATGTCTGCAAATCTATTAAAGGAATTGTATGTATAATAAATAGAAAATTTCACCCAGCTGGTGTGGCTCAGTGGTTGAGCATTGACCAGGGAACATCAAGGTTCAATTCTAGTCAGGTCTCGTGCCTGGGTTGCAGGCTCCAGAAGGGGGAGTGCAGGAGGCAGCTGATCGATGATATTTCTCTCTCATCAATGTTTCTATCTCTCTATCCCTCTCCCTTCCTCTCTCTCTAAAAATCAATAAAAACATATTTTAATTAAAAAATAAATTCTAAAACTCAGTAATAAAAACAATAAACATTCCAATTTTTAAAATGGGAGGAAAATTTGGAAAAATACTTCACCAAATAAGATATGCTGAAAGCATGTAAGTGCATGAAAAGATACTCAACATCATTAGTAATTAGAGAAATGCAAATTAAAATCAGAATGAGATACCAACACACCCTTTATTGGGATGACTACAATTTTAAAAGAATGACAATAAGAATTTAAATATTTTAAATGAATGACCATACCAAGTATTGATGAGAATGTAGAAAACTAGAATTTTCATATACTGCTGGAAGAAGTATAAAATATAATGTCTTTGGAGAACAGGTTGTTGGCAGTTTCCTAAAAAGAAACATAGGCCTACTATATTATTGATTCCAATCCTTAGTATTTGGCCAAAAAAAAAAAAAGCTAAGGCCATACAAATACTAGTACACAAATGTTTCTAACAGTCTTATTTGTAACTAGAGGCCCGACGCACAAAATTTGGGCAGGAGGGAAAATGGCAGAGGTATAAACGGACGTGTCCGGTGCCTTGTCCTGGAGCAGATAAGGGTGAGCAGCTGAAACGGGTAACATGCAGCCCGAATAGGCAGAGGATTTTCAGCTGAGAGACTGTCTGCAGCTAGGAAAGACCGAGAAAACCCAGGAAAAAAAGGACGGTTGGAGACTGCAGCTGAAGCCTCTCGTGGTGCGCCAGCTAAGTAGCAGAGACTGCGCCATCTTGGGTGGTTGTTGCCGGCATCCAGAGACCAGTTACTAACCTGGAAACAAGGGATCTCAAGCAGCGTGACTGCATGAACTCAGACGAGCACTGCTTCTTCTCATGGAAAGGTTGGACATCCCCTAAAGGTGCAGCTTGCAGTTCGGGTTGGAGGGAGGACCGAGCTCGCGCGCGCAGGGCGGAATCTGCACCCCACAGAGTCCGCAGCCGTTGCGACCAGCGTGACCCGCGAGTGGGGAAGGGGCCCCACAGGGCTGCTGGCAGAAGGGAACGCGAAAAATGAGCCCATAGCTGGACTGGATGTAAAGGAGCAGCCTTGGACTTTGCCAATCTGCTGGCTGCTTGGTGCCAGGGGCGAGTGGGCGCGCGGAGACTGCGCGCGGAGACTGTGCGCAGACCTGGAAGGTGGAGGCTTGCGAATTCGCACAACTATCAGGCTCTTGTTACAGTTCCCCTTAGATCCGTGCATTTGATTATTAAACCCAGTGCATGGGATTCCCCAGTTGGGGTCATTCGCAGAGCCTGTAGGGGAAAGTTCTTTTTGGGGAGCCTGGGAAACAGCGGGCAGTGGCAAGGAACCAGCTCTGGGCAGTGGTCTTTCCCAAATCAGTTCCAAATACCATAGAGGAAAAAAAACAAAAAAAAACACCCTACTGATAGTGAGGACTTATAGCCTCGGAGGTCAATCCAGACACACTGCCACCCAGAGGCAGAGCCACGAACTGTCTCTTCTGCGATCACAAATAAAGGCAGTCTGGTAAACAAATACAAGCTGCCTTAAAATCAGGTATGTGGTTTACTGCACGAGGGACAGTGTATCGCAGGGAAGTTCAACACTCCCCTGAATGCCTGGCAGGACTAAGGCGTGACAAAAAGAAGAGTGGAAGATCTGAAGCACCTTCATTTCCGAATATTTTTATATATTTTTTTTAAATTCTTTTTTCACCATTTCATTAAGAACCTATTTTATTATTTTTTTATTTTTTATTTTTTTCATCACTTGATTTTACCTTTTTAATTACTACATTTTTTTAACCAGTATTACTGCTATCCTTTTACCATTTTTTCAAGTGTCATTTTATTTATTTTTTTTTCTTTATTTTATTTTGGGATTAGTGTTCTACACTCTATTTTCATCATTCCTTTAGCATCATTTATCTCTATCTCACATTTACCCTTAAGCCAAAACTCTCTTCCTCACTTTTCCCCTTTTGTTGTCCTGTTTCTCTTACCCTATACCTGCTTTGGATTTTCCCTATTCCTTCTTTCTACCCACTGTCTAAATTTCACCCTATTTATATATCTAATTTCCAATCCCTCGCTCTAAATCCATATACACGTCTCTCTTATCTTTCTTCACTATCTAATTTTTTTTTCTCTCTCTCTCTGTCATTTTGCTAGTGTTTGCTTGATTTTTAGTATATTGGGGTTTTTTATGCTTGTGTGGGAAATTGTTTTGTTTTTCATTTTCATTTTTCTGTTTTGCTTACTTTTTCTTTATCTGGTTATTTTTGTGCTTCTGTTTTCCCTTGCCTCGCTTGATATTGGTGGTTGTTTGTAGTTTGCATTAGTCTCCAGGGATCTGCTGCTGGAGTTCATCGAGATTGGTTGCGGTTCTCTTGGAGTTTTCTCCCCATACAAATAGCCTCTTCCTCACCTCTATTTCATTCTCTTACTTTTTTTTTTTTTTTGTCTTTTTGTTTTTTTCTTCTCTCCCTTTTCCCAGTCTCATTTTGGCACTCCTTTTTGTTTTTTATTTTTCTCTTTAATCTTTTTCTCTTTTTTCTTCTTTATCCCCTAATTCTCTTCGCTCGGGGGGTCACCTTTATTTGGGGTTATTAATATCGTGAATGCATTTAGTTCGGTGCCTTGTACGTTGTGCCTTGTTGTGTTGTATTTTGTACCTTTGAATCAGCACAGCAGAGAGAGAACTACATAACCAAATACCTTGAGAAGAGAAATCATGGTGAAACAAAGAACCAACCCAAATATAAAAGAAAAACAGGCATCATCAGAAAAGGAAGTAAACGAAATGGAGGCAATGGAGGCAAGCAACCTGTCAGAGAAAAAATTCAGAGTAATGGCCATAAGGTGGATGAAAAGAATGGAAGACCAATTCAACAATATGTGTAGGAACCAATAGGAAATGAAGAAGAACCAAGAGGAAATGAAGAGAAACCAAGAAGAAATGAAAAATGACATCACTGCCATAAAGAACTCAATAGAAAGCATCAACAGAAGACTAGAAGAAGCAGAGGACCGCATCAGCGAGCTAGAAGACAAGGTAGAAAAAATACCCAAACAGAACAGCTTCTAGAAAAAAAAAATTAAAAAGCAGGAGGAGAGCCTAAGAGAACTCTGGGACAATGCTAAACGAAACAACATCCGAAGAATAATAGGGGTGCCAGAAGGAGAGGAAACTGAGCAAGGAATAGAAAACCTGTTTGAAAAAATAGTAACAGAAAATTTCCCTGATATAGGGAGGAAAAAACTCATACAAATCCAAGAAGCTCACAGAGTCCCAAACAAAATGAACCCGAAAAGACCGACGCCAAGGCACATAATAATTAAGTTGGCAAACACCAACGACAAAGCAAGAATCTTAAAAGCAGCCAGAGAGAGACAGAAAGTTACCTACAAAGGATCCCCCATCAGACTAGCGACCGATTTCTCAACAGAAACACATCAGGCAAGAAGGGAATGGAATGAAATATACAAAGTCATGCAAAGGAAGGGTCTGAATCCAAGAATACTATACCCAGCGAGGCTATCAATCAAAATTGCAGGTCAAATCAGGAACTTCACAGACAAAAATGGTCTACGGGAGTTTATTACAACCAAACCAGCAATGCAAGAAATGCTAAAGGGTCTTCTGTAAATAGAAAAAACAGGAAACAAAGAAGGAATGCAGCGGTAAAGAACAAAAATGGCGACTAACAAGTTTCTATCAATAATAACTTTAAATGTAAATGGATTAAATTCCCCAGTCAAAAGGCATAGGGTAAATGAGTGGATAAGAAAACATGACCCATATATCTGCTGTCTACAGGAAACCCACCTCAGAAAAAAAGACGCACACAGACTGATGGTGAAGGGATGGAAAAAGGTTTTTCAGGCCAATGGAAGTGAAAGAAAAGCCGGGGTAGCAATACTTATATCTGACAAATTAGATCTCAAAGTGAAGGACATAAAAAGAGATCAAGAAGGCCACTTCATAATACTAAAGGGAGCAGTCCAACAAGAAGAAATAACTCTGGTAAATATATATGCACCCAATATAGGAGCACCCAAATACGTAAGAAATCTTCTGGAGGAAATCAAGGGAGAGATTGACAGCAATACAATCATAGTAGGGGACCTTAACACCCCATTATCTCCACTGGACAAATCCTCTAAACAGAAACTCAGCAAAGAAACATCAATCCTAAATGACTCACTAGATCAGATGGAATTAATTGACATCTTCAGAACATTTCACCCCAAAGCCACAGAATATACATTCTCCTCAGGTGCACATTTGTCATCTTCAAAGATAGACCATATATTGGGTCACAGACAAAGTCTCTTCAAATTCAAGAAAATTGAAATCATATCAAGCATCTTCTCAGACCACAAAGGCATAAAACTGGAAATCAACTACAACAAAAACAATCCAAAAAAATCAAACACATGGAGACTAAATAGCATGCTATTAAACAACGACTGGGTTACCAGTGAGATCAAAGAAGAAATAAAAAGCATCATGGCAACAAATGACAATGAAAACACAACAATCCAAAACCTATGGGACACAGCAAAAGCAGTCTTGAGAGGGAAGTTCATAGCTCTACAAGCCTACTGCAAGAAACAAGAAACAATGAGAATAAATGACCTAACTCTACAACTCGAAGAGTTAGAAAGAGAGCAACAAAAAAGGCTCACTGTAAGCAGAAGGAAGGAAATAACAAAGATCAGAGCGGAGATAAACGACATAGAGACCAAAAAAACAATACAAAAGATCAACAAAACCAAGAGCTGGTTCTTTGAAAGGATAAACAAGATTGATACACCTCTAACCAGGCTCACCAAGAAACAAAGAGAGAGGACCCAAATAAACAAAATCAGAAATGAAAGAGGAGAAATAACAACAGACCCCATAGAAATACAAAGGATTGTTAGAAAATACTATGAACAACTCTACTCCAACACACTAGACAACCTGGAGGAAATGGACATATTCCTAGATAAATACAACCTTCCAAAACTTAACCAGGAAGAATATAAAAATCTCAATAGGCCAATAACTATGAAGGAAATCGAAGCAGTAATCAAAAAGCTTCCAGCAAACAAAAGCCTGGGGCCAGATGGCTTCACAGGGGAGTTTTTTTGTTTTTTTTAAATATATTTTATTGATTTTTTACAGAGAGGAAGGGAGAGAGATAGAAAGTCAGAAACATCGATGAGAGAGAAACATCGACCAGCCGCCTCCTGCACATCCCCCACCGGGGATTTGCCCGCAACCCAGGTACATGCCCTTGACCGGAATCGAACCCAGGACCTTTCAGTCCGCAGGCTGACGCTCTATCCACTGAGCCAAACCGGTTTCGGCTTCACAGGGGAGTTTTACCAAACATTCAAGGAAGACCTAAAACCTATCCTCCTCAGACTATGTCAAAAGATCCAAGAGGAAGGAACACTTCCCAGCTCATTCTATGAAGCCCACATCACCCTAATCCCAAAACCAGATAAAGACAATACAATGAAAGAGAATTATAGGCCAATATTCCTCATGAACATAGATGCCAAAATCCTCAACAAAATCCTAGCAAATCGGATCCAGCAGTACATCAAAAAGATCATACACCATGACCAAGTAGGATTTATCCCAGGGATGCAAGGATGGTACAATATCCGCAAATCAATAAACGTGATACATCACATAAACAAATTGAGAGAAAAAAACCACATAGTCATATCAATTGATGCGGGAAAATCATTTGACAAAATCCAACACCCTTTCTTGATAAAAACTCTCAGCAAGATAGGAATTGAGGGATCATACCTCAACATAATAAAAGCCATATATGACAAACCCACAGCCAACATCATAATCAATGGGCAAAAACTAAAACCATTACCCCTAAAAACAGGAACAAGACAGGGATGCCCCCTCTCACCACTCCTGTTCAACATAGTACTGGAAGTACTAGCCGTTGCGATCAGACACGAAGAAGAAATAAAAGGCATCCAGATTGGAAAAGAAGAAGTAAAACTGTCCTTATTTGCAGATGACATGATACTGTACATACAGAACCCTAAAGACTCCAACAAAAAATTATTAGACTTAATAAATGAATTCGGCAATGTAGCAGGATACAAAATTAATGCGAAGAAACCCATGGCATTTCTTTACACCAATAGTGAACTTACAGAAAGTGAAACTACAGAAGCAATCCCATTTACCATTGCACCAAAAAAATTAAAATACCTAGGAATAAACTTAACTAAGGAAGTAAAAGACTTACATGCTGAAAACTACAGGACACTGAAAAAAGAGATAGAGGAAGACATAAACAGATGGAAGAATATACCGTGTTCATGGATTGGTAGAATCAACATCATCAAAATGTCCATACTACCCAAAGCAATTTATAGATTCAATGCAATCCCCATTAAATTACCAACGGCATTTTTCACAAATCTAGAACGAACGTTCCAAAAATTCATCTGGAATAAAAAAAGACCCCGAATAGCTGCAGCAATCCTGAGAAAGAACAAAGTAGGTGGGATCTCAATACCAGATATCAAACTGTATTACAAAGCCACTGTTCTTAAAACAGCTTGGTACTGGCACAAGAACAGACATATAGATCAATGGAATAGAATAGAGACCCCAGAAATCGACCCAAACCACTATGCCCAATTAATATTCGACAAAGGAGGCAAGAGCATACAATGGAGTCAAGACAGTCTTTTCAATAAATGGTGTTGGGAAAATTGGACAGATACATGCAAAAGGATGAAACTAGATCACCAACTCACACCATACACAAAAATAAACTCAAAATGGATAAAAGACTTAAACGTAAGACGGGAAACCATAAAAATACTAGAGGAATCCACAGGCACCGAAATTGCAAACATATGCCGAAGAAATTTCTTCTCTGATAATGCTCCTAGGTCAATGGAAACTAAAGAGAAAATAAACAAATGGGACTACATCAAAATAAAAAGCTTTTGCACAGCAAAGGAAACCATCAACAAAACAACAAGAAGACCCACTACATGGGAGAACATATTTGCCAATGATACCACCGATAAGGGTTTAATTTCCAACATTTACAGGGATCTCATGAAACTTAACAAAAGGAAGATAAACAATCCAATAAAAAAATGGGCAACGGACCTAGATAGACACTTTTCGAAAGAGGACATACAGAAGGCTGAAAGACATATGAAAACCTGCTCAAAGTCACTAATTATACGAGAGATGCAAATCAAAACGACAATGCGTTATCATCTCACACCTGTCAGAATGGCTATCATCAACAAATCAACAAACAACAAGTGTTGGAGAGGATGTGGAGAAAAAGGAACCCTTCTGCACTGCTGGTGGGAATGCAGAATGGTGCAGCCACTGTGGAGAACAGTATGGAGCTACCTCAGAAGACTAAAAATGGAACTCCCATTTGACCCAGTGATCCCACTACTAGGAATATATCCCAAGAAACCAGAAACGCCAATCAGAAAGGATATATGCACCCCTATGTTCATAGCAACACAATTCACCATAGCTAAGATCTGGAAACAGCCTAAGTGCCCATCAGTAGATGAATGGATTAGAAAACTGTGGTACATCTACACGATGGAATACTATGCTGCTCTAAAAAGGAAGGAACTCTTACCATTTGCAACGTCATGGATGGAACTGGAGAGCATTATGCTAAGTGAAATAAGCCAGTCAATGAAGGAAAAATACCACATGATCTCACTCATTCATGGATAATAGAGACCATTATAAACTTTTGAACAATAATAGATACAGAGGCAGAGCTGCCTCAAACAGATTGTCAAACTGCAGCAGGAAGGCCGGGGAGGGTTGGGGGGCAGGAGGTAGGGGGGTAAGAGATCAACTAAAGGACTTGTATGCATGCATATAAGCATAACCAGTGGACATAAGACATTGGGGGATAGGGGAGGCTAGGGGACTGTCTAGGGCGGGGGGATAAAATGGACACATATGTAATACCCTTTGTAATACTTTAAGCAATAAAAAAAAAAGAAAAAAAAAACACAAATCAACAAACAACAAGTGTTGGAGAGGATGTGGAGAAAAAGGAACCCTTCTGCACTGCTGGTGGGAATGCAGAATGGTGCAGCCACTGTGGAGAACAGTATGGAGCTACCTCAGAAGACTAAAAATGGAACTCCCATTTGACCCAGTGATCCCACTACTAGGAATATATCCCAAGAAACCAGAAACGCCAATCAGAAAGGATATATGCACCCCTATGTTCATAGCAGCACAATTCACCATAGCTAAGATTTGGAAACAGCCTAAGTGCCCATCAGCAGATGAGTGGATTAGAAAACTGTGGTACATATACACAATGGAATACTATGCTGCGGTAAAAAAGAAAGGAACTCTTGCCTTTTGCAACAGCATGGATGGAACTGGAGAGCATTATGCTAAGTGAAATAAGCCGGTCAGAGAAAGATAAATACCACATGATCTCACTCATTTGTGGATTATAGAGAACAACATAGACTGATGAAAAGGGACAGACCCAAAGACTGAGAAACAGCGATCAGGCTATCAATCCCCAGAAGGAAAGTAGGGGAGGGCGGGGGTAAGGGGAAGAGATCAACCGAAGGACTTGTATACATGTATATAAGCCAAACCAATGGACATGGACAACAGGGGGATGGGAGCATGAGTTTGTGTGTGGGGGGGAGGTTGGGGGTTAATGGGGGGGATGAGGACACATTTGTAATACCTTAACTAATAATAAATTAAAAAATTAAAAAATAAATTTGTGCAAGAGTAGGCCTTCCTTCCCTCTGGCACCCGGGACCCACGTCTCCCTCGCAGCCCTGGCTTCGTCTGGAAGGTCGTCCAGAAGGACGTCTGGCCTAATTAGCATATTACTCTTTTATTATTATAGATAGCCAAAAACTGGAAACAACCCAAATGTCCAATATATGAGTAAACAAATTGCAGCATATCTATCCAACAGAATACTTGTTAGTAATAAAAGAAGGTATGGTTGATACACACTCCAAGAGATGAATATCAAAATAACTATGCTGAGTAAAAGAAGCCAGTCACACACCCCCCACCTCCCACTCCGACCTCAAAAAAAGACATACTGTATAATTCCTTTTATATAAAGTTCTAGAAACACAAATAAATCTGTAGTGATCGAAAGTAGATGAGTGATCGCCTAAAGCAGCAGTCACCATCTGGTGGTCTGCAGACCACTGGTGGTCTGTGAGGTCCGAAAGGTTGGCGACCCCTGGCCTGGAGTGAGGGATGGGGCAGGAAGAAAGGATTACAAAAGGGCGCCAGGAAACAAATGATAAATATGTTCAGTATTTTGATTGAGAGAATGGTTTCACAGGTATACATAGGCCAAACTTACCAAACTGTACTCTCTATGTATTATTGGTGTATGATCATTATGCCTCAATAAAGTTGTTTAGAAAAATTATAGGTGGTTTTAATAAGTACTCTTGGTATAGTGGATAAGACAGAAACTAAACAAGAGTGGTTGGAGAGTGTGAAATGAAATGTAGATTGCATTTATAGACTATTTCAAAATTTGGGCTTTTAAAAGAATCATATAAATTGGACAGTAACAGAAGAACAGAGTCTATAAATACTGGAAAGCCCAGATCATTTTTAAATGGTAAGAAATGGAGGAGTTAAAGATTCAAGACAGAAGAATAAATAATAATTAAAAGACCCTGAGAAGGAAGGAGGTATAAAATTTAGAACAGAGGTGACAGTATTAGTCTTCGACAAGAAAAGAGAAAAGCTCTGTTGGAGTAAATAATAAGATGATAAGAAGAGGGTGGAATTAAAAAAAGGGGAGCATATAAATTTGGTGTAAGAAATATGAGGATATGGTGAACACACAATACAATATACAGATGACATATTATAGAATTGTACACCTGAAACCTACAGAATTGTATTAACCAACGCCATCCCAATAAATTCAATAAAATTTTTTTAAAAAGTAATGAGGCCCTAACCAGTTTGGCTCAGTGGATAGAGCATCGGCCTGCGGACTGAAGGGTCCCAGGTTCGATTCTGGTCAAGGGCATGTACCTTAGTTGCGGGCACATCCCCAGTAGAGGGCGTGCAGGAGGCAGCTGATCAATGTTTCTCTCTCATTGATGTTTCTATCTCTTAAACCCTCTCCCTTCCTCTCTGTAAAAAGTCAATAAAATATATATTTTTTTAAAAATAAAATAAATAAAAAGTAATGAGGATAACAGATTTATTTTCTCTATGATATGATAAGAAATTATCATTTGCTGAGGTTATGTATTGATATATCTGAGGATTCCAAAGATTTGAGGAATATAAAAGAAAGTATAAAACAGTCATTATAAAATTTGGGAAAATGAACTTTCCAGATAACCACAATAATAAGATTGCTGGGCTCTGTTCAGGTTGCCAATCAATAATTTTTAATGATCTCTGCCAAGTTAGTTCATCTTCCAACATCATTCAGCTGCTCAATAAAGATTTACAGGGAAAGGACTTTGTCCAGTGGGTGTGATTAAACACACACACACACAAAGTGCCCTGGCCAGCGTGGCTCAGTTGGTTGGAATGTCATCCTCTGTGCATTGAAAGGTCGTGGGTTCGATTCCTGGTCAAGGGCACACACCTGAGTTGCAGGTTCCATCCCTGGCCCCCGTCAGGCTGCATGCAGGAGGCAACCAATATGTGTCTCTCTCACATAGATTTCTCCCTCTCTCCTCTCTCCTCTCTCTCTCTCTCTCTCTCTCTCTCTCTCTCTCTCTCTCTCTCTCTCTCTCTCTCTCTCATCTTTCTTCCTCCCTCCTCCCCTCCCTCCCTCCCTCTCTCCTTTCCACTCTCTAAAATCAATGGAAAAATATCCTTGGGTGAGGATTACCCAAAAACGCACACGTACACACACACACACACACACAAAGTGAGATAAAGACATTCCAGTTATTTGCAAGAGTATAATAATAGAATATCGATTCTACACTGGGTAAAAAAGAAGGAGATTAGCCCTGACTGGTTTGGCTCAGTGGATAGAGCGCTGGCCTGTGGACTGAAGGGTCCCAGGTTCGATTCTGGTCAAGGGCATGTACCTTGGCTGCGGGCACATCCCCAGTGGGGGGTGTTCAGGAGGCAGCTGATCGATGTTTCTCTCTCATCGATGTTTCTAACTCTCTATCCCTCTCCTTCCTCTCTGTAAAATAATCAATAAAATATATATATATTTTTTTAAAGAGATTAAATGAGAAAACAATAAAAGTCAATAAATTAGAGTTCTGGGTAAGGCAGAATCTTACAATACAGATATTTGCAGAAGTGAGATAGACAGATGAAAGATTGTTGTTGGAGAATAAAAAGTCTGAATTAGTTCTTAGAAACGAGAATTTTGCTGATGGTAACATTTAGGGCATGATCGTGATGACGGTGAATGGGATGTAGAGAAAATATCTACCTGCTGTAACCTTTTTTTTTTCTTAGTCCCCACCTAAGGATATGTTTTTATTGATTTGAGAGAGAGAGAGAGAGAGAGAGGAAGAGGAAGAGGAAGAGGAAGAGAGAGAGGAAGAGGAAGAGGAAGAGGAAGAGGAAGAGAAAGAGAAAGAGAAAGAGAGAGAAGAAAACATTGATGGGAGAGAAAAACATCAATGGGTTGTCTATGTGCCCTGACCATGGATTGAACCTGCAAACTTTTGGCATATGGGACGACACTTCCAACAAACTGAGCCACCCAGCCAGGGCTCTGCTTGCTGTATCTTACAAAACATGTTAATTTGATGTAAATCACCACTCCTGGTCTTTAAATCTGCCAATCTAATTCATTCAATTACAACCCTGTCTAAACTCAGCAAGTATCAATATCCAACCACCCATCCAGATTTGCTAAAAAGTAAGAAAGTCCACAGGAGAGATGATGCTTTATCTCAGGAGTCAATGAAAATTTCTCTATAAAGGGCCAGATAGTATAATATATATTTTAGACACTGCAGGCCATGTAGTCTCTGTCACAACTACTCAACTTTGCCATAGTAGTAAAGAAGTGACCAGACAATCTATAAATGAAAGAACATGCTCAATAAAAGCTTATTTACATACACTGAAATCTGAATTTCATGTAATATTTATATGTCATAAAATATTATTCTTTTTACTCTTTTTTCCAACAATTTAGAATGCAGAAACCATTCTTAGCTCACAGGCCATACAAAAACGAGAGGTGGGCCAGATTTGGCCTCCCAATTATAGTTTGCTGACTCCAGCTTTAACTGAAAAGGTAAATCTTAATAAAACAATATAAATACAGTTGATCCATGAACAATGCAGGAGTGGGGGTAGGTAATATCCCACCCTTGTGCAGTTGAAAATTTGTAAATTTTGACTCCCCAAAAACTAACTTGTCCCTAGGTAAACTTGGAAGGAACCCACGCAGATACCAGAATCTGCAGATGCTCAAATCCCCTATATAAAATGGCATAGATCAATGCATACATGAGAACCCAAATGTGGACTGAAAACATTACAGGTATTTATTGAAAAAAATCTGTGGCTCAGATGGTTGAGCACTGACCTATGAACCAGGAGTTTACAGTTCAATTCCGGGTCAGGGCATATGCCCGGGTTGCAGGAGGCAGCCAATCTATGATTCTCTCTCATCATTGATGTTTCTTTCTATCTCTCCCTCTCTCTTCTTCTCTGAAATCAGTAAAATATTTTTTTAAAAATAGAAAAATCGGGCCGAAACCGGTTTGGCTCAGTGGATAGAGCGTTGGCCTGCGGACTGAAAGGTCCCAGGTTCAATTCCGGTCAAGGGCATGTACCTGGGTTGCGGGCGTATCCCCAGTGGGAGATGTGCAGGAGGCAGCTGATCGATGTTTCTCTCTCATCGATGTTTCTAACTCTCTATCTCTCTCCCTTCCTCTCTGTAAAAAATCAATAAAATATATTTAAAAAAAAATAGAAAAATCGGTATATAAGTGGACCTGTGCAGTCCAAACCCATGCTGTTCAAAGGTCAACTGTATAACATACTATTACTTAAACATAAATAATATTTTTACAGTAATGAGTTTCAAATAACTGCTTCCTCTTTATTTCTATAATTTATACATATTGGTATTTAGAATTACAGTACCTTTTCTCTGATACCACTTTTAACTTGCTCATCTTGAGTTACTTCATTTCACCATTGCAGATAATCTAAAATTTAAAAAAAGTTAATTAAATATAATTCTGATTTCTATACATTAGATGTCATAACAGCCATACAGCTGAAGGTTGTTACTATGGAAAACACAAGATAACACTGGAAATCAAAGGAGAATACTTTAGTTCTATGTGCTTCTGGCAAGTCACTTCAATGTACAATATGTGACTATTACCCAAAATCAACCAGTAAAACAGTGCCAAAATCCTGGAGCTATAAGAATGCAAAAACCTAATCTAACACAATTTACAATCAAGTGTTCACATTTCTTTTGAGATAAAATTATCCTTCCTGCTCTAATACTCTTCCTTAAAATACTCAAACCAACAATAGCATCCTGAGATTAGTGTACTTGTTGTCCACCATTCACATAAGTACTCAAATACTGCAGATATGTATGATTAGTTCTACATGAGAATATTTTTACATTAAAAACAAATTTTTCAGACTGAGTAAAAACCTGTAACATCTTATTTAATGCATTTCATGCATATTTTCCTTCAAGCAGTACAGGTTTTATCTTTACAAAGTTCATACTATATATTTTAAAACATTAAATCTTGATTCACAAAATTTTGATAATTTTTGGATTATGTATGAAAATCACATGGTCTGTTTTTAAGTTAGAAGAAATTTAAAAATTGCTGTTCTTTTTTTCAACTGACTTATGTTTTATTTATGTATGTATGTATGTATGTATGTGTATATGTTAATCCTCACTCGAGTACTATACTTTTTCATTGATTTTTAGGGAGGGTTGCAGAGAGAAGGAAAGACAGAGAGAGAAATGTCAATGTGAGAGAAACACATCGATTGATTGCCTCCTGCACGAGCCCTGACCAGGGCCCTAGGCGGAGGAGGAGCTTGCAACCAAGGTACGTGCCCTTGACCAGAATCAAACCTGGGACCCCCCTTTGATCTGCAGGCAAACACTCTAGCCCCTGAGTCAAACTGGCTAGGGCTCAACTGACTATTTTGTAATGACTACAAAATCAAAGTAACTTTCCCAATATCCAAGTTAATTAAGACGTAACTGTATATACAAGGGAGGAAGAATCCAATGTGTTGTTGCCGTGAAAAGTTACTTCTCGTTGAGTGGTATGTTTCTCTCTAAAACTGCATAAGCAGCACACCTTATGGAGAGTTCACTGTAAATTCTGATTTGCAAATATTAATGCTGGGCATTTACGTCATTCCTATTTCAACAGTTAAGAAATGACTCAAACTTCCAATTCACAGTAAGGTAGTACGTTAACCACAGGCATTTCTCTCCTCTCCCTTGCAGGACTAGAGTAGACAGTAAAGTCCACAGTGACAGAAAGGAAAACTATGAGGAAGGAGGCTACTTTGTCCAGAAGAACTCAGGAAACTCGTAACTAGAGAACTGGGAAATACCAAGAACAGCAAAGGTATATACTGCTAAACAGCTAACTAAAACTTTATAATCGCACGTAACTTTTTACCTCCTCAATACCCCCATGTTCAACATGTCTGGCAAATAATCTTCACCAAAGAAATTGACAACCTCAAAGAAATCTGCCTTCTGAGACTTTAGAGTTCCTCAGGAAAAAGGCCAATTCTCGTCCTCATTATCTCAGGATTAGCCCAGTGTGTCCCTGACGGCGCTTCCTATTTCTGAGGCCTGAGACCTGAGTGCCTCCGAGTAAACCAAGGCCCTTCTTGCTGCTGTGAAAGTGTGTGTTCATTGCAAGTTTGGGGTAATAGAAGGAGAGGCACCTTAGAAAGAGAAGTGCTGCACTTCACCAAGCTTGTGGTTTTGCCAACCAAAGGTGACAAAGCAAGAAATAGGCAAAGAAGTTGAGAAGGTATGCGAGGGAGTATATAACTGACCGTGGAATTTAGGTACATTCTACTCATTCCTCTCCGTTGGATCATTTTCATCACCATAAAATCATGTTGTTGTTTTTTTATGCCTTTGGTGGGGTAGGGTGGAGGACTCTCTTGCTCTCAGTTCCCCAGTTCAGCAACTGTCCCATTTTTTCCCTTCTGAAAGCAGTTGTTTATATATATTGTCAACAAGTCCTCTCTTCCCGTTCCCTCTTAAACACATTCCAGTCCAGTTTTCCACACACCACCCCATTAACACTGCTCTTGTCAGCAACCAATGATCTCATTTACTGTTACCAAATCCAACTGTCAATTCTCAGGCTTCATCTTACTGGTTCTATCAGCAGCACTTGATATGGCTGATCACTCCCTCTTCTTGGAAATACTTTCTTCAGTTGGACATACTCTGTTTTCTGTCTACCCACCTGCCACTCCTTCTAAGCCTCTTTTCCTGAAATGCCCCAAGGCTCAGTTCTCTCTTGTCCTTTTCTACCTCAGGTCTCTTGGTGATCTCATTCAGTCTACACAACCACTTCCACTTAGATCTCTCATATCACAAACTCAAGATATCCACAACTGATCTCCTGACCTTCCCTTCCCTTTCGAGGGTGTTCTAACCTCAGCTTTTCCCAAGGATAGTTAAAGACAATTCTCTCCCTCCAAGTATGTGACCCAAAACCTTAACTTCCTCCTTAGCTTCTGTCTTACACCCCACATCCAATACAGCAAGAAGCCCTGATAAGCCCTGGCCAGATAGCTCAATTGGTTAGAGCATTGTCCTGTTATGCCAAGGTTGCAGGTTCTAGCCCCAGTCAGGGCACATACAAGAAACAATGAATGAATGCATACATAAGTGGAACAACAAGTTTCTCTCTCTCCCCTGCCCCTCAAAAAAATATCCATTAAAAAACAAAAGTCCTGATAATTCTACTTTTAAAACATAGAATCTGATCACTTTTACCACATCTACCTTCTATGATCAAGCCACTGTCCTAGGCTCCCTTCTACCTCTGGCCCCCTAGAGTCTGTTTATTCTCAACACAACATCCTGCCTGACCCTTTTAAAACCTTGGGGAAAAGAAAGAGAAGAAAACAAAAAACAAAACCAAGAAATATACCCAGTTGCCCCATTTTTAATGCTTTGCTATTGGTGCAAACTTTCTAAAATGTGGGCTGACTATATTACAAGGAAACTATACTGTGAAATTTTGTGATTGTCTCATTTGGTTATTTATTATGCCCTTATGTTTTACATTATAACATTGTATTTACAAATATGCTTGATAATCAAATGTGTCCATTTTTAAGGGTGAGGTACAAGAGAAGGGCCAGTGGACAATTTTGCGAGTCATTTCACTAAACTAGTGCAACAAAAGACACACACAAAACCCCAGCTTGAGAACGAAAACGACTTATCAATGGGTTTACACACAGGCTGGTAATTCAAGTTGGCCCATTCCATTCTGTGTTGTCTCTGAAAACAACTTTACAAGTATTGCAACAAAGGTTCCAGCAATATTCAAAGGACATTTAACTACAAATTATAGTCATTTCACAAGTTAAAGGTATTACTGGAATCTCAAACATAATAAAGCTTTTATTTTTTAAAAATTATATACAATGAAAAGGCTGATGTGCCCATATGAATAGTAGCAGAACTTACTAGAAAAGGGAAAGCCATCCCATTGCTGAAAAACTAATGAGATCAGAATGTAAAATTATGCCAAGTAAAATGCTTATATGAGATGCAATAGGAGAAATGTTTAAAGTTCTACAGCATATTAACTGTAAGGTAAGTCAACATATTGGCATGCCACATGATGTAAAATACTTATGTAATAAACAGAAAAATATGGGGGGGGGGGTTTCTATCCGGATTGATGAATCCAGAGTTTGTAAACTATAATATATATATATATATGATTATACTCTATATATATTATGCATTCATAATTATAAAATTTGAGAACAGTAAAATCAAGAAAAATATTTTGCTACAGAGTGCTTGCTGCCCAAAGTTAACAAAAAACAGGGTATTTAATGTTTTGATCTCCTATCTGCAAACTAAGGATGTGTTTTAGAAGCACTATGTTGGCATCTGAATTGATAATATCCCATCATAGCTGGCTCTATGTGAAGATTTGCTACTCTTATTAAAAAATTAAAATTAAAAATACCTGACTTCACAACACAGTATTTTCACAGAGAGCTAAGTGTCAAAAGCTCTGGGAGATGACATTTTTTTAAAGTTCTACTTAAAGCTATAAAAATGATTAACTTTATTAAACAAAAACCTGTACACTCAATAATGTTTAAAGAACTACAAGGAAAACTGGACAAAGAGCACATAAAACTCCTGCCACACGCAGAAATCCAGTGGCTTCTCAAATGAAGAGTTCCCAACAGGTGTCAGCTGAAAGGTGAATTGCGGGAGTACTTTCACAAGTAGGTCAGAGGATCAAGAGCGGCTACTGAAGCTAGTCAACTTAGCAAACACTTATCACGTGAAACAACTGGACAACTCTCTGCGAGACCTTAGAGAAAATATTTTTACTTCAAGTGACAAGATTCTTGGCAGGGGGAGATCATGTGACAAAAGGAAACCATAAAATGACTGCTACTTGGGCTTGAGAGTGGAAAAGGATCTCTGGACCTTGAGGAGGAAGAATCTTATGTGCCACTTTCTGACTAGACCAGCCGTGGGCAAACTACGGCCCGCGGGCCGGATCCGGGCCGTTTGAAATGAATAAAACTAAAAAAAAAAAAAAAGACCGTACCCTTTTATGTAATGATGTTTACTTTGAATTTATATTAGTTCACACAAACACTCCATCCATGCTTTTGTTCCGGCCCTCCGGTCCAGTTTAAGAACCCATTGTGCCCTCGAGTCAAAAAGTTTGCCCACCCCTGGACTAGACCCTCAAGATGAGATTTACTGATCTGCCCCTTAAAAAATTCTGGATTTCTATGTAAGAGTAGTGGCCTGCAAATCACAATAAAGAAATGAACATTTTAGCTACAAGTTTTCAACTTTTTATGTAAGAAATGTTTTAGTTGTTTATCGAGATCAAGGAGAAAATCACCTCATGTCAGTTGAAAATGAAATCTGTGAATGGTTATTTCAAGTTTAACAAAAGAAAGCAAACAGTTTTCATATGAAAGACATAAACTTCATTATTTAGTTTTAGTTTTAAAAAATAATTGCCTTGTATAAAGTCTTTTCATAAAAGGTCAAGTAATCAACACATACATACATCTACACTAATAAAAGAGAAACATGGTAATTGGCGTACGACCGCTACCCTTTTCATTGGCTAATCAGCAAGATATGCAAATTAACTGTCAGCCAAGATGGCGGCCGGCAGCCAGGCAGCTTGAAACTAACATGAGGCTTGCTTGCCTCAGTGACGGAGGATCGTTGGAGAAAACCAACGTTCCCCGCCTGCGGCTGCAGGCCTCTGAGCCTGCAGTTTAAGAAACATTGTAACAAATACCGCCGGACTTCAGCCAGCAGATTCACAACATTGTAAGCAAAGGCCAGAAACCTACTTTCAGCCACGGAGGCCTAAGAGCTGGAGCCAAGCCTCAAGGTAAAGCTGACCCAGAATAAAAAAGAAAAAAAGAAAAAAAGGAGCGGTTGGGAACTTCAGTCACTCCCAGCCTGAAAACAGCCCTCAGCCCCTCACCCAGACTGGCCAGGCACCCCAGTGGGGACCCCCACCCTGATCCAGGACACCCTTCAGGGCAAACCAGCCGGCCCCACCCATGCACCAGGCCTCTACCCTATATAGTAAAAGGGTAATATGCCTCCCGGCACCGGGATCAGCGTGACAGGGGGCAGCGCCCAAACCCCCTGATCGCCCTGCGGCTCTGTGTGACAGGGGCGGGCCCCAACCCCCTGAGCAGCCCTGCTCTGTGCCTGATAGGGGGGAGCTCCCGAACCTCCCCCCTCACGGACCCTGCTCTGTGTGTGATGGGGTAGAGCCATAACCTCCCCATCGGCCCTGCCCTGAGTGTGAGAGTGGCGGCACCCCAAACCCCTGATCAGCCCTGCTCTGTGGGGGATAGAGGGCGGTGCCCCAACCCCCTGATGGGCCCTGCTCTGTGTGTGACGGGGGCAGCGCCCCAACCCCCTGATTGGCCCTGCTCTGTGCGTGACAGGGGGTGGCGCCGCAACCTCCCCATCGACCCTGCCTTGAGTGTGACAGGGGACGGTGCCCCAAACCCCCTAACTGGCCCTACCCTGAGCGTGACTGAGGGTGGCATCACAACCTCCCAATCTGCCCTGCTCTGTGCATGATGGGGCGGTGCCCCAACTCCCCAATCGGCCCTGCTCTGAGCCCAACCAGGGGCTGCATCTAGGAATTGGACCTGCCCTCTGCCACCCGGGAGCAGGCCTAAGCCAGCAGGTCGTTATCTCCCGAGGGGTCCCAGACTGCGAGAGGGCACAGGCCAGGCTGAGGGACCCCCTCTCCCCCCCCGAGTGCACAAATTTTTGTGCACCGGGCCTCTAGTATATATATAATAATTTGAAACTTCTGGAACTATATTTGAGCCTCATCATGTCAATCGGTTAAAAAAAGTTTTTTTTTCAAATTCTTATATAAATTCTGTCTTAGGGTATATTTTTATTAACATTATTTTTAGTAGCTTTGTTATTTAGCATTCTCAATAATTTACATATTGTAAATACATTAATACAAATCAGCTTACAAGTGGTAGTGGCCAATAGACAACAGATGAATGCAACAGAACTGAAAGTCTAGAAATAAACGCATATATCTATGGCAAGTGACTTTGGCAAGGGTGCCAAGTCCAATAACAAAAGAACAGACTTTTCTTTGCTGAGGTAAAGGGGAATCGGTATTCATTATTTAATGGAAATTATGGAGTGTCCGTCTGGGGTAATGAAAATTTTTGAAAATAGTGATTATGGTTGCACAACATTGTCAATATAATTAATGCCACTGAATTATAACCTTAAAATGGTTTAAATGGTTTTATTGTGGCCAAATATATTTTACCACAATAAAAAATTACCAAAAAAATTAACTTGAAACATTTATTTAAATTAAATCTATCAGGCCTATTTTTTTAAAAACTGAAGCCATTTATTTAACAGTAACTTAATATCTCTACCATATGAGTCTTTAAAACTCATGAAAATGTTCCAACTGGCGTGGCTCAGTGGTATACCGTCAATCTATCAAACAGAAGGTCACAGTTCAATTCCAGGTCAGGGCACATGCCCAGGTAGAGAACTCTATCCCCAGCAGGGGGCATGCAGGAGGCAGCCAATCAATGATTCTCTCTCATCATTGATGTTTCTATCTCCCTCTCCTTTCCTCTCTGAAATGTGTGTGTGTGTGTGTGTGTGTGTGTATCTATATCTATATCTATATCTATATCTATATCTATATCTATATCTATATCTATATCTATATCTATATCTATATCTATATCTATATCTATATCTATATCTATATCTATATAATCTCCAATGCTTTAAAAAAAAAAATCATGAAAATGAGCTGTTTCCAGAATGGTAAACTAAATTAATTACTTGTTTTTCAAATAAGGTTAAAGTCTTTTTGTTTGCTTTAAATAAATATAAATAAAACTACTCTTGCACATACCATATACATAGGCCATATTTTATTAGTACCTTGTATAGTAAAATTTATGGTAAGACTCCTAGGCCTACTTGAATAAAATAAAAAATAAAGTGGGAAATTTAAGAAAAGGAAAATCTATTTTTTCTATCTGCATTACTAATTCACATCAGAGTTTACATTCTTTGTGTGCTGGATAGCCACACAAAAGAATAGACTAATAAGATGGCCAAAATAATTAGATGCACAGAAAATACATCATCCTCTGTCAATAAAGCATTAGCAGTCATTACTGAAGCACTGTATTATAAGACCTAATTATTTTCAAGTGCTGCCCTGACAATCCTGAGCTTCACAGGGCCCCCAAAGCCTAATGAGAGTTCTCCCACTCTTTCCACATGTGCCCCTTCCAGTGGGAATGGCTCCTCGCCCAGCCCGTTCCACCATCAGCCAAACCAGTTGTACTTGATTCAATCCAAAACCTAACTAGTCTCAGTCCCCTGCCAGCTCTCAGAATTATTCAAACAAACTAATCACAAACTCCCACAGTGAAGGGATGGGAAGGTTACTTCGTCCTTTTGTTACGACAAAGCCTGTCTCCCACAGACCCTGTGGCTGGTTCACTCTATTCCCATGGGATGTGCAGCATCTTCCTCTCCCAGAAAATTGCCGTCAATCTCATCTCACCAGTGTCAGGTAGTACCGATTTCAAACTATTTAGGACAGAAGACCCATACTTCACCAATGGATTATAGGTGATAATAACAATTATTTTATCTAAACTTTCTGTTTAAACTAATATCACAAAGTTTATAGATGTTATAACTTTTATGGAGGAGTTCCCTGAGACCTAAGAATTATTTCATGGATCCTCCAGTGTAGAAAGATTGAGAAAGGCTAGTCTAGTCTCTTGTAGGCAGGGTTGGTGCAGACCAGATAGGTTGGTCCTGGTCCAGTATAGCTCTATAGCTGGTAAGCACAGCAAAAGAATCCTGATCACCACAGCCTCCTGACCACAGCAGTTTCCTAATTTTAAAAGAGGAGTGTGGTTCTCGCAATGAAGATCTAGGAGCAGTTTCACAATTACATAGGAAGCCTTTGAATCATAAAAGAAACAATTACACACACCCCTTGGTTTCTCAGTTCTCTGCAAAGGTTTTGGGAGTTGTTCCTTCAAGCTCAACCTACAGTCTCTTCCTTTAGATCTCCAAACAATTCTGTAAACCACGTGATACCTGTGCCAGACATTAATTTATTGCCCCTCATCTCCAAATTCACCGTGTGCCTGTTCTGTGAAAATGGATGTATGCCCTCAAACTATTCATTTCTTTGCCAGCTGGCACGATATTAAGCTTTGTCAAAAGAGAACATTGGAAAGACACTGCAGAGGAGAGAATTTTGCTTCTGGTTCCAATTTGCTCACTAGGCTGCAGCAGACAGGCTTCTTCAGGACCCACTCCTGCAACAAGGATGGCTTTTCCAGCAGTAGGCTCCTTGCAGCACATTCAGCGTCCCCAACAGGACGTAGCACAGAGACCGGACAGACATCTCCCCATGAACAGCTTTCCCTGGCACCCTAGAGGGTTGATAGCCAGCAAATTCACCACCCACAGATACTTGCCTTGACCTTGCCCTTTTCCAACAAGGTCTAGACCCCAGATGGAGAGAGAAATCCACTCTATCTCAGTAACTACTCTTTATATCAGCTTTTCCTATATTCCTTAGAGCTATCTTTACTTCTTACTGGTAAACTCCTCATTGCTCCAATCCCGGTATAGTCAATAATTCTTTTTTTTTTAATGTACGTTTTTCTTGATTTCAGAGAGGGAGAGAGAGAAAAACATCAATGATGAGAGGGAATCATTGATTGGCTGCCTCCTGCACACCCCCCACTGGGAGATCGAGCTTGCAACCCGGGCATGTGCCCTGACCAGGAATCGAATCGTGACCTCCTTGGTTCATAGGTTGACGCTCAACCACTGATCCACGCTGGCCAGGCTAGTCAATAATAAAAGGCTAGCCCTAACTGGTTTGGCTCTGTGGATAAAGCGTCGGCCTGCAGACTGAAGGGTCCCAGGTTCGATTCCGGTCAAGGGCATGTACCTTGGTTGTGGGCATATCCCCAGTAGGGGGTGGTGTGCAGGAGGCAGCTGATCGATGTTTCTCTCTCATCGATGTTTCTAACCCTCTATCCCTCTCCCTTCCTCTCTGTAAAAAAATCAATAAAATATATTTTTTTTAAAAAAAAAAAAAGGTTAATATGCAAATCTCCCCTCAGGAGTTCGACTGACTGGGAGTTTGTCCGCTCGCTATGACGTGTGCTGACCACCAGGGGATGACATGGTACTAAGGAAGGCCCCAGCCGGCAGCTGGGAGAGGGCAGGCCCCAGCCAGCCCTGATCATGGGCCAGGCCAAGGAACCCTACCCATGCACGAATTTCATGCACTGGGCCTCTAGTCTATATATATAAAAGCCTAAGCAACAGTTCAACCGGTAGCTATGACACACACTGACCATCAGGGGACAGACACTCTGACCAGTAGGTTAGTTTGCTGCTGGGGTCCGGGCGATCAGGACTGGGCGAGACGGACCGGACACGCCCTGGAGCCCTCCCGCGTTCCCTCCCTGGCCCCCATCGCGCACCAGAGGGGTCCCTCAGCCTGACCTGTGCCCTCTCGCAATCCAGGACCCCTCAGGGGATGTCGGAGAGCCTCAGGCCAGGCCGAGGGACCCTACCGGTGTTTGTGCACCAGGCCTCTATGTCTTTATACAAATCTTTTCCTGTTAAATTACAGTGAGGTTTCCTTTTTTTTTTCTTTTTTTAAATATATTTTATTGATTTTTTTACAGAGAGGAGGGTAGAGGGATAGAGAGTTAGAAACATCGATGAGAGAGAAACATCAATCAGCCGCCTCCTGCACGCCCCCTACCGGGGATGTGCCCGCAACCAAGGAACATGCCCTTGACCGGAATCAAACCTGGGACCCTTGAGTCCGCAGGCCGACGCTCTATTCGCTGAGCCAAACCGGTTAGGGCTACGGTGTGGTTTCTATCTTCTGAAAGGACCAACCTGATACATCCCAACAATTCTCTAAGCTCTTTGGTATCCTCTGGTAAATAAGCCCTTTCTGCTTAAGGTATCTAGAGTAGATTCTGTTCTTTACAACTGAATCTTCACTATTTTCTTTTTCAATAAAGAAATGTTTGAGGGGTGAGGAATCATACAATAATATCCTCAGAGATTAGATAAATCTCTGACTCTTTTTTTAAAATTAGGAAATGAACCCTACCTGGTCTGGCTTGGTGGTTAGAGCGGCAACCCGTGGACTGAAGGGTCACAAGTTCAATTCCAGTTGAGAGCACATAACTCAGTAGCAGGCTTGATCCTGGGTCCTGGTCAGGGAGCATGAGGGAGGCAACCAATTAATGTGTCTCTCTCACATCAATGTTTCTCTCTCCCTGTCTCTTCCCCTCCCTTCCACTCTCTCTAAAAATCAATGAAAAAAATATCCTCGGGTGAAAATTAACAAAAAATAAGTAAATAAAATAAAATAAAATTAGGAAGTGATACTAATCACGCATAGCCAGGATTAAGATGGCTACTGAGGATTATGGTCCTAGGTTAGTCTGTTAAATACTTTAATTGTAATATGAATTCCATCTTAGACTATTATCATCCCTGCTATGCCTAGCTACTATTTAAAATTTAGTCTACAATAAGATAACACTTCACACCCACTAAAGTGGCTATAATAAATAATAAACAATTAAGATAATAAATATTAGTAAAATGTGAAGAAATGGGAAACCCCATACATTGCTGAAGGGGATGTAAAATGGCAGATAAAATGGAAGTAGTCTAGCAGTGCCTTAAAAAGCTAAACATAAAGTATCCAAATGACTCCGACAGTCCATTTCTAGGTACAACCCCAAAAAATGAAAACCTATATCCACACAAAAACTTATACACAAATGTTCACAGCAGCATTATTCATAGTAACCAAAAAGTGGAAACCCAAATGCCCATCAATGGATAAATGGATAAGTAAAATGTGATATAGCCACATAATGGAATATTATTCAGTAATCAAAAGAAACAAAGTACTAATATTTGCTACCTAGATTAAACTTGAAAATATTATGTTAAATGGGAAAAGTCAGCCACAAAAGACCACAACATTATATAATTCCATGTATATAAAATACCCAGAATAAGTAAACCTATAGAGACAGATTACTGGTTACCTGGGACTAGGGGAGATAGGGGTTAGGATTAGGAGGAGAGGGTAAAGGGGTATAGAGTTTCTTTCTGAGGTAATAAAAATGTTATAAAACTGACTGTGATAATGTTGCACAACTCTGTAAATATACTAAAAGCCACGGAATTGCATACTTTAAATGGGAAAATTGTATGGTGAGTTATATCTCAACAAAGCTCTTTAGAAAGGAAAACAAGCTTAGTCTCTGCAGGAACTTTCATAATTCAATCATTTCTAAATTAGGATTAGGGACTTACGTCCTCTGTACCTCAATGCCTACTTCCCATGACAAAATACTATGTACTTTTGCACAAAAGCAAAACTACCGACCCACCTGGGTCTTTGGGAAATGTATTCTGAGTTAATTATCTGACAGAAGTTTTTTTAAAATAATAATAATAATAAGCTGTCTTTCCCTGCTGATAGCGCTCTTGAAAACATGATGAACGTTCCTAAAACCGGCTGAACTTTCTGTAAGAAGTGTGGCAAGCATCAACCCCACAAAGTAACACCGTAGGAGAAGGGCAAGGATTCTCTGTATGCGCAGGGGAAGCGGCATTGTGACAGGAAGCAGAGTGGCTATCATGGGCAGACTAAGCCGATGAAAAAAGGCTAAAACTACAAAGAAGATTGTGCTGAGGCTTGAATGCATTGATCCCAACTGCAGATCTAAGAGAATGCTGTCTATTAAGAGCTGCAAGCATTTTTAACTGGGAGGAGATAAGAAGAGAAAGGGTCAAGTGATCCAGCTCTAAGCTTAATATTTTGTTTTATTATATGACAACAAAATCTTGATATGTTCACTTCAAAAAAAAAAAAAAAAGCTACATTAAAAATCTATGCTGTCACCTAAAAGTCCACAGCATACATTACCCTAAATTGGGGGAGGGGTCTGTATGAGTGCTTTTATATATTTAACGATGACCTATACTAAAATTATATGGGAATTTGACTTTAGCAGAAAATCATACAGCAAAATCAACTTCCTCAAGCTAGCCCATGCATAAGGAAAAGCAAGCAATTGTGTCTACTCTAGCTCAAGAAAAGCACAAAATTTTAGATCTGAATTTTTGAGATTTTCCTCAACTAGAATTAGTTCCAGAGCCCAGGGAATCTAAAAACTGAAAACTTCAATTCTCACTAGCTTAAGACTGAAATGAAGCCCATGAGCTAAGTCAATAAGCATGTACACACACCAGGCATCAGAATTTCATACACATAAGCTGTCCTAATTTTCATTCCACAAATAATCCATAGAAGAAATTCTGACACACACCCCAAACCTAAAGTTGTATAGTCTAGATATATAAATACTTCAAATATACATGGTTTTTAATTTATTTCAAGTTTAAACTGCTTCTTTAAAAAAAAAAAAAAGTGCAAAGAAACATACACTGTTCACACTCCAAAGTCCCATCTAAATCTTGTAAATTCAATCTGAGGAAATATGATTCCCTTCTGACTTGCCCGGACTAAACAACTTGGTCCAGTTCCCATTCAACCAGAACAACATCACTATTTTACTCTCATCTATTTACAAATAGGCCTTCCTACAAGATACCGTTAGACAAAAAGCTTCCACTGTTTAAAAACATTTAAAAAACCTGTCTCTAATTAACCATGAGAACCTTTGCTATTATATTGTTCCTGCTGGAGTTGGAGCGGGCAACCAGGAAAAGAATATCTGGGTAGCTGGTTCAGCCACAGGAAATGGGGAAATAGCTACAATGAATACAAATCATCTTTTGTTCACTTTCTCTAATTGTTTCACCATCTGAAATGAATAAATCACTCTTCGAGAACATAAGGGAGCTAACTATTATTCCCCCACACCAGCTATGTCAATGTGAGAAAAACTGCAACCCTGAATATTTAGTAAGAAACAACCCAAAGAATATGCCCATCTTACCCTTGGCAGCATCATTAAAGAAAAAAAGTGAGGAACTCTGAGGGAAGGAGGTCAAAATATCTGTTTTGTTATTAAAGAAAGGAAGAATAATCGTCCCAGCAATAGGCAGATAGATTATTACCATTTATATTAAGAGAAAAATACTTACCGTGAACATGGTCTGTGTATATTAACCTACTCTAAATTACTATATTAAGGTAGACATTTTTTTTCAACTAGTTACCTGACTCATATAACATCCAATTATTAGTTTATGAATGTGTTAGCCCAACTGTAAACAGGCAAATTTATTTCACATATATTACTGTCATTAACTTGATAAAAAAATGTGGGTAAGAGTAAACCTGTAAAAAGATTATACTTTCTACCTTTCCTCATCATGCATCCTCATTAGGAACACAAGTTTGGATGTTTCACACATTTCTCCACAAAAGACACTCTGGCACTTTTAAAGGTCTCATTTGTTCTGCTATGTGATTCCTCAATTATACTAAAAGTTATAGGGTATTATTGTTGGGACAGTTGAATCCCACTACACTTCAATTTACTTTATTTAAAATTACTCTTCCAGCAATTCAGATTGCAAATGACTACTTTTAGGCTTAAACAAATTCCCAAATTCCTAAATCTATATAGGTGATAGATGAAATTAAAAATTTTTACCTTGAATCAAACATATCTATTGCCTCTAACCTAACTCTGATCCATTAAAATGATTTAAGTTTTGTTTGTTTTAAGGAAAGTACCATAGCTAAAGTCAGGCCCCACTAATATCCCCAATAAGAATCAAAATACACAAGATATGAGGGACTCAGAAAGCAATAAGGCATATTAAAAAATAGCAAAATGACAGAATTTCCTCCTTATCAATAATTATCTGAAATGTAAATAAATTAAACTCTCCAATCTAAAGGCAGAGATTAGCAAAATGGATAAAAAAATAAAAAATTTTAAAAGCCATGATGCAATAATATGCTCTCCACAACACTCACTTTAGAAACAAATACATTGAAACTGAAGGGATGGAAAAATATATTCCTTGCAAACAGTAATCAAAAGAAAGCAGAGGTGGCTATACTAATATCAGACAAAATGGACTTTAGATCTAAAAAATGTTTTGAGACAAAGGATATGTTAATAAAAAGTTCAAGAGAGCAAGAAAATGTAATAAGTATAAATGGCATGCACCTAATAACAGACCATCAAAATACTTGAAGCAAAAACTGGCAGAATTAAAGGGAGAAATAGACAATTCTACAATACTACTTGGATGCTTCAGTACCCCATTCTCAATAACGGATGGAACAACCAGAAAGAAGATAAGAAACAGAGGACTTAAACAACACAATAAACCAAATAGACATACAGAGTACACGCTACCTAACAACAGAACACACATTCTTCTCAAGTGCACAGGGGACAGTCTAGGACACATTATAGGTCAGGCCACAGATTAAGTCTCAATAGATTTTTTAAAAAATAGATATACAAAGTAAGATATACAAAGTACCTTCTCCAACCACAACAGGATAAATTAAGAAAGCAGTAAGAGAAGGAAAACTGGACAATCCACAAATTTGTGGAAATTAAATAACACACTCTTAAACAACCAATGGGGCAAAGTAGAAATCTCAAGGGAAATTAGAAATACTTAAGAGACAGATGAAAATAAAAAACACAACATACCAAAATTTACACGATGCGGAAAAGTAGTGCTCATCAGGAAATTTATAGCTATAAACAACTTTAAAAAGAAGGACGCTCTCAAATAAACGACCTACTTTACAACTTAAGGAACTAGAAAAAGGAGAACTAAACCCAAAGCCAATAGAAGAAAGAAAATTAAAAAAAAAAAAATGTCAGAGATAAATAAAATAGAGAATAGGAAAAAGCACTGAAACCAAAAATTGGCCCTCTGAAAACATTAACAAGATTGATAACGCATTAACTAAGGAAAGAGAGAAGACGCAAAAGCTCTTTAGGTGCTCAATAATTTCTTAAGAGAGTAAGAGGGTCCTGAGACTACGAGTTTTAAAACTGATGTAAAGAACACTGTATTACAATCCAAGATTCTATCAGATCCCTGCAAACCAAGAACAAATACATAAAATCATTAAATTTGGGAAGAAAAAAAAAAACTTTTTAGTGTTTGAGCTTTGACCTATGAACCAGGAGGTCATGGTTCGATTCCCAGTCAGGACACAAGCCCAGGTTGCAGACTCAATCCCCAGTGTGGGGCGTGCAGGAGGCAGCCCATCAGTGATTCTCTCTCATCACTGATGTTTCTCTCTCTCTAGCCCTCTCCCTTCCTCTCTGAAATCAATACAAATATTTCTTAAAACTTTCCTAAGAATATTACATGAAAGCTAAAAAGGAACACGATACCAAATCAAAACTGACCTCACTCTCTGTAATATTAATAGCAAAAAAAAAAAAAAAAAAAAAACATAAACAATGTTTAGAGGAAAAGTGATTTTGGGTATGTTGGAAATGCCATGCAATATATTGATCAGATAAACATAGTTTGGGAGATAGTATTTTTCACTGTAGCACATGACAGTCAAATAAGCACAATCACATACTCAAAAACAGGTGATTAAAATAGCAGCCACCACCACCACGAGGGAGACAATCCAAGGTTCTGTCAGAAGGACCAACAGGGATACTTGAGCAGCTCCACAGCAGCATCTCAAGACACCCCGCTCAGGGTCCAGCTGCTCCATTTAAAACCAAGTGACATGCTCCCACGGCAGGACAGTGAGACTGAGCTCTCAATGAGCCCCCAAAAAGCGAATGGGTCTTCGTGGAATTAATCTGCACTAATAATGTTCCATCGGCCCAAAGCCCTTCTTCAGCTTACCCGTTCCCTTCAACGGCTGAAGAAAAGCAGCAGCAGCAATAATATTTACTGAGCACTTGTTAGGTGCCAGGCTGAGCACTTCAGGTGGACTGGCTCTTTTCATGTTTAATATCATCCTAAGGGTGTCACCACTATTATCCCATTTTTGAAGCTGAGAAAATTGAAGCACAAAGAGGATAAATAACTTGCTTCTAAAGCAAAGCCAGGATTCAAACCCAGCCAGTCTGGCTCTGAGGCCCAACCCCTTAGTTACTACACTATAGGTCAGTGATGGCAAACCTATGACACGCGAACTCATTTTTTTGGTTGATTTTTCTTTGTTAAATGGCATTTAAATATATAAAATAAATATCAAAAATATAAATCTTTGTTTTACTATGGTTGCAAATATCAAAAAATTTATATATGTGACACGGCACCAGAGTTAAGTTAGGGTTTTTCAAAATGCTGACACGCCGAGCTCAGAAGGTTCGCCATCACTGCTCTAGGTTAAAGGCAGTGTAACTAACAGAAATGTATAAAGTGTAATAGTCAGTGCCCACTCTACCAACTGTCTACAGGATGCTCCCAACTTGCAGAGAACCCTCTAAAGGGTTCATTTATTACAACTGATGCTCAACTTCCAAGCACTGAGAGACTTCAAGCAAGAAGAGCAGATTTTGGATGGTGAATACTGTAAAATATAATACTGTAACAGCGGTTCTCAACCTGTGGGTCGAGACCCCTTTGGCGGTAAACGACCCTTTCACAGGGGTCGCCTAAGACCATCCTGCATATCAGATATTTACATTACGATTCATAACAGTAGCAACATTACAGTTATGAAGTAGCAACGAAAATAATTTTATGGTTGGGTCACAACATGAGGAACTGTATTTAAAGGGCCAGAAGGTTGAGAGCCACTGCCAGTGTAAACTAATCTAGACCTCTACTACCTCTGAAACCATTATACAGGATTCTAGTTAGACTATTCTAAAGAGAATAATGCCTTGACTCAAGGCAATAAAAATTTCTTCTTCAAAAGCTTACACTACATAAAAACATTTAAATGCTTTGCAGAGTTGGCTAATTACAAGGGTAGCTCTCAGTCTACCCCCTTCACTTCAGGGTTCAGAGTGAGACTGCAGTTCTAACTATGTATCGAAGCAATTCAAGGCAGAGTTCTAAAGCCATTAAAAATGACCTTAAAACTTCATTGTAAAGCTTAAGAAAAGTGGAATGGGAAACTAACAAATCTGCTTAAGGGTGAGAAATAAGGAGTGGATAAGAAACTGGTAACTATCTCACAGTAATTACACAGGACATCCATACAGATCTTGCAGAGTTTTAACTTTTGGCACACGTTTTAAAATATGTACCATTTAAAGCTCCTTAAATAAACGACTACTTTTTTGGTCTACTAAACTGAAAACATTCCACGATACAATTACAAAAATAACTTTCTGGTTTTCTAAGGGAAAAGGACAATTTAGGAAGAGGAATGCAGAAGTTAAAGAAAGTGATAACTCGATTTACATACAGATTACAACATGGGCACAAAAGATAAGTTAAAATGAGTGATCAAGAGGACTGCTGAAGTCCTATCTAACTACAAATTGTCATGCGGTGCAAACACTGCTGCAATTCTGAATACCTGAAGGAAAAAACATCCACCCAGAATTAAAATCGCCAAAGAAAATGTCCCCTAAGCGTTAAAACGTATTAGCTAATCAGCAGTGCTAAGACCTTCAGACACTTGAGCAAGCTACTAGTATCTGAAAAGGAAAAAATGGGCTTGCAGTTACCAACATTCACATCGAGCAGACGAAGATGTATCAAAACTCCATTCTACAATGGGCAATGCCCAGGAAAGGAAACCAACGGATTCAACGCTGCCCTGGTACTAATAGGCTTAGAGGACACGGGGAAGGGGGAACAAGCAAGCCGCCTTGCGTAGGGATTGCAGGAGTCCTTGAACTGAATACTTGCAATTAAGAACCCTCAACTCAGGAAGGAAGACTGTGGGGGACTCTGCAGTGTCATCTAGGGCGATCTGATTGAGGTTCAGAGCAAACACACAGGGCGACAAGTTGTAAATAGAGAACACACTTCAGGCCAAAACACCCATTGCGGGGAAGCAAACCTAGCCATCGCAGGTGCCACACCCCACCCACCTCACCTCGCAGCTCCGCACACCTCCGAGCAGAGGGCTGGCTGGGTACCCGAGCGGATGGAGAAGCAGGGCGCGCACCCTCCCCACGGCCCGCCGCCCCTCTGGGCTCTGCTCTGCGCCGCGGCGAGCGGAGAAAGGGCAGGGCACGGGGTCGCCTCTACCCCGAGACTGCGCCGAGGACCCTCCGCGGGGATGGGGATAGGGATGGGGGAGAGAGGGCGATCAGATGTTCGCGGGTGGGAGCGGGAGAGAGCGTTTTCCATTAACAGCCAAACCTCCAGCCCATCAGGGATTTCCCTCAAGAGCCGCTCCACCACCACCCCAAAGACACGCGTTACACAACCTGTCAGGTGAGGGTCCCAGGGCGCAGGCGGCGGCGGGCCCGGACTCGTTCTCCTCCCGCTTCTCCCGCCCCCAGGACGCCGCGGCCCGGGGAGGGCAGAGGGGCACCGAGGGTCGGCCGGCCGGACGCGCGGACGGCGGCGGGGCGCTCACCGTGGGCTTAGGAGGGGGAGCTGGCAGGGAGTGGGCCGAGCCGCACCCCCTGGCTCGGCGCAGGCAGGGCCGGCGGCTGCTCGCTGGACGCACCGCGGATCCCTCGCCGCCCGCCGCCGGGTGTTTTCATAGAAACCCGGCTGGCAGGCGCGGCAGAGGCGGCAGCAGCGGCGACGGAGGAACCTTCCCGCATCCCGGGCAACGTCAGCGCGGCGCCCCGCCCACCGCGCGCACGGGCCAGCTGGGCAGCGCGCGGAGCGGGAGAGCGGGCGGCGGGGCGCGCACCGGGGAGAGGGCGGCGCAGGCGCGGGAGTGGCGTGGGGAGCGCGCGCGGGCCAGGCGGGAGCGCGCGCGCCGGCGTTGGAGGGGTGGGGCGGGCAGGCTGGGCCCAGAGGCTGGAGGGGTGCCGTGCACGCACCTTCGGCCCCGGCAGCTGCCGCCCAACCGGACCAGACGGGTTGACCGGCCACTGTCCACAAATCACCTTCCTGGAGGCTCCCAACTAGAGCCCCCGCCTTTTCCCGGCACTAATCCGGCGCCCACCCCGCTACCATCCATCTCCCCACGCCCCCTCCCTTAGGAGGCTTTTAGTCACACCAGACAAGCGGTCTTACCTCACCCCACGTGACACCGGGTCACATTAGTCCCTGAGGGCCATGGTGACGCTTAGCCCTTTGCTGACCTCAAGGAGAATCCATAATGAGAAGCTAGAAGACATGCAGTTTCCCCAGCTGGGCTCCCAGAACACTACGAAATTGCACCTGGTGGCCAAACCTCAGTCAATTACATGCCTATTGCAGCAGCGAACAAAACAGCATGCTGACATGTTTGGGCTACTAGCATTTTGTATTGTGCCTACATATAGTCAAGAAAATGGCAATGCTAAATTGGCTACGGAAAGCAAAGACGGAATTTTTATCTGAGCCAAAGTAGTGTTCCAGACAGATTAAACACTGATACACCCCCTTCTGTTTTGACTATATTTTTAATAAATACACTTTTTTTTTTCAAGAGCATGGGTCATGTCTGCTGCTGTTTATAGTAGCTGGTAAGGAATGTAACATGATTACAACCAGTTAGGGCAGCGATTTTCAATCCGCGTGCAGCAAGAATTTTTACAACATGCAATACCTGACTAGTCAGGACCGCGGACCTCTTTTCCCTTCCATTGTCAAAAAAATAACAACAGCCAACAAAACAACAGCTGTCAGTGTGAATGAATCAAAATTATGCCTATTTTTGTCAGATCGGCAAAAAGTATGTAAGATTTTTTGGTGTGCTGCAGAATTTTAGTTTAGTTTATGTGTGCCATGAGATGAAAAAGGTTGAAAATCGCTGAGATAGAGAAATAAATTGAGAACTGTGGGGTCCTTGTTTTGTTTTCTTACCTTCATGTTTAAATGAGATTGAGCAGGTGTAAAAGAGGTTCAAAAAGTAGCCCTGGCCCCTGTTCTTAGCCCTGGCCTGTAGTTAGAGCCTAGGTCCTCCCACAGAAGGGACTCAGGTTTGATCCCTAGTTAAGGGCACAAACCTGGGTTGTAGGATTTGATGCCGGTGTGGAAGGGCGCCTGTGGGAGGCAACAGATTTCTCTCTCCCTCTTTCCACCCCTCTTCCTCCACTCTCTCTAAAAAAAATCAATGGGAAAAAATATGCTCCGGTGAGGATTAGCAAATAAAACAAAAAAACTGATCCAAGGTGAACCAGGCGAGTTTCTTGCAGCTTACCCTCGGCAGATGTCTTTACTGGGATAAACAAGAGTCTACCGTTTTATAAATGCCATAGTTTCTCCCACCTTGAGCACCAAAAAGTAGATTATGGTATTTTTAATCATTTTAAAACAAATGCTACCCCAGACCACCCAGTCTGAGAACACCTAATTATCTAAGAATATTTAACATTTTACAGAAATTAAATATATATAATATTATGAAACTTTATTCAAACAGCATTTTCCTAAATGTATCAACCAGTAATATTGAAAGATATAAATATAAATGCAAATGCTTGTGTTTGTAGATTTTGAATCCCACTTTAGCAAAGCATCGTTAGTGTGGTTTGATAGCCAGAACACAGACCCCAGAGATGAACACACACAGCTAGGTAAAAAGCAGAGCCCATCCCTGTTGGTCACTCTTTTCCACTATTTTAAACAGCTTCCTCAACACACCTTATTATAATATATAAAACTAAACATAAATACTTGTGTGATGTAGATCAGAGTCTAACCTTATAATGATATTCACTTAACTAGGAATCCTCACAAAAGTCCAGCCTTGTAGGTATTCAATAAACATTGTATTAGTTTAACTTAGGACTCACTTGTCAGGGAAGAGAAAGATGAGCACTGAAGCCCAGCCAGCTATTTCTTTTTTTCTCTCGCTGATTTCCTCACTTCCATGCTTTTAACAGAGTAACATACAAAATCCAACAAACTTTATAAAAAACTCTATAACCGTCAGGTTTAGAACTCAAAAGTCTACAGCCATTTCCATCTGGAACCATAAATGTTCGGAGCACAAGCTTGATCGCGAACGTTCTGAAACATGGCCAGTCCTCCGGAGTTGCAGGATTGTTGTAACTATTCAATACCGTTCAACAATTGCCAATTTATTCCGCCCCTCCTCATGTGCTAGGCACACTGCTCCTGATATCTTCTGAGGAGTTAAACAAATGATAGCACTCAAGAAAATACCTAACAGCTGTCCTGTGTCAAACGAAAAGCTTTATGACAAGTAGACCATGGAGCAGAAGTGCAGTAAGAACAATGTGAGCTAAACCTCCATGAATGTGGCAAGGCTGGGAAATGGAGGGACACAGCCCCAGCGTTTCACACAATGGAGTCATTCTGGGGGCAAAAGCTTTTACAGAGACAAATGGTGTCCAGCAGTCATGCGGTAGACTGTGAATGACGCATGATTCAGGGCCAGCAAAGTGGAGTTTTAAGAACCATATCTGTAAACCACTACACCCTCACTTTCTGTATTTCTGAAATGGGACTTAAATATTCCTGCCAAATCTAAGATTGTAACATTTGGAATATCCTTTGATCCACTTACAGGAATTCATCCCAAAGAAAGAACCAGGAAAATATGCAGAGATTTACCTGTAAGGGTTTTTATCCCGAGCAGTATTATAAATGATCTTTAACGTTCAACAGAAGGCACTTGGTTAAACACATTATTGTACATTCATAATATAGATCACTAGGAAGCCATAACAAATGGCGGGGCAAAGCAGGTGTTCTTAACCAGGGGTCCAAGGGGTTTAATTCATGAACAGATGTGGATTTATCTTGAGGCTAATGAAGTGAGGAGCTAAACTTAGCCCCTTATTTAGGCAGGCTCCTGTGAGTACTAAATTGCTGAGTGTTAAAGAACTTTCCAGATGCTAAAGGGGAGCCAGATTGCAATCAGGAAGCTTTTCTACATAAGTATTTCTGGCAAATACATTACCTTACATGGCAAGGAGACTTTGCAGATTTGATTAAATGAAGCACCTTGGAAATAGGAACACTACTCTGGATTATTTGGGTTATTTTGATTTATCTGAAGCCAATCTAATCACATGAGACCTTAAAAGCAGAGAGGCTGGCCTGGCCGGGTGGTCCAGTTGGTTGGAGTGTTGTCCCATGCCTATCCTCAGGTGCTATGATAAGAACCACTCAAATGGCATTACATTGTGCTCACAAGTTTCAAAACTCCTCTTTTAAAAAAAAAGTTATGTGTATATGGGTGAATAGATGTGTTTGTGTAAAGAGCTAAAATATACACCGTAAGTAAGAGTGACTGACTTTAGATGGTGAATAAAGTGATGTTCATTTTCTTATTTTTGCTTTTGTCATTTCCTAAATTTTTATTAGAGACATCAGGGTCATTTTCGTAATTAGAAGAGGAGCCATTTTATTATTATTACTTTTTAATCCTCACCCAAGGATATGTTTGTATTGATTTTAGAGAGAAAGGGTGGGAAGAAAGGGAGAGGGACAGAGAGAGGAGAGAGCGAGAGCAAGAGCAAGAGTGGGGGGGAGAGAGAGAGAGAGAGAGAGAGAGAGAGAGAGAGACATTGATCAGTTGTCTTCTTAGGTGCCCAACTGGGAATCAAACCCAAAATCTTTTGGTGTATGGGACAACGCTCCAACCAACCAAGCCGCCTAGCTAGGGCAGAGGACCCTTTTTAAAAGACAAAAACGTCCCCTCACTTGAGCGCAGCTCACATGATTGACTCATTTTCCAGTTTCCAGTAGCAAAGGGAAAGTTATCCAGTTGCTTCATGTAAGAGAGAACCATCAGAAAGGAGGCCTGCTGACCACACTGATCAAAATCTCAGAAGGGCAATCCCTCACCAGTGTGTCTGGTCGTCAACATGGTTAGTCAAGGAATTTGAATTTTCCGTCAGTATTTCCCAGCTTTATCAGTTGATAGGAAACTAACAAGAGTTTAAATCCACAGCAGCTTATACCCAGAATAATAATTTATTGACAATAAGGGTTGCTTTTCTGGTGAACAAAGAGCTCTGGCTTACTACTTTCAAAAGCTGATTCAGCAGTGGTATGCTTTCTCCAAGCAACTGTTCTGTTTTGTATTTTTGTGGACATATGTAAAACAGGAAGTGAAGCAGCTCTGTTGCAGACAGCTGAAGGACCTACTCCTGTGACCCTTCTCCGCCCTTCCCTAGATGTCCCTTAAGTTGGGTCCTTAGAGTCCCTAGGACCTCAAAGAATATCATTAAACACCACTTCATCTATTGGTACCAAACAAATAAGCAACAAGTTGTTTATTGAGCATAGATCGGAAGCAAGGGGAATTCAAGGGATATTAAATCCAGGTCTCGGAAGTGTCCGATGACCTTTGCCAGTTCCACAACAACACAGACCCTCTCTAAGGAATGGGACTATACATTTCCCTGACAGACTCTCTCTGCCTTCAACAGCATAGTCAGTGGCAGACTGGTAGATCAGCTATCTGAAAACAAAACAAAAGCCCTGGTCTATAGCAATTGCCAACTTCCATGGTATAAAGACTCCCACGTGACTGATTTCAAACTATCTATAGAATTTAACAACAGCTTGCAAAATTTCTGATTATTTAGCATCAGCGCTAAGCCTGTACTGCTGACTCCAGTACAACACTGCTGTGTGTGTATGTGTGTGTGTGTGTGTGCGCGTGCGTGATCTGCTATTTCTTTATTTGCTCACACATTTGGGTAACAATACAGCTTATTAGGCTGTCGCCTTCTCTGATGATGTTCCTATCTTATAATATATCTAGATCACCTTTATGAAAGTTAGGGTGTCCTGAAACTCTAACAATCACATATCTACAAACCATTTCTGATGGTTTCTGTAAAAGGCAAAACTACTTGCCCTGTGGTTTTGTTCAGAGGGCAACCAAATTCCCACTCTTTATTGATAGCAGTGATTCTGACAAATTGTAGTCATCTCTTTGGCCTGGTGATGATTTCATACCTTACAGGCTCTTTCCGCCCTTATGAATCATGCTATTGTTTACTCCTGGAAATGAGATGGACAATTTTTAATAAATGCATGTTTGGATGGCCATGGAAGAATTGGACCTGAACAAATAACTGCGTTAGTCTCTTTCTAGTGTTTATTATCCATATGTTCTACTTTGGTACTGAGGACCTGGATGACCAGTTCTGCCTTCCATGATAAAGTAGCTGCTTGGTTCTGTTTTTCATACAATTACGTAAGGTTACTGTCTTGTGCAGAATCACAACCACTGTAAAATATTTCTATCCACTTCCTCAGCGATGTGAGCTAGCATTAAAATAACTGCCTATCAAAATATTTATCACCCTAACCGGTTTGGCTCTGTGGATAGAGCGTCGGCCTGCGGGCTCAAGGGTCCCAGGTTCGATTCCGGCCAAGGGCATGTACCTTGGTTGCAGGCACATACCCAGTAAGGAGTGTGCAGGAAGCAGCTGATCGATGTTTCTCTCTCATTGATGTTTCTAACTCTCTATCCCTCTCCCTTCCTCTCTGTAAAAAAATCAATAAAATATATATTTTTAAAAAATCTATCTATCAAAATATCCAACAGCAGGTACATCAAGTTACCTGAAATTCTCAGCCTAGGCGTCACTCATTTGAGGAAGTTATAATTCTCCAAAATAACTTAGAGCTATGAAATATTTAACCTACGTAGAAGATGCCTTAGCAGTAAGAGACAGAATTTTTAGATATTTATGAATTTAATGAAAAGGAAATGGGCCACAAAGAGAGATGATCACAAAGGGGTGGGAGGAGGGTTCAGAGCTTGAAGAATGCTGTGTGGGAGCTCTGGGCAGAGAGGCATAGTTTGCTTTGAAAGTGACTAGAAAGCCACAGTAATAGCAGGTGAGGGAGAGGAAGATAGACTTTAATTCTATGACTTTTCTTTTTTTCTACTGCTGGCTTTGACTCCAGCACATACGTGATTCTAGAAAACAAAGCACAGCGTTCCACTGCAGCTGAAACTGAAAAGTGTGTGAGAACACTCTGAAGACATAGCAGCCCAGGACATAGCTCTTTCCTCTACGAATTAGCAGCAATCACAAGTATTAGTCAACAGATTAGGCCTGGAAGGGCGCCAGCGTGTAACGGGATCAGGTATCACTAACCATTACAGGAAGATGAAAGGAGCCAGTAGCTAAAAGAAGACTTTGAGCTGGGCATACAGCCTGGAGCAACTGGGAAGCCAAATCCTAATATGTGCAAAATTGATCCTTCCAGTCACTCTTTGGGAAACTTCCTTGTTGCCAAGAAGGGTTTAATTCAATTAGCAAAGAGCTGTGGGGAGAAAAACCTTGTGCAACCTTGAGCCTGGATGGATATTCTTAGCTCTAAAGCGAAGTTATTTTGGGAGAATCATCATAATTCACTGCTTCAGCACCTAAGGCCATCCTGGATAAGCTCCCTGAAACTAAAAAAATAAAATAAAAAAATATTTTTTATAAAGAGCTCTGTCCCACATCCTGTGTTTCTGCAGGTAACAGTCCATGAACTTTGTTACTGCTCCCTAAACCCACCACTCCCCCGCTCCTCCTGCCTCTCTGCTTGATGTGGTTATTTCACAGGCACAGTCTAGTTTGTCCTCTCTATCCCTCCATAAGCATCCCTCTTCCCGAAAGGCCCGAGCATATCTCTCCCAAGGAATCTTAAGTTACACCCGCCATTATTTAATCAGTCACTGGGAGCGCATCCCCCACCAACACCCTACATGATCGCTTGATACCCCTCACAGTGTGTCAGCATTGTGGGCAAGATCCTGGCCATTTTTATTTTCCTTTTGAAGAAACTGAAGCTCAGAGAGGGCAAGTCACTTACTCGTGGTCACACAGCTAAAAAGAACAGCAACCATAATAGCTATTATATATTAAGGATTTATCATAAGCTGAAACTGTACTTAGCAATTTACATACATTTCTAAGACAATTTACATACATTTCTTAGGGCTCAGCTCTGGCTTTAGTGCTCTTTGCACTACATATAAACTATATAATTAATATGAAATGCTCTGCAGTACAAGTCAACGTAAAATGCTGTGGAAGTGCATAGCAGCTTTATTCCTAATAGCCAGAAAACTGGAAACAATCCAAATGTCCATCAAAAGGTGAATGGTTAACTTGTGGTTTATCCATACATTGGAATATTACTCAGCCACAAAAGGAACAAACTATTTTTTTTTTTTTAGTTATTTATTTTTTTTAATTTTTATTGCTTAAAGTATTACAAAGGGTATTACATATGTGTCCATTTTATCCCCCCGCCCTAGACAGTCCCCTAGCCTCCCCTATCCCCCAATGTCTTATGTCCACTGGTTATGCTTATATGCATGCATACAAGTCCTTTAGTTGATCTCTTACCCCCCTACCTCCTGCCCCGCAACCCTCCCCGGCCTTCCTGCTGCAGTTTGACAATCTGTTTGAGGCAGCTCTGCCTCTGTATCTATTATTGTTCAAAAGTTTATAATGGTCTCTATTATCCATGAATGAGTGAGATCATGTGGTATTTTTCCTTCATTGACTGGCTTATTTCACTTAGCATAATGCTCTCCAGTTCCATCCATGACGTTGCAAATGGTAAGAGTTCCTTCCTTTTTAGAGCAGCATAGTATTCCATCGTGTAGATGTACCACAGTTTTCTAATCCATTCATCTACTGATGGGCACTTAGGCTGTCTCCAGATCTTAGCTATGGTGAATTGTGCTGCTATGAACATAGGGGTGCATATATCCTTTCTGATTGGTGTTTCTGGTTTCTTGGGATATATTCCTAGAAGTGGGATCACAGGGTCAAATGGGAGTTCCATTTTCAGTTTTTTAAGGAAACTCCATACTGTCTTCCATAGTGCTGCACCAGTCTGCATTCCCACCAGCAGTGCACAAGTGTTCCTTTTTCTCCACATCCTCTCCAGCACTTGTCGTTTGTTGATTTGTTGATGATAGCCAGTCTGACAGGTGTGAGATGGTACCTCATTGTTGTTTTGATTTGCATCTCTCGGATGATTAGTGACTTTGAGCATGTTTTCATATGTCTCTTGGCTTTCTGAATGTCCTCTTTTGAAAGGTGTCTATTTAGGTCCTTTGCCCATTTTTTGATTGGATTGTTTATCTTCCTTTTGTTAAGTTGTATGAGTTCCCTATAAATTTTGGAGATTAGGCCCTTATCAGATATGACATTGGCAAATATGTTTTCCCACACAGTGGGTTTTCTCGTTGTTTTGTTGATGGTTTCTTTTGCTGTGCAGAAGCTTTTTATTTTGATGTAGTCCCATTTGTTCATTTTCTCTTTCGTTTCAAGTGCCCTAGGAGCTGTATCAGTGAAGAAATTGCTTCGGCATATGTCTGAGATTTTGTTGCCTTTGGATTCTTCTAGAATTTTTATGGTTTCCTGTCGTACATTTAAGTCCTTTATCCATTTTGAGTTTATTTTTGTGTATGGTGTAAGTTGGTGGTCTAGTTTCATTTTCTTGCATATATCTGTCCAATTTCCCAGCACCATTTATTGAAGAGACTATCTTGGCTCCATTGTATGTTCTTGCCTCCTTTGTCAAATATTAATTGAGCATATTGGTTCGGGCCGATTTCTGGGCTCTCTATTCTATTCCATTGATCTATATGCCTATTCTTGTGCCAGTACCAGGCAGTTTTGAGAACAGTGGCTTTGTAATACATCTTGATATCTGGTATTGAGATCCCACCTACTTTGGTCTTTTTCAGGATTGCTGCAGCTATTCGGGGTCTTTTTTTATTCCAGATGAATTTTTGGAGAGTTCGTTCTAGATCTCTGAAGTATGCCATTGGTATTTTAATGGGAAGTGCATTGAATTTATAGATTGCTTTGGGTAGTATGGACATTTTAATGATGTTGATTCTACCAATCCATGAACACGGTATGTTCTTCCATCTGTTTATGTCTTCCTCTATATCATTTTTCAACGTCCTGTAGTTTTCTGATTAGAGGTCTTTTACCTCTTTAGTTAAGTTTATTCCTAGGTAGCTTAATTTTTTTGGTGCGATGGTAAACGGGATTGTTTTTATAATCTCTCTTTCTGAAAGTTCACTATTGGTGTATAGAAATGCCTCGGATTTCTTGGGGTTAATTTTGTATCCTGCTACATTGCCAAATTCATGTATTAAGTCCAGTAGCTTTTTGATGGAGTCTCTAGGGTTTTGTATGTATAATATCATGTCGTCTGCAAATAAGGACAGTTTTACTTCCTCTTTTCCAATTTGGATGCCTTTTATTTCTTCTTCTTGCCGAATTGCAATGGCTAACACTTCCAGTACTATGTTGAACAGGAGTGGTGAGAGGGGGCATCCCTGTCTTGGAACAAACTATTGATGCAGGCAACATAGACAAATCTCAGAAATATTACCCTGCGCTAAAGAAGCCAGAGACAAGACAGTCCATAGTGTTTGATTTCACTTGTACACAATTCTGGAAAACACAGATTTAATCAGTGATTGCCTAGGCTGGGTAGCAGGGTGGGGAACAACTTTCTGACAAGAGCATGAGGGAACTTCAGGGGTGATAGAAATATTCTATATATAGGCAGTGGATACACAAGTATGCAGATTTATAAAAAAAAGAAACCATTGAGCTGTACACTAAAAATGGGTGCATTTCACTGTATATAAATTATGTCTTGTTTAGCTGATTTTAAAAAATAAAGCAATGGTACAAGGAGAGGGAATGAATAAGAGGAAGTGATTAGTTGCCCAAGGTGGCTAAGGAAGGTCAGACAAAGGAGGTAAAGGAATAGAAATCAGGTAAAGGGTTTTGAAGGGTGAATAGAAATCGCCAAGGGTGGAGGAAGAAATGAAAGTGGAAAATGAAATGATGGGCTTCCCAGACATAAACAAAGGACGAAGAAGTTGGGGGCCCTGGACGGAAAGCCTTGTGAAAGGACCTTGTAGTGATGAAGAGGAGTCATCTCTCAATGGAGTCAGTGGGAGAAACTCCAGTTCAGTGTGTGTCCTTGGGTAAGTCAGGATATCTCTGTGGATCTCCGTTCTCTTTTCTGAAACTGAAGGTCTGGAAAATAAACAAACCGAGGGGCTGGGCTAAACAACCTCTAAAGTAGTAAATGCCAAGCAAGTGTGTTAAGTAACATTAAGTAACGGCCTATGGGCAAGCTGACAGTCATCTGGTTGCTACTCCAGCATGTGGAGGTAATGAACCTCTCAACCCTTGGGGCAGCTGGAGCCCTGCATGTGCCACTTGCACCCACAAACCTCCCTATCCATTTTTCTTGGCGTACAGTATATATACACCAATTTTTAGCATAATGAGTTAATTCCCTAAAATCCTCCAAAGATGACCAATGGTATTTTTTCTTTAGTGTCATTATTGGGATAATGTTACTCTGTCTGAAGGGATGCCATCAATTGGATCTATTTTTAAGTTCACTTGTTTATATTGTAATTTTACATTCAATTTTATATTATGATTATGTAAAAACATTTACATGGTTCCAGAATCAAATAGATGAACAAAATATATTTGAAAAAGTCTAACTTCTGTCTCCATTCTTTGGGAAACCTGTTATTTTTTAATGTAATGCTTTGTCCTTCCATTTTATAGGTAACTTCAAATCAGTTAAGTAATTTTAGATGACGTAAATCATTTTGCTTGAGAATCGGAGAAATTTTATTAAGTTTTACACTCACCTAGGACTTCATAGTTTAGAGAAGTCTTGTTTCATGACTGCATTATGCCAGGGGTTTCCAGAGGGAATTGTACCATTAAGTCTCTTTATGGACCTATTCTCAAGTGGGATGTGATTCTCCTCCCCTGGGAATTACAAAGACTCAGGCAATTTGTACTTTTTGCCTCCAAGCCATCACCTAGAGGTATGTATGCATGCCAGGATATCAGAGCGAGCCTTCTGCAAAATGGAGGACGCGCTGGAGGTTACCTAACACTTGTTTCCAACGGCTATTTGGCTCAGGCTCCTCCATTCTTTCTTGGTTCCACTCCAATAGCTAAATTAAATGAATATGAATTTGTTATTCACTTGCACAATGCAGCACATATGATTTGGAACATGGTTGCTAGGTGCCGGGGGTGGGGAAGGAGGCTACAACAAAAGACAAGACCCAGTGTCTGGCTCCAGAAGCTGGCAGGCAAGTGGATTTTTCAAAAGCTATGTCAACAAACTCCCGGCATTTTTGTTCATTGAATACAGTTCTACTTTGCATAGAATTTATATTTTCTGGGAAGCTTCAGCAAATGTAAGACTTCGAACCAGAGTTTGCAGATAAATGAGAATGGTTCTGCTTCTTTGTCTTCAGATTAATGGCTGAAAGACGGCCTTCTGACTTTAGGATCATACCGATGGTTCTGTAAAACCATACCCACGGTTCTTCAACATTCCTGTGCAGGGTAATAGCAAGAGGGTAATATACGACGGCTCCCTCCAACACATGGTGTTCCCACTGTGAACAGAGCTCAGGGGAAAACAGGCTAAACGCGCTGTCAGAAAGACTTACGTAATATTTCCCCAGAGCAGCAGCTGTTTTCTCTCTGAGGTTTTAAACTAGAATCTCCAGAGAACCTTCTCTAAACAAAGCTGGTCGAAACAGTTTCATGAAGGATCTATTTAAAAAAATAAAAAAAAAACACCTCACAAAATAATTTTTATTTCATATCTTATTTCTAAAGCCGCATAATTAGGAAAGAAACTAAAAAATAAGCAAAATGATTTTTTCAATGTTGTCAGCCCTTTAGAAAGCTAAGGATGCAAAGGTCATCATTGTAAAAGTTGGGGTCTGTGGATAGGAAGATATTATTTTGGTGTTTTTAAAGGAGGTCATTGCAAATTACAATTGAATTTATAAATCCAAATTGCATATCATATAAACATCCACTTTCTGCTACAAGCATACCGGAAATCGATGATAATACTAATGCTATTACAATACTGACCATCACCTGGCTGAGCTAGTTATTTGTCAGCATTCTCCACTGTACAGCCATAGTCTTCTCCTCTTTTTCCATACTGTCCTATTCGGAAGGAAGTCACTACACACAGCCCACACTTAAAGAGTGAGGATGGAGTATCTGCATAAATTATTTGGAATTTTCATCACAACCACCAAAACAAAAGCACAGTTATGAGAGTATTTCATCAGAGCATACGGATTATTCTAGTTGATCCGTAAAATTCCCACTTCAACCATGAAAAACCTGGCGCCCACATCTGTCATCAATTTGCTTTGCTGTGCAAGTCCAGTACACAGGCATGGCAGTATCAGAATTCCCATTCCCCCAAAGGACACAATTTTATCATCTAGAGTGCAGTACCCTGTGCAGTTTCTTTTGCCTTTTATCTAACAGACTCCATTCATGTCCAAAGTTATTTAGATCAACAACTGCCCTCCCACCCCCACTCCCTTCAGTAAGGTTGTTTCACACATTTGTAATACAGTTATATTCTTTTATCAGCGTCTGCATTTTTTCCTGGTAGCCCCTGAACTCCTAAATTTGCATGTATTACTATTCACTCTTCATGTTATAGATTCTCTAGGTTGTTTATATATATATATATATTTTATTTTTTTTTTCTTCTTGATTTCAGAGAGGAAGGGAGAGAAAAAGAGAGGGAGAGATAGAAACATGATGAGAGAGAGAATCATTGATCGGCTGCCTCGTGCACGTCCCCCACTGGGGATTGAGCCCAAAACCTGGGCATGTGCCCTTGGCCAGAATCGAACATGGGACCCTTCAGTCCACAGGCTGACGCTCTATCCACTGAGCCAAACCAGCTAGGGCAGATCTCTAGGTTTTGACAAATGCATGATATTTTGTATTTGCCATCACAGTATCATAAGGATAGTTTGGAGAACCAAGATGGCGGCATAGGTTAACGCCGGAGATTGCTGCCTTGAACAACCAAATCAAAACACACCTAAAAGACTGAACGGACATCATCCAGAACCACAGGAAGGCTGGCTGAGTGGAAATTCTACAACTAGGAGGAAAGAGAATATCATACCCAGACTCAGAGGAGGCGTAGTGCTGAAGTGAAATACTCAGGTGCGGAGTGTGCACACGGAGCGGGCTGGCGGCGGAGGGCGCGGTTGGTGCTTTCAATTGGGAGGGAGTCTCAGATTCTGAGCTCCAGATCCGGGCGAGTCTCTAGGGACCCAGACTCAAACGGGAGAAGCGGGACTGTCTGGCTTCAGTCGGAACTTGAAGGCAGCTTTCTCTCCGAGGTTTGCAGCGGTTGCTGGGACTCTGTGAGGCAGAGCCCCTAGGGACGGAACTGAGAGCAGCCATAACTGCTCTCTCCAGCCCACCCTGTTGATCCCGAGCCCAAGCGACCCACCCGCCCCGCCCAAGCCCTGCGCAGAGTCATTTGCCAGATAGCCTCAGGCAAAGGCTAGATTAGCACCTCCCTAGAGGACAGAAGTTTTCCCACTGCAGACACAGTTGATTCTCACAGCCAGCTGGCCTGGAGGTCAAATCCCCCTAGTATTAACTACAACAATCAAGGCTTAACTACAGGAGGACTGCACACAAAGACCAGTAGGGGGTGCACCAAGAAATCATAAAAAATGCGGAGACAAAGAAACAGGACAAAACTGTCAATGGAGGATATTCAGTTCAGAACCACACTTTTAAGGTCTCTCAAGAACTGTCTAGAAGCCGCTGATAAACTTAATGAGATCCTCAACAAATCTAATGAGACCCTCGATGTTATGATAAAGAACCAACTAGAAATTAAACATACACGGACTGAAATAACGAATATTATACAGACTCCCAACAGCAGACCAGAGGACCGCAAGAATCAAGGCAAAGATTTGAAATGCGAAGAAGCAAAAAACACCCAACCAGAAAAGCAAAATGAAAAAAGAATCCGAAAATACGAAGATAGTGTAAGGAGCCTCTGGGACAGCTTCAAGCGTACCAACATCAGAATTATAGGGGTGCCAGAAGATGAGAGAGACCAAGATATTGAAAACCTATTTGAAGAAATAATGACAGAAAACTTCCCCCACCTGGTGAAAGAAATAGACTTACAAGTCCAGGAAGCACGGAGAACCCCAAATAAAAGGAATCCAAAGAGGACCACACCAAGACACATCATAATTAAAATGCCAAGAGCAAAAGACAAAGAGAGACTCTTAAGAGCAGCAAGAGAAAGAAACTCAGTTACCTACAAGGGAGTACCCATACAACTGTCAGCTGATTTCTCAACAGAAACTTTGCAGGCTAGAAGGGAATGGCAAGAAATATTCAAAGTGATGAATACCAAGAACCTACAACCAAGATTACTTTATCCAGCAAAGCTATCATTCAGAACTGAAGGTCAGATAAAGAGCTTCGCAGATAAGGAAAAGCTAAAGGAGTTCATCACCACCAAACCAGTATTATATGAAATGCTGAAAGGTATCCTTTAAGAAGAGGAAGAAGAAGAAAAAGGTAAAGATACTAATTATGAACAACAAACATGCATCTATCAACAAGTGAATCTAAGAATCAAGTGAATAAATAATCTGGTGATTATAATAGAATCAGGGACATAGAAAGGGAATGGACTGACTATTCTTGGGGGGGAAAGGGGTGTGGGAGATGCGGGAAGAGACTGGACAAAAATCGTGCACCTATGGATGAGGACAGTGGATGGGGAGCAAGGGCGGATGGTGGGGCAGGAACTGGGAGGAGGGGAGTTATGGGGGGAAAAAAGAGGAACAAATGTAATAATCTGAACAATAAAGATTTAATTAAGAATCTTAAAAAAAAAAAAAAGAATAGTTTCACTGTTCTAAAAATCCCCTGTGCTCCACCTACTCTTACCCCTCCACAACCTCCTGGAAACAACTGACCTTTCTACTGCTATCTCTATAATGTTGCCTTTTCCAGAATGTTATACAATTGAAATTATACAATATGTAGCCTTTTTAGTTTGGTTTCTTTTACTTACTAATATGCGTGTCTTATTATGCCTCAATAGCTTATTTCCTTTTATTGCTGAACTAGAGACCTGGTGCACAAAATTTCTGCATGTGTAGGGTTTTTAGGCCTGGCTGAAGATCAGGGCTGATCAGGGCCTTCCAGCTGCTAGCCCAGGCCTTCCTTCATTCCATGCCACTCCTGATGGTCAGCGCACATCATAGCAATCAGTCAGACTCCCGGTCAGTCAAACTCCTGAGGGGACAATTTGCATATTAGCCTTTTATTATATAGGATAATATTCCATTGTATGTAGTATAGCTATTTTTGTGCAACTTAAATGGGTAAATACCTTGTAGTAAGATTGTTGGATTGCATGGTAAGACTTTGTTTAGTTTGAGGATCTCATTTTTATGGATACTCTTATTCTAGAAAACAAAAGTATGTCACTGATAGCCTTACTCTTTTCGGTAAGAGAATCTAGTCATTATATTTTAGCATCTGATTGTCTTCTCTATGTTTTTTTTTATTCTCCATGTCATTTTACTACATTAGCAATAAAATCTTACCCATTTAGAAGACCAATTTGAAATAATAAAAACTCTGAACTAGATAATTTTTAAAGTTTTATATCTTTCACATATTTAGAATTAGGAAACAAATGACCAAGTTTGCACTAATAAAGTCTTCTTTGACTTACAAGGAATTACTTTTATCTAACAGATAATAGTTATTAAAAGTAGGACAATAGCCCTAGCCAGTTTTCTCAGTGGTTAGAACGTCAGCCCGTGGACTGAAAGGTCGAGGGTTCAATTCTAGTCAAGTGCACATATCTCAGTTGGATGCTTATTCCCAGGCCCTGCTTGGGCACTTGTGGGAGGCAATCAATGTGTCTCTCTCACATTGATGTTTCTCTCTGCCTCTTCCCTTCCCTTCCACTTTCTCTAAAAAGCAATGGAAAAAAATATTCTCGAGTGAGGATTAACAACAACAACAATTGTAGGACAATATATGTACCTGGATTTGAACACTGTATGAAAGAAGTTTGTTTATTAATGTATGCTTAACATTCTTTGTAGTTTTATTAGGATCACAAGCTTGCCTCTTCTCTCCCCACCCTCGCTGATGGGGTAGCCTATGTGCCTACAGTCTGCTCCCATATTCCCCTTATGCATAACTAATGTTATATACCTCCTCCTAATCTCCTTGAAGGCAGGGACTATGCTCTTTTCAATCCTAATTCTTATGTCTGGCATATACTAACCACTCAATAACTAATAAGTTCATTATGAGGATGGATGAATAATCTTGAAGCTAGAAATAACTCTAGGAAGGAATTAGAGCATCTTGCAGTTAAATAACCATCATCCCAGACCTTATGTGGACTAACACATATTCTAAATCAGTAGAGTCTGAAAATAAAACATAAACACTAGTCTGTTGAAGAATTTGTGACTCCACACTCATTTTAAATGTGACTTCCACCCAGTATTTGTTATGCATTCAGCAAAATACAAACACATCCTGTACAATTTATCCCCAATCACAAGAAGGTCAGCTCTATATCTCTGATAATTGACTGACTGAATGTCAGATGCCTGGGGTAACAGGATTCCACAGAAACCAAGCAAGCCAAAAAATGGGAAAATGGACGAATTTTCAAAAAGCCAGAGAAATGTGAGATTAGTGACGAGAGAGAGAGGTGGGAGATCCTTAAAGGCTTTGCAGCCAGGACAAGGGAAAACCACAGTAGAGCCAAGAAGGTGAGGCTGGAGAGCAGATGGAGACAAGCTTTCATCTCAGCTAAGGTGAACCACAGTGGAGGCTCAACCATCTGAAGGGTAGATCGTTTGGTAACCTGCAGCAGATTCAGGAGTTGACTTTAACGTGAAAGGAAGGGAGAGACAAATAATTGTATTTCAAGATTTCTTATGTTTTAATGTGCACACAAATCACCTGGGAATCTTGTTAAACTGCTGACTCCTCATTCTGAATAAGGAGATATGGGGCGGGGCAAAGAGTCTGCGTTTCTAACAAGCAATCAGGCCATCTATGCCGCTGGTCCACTGGCTGTACCTTGCCTAGCAAGGCTGTGCTTGACTGAATTTCAACTGAAATTCTTAAGAAATCTCTACATTTAGCTGAGTTTATCTGGAAGTGTTTAAATTAAATTTTCTGATATCAGAAACAGGGACTTGAGATAGAAATTAAGTTCAGTTTTAGGGAAATAAAAGTTACATTTTTATACACCTGATTGTATTGTTTGAGAATCCAGGCTTACCACCACTATTATCCTTCAGTGTCCAGTTCAAATTCACCATCCTCCCTGAAGCCTTTCCACATATTTCCCTGGTAAGTATTAACTATTCTTGATGATCTATCTCTCAGGTTTTATGCACTGAATGATGTGTTCCCACAAAATAAATATGGTAGTCTAATACCCAAAGTGATGCTATTTGGAGGTGGGGGCCTCGGGGAGATAATTAGGCTATGAGGGTGGAGCCCACATGAATAGAATTAGTGCCCTTAGGGAAGAGGCCAGAGAGTTAACTTGCCTCTTTTTCAGTGTGTGAGGATACAATAAGAAGTCAGCTATCCCCTTGGCCAGTTTGCTCAGTGGGTAGAGTGTCCGCCTGAGAACTGAAGGGTCCCAGGTTTGGTTCCTGTCAAGAGCACATGCCCGGGTTGTGGGTTCGATCCCCAGTAGGAGGTGTGCAGGAAGCAGCTGATCAATGCTTCTCTCTCATCATTGATGTTTCTATCTTCCTCTCTGAAATCAATAAATGTATATTAAAAAAAAAAAAAGGAAGTCAGCTCTCTGCAACCCAGAAGACAGACCTCACAGACTCTGTCCATGCCTTCACCCTGATCTGGGACTTCCAACCTCCAGAACTATGAGAAATAAATTTCTGTGGTTGAGAATATATGCAGTTTATGGTATTTTGTTACAGCAGCCTGTGCTGACTGAGGCATCATGCTACTTTTTAGTATATATTCCATGCATTTCATACATTACTATTATTTATGATAAAGGCAGAGGCATGGTTTATTTTTTCTTTTTTTTCTAAGCACAGCAACTCATAGAAAAATATTTGGTGATTGCTCCTTGAATTGAAAATGTGGGTTTAAAATAGATTAGTGGTAGAATTGGAATAGTATCTCAAAAGTTGAATATATCAAAATTGAGTACTTAATCCAAAAGCATTTGGGGAAAAAAAAAATTAAAATAGTGACTCTTGGCTGGAAACCTCTCTAAACAGCAGAAGAAAATGTTCTCACACTTTGGGGGACAAAGATGATTCAGCTGAAACAAGTCCAGAGTTCCTTAGATAATTAAATATTTAACCTTTAAGACAGCTAAGAGACTTTGTTTTTAGTAAATCTAAAATTATTTTGTAAAGATTATAAAACTAATAATATCTACAACATGCAAACTTTTAAAAATATTATCAAAGTTTATTTATACCTCTCAGAAAGTTGCCAAGCTTCAGTATTCTTTTGGTAATGGTACTTTAAAAAAATAGGTACAGTAGGAAGGGTTTATACATGGAAGTTAGGTTCTAATATAAAAAAAACAAAATTGAGTTTAGTTAAAAGTCCTCTCTAAGCCCAGGTACTGTGGCTCAGTGATTGAGCATCCACCTAGGTCACAGTTTGATTATGGTCAGGGCACCACAATCCCCAGCAGAGGGTGAGCAGGAGGCAGCCAATGGATGATTCTCTCTCCTCATTGACTTTTCTCTCTCTCTCCCTCTCACTTCCTTTATCTGAAATCAATAAAAGACATATTTTTTTTAAAAAAAAGTTCTCTAAAACACTGACCAGCCAGTGTGGCTCAATGGTTGATTGTCCAGCCATGAACCAAGAGGTCACTGGTTTGATTCCCAGTCAGGGCACATGTCCGGGTTTCAGGCTTGACCCCCAGTAGGCAGCCTGCAGGAGGTAGTCTCTAAAAATCAATAAAAATGTATTTTAAAAATAAATACATAAATACATAAATAAAATGCTTTAATATGCTAATTAAATATTTTATATATGCAGTACCCCTTCCTTGTCACTAGGGGATATGTTTCAAGATCCCCAGTGGATGCCTGAAACAGTGGATAGTACAGAATCCTACATATATTGTTTTTTCCTATACATAGATACCTATGAAAAAGTCTAATTTATAAATTAGGCACAGTAAGAGATTAACAATAGCGAATAATAAAATAGAACAATTATAACAATATACTGTAAAAAATGTTATGTGGATATGGCATCATTCAATAAAATAAGGGTTATTCGAACGCAAGCACTGTGATACCATGACAGTCAATCTGATAACCGGAACCACCAAACCAAAAGGGTTTCATTCATAGAGAGAAATGTTCATGGTGCATTATCTGCTTACAAGCAAATCTATGATGGGAAAAAAAGAAACAAACCAAGCAAACCGCCATGAACACATTTCTGAAAAGAGTGACAGCTCCTCAAGAAGAGCCTCAGGCAGGTTCTTTTTTTTTTTTCAAATAGATTTTTACTGATTTCAGAGAGGAAGGGAGAGGGAGAGAGAGAGTCATACATCGGCTGCCTCCTGCGCGCCCTCTACTGGGGATTGAGCCCGCAACCCGGGCATGTGCCCTTGACCAGAACCAAACCCAGAACCTTTTGGTCCGGAGGCCGACACTCTATCCACTGGGCCTAACTGGCTAGGGCCTCAGTCAGGTCCTTTAGGGGGTGTTCCAGAAGAAGACATTGTGTTATGGAGGTAACAGCTGCATGTGTTTTATTGGCCCTGAAGACCTGACCTGGTGTAGGCCTAGGCTCATGTGTGTGTATCTTAGTTTTTAACACACAAGTTTAAAAAAAGTAAAAAAATAAATAGGAGAAAGCTCTTAGGATAAGGTTATAAGGAAAGGAAATATTTTTGTACAGCTGTATAATGTGTTTGTGGTTTAAGCTGTTATTACAGGAGTCAAAAGTGTTTTAAAATTTTAAAATGTATACAGTAATAAGGCTAATTACAGTAAGTTAAGGTTAATTTATTACTGAATAAAAAAATATCTTTATAAATTTGGTGTAGCCTAAGGGTACAGTATTTATAAAATCTATAGTAGGGTACACACCCTAGGCCTTCACATTCACTCACCACTCACACCACCTCCCCCAGAACAGCTTCTAGCCCTGCAAACTCCATTCCTGCTACGTGCCCTATACAAATGTGTCCTTTTTTAAATCCTGTTATACTATATCTTTATTGTCTTTTCTATGTTTAAATATGTTTAGATGCACAAATATTACCATGTGTAACAGTTGCCTATGGCCTTGAGTACAGTAACATGCTGTGCATGTTTGTAGCTCAGGAGCAATAAGCTATCCCGTGTAGCCTGGGTGTGTAGGAGGCTATGCCATCTAGGTTTGTGTCAGTGCACTCTACGATATTTGCACAACAAAGGAAATTGCCTAACGACTCATTTCTCAGAAGTATCCTGTCTGTCCTTAAGTGACACATGACAGTATCTATGCATAGCTAGTGGTTCCTGCCAACCAGCCCAGACAACCACTCATAATTACGGCTATCTGGGAGGCGATTCTCTAGGTTTGAGAGTTGTTCGGGTTAGAATTTCGACGAGCTTCTCTCTTTGTACTCTTTGTGTCTGGAAGAGTGAGTTTGCTTCCACTGTGGGTGAACTACACAGCCCGGGCAGACAAGGTTTCCTGTCTTCAGTAACAGGGACTGCTGCCACCTGGAGGACGAATGCCGGAGTGAAAATCCGTTCACTGGACGCTCAGAACATCTGTGGAGATGCGTTTTCTCTTGTTTTAGAACCTCAACTGCTCGTGAAAAGGCACACAGACACAAACCTTTTTCCTCCCTAAACTCGGTCCAAGTAACCTGAAGCTGGAACGACTCTCTGTTTCTTTCCCTCAGAAGAAATAAACACATCTCATAAAAGTACATAAATGAGCCAGGTTAAGCTGTGAGGAAAAGCTTTGAGTGCTAGTAACAAGGTGTTGCTGAGGCCCTTTGAAATCTTTGCACTAAGGCCTGTCTCTCCACAATGTCATTGCGAAGAATTAGCACATTTACTATGTTGACGCTTCCAATGGATGAAGTATGTCTCTCAGTTTATTCAGATCTTTGATGTCTTTCATTAGCATTGTATAGTTTTCAGTGTATTTACACCTAAGCATTACTCTCTTCTTTGGAGGAATTTTAAATGGCATTGTGTTTTAAATTTTGGTGTCTATGTTTACTGCTAGTGTATAAAAATACAATTGACTGTTGTATGTTTGTCTTGTATTCTTGTATCCTATGATCTTGCTGAACAACACAATTATTAGTTCTAGGAGCATTTTTGTATATCTTTTAGAATTTTCTATATAAACAAACATTTCATCTGCAAATAAAGATGGTTTTGCCAAAGCCGGTTTGGCTCAGCGGATAGAGCGTCGGCCTGCAGACTGAAGGGTCCCAGGTTCGATTCCGGTCAAGGGCATGTACCTGGGTTGCGGGCACTTCCCCAGTGGGAGATGTGCAGGAGGCAGCTGATCGATGTTCCTCTCTCATCAATGTTTCTAACTCTCTATCTCTCTCCCTTCCTCTCTGTGGAAAATCAATAAAATATATTTAAAAAAAAAAAAAAAAAGATGGTTTTATTTTTTGCCTTTGCAAAAACTGTATGCCTTTTATGTCTCCTTCCCACCCCTCCCCCCACGTGTGTGTGTGTGTGTGTGTGTGTGTGTGTGTGTGTGTGTCTTATTGCACTGGCTAAAAATTCCAGCACTATGTTGAATAAGAATAATGAGAACAGACATTCTTGCCTGTTCCCAGTCTGGGGGAGGGAGGGAGTATTCTTTTTGATGTCTGCAGGGTCTGTAGTGATATCCTCTGCTTCATTTCTAATATAGGAAATTTATAAATTTTATTGATCTTTTCAAAGTACCAGCTCTTTATTTCCTTTATTTTCTTGCTTGTTTTCTGTTTTTTAATTTCACTGATTTCTGGTTATCTTTATTTTTTCCTTATGCTTTCTTTGATTTCTTTTGCTCTACTTCTATGTTGTTGGGGCTTAGATAATTGATTTGAGACTTCTGTCCTAATGTGTTCATTTGCTATATATTTCACTCTTAGCACTGTTTTAGCTATGTCCACAAATTTGGATATTAATATTTTCACTCAGTTCACAGCATTTTCAAATTTCTTTTGAAACTTCATCTTTGACACATTATTTAGAAATGTGTTATTTAGTTTCTAAGTGTTTGGATATTTTTTTCTGTTATCTTTCTGCTATTCATTTCTAGTTTGATTCCATGCTGGTCAAGGAATGCACTCTGTATGATTCCAAATATTTTAAAATTGTTTATGTTAGTTTATGGCCCAGGATATAGTCTATCTTGATATATGTTCTGTGGATAATTGAAAATAATATGTATTCTGTTTGGTGGAGTATTCTATAAATGTCTTTAGATCCTGATGAGTATTCTATAAATATATTTAGATCCTGATGTGTTGGCATGGATTTCTTTAGGTGTATCCTGTTTGAAATTCACTCCGATTCTTGAATCTGTAGATTTATGTGCCTTATCAAATTTGGGGGGTTTTTTTGAATACTTTTTCAAGCCCAACCTTCCTCTCCTTCCAAGACTCCAATGACACGAAAGTTAGATTTTTATTTATAGTCTCACAAGTCCCTGACCAACACAACAGATTGGTAATATACTAGTAGTTCTTGAATTCTAAATAGAGGCCTAAGGTGATTAGAATACCACTAGTTCCACAGATATGATGCTTGAGCAAAATATTGTCTTTTCTTTTGGAAGCTTGTGGCAGAAAATCCACCAGAAGGGAAGGATACCCAGGTACCTTTCTAAGTGGGAATCAACCTAACCCATTTTAACAAATGGTAAGACATAAGCCAATGACTCTATATTTCATTGGTCATTAAATACGGATTTCATGAACAAAAGCTGAAACTAATGAATACACTGAGGAATGGTGTATTGATTTCATTGATGTGTGCTATCCTTATCTTTGATGATTATATAATAGTTAATTCTATAATATGCACAATAATATTTTTCTTTATTTGTTTCTTAATTACTGAGGTGTTTCAAAAACAGAGAATTATTTTTGAGCACCTAATTTATCACATATACTAAAATTTACTATGCATGCTAAAAAGAGAAACTGTTAGATGAATTACTGAAAATAAAATATTGATTTTACCATGGAATGGTTGCAATGTTCTTAGACATGTACATTTGTCTCAGTCTTGTGTATTGCTCTTTCAAAGATAAAAGGATTGAAGAGAGGAGAGTTTCATTTATAGAGTAAGATGAGTGTGTAACTTCTGTTGACTAAGAATACAAATTGTCCTGAACTGAAGCAACTCTCATTCAAGTCACATATTTTCTGTCTAGTCTCCCTATCTTTGGATGGCATATACATTTCTAAGAAATAGACAGGAAGAATGCTGTATTTGCATACAAATATTGGTATTTTTTCCAAATTTAGCTATCCAATGCAAGAAAGCTATCTCAGGAGCTGACAAAACATATTTGAATAATGGAAATTTGGGTTATAAAAGATCATATATCTATCTGATGCTTACATTGCAATCCATAAATAATTGCAGTTGGCTTTTAAAAAATTAACATTTTATTACAAATATTTCAATGAAACATTGAGACTCACTTAGCTTATTATATATTAACTAGAGGCCCGGTGCACGAAATTTGTGCACGGAGGGGGGGCGTGTCCCTCAGCCCGGCCTGCACCCTCTCCAATCTGGGACCCCTTGGGGGATGTCCAAATGCCGGTTTAGGCCCAATCCCCCCACTGGCTCCTAACCACTTGCCTGCCTGCCTGCCTGCCTGCCTGATCGCCCCCTAACTGTTCCCCTGCCGGCCTTATTGACACCTAACTGCTCCCCTGCCGGCCCAATTGCCCCCAACTGCCCTCCCCTGCCAGCCCGATCACCTCTAACTACCCTCCCCTGCCGGCCCAATTGCCCCCAACTGCCTTCCCCTGCCAGCCTGATGGCCCCCAACTGCCTTCCCCTGCCAGCCATCTTGTGGCAGCGTGAGGGCAGCCATCTTGCGATGATGTTGTGCAAGGGCGTGATGCCACTGAGGCTTTTATTATATAGGCTACATCTCAATGCAGCTACTGATTCCTGTCTCCCAGTGTTTTCCCACTGGTGTTGTGGCAGTGGCTATTATTTTTATTAGTAAGAAGCTAAGAAAATCCCTGGCAAACGGAATAGGAAAACTGAGACAAGAAAATTCAACAAGACCAAACAATTTAAACCATTTGCAGCCAGCTAGTGAATTGTAAGACCTTATCTTCCCTAACCAAGGACACTTGAGAGCAAATGGTTTTTACCTCCCCTCCCTAATGAGAGAATGCATAGTTTAAATCACCCTGGTTGGGGAAAATAGGGAACATAGACCAAATTAATGCCACTTGTACCTAGTAAACCCAAGGACAGATGAAGTCAGGAGAACAAATAACAAAAATCCCATTAAAGCCAGACCAACCCAAGGTGAAAAGTAAAACGGTAAAGTAAAGCCAACCAAAGAATAACCCCAAACTCCCCTATTTGTTCATTTTGATGCATCAGCATATTTAAAAAATGTACCTGGGAAGCTGATGACTATTCTGCTGAAACTCTCCCTTAAGATTCTCACCCACAGGAAAAAATATATATATTAAAGACCCTCAAGAAAATGTTCCAGTGTGGGCTCACCATTAGTTTCTCCTAAACTCTAAGGGATCAGAGAGCAAGGACAGCTCGTCCTGAGAGTACCCCCTGATTCTGTCTCCAATGCCCCCTTTTTCTCAGACTTCCCAGTGAGCTACCAACAGCCCTGCCTTGGCTCACTTCTTTCCTATAGCTTTTCTAGAGAACAAAGCAGAGCACCACCTAAGCTCTCTCCTGTTGTTCTTCTCCCCTAAGACCTTCCTTGGTTTCTCTGTCTAGAGCTTTAATAAACATACTCTCCAAATCACCTGGACTTGTGTTGTGAAATCCTTCCTACATGAAGTCAAGAACCCACACACTACAGGCCGGCCTGAGACAGACCCGCTCCAAGCCTGTCACTGCCCCGTAACAGTGTCAGGGGCTGGGCTGGCCCCCACATCAGACCCGGAAGAGGAAGTTGTGTATCAACTTAAGGAAAGTGTCATATTCTTGTTCTTAATGCAAATGTCTCTATTTCATGGATTTTATATGGGTGATGAGAATTCAACTCCTTCAGGTATTGCTAATTTTCTTGATATCTTTTTGCTTTCTTCTAGTTTACCTAACACATATAACACTAGCTACATGCTTGCTTTAACTCATTTAATCCTCAAAATTTCCCCATAAGGTAGGTACTGTTGTTAATAGCTGCCCTTTTTAGATGTAGAAACATCTACATACCAAGTTAATGGCAGAGTCAGGATTTGAACCCAGAGAATTTCGGACTTCAAAGCCTGTGCTCTTAACCCCTAAACTTACTCTCTTTTTTTTCATTCTGTACCCTGCCTCTAGTTTAAGATATTTTTCTAGAAGTAAATGGTATATTTGTATACCTGTAGGACAATAGGTCTGAAGCAACCCTAATGTGGGCCTATTGTTCTGTGTAACCTGTAGGCATTCATCAATTGAGCCAGAAAAAAATTTCAGAGGTCACTTAATGCTTCAAGATGTAGATTATGGTTAAAGTGTAGCTTTTCTAAGTCTTGAAGGAACTGGCCAAATAAATGCTTTTCCAGGTCCTGGAGTTCTAAATCCTAGGCTCTCCCAGCAATTACCCCAAAAGAACATGGACCGGAAGGGCAGTTGAACAGCTGGTGGCTCCAAAGAAACACAGACCTGCTGATCCCTGGTCTCCATCACATTCCTTGGGCCCTAGACAGCACTCTATTTTTTTCGTTTTTGTACTCACTCTCAGCTGGACCTATGTGGTTTTATTATTCCGTGTTCATTTAGTTTATAGACTTTCAATGTTGTTGCTTTTCACATTATCTGTTCATTACTGCTAGATATTATTTTTATTAAATAACCACTTTATTTTATTCTCTTTTACTTTTCTTTGATTTTAAAATTATGCCTTTATTTTATCATGTCTTATTTTTTTACCTCTCTTCTGTCATTCTATCTTTTGTTATGTATCTCTTTTTCTTGCCATTTTAGTTTCACAGCATGCTGTTTAGTTTTCTAGATTTTTTTTTTTTTTGGTATCTTATTTTTTACTCAGCTTCTACAAATGATAAGCAAGAAGCCCAGACAAAAGGGGCATAGTGTGAGATCCCTCTTCATCCTAAAGGAAGGAAGGCAAATGTCTGCTGCGTTAGGCCTGCAGTGACTAGTTCAATCTCCACATCACACTTCTAAAATATTAACTTCAGATGTCTTTTCAATGGTTCTAAACCACCTGTACCTTTAACAAAATCTTTCCTGGCATTTTGTTGTTGCTGTTTTTGTTGTGTGTGTGTGTGTGTGTGTGTGTGTGTGTGTGTATTCAACTGTAAAATAGCCAAGGGTTTTTTCCTCTTTAAAAATCTTCAAACTTAAATTCAATATGTGACTTCATTCTGAATTTATTTGTGGGAGGTTGGGGGGAGAGTAGCATATTCATTTTCTTGGTAATTTTTAATATTGATATAACTTTAACTTGCAGAAATATTCTAATAATATTACAAAGAACACGTAATCTTTTAACCAGATTCACAATTGCTTACATTTTGACCTGTTTGCCTTATAATTTTCTCTGTATATTACACACACACATACACACACACAGACATTTTTTCTCTGAATCATTTGAGAATGAATTGCAGACAGAATGCTTCTTTATTCCTAAATAGTTCAGTGTTTATTTCTTATGAACAAGGATAACCCTTAAATAATTATATTAAAATAATCAAAATCGGCAAAATTATCATTGATTCAATAATCTTATTTAATCCAAGTCCATATTAAACTTTTGACAATTGTCCTAATTATATCCTTTGTAGCAACCGAACCCCCTCCTCTTCCCCCAGATTCAGTCGAAGATGACACTTAGTTGCCATGTCTTCTTTAATCTGGAACAATTCCTCAGTCTTACTTTTTTTTCATGGTACTGATATCTTTTACCAGTTCTTTTTGCTAATCATGGAGGTAGCTGCTTTAGTAGATTTCCTGTGCAAATAATATACAAGTCACTCATTAACCAACCGGGTCTGTCTGGTACCCCAAAATCCATTAGCAATCCCTCTCTCCATAGATTTAAAAAATACCCATTATCCAATCCCATAAATCCTTTGATTCCTTCTGCATTTACTGGAAAAAACAGTGGCAGAGATAAGGCTTTGCCAGCCATGCTACTGTCACTTAACATGACATTTGATATCTGAGCTTTTGTGATTATGTAATTATAACATGTTTCTTCTGACCTTCATTCATCTCCCCGGTGAATGGAATTGGTATGTCTCAGTATTTATATTCCTTCTGCAAGTGCATACAAATCCTTTAAAAATCAGATCTTGATTTGAGTCTTCTAAACGCTGTATATTTTATGGGATGAAGCCTGGTGTGTGTAGAAATAACTGCATGAGAAGTCAGAATGCCTAATTTAAAATTCCAACTCTCACTTTAGGGCAGTGGATGAGGCCCAGAAATCAGGATTTTAAAAAGATTCTCAGGTGATTCTAATGTGCAGCCAAGGTTGAGAACCACTGCTTTAGGGTCTGTTACTTAATCTCTATCAAATTGAGATAAAACACCTAATTTATAAATCTGTAAATCTTAAATAAATGTATGTAAAGTGTCTGACCTTCAACAAACTTCAGCTTATTGAAACTTTTCCACTCCTAAACTCAAATGTATACTTGCTTTGATTAAGATATTGCCAAAACTACACACACAAATATTCCAAAGTATGAGAAGTATTTTCACAGGAGTCACATTTAGGTGAAAGATAGATGGATCAATGAAGAAATCACCTGGCTGAGCCATTCACAACCTTCATATTGACTCCACATGCCCCTCAATCAACCACCCAATTTCTTTGCTCACTTTCTAGCAAAATTCCTCTAGGGACTGTCTCTACTCACAACCTCCTATTTTTCCTTGGTGTCTTTTAGCAGTTTCGGAACATTCTTGGCCATGATCTAGTTACTTCCTCCCCTTCTGCAGTTCCTCCGTCGGGACCACATGTGTTTCTGATCTGATGATCTTTTTCCTGCTTGTGCTTCTTTGTGCCTTCATTCTTTCCACTTGTGTGCTCATAAATCCAGGTAGGGAGTCATCTGATGTTTAGGTCATTTGCGTGAGACACTGAGAGAGCCCACAGATGGGAATATGGAGCTGTTTTTTTCCACCAAATGAGCTGGAAGAGAGGGGAGATTAGTTTGTATGGATGTGTGTCAGCAAAGCACCCAGGAAGCTGAGGATGCTTGGTCAGCATAATGCTTCACAAAGATAGGCATCAGCCTCACCTGGGAGGCTTGTGAAACCACAGATTTCCAAGCTCCGCCCCAGAGCTTTTAATTGAGTGGATCTGAGGTGGGGCTTGAGAACATGTTTCTAACAAGTTCCCAGGTGAGACTGAAGCTGGTGGTATAGGGAGCACGCTTTTGAGAACAGTGTCTACATGAAGTAATAGGTAATGGAATCTTGTGCTGGGGAGCTGGAAGGAACTTACTGATATTCAGAGCAACTGCTTTTCTTTTGAGATTGTGCAAAATAAGTTTTGCCCTTTTCTCCTGACAGCTCTTCCCCCTGCCCAATAAACCTATTTCTGGTTTCTATTTCAGAAAGTCATCAGACTCCAGCTGACTTTGCCTTACTCTGAAAAGAATTGAATTGCTAAAAGGGTGGGCCTTCTGAGGACCATTTTAAAAGCCAGAATAATAATAATGATCATTAAATAAAAGAATTAATAGTAAAAAATAAAATAAAAATAAAAGGGTGGGCTTCATTTCCACAGAGTAGGAGTTTGAGAAAAGCAAGAGTTCAGAGAGAGGCTTCTATTTAAAAATTAGATTTTTAGCAATTAGCATCAGAGAGGTAAATTCCAATCTGTAATAATAAGAGCGTAATATAAGAAAAAGCTAAAGGAGTTCATCACCACCAAACTAGGATTATATGAAATGCTGAAGGGTATTCTTTAAGAAAAGGAAGAAGAAGAAAAAGGTAAAGATAAAATTATGAACAACAAAGTGACAACAGATACATATCTATCAACAAGTGAATCTAAAAATTAAGTCAATAAAAAAAATCTGATGAACAGAATAAACTGGTGAATATAATAGAAGCAGGGGCATAGAAATGGAATGGACTGACAATTCTCAGGGGGAAGGGGGTGTGAGGGGTGCGGGAAGAGATTGGACAAAAATCTTATACCTATGGATGAGGACAGTGGTGAGAGGTAAGGGCATGGGGTGGGGTGGGAACCAGGTGGAGGGGAGCTATGGGGGTAAAAAAAAGAGGAACATCTGAAATAACCTGAACAATAACGATTTATTTAAAAACAAATAAATAAAGCATAATATGCTAATTTGACCATACGACCTTCCAGACAAAGCCATGGCTGTGAGGGAAGCTGGTGCTGGCAGCTGGGGGAAGGAAGGCCTACTCTTGCATGAATTTCATGCATTGGGCCTCTAGTATAAAAGAAGTGGATTGTGTAGGGAGGGAAAAACTAATACAAGACTTTAAGAAACAATTGGTAGATTTAATAAAGCAGATTACCCTCCTGAATGAGAGGCTCATCCAATCAGTTGAAGGCCTGAATAGAATGAAAGGGCTTATCCCCATTTTCACCTGCCATGGATAAGGGGCAACTCCTCCTGCCTAGCTGCTTTCAAATGTGGAACATCAGTACTTTTTCTGCCTGCAGACTCTAACTCAAATATTGGCTCTTCCTGAGTCTCAGCCTGCTGGTCTCAGCATTACCTCTCCTGGTTTTCCACCTTGCCAACTGCAGATTTGGGGACTTAGCTCCCATAATCACATGGGCTACAAATTCTTTAACATAAACACACACACACACACACACACACACACACACACACACACACACAATATCCCAGAGAATCCTGATTAATAAAAGCAGAGATGATCCCAGCCACAGCACAAAGAAGTCTTCTCAGAAGGCACCTGATGAGGAACCAGCAAGAGGAAGGTGCTTTGAGCCCAGTGATTCCTCAGGATGGACCAGGCTTGGAACAAAACCTGAACTTTGTCTTTAGTGTATTAATACATCTTCAGCATAATCCTCACTGTAGGCTAAACGTATCCTAGATCAGCTAAACCCACACTAGGGATCAATGGTTTGGTCTCCCCAATGTATATTTTTGTTATTTTTTCTAGAGCAGTGGTTCTCAAGCTTGGCTACACATTGGAATCACTTGGTCTTGGAATATTTCTAGAAAATTTCCGTTGTCCTAACCATTCTACAGACCAGGTAAAACAGAATCTCTGGACAGGAGGCTTGGCCATCGTGTTTAAAGCCCTCTGGGTGATTCCAGTGTGCAGCCAAGGTTGAACCTCTGAGTCCAGAACACCGCAAGTTTGCTAGGAACTAAATATTATCTAAATTATAGTTCTGAGTCCCCATATTCCTCTGGTTACAGTGTATAAAACTACTTGACAAACTGGGTTCATAAGAGCAGTAAATATTTTACAACTGATCCTTCTTCATGACTCAAAGCTATGTCATTTTGTAAATTCGTTTGTAAACATCTTGACGATATCTTATTTAAATCTTAATCCAAACCAAAAATATGGGTAGTGTTATGACTACTTCCAAGATAGTAAAACTGAATATTAAGGATGTTGTGACTTGCAAAGTTCATATAGCTAATACATAGTAAAGCCAGAATTAGATCTGAGGTTAGTGGATCCAAATTTATAATCATCTCTACTCTACCTATTAATATAGTAAAGTAGTATGTTCTCTGTGACTTGAGAAATCACTGTTTTTTACTTTGCACTAAACTCTGGATGCCTACTGGGAGGCATGTAATAGATAATGTAAAATATGACAATTCTCAGAACTAATGGGTTATTGGCAAGTTAGTAACCTAAATCTCAATTTAAAGTAACTTAAGTAAATTTTCTAAATGAAATAGACATGTTCAAAATCCTCATTGAAATACTCCATTCATAAAATAATTATTCAATTGCTGCTGAGGGTTTTTTCCCCAGACTTTTTCTTTCTTGAGAATTTGTCATGGAGATGTCACATCTAATTTAAACAAAAATTGCCTTCCCTATCTTGCTAACCTATATTCTCAATGTGCTTGGTTCCCAATTATCAGCAAATACAACATTCATCTTCATATCTGTGTTTGCCATCTTTTGTATCATTAGATCGTTCTGGTTTTTCCCCCTCTTATTCTATAGCCTTTCCTGGGAATGGTGGAGAGCATCTCACATATTCCTGTGGCTTCAGAAGTATAGAAAAAAAAATGATCTCATTTCATATCAAACCTAAAAACCTAAAAGACAGATGGGTGTTACAGATGATGAACTTGAAGTTTAGCCAGGGAAAGTAGCTTTATTACTTAGATAGTTAAGTAGTAAATGGCAGGGCAAGAACTAAAGCCCAGTTTCATGCAGTTTTAATGACTGCAATCTCTTGGACCCCCCCAATCTTATATTTCCTTGATTTTCCTCTGGAGAATCTATTGCCTTAAGGACTTGCCTTTAGACCAGTCTGAGCACTTCAACCCATATAGATTGATAATCTAATGGGCTGTCCTAGAATGTAACCCTTCAAGTTAATTTTTCCATCAATGTTTTTTGTTTTCTATTGCCAACTATGGTGCTAATCTTAGATGAAGTAGCATGTGGTGGACCACATTAGTTTAGTTCCCAGTGGATGGTAGTTCTTAGCCTAAGAACAAGACTGGTATAGACAGCATTGCTTATAGATGCTACTTGGAAGGTTTGGTGGGACCCTTCTGGATATAGTCGTGAATACCACAGTGGATAGCTAAGCTATAGTGACCAGTGTTGCAAATTTGACCAAAAACTAGTTACTAGCTTTTACCTTATAAGAATCCTGTGTGCCTGACTGACAGAGAAATCAGGTAATTAGGTGAAGATCTCCCACCACCATTCCAAGGTCCTCCATGCCTATCTCAGGTTGATGGTATAGTTCGTCCTGCGTTGGTGGCTAGCCATATGGATATGTTCTTGCCTGCATGGGAGAAATGGAGAGGGAGCAGAGGCAGAGACTAGGTACATCTCTGCTTTCTCTCTGATTAAAAACTATGAAGTCTGATTTCTGGAGCTGTTTAGATGAACACTGCCCTCAATTTATTTGACCTGTGGAATTCTATGGGGGGTATTAGGCCATTTCACCCACCAGGAACCAATTCAGTGACCTTACATAACTGCTGTCCTAAGAACATCTCCAGTGTAAGAAGACACCATGGATGGTTATGTTCTGCTGGGCAGCCTAATATACATAGAGTTCTGTGCTCTAGAGGTTGACATAGGGCTATAAAGAAATGCTCAGCTTCACAAGTCTTTGCTACCGAACCAGTTGAAAATTGGCATATGCCTAGCCAACTGGAATTTGTAAAATATTATTGCCTGCAGCAAAGCCTCTGGGCCTGTGGGTGACCACAAGTCTCTCCAGTGGTCTGAGGCTGGCCAGAAAATAATGCACCTCACAGGGAGCCTTCAGGGAGTGTGACTTCTGCTTCAGGGAGCGTGACTGCTCCAGGAATTTGAGTCTGACCAAGAATATTTCTTGCCTCTCGGAGCTGAAATTCCAAGCCCTGAGACTATACTTCTTAGAAATGTTATATTAATGTGTAATTTATATGCCAAAATTTTCACTCATTTTAAGGGGGTACACTTCAATTATTTTTAGTAAATTTAGAGTTATGAAACCATCACCATAGTCCCATTTTAGAACATTTTCACCATCCCAGAAACATCCCCCATGACTATTTGCAGTCACTCTCCAATCTCACTCCAACTATCTCAAATGCTTTTTTAAAAACCAGCTTTATAGAGATAACTCAGAGATAATACAATTCACTCATTTAAAGTGTACAATTCAATGGCATTTTAGTGTATTCAGAGCAACCATCACCATCCCCACAATCAATTTTAGAACATTTTCATTACCTCAAAAAAGAAACCTTGTACCCCTTAGCAATCACCCCCTGCCCCAACCCTTTATCTCCCCTATTCCTATGCAACTACTAATCTTCTTTCTGTCTTTAGAGATCTGCCTTTTCTGGACATTTCATCTACACTGAATCATGTAATAGGTCGTCTTTTGTGACTGGCTTATTTCACTTAGCCTAATGTTTTCTGTTTTTAAATTTTTTATTGAACTTATTGGGGCTACATTGGTTAATGGAATTATATAGGTTTCAAGTATACAAATCTATAATACATGTCTGTATATAGTATTGTGAGTTCACCACCCTAAGTCAAGTCTCCTTCCATCACCATTTATTCCCCCTTTACTCTCTTCTACCTGCCCTCACCGCCCCCCCCCCCTTTCCTTCTTGTAATCACTAAACTGTTGTCTGTGTCTATGAGTGGTGGTTGTTTTCTTTTTGCTTAATAACTTCACCTATTTCACCCATTCCCCAACCCCCTCTGACAGCTGTAAGTCCATTCTCTGTCTCTATGAGTCTGCTTCTATGTTTGATTGTCTCTGTCATTGAAAAGTTTTACTATTAATCTTTTTCTAATAAAGGTATTAACTCTGAAAAAATAAAATAGACTTCTGTTCAGCTAGTTTTCAATTGGTTGTTCAGGCCGATTGTCCTATATTTTAGTTGTAATTCCAGTTTGATCCTGGGAGGAGGTTAGTGTAACTTCCACCTACTCCGCTGCCATCTTGGATCTCAGCCTAAACTTTTCAAGGTACATCCATATCATAGCATATATAAGTACTTCATTTCTTTTTTAAAATATTTATCTATATTGTTGATAGTATTACAGATGTCGCCTTTATGTTTTTCCCCCCACACCTGCCCCTCCCAGGCCTTAGCCAGACTTTTGTCTGCGTCCAGGGCTATGCATTTATACATATAAGTTCCCCAGTTAATCTCTCCTCATTCATTTATTTTTATTACTGATTAATCTTCATGGTATAGCTATATACCACATTTTATTTATTCATTCATCAGTTGATGAACTTTTGGGTTGTTTCCACTTTTTGGCTATTATGAATAATGCTGCTATGAACATTCATGTACATGTTTTTGTGTGGCCATACACTTTTATTTCTTTTAGGTTTATACCTAGGAGTGGAATATCTGAGTCATATGATCACTTTATGTTTAGCTTTTTAAGGAGCTGCTAGACTGCTTCACATTCACATCAGCAATGTACGAGGGTTCTAATTTCTTTACATCCTTGACAACACTTGTTATTATCAGCCTCTTTTATTGGTATGAAGTGGTATCCCAATGTGGTTTTGATTTGCATTTTTTTCTGGTGGCTAATGATGTTGAGTATCTTTTCATGTGCTTATTGGCCATTTGTCTATCTTATTTTGGAGAACCATGTGTTTAGATACTTTTCAAGTTATTTAATTGGATTGTCTTTTTATTATAGAGTTGTGATAGTTCTTTATACATTCTATATACAAATCCTGACATATGAGATACAAAATTTTTCTTCCATTCTTTGTATTGTATTTTTATTTTCTTCAAAGCTTCTACCTCTGTTGTAGTACCTTACTTCCTCCCGGCTCATGTTGTAGCTAGTTGTTAACAAATAATTACCTCCTTGGAAATCAGGAGCTAATTGAGGGCCACACCTTTATTTTGGTTTACCCTCAGAAACCTAGGTGGTTCTCTGCACATATATACAGTATATTGGAATTAAGCCCTAAATTCTAGGTTCTATTATCTGAAGTATTTCAAAAATATCACTAAAGCCAAAGATTTTGTTTCCCAAGTAAAATCAACACGGCTGCCTTATATCTGAATAAGATAAATGGGTGAACATGACTGATTCTATCCATTAACAATTGTTCCCTTTATCAAGGAAAAATAGCATTGATATAACAGTCAACACTTTATAAATAGGTCATATTCCAAAAATGTATTTGTATGGCAGTTACTTGTAATGCTGGACATATTTTCACCTACTGCCAGCATGATAACAATGATTCAGTTAACACATCTGGGATCCAAAGCCAATGAAGCTTAATGTAATGAAGCTTAATACTAAGTTCATCATAGGCCAAAAGAGCCCTTCATGATCAGGACTTGCCTGGGAATTGAGATGTCATTCATCAAGTTATTTCTATGGAAAAGTGTGTAATAGCACTGGTGGTAGCATAAGCACATATCTGTTTTCTGTGTAAATCGTTTGTAGACTTAGTGACCTCTGGTCAGCAAGCCTGAAATTAAAAAAGGATTTGGGGGTATAATGAGGATTTCTTACAAACTCCAGTAGTGGCTAGTTATTCCTAAGGATGGGGATATATAAACTTCAGTTTTGGATATTACCCAAATACCAACGTCAAGAAACAGTGAATATTTGAATATTATAAACTATCAAAATGATGGTCATGAAGATTAAGCAGTTACATGAGCATATGTATATAAGTAGAAAATGTAGGATCTGATATTTAAATACTACCCCCCAAAACACACACACACACCCCATAAAGAAAAACAACAAAAAAATTCTAGCAGAGGAAAAAAAATAACTGAAAACAAAGAGACCAAAATGCTAACAATAATTATATTTGGGCAGAATTACCTTTTTCTGCTTTTCTTTATTCTGAATTACCTCCAATTTGCTTAGATTTATTTTTATTAAAAAACACCAGAATAACTTATCTTCCTAAATTTTAATTTCTGTGAGAGCAGGATTGTTTGTGTGTATATTAAGATATTGTCACTGCATAGAAGTGTCCGTGGGTTTTTTTAAAGGTGCTTAAAAGTATTTGTTGAGTTATATAAGTAATGAATTAAAAAGTTTCAGAGCTGAAAAATAAGTAGGGTTTAGAATGCAGTGATGTGCTTGACAATAAAAATAGTAATTTTTCTTCTTTTTTAAAAAAATATATTTTATTGATTTTTTTTTACAGAGAGGAAGGGAGAGGGATAGAGAGTTAGAAACATCGATGAGAGAGAAACATCAATCAGCTGCTTCCTGCACACTCCCTATTGGGGATGTGTCCCCAACCAAGGTACATGCCCTTGACTGGAATCGAACCTGGGACCCTTCAGTCCGCAGTCAGACGTTCTAGCCACTGAGCCAAACCGGTTAGGGCTAATTTTTCTTCTTTATAGTTTTCTCAAATGGAGTAAAGGGAGACCAGCACCATGTGAAAATTCAAGAAATCATATAGTTTTTAGGGGCCTATGTTGTAGAGAAAGATTTCACAGCATGAATGCAGTCTGCTTTTAACCAAACACAAAAGGATGTGTAGAAATGTAAGTTCTATACAAAAAAAAAAAATCTAAAAAATATGCACTTCATATCTTTCCCGGCCTAATTTCCAGAAAGGGTGATCAATAATGAAAGAAGACTAGTGCTGCAAATACATGGCAGATATCTTTTCAGTTGTCTGTTTCATTGTGATTTGTGTGTGTAGAAGGATGTCTCACAGCTTAGATTCTTGTAGAACCTAGAAGTTGTGATACTTCCTCAAATTCTTTAGTATAACTGCAAATATTCCAACACTCATATGCTGACATTGTATTATAAAGTTAACTCTAAATTTCATACATTGGTATATCTGCAGCAATCCTAGTTCTCGAATGTCCTAAGAAGAAAAAGGCTAGAGCAGAACTGGAAACATTACTAATCATAGTCTGTAACACATGGTGTTTCCACCCCCCACCCCATCCCCACCCACCCCCCACACACTTGCCAGTGTATTTTTTCTGGATTAGTTTCAAATTATTTTAGTAATTATTTTGTAAGAAAGATTGCTAGAATAGGTTCCATTTCAGATTCTTTTTTAGCTACTGCATTCCAGTTTTGAACGAACCATATTCTTAGTCTTAATTTTTTAATAATACCAATATACGTAAATCTTGTTTTATTTGTACTTAAGCATATTTTAAGAATAATTGGCACTGAATAATGGAAATATGCCATTCTATAAATAACAACATTCTTTTCGTGATTTTCTACATTTGCTTGAGTTGTCCAAACTTTTCTTTTTTAATCTTGACAGAGTTCTCCAAGGACTTTAGATGTTTAGGGACTATGCAAGTTAAATAGCATTTCATTTTTTAAAATAAAAGGTAAACATGATCATTTATAGCTTTTTTAAAAAGTCATACCTAAAGGATAAAAAGAGAAATCTGTAATTTTGGTTCAATTTAGTTTAGAATTATAATAATTTTACAATTTATCTCAGGGCTGACAATCACAGAGACTTAATATAAATCTTCAAGCATCTAAAGGGCTGCTTTTTAGGCAACTGAAATGATTTTTTCCATCTACACTGAGTACTTGTACAGAAGCTAAAGCATAAGTGCCTTTATAGTTTTATAAACTCAAATAACTGAAATGGATTTTTGAAGAGATGGGAATATAAAATAAAGATCTTTTCCTCAAAGATGCTTGATAAAATGGGATAAGCAAGCCATGAATCCAACTGGGACAAAAATGAAGTACTGGACTTCACTTTCAGTGCTGGATAAATAGTCTTCTAGACAGTGTCATCAAGTGCTACTGAACAACCAAGACATCCAAAAATTGATACAAAGAACTACATTATATAATTTTACGATTCACCAATCTCTCTGATTCTCATAACGCTGTAAGTGATGTGAAGTCATTGTTTTATGAATGAGGACACTGGGATGTAGCATATTCAGGAGACTTGCTCATGCTGCCTTTGCTAGGTTTTTTGTTAAATATGGAGTGAGCCCTAGCTGGTTTGGTTCAATGGGTGGAGAGTTGGCCTGCAAACTGAAGGGTCCCCAGGTTCGATTCCGGTCAAGGGCACATGCCCTGGCTGCAGGCTCGATCCCCAGTAGAGGGTGTGCAGGAGGCATCCAATCAATGATTCTCTGTCATCATTGATGTTTCTATCTCTCTCCCTCTTCCTTCCACTCTGAAAGCAATAAAAATATATTTTAAAAAATATATGGAGGAGGGAACAAAGGTATTATAACATCCACAAAATGAAAGTGAAAAGGCACACAAAATGACAAAGGGAAGGGAGGAAGTAAAAGCAAACAATATCTTGGAAGATATGAAGCAGATTCTGGGGACACTGACTTGGCAAATCCAAGAAAGTTAGTCAAAGGCCAGTTGTGAGGAAAGCCAGAAAGCCACCCATTTTTGTTGGATAAAAACACCCCGAGACCCAGGAACTGGTGGAACCAAATACCTCCAGAGGTGGAGCTTAGTGAGTAGATCTAAGGCTCTGTGAGGAGATGTAAGGCTCTATGTTACTAGTAGGGACTTGTCAAGGGAGATCTAAAACAAGGGACTGTGTTTAAGAAGCACCAGCACTTGACATCTCCCCCATTCCTTGGCTGTAACTGCCTTTCTCCAATCCCTGTAGAGGACTGGAGAGAGTAAAGGAGAGAATGTCTGGCAAGGAGGGGTTAGAGTGAGGTAGGAAGAGATACTAGAGCAGATGAGAGAGGGGAGTACCTTAAGAAAAAGGGAGATTAAATGAAACTGTTATAATGAATGTGCAATTCTCCCCGCTCCACCCCCCAGCCTTCTTCCTCCACTCCAAATGGCTGTCTAGCCAGCAGATTTTTAGAGTACAGTTGCTAAATTGCACAGCTCTGGGGGAGCCTGGCATACACACAGTGTATGTGAATGACACCAATGAAGCTGTGAGTGCCCAGCTTTCACAGCCATACATGAAGGCTCTAGATCAGAAGCACTTTCTCTGAGAAATGGAACCAGTCCAAAAAACAAGACCCAAACTTAATTATGTGAGATTCACCACCTGAATGGTCCCACTAAGTCTCCTAATAGCGAAGGCAACATTTGGCAAGTCCCTACTAGTAACACAGAGCCTTAGATCTACTCTTTGAAACCCCAGGCTCCAGTATGAACTTCTAGCCAAGAGTCCCCAGGCTGAAGTCTCTAACATGAAAAACAGAGACTGAAATAATTAGAAGAAAAAAAAATTAGAGGAAATAAAGTCTGTAGGGGAAAAAGAAAAATATCATTAATGTTATCAGAGATATGAGAAGATAATGCATATGTGGAAAATATACAATATTTTATTATGGTAAGGAATAGCCATAGAACCAAAAAAAACCTCTTGGAAATTAAAAAATGTGATAGCAAAAATGAAAACTTGATAGAAAGTTTAGGAGATAAAGCTAAAAACTCACCCAGTTAACAAAGCAAAAACAATTTTTAATTTTAAAAAATATTTGTTAAATACAGAAAATATTTTTTAAATTAAGGGACCAATTCAAGACATCTGACATCTGAATAGTAATATTTTTAGAAATTGATGACAAAGGAAAAGGGGGAGGATACAATAAAATACAATTTAAGGAAATTCCCGAGAACTGAACGATATGTATTTTTACATTTAAAGGGTCCACTTAATGCCCAGAAAAATGATGGAAGAAAATAGATTTATACTTTAGTACATCATCATGCAATTTTAGTACTTTGGGGTCCTATTTGATTATTAACCAGTAACATATAAAATAAAGGTTAAAAATACAAATAGGTGACCTCTCACATTTTTATTTTATTTTTTTGTTAATCCTCATGGGCAGATATTTTTCCATTGATTTTTAGAGAGAGTGGAAGGAAGGGGGAGAGATAGAAACATCAATGTGAGAGAGACACATCAATTGGTTGCCTCCCACATGCACCAGGATCAGGGTTGAGATAGAACCTGCAACCAGGGTATGTGCCCTTGACCAGAATCGAACCTGGGACCCTTCAGTCCATGGGCCGACACTCTATCCATTGAGCAAAATTTAAAAAATACATTTAAAAAATAATAACCTTAGATCAAGGAGGAATTTTTAAAAGATGAAATTGGCCAGGGGTGAGCCTGAGGGGTAGCCTCCGGTGAAGGATTAAAGAAGACAGACAAGAGAATAAAGCTGGGGCTAGCTAGCTGGGACACTTCTCAGATGGAGAGACTGCCACAGCCTGTAAGCCGAGTCTTTATTTTATAGTCAGATCCCACGAGGCAAAGCAAGGGTGTGGTCAAGATGTTAACAATGTTTTTGAAGGTTTCGAATCTACTCAATTACATGCACCTGAACTCTATCAAGCCCACATCACTCAGCCTCCTGGGATCACAGGTTCGGACCATAAGGTCAAGCTTACAACTATAGCCTTTGGCTATTATTGTGCTGGGAGGGCTTTGCCCTCCAAGCTGGGACTTGCGCATGGCTTTGCCATGAGAGGACCGTGCCCTCTCATTAGTCTGAGGCTTGCACCTGTCCAAACGCTGTAGCCGCTCTCTACATGAAATAAATCAATGGAAATAGAAAAATGTTATAAACAAAACCTCTAGAAGGAAACTTTAGCATCTCAAATGTCCTCATTATTAAATACAAACAATGAAAATTAAAGAACTAAATATTCATCTTATGAAATTAGGAAAGGACTATTAAGAGTCTCAGAAGTTAGTAATAAGGATAGCATTTAAAAATTAATAAATTAGAAAACATACAAAAAGGATAAAAAATAAAAAGATGGTTTGGGGGGAAAAATATAAATGGGGAAAAATTGTGTGAGCTACACAAACTTTTTGCAAGCCTGATAAGGTGAAAAAGTGACAAGATTAGAAATAACAAAGGAGAAATAACCACAATCCTGAGTGGAAAAATATTTGTGTCTGATGTTCTACAATTTTTATTAACGTGAAATATATTCATACTCCATTTTGAAGTTAAAAATAGAATACAAAACAGTAAGTACAGTGAGGACCCACTTTTATTAAGACAAAATAAAAGCATATGTTGTATATTCATGGAAAAAAGAGTATAGATCTTGAACGAAGGTCTTCTTTCAGCCTAGAATTATGGGTGATTTCTATATTATGCTTACAAGTATGGGTAACTTTTTTAAAAAAAGATGTATTTTTATTGATTTCAAAAGGAAGGGAGAGGGAGAGATAGAAACATCAATAATGAGAGGATCAGTGGTTGGCTGCCTCCTGCACGCCCCCTACTGGGAATTCAGCCTGCAACCCAGGCATGTGCGCTTGACCGGAATTGAACCTGGGACCCTTCAGTCAGAAGGCTGACGTTCTATCCACTGAGCCAAACTGGCTAGGCTATGGGTAATTTTTTATATTGGTTTTATAACAAATACTAGTATACTTAGAGGTTAGTGTGTAAGTTAACAAACATCATAAACTATTTTAGGTTACTGAACAGTAACTATTTAGTGTAACATTTAAGGGAAGACAATTTTAAATTTCCCTATTTACTTTGCAGTTTCCACACCAATATGTTTTATTTTGTAGCAACATACTTCTTGCAATGTGTCATTACCCAAATTGCTGGGATTATGGTAATATAGCAAAGTAAAGATCATTTTCTCCTTCAATGAGATAAAGCCATAAAGGACAGGCATTTAGCTCCTCCTTTCTTTTTTAAAGATTATTTTATTGATTTTTAGAGAGAGAGGAAGGCAGAGGCAGAGAGAAAGAAAGAAAGAGAGAGAGAGAGAGAGAGAGAGAGAGAGAGAGAGAGAGAGAGAGAGAGGAACATTGACTGGCTGACACCCTACTGGGGATGGAGCCTGAAACCCCAGCATGTGCCCCATCAGGAATGGAACAGTGACCTCCTGGTTTATAGGTCAATGCTCAACCACTGAGACACAGGGGTCCTGGCCTGAGTGTATATATTGAGTGCCTACTATATGCCAACCATTGCCCTAAATCAGTGATGGTGAACCTTTTGAGCTCGGCGTGTCAGCATTTTGAAAAACCCTGACTTAACTCTGGTGCCGTGTCACATATAGAAATTTTTTGATATTTGCAACCATAGTAAAACAAAGACTTATATTTTTGATATTTATTTTATATATTTAAATGCCATTTAACAAAAAAAATCAAGCAAAAAAAATGAGTTCGCGTGTCACCTCTTACACGCATGTCATAGGTTCGCCATCACTGCCCTAAATGCTGCCAATACAGGTTTACTAGTAATCAAAATAGGCAAAGCTTCTGCCCTTAGAAAATGTATTATCCTGTAAAACATAAATATGTATTCTTTATTTTTTTCAAATCAACTTTATTGAGGTTTAGCTTGCAAACAATAAAATGCATTCTTTTACTTCAATGAATTTTTTTTTACACGTGCATATACCCATATAACGATCACCATAATCGAGATACAAAACATTTCCATCACCTCGGATCACCTAGTCCTATTCCAGTGAATCCTTTCTTGACACCCCCAGCAGTCACTGTTCTGTTTTCTGTTGTTGTAGTTTAGATTTGTCTTTTTGTAGTTTCACATAGATGGAATCATACTCTTTTGCCCAAACTCTGCTTTCCTTTGCTCAACATAATTTATTTTGAGATGTGTTTCTGCATGTTAAGTAGCTCACCCATTTGCTGATAATTACTATTAATTACATCGTATGGCTACGCCCCAAGTTCACCAGTTGATGAACATTTGGGTTGTGTCGAGTTTTTTGTCATTAAAAATAAAGTTATGGCCAAAGCCGGTTTGGCTCAGCGGATAGAGCGTCGGCCTGCGGACTGAAAGGTCCCAGGTTCGATTCCGGTCAAGGGCATGTACCTGGGTTGCAGGCACTTCCCCAGTGGGGATGTGCAGGAGGCAGCTGATCGATGTTTCTCTCTCATCGATGTTTCTAACTCTCTATCTCTCTCCCTTCCTCTCTGTAAAAAATCAATAAAATATATTTAAAAAAAAATAAAGTTATGAAAATTCATGTACAAGCACATTTTTATTCCTATATACCTAGCAGTGGGATTGCTGGAACACTTAAGTGCCTAACTTTATAGTAAAGACGAACTTCGCCAAAGTAGTTGTAACCATTTTTGCATTCCCATCAGCAACAAGGAAGGTCCAGCTGCTCCATGTCCTAGTTAACATTTGTTATCTTCTTTTAAAGTTTAATGGGTATGTTGTGGTCAAGATGCGTTCCTTACCCGTACCAGGCTACTGACGTAACCCCACTTTGAAACTGATTCTTTTATTACATTTTTTGTAGGAGTTTGAAAGAAAATGGCTGGCTTGAGCCTGCAGATGTTGTGTTCCTATTTTTCCTCCAGAAACCCACAGGCGCTCTCCAGAAAACATAAACCTGGTGCCGGGCGGCACTAGCCCCGCAGAACTCCAGGAGCCGGCTCTTCATTCCAGACCGCAACGGATAGGGGCTCCTGACGCATCCACATCTCACGGAGGCTTCGCGTCACCTTTCTAAGAAGTTCCCAGGGAGCCGCGCGGGGCGGGGAGGGGCGGGGAGGGGCGGGCTGTGCCCCAGGCCCCGCCCCTTACTGGGACCCGCCCACTATCCCGGGACTGGGCCGTAGCTGGAGCAGGAAGGTATTCTCCGGTCTCGCGATTGGCGGTATTTACGCGAGAAGAAAAGACGGCAGCCATAGGCCGGACGGTGGCCGAGGCGAGGGAAGGGGTGTGGCCGGGGAGCGCGAAGTCCCTGAGAGTAAGGGAGGGGGGCGGGGTCGCGCGCTCCGGGCGTACGCATGCGCGCTTGCAGCTAGGAGAGCGGAGTTGAGGGGAGGGAAGCGGGTGGCGGCGGCGGCGGCGGCGGCGGCAGGGGAGGCGTCGTTATTTCCGCGGTCTGCTCGGTGCGTGGCGGCGCGGGTGGCCACTGGAGTGGTAGGTAGGGACCGCCCGTGCGGAGCCATTAAGACTTCCTGTCTCCCGTGTCTGAGCGCTCAGACCCCGCTCTTGTAGCAGATCCTGGGGACGCCAGGTCACCCTGCGGCCCCGGCCCTACCGCCGCGCCTCAGGTAGGAGCTGGGGTTCCCGGACACCCGCTGCCCGCCGAGGCCCGGCCTTGACGGGTGTTACCGGGGCGAAGACCCGGGCCGACGTGTGCCCGCACTCCGCGCGACAATAGCCCTGCCCTTGCTTTCGCGCCCTGTGGGGCCGGGGCGTGCTGACCCGGTGGGGAGGGGGTGCGCGTCCCCTCCTCAGGTGCACCCCTGTTCTGGGCCTGGCGGGGGGGCCCCACGGGGCGCTCCCGCGCGCCGCGCCTCTCGGCCAGGCTCTGCCGGGGTCCTGCGGGCTGGGAGAGGCGGCCCGTCGTCTCCTGGCAGGTGGGGGGTCACCCTGACCCGAGTAGTTGGGAGAGGGGACCCTGAAGGATGCCTTGGCCTGAGTCCAATGTCGGAAGCTCTGGAGTGGGTTCTGCTGGGGCCAGTGCTGGCATGAGGTATGCTCTTTCTCCTGAAATAGTGAGCAGGCAAACTCTTTGTGAGCTCTGGTAGGTGGTTGGCCAAGTAGATGAGCCGCAGTGGTGGTAATTATTGTGAGACTTCATTGTATGAAGACATGTTTTTCCAATACCAGCCGCAAACTCAGAAGAGCTGGGCTGAAGCACTGGGGTGAGATTTTCATCCCCGACTTAGACGCACAGGGGCTTGCAGATAGGCTGGCCCTGCAAGCGACGTCCGTCCTGCCTTTCACACCAGGTGTTCATTCTGCAGGCATCATGGTTATGAAAGCGTCCGTGGAAGACGATGATTCAGGATGGGAGCTCAGTATACCCGAAAAGATGGAAAAGAGCAGTGCGAACTGGGTGGACATCACTCAAGATTTTGAAGACGCTTGTCGAGGTGAGTTTGGATATTTGGATTGGAAGCTCAGAATCTGGGCAAAGGTAATATCAAATCTTGATTGTGATTTTGGCAGTGTCTCCGTAAATCAAGTAAGTAGATAAGCGTGCTTTATGTAAGTTTTGTTAACCACACTCATTCATTCTCTATCCTCTAGGTTTAACTTTCATTTAAAGCCTATATATATATATATATATATATATATATATATATATATATATGTATGTATATATATGTATGTATATACGTGTGTATATAATAGAACATTAAATAAATATGTTGAGGCACTTCTATTAAAATTTTCTTCACTTTTTAACTAAAGGTTAGAGTATCTAGCAATAATTTTAAACTGTGCAAATGGAATATGCTGACCTAAAGACAGTAATATTGTTGTCTGTTTGAGGTTTGAAAGTGATCAGATTATGTCATGTCCTGCTTAAGATCCTCCAGGGGCTTCCTGTGGCATATAGAATAAATTTCAACTTCTTCCCCATGGCCTTTATGATCTGGTGCCTGCCCACCACTCAGATATCTTTTTTTTTTTAATTCTCACCTGAGGATATGTCTTTTTATTTTTATTTTTTCTCCCTCAGGGCCTAGGTTTTTATTTTATTTTTTCATATTTCAAGAAAAATGATCTTAAATATAATAATGTTACATGCAATAAACACCAATTATTACAGAAAAACGATCTTAAATATAATATTACATGCAACAAACATTAATATTTCAAGAAAAAAAAGAATTTTAAGTATAATAATATTACCAAAACTGTACTAACAGTATGATATCACAAAAGTTGTAGGAAATATTAAAAATCTGCAAATAACAGGATTACTTCTACTATAGTCTAAAATATTTTTTCCCCTGGCTCTATTTTTTGTTCATCAGTTTATGTTGTTCATTATATTCCACAAATGAGTGAGATCATGTGATATTTATCTTTCTCCAACTGGCTTATTTTGCTTAGCATTTTTTTATTGATTTGAGAGAGAGAAAGAAACATCAACGTGACAGGAAAACATCAATCAGTTGCCTCCCGAACATGCCCCAACGGGGGATCGAACCCACAACCTGGGTATGTGCCCTTACTTGGGACTGGAACCCACCATCTTTCGAGGTACAGGACCACACTCCAACCAGTTGAGCCACATCATTCAGGGCAAGATTTCATTTTTGTCCCACTGTCCCACTGGGCTCATTTATGTTTTTTGTTTGTTGGTTGGTTTTTTAAAATGTATTTTTATTGGTTTCATAGAGGAAGGAAGAAGGAGAGAGAGATAGAAACCTCAATGATGAGAGAGAATCATTGATCGGCTGCCTCCTGCATGCCCCCCACTAAGGATCGAGCCTGCAACCTGGGCATGTGCCCTTGACTGGAATCAAACCTGGGACCCTTTAGTCCGCAGGCCAATGCTCTATCCAGCGAGCCAAACCGGCTAGGGCTGTGTTTAGTTTTAAGTCCTTATCTTATTAAGCACTACAACATGGTCCTTCTTTGAATATTTTGTTTTTCATACCTTAAATTACTTTACCCCTGGGTCTTCGCATAGCTGACTCCCTCCTGAGCACTTAAAATGTTACCTCTCCAGTAAGGACTTGTCAAAACAACCAATCTAAGCAGATTCACCCCCTTCTATCCAACTCCAGCTCAGTTAAATCACCCTGTTTTATTCTCTTCATAACATTTACCTACTGTCATAAATTATCATTTTCAGTTATTATTTATTATCAGTCTCACCCACTGGATTGTAACTCTGTGAGTGCAGATATCTTGTCAGTAACCTAGCACACAGAACATTTCCTGACATATAGTAAGTTCAATAAATGTTTGGGCATAAATGGTTGGATAAATGAGCATGTTTGTATGAGGGGAAAAGCCTTACTGAGGTGGGAGATTGAAGATAAGAGAAAGGAACAAAGAGTGAGAGCTTGAACTTTAAGAGAGAATTGGCTCAAAAACATGGTAGAGAAATTAACTTGGGGCTGGGGGAAAATCAATATATATAAAAGGCTAATATGCAAAGTGTCCCCTCGGGAGTTTGACCCAGAGACCAGGAGTTTGATTGTTCACTATCACATGCACTGACCCCCAGGGGGCAGTGCAGAATGAAGGAAGGTCCCGGCCAGCAGCTGGGGAAGGGAGGCCCCAGCTGGCAGCCAGAACGCCCCCATCAGCCCTGATTGCTGGCCAGGCCTACGGACCCTACTCATGCACAAATTTTGTACACCGGGCCTCTAGTGGGGACATAATGAGACAGGAGGAACTGAGGTTAGGATGTGAAGATACAGGTCTATTTCTAAGTGGATGGAGAGGAATGGTGGAGGAATTCACACCTTGATGGCTTCTACATTAGTGAGCAAGAAGGTTAGGTCTTTGGTGGTGAAGTAGGGGGTTTTTAGAACAGTGCTCTTAAGGAGAGGAGTGAAGACTTGGAGCAGCTGCAGATGGAAAGGGAGCCAGCTGAATATAAGCAGAATGATAAATCATGTGCCTACCCTTTTACTCTTAAAATATGTGTCCAATTAAAATATGCCTGAGAGAGAATGGAAAGAACATTAGACTGGGAGTTGGGTGATTGCCCATGTACTGGTATGGGCAATCTAAGGAAGAGAGAAAGAAGTGTAAGTTATAGTGTAGTTTTTGTGCTCAGAGATCTTAGACTATTAGTGGATCTCATACCTATCATCTTGCACTGATTTTAAGTGATCTATATTAAAGGGCTGTTATTATGAACCTAAATGGGAAAGGTTTTATGATGTACTTATGGCTTAAGTTGGGGCTTAAAGAAATGGTTGAGTTTCTCTAAGTCAGTGGTCCTCAACCTTGGCTGCACATTAGAATCACCTGGGAATCTTTTTAAAATCCTGATTTCTGGGCCTCATCCTCTGGGAATTCTGTTTCTTTGTTACTAATGTTGTGGCCCCACCCCATAACAAAGAAACAGAATTTCCAGAGGATGAGGCCCAGAAATCAGGATTTTAAAAAGATTGCCAGGTGATTCTACTGTGCAGCCAAGGTTGAGAACCACTGCTCTAAGTGAGCATAGGGAATTATTCCAGTGGTTCTCAACCTTCTGGCCCTTTAAATACAGTTCCTCATGTTGTGACCCAACCATAAAATTATGTTCGTTGCTACTTCATAACTGTAATGTTGCTACTGTTATGAATCGTAATGTAAATATGTGATATGCAGGATGGTCTTAGGCGACCCCTGTGAAAGGGTCGTTTGACCTCCAAAGGGGTCGCGACCCACAGGTTGAGAACCGCTGTTCTAGACTGAGATGAACCATTAGAGTCAGATACAGTTTTTATGTTTGAGGAACAGTGAATAATTTTGCTTCCTGATGGAAGGACCTCAAGTAGGAAATATGGTTTAATCTCTGCTTCAGTGTGGATTGAGAGAGGGTAGCATGTCATTTTGTTGCCAACATCAAATCATCCTATTAACTTCTCCATAATTAGCTCTTGCATTTTCTCAAGTGGCACAAATGTGAGGTGTACTTCTTGAAACTAAAAAGTTGATATAGAACTAATTGTCATTTACATGTAGATTTGGAACTAAAGGCTTTTGGCATTGTGGGACTGGTGCCAGGTGCCAGCAGCAGATGCGAGCACTGGGTGGGACTGTGGCATGCGGGAGCAAAGAATTTTCAGTAACCACCAGAGGCCCACCCCAATGACAGTGACCAGCACCCCGCCTTGGTCTGGCACCCCCGCTTACCTACTCCACTATCCCACCACAGTTGATGCCCGCCATGTTCCACACTCTGCCACCTGCTGCTGACACTCGCTATATTCCACACATGTCCCCAGGTGGTCAGTGCATGTCAGTGACCAGTTTGGTTGTTCCACTTCGGTTTATTTGCATATTAGGGTTTTATATATATAGATAGACTAGAGGCCCAGTGCATGAAATTTGTGCACTGGTAGGGTCCCTAGCGGCTGCCAGCTGCCGGCCGGGGCCTCCCTTCCTTCCTCCGGTGGCCAGCAGCTGCTGGCTCCCTCCCTTTCCGCAGCCGGCCCCAACCCCTGATTGAACTCCTGGACAACTCCCAGTTAAGGTGACAATTTACATACTATGCGTTTATTATATGGAATATTTTTATTGCAGAGAGGAAGAGAGAGATAGAAACATCAGTGATGAGAGAGAATCATTGATCAGCTGCCTCCTGCATGCCCCCCACTGAGGATCGAGCCCACAACCAGGCATGTGCCCTTGACCAGAATCCAACCCAGGAACCTTCAGTCTGCAGGCCAAAGCTTTATTGACTAAGCCATTTTCTTCTCTCTTTGATGGCTTAGTTCCCACCTTACCAGCTCATTGGTATTACTTGGAGTACTTTAAAACCACTGCATAAGCCCCACCCTCGTTGGTTTGGGGTGCTGCTTGGACTGAAATTTTCAAATGCTCCCCAGTTGATACTAATACGCAGTTGTAGTTGAGAACTGTTTTATAGAGGATGAACAGTGTTTTCATTAGCTGTTTATGCAAGTGTTTTCTATATTATTTAACTAAAATATAATTAAAAAATAGTTTTAACACTTTCAAAGACAAAAGACATTAGATGACACCAACTGGTTTAAAAACAACTTGAGAAATAGTAGTTCTATGAAAAAGTTTATTTAAGGGAACAGTAGTGATTTTTTAAAAATGAGGTTGGCAATTCTAATTGGATTATTTTGGCCCTTGATGGGTTGCTTATTAATTCTTAAAAGTTTAGTTTATGGCCGAAACCGGTTTTGCTCAGTGGATAGAGCGTCGGCCTGAGGACTGAAAGGTCCCAGGTTCGATTCCGGTCAAGGGCATGTACCTGGGTTGCGGGCACATCCCCAGTGGGAGATGTGCAGGGGGCAGCTCATCGATGTTTCTCTCTCATCGATGTTTCTGGCTCTCTATCTCTCTCCCTTCCTCTCTGTAAAAAATCAATAAAATATAAAAAAAAAAAAGTTTAGTTTATGGTTAGTATCTAAATGTTCACTGTGTAGAAGGCATTGAGTTAGTAATTGAGTAGAAATAATACAACCATATCTTAGAAAAGTAATGCAAGCACATTCTTCAGGTACTAGCATTTTGTTTTATTTTTTTTCTTAGCATTTAAAGGATTTTTCTCTTTGTTTCTTTTAGAATTAAAGTTGGGAGAACTGCTTCATGATAAGCTGTAAGTATATTGTGCCCTAGTATTTGTTTTTTCTCATGTGCAGTAGTGTTCCTTGAAGTCTGAGTAATTTTATATTTAAAGCTATAAAAATAAAACTAATTATAAATATATCTTTAACCTTAGTGAACTATATAGGGGCAGCGGACCTTAGTTTGTGATATGAAATGTTTGTGTCAGTGGTTAGAGAGTCAGTCTGTGGACCAAAGGGCCTCAGGTTTGATTCTGGTCAAGGGCACGTACCTGAGTCGCAGGTTCGATCCACAACCCTGGTTCGAGTGCATGCAGGAGGCAATTAATCAGTGTGTCTCTCTCACATAGGTGTTTCTCTCTCTCTCTCTCTCTCTCTCTCTCTCTCTCTCTCTCTCTCTCCCTCCCCCGCCCCCCCCCTCCAAAAGCTAATATGCTAATATACCCAGGCCCTCTGGTATAGTTTCCAAAATGCTGTTGACCATGGAAACTTTATTTCATGGAATCTTCATAGGACTAATGTTCTACAAAAAATACTTTGGCACATTATCTGGATTACAGAGTCCCATATATTTGTTCAGTATACATTCATAAACCAAAAATAGCACAGGCTCTCTAGAGGCCATAACTACTAGGGAACATAAACACTAAGCGTTCTCAGGACTCTCAATTGAGCATGAAAATTGGTAAGGGTCTCCAGACTGCCAGCCATAGGATTAATTAAATTCTGTAATTTATATATACAGAAGACAATTTTTAAAATCCCCAAACTGCATCATACAGATATTGTGCTGAAGTACAGTTCAGTGGAATAGAAGGGACCAGAGAGATTTGAAGTACAGCCTCCCTTTACTGGAGTAAAGCGAGTTTACATCGCGCTTCCCTCTTTCTCACAGGAGGTCTCCAGCTCTGAGAAAGCAAGCGGAGCAAGCACCTCCTGAGGGTGACTGTGTGCCCCCTTTACCCCAGCCAGTTCCAGCCCCTGCCTTTGTACACCCTTTTCCTTTCACCCTTCCTTTCCCTTACCTACTTTGCCTCGCTAAATATTTGCCTGCTTGGTTATTTAATTATTTCATATATGCATGTCTGTCTTTCCAAAAAATGTTTTTAAGGCCCTGATGACAAGAACTGATTTTAGCTTAGGGCCAAGCCTTTATGAAAGACTGCTATAATGGTCATATCTAAATGACATGACTGCAAGAGATTTTGTTTATCACTTATATTTGAACAAAATTCCACTTAGATAGATAGCCTGAGAAATTGGACTCTAATCTGAGGCTCCTGGTTCTGTTCTTTTGCTTTGTTTGTTTGTTTAATGGTTTATTTTTAAGTGTTAACACAGGTTCTGATACTCTAAGATGCTACTTTCTTAAAACTTAAAGAAGCAGCAGGAAGAAGGAAAATTGGTGACCTTAGAGACCTTAGGTGAAGTGTTGATGTTACTAGAAGCAAAGTTCCGGAGCTGTGCTATCCAGTAACCACACATGGCTATCAGCTGGCCCAAATTGAAATGTGGCATAATATATGCATTGGAATAAAAACCTTAATATGCAAAACAGAATGCAAAATATCTCACTAATAATTTTAAATACTAAGGATCAATTAAAAAAACTTTTGGACATATTGAGTTAAAACATGTTATTAAAATCAATTTTATCTGTTTCTTTTTACTTTTTTGTGTGGCTACTAGGAAAGTTATAATTATCTCTGTGGCTCACATTATATTTCTGTTGGTCATTACTCCTCTAGTGTTTTGAGCACCCAAGACTAAAACGTGGTCCAAATACTAAATGTGACTACTAATTTATAAAACCTAGTTTCATTTTTTTTCAAGTTCATAGTGCTGAAAGAAAAACCCAACAATAATAAAGTTGAAATAGATCAGTTGATGTCTTTTCCAAAAATTTCTAATGCCCAGCCTATTGAAAGAAGTACAAAATTCATCTTTTGTTTTCTCTTCCACAGTGCACGTAAAGTAATTTCATTGACAAGTACATTGGAGAATTTTTGTGTTAAAGGAAGGTTATTTAATTGAAGCGTTAGCAAGTTGGAAAGACTTAAATATTAAGTACATAAAATAATGAAGTTATTTTAAGTACTACTTTAATTTTTTACCATTGTGGAAATCTGGATAAGCTTACTAGTTCAGAAACAATTTGTGGGGTCAATTTTTTTATTTGTAGATTTGGTCTTTTTGAAGCCATGTCTGCCATTGAAATGATGGATCCCAAGATGGATGCTGGCATGATTGGAAACCAAGTTAATCGAAAAGTTCTCAATTTTGAACAAGCTATCAAGGTAGTCACCATTGTGCTTTTTGTGTTTTCTTTTATTATTTGTTATTCACATTTTAAAACATTTTTGGTTAGTAATGAAAATGAAACTTAGTATATTACTTAAAGTATAATTTTCTAAGAGTATCTCAGATATATAAATGAGTTATTCATAACTTTTAGTTCTCTCTTTCTATGGAAATCTGAAAATTATTTAAGGTCTTCATTAAAAGTTTGCTCTAATTTTGTGTGTGCATTATAAAAATTGATTTTTGAAAGCATTTGAGTATATATTCAAATACCAGGGTAATTGGCTTAAGGATTAAATTTTATTTATTAATATATTTATTATTTTTTATTATATAGTTTTTAATCCTCACCTGAGGATATGTTTTCATTGATTTTTAGAGGGAAGGAAGGGAGAGACAGAGAAACATCAATGTGAGAGGTATCCATCAGTTACCTCCTGTACTCCCTCTGACCAGGGATCGAACCCATAACCTATCTATTATATATTAAGTAAAATGCTTGTGGCAGTGAATTTGAAATTTACTCATTGAGAATTGATTTAGAAATTCATTCATAGTTACCACAGAGTTTAATTTTGCATATTTTATGAAAAAAATTTGCTAAATAAATGGGTATTGTAAACAAAATTTATAAGTAGTATAATTAACCAACTTAAGGGAAGTATTTTTTTTAAATGTTTATTTTATTCTTTGTAAGTTTTGATTCATTAAAATGATTCATGTTAATGCTTGAAACTAATTTGAACTGCTTTTAAAATACTTGTTAGCTTGGCTTTTCAGTTCTTTATAAAGTCCTTTATTCTGTTTCAAATGAAAGAGGCTTGGATTTTTCTTGCTGAAGACCTGTTTCAAATATATTACTTTTAAGAATACAGAGTTAATTTGGCATCTTAGTTTTATCAGATGGTGAGATAGAGTGCTCTTAGAATTGCTATTTCTAAATACTTAATTTTTGAATGCCAAAATGCATGGATCTGATATAGCATTTGCAAAATGCTACTGTACATAAATTTTGAAAACTTCTGTTTATATGTCATATTTCCCCTCCTTTTTAGGATGGTACCATTAAAATTAAAGACCTCACCTTGCCGGAATTGATAGGGATAATGGATACGTGTTTTTGCTGTTTGGTAAGAATCAAACTAACGCTATTGGTTAATTTTAAAACTATGACTTACCTGAATCTTTAAATTTAAAAGTATACACACTGATGTTGAGTATGAAATATATGTAATGCTTGGCCTACTAAGGTGTACAAAAGATTGACAGGCCAAGTTACGCTATAGGAAATAGCATTTTATCTACTCATCTGGTGATTTTAAAAATCTCAGTTTCTGGAAAAGGGGGTATTTTCTTTCTAGTGAAGATAATAGTGTAGCTATTACCCTAAGGACCCTTTTTGTTCTCAAGGTACCCAGGGAAACAAATCTGTAATTGAAAGGTTCCATAAAGAAGCATAGAATTGAAACAAAGATTTTGGTTTGGCTTTGGAGAGATATTTTTCCTAATCTAGAGTGAATTATACGAAACTGGCCATGTTTTTGAAGATGAAGAAAATTTTGTGGTGCTTTCTATATGCTGGATAAGTTGTCTTCCCTAAACATTGATTAATTGTGGCAAAATTCTCATTTGTACTGCTTTTCTTTCTGTTTTTCCTTTTTTGCCCACTTTCTAACCATCCTTTTTAAATTTTTAAATTATCTTAGAAATATGTAAATTTTATTCATTTGGTCATTTAGTAAGTCTTCCTTGCCAGTGTAAAAATGAGTACTTCTATATTTTTCACTTAGGTCTTATATCAGCTTTATTCAATATCTGATATAATCTTATTTGCCTAGGATTACATTGCTAGGAAGGGGCATAACCAGAGTCTTGATCCTGATCCTTCTTCCCCCAAAGCTGTTTCTTTCCCTCAAAGATATCTTTCTTACTTTTTAGCAGTTTACAGTCCCATAGGACAAATGGAGGCAAGAGGGAGGATTTTTGCCCAAGTTGAGCAACCATTATTTGTATGAGATTCTTGGGACTGTAGCTAAGAGTTTGGCCTTTAATAAGCAGATGGCTTTTAGTCTGGAAAATCTTCTGCATACTGGTAACACAAAATACATACATTAATTATAGTAATTTTCATACGCATTTCTCATTTTGTAATGCAGCAGTATGTGTCTTTCTCTATTGCAGAATTCTTGGACTTAATGTAAAAAATAACTATATAAAACTTGGACAAAATTATTTACACTCTCTGACTTTGTTTCTTTATATGTAAAAGGAGAAAAGTATCACTTTCCTCAGAGTGTTAGGAAATGAGGTAGAATATATGAAAATAGCATAGCACTTGGGGCATAATAGTTACTCAGTTTTGGCTGCTATAGATATTCCCAGCTTTGAGCACCTGGTTCCTGGCCCATTGAAATAGTGTTGAATGATTTTTTTTGTGTTTTAGAAAGATTCATCTCGTTGGGGATATATGAATTAGAGATTGGGGGGGGGGGGGCAATAAAACCATTGTATGTTTCTTGTGGTAATACTAGAGGAGATAAGAAGAGTTGAATGAGTGGGTTGGGACCTAGTTCTAAAATTGTAAATTCCCTAGTAGTATGTCTTTTTATTGACTGCATGGGGAATTGATTGCATTTGGATGCCATATTTGGAGATACTTAATTTCATTAGTTTCCAAGTATATTGCAAACTTGAATTATATTTAAGAATGCTTTCCATATTTATATCTTTTAGCTAATCATATTTATGGTATGTGACTCTTAAAAGACTTTAGTCAATGAAAGTGAATTCTAACTTTTTTTTTTTGAATTCTAACTTTTTTGTCTTTCCTGACCTTTCCTTTAATCACCTTTTATTTTATTTTATTTTATTTTATTTTATTTTTTTAAATATATTTTATTGTTTTTTCAGAGAAGAAGGGAGAGGAGGGATAGAGAGTTAGAAACATCGATGAGAGAGAAACATCCATCAGCTGCCTCCTGCACACCCCTTTCTGGGGATGTGCCCGCAACCAAGGTACGCCCTTGACCGGAATCGAACCTGGAACCTTTCAGTCCGCAGGCCGACGCTCTATCCACTGAGCCAAACCAGTTAGGGCCCTTTGATCACCTTTTAAATCTTGTTATTAATATTATATTTACTTGGGTCTGTGGCAGTTTGGTCTTTGGCTGTTGGATCAGTTTAGACTTTGCAGACTCACTTTAAACATATGCATTGTTTTATTTCTTTATAGATAACATGGTTAGAAGGCCACTCCTTGGCACAGACAGTCTTTACATGTCTTTATATTCATAATCCAGACTTTATAGAAGATCCTGCCATGAAAGCTTTTGCTCTTGGAATCTTGAAAATCTGTGACATTGCAAGGGAAAAAGTAAATAAAGCTGCTGTATTTGAAGAGGTAAGATTTTGTAATTAATTATAAGTGTGAGATACCATTTATTTATTTATTGTCTAAAGTTTTACATGTCTCCTTTTTCTCTGCTTGAACCACCCCCCCAACCCCCCAGCCATTCCCACCCTGTGCAAGCCCCCATCGCCCCAGTGTCTGTGTCCATTGGTTATGGTAACATGCATACATACAAATCCTTTGGTTGCTCTCTATCCTCCTCCCCTCCCTCCCCCGCCATTTGTCTGGATTATTTTAGCCAATATATATGTAAATAGCAATAGCACTAGTTTTAAAAATTGTTTTTATCTATACATGTTACAAAAATATGTATCATATAATCATTTGAATACATAACTGAAAAAGCTTCAGGGATTTAAATTGCAAATAATGGGTTAAAAAATGGTATCTCTTGTTAAATCCCTGAAGCTTTTTCACTGTTATGTATTTAAATGATTATATGATACATATTTTTGTAACATGTATAGATAAAAACAATTTTTAAAACTATTGCTATTGCTATTTACATATATATTGGCTAAAATTATCCAGTTCTAAGAAAGGACTTTCATCCTAGGGTATGTTCTTTCTATCAGTACCATTCATTGAGTATCGATTATGTGCAGAGTACTTTGTTCGGGCTATTGCAGAGATTCACAAAGAAAATAAAAGAGCCAACCTCTGCCCTCAAGTTTCTTATAAACTATAATTTAAGAGTGCTTTACTTTCAGTCTTCAGATGAGAGAGAACTAAAGAAAACAAAAATATGAGGAATATTTTAGGGCAGCGATTTTCCATCTTTTTCATCTTGTGGCACACATGAACTAATTCTGCAGCACACCAAAAAATATAATTTTTCTGCCCATCTGACCAAAATAAAGGTATAATTTTGAGTCATTCACACCAGACGGCTATTGTTGTGTTGGCTGTTATCTTTTTTATTTGACAGTCTAAGGGAAAAGAGGTCAGTGCCCCTGACTAAATAATCAGGTATTGCATGAATTAAAAATTATTTTGGCACATTGGTTGAAAATCGCTGTTTTAGAGTATAAACATTTTCTTAAAGTTAGTACTAGGCACCTTGCCCTGGGAAAGTGTTCTGAGGTTATATTTTTCTCCTTATAGAAAATAAGGTTTCAGATGCTGATAATTTTAAGGGAAAATGTGATAGCATTTGAGATTATTGGTAAACTAGAGGCTCAGCACATGAAATTTGTGCACGGCGGGGAGGAGTGTCTCTCGGCCTGGCCTGTGCCCTCTCGTAGTCCGGGACCCCTCAGGGGATGTCTGCCTGCTGGCTTAGGCCTAATCCCCATGGGGAGCGGGCGTAAGCCAGCAGTTGGACATCCCTCTCACAGTCCGGGGCCCTCCTTACCGCCTGCCTAATCGCTGCTCCTCACCACTTGGCTCGCTGCTCCTTAGCGCTGCTGCAGAGGCAGGAGAGGCTGCGGTCGCCAGCCGTGAGCCTGGCTTCTGGCTGAGCAGCGCTCCCCATGTGGAGCGCACTAACCACCAGGGGGCAGCTCCTGTGTTAAGCGTTTGCCCCCTGGTGGTCAGTGCACATCCTAGTGACTGGTCGTTCTGGTCATTTTGCTGTAATGGTCACTTAGGCTTTTATTATATAGATGATTATTTAATTTTTCCCTTTGTTGAAACTGGTAAGTTTCTTTTTAACATTGTTGTTGATCCAAAATAAGTATCTTAGACTCCTACAGTAGTCCAGTGTATAGTACAGCTGTGGGCAAACTACGGCCCGTGGGCTGGATTCGGCCCGTTTGAAATGAATAAAACTAAAAAAAAAAAAAGACCGTACCCTTTTATGTAATGATGTTTACTTTGAATTTATATTAGTTCACACAAACACTCCATCCATGCTTTTGTTCCGGCCCTCCAGTCTAGTTTAAGAACCCATTGTGGTCCTCGAGTCAAAAAGTTTGCCCACCCCTGGTATAGTATGTAAAGCTTTTCTAAATAATGTTATGTATGTGAGAATAAGTATATACCTAACATGATTGTCCACTTTAAATGTATGGCTTGTGTGTTGTCTATGAAATAACTGTCAACTTTTATATATTCATTGTTTATTTAGCTACATATTTGAATTGACATGGGTATAATTATGGAAAATCTAATCCATTGGGTAGAATTACTTAAAAGATTAGTTTAAGTTAATAAGTGAGAAGAGAAATACAAATTATTTTAAGTAGTTACATTCTCAAAGGATATCAAAAGTCAGTGGGGCAGAGAAATGATTCATTTGAAAAATGGTACTGGAACAATTGATTAGCAACCTTGAAAATTAACTTACCATTTTACATCTGCCTTAGTCATTTTGGGCTGCTATAACAATACCATAGACTAGTTGGCTTTTAAACAACAGCAATTTATTTCTCACTGTTCTGGAGGCTAAATCATCTAAGATCAGCGTCTGGTGAGTGCCTGCATCTTTATTTTACACTGTGTCCACACATGGTAGAAGAGGAGAGGGAGCTCTCATGGGTCCTTCTTATGATGAATGACATTAATCCCAAAGGCCCCACATCATAATACCATCACATTGGGGTTTAGGATTTAACATACAGGTGGGGTTAGGGGGAAGGTGGTTAACAACATCAAAATAAATTGCAGATAGATGAAATGTTTTAAGTGTTAAAAAGTTTTTAAAAATCAGAAGATAGTTCACAAAGTAAAATGGCCTTTATACATAAGATGCTTAAACTTACTTAAGAGAAATACAAATTATAAGTATATCATTTTTAACCCATTATTGGCAAAGATTACAAGATTTTTTATAATACTCCATGTTGATGAGAATGGGAAAACAGGCACTCACATACTGTGTATGTATGATATGAATGGTCATTGTTTCCCTCCAAACTTGACCGATTTTCCAGATAAATTTGTCTCAGTTTTATAATTAGGAATAAAAAAAGATTGCTCAGTAAAAGTCCTTAAGAGATATGGCAATGGACAGAAAAACGAGGGGACATCTGTAATACTTTCAGCAATAAAGTTAATTTTTTTAAAAAGAGATTTGGTAATGAATAAATAAGAATGACATAATCATTTTTTTGTTTGAAATAATGTTTCTGAAGTTCTTAAGCGCTGGTGTATTTTGTTCTCAGATTATGTCTCTGTTTTATTTTAACTCCTGAACTGCATACATTTTCAAGCTGTGTAAAAATGTTTCTTTCTTAATATCTTGCTCACACATTCAAAATGGGAACCATAATCGCCTCCCCCCCCCAATTAGACCGCTTTTCCTCTTGCATTCTGTATCTTGCAAAATGGTTTCTAGAATGTTATCTTTGATTACAAAAAAAATTTTTAACCTTCTGTATCCAGGTTTTTTTTACCTTGCAGATACCTTGAATCTGGGCTCTGTTTTTCTTTGTTCCTGCTTTCGTTCATGCCTTTGTTAGCTTTAGGTTTAGGCAGAACTCTTCTTTCTGGCCTGATCTTTCTCTCTAGTTCATTCTCTACTTGACCCTCTTAAAAGTAGGTAATTCGGTCATATTCAGTTTTGCTATTCAAAAATTTTCCTTGGGGTTTGTGTTTTAATAAAAGTAATAATACTTGCACATAGTCAAATAGCCCACAAGTCTTATAGTGAGAAATTACAGTTCTCTGCTCTTCTTATCCATTCTGTCATTATATTCTTTTAGCTTTTTCCTACAACTTATTTCCATATTTCTGGATAATAGGCTTATATTCTAATTTCTGGATTTAAGGACTTAACAGTTTTTAGCAGTGATATATCAGTACATCTTTGGCAGGTACTTAGCATTTTTACATTACCCTCTCCCCTACCCTAAATAGGAATTCAATTTTTGGTTAAACCATTATTTATTGCTGACATTATTGTGATTATTTAAATATTAATGACAGATGAGCCAAACTAGTGTATGCCTACATTTTCTTTCTCATTTTTGTTTTTCTCCCCCTGGCATATTATTGTTCAGCTGATCCTAATATTATTCTCTTCCATTATTTCATGCTAGTGCACAGGATGTGCCTTCTGGCTCTTACGCTCTCTCTCTGTCTCTCTCTCTCCCCCCCTCTTTCTCTTTCTCTCTTTCTTTCAAGTTTTAAAACTTTATTTCCATATTTTTTAAATTGTTCATTCCAATGATTAAAGTCATTCTAACAACAACAAAAAAAGGCACTCTGATTAAACTGCATTTTACAGACTGTAGGACACCTTGGACCAGCTTGGTTTTTACTCTAGATTTCACTGTCGTCCCACCCAGCTTCTTCCTTCACCAATATGCAAGTTCTTTTCCTTCCCTGCCTGCCAGACAGACAGATGGGAGAGGCAGGTGCAGCCTTCACTGTCAGTAGTTCTTTGATGTGAAAAGGGGCAGGAGTCATTTAAACTGATCCAAGCTCTTTGCATCTTACAAACTTAAACAGCTAAAATAAGAAAAATCAGAAGGCAGTGCTTGTGGAATATACAGTGCATATTGGTGGTTTGTGCATAGTATTGGCAGTTTGTGTCTCATTATGATTTGCCTGCTGGCTTCCGCTGTCGAATGGTTTCATTTGAAGGCAGTGGATTTTTCTCTTGTGTTTCTGTCTTCAATTTCAGCCTATCAAATTTCTCAATCTGAGACATGTTGGGTTTGATAGGCATGGTTGTAGAGGAAGAGTCTGGAGGGCACAAGTGTCACACAAGTTTCACGGGGCCAAAATCAAGGTACTGGAGGGCTGGGTCCTTTCCAGAGGCTCTAGCGAATGCTCTGCTTTCTTGCCTTTTGCCACTTCTAGAAGCCTCCTGCATTTCCATCTTTAAAGCCAGCGACTCTGCATATCTTTGAACCTTCGCCATAGTAACATTTCCCTCTGGTTCTCCTTATGCCTTTTCTCTTTTACTTAGCTTTTTAGGGCAAAGTCCTGCTTATCTTTTTGTTGTTGTTAATCCTCACACGAAGATATTTTTTCCCCATTGACTTTTAGAGACAGTGGAAGGGAGTGGGGGAGAGAAAGAGAGAAACATCAATGCATCGACTGGTTGCCTCCCACATGTGCCCTGACCAGGGCCAGGGATTGAGCCTGCAAATGAGGTATGTGCTCTTCATTAGTATCGAACCCAGGACCCTTTAGTCCTCGGGCCAACACGCTCTAACTGCTGAGCCAAACCAGCTAAGGCAGTCCTTCTTATCTTTAAAGTTGGATCCCATTCTCCTGACTTGCCCAGATTTTAGTTTTTTCTCTGCCCTTCCTCAGCACATTCTTCTGTTACAGCTGGTGTCCGTAGGTATTGGTTAGCATGGAACAGTCCTACTTGACACCTTTTTGTTCTGGTGTGATTATTAATAGCATCCTCTTCTACTCTGAACAGAATACCAGTTTGACTAATAATGGTGTGGTCCACTCCTACTAATCTCACCTCCAAAAATCTTGATTGCTTCCACTTACTCTATTTACTCTGATTTCCCTGCTCCCACTATCCTTCAGTTCTATACTAGAGATCTTCAGTTTGTTTGCTTTTGCTTTATTTTTCTGTTACTTTCCTTGTGTCCTCATTTTCCTGATCCAGTGCTCTCATTTCATCATAATGTGTCACTTATCTGGTAAAACCCCAACCATCTGCCTGCTTGCTACTTGTACCCAAACAGCAGAAAACTGCTTGAGAAAATCCATATCTGTGTGTCTAGTTCTCACTTTTATTTTAGGACTGCAAATCTCAGATGGGCCCTTAACACTAGCGACAGCCCTACCCCATAATACTTGTATAGTGAACTTGCTTTTCCAGTCTCCAAGGTGACTTTTCCACATCATTTCCTCTCAGACCTCTAATGCCAACCCTTCTCTATCAGCTTGCTTTGTACTGTAGTGAAATATTAGTTGGAATCCGGTGGAATTAGAAGTACCCCATCTCTCACTATCACAAGTGCTAACCTGTGTTGATTCCCATATACTCTGCCTTCTATCTTGTTGAAATTGAAAGTATACCTGTGACAGTCTAAGCCAGGGGTGGGCAAACTTTTTGACTCGAGGGCCACAATGGGTTCTTAAACTGGACCGGAGGGCTGGAACAAAAGCATGGATGGAGTGTTTGTGTGAACTAATATAAATTCAAAGTAAACATCATTACATAAAAGGGTACGGTCTTTTTTTTTCAATAGTTTTATTCATTTCAAACGGGCCAGATCCGGCCGAGGGCCGTAGTTTGCCCACGGCTAGAAGCTCAGCCCCTCCACTAGCATTCTAGATTCTTTTCCCTCTTGCCTACTGCAGTTATTAATCCTCTCTTTGTATCGCATTAGTAGTGTTTCCTTCACTACTAATTGGCATATAAACATGTTTTACTATCACTTAATTTAAAACAGGACATCAGTCCTGGCCGGGTGGTTCAGTTTGTTGGAGTGTTGTCCTGTTCATCAAAAGGTTACAGATTCAGTTCCTGGTCAAGGTACATACCTAGGTTGCGGGTTAAATTCCCTGGTCAGAGTGCATTCGAGAGGCAACCAATTGACGTTTTCTCTCACATTGATGTTTCTCCCTTTCTCTTTGCTTCCTCTATAAAATCAGTAAGAACATATCCTTTGGTGAGGATGGATGGATGGATGGGTGGACGGACGGACAAAGGAATGAATGAATGAATAAATAAATAAATAAATAACAAAACACCAGTTCCCTTGACCCCAGGGCTCCTTTTATTTATAATTGCATTTCTCTGCTACCCTATACAAAAAACTCCTTGAATGAGCTGTTAATATTTACTTATTTTACTTTCTCTTTCAGTCTCTTCTCACTCATTTGGACATTGTCCAACAGGACATTCTTTTCTACCACTACACAGAAATTAGTGTTAACAAGGTCCTTAATGATATCCATTTTGCTAAATCCATTGTTCTCACCCCTCCCTCTTCAACCTGTCAGCATCATTTGACCCAGTTGACTACTTTTTGAAGTACTTTCTTCTCCTCATCCTCCTGATACTTCAGTATCTTAGATTTCTATCTTCCTCACTGAGTCCATTTCCTGTGCTTGTTCTTCCAACTGCTGGAATACTCCTAGGCTTTTTCTCTTCACTATAACTTCTTCAGTTGCTTTCCTCTAGTTCTTGTGGCTTTTTATACCAACATTATGATGCTGAACCCCAAATTAATATCTCTAGTTCTGATTTCTCCCCTGACTTCCAGACTTAAGCAAGTAGCTTCCTGAAATCTTCATTTGGTTGACCAAAGAAATTGCAAACATAATATAAATAAAATTGTATTCCATTTCTGCATTTAATCCTGCTCCTCCCTAAATGTGCCCATTTCAGTAATTGGTACTATCATTTGCTAGTTGCTCAGACCGAAAACGATTCTTGATTGTACAGGTTTCCTCCTACCCCATATTCATTTCATTGGCACATCATGTTGGCTTTACCTTTTAGATATATACTGATTTCAACCAACCCACTCTTAGTTATAACCTTAATCCAAATCACCGTTAGCTCCTGCTTGGACTGTTGGATTGTATTTAGTATTGGTTTCACTTTGATTTTTGTTCTCAAATCCACAAAATTTTTAGAGTGATCTTTAATGGCAGCATCTTTAGCAGCATCCTCTGCCTCAGCCCTCCAGTGACTTAGGTTAAGTTCTTATAATTGAGGCTTATATTTATTACACAGACCTGAGATATTCTCCTAGAAAATGCTTTTCCTTAGACTCCTCTAGGTAAACTTAACAGTTCACTGAGAGGGCTTACAGGTGTTTTGTATTTTTTTGTCTTAGCAATGTTGGCCTACTTAATTTTTGAAAAATTGGTAACATTTAAAAATTGGAAAATTGCCGAAACCGGTTTGGCTCAGTAGATAGAGCGTCGGCCTGCAGACTGGGAGGTCCCAGGTTCGATTCTGGTCAAGGGCATGTACCTGGGTTGTGGGCACATCCCCGGTAGGAGATGTGCAGGAGGCGGCTGATCGATGATTCTCTCTCATCGATGTTTCTAACTCTCTATCTCTCTCCCTTCCTCTCTGTAAAAAAATCAATAAAATATATTTTTAAAAAAAAATTGGAAAATTGTACATTAAATTAGGTTTTTGCTTTGAAAAATTAGGAGATCCTACCACACTAGTCCTGCATTAATTCATGGCCACAATAGGGTAACTAGTGGCTGACTTCCTTTAGATGAGGTGTGTGTTCCCTGGTTTGCTACGGTCTCCACTATTCTCCAAGGTATTTTGTAACCAGCCTGATATACTCAGGAAAGTTACCAGCTGTTTACACTTATAGCCCCTGCCCTACAGTAAGTTATCATTCATTCAACGAATATATTTTGAACAGTACTCTGAGCCAAACACTATTCTTAAGTCCTGGAATAAAGTAGTAAATAAAGCAAAGCCTGATCTCATGAATTAGGCATTCTGTTGGATAAGCAAATCTGTAATAATAATCTGTAATAATAAAAGCGTAATATGCAAATCAATCGAACAGCCAAACAGTGAAATGACCATCCAGATGACCACGCTGACACCCACTGGCGTCAGGCCAGCCAAGGTGGGTGCGATGCGATTGGTTGGGGGCCTACCCATCACCCCATGATCGCCATGCAGAGGGAGGCCCAGGCCACCAGCCGGCGGGGCAATTGATCAATCAGGGGGCTCCACGATCACCCCAAAGAGGGAGGCCCCCCAAGCCACTGACCAGCGGGTGGGCGGAGCCTCCCTCTGGGGGCAATCCATCACAGGGCTCCCGGACTATGAGAGGGCACAGGAGGGTGCAGACCGGGCTGAGGGACCCCATTCCCACACCCTGAGTGCATGAATTTTGTGCACCAGGCCTCTAGTACATATACAATGTCAAGTGGTGATTAATTTTAGGAAAAGCCAAGCAGGGGAAGGGGATAGAAAGTGGTAGAGGGTACTGTTTTAGGGAGAATGCACAGGGGAAACCTCTGTATGAGGAATTGACATTGGAACAGTAGGGATGGAGCTTTGTAAATCTTTTGAAGAAAATAACTTTGAGGGGGGGCTCAGTAAGTACAAAGGTCCTGAGAAGAGGATGTGTTCAATATGTCTGAAGTACACAAGCATGCCTGTGTGGTTGCAGTACAGTGGACATGGAGAAGAGTGGTGGGTAGGAAATGAGGTTGGAGAGGGAGACCAGAGCCACATGGTGGAGGGTTTTAGAGGCCATGCTGGGCTTTTGGATTTTCCTATGAGGAAGGAAACTAGGTTTTGAGTAGAAAGTGCTGTAAAATGACTTATTTTTAAAACAATCCCTTTGACTTCTGGTGGCAAATTATAGCAGGGATAAGTATGGGAAGGTGGGGACCTGTCTGCAGACAGTTATAGAAGGTTGAAGTGCAGGTTTTCAGCGGAGTAACTGGATAGATGGAGGTGCTATAGTAATGTGATAAACATTAGGAGAGTTCATTGTTTCATACACATAAACTTTGAGAATCCTATTTGATGTTCAAAGTATTGCATCCTCTGAGTGATATAACACCTCTGAGTTCTTTGAGACCAGGGGCATAATGTATGTTTTTTTTCTGTAAGATAGTAATACCTGACCATGAATTGCATGATCTCTGTTGCTTTTGTTAAGAATTCAGAAATTTTGCTATAGTTCTGGCCCCTGCTGTAAATACCTATTAAGTGCATTATATTAGGCTTTTATATACATTTTTATAAGAATTGTAATGTGACAGAAACACTCCTTAAATAGAGCTTCTGATTTGTTAAATAATCCAGATGATAGTAAATTCATAGTCTTCAATGCGAGTCAGCAAGCCACTTAATTTGTTAATGTCTCAGTAGTGTTTTAAATTATTCTGGGGGTAGGAATCCATGTGTGAATAATTTTTCTTTGGAATGGGGCTAAAGTAGGAATGCGGTTTTGCTATCCTTTGAGTAAGGCTTAACCTTTGTTATACTAACAGTGAAACAGGCTTTTGAAGTAAGAATCTTATGTAAATCTTACAATCTTAAAATCAACCAGTAATTACTACATATTTACTGTTCACCTGTGAATTTGAGAATACTTTGTAAACGGGAATAGCCTTGTAATACTATCATAAGCATTAGCCTTATTTTGTAAATGAACCTATTAAATGCAAGTATATTTAAATTGCCTAAGGATAAGTAGTTGAAATTAAGGACACGGGGAGCCTTAGAATATGGATTTTTAAGGATGCAAGGATAAGGAAAGCTTGGATGTTTGATAGCAATATTAAGACAAGCAGGCTGATATTCCATTATGTTCTCTTACTAACAAATAGTAATTTTTTTAAAGATAAATATAAGGAAAGGTTTTGCTACTACTCAGGGACCTAATTATTCCTTTTTTTGTATAGGAAGACTTTCAGTCAATGACTTACGGATTTAAAATGGCTAACAGTGTGACAGATCTTCGAGTTACAGGTAACACCATCTATAAAGATAATTCACAAGTTTATTGCTTGTATTTTTTTTAACCTCATTGTCTCTCTCTCTAGGCATGCTAAAAGATGTGGAGGATGATATGCAAAGAAGAGTAAAGGTATATATGTATTTTTTTTTTTTCTTCTCTCTTTGGTGTAGGATTTTTTTCTTTTTCTAAATGTCAGGTTAACTTTAAGTACAAATAACTGATGTAGATAGGACCATCAACTTCCTTTGTATATGCTGTGCCTTTTGGTAATGAGTTTGAAGGCTATTACAGAAGCTTCTGATAAGTTAATGTCACTTTCAAGTATTGAAAAATAAACCCTCTCAATTTTTCAATTTTGGGCCAATTTTTTAGAATTTTTGTATGCTATTTTAAGAGTAGTACATATTGTAGAATTGGAAATTCCTCCAACATAAGGACTGTCTTCATCTTTGTACCTTTAATAGCTAGGAGAGTATCTACAACACAGAGGAAAAGCTAAGTAAATGATGGTATCCCAAATCTGGTAAATATCTTCTATGAATGGCATACTTCGGCCAAATGACCCTGATGTCATGGTTCTATAGAGATTAAACAAGGGAAAGGTTAATATTTCTACTGTTTTTTTTACACTTGTATAACACAGCATAGTTATCAAAGCAGTTTTACATTGTTTTGATATTCACAATTATTTATTGAATTAGACAATAAAATGCACACAGTGCCCCACATTTAGAAAATACAGTTCAAAGGAGTTTAATAACCTGTCTGAGTCTCACTAGGACATGCTAGAAACCAGCTCTTTTATGAGATCTTCCTAGAATTTTGTCAAAACAGTTAACCATATATTACTCATGTATTAATAAGATGGCTTGCATTTAGTGCAGAACAGATCGGTATTTATTTTTATGATGTGATTTTATAAAGCTTACTTTTTCCCCAGCAGGGTTAGTTTTGAAAGCATCTAGAATTTCAAAGAATAGATTTTTTAAAAGAAAGAAGTACCATGTGCTTTTACTTATATTGTTTTACTGTTTTGCTTTTGCTGCTTTTAATACCTTACTCTTTTGTATGATCTTTGTAAAACTAAATTTTTAAATATAGTATTAATAGGAGGAAATAAATACTAAAAACAGCTTCTTTTCCCTCTCAAATATTTTTTTAAAAAATAAATTCTTACAGTAAACTAATTTAGTGCTTTACCTTGTATATTTATAATTTAATGCTTCTATAGGCCTGTGTTTGTTTTAATTCACCTTTCTTAAAATTTTAGAGTACTCGAAGTCGACAAGGAGAAGAAAGAGATCCAGAAGTTGAACTAGAAGTAATTGAACTTATTTTCTGGTAGATAATATCAGAGAAGTCAGCCTCTTAGTATTATAGTTTTATGAACTGTTATAATTGTGGAAGCCCTTTTTAAGGTATTTCTTTACAAATTAGACATTGCAAGAGATTTTATTTCCCTTGTGTTTATTTTGATAGAATGATAATACAGTTCTTTCAAATACATGATTTCAAAGCTGAATCTTCAGTATTCCTATGAGGTAGGAAGAAAAAATGACTTTACAGATGACACATCAAAACCTGGCAAAACCCAAGAACTTGCACAGAATCAAAAGTTGCCAAACCTTTGTTAAGGTCCTAAATTTTCTGACTCTGCTTAGTTTTTTCACAGTCATTTTTAATTTATGATTAAATCAGTTTTGAGATGATAGTGTAACTTTTGTCTTAGGGAAAAATCAGTCCTGTTGATACAGAAGCTTTCTATTTCAATAGAGTAAGCTTTGCTATGTTTCCTGCAGCTCCGACTTTCAGGCATTTAAAGACTGAGTGAACGTTTTTGTAATGTAGTAAGTTATTAACACTGAGATTTAGGACTTAAAATATCATATTTTAAAATGAAATTCTTTTAACAGACTTTGCATCTTTTAACTTCTAGTTCTTTCTTATATATATATTTTTTAGCACCAACAGTGTTTAGCAGTATTCAGCAGGATGAAATTTACTCGAGTGTTACTGACTGTGCTTATAGCCTTTACTAAGAAAGAGGTAAGGGGATTTACTATCATCTGTCTATTTACTGGTATGTGGTTTTTGTGGGTTTTTTTTGCTTTGTTTTGATAGAATGCTTTATTGAAGTAGTTCTGAGACTATTCCATTGATATGCCCCTATTGCACGTGTACAGCACTGAACATTCAGTATATTTACACCAGACTAGCCCTGATGATTTTCTCAAAAAGTCACATGAATTTTACATTTTGCTCCATAACATATGCATATCTATTATTGATATAAAAATAGTCATATTTTGTGAGTTGAAAGGAGAAAGTAAAAATGAGAATTTTAGGATGTCCTCTTTCATTCAGGAAATAGCTGTTAGATTTGTGTAGACCCCAAAGTAAGCCCTAGATGGTGATTTTGTGTGTGTGTGTGTGTGTGTGTGTGTATCTCAATTACAGGCAAGTTAGTGAATAGTTAATAAGTGGTGAGTAAAGGGCCAACCTTTACCAGTGTCCTAACTTTTGCAATGCTATTTTTTTCTGTGTGTGTTTTTTTATTTCACCTTAATGAATGACAAAGTAGAAACATTGTAATTTTCCAGTTGGCTGCATCTCTCTTTTTTAAACGAAATATTAATAGAATAAACCAGAAATGTTTTCTATTGTTTTTTAATGGCTCCTACAAAATTATAAAAAAAAAAATAATTTCTATCCTGACAGGATCTGGACATTCTGTATTAAGTGAATAGTTCATGAAAACCAATGTCATTACAACAAGCACTTGATTTCATTATTGTTTATAGGATTTTCCTATCCAATGTATATCTTTCAGTGAAAGAATATGTAAGAATGTTTTTGGTGATTTATTTGCTAGACCAGTGCTGTTGCAGAAGCTCAAAAATTGATGGTTCAAGCAGCAGATCTTCTTTCTGCCATTCATAATTCATTGCATCATGGCATCCAGGCCCAGAATGATACTACAAAAGGAGGTAACTATCTGTTTTTGCTCCTACTCTTTTTTCATTCTTTCCCATTCAGATTGCTATGGGTAGTATGGACATTGGCTAAAATTTTATTTAATTAAATCTCTCTGGGCCTTGGAATGTTTTTGCTCCATAGACTTATAAAGTATGCTCCCTTCTTTTAAATTTTTTTCTAGAAAAAAAACAGTACTATATCTTACTGTTTGTGCTCTGAGTATTTACCCTGTCTGGTGACCATGCTGTGATGTCAGCAATACATTGTTCTTAGTCACCTCTCCCCTTCACTTCTTTAAGAGATCATCACCTCCATTACAAAGTCTTCCCTGACTCAACCAGGCATATTCAATAAAGAGGAATAAACAGGGAAAGGAGAAAATAGCAACAAAATTTTAGAAGCTGGGAAACAGAGGACATTGATCTAGCTGACCCCAAATAACTGAATTCTTAGCCACTGATAAGCAAAGTCAAGAACAGACCAGTTTGTACTGTGGATTCACTCAAGAGCCTCATTTTTATATACCAGGTACCTCAGAAAATGAGGATGATAATTATGCAAATGACATGTGAACTAGTTTAAAAGCTGTCTAGAAACAGAGGTTTCCTCCCTGTTCTCCTGCATACTGTATTGCATGCTGTAAGAGCTGCTGCCTGAGGATCAGGCTTCCAGTTTAGCAGGCATCTAGGGGCTGGATCAGATCTTCCTGAGACTGGGAAAACCAGCAGGCACCTTTCCCAACTTCTCACTTCAACTTGTTGCAGTAATAAAACCCGGTTACCAGTATCTCCCAGGAAGGAGCTTGCACACAACTGGTGCTCAAGCTTTTGCAGCTGTCAGTCATTGGATGAGCCCCGATCACCTGGCCCGACTAACCAACTGCACTTGCATTCAGGAGCCCCACTGGCCTATAAAACAAAGAAACAGTTGTTAGCAGGTGTGGGAGCACCCTTCCTCCATGGGTATACACCCAGAAGAATTGAGCAAAAATGTCCATCTCCCAGTTTCTGCCTGGAAAGGGGCTTAACTATATACTTCCCCAGCTGCTACCTGAGGATTTAGCTTCTAATTAGCCTACATGTAGGTGCTGACTTTGGGACACTCATGGGTGTTGGCACAATCTCAGCTATTTCTAAGACCTGAAGAGGAGGTATGGACAATCACAGAAGTTTGAGAGGGAGCTTGGGCTGGGCTGAAAACAGAAAAGTATAAAACTGTTAAAAGTAAATATACACAGCCATCCCTCTGTATCAGCAAGGGATTGGTTCCAGGATCCTCTACGGATGCACATATAAAATAGCGTAGAACAATGCATACAGTCAACCTTCTGCATTTGCAGACTCCCAGGTGTGGATTGAATACTGTTTTTGATCTGTGGTTGGTTGAATCCATGGATGTAAAACCTGTAGATACCAAGGGCCAACTAGTTTCGTTCAGAATACTCTAATGTTGTAATGGTGGTGGGTAAATCACTTAAAATTTTTGTCTGAAGGTTAAAAGATAAAAAGTATTTAAAATACTTTGTTAATGGATGTACAATATAAAAGATGCAGATTGTGCCCTCGCTGGTTTTGCTCAGGGGATACAGCGTTAGCCTCTGGACTGAAGGGTCCCGGGTTCAATTCTTATCAAGGCACATGCCTGGTTTGTGGGCTCAATTCCCAGCAGGGGGCGTGCAGGAGGCAGCTGATCTTTTATCATTGATGTTTCTCTCTCTCTCCCTCCCTCCCTCTTCCTTCCTCTCTGAAATCAATAAAATTTTTTTTTAAAGGGGGGATGCAAATTGTGACATCAGATATGAAATGTGGCAGAGGTAGCTTTTGTGTGTTTGAAGTTATCAATTTAGACTATTACAAATGTATTTTATGCAAACCTCATGGTAACCACAAAGCAAAAACCTATAGATATACAGGAAAAAAAGAACAGAATCAAAGCATACGCACTACAGAAAATTATCAAATAATGAAGAGAGAAAGAGAAGGAAAAAGAGAATAAAGGAATTACAAAAAATTACAAAACCAGGAAACAATTGACAAAATGACAATGGCATTTCCATACCTATTGACAGTTACTTTAAATGTAAGCTAAATTCCCCAGTCAGTAGACATATAGGAGTGTAGCTAAAGGTTTATCAATTTTGTTTATCTTTCTGGTAAACCAGTTCTTGGTTTTGTTAATATTTTCTGTTGCATTTTGGTCTCTTGTATTTATTTACATTCTAATCATTATATTTCCTTCCTTCTAACTTTGGGCTTAATTTGTTTTCTAGTTCCTTGGGGTATAAAGTTAGATTGTTTATTTGAAGTCTTTATAATTTTTTAATATCTGCATTTATTGCTATAAACTTCCCGGTCACAACTACTTTTGCAGCACATCGGTTTTGGTATGTTGTGTATCAGTTTTCATTTGGTTTGATACATTTTTAATTTCCTTTTGATTTCTTCTATTAGTTGTTCAGAACTGTGTTGTTGTTTAGTTTCCACATATTTGTAGATTTTCCATTTCTGATTTCATACTACTGTGGTCAGAAAAAGGGACTATATTAACCCTATTTTATCCCATTCTTGGCTTGAAGGTAGAAGCTCCTTTCTGTCACCACTACCAACATCATGTAGTTAGGAAATACAATTTTAGGTTATTAAATATGCTTATCTATTTTAAAATATGTGTGTATAGATATGTTAATTGTAAAATATAAAATCTAGACAATGTTGTGATTAGAATTTGTTTGGAGATGTTTTTAAAACTGGCCTTTTTTACTTTTAGTAGTATTTGAGATTTAAAATTCTGAGAAACATTGAAATATTTTTTTTTCTTTTTAGATCATCCAATTATGATGGGCTTTGAGCCTCTGGTTAACCAGAGGCTACTTCCACCTACCTTCCCTCGATATGCAAAAATAATTAAAAAGGAAGAAATGGTCAACTATTTTGCAAGATTAATAGATAGAATAAAAACTGTCTGTGAGGTGGTCAATTTAACAAATTTACATTGTATCCTGGTAAGTACAAATCTCTGTTCTGGAATATAACTATTCATTTTAGAAATTAAGGAACTAAAGTCTAGAGAAGTTAGGTAATTCATCCAAGTTTTAGAAATGGGAGTTTGAACCCTGGATTCTGTCTTCAAAAGCTTTTAAGTGTGCATGTGCACCAATATTTTTTCATATAAAAAATTGTATCATGGTGTTTGGTAAACTTCATTAATTATTAATCTTTATATTGTGAATATCTCTGTCTTTTCATGTCAACAAATACATATATTTCTATATTAATGGCTACATGGCATTCCACAGTAAGCATATATCAGGTGTTTCGTTTTGTTTTCAATCTGTTCATATTGAATTGCATTTAAGTCTTTTTCATTGTTTTACTATTATAAACAATATTGTGGCAGATATCTGTATAGGTAAATCGTTGTATCAGGTGCTATCTTCCCTTTAAGATAAATTCCTAAACAGTGAGGTTGCTGGGTAAAAGAGTATGTACATTTTTAAGTTAACAGTTTTTGGATTAATCTTTTTTATGGATTTAAATACAGAAAAATATACTTTTATTTTGGGAATATTAAAACACTCAGAGGTGGAATTTTGTTAATGGTAAGGTTGTAGTGATATTTATGTTTCGTAGGTAAGTAGAAAATATGCAAAATAATATTCTTGATATTTAGACATAACTACACTAATTTCTTTTGCGTGACTACGCATACATGTGCATTTGTCCCCTCCATGCTGAGACACATGATTCCTAGCTCCATGTCATACCTCTGTGAGTCTTCCTTATTGGTTCCAGACCTCTTCTGTACCTGTGTTTCCTGAGAGGACAAATGAACCAGCTTACATTCCTAGAATTAAGCAGCAATTGTGGGACATAGTTGATAGTCAGTGAAGATTTGTGCTTTTGTTTATGTTCTGTCTTAAAATAATTTTATTTTCCCTTCCACTAATTCTTTGTCATTAAAGCCCAGCGTAAGTCTTCTTTCCTTAGTGAAACTTTCACTGATTATGTCTTTATTACTCCCCTTTGTATTTGTTTACTTTATAATAGTCTGTCCTTAAGAATCATGAATCTTAAAGATAGAAAAGATTACAGGAATAAGCCAATTCATTTTGTAATTCATTGTAACTTCATTAGATTGGTTAGTGACTTATCTGGATAATAAATAGAGATTTTTTGGGTACTCTTCTGTATCTACTTTTCTGATCCTTAATTGTTACATAGGTACTTATTTGTGTTCACCAGATTAATTGTAGGGTTTTAGAAAAAGATCAATGTGAATTGGAATAAGAGAGTGTAATGCAAATGTTGGAATTTGTATTCTGGCAGGAGATTATGGATTACCTTGTCAGACGGGTGAATGCATAATGACATACCATAATAGAATGGAGCTGGGGGAACTGCTGGCACTGGACATGAAAAAGCCTAGTCAGAGAAAAGTCTGGATCCCTGGAAGGCTTAGGACAGAAGAATAGTGGTAGTGGGGCGTGTGGCAGAGGCCAAGAGTAAAGTGAGGAAGGATAAGGGACCAAATGGTCCGCTGGATCTGCATAAGAAGCCTGTTATTAGGATAAAGTGCCAGATTATAGAGAATGCGGACATATCAGTAAGATAAAGATAAGCAACAAAATGTAAAATTGGGATAGGACATAAACACACACATTTAAAAAGCAATAAACATTAAAAATACTCAAACTTGCCCTAACTGGTTTGGCTCAGTGGATAGAGCGTCGGCCTGCGGACTGAAAGGTCCCGGGTTCGATTCCGGTCAAGGGCATGTACCTGGGTTGCGGGCACATCCCCAGTAGGAGATGTGCAGGAGGCAGCTGATCGATGTTTCTCTCTCATCGATGTTTCTAACTCTCTATCTCTCTACCTTCCTCTCTGTAAAAAATCAATAAAATATATTTAAAAAAAAAAAAAATACTCAAACTTAATATAAAAAATTTACAACAATTAGATTGATAAGTAAAATAACATTTTAATGTTGATAAAGGGAAATAGTCATTCTACTGTACTCCGGTGGCTATCTCTCTCCAATCTTAAAAATGTACATTCTTTGACCCAGCAAAATGCAGAAAAATATGAAGATGATAAATAGCCACTATCTTATAACCTACAGATGTTAACATTTCAGTGCTGTTGTTGTTTTAAATATATATTTGTATTTAAATTATGTGATTTCAGAGAGGAAGGGAGAGGGAGAGAGAGCAAGAAACATCAGTAATGAGAGAGAACCATTAATTGGCTGCTTTCTGCACACCCCACATTAGGGATCAAGCCTGAAACCCAGGCATGTGCCCTGACCGGGAATTGAACTGTGGCTTCCTGGTTCATAGGTTGATGCTCAAGCACTGAGCCACGCCAGCCAGGCTTCAGTGTCTTTCTTATCTTTTTTCCTATCTGTGTATAAACCCATCTATAGTTTTCTGAGCATATCTTTTGGTCTTCCCCTAGAGTCAGGAACAGTCATTTGGTAAGATCAATCCAATTGGCCTACTTACTTGGTATTTATTTATGTGAGGTAGGAAGTAAACCTCTGTCATTAGTTAGTAAATTATTACTATTATTTTTATGGTGTACAAATTTAATATGAGTATCCACACAATACTATTATTGGTCAGTTTGTTTTAAAAAATTGAGGCTCTAAAATTATCCAAAATGTTATTGGTACAATTAGACAATTTAGAGAACATCTTTAGCTAACTCTGGTAGGATATTATTTCTAGTAAAAATTACACTCTCTCTGCAGATGTTTTTCTGCTTTTATGTAATCCATTATTGACATTACTTTTTCTCTGTTTCTCTCTTAGGATTTTTTCTGTGAGTTTAGTGAACAATCACCTTGTGTTCTTTCAAGATCTCTATTACAAGTAAGTTCCACTTAGTATTGAAAATACTTATTTAAACATCAAATTATGTGATTGATGGAACAAAAGGTAGATACTTCTTTCTATAGGATATTCCACAGTTAATGTTACATTTTTTAATTAGAAGCATTGATTTAGAGTGTTAGATATTCATCAAGATCATACCCATGCCATAAAATAAACCTCAATTTTAAAACAAAATGATATAAAATATGCACTCTATTTTGGAATTAAATGAGTAATCAGTAACAGAAAGATAACTGGAAAATTCTCTAAATATTTGGAAATTAGTACATGTCTAAAGAACCCATGGATCAAAAAGGAAATCTTAAATTAGAATGAAAATGAAAATAAAATTAATACGGTAAATTTTTGACCAAGCACAAAGGTAAATCAATAGAGAAATGGTAGTCTTTTACAACAGGTGGTGCAAATTGGACAGGCACATGGGGGGGAAAATTGACTCAGAATACATCATAAACCTAAATGTAAAATGTGAAACTATAGGACTTTTAAAAAAAATGATATGAGGAAGTCTCTGTGACTTTAGAGAAGGCAGAGAGTGCTCAGATGTGACATTAAAAGCATAATCCTTAAACTGATAAATTTAAAACTGTCTAGTAATTCTGTGGAAGACACGTAAGAAAATAAAGAGCCTCTACAGAGTGGGAGAAAATATTTGTAAATACTGCCAGACAAAGGACTGGAATCTAGAACATATAAAGAACTCTGTAAGCATAACAATAAAGAAACAGTCCAGTTTTTAAAATGAACAAAATGTTTGAACGCTTCAATATGGTAAAATATTTAACATCATTAATATTACTGAAATGCAAATTAAACTGCAATGAAATACTACGATCCACTTTTCAGAATATCTTTTAAGAAAGAAAAACAGAATATCAACTGCTTGTAAGGATGTAATGCTTATGGGAATGTGAAGTGCTTCAGATACTTTGGAAAGCAATTGGCACATTCTTATAAAATGAAATATACAAATCCCACTCCTACTTGTTTACCCTAAAGAAGTGGAATCTGATGTTTTGGAAACCTGTATGTGAATATTTACACTGTTTGGTTCATGATCACCAAAAACTGGAAACAACCCAGATGTTAGGAAAGCAAGTTAGGTACAATATAGTAAATATTAAAGTGCACTGAGGTTGAGGGGAGAAAATTAAATACAAATTATTATTAAATATTTTCTTTTAAATTTAATAATGTACTTTTTAATCTATTGTTTCATCCAATTTTGGAACGGTTGTATATATTCCAAAGCATTCATTAGAGATAAAGATTATTGACTAGTTTAATAAGTATAGCCACTTACTATTACACAGTTTATGAAGCCCATTCCTACATATTAGCTCATTTGACATATGTAGACTAGTCTATGATTTGAACAATTCGCAATTACTACTTTTGACTTGAAAGACTTTTATTCTCGTGCAGCAAATACACCTTAAATAGGGATTAATAAATATCTTATGGAGACAGTGATTATAAAAATTTTCCACCAACTTTCAATATTTTAATCTCTTTTTACTTTATGGTATTTTAAAAATTATGCTCATGTCACAGTAATGGCAGCTATAAGTGCAATAGGTCAAGTTTGTGGCAGTATTACTAATATATAACATTTGTTTTAAGACCACTTTCTTGGTGGATAACAAAAAGGTCTTTGGAACTCACCTCATGCAAGACATGGTAAAGGATGCACTTCGGTCTTTTGTCAGTCCTCCAGTGCTTTCCCCAAAGTAAGTATCATAGGAAGTTTTATAACATATGTGTTTCTTTATTTTTTTTTTTTAAGAAGGAAGGCGATTTTAAAAAATTATATCTATGGATAGATATATAGATAAAGATATATACATTTATTGATTTCAGAGAGGAAAGGAAAGGGAGAAACATCAGTGATGAGAGAGAATCATTCATCAGCTGCCTCCTGCATGCCCCCTTACTGAGGATCAAGCCCACAGCCCAGGCATGTGCCCCTGACCAGAATTGAACTGGGACCCTTCAGTCCATAGGCCGGTGCTCTGTCCACTGAGCCAAACCAGCTAGGGCCCTATGTGTTTATTCTAAGCCCAAATTGCCTGACCATCTCCTTTTTAACCAAGGCATTAAAACTGTTGGAATTAAATATCCATATAAAAAAACAACAAATTTGCCGGAACCGGTTTGGCTCAGTGGATAGAGCATCGGCCTGTGGACTGAAAGGTCCCAGGTTCGATTCCGGTCAGGGGCATGTACCTGGGTTGCGGGCACATCCCTGGTGGGGGATGTGCAGGAGGCAGCTGATCGATGTCTCTCTCTCATTGATGTTTCTGACTCTCTGTCTCTCTCCCTTCCTCTCTGTAAAAAATCAATAAAATATATTTAAAAACAAACAAACAAAAAAAAAACAACAAATTCGATCATGTTAAATAGATTTATGATACATGTTGTTTAGATTTAAACTGAGGTTTTTATGAAGTTGACATTAGGTCCAGTAAGAGAAGAAAAACTTCCAAGGAGTTATCAGAAATTCAGTAAATTGCATTTGACCCTTACTGAGTGCAAAGCACTGTTAGGTGCTTTGGGAAATAATTACCAAAAAAAACAAGGTCTATTTTCAATGAGCTGAGTCTAGATAGAAATAGAAAATGCAGATAATTGATTCTTAAATTATGTTCTGACAGAGTCACTGCCCCAAAAAACATGCTGCTATAAGAAGCTGGAAAATATTTCAGGCAGAAGGAATCATCATTTGAGTTGGTATTTTGGAAAATAAGGAGAACTTTCCATGGCTGAAGGAAGAAAGGAGTCTATTTTATTTTTTTATTTTTTGTTATTACTCACCTGAGGATATTTTTCCATTGATTTTTAGAAAGAGTGGAAGGAAGGGGGAGAGACAGAAATATCGATGTGTGAGAGAGAGAGAGAGAGTTCAATTAATTGCCTCTCACATGGCCCCTGACCAAGGCTGACCGTCATGCCTACAAACCATGTACATGCTCTTGACCAGAATTGAAATCGGGACCCTTCAGTCTGTGGGCCAAACTATCCACTGAGCCAAACCGGCTAGGGCAGGAGCCTATTTCTTAACAAAGAAACCAGTATGTATGAAGACTGGTTGTATGAGATTCGTGCACCAGTGGGGTCCCTTGGCCTGGCCTGTGCCCTTTCGCAATTTGGGACCCCTCTGGGAATGTCGGAGAGCCAATTTCGGCCTGATCCCCACAGGCCAGGCTGAGGGACCCCACTGGTGCCCAAATCTGTGCACTAGGCCTCTAGTATGCATATAAGATCTTTGGTTAATCTTTTCCCGCCCTCCCCCCCTTTCCTCTGATATTCATCAGTCTGTTTCATGTTTCCATGCCTGTGGTTTCTGCTCCTGCATTGAGCGTTTACCTCCTAGTGGTCAGTGTGCGTCATAGCTACCGGATGGTTAGGCGGTTGCTTAGGCTTTTATATATATATGTAGATAACAGTTAGTGGTTCAGCAACCAATTTCTTGAATAAATGATGCCACATCTCACTTAGAACTTTCTAGTAGCTTTCTTTCTTAGCTTGGATTCCCCAGAAGCAGACTGTGAGACAAAGATTCATGTAAATGTAATTGTAGTGTTCCCAGGAAAACCCGGTAGATTTTTGGGCAAGTGGGACATGAAAAAAAAGAAAGCCTACACACAAACGTGTGCTCCATGGAGAGTAATTCCTCCGGTTCAGTCCTGTCGGGGAGTTCTGGAGACAGTGTTGGTGACCCCTCAGAGTTGTCCTACTCAGGCAAGGGAACTTGAGAATTTACCCAGACACCTCTCATTTAAGGACTGCTTCTTAACTGGGAGGAAATAAATTCCTAAGCATCCTTGGTGCTGATTAATATTCATCACTTCATTCACAGTAAAAGCCACCGTCTATAACTGAGCCTTCGAGGCCCCATATGCTCTGTTCTAGACCCCTGATAATGCCTCTCTGACCTCATCTCTTACTTCCCTCCCTGCACCTCCATTCCTTCAGCCACACTGGTTTCCTTACTCCTCCTGGAACATACACCTTCTCTCATGGTCTTTACACAGGGATGGGAGTGGAGAACATTTTCCTCAAAAATTCCCAAGGCTGGCCTGGCCCCCTCACTACCTTGAGGTCCATTCAGTATCACTTCAGTGAGGGCTACCCTGATCCATCTATTTAAAAAGTCAGCTGCTCAGCCGGTGTGGCACAGTAGTTGAATATCGATTCATGAACCAGGAGATCACGGTTCAATTCCTGGTTATGGCACATGCTTGGGTTGTGGGCTCGATCCCCAGTGAGAGGCATGCAGGAGGCAACCGATTGATGATTCTCTTTTTCTATCTCTCCCTCCCACTCCCTTTCTCTCAGTGAAATCAATAAAAACATACTTTTTTTAAAAAGTGTCATCCTTCTCTTTGCCCCCCAAGGCCTAATACTCCGTTTCTTTCTCTCATTATTTTATGTGCCATCTTGAGCTAAGGATAAGGAGAAAGGGAGGTAGAGCTTTGGGACTTCACAGAGGAGGAAGGCAATTCACATGGAGATGGAAAAGCAAATGTTTGATAGGTGTTTTGCTGGGCCATCTTTAACAACAGGACACAGAAAGGGCTTTGATTGAACAGACCTTGCCAGGTTCCTCCCTGTCTGCCACACCTAGTTCCTATTAAACTATAGTTATCTCTGATGGTATTTCCCAAATAGTTTGAGTTTCATGACATGGATATTATCTTACAGGTGCTGCCTATATAATAATCACCAGGCTAAGGATTGTATTGATTCCTTTGTTACTCACTGTGTTCGGGTAAGAACTACAGTTTGGAACGTTGTGATGGATACTTTAAAAATTGTGGGGTATAATTCCTTTAGTAGCGTTAATTTGTGCTATTTTTCCATCTAATATTTCTTATTCACATTCACTACATAGAAAGTTTCTATCTCTTCTTGTGCTTGAGTTGATAGCATCATAACCTATTGTGTTCCTGGCAGGTTATCAGGTACAGAGGCACTTTTCATGCCCTCTTACTACTACCCTCAGGAACCACAGAAACGGGTTATTACCCCCATCTGGGAAAACAGCAGTCCACATTGTTTTTTGGTGTGTTTTTTAAATAGACACAAAATCTTTACTTATTTTTGACCTTATAAACTAGGCATATTTGTAACATCCCCAGGCACATATCCTCATACTATCTTAATGAACAGGATTACAGTAAAATTATTAATTTAGATGATATCAGAAACTTCTTTCAAATCTCAAGGAATTAGGAAAACTTACAACTCTTGTGGTGGATTAAGTTTATTATAAGCCATTCTTATTTAATTACAATCTCTTTATAGAGAGCTCTTTTTAGTAATTCCAATTACTAAACCACACACACACACACACACATATACATATATGAAGACAGCATGGTATGATCAAAAGAGACCAGATTTCATTTTTATCACTAATATTTTGTCATTATCAGGGAGGTCACTTTACTTTTGTATAAATTTCCCGATTTTTAAAATGTGCAATGTTAATTCTGCCTCTATACCTCTTAAGAGGATAGACTAGTTAGTGATCAAATGAGATAATCTGTCAAAGTATACCATATTAAAATAATATTATACTTGAATCTTATGATTCATACTTCTTAAATCAGAGCATCCTACTGTTCATGTCTGTTGCCCAATTAGTGAAATGTTACAGTATTTTATATGAGAACTAGAGGCCCAGTGCATGAATTCATGCACAGGTGGGGTCCGGCTGGCCCAGGCCAATCAGGCTGGGCTGGCTGGGAGAAGGGGACATGGGAGATTGGCTGCTGGCCGGCTCCACCCCCAATCAGGGAGGGGGAGCCAGCCAGGGTGAGGGGTCACGGGCCGTTGGCCAGCTGGCCCTACCCCCAGTTGAACTCCTGGTCGAGAGGACAATTTGCATATTAGGCTTTTATTATATAGGCCTAGAGGCCCGGTGCATGACATTCATGCACTGGGGGGGGGGGGGGGTCTCTCAGCCCGGCCTGTGCCCTCTTCAGAGTGGGCCTAAGCCAGCAGACGGACATCCCCCGAGGGATCCTTAGCACTGCCACAGAAGCGAGAGAGGCTCCCACTGCCACCGCTGCGCTCGCTAGCTGTGAGCCTGGCTTCTGGCTGAGTGGCGCTCCCCCTGTGGGAGCACAATGACCACCAGGGGGCAGCTCCTGCGTTGAGCGTCTGCAGTGCGCATCATAGTGACCGGTTGTTCCGTGGTCCAGTTGATTTGCATATTAGCTTTTTATTATATAGGCTACTGTATAGATTAGGAACAGAACAACTTAGAGTTTATAGTTATTAGCCATTACCAAGTATTATAATTATTAGGCATTCTGGTATATTTAAAGCAGCACAGATGTGTCAGCCTTGAACAGTGCCTTTTGCCTTGAAATAAGCACAAAAGAAACCCCTCTTTAAATTGTGGGATGATATCTGAAGATTAAAGGAAGATATTTTTGTCATATGCAAACAAGTTTCATAAATAGCCACTTTCTTCTAGCTATTGATAAATCCTGGTGTTGAGTTCCTCAAAAACACCTGTGTAAAAATACACATAGGCATGATTCTTATATGCACAGTATTTTTTCTCCTTAAACCGGATTTTGGAAACTTGGAATGTTAATTTTCTATATTATCAGGAAATTTCATATTGACGTTTAACAAATTTTAATGTGTTGCAGCCTTTCTGTAGTCTTATTCAGATCCATGGGCATAATAGGGCTCGACAGAGAGACAAGCTTGGTCATATTCTTGAGGAATTTGCTACCTTGCAGGATGAGGTAAGAGCCAACAAGTAACCCTTCCTTCTAAAATTCAGCAATTCATATGACTTGAACAAACTTTTAAAACAATTCTTTGGAACAGTATTTTGACTATTTCATTTTTCACTATGGTGAATTCTCTTTTCACTTACAATGTAACAGTTTCATATGCCAAAGTAAGAGTTTGCAGAAAGTAACACAGCAAGCCCAGGCCACAGTGACTCAGTGGTAGAGCATCCATTTATGCAGGAGGTCATGGTTCAATTCCTCGTCAGGGCACATGCCGGGGTTGCAGGCTTGATCCCCGATAGGGGATGTGCAGGAGGCAGCCAATCAGTGATTCTCTCTCATCAGTGATGTTTCTGTCTCTTTCTCTTCCTCTCTGAAATCAAAAAGATATTTATATGTTTTTTAAAAGAAACAGAATAATTAAAGCTGAATTATTTGGTAATCAGGATAAGCTATAAAATATATGTATAACTATAATTTTATAGCAAGTTCACATTAACATAAAAATGTATTACATATTAATCTTAGAGTAAATTTGTGAGCAGCAGCAATATTAATTGAAAATATAACTAAAGACCTGAAATCAATTACTTTTATTTTTGGCCTATTGGATGTCTTTTTAGCTTAAAGGACTATTTAGCTAAATGTTATCCATTGTGAAATGAAAAGTTTGGATATAAACTTAACCAAAACTACTTTTGTAAGTATGAGTTCTTTTAGTGGCAAGATTTTCATTTTCTGCTCATGCTGTTTTTAGCTGTTTATTTTAAATTCTCTCTTTACTTAAAAAGGAAGTATTACGATATTTTATTCTGATAGGCAGAGAAGGTTGATGCGGCTCTTCACACCATGCTGTTGAAACAGGAACCCCAAAGGCAACATTTGGCCTGTTTAGGTACCTGGGTCCTTTACCATAACCTCAGAATTATGATACAGTATCTTCTCAGTGGCTTTGAATTGGAGCTCTACAGCATGCACGAGTACTACTACATATATTGGTAAGTGGGTGGGATAGGAAAGATCTGAGAGAGCATCTGTAGAATATAATTTTAGGGTACTTTTTTCATTTGTGTATTTTAATTTTAGCTGTGGGACAATTGGAAGAGCGCTTATCTGTTTCTAAGGGAAAAAAATAATACACATTTTGGCCTAATTTCAGTGATGCTGGTTGCTACTGGCTATGTATTATACTTATCGGAATTAAAGTTCAAAATTTGAACCAGATCATTCTTCTGAGAAGAAATTGAGGCTGAGGTTATCATTTGCAAACTGCATCCCTGAGGACTTGTTTCAGGTGGTTTAAAGAAGCTGATGAGAGATGATCTCAACAGAGTAGTTCTCTGCTTTCACTTAGAGATAACAAAAGCTAGTAAGAGAATGCTTGAGAATATTTTAGGCATGGAAAAACTGTCATAGAATAAAATGAATTTCAGCCAGGGACAAAGTCACTCCTTGTTTATCCCAGCTTGGCTTTTGGTCTGTGCCCATGCCGGTTCATGTTCTGGACACAAGAGGGGCTGGAAAAAGAGAGAAAATTGTGAGCTAATGAATTGAGTCATCTTAAATCTTTTTCTTAGTCTGGCAAATTGTGTGGTAATTTTTAAATAATAATAATCTATTACTGCTCATCACAAACAACTAAGTTTAGTATATTAAATCTTAATATAGTTCATCTTTTTAACTCATTCAGATTATTTTATTTGTAATTAAGATACTGTATATTCCTTGGAGTAACTCTATGAAGGAATGAAAGTAATTCTCTTCCATGCAGTTGACATAGGTTTTTTATCATGTTGCTAAGCATTCTTTAATAGAAAGCTCTTGACTATGAAAATTAAATTTGAGCATCAACTATAGTGATATGAGAAAAAAATTATTTAGTATATTCTCCAACATTTCAATAGATAACTCTTACCAAAAGGTCTTGGTATAGATATTTGGGTTACATTTTGTTAACTCATAGTAGACAAGACAGTTTATAGGAGAAAATGCTCAAGTTCTTTGTGGTTTGAGGTAGCTGATTAGAAGCTTTTGTGCTCTTGGCTTGGACTTACTTGCTTTCTTTTGTAATTAACGGGGGGGAAAAATTTAATAGATTGAGGTGAACGTGTCCTGATACAGTAAAACCAATGTAATGGGCATTAATTCGATTTACATATACACATCATTATCAAGAAATCTTTTGTAAAGTTGTAAAACGCATGTTGTTGTAGGGAATTAACGAAATTTTCCAGTATTGTGTGGCAACATAGATGGCTACAAGAAACGGAAAGTTAATTACTTGTAATGCTGATTTCTAATCTAATTGATCTGACCTAAGATCTATCAATTATCTAATTGGATAACCTATTTTTAAAAGACTTTTTTAGCATTATGAAAAATATCTCTTTATCAGTATTAATACATGTGTTGATAAAGCTATCTCATTTAGACACCCACTGTTAACTAACATTTTTATTCTATAAGGTATCTGTCTGAATTCCTTTATGCATGGTTGATGTCGACATTAAGTCGTGCTGATGGCTCTCAAATGGCAGAGGAACGGATAATGGAAGAGCAGCAGAAGGGCCGTAGCAGTAAAAAGACAAAGAAAAAGAAGAAAGGTGCTGTGGATTATTTCTAAACTTAAGAAATAAATAATATTGGAGACACTTCTGTCCCTTGTAATGGGTGACTTAGTCATAATATTTTAATTCTCATCTTCTCTTTAGAAGTATAAGAAAAAGAGTCCCAAAATTAATGATACAAGGCTTTTTGGTTCCTTTCTTTGCAATTCCATATGTCAGAGGACCTTAGGACAAGAAGTAGCACATAGACCATGCAAGCAATTTAGTTAAGGCGCAAGACAGCAGGTCTCTGATCTTTGGACAGAAGGCTGGCAGCTCAGGAGAGAGGCAGATCTGGAGCTGTGCTCTTAGAGTCAGCACAGGATAACTAGCACCTTGGCACAACACTCAGGGACCATGAGGAGAAAGAACTGTTCCAAAGGGACTGTCTCATTAGTCACTAGTGACTAGTGGAAGGGTACAGATATTGCTACAATCGTTACAAAATATTTCTTTGTATTTCCATCAGATTTTAACAGTTTGGGTGGGCTATTAAATGACGGTTCATGGGTTTCTTCTTTAAGAAGTCTCTTAACTATGTGTGGTGCCAGGTGGGTACTGGAAATATGGGGAGAACTCTGTAAAGTATATGATTGTCTAACCACTATGCTATACACAGGCAACTAATACAACATAACTTTGAACATAAACTGTAATTGAAAAATAAAAATTAAAAAAGAAACATCATTTATCACAGCATTTGGGACTAAACATACCATATTACATATAGAAAAAAACACGTTAAATCTCTATATGACGAATTCAGAAGTTCAAATTACTTTAGAATTCTTTAGTATTAACCATTCAAGGAGCATAATTTTTATGTAGTCTTTAAGTTATGTTTTATTATTTGTAGTTTTGGACCATAAAATAAAATGTAGCCTGTAGGAACAAACTATTCAAAATTTTAATTTAGTAAACATGGAAGATTTTTAAAAAATTAGATTTTCTCCTGCAGTAATGCAAGAGGAAGGTGAAGAGTACAGGTGATTTTCCTTCTAATTTCAGTTCGCCCTTTGAGCCGAGAAATCACAATGAGCCAGGCCTATCAGAACATGTGTGCTGGAATGTTTAAGGTAAGTTGTTGAAAATAGAGTTCTTTTTGCTTTTTAACTACACTGCTATCATGTAGTTTAGTTCAAATTGACTCTGATTTTTTCCAGGTTCTAATTTCACCTATGTTAAACATCTGCTTGAAACCTTTTTTCCAAGTCTAGTTGTTTTCATTGAGTTGTTTACCAAATATTTGAGCCCATGTTATGCCAGGTATCTTGTACTGAATACCTTGCAGAATACCAACTCTAATCAGATGTGATCCTTGTCTCAGATCCTTATTAATGACAGGCCAGGTGACTTGTGTGACACAGATAATCAGAGAAGGAAGAGTTTACTTCTGATTGATGATCAGCAAAGGTTTCTTGAAAGAGATGGGGTTTGGATCTTTTAGGGGTGTATTAGGAAAGGGGCGGGCTCCACAATGAATGGCTTAAGCAAACGCAGGCATTTTCAAGGAGGTGGAGTGAGTACTGAGTCCTAACTTTATTGGTAACACATTAAAATATATAGAACATGGACTCCTTTTCTTATAAAAATTTATATGCCTACATGTTTCTTCAGAAACTTTTACTTGAAGCTTCCAAAGCTATTGTAAAGCATGAAGCATGGGAAAATAATGTGCATATGGTATAATTTCACTGGGAAAAATAGTAATATCAACACTAGGCCTTGAAAACCTATTAAAGATGACACATGAGCCCTAACCGGTTTGGCTCAGTGGATAGGGCATCGGCCTGCGGACTGAAGGGTCCCAGGTTCGATTCCGGTCAAGGGCATGTACCTTGGTTGTGGGCACATTCCCAGTAGGGAGTGTGCAGGAGGCAGCTGATCGATGTTTCTAACTCTCTATCCCTGTCCCTTCCTCTCTGTAAAAAATTAATAAAATATATATTTTTTAAAAAATAAAAAGTAAAGACACATGACATAAAAGTAAACACTAAAGCCAGTTTTTCTCTTCCTGTTTCTGATTTCTGAGCCTTAAGTTGTTTTAGATATCTGTAAATAGTTGTTTCTTGTTTTCTATTCTGAATTTATGAGAATGTTTACTTTTTCATATTGATATATATTTCCTCATTCTCTTTTTTCCTGTAGACCATGGTAGCATTTGACATGGATGGCAAAGTACGAAAACCCAAGTTTGAGCTTGATAGTGAACAAGTTCGATATGAGCACAGATTTGCTCCATTCAACAGCGTAATGACACCACCCCCAGTACACTATCTGCAGTTCAAGGTGAACCTGCTCACTAAAGTCACTGTAAAATATTTAGTCTTAGGTCTTAGAGATGTTTGTACCGAGCCACTTCGTTAAAATACTAAAATCAGACTGTTGTTGGACTAATGGGACAGAGTAAGAAAATGGCAATTTAAATAGTGTCAAAATTAATTGGCTTTTTTGGGATACTATCATGTTTAACATTTATTTAAGAATGAGAATAATATGAGGCAGTATTTGAAGGTTAAGAATTTAGTATTACCTAGGAAAAAATAGGGACATGCTGAGTGTTTGCTTAGGTGTGTATATAGGAATGGATAGTCAGTGTAGAATTCTTTAATTTAAACAGGTTTTTTTTAGAGTTGTTCATATTAAACATGTTTTGAATAATAGTGTTTCCCCCTTTAGGAAATGTCTGACCTCAATAAATACAGCCCTCCCCCCCAGTCTCCAGAACTGTATGTGGCAGCTAGCAAACACTTCCAGCAGGCCAAAATGATCCTGGAGAACCTCCCGAACCCTGACCACGAGGTAAGGCTCAGTCTTGGTGACTCCACAGGGAAAGACTGGTGGGGAGCACAAACCTTACCACTGATAACAGTTTAAGTGTAAAAGTGAACTTCATGGTATTCATAAAGGAAGCCTGTCATGTTTCTGCCCTGGATTTCAAATGGCTTTCTTAACCTAACCTTGTCAGACTTAAAATTATTTGATGAGAGGTGATGTAAATACCTCCTATGGGTAAATTTAGAAATCAATGCAAGGAGAAATTATGAGTTAGAGCTGTGAAGAATAGAAATAAGATCTGGCTTGTTAGAAATGTTAATGTTTAAAATATTTTAAGCTGTAGTTTACTATATTCAAATATAATCACATAAATCTTAAATCTGAAAAATGATCTGGTTATCACAGGAAGTGAAAACCACCTTATCCCCTTGACCATATAAAATAAAGACTATTGTTTTTGATGACTTTATTTTAAAATACCATTTTACAGAGGTTGTACATATTAAGTTTCAGGTTTTCATAATTTTCACAATTCGCTGTATACCTACTTTTATTGAAATGCATTTCTTCTGTAAAATGAGTTACCTGTATCATACACCATTTGCGGGGAGTATATCTCAGTACAACCTCCATGGAAAGGTAGCTCAGCAGTTCTACTTCTTAGGGTTTTTCTACAGATACATGTGCACATGTGGAAAGTAAGGGAAGTGACGAATATACAAGAGTATTCATCACAGCAGGATTTCTAATAGCAAGAAAATGAAGGAAGTAGTGTTCTCCAACAGGGGACTGTAAAGTAACTTAACAGACGTCATACAATGAAATATTGTGCAGCTTTTGAAAGGACAAGGAAGACCTTTATGCACTGTAATGGAACATTCTTTAGAATACAAGAAGTTTAAAAGGCAAGGTAGTAAACTATATAGTATGTTGCCATTTCAGTCAAAAGGGGCAAGTATTATATAATACTTCTGGAAAGATAATAGAAATTAGAATAACAGTGTGTGCTTCTTGAGAGGGAGTGTCAGGGAACAGGAATGGAAAGGAGAAAACTTTTTTTAATTCACATACTAGTATAATGATGTAATAAAAAAGGGGGGGAAGTATAAAAATTAGAGGAAGGTACCTATAATAAAAAACAGCCTATTTATTTTACTAGTAGTGGACTTCACTTATTCAAGTATTTCCTTAGTGCCTCCTATGCCTCCGACACTGTGGTAGATTCCAATAGTGAAAAAGGGACAAAAATCCCAGCCCTCCTGTGTTGAGGAGAGTGGTGGGTTGCAGACAATAAGTAAATAAATGAAAAGATAAGTAAAATAGTATATTAGATCCTAAGTATTATGAAGAAAAAATCAGGCTAGGAATGGGATAGTGACTGCTACAGGAGATAAGAGGAAGAGGAGGTGAGGCATTTTTTAATAAGGTGGCCTTTGAGCAAATCCTGGAAGGTGAAGAAGCAAATCATGTGGCCAGGTAGGGATGGAGCCTTCTAGGCAGTGGGATCCGCGTGTGTAAAGGTGTGATGAGGCAGGAGTGTGCCTGTAGTATTTAAAGAACAGCCAAGGACTGATGTTCTTCAAGGGGCAAACAAGGGGTGAGTTGTTAGAGGGTTTCAAACAGAGGAGTGACCAGGTCTGTGTTCAAAGGATCATTGTGGTCACTTGGCTGAAAATAGACTATAGGGGGGCCAGCAGAAGCAGGGGAGCCAGGTAGTAGGCCCCAGCAGTATCCCGGGTGAGAGCTGGTGATGACAGTGGAGGTGATCAGAAGTGATCGTGTTCTCTATGTATTTTAAGGTCAAGCCTGCAGAGTTGGTTGATGGATTGGATATGGAGTCAAGGATGACTCCAAAGTTTTTGGCCTGAACACCTGGATGGATGGAGTTATATGAGGAAGATGCAGGTGGAGCAGGCGGGGTGGCAGAGCTGGGAGTTGAGCTGTTTTGGACACGCCACCTAAATGGAGCTGTCACCAGGGCAGGTGGCTGTGTGATTTGGAGCTGAGGAGTGTTTCTTAAAGTTATAGTGAAGTGTGTTTCCTGAGGGGTCAGCAAGATGGTGACAGAACTTTTTCCTTCAAGTTGCACATCCCATTGGTATTCATGTGTTGGCGTGACGCTTTTTAGACAGTGATAGAAATAACAACGTACAGGATACTTACTACCTGTGAGGCCTGGTTTTCAGGTCATAATATAAATGAACTCATTTAATCTTTACAACAGATCCTGGCGGGATAGGGAAAATTATCCCCATTTTCACAGGTAAAGAAACTGAGGAAGAGAAGTAGAGACCTTGCCAGGGATTTCATAGCTAGTAAACAGCAAAGCTAGAATTTGTAAGCAGACAGCCTAACTCGAGTCCATGGCCCCCTCCATGGTGTTGTCTTTGCAGCTCAGTGTTCTTTTGTTCTAATAAGAGCAAGCTACAGTAGCCCTTTGATGTTTTCAGAGTTGACTAAAATAGGATTCTGTGTTACTAAAAGAAATCTATTTTTAAATTGCCTATATTTAATAAAGTATCAACACTTAAATGTGCGAAGTTCCTATTAGTATCTATAATATTAAGACATTTTGATTGTAAATTTTGTTTTAATAGCTTAATGTTGCTCATTGTTTAGGTCAATAGAATTTTAAAGGTTGCCAAACCCAATTTTGTGGTTATGAAGTTACTGGCAGGAGGACACAAAAAGGAATCTAAGGTAAGAACATTGTGGGGAAAATAAATGATCCTAAATTATCATAGAACTTCACTTTTTTCAATAAGGTGTTTCATTTTAAAAAAATTAAGCACTCAAAAAAGGATCAGAAGTAGGAAAAAGAAAATAGACTAGAGCTTGCCCTTTTGACTTGAAACATAGGTTCTGTTAACTTAAAATTTCAAGTCTGCCTTTTCATTCCCCTATTCCCACTCTGCAAATTACTGGATGACTTGGGATAAAAAAAAGAAAATGTGTATACATACATATATGGGAGAGGTATTTAAAAAGTCTTTAGAAATGGATGCTTTAATAAGATATTTTTAATGGTTCAGGAGATGTATGCTTCCTTGGTAATATTTTATCATCAATGCTATGTAAATACTCAACACAGAGGTTCTGCATCCCGTTGGAAGCCAACCACTGAAGCATTTGCGGTGGCATCTGCCCATTATATGTACTGCTATTTGTTTACTCCCATTGTTTTTCTATCTCCTCTCCTGCCTGGCTTTACCAGTGACTCTCATGTAATTGCTGAGTACTATCAGTGACCCTGGAACTAAAAAATTTGCTGACCCATGACTTCTTCCTGTATTTTAAGTCCATTTTCCTTTAACTATTCTCTAAAGATAGATGTCAGCTTGTTTTCTAGTGATCTTCATAAACCCAGGTTAGTTTCTTAGTTTTTTGCTATTTAACCAGCTTTTTAAAAATCTCCCTTGTACTGCCTTGTCTTTAAAAATACTCTAAAAAATATTTGTTTACTGTCTAAATATTTATTAGGTACATTTGACTTTCTGATTTTTCTTTACAGGTTCCTCCTGAATTTGATTTCTCTGCTCACAAATATTTTCCTGTTGTGAAACTTGTTTGAGACTGACAGGTGACGATAAAGGGGTAAAATCTACTTTCAGATTCTACTTTTTAGGACCCACCCATCAGTCTTACCATATAACATGAAGTGAAATGGATTTCTTGGATAACCACCCATTATAAGGAATTCTTTTAATTTGGCAGCCTTATATGATGTGAATGAAAACTGCTGTTTTAAAGTGGTTTATTATGTCCGTGGATGAAACTGATGTTGTTGAATGCATTGATGAACGTTATATGGTCTTATTACAGATTTAATCATAAATCATTTTTTATGAATGACTGAGTGAAAATAGTGTTTGTAAAGGTAAATAAATTTGACCAAAATGTATTACTGGAGATAAGAGCTGAAGGTGTTTACTCTTTAACATTTGAGTAATTGAAACAACTTATCTAAAAGATGTTTCAAATCAAGTGATTTAGGCAAAATACATTTGAACGGGGCCTAGTCTAAGCTATGTAGGGAGGCTATTATATGGGCATTATGATTCCATGTCATGACATTAAATTATATACCTGTAAGAATGTAGATGTTTTTAAAAATGTCTTTAACTATTACTTTGGTACTTTTAGAAGATTAAAGCTTAGGCCAAGCCCCTTAAAAGTACTTAGCACTTTCAGTTGTAATTTAAATAGTTGTTCCTATCTTCCCAACTGTAGTATAAGCTTGAGGAAAGTGACAATCTTTCTAGAACCTGCTCATTCAATTAATGGAATATGGAATTTTTAAATGTGGCATTGAGCTATTCTGGGGTAAACTGAGTAGAGAAGGTAAAAAAGGTCACTAGGGCAGTAGGTTGACTGCCTTTTTTTAGTAAAAGAAACACTGATGGTGGGAACAGGACGGATAAAAGGTCAGAGGAATTTGGAGTAGCAAGTTGGAGTCTGGTCCTTGCACTTAAACAGTTTGCTTCAGCTGATAAAAGTTGATTCATTTGTCGGGTATTTACAAATCAATCCAAGCACACAAGTTGGTATATCAGATACATCCAAATCTTGAGAGTAGGGAATCAGAACTGGTTGCTTTTGCTTATAAGGAGCCATAAAATAAAACTTGAGATGACTGAATATTTGTGTCATCCTACAGCTGCCCAAAGAGTTTTAAAATTGATTTTGAAGAGATGAAATGACCTGAGATACTGACCAGAAAGATAAGGTTTTTTTCCTGTAGTCCTCTGCTAATAATGCCTTCCATTTAAGAAGAGAATTTATCTGCTTTTGGAGGATCATGTAAAGTTATTACACAACTCTGAAACCTTCTGTCTACAATTCAAACATTAAGCCAAGCTTAAAGGAAGGTGTTGTACTTTGTTTTGATCACAGATATGTCATCTGTTGAGTTCTAGAATAATTTTGTAATGAGCCTATCTCAAAAACCAGAGCAAGATTGTCCTTTACAGGAAAACAAACAAAAAAAACAACCCTGTCAGTTGTAGGCTGCTGGTTGAAATCACAGAACTACTTTTTTAAATGGTACAAAAATGTTCAGTGTTGATAATACAGCAGCTTTTTTGGAGAGAGAGTGAAAATGTTGAGGTGACTATTTAAATGTGAACTTAAATTCTGGATAAAGGCAGATATGGCACATCACCCAGGAGGTTCCATCACTGTCGTTCACTACAGTTTTCAGAGACAAATTAGTAAGAAGCAAGCTACCAACACAGACTCTGGCTTACCTCTTACAGCCAAGTGGGTTTTCATCTTAATTCCCATGTGTTTAACATTCATACAAAAAGCCATCTATTCATTTAAATGTTTCTAACAGGCAACTTTCAGTTAATATGAAAAGTAGGTTATCTATCTAGGACATCTCTGATCAATCACAATCATTTATTTGGACTTAAGAGTAAAAGATTTACTAAGCACCCAGCATAGGACTAGAATCTCCAGGGGTATAAATTATATTGGCAACTTATGTTCAATGTCACTCAGTTCAGGAGTAAGAATAGAAAATAAGCATTTGTCTCAATTGATTAGGGCCTTGGTTTGTAAAACCCATTATCTGAAGTGTATAAAGATAGTATCAAAAGCCAGTTAACTTTTCCCAGAGATGCACACCAATGAGATTAAAGCCTTTCAGTTGTGTGTGTGTTAAGTGCATGGGAAGATATGTATTTTAGAATAATCTTACAGTGTATACATTATCAGAATTTTACAAACCAGTTTTTAAGGAACAGTGGCTTAGTACACTTTAAGAAAGTGTTGCTCTCTGAGCTGAGAAATAGCATACAAACAAACATTTAAATACACAATCAAAATAAACTTTTCCCAACTTTCAGGCACTAATGAACATTTTCAACATCTAAGCTAATATGTGCAAAAAGGAAGTTAATAGAACCCAGTTAATAGAACCTCTGCCATTAAAAAATTTTTCTAAAATCCATTTCAAAGACAAGTGTTAGAATAACTATTTGTAGTTAATAATCTTTTAGGCTAAAACATAATGGTAGTAAAACTAACCACCAGGACCATGAATTCACAATTCTCTTCACCATGCCAGGTTCTATAAATGGATAACCAGCAATTACCAATTAAAACAATCATGTTAATGATCTAGTTATTTAATGACAACATACTGAACAGGGAGAGGTTTATTTCTCAAGCTTCATCACACAAAAGTACACACTAGGTGTGTGCTGTGATTAGATTCCTCGGGAAATCTAAATCTAATCCAAGGTTGCTTAGAATCTCCACCTGCAGTCTGATCTGCAGGAAAAAAGATAAAACGATTCATCTTTCCTGCCCACACACCATTTGAGAATAGAGAGGAGAGGTGCCAATTAGTTGATGCCAATTACAGATTAGAATAGCTGCTGCTTTAATTTGGATGCTTATTACACAGGTGTGTGTTTAGTTTTTTAACAGCCATAATACCACTAAGTTGTGCTTCGGGCTAGGTGCTTGTGATCCCACAGGAAGCCAGTAATAATAAAGCATGACTGCCTGGAGAAACCACGCATGGCACACCCCCTAAAGCAGTGGTTCTCAACCGTGGCTGCACATTAGAATCACCCGGGAATCTTTTTAAAACCCTGATTTCTGGGCCTCATCCTCTGGAAATTCTGTTTCTGTGTTATGGGGTGGGGCCACAACATTAGTAACAAAGAAACAGAATTTCCGGAGGATGAGGCCCAGAAATCAGGGTTTTAAAAAGATTCCCGGGTGATTCTAATGTGCAGCCACGGTTGAGAACCACTGCCCTAAAGGAATGGCCTTGATGCCTCTGTAAATGAAGATGAAATCATCATCACGGGTTACTTTTTATTTATATTGATATCTCATCTCCACAACTTAAAAGCTGGTTCTTTAGCGATCAAATAAGGGATGAAAGGAAAACTGAAAGTTTTAAAAGCTGGACTAACAGTATTTCATTTCTCAGCAACTCTGTGCACACTAACTAAACATGAGATGAATTAACTATTTGGGAAATCAAGCCTAAGACTAAGGGAGGTGGGACAAGGACTTGGATAAAATCTTATAGAGCTACTTTCTTACTCTTAGATGCCTTTTCTGGGTGGAAAAGTTCAGTCTTAGCAATTAGGTAAAAGGGAATTATACATGAAGAACATCCAAGTTGTAGAGCTTAACCTGAAGGCAAAGCAGGTGCTGCCTCAGTGACTGCCAGGGACACAGTTAGTCACCCTGGGTGTGAGGCCAGGTTATGCTCCAACTCCTCTGGGCCAGTTTCCTCTCAAAACAAGGGAGTCCCACCAAATGACCCAAGGAGACTGCATCTCAATCCTGTAACTCCAAATATATTTTAGTAAGTGCACCACCCACTTAACTGCTTAGAGAGCCTCATTGAAAGCCATTGGTGTGGTTTTGCCAGTTATTCACAAGTGGCAAAAGCCTATTTTCCTGAAATATTAAGGACCAACTAAAACCAAAACTATTATCAATGTAAATTATGATTAGTCATTTTCAAATGAACATTAACTTTTGATTTTTAAATCAGTTTTGATAGGCATTTACCACAAGCTAAATATGTAAACTATGACACAATGCCATTTCTCTTCCCTTTCTAATATTTCCCAACTTATAACAGTATACTGTTCAACACCAACTTTCTCTTTTCCTCCAGCAAAGTAGGCAGTTTGTCCACAACAAACCCTCCCCATGGTGCTGTTTTGCCCTCGGGCACCTGGGTCATCTCTGTTCTGGCCCCTGTTGTGTCAAGTCTAATCCACTCATAGCTTTTTTGGTGATGCCCACTCATTACAGAGATCCTGCTTTGCCTACAAACATTAGCAAAGTAAGTACAGATCACCAGTTTTCACATTAGAAGCCACTTAACATTAACAACAAGGGCTATTATACAAGTGGTCGTTAAAAATTCTCCCACAAACACCTTGTTGTTTAAATGTGTTTACAATGCTGTCAGTAGTGTTAGTAGTCAGTGCTCCAGGCCTCTGAGTGTCAGAACCAGGAATGAGCACAGGAGAGCAGAAACCCGTAATCCAGTGCTGACCAGGGAGAACAGAAATGACAGGCTGGTGCCCTCACTTGCCACCACATTTGGAAAAGAAAATAACTCCAGAAGGAACCAAGAAGAGATGGGGTTGTTTTTTTTTTTTACGTGCAGCAGGCCTCTCCTTCGCACCAGAAGATGGACTCTTCCTGTGGATTTTATTTTAAACACAGGTAGATCCAGGATGGTAAGTGCCACTGTCGCTATCCTGGAGAAGTTGTGTTCTATTTTTGGTGTTGATCTTCTCATGAAATACCTATTAGCCAACACATGTTAACATCTTTAATATAGGGGCTTCAAAAGTAACCCCCAGTGACATACTAAAATTCCACAATAATCATCTTTAGGTCTATATGTTACTTAGTACATTTCACAGTATTCAATCCCTTGCGAATATTTTGTAGTTATCGCTGTTCAGTCCTGACATGAAATGAAGTGATTCCAGTTTGATTGTGGGTTTCCTCTTTTCATGCTGATCAAGTAAACTTATCGTCTCTTTTCTGATTTTCTGCATTAAGAACTAAAAAGGAAAAAAAGAACACCATAATATTCTAGTATTCAATGTTTTGAGAAACCAGCCCGGCAGGTCCCATTGACATAAATATTTAGAAACTGTCATAAAGACTCATAGCAACACTGCAATGGGGAATTGCACTCATAGGACAAGATAGCAAACAAGACCACTTGTTTGGCCAATAGGTGCCATGAAATGAAGCTCAAACATGTGAAAAATCCATATTTGAAATGGTGAAATTATGTCCCATGTCCTATAAAATGTACTCTCAGAAGAATTTTGATGCTGTCACAATCCTCATGAACACCTCTGTCAGTGCACCTGCAACAGGAAGCACATGCCTCCTAAGAGCCACTGGCAGCTTTGGTCAGCTCTCGCCACTCCAAAGCTCTCCCCTTTCAGAGTGGGAATGGACTGTAGCTTCCATCTTCCTTACTTTGTCCTTGGAACACATGGACAACATCAAAAGACATGCCACAAATAAGACCTAAGACACATACCTGATTTACAACTACTGCACAGAAATGGCTGACTTAGAAGAACCCCAGTGAATTAATAAAGGCACTAAGCATCAACTGCTGCTTGTATCACAAAAAGAGAGCCACCAGACATTACGTTCCTCCTGGTGAAAGAACATAACTGTCATCTTACCAAAGGCTTGACCAGAACCTGAGTCTTATCAAGACTGGTTTGCAGGAGGTAAAAGAACAACATAGTAAACTGCACTATCCAGACTTCGGAAAACTCCAAGTCAACTGGCTTTGGCTCTTTAACAGACTACAGAGAAGAAAAGGGGAAGGAGCCCCAGGGACTTACTGGTTAAAGAACATATTAAATTTAGGAAAATAGGCAAGACTAAACTATGGTGTCCAGGGATGCCCACCTGGGTGATAAACCCACAAAGAAATGTAAGAAAATGCCTACTAGATGGGTCAGGAGAGGGGTTGCTACTACAGGGAGGGAAGGTGCTGGGCCTGGGGCAGGGAATAGGGAGGGGCTTCTGGAGGGCAGGCCACATTCTATTTCTTGACAGGGTGGAGGGTGGTTACAAGGTGTTCATCTTCTAAAATCTCCTTTGCTTTATGTGGTTTTTCTGAATCTGTTTTACTTCCTAACAGGAAAATTTTGTAAGCCTACTAAATGAAAACACGGGTAAATTCCTTCCAACTCCCAGAGGCAATAAAAGAGAAAAATTGTAGAAACTTGTGCATGGCAAAAATACACCAGAGGCAAAATCAAGACAAACTAGGAGAAGGTATCTGCAACTTCACAGATAAGGAGCAATGTCTCCAGCATATAGAGAGTCTTAAAAACAGAATTAAAACACCAAGAATCTGAAAAAATAAAAATTTAAAAGGAAATCATAAGTTCATAATGATATTAAAACCAATCAATATGTGTGAGTGTATGAGTGTGTGTTGGGGTAGGGAGGTCCCTAAAGAATGGCAGCTAGTCATGGCTGGGTGGCTCAGGTGGTTAGAGCATCATCCTGTACACCAAAAGGTTCAATTCCCAGTCAGGGCACATACCTAGGCTGTGGGTTCGATCCCCAGCTGAAGCATGTGGACGAGGCAACCAACTGATATTTCTCTCTGACATCAATGTTTCTCTCCATTCCTCTCTAAATCAATTTTAAAAATTAAAAAACGCCGAGGCCGGTTTGGCTCAGTGGATAGAGCGTCGGCCTGTGGACTGAGGGGTCCCAGGTTCGATTCCGGTCAAGGGCATGTACCTGGGTTGCGGGCACATCCCCAGTGGGAGATGTGCAGAAGGTGGCTGATCGATGTTTCTCTCTCATCGATGTTTCTAACTCTCTATCTCTCTCCCTTCCTCTCTGTAAAAAATCAATAAAATATATTTAAAAAAAAAAATTAAAAAACAACAACATGACAGCTAATACCTGTGAGGGTGACAGGATCAGAAAAGTCACCATTAGACAAGGGGTTCCAATGGATGATAAAGCCAAACCATTGCAAAGGACCCCTGCCCCCATGGGGATGGAATGTACAATATGATGGAAGTGATTAACAGTGCCTTATGATACGTATGAAAGTTGTTAAGAGCGTGGATCCTAAGTATTCTCATCACAAGGAAAAAAATATACTTTGTATCCCTATGAGACGCAGGGATGTGAATTAAACTTACTGTAGTAATGGTTACTGTAGTAATCACTCCACAATATACATGCCAACTCATTAGGCTGTACAACCTAAACACAGTGTTGTATGTCAATTCTATCTCAAAAATGGAAAAAGGGGTCCCATTCTAGATGACATTATTAGTTCTATGGAAAGTGGACTTTGGCAAGGGAGAGACCTGGTGCGCACTGCCTTCACCAAGCCGCCAGCCTGCCATCCGTGCCTCCTGGTGTGGCGCAAGAGGAATGCAAGGCAGCTGCAAAAACGCCCAACCTGAATCCAATCACAGCAAAACGGACACACCCAGACCTGATCCATCCCACTGGACTAGACTCTCCAAAAATTCAATATCGTAAAATTACAAAACGCTACTATAAAAAGCTGCCTGAAAGCGCTGTGCACTGTAACACGGCTTTTTGATTGGTGCTACAGAGTAATCAGCAGTGACCTGGCCGTTTTGTTGGGAAATCCCTAACTGTCGCTGAAGACCCATCCTCCAGCTGACTCCCGAGGGCTGGAGCCCCATGAACACGCTCCTCAGCCCTGCACCTCCCTCCTGGCCCCTAATTCGAAGGCTTCTGAAGAAAAGTCTTCAGCGACAGATCACTTATGCTACTGCTGGGATTCGCTGTACAGCCACCTCCGTGGTGAAGGACCACAGAGTAGAGCGTCACAACTGCGCCTAGAACGAGGCGACCCCACCACAGTCATTACCGTTCACGTTCCTGTCATTCCCTGCAAGGGCTGCCTGCTTGTCTGTTTCAGATTCTGCCTCATTTTCATCCATGTTGTAGTCATCATCTCCTCCCACTTTTTGCTCGTTTCTCCCTGAAACAGCACAGACAACACATAAAACAGAAACTCCATCATTTCTCTTGGTGCCACAGACACAACAGAGCCCAGACACTGGGTTCTTCTTCCAACCATGGTTTCACCGACAGATCTTTTTGCCCCATCTCAGAACTGACAGGGACTCGTGTATTTGCTGCCAGTACACACACCGCATAGGAGTTCTCTATTCACGTATTCCACTTTGACTCTGAGTCTATATAAAATGGGGGAACTACCTACCTAGCTGAACCCAAATCCCAGTTTTTTAAAGAGACAATCAACTCAAGGTTGTTTCCACTGTTTTTGGAAACAACAGGTTTCTAATTAACTAGAGGCCCGATGCACGAAATTTGTGCAAGACGCTTGGCCCTCGAAGCCCTGGCTTCGTCCAGAAGGTCGTTCAGCTGTCCAGTCTGATTAGCATATTATGCTTTTATTATATAAATAATGACATCTCCTTAGAGTAGCTCATTGCTCCAAAAGGAGGAAACGAGTGGCTGCTGTGAGCCAAAGGATAAAATTTCCCATCAGACCTACAGAATTCCATCATTCATCACTACATCCATCCCTGGAAAAGAAGATCAGGACACAATGCATTCCACAGACACAGTCACAGAATTTAACCTAAACATGGCATATATGTATATAGTAAGTAAATTTTTTTAAGCACACCTGGAAAAGTCAGCTCTAGTTATATTTCTCTGCGCTTGCTGCCTGACGTGAACATGAAGCACAGGCCAGTGTGCCCTGTAGCTTCATTCCACTAAGTAGATCATCCTCATGTCCTATAGTAGCGCGCCCCCTGGTGGCCGTTACACGTTGTGACCAGCTGCTAGGGGACAGCCACCGACTGAATCAGCCACCTGAGTTTTATTGCTTCAATTCTCCAATGGAGAACTTGTGAGGACATATTCTTCAGAAAGAGAAACTTGAGTGAAAATTAGATTTAAATGGACTCAGGATAACTTCTGTAATAAGCACATTCCCCAACTTCTGTTCCTTGGTCACTCCCAGAGCACAGGTGCCTTCTATTTAAGTGCTCCTGGCAGCTGGGATTGAAATTTTTCACATCTTTAATAAACCAAAACCAGAAAGGTGAGATTCATGTGTCCCTTTTTGGCAAACTAACTTCCTTCCCTCCTTCCTTCTCTTCTGCTGTCTATCCCCCCCCCACCCCCCCCCCCCCCCCCCCCCCCCGCTACACACAGACACTCACTCCTCACCAGGTACTAACTGGTGACTCTGGGTGCTGAAGTGCAGAGATAGACAAGGCATGTGGGCTGCCCACCAGGAGGCCTTTTACCTGATGCTTAAACACCATCAAGGTCTCCCACCTGAAAAGCCCCCTCGCTCCCTGTGAATATTATTTCTGAAAATTCCAGGTGCCAGGGAGTGTACTGCTCTTCCCTCCTGCCTCCTACTTGATAACGGATACTGAATAAGCAAAATGAACCATCTGATCACGGGCTGCTGTTTGGTAAACTTCAGGGGGACCCTGCCCGTGTCAGCGGGCAGCCCACAGAGCCTCTCACCCACCTTCCTCGTCAGCATCCTGCTCCTCCTCCTGCCCATCCCGGACCACAAGCTGGTCCCGCTCAGGCTCCTCCACCTCCTGATTTTCCTGGCTCATCAGCAGGGTGGCTGGCACCTGTGCGGTTTGGCCGGGGTCTCTAGCATCTCCCGTGCCTCTTCCGCCCGCATGTCTGTCTGCTTCCACAGCCTGCTCGTGGTCTGGCTCCTGTGGCAGCGCCTGGCTGTCCCTCCGAAGCGCCTCCTCGCTGATGACCTGAATGTCATTGGTTTCCTCTGTGCACAGAACAATGTTAGCTGTAAGCCCCCTGCCATTTAACTTCATTAAAACAAAACCCTCGTGCCACTGGATTCCCAGAGCCCTCCCAAGGACTGTGGGTGGGGTGCTGAGGACAGGCGGGGCAGCTGGGTCATGTGCTTAGTGACCTCAGCAGAAGGCTCCCGTCCTGTCAGAGCTGGGGCCTGCCATTCATCTTCAGAACCAGGAGCAAGGGAAAAGTAGTTTAGAAAAAAAAATCTGGACTAAGTTATCTTGTTTACAGTGACAACCTACAGATGGGGGAAGGTGCACTGCTGGGATCATCTGACCACTGTATGTTGGAGACAAGTACTTGGGAGCCACTGACAGGTGCCTAGGACTCAGCTACCGCCTGTGATCCCCCAGCCCCACCCTGTCCTGAATAAAGGCGCAGCCTAGGCCCTTCACACAGAACAGGCACTTACTTTACAGGGATGAGACCAGCAAGACAGAGAAGCCCTGCGGCCCCAGTTCCAGGTGCCCAGAGACACCTGCCACCTGCAGCCCCACGATCGAGCTCGCTGAGACCTCCAGCAGCACGCTCTGCCCACCGAGTGTGTCTGAGTGCAGGGCTTGAACTCCACTGTCTCTTATTTGAATGGGGCTCTGGCGGGAGTTTAAACAGGTAACTACCTACCAAGCTTCACTTACCTTTCTCACCCTCTCTCCTCAAATCCAAAGCCGCCTCAGAACTGGGGACTGGCGTCTGGGGCTCACCGTTCCCGGGCACATTCCCTTTCGTTTGTGGCACCTCTGCCGGGGGCTGAGGCTCACTGGGAGCTCGGAGCTGAAACAGGAGCACAGGACAGCCATGGTAGGGCTCTGTCACTAGAAACCGTATAACAACCCTGAGCGAACACTGAGACCCTGAGAAATGCCATCTACCCCGACCGTGCCCCTTCACCTGGCATAAATCAACATCTGAGGCCGAGTCAAGATCTCCCCGAAAGTACTTTCAATAATGGATGAAAAACTATAATGGATGGACAAGTGGGCAGAAGATCATAAGGAAAAAGAAACTAGACAGGACATCAATAGAACACTCAACCCAACCAGAACAAAACATACGTTCTTCTCAAGTGTACACTGAATATTCACCAGGACAGACAGAGGCTAGGCCACAAAATGAGCCACAACCAATCTAAAATGACTGAAATCATGCAAACTATGTTTTCCAACCACAGTGGAATGAAATTATTCATCATAGCAGAATGAAATTTGAGAAATTCACAAATAACCAATGGATCAAAGAAATCACAAGTCAAATGAGAAAGTGTTGAGAAAAATGAAAACAGAAAAAACACACAACATACCAAACTTATGGGAGGCAGCTAACGCAGTGCTTAGAAGGAATGTATAGGCCTACATTAAGAAAAAGAAAGATCTCAAAAGTCAGTAACATAATCTTTCACGGTGAAGATAATGACGCCACAGGAGCAAACTGAGCCTACTCAAGGAAAGATCATAAAGATTAGAGAAGGAATTCATGAAATAAATAGAAAAATAGAGAAAAATCAATGAAATCAAGTTCTTGAAAATATGAAAAAAATTGACAAACCTCTAGCCAGATTAACTGAGGGGAAAAAGAGAGTAGACTCAAATTACTAAAATAAAAAATGAAAGGATATAACAATACTAACCATACACAAATAAAAAGTATTATTTATAAGGAAATACTATGAAGAACTGTTTATCAACAAGATTGATAAGTTAAATGAAATAGACATGTTCCTAGAAAGACAAACTACCAAAACTGACTCAAGAAGTAGAACATCTGAGTAGACTTATAACAAGAGATTGAATTAGTAACTTAAAAATTACACCCCTCTAACCCCCCGCCCCCGCCCCCCCAAACAAAAGCCCAGGCCTAAAATGGCTTCATTAGTAAATTCTACCAAACATTTAAAGAAGAATACCAAATCTTCACAAACTCTTCCAAAAAACAAGAGGAAGGAATACCCCCCAAGTCATTTTATAGCCAGTATTACCCTGATACCAAAGCCAGTCAAAGGCATTACAAAAAAATAAAACTATAGACCAATATTCCTTATATAGGCACCAAAATCATCAACAAAATATTAGCAAGTCATATTCAACAACACACAAAAGAATTACATACCACAGCCAAGGAATTTATCTTGAGAATGCAAAGTCAGTTTAACATTTAAAACTCAGCGAGTTAACTGCCACGCATCTAAAACGGAAACCATCCCCACACGCCACGGTATTTTAAATTTAATTTAAAAAGTCAATTTGCAATGAATATTATAAAAATAAATATATTACTCACAATTCGGGTGTTCTTGAATAGTTTCAGTTGAAAATGCTCACGAAAAATGATTATTTAAAGTTGGTCTATAGGTGCTTATGGTAGGCAAATGGTAAATGTAGCCCTGGCCAGTATTCTCAGTGGTTAGAGCACCAGCCTGTGCATCAAAGGGTCTCAGGTTCAAGTCCCAGTCAGCGGTACATACCTGGGTTGCAGGTTTGATCCCCAGCCCGTGCAGGAGGCAACCAATCAATGGGTCTCTCTCACATCAATCAATGTTTCTCTCTTTCCCCCTTCCTCCTTCCCTCCCACTCTCTCTAAAAATCATTCAAAAAAATATCAAGTTAGATCAATATAAAAATGAATTGTATTTCTATATACCAGCAAAAGATAATTTGAAAATGAAATTAAGAAAATAATTCCATGTATAATAGCATCAAAAAATACTTAGAAATAAATTGAACAAAAAAAGTGCAAGACTTCTGAAAATCATAACCACTGCTGACAGAGATTTCTAAAGGACTTAAATATGTGGAAAGCCATCCCTTAAATATGTTAAGACATCTGATTGAAGACTTCATGCTGCGAAGAGGGCAATACACCTCAAACTGATCTACAGATTCAATGTAACCTCTCAAAATCCCACATGGCTTTGTTAAAGAAACTGACAAACTGATCCTAAAATTCATAGTGAAAGTCAATGGATACAGAATGGCCAAAGTAATCCTGAAAAAGAACAACAAAATTGGAGGTTTCTATAAAGCTACAGTAACCAAGACTGTGTGTGAGGTACTGACAGGATAGACAATGGAATAAAAGTGAGAGTCTAGAAGTAAACCCTCGTGTTTATAGCAAACTGATTTTTAACAAGGGTGCCAAGACAATTCAGTGTGGGGAAGAATAGGATTATTTTTCTCAGTAAGTGGTGCTGAGACAAGTGGATAGACAATGCAAAAGACTGAAGTTGGATCCCTATCCTCACAGCAGCTACAAAGACTAAATTCACTCAAGATGGAGCATAGGACTAAATGTAAGAACAAAATGTGAAGAACTATACAACTCTCAGAAGAAAACACAGGAGTAAATCTTCCTGACCTTGGGTTAGGCAAAGTATTTGTAGATATGACATCAAAAGAATAAGCAACACAAGAAATATATAAACATGATTTCATCAAAAGTAAAACCTTTTTGCTTCAATGAACACCAACAAGTAAAAAACTCACAGAATGAGAAAAAATATTTGCAAATCATATGTCCAATAGCTGTATATATGTATGAACTCATTACAAACTCTTACAACTCAATAAAAAATAACTTTTAAAAATGACAAAGGAGCTAATAAACATTTTCTCTGAGGAAGATATACAAATGGCCAATAAGCACATGAAAAAGATGCTCAACATCATTAGTTATTAGGAAAGTGTAAATCCAAACCACAATGAGAAAACACTCCACACCCACTAGAATGGCTGTAATGTAAAAGGTAGGTAATAACAAGAGTTGACAAGACTGTGGAAAAACTGGGACCCTCATAAACTGCTGGTGAGAATGTAAAATGATATGATAACTTTCCAAAAATAGTTTGGCAGTTTCTCAATACATTAATTTACCATGACCCAGCAGTTCCACTCCCCGGTATATACCTAAGAGAAATGAAAACTTATGCCCATAAAAAAATATGTACATGAATGTTCATAGCCACATTATTCATAACAGCCAAAAAATTGGAAATAACCCAAATAACTATCAATGGACAAATGAATAAAGAAAAGTGGTATGTCATATAATGGAATATTATTCAGCCATAAAAAAATAAAGCTACAACATGGACTTTGAATGCATTATGCTAAGGGAAAGAAGTTAGACACAAAGGCCACATAATGATTTCATTGATATGAAATGTCCAGATTAGGCAACTCTACAGAGACAGGAAATGGGTTGGTGGTTATCTAGGGCTGGGAGGATTGGGGTAAGTGAGGGGTGAGCTAATGAGTATGGGGTTCCTTTGGTCATGAAAATGTTCTAAAATTGATAGCAATGGTGGTTTCACAACTTTGTGAATATACCAAAAACCAAAAAATTGCAAATATTATATGGGTGAATTGTATGGTATATAAATTATATCTCAATAAAGCTGCTATATTTTAAAACAAAAATGAAGAACTCCCAGAAGCAATTTCATGGGATGTGCTTTACACAGGAGACAGCCTGGAGGCATGGGCTCTGATCGGCTCCACCGCTAACCAGGTTAAGTGTGACCTTGGCCATCGCACTTAACTATCACCATGGGCCTCAGCACCCTCAAAACATGAAAACAGCAGCAACTCCCTCCCAAGGTGGCTGTGAGCTTTCCGTGAAGTAATCCCGGTAGAGCCCAGAGCACAGGGCCTGGGCCCGGAGGCCAGCCTACTCAGCACCCCAGGGCCAGGCCGGGTATCTCAGGGAAGCAAACCCACTGGGGAGAGCAGAGAGCAGAGCAAACCAGACAGCAGACAAGGGAACAAAATGCCTGGAGACCGGTAGGAAAACCTGCAAATCCTTGGCAGTGAAATCCAGAATTACCTGCTGGCTTGGTTCCTTGTGTTCACTCAGGTCTCTGGAAGCCACAGCTTCGTTCCCCTTTTTGGTGACTTCTTCTATTTGCTCCTCACACTGCTCCTTCACCTCTTTCATCTGATTGATGCACTGGCTCCTTTGGGACAGAAGGAAAGGACAAACATCTACAGGGGTGTCTGTACGCCAGGTGTGTCCCTGCAGTGACTGAAATCCACAGGAGACACTTCCCCCGCCCCAGGCACGTCATCTACAGACAACACGTAAGCAGGACAACGTGTGCTTGTATTAAATGACAAGGAAACTGTAGTTGATTGAAACTTTCTAAGACTATGTCACCTTGTTCTAGAACAGGTAAACTTTACTGGTTAGAAAAAAAACAATTTTTAAAACATCATCTGTGGCCTGGCCGGCATGGCTCAGTGGTTGAGCGTTGACCTGTGAATCAGGAAGCCACGGTTCAATTCCCTGTCAGGGCTCATGCCTGGGTTGTGGTTCGACATCGAGTAGCGGGTGTGCAGGAGGCAGCTGATCTATGATTCTCATCATTGATATTTCTATCCTTCTCTCCCTCCTCTCCCTTCCTCTCTGAAATCAATAAAAATACATTTTAAAAAATAACAATAATGTATGTATTGGTTAGTTCATGGTGACAAAAATGCCACACTAATGTAAAGTGCCACACTAATGCCACACTAATGTTAATAACAGGGGACACTGGGTATGGGATATATGGGAACTCTACTATCTTAGCAATAAATCTAAAATTCAAAATTTACATTAAAAGATGGAAATGACTGAACTGAACTGGAGGATACCCAGTTGGTGTGAGAGAACTGCAGATGAAGCACAGAATCTAATTCGGCCCAAGCTCCCAATCAGCAGAGACACTTTGAGGTATCACTTCAGCTTTGTACCTGGAACTCAAGTGTCTGTTATAAAGTAATTGAGAGAATTACCCACTTGTACAAATGAGGAAGCTAAGAGGTGACCTGACTGACACCATCCAGGGTTGCAGAGAGGAAGAGAGACAAGGCTGAAATCAGAAGCCAGACTGTGGTTTCCTGACTGCAAGGCTCCCTCTGCCCCACAGCTGCCTCTTCCGAGCCACACCCATTTCAGAGCCAGGCTAAGTGCACGCGACTCCTAACTCTAGTGCTGTACTCGTCAGTTCACAGAACTTACTGGATCTCAGCCACGCACACAGAGGGACACCAGGTACTTTAGAAATAATGAAAGACAGCGATCCTAACCTGGCACAGCTTACAGATCAAGAGAAGACTTGGAGAAAATTCGCTTGTGTAAAATTCTCACTCACATGCGAGCCGCGGGCGGTAGACTAGTGCCCCGTAGCTTAGCACAGCGAACAAAAAGAAAGACATCTGTATACCGAAAGAACCAGAGGTGTCCAATTCATTGTGATCCAACAACGTCACAGAAGCTCAGGATTAGCACAGGAGCAGGTGCAGGGCCATTGCTGGACCTTTAAATCTACAAAAGGAACTACTGTTTTCGCCTGCTCTCAGCCCTGCCAACATCAAGTACAAAGAAAAGAGCCTGTGCATCTCAGCCCTGCGGATTAAGGTCAGCTTCCACGTCCCCACTCAACAGCAACAAGAGGAGCAACCGCAGAACCAAGCTCACGTGCAGGTCCTACAGATCGGGACAGTGTTCCTTCCTGGAGGCCGCGGGCTGGCTTTCCTTACACCTTCATGATGCATGTGCAGGCATTAACTGGAGCTCAAATGGAGAGACATACAAGACTTGGCCACCAGAGCTCATCCTAAACCAGGGGTGGGCAAACTTTTTGACTCGAGGGCCACAATGGGTTCTTAAACTGGACCGGAGGGCCGGGACAAAAGCATGGATGGAGTGTTTGTGTGAACTAATATAAATTCAAAGTAAACATCATTACATAAAAGGGTACGGTCTTTTTTTTTTTTTTTTTAGTTTTATTCATTTCAAACGGGCCGGATCCGTCCCGTGGGCCGTAGTTTGCCCACGGCTGTCCTAAACGGTGCAACCAGTGGTCGGAGGACCATGAACAGAATGTGCTCAGTACAGGGATCTATCAAGGCAGATGATCTGAGGATCCAGGGTGCTGACTCAGAGTGTTACTGATTACATTCCACCAGCCCACTTCCTCATGGCATGGAGGGGAGAGCACAGGCAGTTCATCCCATCCACCAACTCTAGGGGCCCTGGGAAGGGAATGCAAGGCTGTGTTTGGATCAAGTACAGTGATCGCTCAGTGATGTCTGCCACAGGGCAGGAGTACGAAGTGGGGATGAATGCTCACTCTGGTATTTGAAGGTTTCCTGGCCTTTCCTCAGCTTCTGCATTCTCAGCATGGCCTTCTGTAAAATGCTGAGGCCAGAGAGGGTGTTCTAATGGACGATGGGCACATTTATAAATGGACATATACACCAAGTTGTGCATTCAGTTTGTGGGACCTTCATGCATAGCGCTGTGTACATGTCCATTCATAAACTGGCTAACAAGGTGTTCCTATCTTTTACCAGATCCTCACAAAGGGTCTCTAATCCAAAGACAGTTAGAAGCAACTAACTCTTTCCAGCTTTCAACATTCAATGAGCATCATCCCTGGGAATCATCTTGTATCTGGCTCAGGGCTCTGGACACAACTAATGAAACGGATGTGCTCAGCCAGAGTTTTCCATCCATCATCCTCCTAAGAGAAAAACAGTGCGTCCCACACACATGGCCAACCCAGGTTAGAACATTCCGCTCACTGCTTGTCTGAATGCTCCTATCTGGGAGGCAGAGCTGCCCTCCCTGTCACTGGGCCCTGGCTGATGTCCAGCTAAAACCTTCTGGGTCAAATATATCCAGGCCATTAATGGCTTACTGTATTTCAGTCAATGGACGGGGAATATGTGCATTAAGGTGTCTTTCAAGGATGAATAATAGTAAGACTGGGGCCCTTCAAGTTTTGATTACCAGCCTAGCTCAGGGTTTCTCAACTCGGCACCTGTGCTATTTGGGGGCAGGTAAAACCTCATTGTGGGAGGAGACCCATCTTTGCAGGATGTTTAGCAGTGTCCCTCCCTGTTCTCTACCCACTAGATGACAGTAGCCCCTCTTCTGAGTTGTGACAATCAAAAATGCCCACCAAAAGTCTCCTTGGGCACAATGCCACCCACTGAGAACCACTGGCCGAGCTGAACAAGGTTCCATCTATGCATGTTTTCTTACTATGTTTCCTTTGCCTTGACTACACATGTCCTTTGCCTGTTTATGTCCTGGGGGCTCCTAGTTTGGGCTGTACTTGGTTTTAAAGTGATCAGGAAGATGTCACGGTGGACAACCGCTTGGAAGACATCAGAATCCCTACCAGGGCAATCAGTGTGGGGAGACTTGTTCTGGTACATCGCTGGTCACCACGCAGATGGCCAGAGTCCTTTCAGAGACCTACCTGCCCCTTAATCTGGGAGGTGGACGCAGGTCACATCTGAGCACTTCTGGAACACACGCTTAAAGGCTTTGAATGTACCGACTTAGCCAGGTCACCTGTGCTCCACAGAGCGTGAAGTTACATTACGGCTTAAAGCAGGCTGAGCAAGTCATTTCCTGCTACGGAGAACTGCCCTCTTATTTATCTTGTATTACGAGCCACTGGCTAACACTTTCCCACGCCTTTCTGAAGCACTGCTAACACTTAAGACGTAAAATGCATTATTTCTGAAGGCCTGACTCCTGGAGGGGACTGGGCCTTCCCCATCTTCTCCCTGAAAGGGAGGGTGAGCGGTGACTAGGTCGGCCCGTCCGCTGCCCGAGGCCTGGAGCTCGGCAGCCCCGAATGCACACACTTGGTGCCGAGACACACTTACAGGTCGTAGGAGAACTTCCGCTCCAGGTTGGTCTGGTTCTTCTGAAACTGGAGGACGTCCTGCTGCAGCCTGCCGTAGTTCCTCTGCAGGGCCTTCAGCTGGTCTGAGCCACAGGGAGGACGGGGTCACACCGGCCCACAGGACGGGAAGGGGAGAGGTGAGCGCATGCCCCCCCCCGCACCCCGACGCCCCCGCCAGGGAGGTGGCCCTTCGAGATCTACAGGAACCGGCGGCACTTGGCTCCTTTTCCAAACATGTCTTCTCTCTTAAATCTCCTTCTTGATCTCCAACCCTGAAAATGCCTGTTTCTTTCTTAGACATCATAAGCCCTGAGCTGTCTGTCCTACCAGGTCACAAAAGCTCCTATGTAGCCCACTGATTTTGACATCTTATCAGATGAGTAGCCGCTCCTCCCTCCGCCTGTCCTTGGCTGCCAGGCTCCACCAGGGAACTTCTCCAGTCATCTGCTCACAGCCAAGCTACTCTCCGAGGCCCCCGTGTTCATGTAATCATCTCGCCCTCTTATCTGGGAAACTGCAGCTTTCCTTGAGGAAATTCTTCAGCCCCATCCCTGCTGCCCTGACAACTTGGCTCATAAAAGCAACATAGGCCCAGCCGCGGCGGCTCAGTGGTTGAGCATCGACCTATGAACCAGGAGGTCCGGTGTGATTCCCGGTCAGGGTTGTGGGCTCGATCCCCAGTGTGGAGCATGCAGGAGGCAGCCAATCAGTGAATGATTCTCTCTCTCCCTCTCCCTTCCTCTTTGAAAGCAATAAAAATATATTTTAAAAAATTAAAAAATAAAGGCAACGCAGTAGGAAAAACAAACTAAGTAGGTATTTATAAGGCTGGTAAGAAAATGGCTGGGATGCTACAGAAACACTGAAAAAAAAATCTTGTAAAAGCTCTACAGAAAAACAGCAGCAGCTGACAAAGCGCCAAGCTGGGGGTGGGCGGGCAAGCTGCCACGGAGGGGCCCGCAGGGCGGGCAGAGGGCAGCAGGGCCAGGACACAGCCCTGGACAGACACCTGAGTCCCCCCCAGGCTGTCCTCACAACTCTAGACCTGCCGGGCTCTCTGGGGGGAAGTAAGAGAAAGTGAAGGATTCCGGGAACTGCTGCTGCACAGCCACAAGGATCCATCTCAAGCACATGTATGTAATGGCCTCGAAAGGCAACACCGGGATGGGGTCAGGGGCATCTCCCGGGTGGGAAACGGCTCAGTGGGGGCCCGAGGCTGAGGTGGGGGCAGGAGGCTGACCATGAAAGTCTGCGGGGGGTGGGGGGGAGGGACATCCTGGAGTGATGGACACGAACTGTGTCCTGACTGTGACGGTGGTGGTCTGGGGCACTCGGCATGTGTCACAACGTATAGAAAGGCACACTGCAAAGGGCAAACTTGATTGTGTGTAAAGTACAGCTCCATTAACCTTAAAAAAAAAAAAAAAAAGACTCCGCCCTAACCGGTTTGGCTCAGTGGATAGAGCACCGGCCTGCAGTCTCAAGGGTCCCGGGTTCGATTCTGGTCAAGGGCATGTACCTTGGTTGTGGGTACATCCCCAGTGGGGAGTGTGCAGGAGGCAGCTGGTCGATGTTTCTAACCCTCTATCCCTCTCCCTTCCTCTCTGTAAAAAACCAATAAAATATAAAATAAAAAGGCTCCATAAATCAAACTGAGCATGGGCAATGGAATAGTATTCCACAACGAAAAGGAATGAAGTACTGCCATCAGCCTCGGTGTGCAGAGGCCACACCATCGAGGTGTGAGTGAGCACGCGCCACGCTGCGTGCACAATGACGAGACCGCCTAATGACACGTCTCAAAACACAGCGGCCGCTCAGCAGCACAGGGTGCGTGGGAAAGGCTGCAGCCGTCCTCCCTTCCTGACGTGTGACCAGGAGCATCAGCAGATCGCAAGCTCTGAGAAGCCCCCGGGACCAAGAACTCACTTAACTCTGTGTAGCCCTGCCTTTCCCCTCCGAACTTTCCTAGACTCCTAGACAGGCGCTGTCCAATCGAACCACAGGCGGGGGCAAAAGTAGGTCTGCAGTTGTGAGTATGAGAAACAGTCTATTTTTCTTCTTCTGTGTTAATGACTGTACTATTTTCCATACGAACAACTGCAGGCCTGCTTTTGCCCCACCGTGTATATACACCATACATAAAAAATAGATCACATACATATCATAGGTATGTGTGTGGGCACATACGTATATTCTTTTCACCGTATCAAAAAATGAGAGTGTGAATTCTTCTCTGCAGAGCAGCTTGCAATGTACTCAGTAGCATTTTTAGAGGAAAAGCTCTTTAAGGATAAATTAAAGATTACTCCATCACTCGTAATCACACCCGTCACTAGATTAGAATAAACAACCCACAGGACAAGAGGAAAGTAGGTCCGCCGGCCAGAGGCCTGGTGTCAGGAGGAGAGGACAGCTCACCTTGCAGGGTCCTGATGAGCCTCTCGCCCGTGGTGATATTATTCACCAAAACCGCCTGCAAGGAAGATAAACGCAGAATGAAACACCAGAACCCACCCCAGTAAAACATACACGTGGGGAAAAGGAAGGCTGCACCCCTCCCCACCCAACGCAGAGGTCAGGAGGGCAGGCCCGGGGCGGGCAGCTCTGATTACCTGACGCCCACAGCCAGAAAGGAACTCGCACACAGAGGCCTGCCCGCCCAACGCCAGCTGTGACCGGAGGAAGAGGAACCGGTCCCTGGCCCTGGCCGAGTTCCAGGACCGGCCCCTCCTCTGTGCAAGGCCCCTGCCACGCCTGGCTGATTCCCAGCTCTGGCTTTTTTTCTGGAGGAGCCTGGGTACAGCCATATCCTCACTCAGAAGTCAAACTCTGAGGGCCAGGCCGGCTAACAGAGCGAAGAGAAGGAAACTTGGGGCCCACTCCTCCAGCTCAGCTCTCTGCGTCATTTTAACGTAACCTCTGGCCTCTTCCTTCTGTCCACAGTCGGCAAGCCTGGGGAGTGCGGGGCTCACACCCAGCTGGTGACACAGATTTGGGAACGCTGACAGCAGAGCAGGGAAAAGGCCGCACAGGACTCGGGACAACAATGAAAAAGCAGCAACAAGAAAGAAATGAGTGTGCAGCTGAGCGGGACCAGCAGCCTGTGCGTGCCCAGCGAACGCCTCACAGCGGGTCTCTGCGGAGGCTCCCCATCCAGGGGCTCCCTCTCCTCACGCCGGCTGGCTGCCGGCTGGGCTGCGGGAGCGGGCGGGCGCTCCTCCTCTGAGGCACAGGCTGCTCAGGAAGCTCCAGTCCCGCAGCTCTCTCAACAGCCAACACGCAGAGCCACCCCTGAGCCCAGCGCCAGCTCCGGGAGCCAGCACTCCATCACTACTTGCCAAACTGGGTCTGAACCTCGAGCAGGACACCAATCCAGTGGGCTGCGCCCAGCACTAACGGCGAACAAAAACCTGAAGAGGGCTGGACTGGAATTTACACACCAGAGCACCTCACACTGGAAGCACTGCTTTGTGCACACACTGTGCACGCGGCCACCCGGGAAAGCTTCTTGCTGTGTCATAATCAACGACGCTTGGAAAACGCCGCCCGTAACTCGGAGACACGTTTCTGTCCCATTTCTGGTTCCCGGTGATGATGCCAACCACACGGCCTCCCCCTTCTGTGCCTCTGGCCTTCCCCTGGACCTCTCTGCCCAGCCCCTGCCCTTCCTCTGGCCTGGACAGAGTTTCCTGGAGTCAGGTGTTTGTGAATACAGGGGTGTGCACCAGAAATGAAATCCGGCCAGGCTAATCTGGTGTTTATTCTAGGAGACCCAAGCAAAGGCACATTTCCTGGTATAATAGGGGAGAAGTCACAGTGCATGAAATCCACGCACGGGGAGGGTCCCTAGTGGCTGCCGGGGCCTCGCAGCTGGCGACCGGGCCCTTCCTTCCCCCAGCCACCTGCCGCCCCCGCCCCCTGGTCAAACTCCCCGTCGAGGGGACAATTTGCTTATTAGACTTTTATTATATAGCAGCGGTTCTCAACCTGTGGGTCGCGACCCCTTTGGCAGTCGAACGACCCTTTCACAGGGGTCGCCTAAGACCATCCTGCATATCAGATATTTACATTACGATTCATAACAGTAGCAACATTACAGTGATGAAGTAGCAACGAAAATAATTTTATGGCTGGGTCACAACATGAGGAACTGTATTTAAAGGGCCAGAAGGTTGAGAACCACTGGTATATAGGATAACTATTCTCTCAGGGAGAGGTTATCAAGAGGGGTCTTTATAGATATTCTATGCCAACAAAAAAGATTCTATGCGGGCAGCAGAGAGGAGAGAACCCGCGGTGACAGGAGGATCCGCACAGCCAGGAATCCGATTTACACAGCGTGCAGCTCCTGCGCCTCTCAGAACAGGCTTGCACCAGTTCAGCTAAAAAGACAAAAGATGAGCACGTAGCCCAGCATCCCCACTCCGGGGATTCGTCTGGAAGAACTCAAAGCAAGATCCCGAGGCGGCACCTCAGCCCCACGTTTTACAGCAGCACGATTCACAGGCGTCAGCGCTGCAGCCACCTCCTGTCCCCGATGGTGACGAAGATGTGCACGCAGCAGGCTGTTATGCAGCCTTTAAGACAGAATGCCACATGCTGTAGCAGGGATGAACCTGGCGGACAGAATGCCAAGCAAAACAATCCAGTCACAAAAGGACAAATGCTACATGATTCCGCTCGGAGGAAGGATCTAACGCAGTCAAAATCGGAGAAACAGAAAGTAGAAAAGCGGACAGTTGCCAAGGGCTGAGGGTGCGGGGAGGGGAGTTGGGGTTGAATGAGCATGGAGTCCTAGTGTTGCAAGATAAAAACTATCCAGAGATCTTTTGTACAACAACATGAACTGTACACGTAAACTTCCACCTCGCCCAGCGATCAAAACCTCCTTCCCTCTGAACACCAGAGCTGAAACAAACAGAAAAAGGACCAACTTAAATGGCTGATCTCGGATGTAATCAACACAGAACAGTATTCATGAGATATTTTGCTTTTCTATTCATTCTAAGCCTTCAAACCTATTCACATTACAGCACATCCCAATTGGGACACTTCCAGTGCTCAACAGCCACAGGCTGGCAGGGACAGCTCAGGCCCTGAAGAATAAGAAGGGAGGACAGAGAGAGTCCCAGCAGCAGAGAAGAGCCAAGTATTTATTTATAGCAGCCTCTCTCCCCCCTTCTCCATGTTGCACCTGTCACCCAGGCATGTCCTGCTGGCTGCCTCTCGAATCTGCTCACTTTGCAGAATTCATTCCACTCTTACCTCAACTCAGCACATAATTTTTGCTTCAAATATTTCAAGAGTTGCCTTTGCTCTGCCCTGCTCCCCGCCCCAAGGACACTCCCCAGGGCCAGGACCCACCTTTTAAACCCCCAGACCTGATCTGATGACTCTTATCCACAGATTAAACCCTCTGATGGGTCCCCCGCCCTCCAGCTCAAGTCCAAACTGTAAGTGGCTTAAAAGACCCTGTGTGAAGGGCCCCTGTGCTCCTGTGTACTCCCTATATGTTCCTAAAATTAATGGGGATAAAAACAGAAAAGTAATGGAGAGAAAAACCAGCCTCACACCCAGCCACGGGGTGCTGCTCCCACCTCCCGACACCCTCAGGGACATTCACCTGGCTTCCAGGTGTCTCGGTGGAGGACACTCTCCTGTGACCCCACAGCACTTGGGCACCCCCTCCCTCATGCCTGGGGGCGGACGCAGGTCCCGCATCTGCAGCACACAGCCTTTGCTGCGCCTTCCTGAAGCAGCTTGGAAGCTAACGTACATTTTCCAGACTCCTTCCCAGTGGGACTTAGATCCAATCAGATACACTCCCTGGAGAGTGGAATGCTGACGGGGTTAGAGGCTGGAGGTGCAGAATGGAGCAAGGAGTGCGGTGGCCCTGCGTCTGAGTGAAGGCCCCCGCACAGCCTCCCGGTTCAGCCTCCAGCCTCAGCCTCCAGCCTCCGGGTCGGGCCCTGGGGCTGGTCCTGACAGGTGAGCCATCCCAGCAAGCTTGCTCCCCCAGGCCCTTCCCACCATCCCGTGGGCATCTACTTCCCTGTACCAAATCGTTTTTGCATCAAACAGCTGGAGTGACTTCTGTCTATGACTGACTCCACCAGACCCATTTACTCATCCCTCCACAGCACCCGATGGGAAATGCACAGACAACAGGCACAGCCTGGTCCCGACGGGGCACAAGGCCAGTGCCCGGCAGCATCCTGAGCAGACAGACAGAACTGAACACAGAAAATGAATGGGGATAAAAACAGAAACGCTTTTCTAGAAGCCTTGATTCTTCCATCGGTCACAGGGAGAAGAGGTGATAAAAAGCAAAGAAACGACAGGGATCTGCTCTGGCCCTCCAAAACAAAAACAAACGAGAAAGCGCGTCTGCAGAAGAAAATCGCCTCGCTCTCAGGTGCACAAGGAAAGCCGACCCGGAGCAGAGAAACTGGAACCCCGAGAGCCGTGTCTGCTGCCGGGCAGGCAGTGGTGGAGCCAGCAGCCTGGGCCAGCCCCGGCCACACGGCAGGGCCCTGGAGCCAGCCAGCGACCTCTCAGGGCGCAGCCTGTACCTCCATCCCAAAGGCCACACCTGTCTCCCCGTCGGCACCTTAAACGCGTTCTAAAAGCACTCTAAGCCAGGACAAATGACCAAGCTGCTTAATTCTAGTCAAGTCCTTCGGAAGGGGCAGAATCTTCCTGAGAATCACCCACAGGAACCCACGCCGAAGGGAGCAGCCCCCAGCCCAGGCCCACGGCACAAACCATCTCGGCTCTCCTTGCGTTCCCGCCCAGCAGCCAGGGAAAAGCCACTCACCCGTCACTGACAACAGGAAAGCCCTCTGAAGCATGGCGATTTCATGCCACGCCCCCTCCAATAAGGCCGGGGAGTCTCCTCACGCACCTAGTTACCTACCAGGCAAGAAAGGAGAAACCCGGGAGCTCACCGAAGCCACCTCAAAGCAGACGCAGGTCACACAGGTGAGTGAGGAAGGTGAGGCTAGGTGAATGGCAGGCCTGTTCTCCCTCCACCTTCCCGGCTGCCTCCGCCTGTAAGCTTTTCTCTTCTGGACACAGGTGAATTAGCATATCCCCAACATCCCCTCCTCTCATCTCCCATTAGGCCATCTTTCTTTTTCAGGCCACGGCTGCCCTTCAGGAAGTACTGTATTTCCATTACAAATGAAATGGTACTCAAACGATTTGCTTTGCACTACTGACTGCACTGCTCGCTCACATATTTTTTTTCATTTACATAGTTTAACAGCAAATGAAAAGCCTAAATTTCAACATCGGATAAATGGCTGCAAGAAACCAGCCTAGCATGAACGTCACAAATAAAATTGTACAAAATGAAGCTACTTCTGACTCCAACCGGTAGCAAGCAAAAATGAACACAGTAGCAGGAAGCTGGGTGTTCCCTGGATGAAGTGCCACTAAGTCCCTCAGGGTCTTCTGATTCTTTGCCCAGGCATTCAGAGAGGAGGTCACGTGCCCCTCACGTGCCTCCAGGGCCACTGTGCGGCTTCGAGGCAGCCAGGGGCCAGGAGAGGGCCCGAGATCTCATCAGGTCTTCAGGCCCAAAAGGACTGATCTGCCTTCTGACAACCAAGTAAAAGAATGAATAAAACATCCTGTGCCGCCCTGAGACACTAGTGCAGACCTGCACCAGCGACTCTCCGTTAGCTTTTGCCAAAAACTAGAACCTGAAGGCCTCTTTCTACTGGGGCCCCCTAAACACTTATTTTATACATACACACATATAAATCTAAAAAGAAAATAGCATTTCACTGCTGGCTGGGTAAAGGTTATTTATAACCACACACATTTGGCGGTTGACAATGTGACCTCAGGTTTCTGACACAGACAGAGGCTGATTCCCTCTCCCCTTCCGTCTGGGCTGGCCTCGGCCACGCACTTCCAGCCACCGCAGAGGGGCTGGCCCTGCTGACTACGAAACAGGTGCCATGGCTTTCACCCCGAAAACCCATGTCCACCCAGAACCTATAAATGAGCCTATGAAAAGCCTGTCCAGAAACAGGGCCTAAGCAGCTGTAATTAAGTTAAAGTCCCGAGGGTGGGTCCTAGATCGATGTGACCGAAGAGAACAGGCAAAGCGCAGAGACGTGGAGGACACGCCCTGTGCGAACAGCGGCAGAGATCAGAGGGACACAAGTGCAAGTCAAGTCACGTCAAAGGTGCCAGCAGACGCCAGGAGCTGCAAGAAGCACAGGAAGGATCCTCCGATGGAGCCTCCTAGGTCCTGTGACACCCTGACTTTGGACTTCCAAGCCTCCTCGAAGGAGTTCATCTTCGTTGCTTTAAGCCGCGCCGTTTACGGTAATTTGTTATGGCAGACCTGGGACCGCACACACAGGTGACAGCTTTCTCCCGGCTCCCTCCTCTCCTCCGCTCCCTCCCCCCTCAGCAGGATGCTTGGCCTGGGAATCCAGCCTCCACAGTAAAGGAGGGCAAGCAGCCATGCGGAAAAGCCTCACAGGTGCTTCAGCCCCGGCCCCACGGAGGCCTCTGGTCACTGGTCACCAGACACGAGTGAGGAGACCTTCTGCCCCCCGACTTTGAGGCACCCCACACGGTGACACAGTGGAGTACACACAGTTGCCCCACTAAGCCCTCCCAAAAAGCAGACACCTGAGCAGCATACACGCTGTCCATCATGGTTTTAAATCACTATGTTTTGGGGTAATGTGTTATGAAGCAGTAACACGTGTATGTGCACTCCTGTTCATCTGAATCAAATGTACATCTTCATGTCCAAAACCTAGCCACCTCAGCCAATCAGACGTCAAGGGAATCCACTGCAGTTCCCTTCAGCAAACGTTTATGAAGAATTCTCTCTTATCTCGAATTATACTCCTGGTTTTCTATCACTGAAGTGGTTGCCTCAACACCCCTGAAATAACAATGCATAATAAGCCAAGAGTTTCCAGGTCTTTTTAAATGATGTGCAAACTAGATGTGTTCAAATGTATGTATCATTTAAAGAGCCCCCTTTACATTCTATACTTTTCATGGCATACCCACATTTATAAAAGCTTGAATATAACAGTGATTTAGAAAAGCTTAGATGTAATCTATTTTTTTTTTAAAGGGGGTGAGTGCTTCTTAGTAGTTAATCTCTGAGTGATGGAACTGCAGGTGATTTTAAATTTCTTTTTTGTATTTTCAAAACTGTCTATAATATTTTGATAATTAAGAAAGACAACTTTTTTGAAAGTTATTTAAGGTTAACTTCTTACACAATCATTTCTGTTGCAAAACAAAGCTGTATAACTCTTCTTATATACAACTATACGAGGGCGTCCACCAAGTTGTAGCAATACAATATAAACTCAAATAATTGCATTTATGTATCAAGCCACCATAAACATACCTAATTCTGCAACAGAGAAGGAGACAAAAAAGAAATGAAAATCAGAATGACAGTTCAATCCCCCAAAATCAGCTGAGGCCTCAAAATCAAATTTTTTTTTAACTTAAAATCCAGCATCCTTGAGTCCCCTTACTCTGTTAGTATTTTCCTGAATGACCCTTCATGCAACCTTTCCAATCATCCGACATAAAGAGCACAAATATTACTCTCCTTTGAGACACAAATCCAGCACAGGCCCGGCTCAGAGCAGGGACTTAACACATGTTTGAAGACAGAAAAAAAGCCAACAGGGGAGAAAAAGGAACCCTCGTGCACTGCTGGTGGGAATGCAGGCTGGTGCAGCCACTGTGGAAAAAAGTATGGAGTTTCCTCAAAAAGTTAAAAATGGAACTCCCATTTGACCCAGTGATCCCACTTCTAGGAATATATCCCAAGAAACCAGAAACACCAATCAGAAAGAATATATGCACCCCTATGTTCATAGCAGCACAATTCACCATAGCTAAGATTTGGAAACAGCCTAAGTGCCCATCAGCAGATGAGTGGATTAGAAAACTGTGGTACATCTACACAATGGAATACTATGCTGCTGTAAAAAAGAAGGAACTTTTACTATTTGCAATAGCATAGATGAAACTGGAGAGCATTATGCTAAGCAAAACAAGCGAGTCAGAGAAAGATAAATATCACATGATCTCACTCATATGTGGGATATAATGAGCAACATAAACTGATGAACAAAAATAGACCCAGAGACAAAGAAACACCAAACAGACCATCCAACCTCAGAGGGAAGGGGGTGGGGGGGTAAGAGATCAACCAAAGGACTTGTATGCATACATATTAGCGTAACCAATGGACACGGACAGTGGGGCGGTGGGGGCTTGTCCTGGGGGGTGGGAGTGGCCTGGGAGGGGTCAATTGGGGGGGAAAGGAGACATATGTAATACTTTAAACAATAAAAAAAGATTAAAAAAATAATAATAAAGCCAACAGGTGGATAATCTGATGCTATGATAGTTCTTTTCATTTCTCTCATTTATCCCCATTGCAAAGGGTTTTACAAGAAGCCCATCCAGACGGGGAGATACCCAAAGCTTCATCAAAAGGCTAATCTCAGTTAATTCCAGGGATACACACACACCGCTCCCCCTCCCATGGAGAAGACCTGCCCAGCGGGGAAGGGTGTCTAGAACCCAAGCCGGCCTTGCCTTTTCATCCTGGTGTAACCTGTTGACGCTCTCCATCTGGAAGTTGTGGCTGGACTGGATTTTGTCCAGCTGCTCCCGCTGCTTCTCCAGCTCCCCCTGGAACTCGTTCTTCTTCAGCTCCACCGCGCCTCTCTCGGCGGCCGCCCTGCGGACCCTGCCTTCCAGCTCCATGATCCGCGTCTACAAGGACACCACAGTGTAAGGGCAAATGTCAGGCCCTCCCTGGAGACCAGACCACCTGCGCAAAGACAACCCAGCCCCAAAGCCGGCAGCACGCCTTCACCCACAGGCTATGCCCAAGGCTCAATCTGCAGTCACCTGTGTAGAAGCTACAGCGGTTTTTCTACAAGCAACAGAATTCACTGCTATGAGCTTCCCTGACTCCACTGCACGTCTCCATGGAAACACCACCACACCTGCACAGGGATTTTGTGAATTTTAAATAAATACATAAAATGTCTCATGCTTTACCAGGTGTGAGATGGAGATGCTGCTCAAGTACAGTGGGGCCTTGACTTACGAGTTTAATTCATTCTGAGACCGAGCTCGTTAAGGAGCTCGTTAACTCAAATTACTCTATCAACTCAATGCAAAAAATCAGCGCAGAGACAGCTGGTATCTCAAAAAACTCGTTAGGACACTGTAAGTCAAGGCCCCACTGTATTTAGTTCCTTTTCCCCACTTAAGTCGTTAAGGGCACTTTACGACTCCTTATCAGACAAGATTTCTAAAAAGAGACTCAGTTCTCCAACCCAGGATGCCAAGAGCCCATCTGTGCAGAGAACATGACTCAGACAAAGGCTCTAGACCCCTGGAGGGTAAGCAGGAGAGGAGGACAAAACACTCGAAGTTCCAGGGCCCAAGCTCTGACGTCAGACAGACTGGGTTGGAATCCCAGCTCCCCAGGCACTTTACCTCTCTGGGCCTGTTTGCCTACCTGTGAAATGGGAAGAATAAAGTCCCAACCTTGTAGAGTTGTGTACAAAAGATGATGATGTATACAATCCACTGTTAAATAAAAACTATTCTGATGCTTATTAACACAGTAGGGAAAATTTTATTCGAGACAACCCCACAGGGTCATGACGGGGGCCGGGGGGTGGGGGGGGGGGGCAGAGAAACCATGCTCAACTCTGAATATAGCAAAGACAGCAGTGGATTGGTAGCCAAAGAACAGACTGAGGCGGTCAAGACGTGGAAAAGTATCAGAAGGAGATATCTTGCTAGAAGTGGATTCTTGCTAAGTGGCTAGCAGGATTCTCTCTAAAGGCAGACTGAGGGCTTAGAGAATAAGGGAGGAGGAGCTTGGTCCGATATGGAGGCACATGCAGAGCCTGCACTGGCATTACAAGGAGCACACACGTTGAACAACACCTCAGGGGGCGATAAATGCAAGCCAGACCCCTCAGGCCCCACCACCCAGCAACGTGAAATACTCTACGGCAGCCACACAAACAAAGCGAACAAGCAAAATACCTGGAGATCCACGCTCCGGGAGCTCGCAATCCAGTAGTTGAAGCCCAGGACGATGATACAGGCCACCAGGGCAGCCAGCACAAAGGGCGGCGACTTCATGGTCCGACGCCCGTTTCCCAGTCCCATCATCTCATAGGCCAGGCTGAGAATCTGCCAAATAAACGCAGAGATAAACAAGCGTCAGTATTAGTACTCCACGGCCGGCCACGCAGGCCACGTCCATCGTCACAACCAAGCGGAAGGCGTCCTCGCCTTGAGACGCGGAGCTGCGGAGGGAGAGCAGGCGGGCAGCACCGCAGCGGGCAGCGTGGCTGGCCCCCGGGCTCGCTCACGGACCTCGGCAAGTAAGCATTTCTCTCAGGCTTCAGTTTTCTCTGCTGTAAAGTGGGGATGGAATCACTAAGGGCACCAGCCAACGTGTTTCCTGGGCAACGGGGCGTGTGAGGAGTGTGACCTGCACTGTGTAAGTCCCGGGACAGGCAGGGCCTGTGGGCAGGAATGAGGCGGGCACCAGCTCCCGAGCTCCTCTCCCTGACCGCTGGGACCACAGCACGCGGAGCGCACAGCACGCCCAAGGGACGGAGCTTGGAGAGCTGCAGAGGGCACCGCGTTCTTCAAAGAAACAGACTCGGCTGACAAGAAAGGAGCCATCCATTCGGTGCACGGGCTTCAACCCAACGCCAGGTCTGGCTGGATGCCAGCACTGGGCACCAGGGACAAGGAAAAGCTGACTTTGCCAAAAGGCTTCTGCTGAGCCAGATAAAGCAGGACCTTATCAGAGGGAGGGCAATGAGCAGTAACTGCTTCTATGCCAGGTGGGGCCAGCAATGGAGGAGGGAGAGGGAGGAGGGATGAAGGGTGAGGAGGAAGGGGGAGAGGGGGAAAGACCACCAGGGGCTCACCTTTGAGGTCAAGGCCTTGAGAGTGAGAGCACAGGAGAGCTGACAGGGCCTTCTAACCCTACGGTATTTCTAAGTGTCCCTGGGAGATGTCCTCCTTCTTAATACAGGCAAACCTTATTTTATTGCTGGTCTGTTTCCTGAAGTGCATAGGTGTTGCCTTTTTAACAAATGGAAGGCAAGGCCCTCCACCGGCAAAAAGATGACGACTCGCTTACTTGCACGACTCGCTTTACAGCGGTGGCCTGGACCTGAGCCGCCGGCGCTGAGGTGCGCCTGTGCAGACACCTGGGCCCCACGCCTCCGCCTCTAATCCCGACCGTGCTTAAGGCAGGGCCCAGGTGATGGTGCTTTATAATCTCCCAGGTCATTCTCACGAGCAGCCACGTTTCTCGGCCTCATTCTCGATGTTTCTGGGTGCGTTTACAAGCAAACAAGCTCACCGCAGGGTGCTGGACACGTCCTGAATCAATCAGCGACACATCCTGTTACCCTTTTCCTGGCAGCACATGACAGTCTGCCCCATTCTTTCTAAAGGGCTGCCTCGGGCACCTGTGAACCAGGACTGACTTAGCCAACGTCCTGCCAAGGGCCAGCGGGGTTTTCCAGGCTTATTTCCAACAATGCTGCCACGAGCACTCTTCCGCATCTGCATCTGTGTTTGCAATCTCGTATGCCGGTGTACAATCCCTCACCCACAATTCTGAACTCCAAAATGCTCTAAAACCCCAAAGGGATTTTTCATCACTCACCCGGCAACAGAACCTGGCCTGAAATCAGATCAAGGTCTGGCCAGAACTCACCTGAAGCTACTAAAAAACTGTCTTTACCTTCCTCCGGTCATGTGACTATTCATACATCGTGCTGCAGAAAGATCAGTGTTTGACTATGGGGTGTTACTGCAGAGCTGTCACATAACATATAATAAATGCCTCTTACTAGCTTCTGAATTCTGAAAGAACTCAGAACTCCAAATACCTCCGGCCTCCACGGGTTCTGGGGAGGGAGGGGGAGCCAGCAGGAAGCTCATTACGTGGGAGGCACTGACCAAGTGCTTCCAATAAGGCCTCGCTGAATCCCCCATCAGTGCGAGGGGTCCAGGGGTCCTCCCACCGCCTGCTGCGGCAGCTGAAACATCCCAGACAGCTGTGGATAAACTTCGGTAAGTGGAATTGCTGGGCCTAAATATATGTGTTTAACACTGACGGCTCTTCGCTCCTTTAAAATATTTAACAAACTACGAAAGGAAAACAGTACCTTTATACTGGAGAATCCTAACAGACTCCCCCTTATGTCAACATCACGGACCGCCTGATATGATGCACCAGGAGAAAAATTCTGAGGAACTCAATTGAAGAACATCCTATAAAACTCTGACTAGCACTCTTCAAATCTCTCAAGATCATGAAAAATAAAGAAAAGACTAAGAAACTGCCACAGACTTAATAATAACTACAGTCAAGAACTCAGTGCAAGATGGGATCCTGCACTGGACCCTAGAACAGAAAAAGACCACCAGGGAGAAAAACCGGTGAAATTCAAATAAATTAAGTACTTTGGATAATAAGGTAGTGCCAAGGTTAATGTCTTAATTTTGATAAACTCTCTGAGTATGTAAGAGGGTAACATAAGAGGGTGATGCCCTAACCGGTTTGGCTCAGTGGATAGAGCGTCGGCCTGCGGACTCAAGGGTCCCAGGTTCGATTCCCGTCAAGGGCATGTAACTTGGTTGCGGGCACATCCCCAGTAGGGAGTGTGCAGGAGGCAGCTGATCAATGCTTCTCTCTCATTGATGTTTCTGACTCTCTGTCCCTGTCCCTCCCTCTCTGTAAAAAAAATCAATAAAATATATTTTTTAAAAAAAGATGGGTGAAATATACTAGTATATGGTAACCACCTGTACTATTTTTGCAACTCTTTCATAAATTAAATTTCTAATAATGTTTTGAGAAATCTTACCATGTTGGCTTCCAAATTATTTCCAATAATTTACCCTCCCACCACCTGTAGGAGAATATCTGTTTTCTCACATAATAACACACAAACTTTTTAATGTCTGGTAATCTCATTCATAGTAATATTTTTAAAATACACTTCCTTAGTTATGAACATAAATGAACACCTGTTCATTCACTGGCCATGTGTATGTTCATTTGGGTGAAATACCTTTCCATAGTCTTTGCCCACTTTAAACTGCAGTGTTCATCTTATTGATTTGTAAGAGCTCTTTGTATATTAACGATAAACTAATTTTTGGTCTTGTATAATTTTTTTCTCAATTTTTCATTTGTTCTTTCACTTTGCGAAATTATCTGCCCATAGTTTTTGGCTGTTGGTGGTATTTTTAAAATAACCTAATCTTGTCCATCTTTTATTGCTTCTGGATTTTTCAGATTTACAAAGACATTTCCTACTCTGAGTTTTGAAATATATTTACCCATATACAATATCTCCTCTCAACATATCTGTGATTTCATATTTATATTTAAACTAGGGGCCCAGTGCACGAATTCATGTACCAGTAGGGTCCCTTGGCCTGGCCTGCGGGATCAAGCCGAAACCGGCTCTCCGACATCCCCCGAGGGGTCCTGGATTGCGAGAGGGTGTGGGCCAGGCCAAGGGATCCCAGCGGTGCACCATTGGGGCCGGGGAGGGACACGGGAGTTTGGCCAGCTGGGGATGGACCGTGGGAGGGCTCCAGGACATGTCTGGCCTGTCTCACTCAGTCCCAATCAGCCAAACCCCAGCAGCAAGCTAACCTACTGGTCACAGTGTCTGTCCCCTGGTGGTCAGTGCACGTCATAGCAAGGGGTTGAGCAGCCTTAGCATATCATTAGCATATTATACTTTGGTTGAACAGACAACCGGACGACCAAACACTAAGCATATTAGGCTTTTATTATGTAGGATCTTTCCTCCACTTAGAATTCTTTTTAATGTAAGGAGTAAGGAAATACAAAGAAAAAAAAAATTCCTCCTATTGACTCTTCTGTCCGCTGTAGCAGCAGTAACTGCCATCACCTGGGGCTAATCCACGGACGCCCCTGCAGCAGTCGACGTCCCAGACCAGGCCCGTAGCATGAGCAGGAGAGATTGGGGGAGGCCGAACACAGTGCAGTCTCAGAAACCCCACCGGTGGCCCAGGGCTCTGCTGGCTGGTGTGGACGAGAGGGGCCACATGCTAACCTGACTAGCTCAGGAAAGCCTTCGTGGCAGCCTTGCAAACTCAGAGACTAAAGTAACCACGAAGGATGGTCTGAAATTAAAACTCTAACTAAAAGCAATTATGGTGGGTAGTCATGTCCTAGGCCGGTCTCTCCCCTGACAAAGGCCAACCTTTACCTTAACTGAGCCTACTATCTTTTTGCATCTATGATAACATGTCGTTGGAATGTCGAAGTAATTTTTCCTCTTTTTCAGACCCCTCAAAGCACAGCACCACTCTGAGGAGGCCACAAACCCCTCACTGTTACCGAGGTCATTGTTAACTCTTAACTATCCTACACCCACCTAAGTAAAAGAAGCATGTGTCTATCATTTCACTTTTTATCCAATCCCAGAGGTTTCCCTGCTTTGCTTTCTCCCATCTCCCTAATCTATCACCAATGGCGTTCATGTAACCCACTAACGTCTCCTCTTTTGATTGTAATGTATAAAACAAGGTGAAAAACCACCATTCTCCAGAGCATTATCTTAATTCCTTGAGATTCTGTTTTCCAGCAATTGTCAACAGTTTGGCTCAAATAAGCTCCCAGAAATTATTTACAGGTTTGAATGTTTATGTTAACACCAGGAAGGTGTGCAGCTGCCCAGAGGGCAGTGTCAGGAGAGCCTGGGCACCAGATGGACACAGGCTGCCCAGGTTAGAAGGGGCCCATGAGGAAGGGCCAGCACCCCTGCTTCCGGCCTGCGGGTGCTCCACCATGGACTTCTGGGACTGTGGTAACCACTGCTGCGGAACAGAAGGGACAGACACAGGTGAGAAATGACAAAGACCGAGAGGACTTCAGGCAGGAAATCAGAGCCAGATTTACAGTCGTCAAATACGATAAACATTCTCCTATTCCCCACCTTAAATATCCGTGCACGGAGGCGATGAAAGTGGATGGGAGTTACGGTGATATTAATGTTCACTGGCATTTAGGCTTCAGGTTGTGTCTTGTCTCGTATTTGATTACCGGTATCTGGACATACTAAAAAAATGATTAACCCTGATTAACTAACCCCTGCGACCCCCGGCTCCCCTGCAGTGAAAGTTGTGTGTTTCTGCACTGAAAGTCTCTTGGTAAATTGGAGAAGTCACATAAACACTGCAGATTCTTTCTTACTGGCTTAATTTTTAAAATTTGGTCTAAATTTGGTTAAAATTATTGTTGGCTTATAAAACAAAAATTCTTATAAGAGAACAGAGACCTCTTCTTTTCTCTTTTTTTAAAGAAAAAGGTATATAAAAATGGGCAACCTGCCAAATGCATCAGCCCCTTGAAGCTCCTAGTGAGATACTTTTCCTCCCACTTCCTTATTTTCCCAGAAGGGTTTTTAATCGTATGGGCAAACAGAAAGCAGCAAGCAGATCAGGTTAGCTGTTTGACCCACGTCACCAAGGCGGGACAACCGGCTTCTCCGCACAGTGGGGGTGGGGAGCTGCACCTTTGTTCTTTCTCAGGAAACGGCCTCCCCTGGAGGTTCAGAAGTCACTGAGACGACTCCCAGAGGCTGGTGAAGGACTCAGTCACCAACACAGTTTTGAGAGTTTAAAATTATTCTCCCCTGTCCCAAGAATGTCTCCAAGTCAGGTCAGCAAACTGAGGCCCAGGAGCCACCGCTGGCCTGTGTTGTAAATGTAGTTTCACGGGCACAGCCATGCCCATTCCTTCAAGAATTGCTCAAGGCTGCTTCCTGGCTGCCAGGCAGAGGTTGAATGGTTGAGACAGAGATCTCTCAGGGTTAGTGTGAGGATTAAACCAGTTAAACTATGTGTTATCTGGACCTTTAGGGAAAGTTTGTCAATGTCAGCTCCAAACTATGAGGGTTAATAACCAAGACCATTGTGTTCTCCTTACATTACTTTAAAAACGTACACAGAATCTCCTCCTCTCACTTTCCAGTCCACAATCCTATATAATAAAAGGCTAATATGCAAATCAACTGAACAGTGGAATAACCGGTAGCTATGACATGCACCGACCACCAGTGGGCAGATGCACAATGCAGGAGCTGCCCCCTGGTGGTGAGTGTGCTCCCACAGTGGGGGCGCCACTCAGCCAGAAGCCGGGCTCATGGCTGGCGCGTGCAGCGGTGGTGGCGGGCGCCTCTCCTGCCTCTGCGGCAGCGCTAAGCATGTCCCACTGCCTGCTTAGACCCGCTCCTCATCAGCTGGGCATCCCCCGAGGGCTCCCAGATTGTGAGAGGGCGCAGGCCAGGCTGAGGGAACCCCCCATCCCCCAGTGCAAGAATCTCATGCACCAGGCCTCTAGTTAGTATATAATTTTGTCTCTTCTAAAAATCTGTCAAGGCAATACTTTTAAAAACTGGTAATAGCCAAAGTTCCAGCCCAACTGAGCCTGCAAGACTGCTGCCCTGGCCAACATCACATGGAGCAGAACCACTCAGCTCAGCCCAAGCAACTAACAGACCCATGAGCAATGATAAAATGACAGTTTCGAGTTTGGAGGTGATTTGTTATAGAACAAAAGATAATCACAATACAAACTGTTGCCCTGGTCAGTGTGGCTCAGCTGGGGAGCATCATCCTATGCACAGAAAGGTTGTCAGTTCGAGGTCACCCAGTTGATTCCGTCAGGGGATATGCCCAGGTTGTGGGCTCAAGTTGGTCAGGTTGCATATGGAAGGCAGCAAATCCATATCTTGTTTCTCTATTTTTCTCCCTCTCTCTCTCTCTCCTCATCCTCTCTCTCTCTCTCTCTCCTCTTCCTCTCTCTCTAAAATCAATAAAGATACATTTTAAAAAAATACAAACTCTCAAGTAAAAAAAAGTTCCAAAATATAAAAAGGAAGGATACATACAAGCTATGGTGAGAACAGAATGTATAGAGGAAAGGAAGAGTAGAAATGAAGCTTTCATTTTTTATTTTTCACAACCTTTTTTCTCCTCAATGAGCATATTTTTAATACAAAAGCCAAACAATAACAATAAAAAATTAAGATGTGCCCTAGCTGGTTTGGCTCAGAAGATAAAGCGTTGGCCTGTGGACTGAAGGGTCCCAGGTTCGATTCCAGTCAAGGGCACATGCCTGAGTTGCGGGCTTGATCCCCAGTAGGGGGTGTGCAGGAGGCAGCTGATCAATGATTCTCTCTCATCATTGATGTTTCTCTCTCTCTTTGCCTCTCCCTTCCTCTCTGAAATCAATAAAAATATATAATTTTTAAATTAAGATGTAAGGAAGATATACATTGGTAATATTAGCCAGTGTTGAAGCTGTATTTTTGGCATTCCCAGATTAAATCATGGTATTTTACAGCTTCCCCTGAAACACAATGATTATACCACATGTATGTTCATGAAGGTGAGAACAAAACAGAACTCATTCAAACAGATTCCAAGGCTCTCTTCTGTGCTGGAACCCATCCTTGGGGACACCAAGGTGGCAAGATAGATCTCTATCTTCAAAGGACACAAAGAAGACACAGGTCCCCATCTGGAGCTTGGGCAGGTCAAGGAGAGGAGGTGGAGTGCAGTGTGAGAATCCATTTCTACCTGCGTACCTGGCAGTTCCTCCCAGCCCTCTGGAATCGTCTGTAAAGGGGTAACCTTGGTGTCTGTCTCCTAAGACAGGTGTGAAAATTAAATGCCATCATTTACTTGCCACTAAGTAAACACATGACCATTTTTAGTCTCAGTTTATTCAATTAAAAAAGGGGGAAAGATCAATTGTACCCACCTTAATGGGGTTCTTCTGAGGAGCGAATGAAAGAATTACCTGAGGCTAAAATGAGAAAGCAGCTGTCTGCAGCAGGGCTCAGGCATCCCTGAGGTTGAAGAAGATGCTCCAGAGCTGGGGAAGGGAATCCCAGGAGTTACATTTATTTTTACCCAAAAAGTAGGATAGCAACTATGTTTTAGTGATACCAGTATTACATGTAGTAACTTAAATTATATGATGTATGTACTAATTATGCTGATTATTTTATACCGTTATGTTATGCTAATTTTATTATGCTACAGCAAAATACTAGCAGTGCTAATAAAAGCAGAAACTGACTCTGCCTCCTCACTGTGTCCCTCTGTCCAGGGTCACGCGCCACCACCCCTCGGAAGTGCCTGATGTGTTCTTTGCCTTCAGGACTTGCACAGAGAAGTGGATTGACACAGTATAACCAAACTAAACATTAAAGAGGATATGAAGCTTTACGATTCCTATAAAAAGCACACATTAGGTTACACCAGTAAACGCAAGCACAGGCAAACACAAACCCCGTTTGGAAGGTCCACGCTTCTCGCCCAGAGTCAGCTTTGCCTGAGCCACAGCATGAAGTAAAAACTGATCTGACCAGAAACAGGCCCAAAATACTCAAAATTCAAGAAGCAGTATCTGAAATGGGGTTTTACCTCCACTGTTATTAACAATGAATCCAGCCCTAAGTGTATACTGGGCCTTGAGATACACGACAACAATAGCACATGTATTTGTATGGGGAGAGCTAAAGGTTATTTCACTGAGATATAACTGACATATCCTCTGTAATAGTAAAAGCGTAATATGCTAATTAGACCGGACACCCTTCCAGACAAAGCCGGGGCTTCGAGGGAAGCCTGGCCCCAGGTGCCAGAGGGAAGCCCGGGTGCCAGGTGCAGAGGGAAGCCAGTGCCAGCAGCCGGGGAAAGGAAGGCCAACTCTCGCACAAATTTTGTGCATTGGGCCTCTAGTATAATAATAAAAGCCTAATATGCTAAGTGTCTGGTTGGCCGTTCAACCAATCAAAGCGTAATATGCTAATGATATGCTAAGGCCGCTCAACCGCTCACTATGATGTGCACTTACCACCAGGGGGCAGACACTCTGACTGGTAGGTCAGCTTGCTGCTGGGGTCCTGCTGATCAGGACTGAGCAAGACAGGCCAGACATGCCCTGGAGGAGCCCTCCCGCAGTCCCTCCCCAGCTGGTCAACCTCCTGTGCCCCTCCCCGGCCCCAATTGTGCACCAGTGGGGTTCCTCGGCCTGGCCTGTGCCCTCTCCCAATCCGGGACCCCTCGGGGGATGTCAGAGAGCTGGTTTCGGCCCGATTCTGCAGGCCAGGCTGAGGGACCCTACTGGTGCACGAATTCATGCACTGGGCCTCTAGTAACATATGTAAGTTTTAGGTGTTAAAAATTTTTTACTAATGAGAATGATAAAAAAAAATTGGAAATCACAGCAAACTACAAAATGTATTATTATATAGTATTTTACATGTATTTTCTTACTGTCAGGCACTAATCAATCTTCAAAGATCTTAGTTGGAGGAAGTTTTATGAGCACAGCCTTGAAGGGTTTTAAAGAAAAATAAGATCAAAATGTAAAAATCTGACAAGGCATGCATTTTTTCTTTTCTTCTGAAAGTGTAGGAAATTTCTGTGTGAAGCTAAGCAGACTCTCTGGCAATTTAGGAAACACTTCTTCAACTTCAAGCCAAGTCTCTCTTTCAATGTATTTCATCAGTAACTTAAAAGTCTAGAAAACCATCACAATCAAAGAATGCTTTTTGGGGGCAAATGAAATACCACTCATACTTTCCTAAGGTGAGAGCAAAGGCCTATGAAGACCATTCCTCTCCTTTTGCAAATGTTTAAAAAAATTAACAAAGTGGGGGTGTTTTTTTTGTGTGGGGGGGAAGGGGTTGTTTACAAAAAAGATTTTTTTTCTTACCCCAATTATGGATATTATTTCTCATGTTAGGTCATTGAAAAATAAATGAATCTTTTCCTCAGGCAACTTATTTTTTTCTAAAAATAAACGTAGTAACAATAGTACAACTGAATTAAAGCCCAGGGCACAGGGGCTGTCAGCCCTCATCCCAGTCTCCCTCCTCCCTCCTGGTCACCCCAGGCAGTTTTAGAAGAAGGGGGGTGGGGGGGCTACCAGCTCCCTTTCGCTCAAGTGCCATCAAGGAGCTCTCTGGTCATCACAGCCTGCCTGGTGACACTCCACCTTCCAACTCTCCCCGTAGAGGCGGTTTCCCTGGCTCTGCCGGCTACCCTGCCCGCTTCAGATGCAGAAACCGAGCGGAACAAGCACAGGATTGTCAGCAGTGCCCTCCCTGCTGGGGGAAGGTGGCCACATAAATAGACTCAAGTAGCCCTGGGCCTGACCAGGTCAACCATCTTCACTGCGGTTTCTGCTTGCCGCTGCCCCCCGCCCCCCGCGCCCCCAATGAAAAAAATATATATAAATGCAAAACGTTGGCATTCCCCATCAACAACTGGACCAGCAGTTAGAAAGCAGATGGCATCCTTAGCTCCTAACAGCAACCTCACTGCAATCTGACCCCTCCCTCACTCCCCAGCACTCCTTCCTCTCATTCCAGGTTGAGCAAAACCAATGGAAAAAATGTGCTCCATGGGAGAACAAAATGTCTTGAAGAGCTAACCTTTCCCCTCTAAGCATCTTAAGAATTCAATGTCTTTTTCACCGGGTGACACCTTAAAAATTGAGTTCTAGCCTAAGGACAGTAAATGTTAGCAAGTTGCTGGTTTCTACTTAACGAATAAAGTAACATTCTTCTTCCCAATCGCATGAGCGTAGTTTCTATCCTCGATGACAGGAGGGGGAGGAGCCAGAATGCCCCAGGCCACCACAAGGACCTCCTGGAGGTTACACGGCTCCCCAGGGCCCACGCTCCGAAAAATCCAGAAATACTACAACTGCCTCAATTTGAGTCCATGCGATGGCCATAAGCCAAACCCCGCGTCACTCTCCAGCGCTGTTGAATATTTCATCGGGCTGTTGGACAGGTTAGTAATCCGCCCCTAGGAATGTCCCTCAACACTGGCATAATTTCAGGCTGCCGGCCCTCGGAGACCCCAACCAGACAAAGGAAATCTCGGAACGTCGAAAGACGCACAAGTTGAAGGCACCGTTAGACATGGGGCATCTGCAAATGGCTAGCAGCATCACGGCATTCCGAATGTAATAATGATTCCTAAGATCCGCTAAAAAGAACATTTATCAAAATAGATTATTTCCCCCATTTTGCTTTACCAAAGATAAAACAACACACACATTAAGAACATTAAGCAGGGTGTACATATAAAGGGTATATAAACCCCGAAGACCCTCGTCAGAGCAGAGCTAAAGTTCTGTGGAGCCGTCACATGCCAACGGTGGGGAAGGCAGGGGGGGGGGGCCTGGCGCCCCCAACACGGGCTCCGCACGGGCTCCGGCGGCGCGGTCCGAGGCCCCGGCCACCTGCCAGGGCACGACCGCCGCCAACGTGGGCGCCCGCGGCGGGTGGGGAGGCGGAGGGAGGACGGGGAGGAGAGGCGCGGCGCCAGCCCTCCCTCCTGCCCTCGCGCCCGTCACGCCCGCGAGACCCGCACCCGCGCGGCTCCGGGGGACGCACGCTTTGGGCTTTGGATGCTGACGCGCGTGATCCAGCGAAGAACAAAAACAAAGGCCCGCACCGTCCCCGCCTGGCCTCCGCACGGGCGGGCAACCCTCGCACGGCCCCTGGGCGCCGGGGACGGGGTCCGGCGGGTCCCGACAGCCCCGAGGCGAAGGCTGCGGAGCGGGGAGGTGCGGAGCAGGGCCCAGCCGACGCCGGGAGCAGGCTGCCGCCGGGGCGCGAGCCGGGCGGTGTCTTCCGGGACCCGCACCGAGTCCCTGGGACCGAAGCCCGGGCCGAGGAGGGACGGAGAGAAGGAAGCAGCCAGGGCGCCGGGTGGCGAAGGGCGCGCCGGGCAACGCGCGCCGGACACTCACCTCCTGCCGCGGCTCGGGCGGCCGCTCGGCGCTGCAAGCCCGGCTCCCCGGTCCCCCGGCCGCTCTCCCGCCGCCGCCGCCGCCGCCGCCCCGCGCTCCGCCCGCTCCGCGCCGCGCGCCTCCGGCCTCCGCAGCGGCGAGTCCCCGCCCCGGCAGCGCCCGCGGCGCGGGGGGAGGCGGCGCCTGGAGCGCACAGAGGCCAGGCCGGGGCCGCGCCCGGACGCCGGCCCCACGGTGCGCGCGCCCGAGCCGCGGCCGCCCCTCGGCCGGAGCCGGGGAACCCGCGCAGCGCCCCTCCCAGCCGCCCGGCCGCCGCCCCTTCTCTCCCTCCGGACGCGGCCTCGACTGCAAATCTGAGCGGTGCCGGCGCTTCTTTGGGGGGCGGGGCGGTGGGACGCGGCGGCGGAGCAAAGGGAGCTGGAGAGTCCGTTCCTCCCACGCCCCCTGGACTCCAGGGAATTTTCCGGAAAGCAGAGCCAGCCCCGCCCGGCGCCGCGCACCTTGCCACACTCCGGTCTCCTCGGTGGTCCAGCCCTCACTGCTCGGAGTAGAGGAGCCAGTGAAAAGTACATGTTTGGTGCCCTGACCGGTTTGGCTCAGTGGATAGAGCATCGGCCTGAGGAGTGAGGGGTCCCGGGTTCGATTCTGGTCAAGGGCATGTACCTTGGTTTCGGGCACATCCCCAGTGGGAGGTGTGCAGGAGGCAGCTGATCGATGTTTCTAACTCTCTATCCCTCTCCCTTTCTCTCTGTAAAAAATCAAAATATATATAAAAAAATAAGTACATGTTTGGGGGGAAGGGGGGGGGTTGTTTTGTTTTTTTAATTCCACAACCATTCTGGGTTGGCCATAGTCTCCGCTTGACAGTTAACTCGCAAACCTAATTGTTGGAGCTGTGGCACCCCGACTTCTTGCGAGAGCTGCAATGAAGGTTCCTGGGCGCGCGGCAGTTTGGAAAGCACTGTCAGGTCGTATGTGGAGGCCACAAAACGAATGTCCTCTGGGGTTCCTACACTAGAAAATTCTACAGCAGCGGTTCTCCCCCCTGACCGCACGGGGCAGAGTTGGCATGATCTGGGAGCTTTTACAATATTCAGGCGCTAGGGTCCCGCCGCTGGAGTTGTGAGTCCAAATATTGATATTTGTGCTTGTTTTAAAGCTTCCCAGGTACTTCTAACAGATGGCCAGACCGAGAAACGTTCTCCCAGAATTATCACTTGGGGGACCTACCTAGCTCTGCTGTCTGGGAAAGGAACCCTTCCTCTCACCCCTCCCCAATCCCAACATGAACAAGGACATACACAAACTCCCAAGGGAATGCTTACAGCCCAAATGGTTTTCAACCCGAACAAAGTCTCAGCTTGAAGAAGGTGACCAAGGTAACCTCACACCTCCTGACCCTGGGTCTCCTTCACTGCCAGAAAAGACCTTTATGAGCCAAAATCTCCTAACTGAATTATGAGCGGACGATCATGACCCCTCTAAAGTCACGTTTTACTGTATTCCAAAGTGAATTGCTCACTGTTAGACTGCCACCTGCTCAGACCAAATGTTCAAAAGCCGAGGGTGTGTGGGACAGCAGCTTTGGCGTGTCCAAGGACTGGACGTGTACCACTTTGATCTTCTCCTGACCTTAGGTGTCCATGTCCAGGTGTGGGGACAGATGCAGTAAACTTCCTTAATGGCTGAGGGCAGGATTGGGGGGATGAAGGGACATTGGTGGGATAAGGACACATTTGTAATATCTTATTCAATAAAGGAGAAAAAATAAAAATAAAAACTTCCTTGATGGCTCCTTTTGGCTCTCTTAGATTGGTAGCCCACAACTTCACCTCATTGGCCTCTAAGTAGGTCTCCATTTATCTGCAACTAATTAGTCAGCAATGACTCAGCCAGTGATTATTTTTATGGAACACGTCCGTATGTCTGAGTCTGAGGGCAGCTGGCTGAATTAACTACATCTTCACTGAGGGGGAATCAGTCCTTTTCAAGTTTCATGAGAACCTTTATGACAGAATTTGGAATTTTTAAGATGCAGTTATATCTAAACATATATCATATACACTGAGAGGCCAGGTTATTATGACCACCTGACGTTTGTAAGCAAATTAGCTATAATTTTGCACTAAAGTTGCTAGAGGGCCAGACCATTATAAACAGGGAAGCAGGTTGTTTACCACGACAGTAGAAGTGATTTTTTTTCTGAAGATATGGGTAAACAACGGGATTTGACAGCCTTTGAACGTGGAATATATATACTGTATATGTAACATATAAATACAATATATATTGCATACATAAATATTGGATTTACATTCCTTACAATGTTTTCTATTTCCTCAAGGCTTCTTAACCACAGTATTTAGCCTATTCAGTTGCTGGCCCTAAAGACTCAACTGGACATATTTTGATTAGATGATGTACCAGGGGCTGTGGTGGTTGGTGGCAGTGGGCAGCCATGATTTGCCTGTTCAGTATCCTTTCCCTCACTTGCTAATTGCACCTGCTTTTCAAACAGGAACCTCCCCCCTACTCTCCAAGGGATGCAGCCTTGTTAGGATTGTCAATCAAAGGGGTGTCCTCTCCAGCTCAAGGGAGGGGGAGGGGGAGAAGGCACTTTGTATTAGTTTTTCATTTGCTGCCCCAACAGTTTATCACAATCAGTCAAAACCACGCCATTTTGTAAGTCAATCTCACTGGGCTGCATTCCTTTCTGGAATCTCTAGGGATGACCCATTTCCTTGTCTTTTAGGACCTCAAGAGGCTGCCTGCATTTCTCAGCTCTGACGCCCTCCGCAGTCGGCAGCATCTTTCTCAGCCTGCTTCTACAGTCACATCACTCACATCCAGCTGGGCCGGGTTCTCCACTTCTAAGGACCCTGTGGTTATATTGGTCCCACCCAAATAATTCAAGATAATTTCCCCACCTCAAGGTCCTTAATTTCCTCAAAACTGTAAAGGCCCTTTTGCCATGGAAGGTAGCGTTCGAAAGTTCCAGGGATTAAGGCGTGAATGTCTTGGAGGGCCATGTTTCAGCCTCCCACAGACCCCCAACCCCGGCTGGTCCTTTACTCTGTTTCTGGAATGAGCAAAGGGATGACCAAGAACTGAAAGAATTGATGTGCACCTACCTCCATAATGGATCCCTAGACCTGCAGGGCTGGCTCCTGCTTGACGCTTCAATTTATCCTTCAATCCTTAGAAGTTCCCCATAGCCTAGAACTTGCTAGGATTAAATGTAAGACATCATAGGACAGCATCAGTGCGGTATCAGAACACACGGTTTCCGACAACAGACACAACCTCTCTCATCTTAAGTAAGGAAAAGGGAAATTGAGTAGACAGATGTCAGTGTCTCACAGAATCAATGGTGAGAATTAGTGTCATTATATTGATTGATTTCCAATCCATTTGGGAAAACCTAGGCAGCAGAAAACACTGCAAAAGTGATACAGCAGGAAGAGTGGGTGTAGTTTATCTGCCACACTCTGCAGCAGCTTTAAGAAACAGGGCCTTCAACCCATCCTTTGTAACCCTGGCCCAAGATACAAATTGCCAGGAAGGAGCTTCTAACTGGAGGAATTTGATTCCTCCCTGGTACTAGAAGGGACAGCCCCTCCGGTTTCTCTAGTGGGATGTGGCCACTAATTTTCATCAAAGCAGGAACCCTAGGACTTTCCCCCAAGGAGGCAGGATGCTGGCAAATGTCCCCCCACAAATATCCTAAGAGAAATTCAAAGAGCTATGGGGGAGACAGAAGTCATATCTGTTTAGGAAAATCAGGAAAGGCTATATGGAAAGTGGGTATAGAACAGGGCTGTCATATAGAAATAGAATTCAAGCCATTTATGTAATTAAAAATGTTCTAGTAGCCACATTAAAAATAGCAAAAGGAAACAGGTGAAAATCAGTTTAATGTATTTTATTTAACTCACTATATCCAGTGTATTATCATTTCAACATGTAATTAATATAATAAAATGTTAGTGAAATATTTTACATGAAATAAAGTGTTTAATGGAAAAATTTACAGTTTCAGTTATTTTAATTTAAATTAAATATGTGTCTTTAACCAATCTCTATGCTTACATGTATTTTCATATTGTTGGGAAGGTATCTTCAGAGTATGTACATTCTAAGAGATTTGAGACTTTCATACTTATTGCCAAGTTGCCCTCCAGAAAGCTATCCTAAGTAATAATTCCCCTTCTACTGCTCTAGACCATATCATCCTTTTTAAAAATAAAAATGAACGTATTGACTTTAATGCAGTAGTTCTCAACCTTCCTAACGCCGCGACCCTTTAATACAGTTCCTCATGTTGTGGTGACCCCCAATGTCATTGTTACAAATTGAACATAATTAAAGCATAGTGATTAATCACAAAAACAATATGTAATTATATATGTGTTTTCCTATGGTCTTAGGCGACCCCTGTGAAAGGGTCGTTCGACCCCCAAAGAGGTCGAGAGACAGGTTGAGAACCGCTGCTTTAATGGAATGGTCGCTTGGTAGTAGTATCCTCTTAGTTATAGTGAGGGGGGAAATATAAGTGAATAAAATGTTGTCCATCTCCTAGTGTATTTGTTTGAATAAGCAGCAAAGCTGTCTGAATACAGCCCGCTGGTGTGGTTCAGTGGTTGAGTGTTGACCCATGGCGGTCATGGTTCCATTCCAGGTCAGGGCACATGCCCTAGCTGTGGGCTCAATCCCCAGTAGGGGGCGTGCAGGAGACAGCCAATCAATGATTCTCATAATTGATGTTTCTCTCTCTCCCTCTCCCTTCCTCTCTTTGAAATAAATAAAAACGTAGTTTTAAAAAAGCTGTCTTAATATAGGATCTCAAGTGAGATAAGTTGAGGTCAGGCTTTATAAATGGTAAAACTCTAAACAAATAATCATCATCCTTACTACTGCTTAGAGCCCACAAAGGCATGCTGTCAGGGATCAATAAGAGCCTGCTCATTAAGGATGGGGGTGGTGCGGATCTAAATAAGTTACCACATCCTAAGTATAAAGCCCAATATATCAGGTTGTTCTGTGTTTTTAAAGCCTCCAGACCTAGTTCAGCACAAAAGTTTTGTGTTATCTTCCTTTTTTCCTTTCTGCCTTTGATCCATGTGTATTCCAAATGCTTTAATTAGTGTCACCAAAAGGTCTGGTTTATCATTACCCTATGCCTCCGGTGACATGATAAATAATTCCCTTTCTCAAGACCACAATGTCTATTTCTATTTTCAGACATGACAGTAATTAGATCATTTGTCTTGATTTTGGACCTGGTAAGACCTCAGCAGTTGCTTTTTAATTGTCCCATTTCCCCTTACTCATCATTTCTTAATAGGAAGCCACACAAATTCAAAACTAGTATGCTTCTTATCATCATGCAATTGTATCATTCAAGCGTTAATTTTCTCAAAGTAATTTTGCAGATTACTATATTTTTATTATCTCATAATCCTGATTATGTTACATACTCTTTTAATGAAACTGTGTATCCATGTGCATCTGCAACCCCTAATCTTATTTTTTTAATCTGATTTAGGTTGATTTTATTACCATTCTGGAAACAGATACAAATTAGAGGAAAACTAGAAGCAAAATTGGCACAACAGATTCTCAGTTTCATGATGCATCAAATTTGGAGGCAATTTATCATAAGTGGGAAAAGTTCAAGAGCCCTTAAAGAGATATAATTTTATCTTAAGGTTTAGAACAAAGAAAACTCATCTGTTAAGTAGAATTGAGTTCATGGGACCCATTTTCAATAGTGAAACACATGGATTATTCAGGGATTGATTTAAAAATTTTTACTTTCCAAAATAATTCGACACATGAGTCATTGTATCTGCCACGATGAGGTCAGTGGCCACATTTGGAACTCTCTGTGGGCACTTCAAAGAGCTGCAAAAATTTTATCTTCTCTGAAAAATTTCTGGGAAAATGATTGTGAGGAGAGAAAATGTGTGGTGTAGTGAAGAGGAAAGGTATAGTTCCATAGAGATACTCTCATTCATTCAGTAAATATGTAGGATTATTTTATTCATTCATTATTCATTCCACACAAAAAATCGTTGAGTATTTATTGTGTCAAGAAATATTCTACATAATAAACAAAACAGACTCATAGAGAGTGGGCTGGTGGTTGCCAGAGGGAGGGACATTGGGGGGCTGGGTGATAAAGGTAAAGGAATTAAGAAGTACTGATTGATAGTTACAAAATAGTCACGAGATGTAAAGCACAGCATGGGGAATATACTCAGTAATCCGCAATAACTGTGTATAGTGCCGGGTGGGTACTGGAAATATCGGGAGAACATTTTGTAAAGCATATGGTTATCTAACCACTATACTGTACACCTGAAACCATACAAAATAATATTAAAAGTCAACTGTAATTGAAAAATAAAAAGTATGCCCTGGCTGGTTTGGCTTAATGAATAAAGCATTGGCCTGCAGACTGAAGGGTCCCAGGTTCGATTCCGGTCGGGGGCACGTGCCCGGGTTGTGGGCTCCATTCCCACTGGGGGGCGTGCAGGAGGCAGCCAGTCGATGATTCTCATCATTGATGTTTCTATCTCTCTCTCCCTCTCCCTTCCTCTCTGAAATCAATAAAAAATATATATATATATTTAAAAAAGAAAGAAAATGAAAAACCAACACCATTTTTTAAAAAGATGCATTCTAGGCACTGGAGATAGAATGACAAACAGAACGACAAGATTCCTAGTGGGGAAAACAGACCCATAGGGGCTGAGAAGGTAAGTGAAAAAGGGGATGGCAGTGGACAATTATGTCTTCTGGATGAATAAAACTTTTATGATTAATAAGCAATCCTCTATTTCTAATGATGCTTCTTTTTTTAAGTTGGCTTTGTCTGATAGTAGTATAGATATAACAACTTTATTTCAGTTACTGTTTAGAAGATACATCTTTTTCCATCTTTGCACCTTCAACCTTTTTCGTTATTATACTTAGCTTATGTTTCTTGTAAGCAGCATGCCACTGAAATTATTTTTATACAGATTGACACTCTTTGGCTTTTAATAGAAGTATTTATTCCATTCAAATTTAAATTAATTATTGCTATATCAATATCTAATATCTTCCTATTTACTGTTTTTCCCACCTGAACTATATTATTTTTTCTTTACTTTCTTGTCTACTTTGGATTGATTAAATATTTTTTATTCCTTTTCCCTCCTCTATTTGCTTGTTAATTATACATTATCTTCCTGTTCTTTTAGTGCATACCCTACATACTACAGCAAACGTCCTCAACTTACTATAAACCAATGTCTATTAGTCCACTCTATCTTAAGACCCTCTCACTCCATTTAACTCCATCCAACTTATGTGCTATTGCTTTCATGTACTTTAATTCTAGAGAGAGAGACACATCCCCTAACATTTACAGAACTCAGAGAAGGAGTACAAATGGAGGCCCACACATGGTATATCTAAATAGTTAAAAGTATAAATCAAACCAACAAATCACTGAATTAAATGTGTGCTATTCACCAATAATTCTTCATGACAATTTGGAAGGCCAAATTTAAATTTAAGTTAAAATTTAGAACTCTTCTGCCAGTGACCCAAATGTTTGTCAATAGCAGAATAGATACAGAAGTCAGGCTATTTTTATATAATTGAATACTAAACAGCAATGAGGATAAATAACTATTGCTACATATATAACATCAATGCATCTCACAAACATAATGCTGACTGAAGCCAGATCAAAAGGATCCATGCAGTATGTGTACATTTGTATAAAAGAGTGCAAAAAAAGACTAAACCAACCTGTGGTCAGTACTGGTTACAGGAGGGTAAAAATGTAGGAAAGTGCAAGAGAGGGGCTTGCTGGCAGTGTTCTATTTCATGACCTGGGTGTGGTTCCATGGGTATGTTCAGTTTGTTATAATTCATCAAGCTTATGATTTTCTGTATGATATTATACTTAAAAAACAAGTTTACTAAAAACAAAACAAACACCAATGAATCCACAATGCTACTTTTTTTTTAATCTTTAAATTCTTTATTAGTTAAGGAATTACAAATGTGTCCTCATTCCCCCCCATTAACCCCCATCCTCTCCCCCCCGCTACCCCCCCCCCCTACTCATGCTCCCATCCCCCTGTTGTCCATGTCCATTGGTTTGGCTTATATGCACGCATACAAGTCCTTTGGTTGATCTCTTCCCCTTACCCCCACGCTCCCCTACTTTCCCTCTGGGGATTGACAGTCTGATTGCTGTTTCTCTGTCTTTGGATCTGTCCCTGTACATCAGTCTATGTTGTTCTCTATAGTCCACAAATGAGATCATGTGGTATTTATCTTTCTCTGACTGGCTTATTTCACTTAGCATAATGCTCTCCAGTTCCATCCAAGCAGCTTGGATGGAACCACAATGCTACTTTTTTTTTTTTTTTAAATATATTTTATTGATTTTTCACAGAGAGGAAGGGAGAGAGATAGAGAGCCAGAAACATCGATGAGAGAGAAACATCGATCAGCTGCCTCCTGCACATCTCCCACTGGGGATGTGCCCGCAACCCAGGTACATGCCCTTGACCGGAATCGAACCTGGGACCTTTCAGTCCGCAGGCCAACGTTCTATCCACTGAGCCAAACCGGTTTCGGCCACAATGCTACTTTTAAAAGATAAAAAGAGCCCTGACCGGTTTGGCTCAGTGGATAGAGCTTTGGCCTGCAGACTGAAGGGTCCCGGGTTCGATTCCGGTCAGGGGCATGTACCTTGGTTGCGGGCTCATCCCCGGTGCGGGGTGTGCAGGAGGCAGCTGATCGAAGGCTCACCTCTTTTTGAAAAGCATTATGTTTGTATCTCATCGATGTTTCTAGCTCTCTATCCCTCTCCCTTCCTCTCTGTGAAAAAATCAATAAAATATATTTTTTTAAAAAAAAAGATAAAAAGAGAAAGACTTCTTTGTCCATCCTTGAAAGAGACTAGAACATCAACTCCTTAATCTGAAAAATGGCAACTAAAGAGGGAATCCTAAGCAATAAAATTAGAAAATCATAGTGAGTAAACCCTAATGAAAATACCTGATCCAGGCAAAGATGATTGTGCTAGTTACCTATCGCTTTAAAACAGATCACCCCAAAGTGTAGCAGCTTAAAACAGCAAATATTTATTATCTCACAGTTTCTGTGGATGAGGAAGCTGGGTCTGGCCTAATGGGTGCTCTTGGTTCAGGGTCTCCCACAAGGTTGCAGTCAAGGTGTCAGCAGTCATCTCAAGGCTTATAGGAGGAGGGTCGGCTCCCAAGTTCATTCATGTGGTTGTTAGCAGATTTCAGCTTGTTGCTGGCTATTTGCCAGAGCCATCAGTTACTTGACACATGGACATCTCCAAAAGGCATCTCTGAAGATGGCAGTCGGCTTCCTTAGGAGCTAGCAAGTGAGTGAGAGTAAAAGAAGGAATCCAAGATAGAATGCACATTTTTTTTTTTTTTTTGGTAGCTTACTCTTGAAGTAACATCCTATAACCAATGATGCATTCTTTTCATGGGAGTAAGTCATTAGTCTAGCCTACTCTCAGGGGGATACATGGGTGTATCCACTAGGAGGTGGGGATCACTGGGAGCCTCACAGAGGGTGCTACCATTTTCATCTTTGGATGAAAGCCATTAGATGAAAGGTTGGTGGGGAACTTTATAAAAAGGCACCAGGCTGTCACCACCTGAATGCACTCCTCAATCTTACAATCACTAAACTAGGGACAACCAGATATTATTTGCCTTCTATGGTGAGGCAACCTGAAGTACACAGCATCACCTAGTGAATTTATACTTTTCAAAAAGAGGTGAGCCTGAATATAATCAAGCCATAGCAACACATCCAATTCATAAGAAATATGGATGATAGAAGAATAAGTTAAATGACCCCCTGAGGTACAAATCTAGATTGTGGAAACTTCTACAGGACAATGGATCTATTTCTTCAGTAAGTCAATTGCATGAAAAAAGGTGAGGAATTGCTCTATATTAAAAAATCTTTGAGAGACCAAATGCAGTCCTAATCTTGCATGGATCCTGATTGAAACAGACAAACTGGAAAAAGATAGTTTTGAGACAACAAGGGGACTTCAAATATGGATAAATAGATGGTAGTAAGGAATTATCATTTTTCTTGGTATAATAATGGCAGTGTGGCTATGAAAGAAGATGCCGATACTTTCTGAGATGCACACCAAAGTATGTAAGGGTAATATCTTAGACCCGAAGCCTAAGATTTGCTTTAAAATAGTTCAGCATCGACAGCAAACACAACAATAGGAATAGATGAGATGAGTGTGGTAAAATCTTAAGTGTTGAATGTAGTTCAAACAGTTTCACAATAAAATAGGAAGAACAATGTCAGGACTAGATGATTTTATAACTGAGTTCTGGCTAGACTTTAAAGATCTAGCTTTAAAATATTTCTAATGTTATTTGAAAGGGTATGGCCTCAAATAAAAAGATGAAAACTCCCCAATTCATTTTATTTAATTAATTTTTTAATCCTCACCCGAGAATATTTTTCCATTGATTTTTAGGGAGAGTAGAAGAGAGAGGGAGAGACAGAGAGAAGCATCAATGTGAGAGAAACACATCAACTGGTTGCCTCCTGTATGAGCCCCAACCAGGGCCTGGGCCAGGTACATGCCCTTGGCCGGAATCAAACCTGGGACCCTTTGGTCTGCAGGCCAACATTTTATCCACTGAGTCAAACCGGCAAGGGCCCCAATTCATTTTATGAAGGTAGCACAACTTGTAAACCTTTTTTGGTGAAGTATAACATGCATGATAAAACTTTACAGTTGTTAAATGTATGGCTTGAGGAATTTTTGCACACTGAACATACCTGAGTAGATAGATTTTTCTTTAAATATATTTTATTGATTTTTTACAGAGAGGAAGGGAGAGAGACAGAGAGTTAGAAACATCGATGAGAGCGAAACATCAATCAGCTGCCTCCTGCACATCTCCCACTGGGGATGTGCCCGCAACCCAGGTAGATGCCCTTGACTGGAATCGAACCTGGGACCTTTCAGTCCGCAAGCCGATGCTCTATCCACTGAGCCAAACCGGTTTCGGCATGAGTAGATAGATTTTAAGAACCCAGACTATTGTGAGAACCCAGAAACCTCCCTCAGACCAATTGCTAGACAGTATCTTCTGCTGAGGACATCCACTATGCTGAAGCCAAAATCTGATTTTTAAAAGTGGTGCAAAAAAATGAACATCACAGAATAATTTCTTATATAGAGGTGAATTTTTAAAATATCTCTCTATATAAAAAGCTAATATGCAAAGTGTCCCCTTGGGAATTCGACCAGGAGACTGGGAGTTCGATTGCTCGCTATGACGTCCACTGACCACCAGGGGATGGCACAGAACAAAGGAAGACCTCAGCCGGCAGCCAGGAGGCCCCGATCAGCCCTGATTGCTGGCCATGGGCCCTACCCATGCATGAATTTTGTGCACTGGGCTTCTAGTTAGGAAATAGAATTTAGAAATATATTTTAATATTGACACAATCGCAATCACATATTATGAAGAATTTAATTGCTCACCCCTGTTACTTGCACTCCCTCTGGGTTCTTGCTAATGTATGTATTTGCTAGTAGTTTTTTCAGGAAGGGGCAGTAAACAGTTTTTGCTCTTCAATGTTTTAACAAGAATTTACTTTACTCTTAGTTTTTTTTAAAGAGAGTTGGCTGGCTAGTGAATTCCAGATCGCCAATTATTTCCCTCAGGATGTTGAGTATATAAAACCTTCACCTTCTGACTTCTGCTGTTAGTGAGAGTTTCACCATCATTTTGTCATTTGTTTGTCATCCATCTTCTCTCTTTTGTAGATTATATTTTCTTTTTTTTTTTTTGCTAAATGCTCTTCGGTTCTGCTACTGCATTTCTAAGTATAGATTTATTTTCTTGCTCATCACTCAGTGAGATTTTTCAATGCAAGTTTTCATGTGTTTCTTCATTTCTAGAAAACGATCAGTCATTTTTTTAAGTGTCATCTTTTCTCCATTCTCCTTATTTCCTTCTGCAATTTCCCTTGGATATATTTCTGAACTTCTCATTCTACTTAGACTCCATTACCCTCAACTTCTTTTATAACTTCCTCCTTTATCTTACTGTGCTGTGATCTGGAAACTTCTTTCTCAGTGCTTCCTGCCAACCCTAGAAGGTCAGCTTGGATCTTTTACTCCATATTTGTGGTTTAATTTTAGACCTTATGTGCACATCATATAGAATCAGGTCCCATGGTCCATTGGTGCATCTGCTTCTTAAATTTTTGTGTGTAAATTCAAAATTCTTAAAAGCAAAATCTGCATCCAAAATATTTTCAATAAACTATATATTTCACTTAAGAAGAAGTTAAATTTGGTGGAAAATCAATTTTGGGAAAAACGACCAAAGAACTACGAACTAGTGGGGGGAAAATAACACCAGGCATCTCCTTGCTCTTTACAAACCTCTTCTCACTGTTGTACTGTATTTTTGCAAATACATCTGAAGTTTTGCGTGTCCACTTTGTGATCCCTTTGTAATATTTCCACTCCAGATCCCTTAGGTCCATGAATTGTTTTTCTGAAAAGAACCAGATGTTCAAAGAATCACATGGTGTCATTTAACCTTCAGCGATTCAGAGGTGTTTCATGACAGAATAAACCTTTGATTAATTTGAGTCTCCTCCCTTCTTGTTGAAAGCCTTTTCTGAATCTGTATAAACTAAGGGGGAACCTATGGTGTCCACCTCATGTATTGGGTGGGTCTGGCTAGCAGGGCTGGAGAGGAACCTGCAGGGCCACAACAGGTAAAGTAAGTGTCTCATTTGGTGCTTGGAAATGAAGAATGTGCAAGTACAGAGACCTGCAGAGCACTGAGGTCAACAGGGGGCAGGAGCCTAACAAGTGGTGAAAACAAGGAGGAAGATTTAGCAGAAGTATATACATTGCTGGTGTCACTTCTTCCAAGATGCTGGTATAAGCCCTGAGTACAGTGTCTTAGCTAGAATTTGGCTCTTTTCCCTTCTCTTTCAGGACCTACCAGTGTGGACAGTGATTAGTAGTTGCAATTTTTTCAAGAACCCAGTGAACCACAACCAAGATATACTGCATATTCCCCTACTCAGCAGCCATTTCTCTTTCCCTTCCCTTCAATTCTTTTCATGACTAAATAAATTGTAAACTTGAAAAAAAAAAAAAAAAAAAAAAGCAAGGCCCAAGGAAGGGGCTTGAATGTAAAACCAGAGGCCAAAGAGCCAAGATGAGTTTGAGGAGTTTAAAGAGAATAATTGATACAACAAACAAGCAGGTCTATTTCTCGTGGGTAATTTTACCATCCTTCCTGTTTGGTGATATTTGAGAAGGTTACCTATGGCCCAGGTACCACCCCTGCCCCAATCAAACCTCCATCCTGGGAAGGGCCTGGGTTTCCCAGGGTTTACCTGGTGGGAAGTCTCTATCTCTATCTCTATCTCTATCTCTATCTCTATCTCTATCTCTATCTCTATCTCTATCTCTATCTATCTCTATCTATCTTTATACTAGAGGCCTGGTGCACAGATTCGTGCACTGGGGGTTCCCAAGGCCCAGCCTGAGCCCTCGCACAGTCCGGGACCCCTCGGGAGATGTCCACCTGCTGGCTTAGGCCCGATCCTGGGTATTAGGGCTAAGCTGGCAATCAGATATCTCTCTTGTAGTCCCAGACCCCTCGCTCCTTACCGCCCGCCTGGGTGCAGGTCCTGTGAGCCCAGCTTCTGGCTGAGCGGTGCTCACCCTGTGGGAGCACACTGACCACCAGGGGGAAGCTCCTGTGTCGAGCATCTGCCCCCTGGTGGTCAGTGCACATCATAGCGGCTGGTCGTTCTGCCGTTCAGTCAATTTGTATATTAGGGTTTTATTATATAGGATCCTGTTCATGCCTGCAGTGGGAGACTGGAGCCAGGGACTGTTCCTTGAGCCATGGTGTTCAACAGTCTGTCCCCAGGATCAGTTGCCAAATTTCAGGGAGTTTGACAAATCTTGGCAGGGTTGGCATAGCAAGAACTGATGATAGAAGAAAGGACAGGAAAGGAATATTTGGCAAAAGAAGGCCATAGAATTGATTATTTTGATTACTAAAGAGCTTTATGTTGTGATCTGTGGTAGACACTATAGGTTAGGTCACTCCAGACCCATTACAATCTTCTTCTGCCTTCCTCTACTATAGGGGATGGAAAGATCAGAATTCTATTCACCAGCCTTCCTTGAAGTAAGGGTTACTATTGGCACAGGTCTGGACAATGAAATGCAAGGAGAAGTCACCTTAGGATGTGTGTTCTGAGGAGCTTTGCTTCCTACTCAAAGAGGATCAAACTAGCCAAGGTGGGCCTTTGTCCCATCTCCCTCTTCCAGCCTGGAATGTGGTCATAGTTCCTGGAACGGAAGGAAGCATATCTTGGCCATGAAGACAAAAGCCATACAGAAAAAGATGGTGGAGCCTGAAGCCTCAATGACATCAAAACACTATTCCCACCCTTGTTTGCCCACCTCCAGACTTCTAATTACATAGGAAAAATAACCCCTATTTTTTGGTCACATTCCTAACCTATAGGGTTTAGCCTGAGCAAGAGTTGCTCATAAGCTAGGAGAAGAAAAATGGCAGCACCACTCCCTTTACCTCCTCTAGTGCTTGGTGCTAGTAAAGATATGTTCAGTACTATCCTTTGGTACCAGGAGTCTTAAAATTTTCCTGGACTGAGTAGACTTCAGGCACTAGCTGGCTGATGAAATGATAGTAATATTGGGCAATGTAGGACATTAAAAGGTGAAATGTTGCAATATCAAGTAAACCTAAGGAATTACTGGATATTTCTCATATGGATGCCTATCTGGCTTCGTGCATATTCCTTGAATAGACAGGACATGCCTCAGAAATTTTATAGCTAGGATCTCAAAAAATGAGGTCATGGAGGCAGAGAAGAGACTGAGTGAGTCAGAGTGTAGAAGGGCACATGAGAGACCTCCAGGGTTAGATAGACCACAGGCAATCCATGCATTAGGAAGGAAGGACAATTCAGCCCCTGTGGGTGGCAAAGCCATAAATGTTCAAGACCCATCAAACATCCAAAGTCTTCAGCACTTCTTCAGTAGGCTTTTTTGCCTGTTATTATTGATCCTAGCACTTTCCTGGCATTTTCCTCTCTGGTCCCAAACTTTAGCTGTGCAGTTTTGTGGATTATGTAGGCCATTCCACAATCGTCTTAATTTCTACTTCTGCCTGAAATCCAACACACTTGTATGATTCTATCAAAGGAATTTGAAACCTGTGTCAGGATATCAATGTAGGGAATGAGAGCAAAGATTCTTCCAGTATCTTGGACCAAATACTGTATTGGTCAGTGTGATTGGTCTACTCCCTTAACTTTGTTCCCATCTTTCCCACTACTTTTAATATAAAAGTTGTGATGTCATAATATTTGCTGTGCAAAGGGTTTTATCTTGGGTCAAGAAGCTATTTTAGAAAAGTTTGAATATTTTATATCATTAGTTTAATCTATTTTTTATAGCTACACAGAATAACAAAATATGACTTTCCTCAAATTACATAGGAAAAATGGAGACCTTAGGAATATTCTCTTCTCTTTATAACTTACCAACATATGTTTTATGACATATTATTGACTTTCTCTGTATGGTCTTTGGACTTTTATGGGTACTTACTTACTAAAGTATCAGAACTGGAGAGTTTCCTTCTCTTTGTAGAGATGTAGCAATAGGAAAGTATAAAGGTTCATGAAAAAATCTTAAAAAAAACAACCCTCAATTGAAGGAAAATCAAGATATTTAAGAACGATAAGTCATTATTCAGTAAATACTTGACTAACTTCATGAAACAATAAACAAATAGTTATGGGTGCTTTAGAGGTCAAGTTGTACTGGCTCATTTTAGAAAAGTAAGTTTAAATACACCTTTTTGGGAACGAGTCTGGGACTTGACCCTGGGATGTTTGCTAGAGCTCTGCATTTCCCACTGCTTTGACATGTAGCAGAGCACCAGAACGCTAATATTCCCATCGATCAATATTTGACACCTGCAACTCTAGAAATCTAGGTAAATTTTCTAGTAAGATTTCCACTCTTTTTCTCCCACCATGTTTAGAGTACCTGGTTCAATTATTGAGTATTCAGTAATTCTATCTTCAAATAAAAACTTGTCTGCCTTCACCTTGGAAATGCTTATCTTGGATAAATTTCTGGCACTTGAAAACTTCTTCTGTGTGCCTGAAAGGTCGGTTTCACTGAGGATAATCTCATAGGGAAAAGTGTGCAAGGGAGGAGGGATCCCATAGTAAGCAAGTCTCTCCTGGGATTTTTCCAGCCTGTCTACTTGAGAGGGTGAGCCGGTCAGTAAGCTGCGGTGTAGGAGTTCAGTCATTGATGGTGGCTTCTCCTTGTCTTTTCTAACCACAGATTGGGAATCTTCTCCCAAATCAGTTCTGCTAGTGGGTGCCATGGCATTCAGGGCTTGACTAAGTGTTCTTCGTGCTTCACTTGGTGAAATAGCAAAAGTTTTTAGGTGATTTGATTTTTTGCTCTCCTTATGAAAATTCTCAGCCAGTGCATATAATTCTGGCAGCTATGGGAAAAAAGTGGGAAGTCATGAGATTGATGAGTGGTGATTGCCTGGCAGATCCGCAAACCCTAAAACAAAGGGCATAACAAGTAACCATGCAAACAGAAGCATCTGTCTTTGGGAGATATTGTTGCCTAGCTAAGCCAAGGCAGTGGTGGCAATGCGGAACAGAGACTAGATGGACAAGTCTCAGATTCATTCCCCCAGAGAGGTAGTGTTTAGACACATCACTGAAAGGCTGCATTGCAAAATGAGCCTGGTTTCCAAAGTCTTTAAGATCTTTCCAACTCTACAATTCTGTGAGTTACCGTGGAGAGATGCAGCTGTAGGGGGGTTGCAAAGTCTGTTTTGGGTAAGGCTAGATTCCTTTGAAAGAAGAAAGGGAGCCAGATCATCTAGATATCAAAGCTTCATCCTGGTGACCGAGGGGCTTGGCATATTTAGGAACACTGTGCGGATGAAGCTGTAATTGACCCTTTTAACTGGAATATTTTACCAAAGCCAATGGTACATTTGTGGAGTGTTTGGGAAGAATTGTTGGCAGAAAAGACAATAAATGTCCCCTCAGAGTCCCCCTTCTCTATCTAAAATCCTGTATTAAAGGGATAAAATTTTATTTGCTAGAGCATTCTGCCTGCGAATCCCATTATTCCCAAGAAGTTTCTTAGGTCATTGAATTGGAAGGGCAAAAAGGCCAAAGTGAGAGCCCAAACGTGTGTCATTTAGCCCAGTGCAGTTTCCCTTCAATTCTAGTCAAGAGCAACAAATAGGAAGTGGGCTGAGTTGGTCAATGGCTCTTTCAAACGCATTACCATTAGCACAAACACAAGTCAGCACTCAGGATCCCCTGCCCACAGAGGAGCTGTATTTTGCTGTGCCAAGGAAGGCTAAGTCACAGAAGTGAAATGTTTGTGTTCTCTTTGCCCCCCACATGGCATGCCACTGAGTACTTAATAGTTCTTCTTATAATTCTCGAAAGCACAGTTTCCTGTGCATATTATAGCATTAGGGGGACATACCGAACACCTGGGAAACTCGGCCTCCACATCATCATTACTTGGATCAGTGTCGCTATTGGTGAACATTGTGCTGGGATTTTACTCTCTAATTCCTAAAAAATCAATATGAAGAAAGATGAAATGAAAGAGCAAAAGTCAGATAAAATACAAAGGGTAACACTTTTAAAAAAACACATATTTTTATTGATTTCAGAGAGCAAGGGAGAGGGGAGAGAGAGATAAAAACATCAATGATGAGAGAGAATCATTGATCAGCTGCCTCCTGTATGCCTCCTACTAGAGATCGAGCCTGCAATCCGAGCATGTGCCCTTGACCGGAATTGAACCCGGGACACTTCAGTCCGCAGGCCAAAGCTCTATCAGCTGAACCAAACCAGCTAGGCCAGGGAAGCACTTTTTAAATCTTCTAAACTTTGTAAGTGTGACACTTTAAATTTTATAGCATTACAATTTTTCTTTTGTTTTCTCCTAACTCCAGGTCTGCCAAATGAATCATGTTTCAATGAAATATTTTCTGTGAAACACTTCAAATTCTTATATGACATATATGTTCAGGCATTTATTACTAGTTCAAAGAATCCCATATAGATTTTTGTTTGTTTTACATATTTTTGATTTTCCAGATCATCTAAAGAAAAACTTACACTTCTTTACCCAAGAAAAGTATTTTTTTAATTGGAAAAAAACGCTAATAATAACAATAATTAATATTTTGAAATTATTTGCTTTGGGCCACAAATGATTGCAGGCATTTTACAGATGGAATTTTGTTTAATCCAGTGGTTCTCAACCTGTGGGTCGAGACCCCTTTGGGGGTCGAACGACCCTTTCACAGGGGTCGCCTAAGACCATCGGAAAACACATTTATAATTACATATTGTTTTTGTGGTTAATCACTATGCTTTATTTATGTTCAATTTGTAACAATGAAATTGGGGGTCACCACAACATGAGGAACTGTATTAAAGGGTTGCGGCATTAGGAAGGTTGAGAACCACTGGTGTGATCCCTTTTTGAGGGGTTAAAAATGGCCATAAAATCTATACAATTGGTCTCATCAATAAGTGGCAGCGAAGTCCTCTCCCACACTTGACTCTGGGCTGGTATTATGCTTGCCTTTACCTCTGTACTTGCTATTTTTTATATTCTCATAATCTAATCTTTAGTATAACAACATTGAGCTTCTACCTTGACTGATGAACCAAAATTGAAATCTTGAAGACAACAGTGAGTTCTTAATAATCAATTCTAATGCAGTTTTCACAGCCTTCATATTTATCCACCTTAACTCTTAACCTTTCATTTTGAAATTGATTTTTAAAAAGTATCTTCTCTAGTCTTTCCAAACTCATTGCAATGATTCTGATAAGAAGCCTAACTGACCTCATCTTTGAACTGCTACAAAGATCGCTTACCGGTTTTCTTGCCTGTATGTTGTTGTTGTTAGTAGTAGTAGTAACAGCAGCAGTAGTAGTAATCTATCCTAAATCACCTCTTTACTCAGCCATTCATTAGTTCATTCTTCAAACTTGGCTCTTTATTCCTTTTAGGATAAGATGTAAATTTCTTGACCAGACTTATAAAGACTATTCACAATTTGCTTCTAAACATTCCAAACATTTACAGATCCTATTTCTATGTCACCACAAGGCCACACATGTTCTCTCTGTTTCAGCCAGTGGGGGCAATTCATTTTTTTTCTGAAACTATCTTCTGTGCTCATATGCATTCTTCATCGCATCTGTGTTCACTCTGACCCCCCACTTAATCAAGCAGAATGTTTATTTAATCTCCCTTTTATGTCAGTCTAAGTAAGAACATAATAGAACTAAAGAGAAATGGGAATAAGCATAATGTTAATTAGCTATGGTGGCAAACAAAAGCAAAATTGGAACAGGAAATAGAAATAAGGTGGCTAGGAAAATAATGTTTTTTTAAAAAAATAAATGGTGTTGGGACAATTGGATATCTACGTGTAGAAGAGTGAAGTTTGACTCCTACCCTAATCCATACACAGATTAACTTAAAATGTATCCTAGACCACAATAGAAGAGTTAAAACTAAAAAAAACCCTCCTAGAACAGTGGTTCTCAACCTTCCTAATGCAGCGACCCTTTAATACAGTTCCTCATGTTGTGGTGACCCCCAATTTCATTGTTACAAATTGAACATAATTAAAGCATAGTGATTAATCACAAAACAATATGTAATTATATATGTGTTTTCTGATGGTCTTAGGCGACCCCTGTGAAAGGATCGTTCGACCCCCAAAGGGGTCGCGACCCACAGGTTGAGAACCGCTGTCCTAGAAGAAAACATAGGAATAAACTTTCATGATCTGGCTTAGGCAAGGATTTTTTGGATATACATCCGAAAACAGAAGCAAAAAGAATAAATACATAAACTGGGTTTCACCAAATTAAACTTCTGTGCTTTAAAGGACACCATGAAGAAAGTGAAAATGACAATACACGGAATGGGAGAAAATATTTACAGGCCATATATCTGACAAGGGACTCGTATTCAAACAGACAAAGGACACTTACAGCTCGACAGTAAAAATACAAATAAATACGTTTAAAAATGGGCAAAGGGTTTGAATAGAGATTTCGCCAAGAAGATACACAAATGGCCAATAAAACATGAAAAGGTGCTCAACACCATTAGCTATCATGAAAATGCAAATTTAAGCAACAGGGGGGTATCATTCCACTCTCCCTAGGATGGCTACAATAAAAACAGATTAATAATGTTTGTTGGCAAGGATCTAGAGAAATTGGTACCTTCATACATTACTAGTGGGAATAAAATATGGTGCAGTGACTTTGAAAAACAGTTTGGCAAGTCCTCAAAATGTCAAACACAGAGCTGCCATATAACCAGAGGATTCATTCCAAGGTATATATCTAAGAGAAATCACATGTCTACACAAAAACGTGTACATGACTGTTCATAGCAGCACTATTCATAACAGCCAAAAGGTGAAAACAACCCTGGTGCCTATCACCCGATGAATACTATTCAGTGATAAGAAATGAAGTATGTTGCAATATGATAAATCTTGGAAATTTATGCTAAGTAAAAGAAGCCATCCACAAAAGGCCAGATATTGTACGATTCCATTTATATGAAATATATAGGATTGGCAAGTCTATAGAGAGAGAAAGTAGATTAGTAGCTGCCAGGATCTGGGTGCATAAAGGAATGGGGAATGACTGCTAATTGTATGGGTTTCTTTTGGGAGTGATACAAAGGTCCTAAAATTGACTGTGCTGATGGTTAGTGGGTTGAACTATATATTTTGAGTGGGTGAGTTTTATGGTATATAAATTATTTCTCAATAAAAATGTTTAAAATGATTTATAGCTATCATTTAGAAAATGATAGCTATAAAGGTTGGGCTAAGGAGATATAACATTTCAATTGGATATCCCAAAGAGGAGAAAAACAAATTCCTGGAAAACATTTAAAATTAAAATTCAAGATTTTCCTGGAATTAAAGATTTTAATTTCTATATTGAAAGATCACACTCTCCATGGTTTCAGATATCCCTGGCCAACAGTAGTCCAAAAATAGTAAACGGAAAATTCCAGAAATAAACAACTCATGTGCTAAACTGCGTGCTGTTCTGAGTAGCGTGAAGAAACCTTGCGCTCTTCTGCTTGTCCCCATACGCTGGTCCTGGGGAAGGAGAGAGGAAGCTCTCTAGTATTTTTCCATCTCCTCCTCATTTGGATGCTCCTATTTTCCAAGGCTGTACGCTCTCAAGGCTGGATGTAGGGAGGAGGAGGAGAAAGGATGCCAGGCGTGGGGAGAGCAGAGCCAAGCCAGGGCCATGCATCTGTGGGAACGTGGTATGGAAGGAAGAAGGCACAGGAATGCAGGGAGAAGGCAGGGCTGTTAGTGGAGAAGGCCCCAAAGGAAGAGGGAGATTGTACAGGCACAGTCCTGACCAGCTGGGTCCAGCTTTCTGGGACCTACTGGAAGGAATGATGGTCTCCCAGCCACCATCTCATCTCTTGGCTCTGGCCTTTCCTGTCTCTCTCTCCAACTGCCCACTTCACCCCACCTCTCCTTGCCAAGCCCATACTGGCTTCCTTTTCACTTTTCGTGCTTTTCACTTCATTACGCCCACTATTCATCACTGCACTTACCACATGCTTAATAATCATCTGCTTATGTGGCCATCTCCTTCACGAATCTGTGTGCCTGGGAGCAGGGGCTGGGTTCCACCCATCCAGTAGCCTCATGGTCTAGGAGGGATCAGCTTCCTAGTGCTTAGTAAGTTTTGAGTAAATGAGTACCTGTCCATTGTGACATACGAACATCCTCAAAGTCACATAAACAGCTGTGTAACACTAAGGCCAGGGGATTATCTTCCTGCATGAGGGTAATGGGTAGAGAAAGTGGAGGATGGAAAGGTAATTTTTAAAAAAGTGAACATTAAATAGCCCAGCCAACATAGCTCAGTGATTGAGCGTCAATCTCTGAACCAGGAGGTCATGGTTCAATTCCTAGTCAGGGCACATGCCTGGATTGCAGGCTTGATCCTCAGTGTGAGGTGTGCAGGAAGCAGCTGATTAATGATTCTCTCTCATCATTGATGTTTCTGTCCCTCTTTCCCTCTCCCTCCCTATCTCTGGAATCAATAAAAATGTATTTTAAAAAACGAACATTAAATAGCTGAATTGTGAATATAATTTCTAATTCAGGTAGGTGTTTCTTCTATAGATAGGGGCAAGATGCAAAGGAGAAATTGAGGCAATTAGTCAGGAAGCAGACCTGTGCTCCCTGCATCTGCCCAGATGAACCCTTTGGGAGTGGACGGGGGTGGTGGGGGGCTGCACGGCCATGCTGACTCTCCAGGAGCCCAGCAGCCGTGCTCTGCACCATGCCCGGCTCTTAAATGGCTCCCCTTTGGAGGATTTTGTGGCAATCATGAAAAACTTCGCCAAAACAACCGCCTTAGGTGGCCGGTCAAAAGAAGGGCCATGCAAGACTTTCCTCTTCTTTTGTATCACTGAGGTGTCAAACGTAGTCTTTCAATTTGAAAACACTCTGGTTCAAAAGCATTGGGATAAAAATGACTGGTGGAACCGCCAAGTCGCCTGGCTCCTCAGGCTCAAGCAGTGGTGGCCGAATGGGGACCCCAGCCACCCAGGAAGCTAGTAAATGGAAATGGGGTCCCCGATATGTTTAGTATTTCAGAACACCTAAAGGAGATCAGCACTTAGAACTATAGCCGCCCGGTCCTGGCCTTTGAGTTGTCATCTCGGGATGGCAACCTGGGTATCTCATGCTGGTCAGAAAGCCTGAACACCACGAGGGCACAAATGGTCACTTCATACTGTCAGGCTCTTCCAGAGGCAAATTCTTTACAACCCTGGCACTCAGAGAGCAGAGCAGCAGCATGGGCTGCAGCATGGGCTGCCTGGGTGTGCACACCCCCGCCCAGAGCCCTGGAATCAGGGATGTGGGAACAGGATCCCCAGTGACTTACACCTTAAAGCTGGAGAAGTGGGTACTTCACAGTGATTCATTTGAGAGTTACTCGTTCCTGGAAGTAAAACCATGAAGTAACCTACGAAGGCCATTAACCATAAAAATAAAAATAAGGGTTGTAAGCTGGGTACAGCACTCTTGCCTTGGGGAATGTTGGATCCCAAGTCACCATTAGTAAGAATCCTGACTAAGCCTTCAACCAGGATTTCGCAGGGGAGCCAGGGAGGAAGTTGACCTCATCGCCTTACAGTTAACCCCCAACATGGGCTGAGCATCTCAAAGGAAGCAGAGGGCAGGGCAGACCTCCAGCCTGGCTCTCCCTGAGGTCTGGTGTGGTCCACCCAGGCTCCTCCTCCTCAATTAAGGCAGGTTTCTCTACACAGGAAGTCTCTCATCAGCGACTAAGAGAATATACTTTCTCTGTACGATAGTTTTTGTAGTACTGTAGTCATTGTAAAGAAATGCAACAAATTTCCCCCCAGATTTTAATATGGGACAATAACTCCGTAATTGTGTGGAGACTCATTTCCGTAAACTCTCTAATTGTGTGGAGACTCTTGCTTTGATGGACAATCTATGGGTAAACTACAATGTATCTAAGCTGGACGCTTTACTGTGTGTGCTCTTAACTCAGTGGTTCTCAACCTTGGCTGCACATTAGAATCACCTGGGAATCTTTTTAAAATCCTGATTTCTGGGCCTCATCCTCCGGAAATTCTGTTTCTTTGTTGTGGGGTGGGGCCACAACATTAGTAACAAAGAAACAGAATTTCTGGAGGATGAGGCCCAGAAATCAGGATTTTAAAAAGATTCCCAAGTGCTTCTAATGTGCGCCAAGGTTGAGAACCACTGTCTTTTTTTTTTTAAATATATTTTATTGATTCTTTACAGAGAGGAAGGGAGAGAGATAGAGAGTTAGAAACATCGATGAGAGAGAAACATCAATCAGCTGCCTCCTGCACATCTCCTACTAGGGATGTCCCCGCAACCAAGGTACATGCCCCCAACGGGAATCGAACCTGGGACCTTTCAGTCCGCAGGCCAAAGCTCTATCCAATGAGCCAAACCGGTTTCGGCAAGAGAACCACTGTCTTAACTCATCCCATTTCCCCACATTCTGAGCTTGTTCTACAGAAGGGAAGCAGGCTCAGAGAAGTGACCTCACCTGTGCCAGGTCACCAGGCTACAAAGTGGCAGAACCCACGGTTCAAATTCAGGGGTAGCTCCCTCCCAGACCTACACCTTTGCATGCCAGCCTCCCATGCACTGCACCAGGCCGCCGAACTTGTACTTCCTGCAGGCTGATGCCGTCTCTCCGGCCCCGGCCACACGGGGCACTGACGGTTCAAGTGCTTTGTAGGCTGTTAGATGGCAGGGAACGGCCAAGCGGCTTCACATCACAGGCTTTTGCATTTCCTGATCTCTGAGGCATCAAAACAAGAAGCTGTTTTTTTTTTAAAGGTATTTCCTGCTACGTGAAACCTAGAAATGTTAGGAACATCTGATCTTGTAGGGATTTTTCCAACCCCGCTCCACCCTTTCCTTGTTGAGAAAGAAGTCATCCTGTGGGTCCTGAGACAGAGGGCAGGGGCACGCTCTGGGGCAGTGTGGCCCAGCACCCCCACCATTTCACGGGATATTTAGCCACAGTGGCCCGAGCCGTCCAGTTAGCATCTTGATGTGGAAGAGTGGACTTTTAATTGTGATGATCCATTGGTTCTGGCTCTGCTTCTGCGTGAAGAACCCTCCACAAAGCTGATGGTCTACCTGTCACACAGGACGCCCGGGGTCTGGAGTGGGGCTTGGATGAATAGAACACAGAACACGTTATGGCTGCTAACGGCCGTAGGAATCATTTTGCCAAAATATTTATGATGTGCCTGGTGTTAGGTGAATAGCAAAGAAAATGGTAGAACTTGTGTCAAGAACCTTTCAATATTGTGCAAGTGACAAACCAAGATAAAAAACACCAATACTTATGGGGGAAAAAAAGAGGAACAAATGTAATAATATGAATAAAGATTTAATTAAAAAAACAAAAAAACAAAAACACACCAGTACAAGTTTTGCTAGTGTGGGTAGCCAAGAGGCGCAAAATCACGGCCCCATCGGGTTGGTCTGTTAATGGAGTCCCACCGATTTCACCTTAGCCTTCCTCATACAGGTCCCTCCCTCAGGTCCTGCTTGGTTTTGAGGTAGCTTCCTGTGCTCCGCCGCATCACACAGCCTTCTCCATGCTCCACAGGGCAGTCCGGCTGATACTTCCAAATGCACTTGTTTTGATGACTCCCTTTTAGAAACCACCAGCGGCTCCCAGCACCTACATTACGAGAGAAAGACCAACATCCCAGGCCTGCCTTGTTCGTCCTGTCTGCCGCCTTCTGTGCCTCACACTCTTCTGAATGCTCAGCTTCCTAAGTATATTTGCAATCCTCTTTAGTTTTGTTCATTCTCTTTCCCAAACCTCTGATGTCTCTTATGACTTGGCTCTTTAAAAGTGCACCATTTTGGTTCTCATTGTGACATGCAATGTGGCCTCGCTACTAGGAACATGGGGCTGGAGCCAGATGCCATGGGCTGTCATCGACTTGGCCACGTACTGTGTTACCTTAGCCAACTACTTTATGATGTGCTTTAGGCTCTCATCTACAAAAAAGAAGTCAGACCTACTTCACTGGGTTGTGAAGATTATGTTAATTAGAACAATCCTGGGCACGTAGCAAGTCTGCAATAAACGTTAGCTATTAGCAACAGCATATTTTCTTTATTGGTGTTTGACTTATTTGTCAACTCGAAGATCTTTGAGGTCAGAGACTGACGGTCTCTGGTCATCTGTAAAACCTCAGGGCGAGTGGAGAGCAGGTGCCCATGAATATGCCTGAAGTGAAGCGTTAAGCACCTTTTTGGAGGTGAACACAAAACTCGGAAGACCGACTTGAGAAAGCATTCCAGATAGGGAAGATGACACACGAGAATGTATGAAAGAAATCTGTGTGGGAGGCTTGAGAAGCAGCTTTGATGACATGGAAATGCTGAGGACGGTGGAGCCAAGAGCAACTGGAAATGTGACAAGGACTGCATGGAGAATACAGCAACTGAAATGCAACAGAATCAGGTGGAGAAGATTCTGGCCGCAGGGAGACTAGTTAGAAAAGTTATGGCAATTATTCATAAGAAGCTATAACAGTTACTATTCCCAAACCCATCTTCCTTAAAAAGAAAAGGCAATTTCATGATCACAAAGAGGCCACATTTTTTTATTGAAAACTCAAATCACTACATACATTCAGTATTGCACAAATTATAAGTGGGTTGACAATTATATTAATACAAACTCATGAGCATAAAGCAACTGCTCTAGGTTTTGGTGCAATTTGTGTCAGGTACTTTAGTAAATACGACAAACATCAAGGAACTCAGCTACTTCAATTCATAAGACTTGGCTTTCAAGCATATGGCATCTCATAAAACAATATGTCAAGCTCAGGAAAATTAAGTATTAAATTACAAAAGGAACACTGTTAAAAAGAAAAATTGGTGACAAAAATGTTGGGTTAAAATATTAAGATTTAAAATTTTTAGCACTTGGACTTAGGATCCAGAAAGTATATGCATCCTGGGAATTTCAGGAGAAGACTCCTGTGCTCTGCTACACTCACTACTACATTCCAAAAGGGTGCTCTGGGTTACCACGTCTTCCCTGAAGGTATAAACCACTGCTTCATACTTCAAAAGAAGTATGGTCATTCACATAGAGGGGTTTACAAATAAGATTCTTCTCACTCAAAATAAAAATATGATCTCCATCAATTTACACAGAAATCTTATTGAAACGTCAATCAGCTAGAGAAGCCAGATCGCCCATTTACCTTCTCTGCCTGCCTCGGTGCTCCAGGCTGGCCTGTCACCTGAACGGAAGGGGAGATGTGAGTAGTCCCGCTCTGTCTGTGCAGGTGGGCACAAGCCCTCCTCCTTCCCTGGGGTTTTGCTTCCTAAGGTATAGAATTGATGGGGAGGGGCTAGATGGCTTGTAGGAGACCTTTCAAATAAAAGAATCTAAGCTTGAGATTCCATCTTCAGCAGATGTTTAGAGTGGCAAAGAAAATGGATGAAAAATGGTGGGTGAAGTATTTCTTACCTTTGATGCCATCACTCAAAACCATTCTGCACTGTATTTCAAGGAAATCTTTGACCCTTTCATCTGATGGCTGAGGCTGCTAAAGGGTAAGGAAATGAGGCATCTGTCAATGAAATTTTGGATACAAATGTAGAAAGGCTGAGCCAAGTTTGGGTAGAAAAACAATGCATCGCCATGTCAACTAGCAGTCAGGGTTTTCTGCCTCTGAATTTTAAGAACCATCAATCTGGCCTAGAGATGCACGTTCAAGCCATTCAACAGAGATACAGTGTACACACCTACTAAGAATGTGTTTCCCGAAATCCTCCCAGGCCGGCACCTTCTGTAAAACTGGTTCTAACAGAAAGGATGCAAGAGAATTAAGTACAGGGCAGGATTTATTTTTCTTTACAGATCAGAAAAATGACCCAAAGGGAGTGATGGCTTCTCATATTGTCCCCTAAAAAGAAGACAAATATCACTTCTGAAATCTAACACACTGGCTTCATTTTCAAAATAGTTATTTTCCTCCTAAGGCAGCCATGCATTGTCAACCTTAAGCATGTGACAGTCACGATTTCTTCCACAGCTTTCCTGGAGCTTACAGCCAGAGTATTCCTGAGGAGTCAAATATTAAAGCTTTCTCCACAGCCACATGTTCCTTTGATGTTGGGGTTATTGAACACAAACTCACTGGATAACTTGTCCTCAACATAGTCCATTTCTGTTCCTAAAAGTGTTAGCTGTGCTTTCTTTTCGATGAACACTCTGACTCCTGGGGGAGAAGAAAACACATGTCATATAAAGCCTGCACACCAACAGAACCTGCGAGCCAAAGGTCAAGTAAGCTTTAAATAGTGACACTAACAAAACCCAAACAGGGCGCTTTTGAATCTCTTATTGTTTCCTTTAAGGGATTCAGTGCTCAGTTTCCTGTCCCCTCTTTCTACACAATAACCTACGTAAAAACAATTAAATTAGGTCAGAAAGTTGTACCCAAGCAAATTCCATGACAAGTCTATGTAAAACTAGAATTTGCCTTTCACTGTATTTCACCTATTTTTCAAATTTGCAACATAAGGAAAATGTGTATATTCAGTGAATTTTGTAAAGATGGAGACGATACATTTATGAAAACCCTGCAATGCCATCTATGCACATGACACATTGCCACACCAAAGACTGTGGTAGAATGGGCTGGTTTAAGACAACACAGCAGTTCTGTTCTTCTGTGCATGGGCTAGAAAACTGGTAATAACATAACCCATAGTAATTATGTAGGCAGAAGTCAACATCTTCATAAATACAATCAGTTTAAGAAAGCTTTCTCCTTATAAGAAATTGAGTCATTACTTAAATATAACCATACATATTTATTAGATCTCCTATTCATTAAGATGAAAAATTTAAGGTTTAAGTTTATGTACTGATTTAAAAATAAAATATCAACAAATACCTTTCTTGGTTAGTAAATACAATTTATTTATTTTTTAAAAATATATTTTATTGATTTTTCACAGAGAGGAAGGGAAAGAGATAGAAAGTTAGAAACATCGATGAGAGAGAAACATCGATCAGCTGCCTCCTGCACATCTCCCACTGGGGATGTGCCCGCAACCCAGGTACATGCCCTTGACGGGAATCGAACCCGGGACCTTTCAGTCCGCAGGCTGACGCTCTATCCACTGAGCCAAACCGGTTTCGGCAGTAAATACAATTTAGTAAAATGAACTCACGCTAGGAATCCAGGAAAGCTGGCCAACAGCACACTTCTGATGCACAAAGCCACAACTGCAAAACCCATGTACACTGAAGTTCCCCTAAAGCTGTAGCACTACTTATTTTGTTTTAAATAGGCTTAATCAGATTATTGCATAGGGACAGGCATTGGGGGCAAATATAATTAAAGACCTAAAAATTTTAATTTGGAAATCAAAATTGAAACTATAGAATCCTCAAAAGCATGAGATGACATTACTTGATATATATGTAAAACTGCTACTTTACACAAAAGTAGTTGGTTCATTTTGACGTTTTATCATCTTAAAAACTTTCTGCACAGAATAACCTTTCATAATTGAAACAAATAAATATATTTAACCAATAATCTACCCTAGCTCTGCCATAAATCTGATTGGATTCAAATGTTCACTAGGCCACTTACTAGCTCTGTGACCCTATGCAAATTATTTAATCTCTTCATGCCTCAGTTTTCCTTATTGGCAAAATGGGGACAATATGGTATCATTCTCATTTGGAAAGTCTCTCAAACCATGTCTACCTCATAGTGAACATTATAAATGTCATCCCTACTATTATTATTACTCTTGCTATATAAGGAGAAACATTTTAGGCAAAATAAAGTGCCCAGAAAAAGTTTGTTTAATACTCACCATCTTGAACAACTTCTTCATCAGAATCTCCTTTTGTTTTTGTATATTCTAGAGTATAAGAAAGGCCATTGCAACCCCTGGTTCGGACACCAACTTTCACGCCTACCTGGAAAATAATTGTAAATATAAACTTAATTTTAACATAGTACAGATTAAACAATCATATTTAAAAAGTCCTGGCTATATGATATTATTTACTTCTTCATTTCTTTTTAAGCTAAAAGATATATATTAGAGGCCCAGTGCACAAAATTCGTGTACTTAGGGGTGGGGGTGTGTGGTCCCTCAGCCCAGCCAGTGCCCTCTTGCAGTCCGGGAGCCCTTGGGGGATGTCTGACTGACGGCTTAGGCCCGCTCCCCACAGGGAGCAGGAGAGGCTCCCGCCACTGCTGCTGCGCTCAACGGCCGTGAGCCTGGCTTATGGCTGAGTGGTGTTCCCCCTGTGGGCGCTCACTGACCACCAGGGGGCAGCCCCTGGTGGTCAGTGTGCATCACAGCGACTGGTCGTTCCGCTGTTTGACTGATTTGCATATTATCCTTTTATTATATAGGATTCCTGGCTATAAAATAGCTCTTTAGAAAGTGTAAGTGGAATGGGAAGCAAGTATTTTGAAAATTTACTTATTGTACAAACATTATTATGACACAAAGGGGTGGCCCAAAAAGAATCAAAACTAAGTATATACAAAGAAAACAATACAGAGGGGGGAAAAAACCCAAACTATAGTCACTGGGAATAACATTGTAAAGGAAAGAGTTTTAATTAAAAAAAAAAAAAAAAGAATAATCACTCTTTTTAAAAGGAAAACGAAAAGTATCTGAATGGCAAAGATGACAACTTAAAAAAACGAACTTGCTCAAAAACACTTCTGCTCCACCTCATCATGTGAGATGTTCTCAGGAAGTTTCCCTATGGTTAGGTTCGCCAAGGTCCACAGACCTGGCAATCATGCTGCCTCTAACAGGGCCTTAATTCTAAGGCAGAGTTGTGTCAACATTCTCAAATACCAGGAAGCAAAAGACTGATGCCAACAGAAATGTAAGAAATTTAAAAAGTGACCCAACAGCACTCTTAAAATACCAAAGTCAGCCTTAATGTAATTTTCTAACAATGTCTACAGAATTTCTATTCTTGGATCCTATCTGCTTTTTCATTTATGTATACAGCAAAAATATCATCATAAAAAGTATTATTTCACTAAGCAGATGTTGATTCTCAGAAAAGCAGCAACATGTGCTTGCTTTCGGAAAGCGATTATGAAGGAGGAAGACACTGGTGAAGAGTGTGAGTTAGAATGTCAAGCTGTCTGGGAGTTTTGATGAGCTGAATCATTCAGAGTAGTCTCTTCTGTCCTTAAACAGCAGCAAGGACAGAGCCATGATTTTATTCACCTTCAGATGCCAGCTTAGAGAGCCTCGGAGGCAGTTTAACATATTCAGCATTAAATACACAATAAATTGTCTAGCTGAAGTTCTGGAGCTTAAGTCATAAGTATTTAACTTAGTCTTTATCGTTGTAAACAGGAAGACACAAGCAAGCAGGAAGTCCAACCATCAGAATGGATCTAGACACTTAAACAGTATGTGCAAGTACAGCTTTAGGTAACTGGAATTTGGAAAAGGGATTGACTGCCACAGTGACACCAGATGAAGTGCTTGCTCAATCCTTTTCATGTCACCATGACCAAATCCACAAAGTTAATTTTTCTGTTTCATTTGGTTAATTTCTACTCTAGTCATTAGTGTATCCAAATGGAGTTGGAACACTGACATACATTAGCACATAATCATTCATAGGAGGAAGGTGCCAGAACTCCCATTGTAACGGGACGTTGTACAATGGAATCTAGAAACCACTCTGTAGTCTAATCAGTAAATGTTAATAGTCTTGGAAGTAATTTACAGTATTCTGTAGACAATTAGCAATACAATAAGACTAAGATTATGTACACACTCTTTACTCAGCAATTCCACATCTAGGAATATAGCCTACGTACATGCACTAAGCTACGCTTACAGGTCTAGAACAATGGGCCTGGTGTACTATAGACACTAAATATTTGTTGAGTGATGTTTGTGGCAGCACTGAATGAAAACAACCCCAAAATACCCTTTAATATGGGGGGACTGGTTAAATAAATCAAACTTGTTCAATGGACTATACTATTAAATGCAGCCAGGATAACAATGAGGTGGATTTTTATGTAAAGACTAGAGGCCCGGTGCATGAATTTGTGTGCAAGTGGGATCCTTCAGTGTGGCCAGTGATCGGGACTGATGAGGGGGAGAGGGATTGTAGGAGGTTGGCTGGCCGCCCACACCCCGCATTGGGCTGATGAGGGGGAGGGGGCAGCCGGCTGGGGGGAGGGACCGTGGGAGGTTGTCCCCAGCAGCAAGCTAACCAACTGTCGATTCCACAAGGAATTGGGCTCCCTCCTTTTTCCTGTCTGGGTCTGGGGTGTGGGTGAAACAGATTCGGGGCTGTCAGGGCCCCAGCAGCAAGGTCTGGGTCAGGGCATGTCATAGATACTGGCCAGTTGTTCCAGTCATAATGGTTGCTTAGGCTTTTATATATATATATGTAGATATGAAAAGATCTTCAAGCTATTTCATTAGGGGCAAAAAGCAAAGTGTAACTACAGCATATATGGTATGTTCTCATCTAAGTAGGAAAGAAATACACACACAAGCTTAATAAGCAGAGTTGAGGCCAGTGGTTCCCCCCTCAAGGAAATATTTTTGGTTGCCACAACTGAGGAGTGAAATGGAGTCACTGGCAGAGGCTATAGATGACACTAAACACCCTGCAATCTAAACCCAAAAAAGAATTACACAGCCCAAAACAACAGTGCTGAGGCTGAGAAACCCTGGTCTAGGTAAATAAAAGGTACAGATTATCTCCAAAGGACACTAAGAAGTTGCCTCTTGAAAGGGAGAATGATGACGAAGTGTCTGGGGTAAGAGAGTGACTTCCTTTTCTGAGTATCCTGTTGTATTATGTGGATTTAGGGAGCGTTTGAAATCTTGGTCCCTGGCTATGTTGTCAGTTTGGCTCAATTAAACTAACCCCTAATTAATAGAAGCATATTGTTTATCACAAGACAAATTCATTGTGAAAATACAACGTTATTTGACTGGTTTACTTACATGTTCAGGCTTATCTTTAAGAAGTTGTTTTATCTTGTTTACTGCTGAAGGTGTCTGAAAAAGAAAATGTTGTTTTTAGCTACAAAATTTGCATTCTTCAAATCAAAGCCTTATATTTTCTAGTCTTTAAGACTACTCAAGTTTATCTGCAGCAAATTCATGTGATGAATTTATGTTCCATTTCCACCAGGGTACCTTGTGGATTTTATACACAAACATATGAACTATACTTAATTAAAATCATTCCCTTTATTTTTCTTATTTATTATCCTCACCAAGAATATGCTTTCATTGATTTTTAGAAAGAGAGGAAGAGAAAGGAGAGAAACATCGATATGAGAAAGAAACATGAATTGGTTGCCTCCTATATGTACCAAGGACCAAAGATTGAATTCGCAACCTAGGTAAGTGCCCTGAATGGGAATAGAACTTGCAAACTTTTGGTGTATGGGACAATGCTCCAACCAACTGAGCCACCATCCAGGGCTTAATCATTGTCTATATTTTAAAATGTCTTCTAGCAACAGCCTTTTCATCTTGCTCCATCCAGTAAAGGTCCACTCCCTGTCATAATCTCTATGGTACTATCCATGTGCATCACAAATGTAATCTTTCTGGGCAGCATCTATTTTGTGCTCCTACTGGATGTCCAGCAATAAGCACATTGCCCAACACACAGAAGATGCTCAAAAGCCAATGAATGAATCAAAAGCCAACTTTCAGGCATTTTTCCTGTTGATTAACTCCATTGCTCTTTTTGCTTACCCAAAATCTATTTCAACCCTTCAAAATGCACACCTAGATGAAAGAGTGCTACCATCATCAAATACCCCAGAGTGTGTCTCTCATCCCAGTCTCACCAAATGTTCAGATATAAAGTTGGCTTGCCGGGCCTGTGTGGCTCAGTGCTTGAGCATCGACCCAGGAGGCTACGGTTCAATTCCTGGTCAGGGCACATGCCCAAGTTGTGGGCTGGATCACCAGTAGGACGGCATGCAGGAGGCAACTGATCAATGATTCTCTCTTGTCATTGATAATTCTATCCCTCTCTCCTTCTCCCTTCCTCTCTCTGAAATAAATAAAAACATATTAAAAATAATGCTAAAGTTGGCTTACATCAGTATTTCAGGGTATCTAAGGTAATCAATAATAGAAACAAGAACAGGGAGGAGTTTTTTTTTGGAGAAATGTTTTTAACCTAGTCCAGCTGTCCTCAAAATAAGAAAAACATCACAACATACTGCATGTGTATCACCAACTCCACTTTCTTGAGAAGGAGGCTGTGAGGGACAAAGTCTGTTCCAGGGCATTCCTGGTCTACCTCCTAGCTGTGTCCCAGCCCATTACTTGGCTTAAATGGGTATAATAGTCTCTCTTCTTCAGGATTCATGAAGACCATTTAGAGCAGTGGCAAATATAAGCCAGCTGTTGGTATGACGATGAAATCATTCCTTCCTACTTTATTAGCTCCTCTAGCTGGCAATGCTGTGCTGGTCCTCCAGTTTTTTGTACTGGCATTTTCCTGGTTTGTGAAATCCCAAGAGTGGACATCATGACCTGTGATGGGGCAGTAACTCTGGCCAGAACTCAAGCCTGTGCCGAGGGAGCAGACCCAATTCATGGCCCCAGAGTATGCTTTTCTGCTTTGCCCTGTGGGGACTCAACCAGATGAGGATGGTGAAGCAAAGTCTGAACCCAAATTAGAAACGTCATGAAACCAGTTCAGAAGGTCGAGACTAGCATTTTTAAAACTCAGAAAACAAACACAAAATAGAAAACAATGCATTGCAGTTGATAAAAGATAAATGTGCAGTGAAACTTTGATTTCAATTATTAATATACTATATGTATATTTTATTGTGTATCACTGTAAAAACAAAAGATATTACTACCAATGTCCATAAATCACTACCAATGTCATTGAAGAAAAAAAATTACACAAATCACTACCAGTGTCCATAAAGGCCCTTTCTCACGATTTTATCCTAACAGGAGGCAAGCCGCTCAACAAGACAGGGAACAGTACCCAGGGGGAGAAAGAAGAAAATGCTGAAGAGAAGAATTATGGCTTCTATTTATTTTGGAAACCACAGCATTCCAACCTTAAAGAGTTACAGAAATATTAATGAAAAAAATTTTAAAGTGCTTGTTTACCCTTCTAAATGACTGAGGATAAAAATTAGCTTGCAAAAAAAAACACAACAAAAAAAAACTAGCTTGCATAATTTTTATGGTCATATTTCCCATGAGGCCTGAAGAACTTACTCAAATTATTGTCAAAAAGCAAACGATAGCTGATAAATTACACACAAAAAGCACAGCCATGGGAAAATATTCTTTGGAAGTACAACCCAAGGTATAACCTTGGCTAAAGCTGGTGGGTCAAAGGTGTAGAGGGCGCACCACTGCTTGTACCCTAAGCTGTCAACAGCCCCAAGGGTTTTTATCTCCACGTGACTTTCTCAGTGACCTAATTTAGTTTTACAAAATAATATATTTTATTTTTTTCTCAACTCTTAGTAAAAAGAGGAACCCTCAATTTTTCTGTGTCAGGAAAATCCCAAATAGACTCCACTGGGAGAAGTGCTACTACTGACAGATGCCCTAGTTTAGTACTCATCTAAGGGGAAAGATATGGTTCTTCTAACTTTCCAAGTGATGGATCCAATTTTCAGAAAAAGTCAGAATGACTAAACAGGAAACATTTGGGACTAAAGATAGCTTCCTGACAGAAGCTAACGGGCCCACTTTGTTCTAAATCTATTTGCATACTTCAGCAACTTTGCACTTAAGTAAAATCAACCTGGGAAATAGTATAAAAAGTCCAAATAAACAACAGGCTGCAAGCTGCATTTCTCAATTAAGAAGCCCATGCCTTTCCAAGGAATTTATGTATAATTAATGACTAGGTCACTTGAGATTTGCTTAGTGAATTAAAACTTAAGAGATTCTTAAGGGGGGGGGTGGTGGAAATGGGGGACATCTGTAATACTCTCAACAATAAAAAGTAAATTTAAAAAAACCTTGAGACTCTTAAAACTCAATGAAATATAACGATGGTTTTTAATCTACTCATACGTACATCACAGAACAAGACATTCTTTCAAGTGAAGGAACATCTTTGAGTGAGACAGTGTGGCCTTTTAGAAAAATATTTCCAGTTTGGTTTTCGTGCTAACATTATGGAAGAAGGCACTGTAGATGACGCATTTTTCACCTACTTCTTAGCAACGTACCTCTATCCAATGCCACAGGGTTTCTCTCCTTTCTAGCAAACGCTTTTCATTCTCAATACTGTTTCCTTGAAAGGAGACACCAAGTATGAGTCATGTCCTATAGTTCTTGTGATTTCAAAACCTTAGGAAACCCGAATAATTGATGGTATATCTTTGAAACATGAAAACAGGCTTGTGGTATGGGGAAAAGTAATACAGAATATGGCCTAAAATGTTAATCCATTGTAAAAACGAATTCTCCCGCCGGATCATGACTTTCTTCTATTTTGCAACAACGAATTTTCTGGCTTATGGCACTATACTGACTGGAATCAACGATTCCACTTAAATACAGTAATCTATTTTCCTAGTATCTAGGTCAGCGGTTCTCAACCTGTGGGTCCCGACCCCTTTGGGGGTCGAATGACCCTTTCACAGGGGTCACCTAAGACCATCGGAAAACACATATATAATTACATATTGTTTTTGTGATTAATCACTATGCTTTAATTATGTTCAATTTGTAACAATGAAAATACATCCTGCATATCAGGTATTTACATTACGATTCATAACAGTAGCAAAATTACAGTTATGAAGTAGCAACGAAAATAATTTTATGGTTGGGGGTCAGGACAACATGAGGAGCTGTATTACAGGGTCGAGGCATTAGGAAGGTTGAGAACCACTGATTTAGGTGCTGAATACTTGAAGTCTTCTCCTTAATCAGAGAGAGGGAGAGGTGTGTGAGAAGGCCGCTGAACGCAAGCTTCCCAATGAGATTAATCTTTCCAAACTGCAAATGCACACGCCAGGGTTTTCTTTTGGGACGACATAGAAACGATGGCTGGACAATACTGTGAATGTACTAAGTGCCACTGACTTGAACGCTCTAAGGTGGTTCATGTTACGTGAGTTTTCCTTTGGGGACGACAAACAGAGGTCGGGGGTCGGCATGAACGCTGAGTTCTTTGCGTGTCGGATGTGCACTCCGCTGCCCTCCGAGTGTCAGACCTCTCACCCAGAAAACGCTGTAAACAAACGCAGGGCAGACACCTTCATCCTTCTTTGTTCCTGGTAGGCGGCCTCGAACGGCCTCCACACGGGGGTGTTGCAAAGAGCCTCCGCTAACCCCACACCAGGAAGTAACCCTCGATGGCCCGCAGCCTCCGTCTGCGCAGGGAACGCACCCTTACCGCCGAGCACCGCACCGACACCCACACCGAGTCCGTCCGCCCCCAGCACCTCAAGGGCCAATTCTGGTTTATTCACCCGACTACGCCCCGCGCCCGGCCCGTTCGACCTCTAAACCTACGACCTCCAGCACAGCACCCCAAGGCCCCCGGGGGGATCCTGGCCAGCAGGCAGGCCGCGCCGACCCGACCCCGGGGTCACGCACGCATACCGCCCCTCCCCCCAGGCGGCGCGCGGCCCGATGGGAAACGTAGTACCGGGGGGCGCCGGGTCGGGCGGAGCAGCCCCTCCAGGGTCTATTTTCCCAGCAAGGACGGGCCTAGGGGTGGGGGGCGCAGAGCTGCGGAGCAGGCTGGGGCTCCGCCGCCCGGCCGTGGCGCACCCCACCGCCCCGGCCTCCCCGCGCGGAGCGGAGGTGAGCCAATGTCACGGGCCAGGCCGCGCGCCCGAAAACTCACCAGGGTGAGGGCGGCCCGGGTGGCCTGCAGCTTCCTCTTGCTCACAGCCCGGACGGTGGCCCGGACTAACGAAGCCGACATCCTGGCCGGCCCGGCGCCCTGATGTCTCGGGCCGCAGCTCAGATGCCTCAGCCGCTCTCCATGGACACAGCGGCGCATTGACGCCACAAGCTCCGCCGCTGGCTGCCTCAGGCCTCGCCCCGCCCCGCCGCGCCGCCATTGGGCGGGCCGCGTGAGTGATGGGCGGAGGGCGGGCCGTAGGCTGTTGACTCGGCAGCGCAGGGCCCGGGGGAAAGGTGGCCACCGCGAGGGCACGGGGCGTGGTGCCGGCGCGGGGCCGAGGCGCGTGGCTCCGGCCGCTTCCCACGGGCCGGGTGCACCACCGCTTGACGCCGCCGAACAGTCAGCCCGGCTCTGGAGCTGGTGCTCTCTCTCCAGGCAGGATGGTTCCGAGGCCCAAACGGCTCCAGACGCTTCAGTCTTCTTTTTCGGTCCAGCTGGACCAGATGTTTCTTCACTTGAAAGAATGTCTTGTTCTTTTGGAGCTAGAATTCCCGCAGAGTCGTGGGATAAATAAAGAGCCCCCGAGCAAGCGTGCTGGACAGCCTGGGGTGGTGAAGGATGGAGCGAATGCAATCTTCGCTTTAGGTGGTGATTTTGGAAAACACTGCCGTATCCTAAAACGTGACTGGGCAGCTCTGTGGATGTGCACATGTATGTGTCAGACCTTACCGTGGCTGCTTAGGGGCCCTGCCTTTTAATGCTGCCAGTTAATTCAGCAAATATTCCTGAGCACCAGGCACTAATAGGAAGCCTGGTAAACGGAGGGCCCAAGAAGAATGAGAGATCCTGGTAGGACAGACGTGCAGCAGGGTTAGCCGATGGGAGAACATCAGGATAGGCGGCCATTTCTCACGGAAGTACTAGAAGTACAGGGGGAAAAGGAGTGGTGCTGGGAGGATAGAGTCTTGCTCATGGTTTTGATGTGGAAAGAACCAATCGGGGCAGTGTGTTTGCAGCCTAGTTTATCTTGAATGCTCTAATTCAAGCTTAGCAAACTTGTGGCCTGCGGGCCCCATGTGGACCACAACGAATATTTTAGTGGCCTAGCCAATATAATGGTATGGTTATGTAAGAAACGTTTTAATAAAAATTTCATAACTTAATTTTTATAATATCCTCTTAATTATTCTGCTGTGTATTCCTTCCAATGTGTTCTTTATTTGTTATGTCATTCTTTATTTCAGACTGTTCTTTTTTCGTAGTTACTATATCTTTTTTTATGCTCTTGAGCATTTTTACTATTATTACTCTGAACTCTGATTCAGACAAATTTCTTATTTCTGCTTCATTTACCTCTTCTGGAGAATTCTCTAGTTCTTTCATTTGGGGGTTGTTTCTTTGTCTCCTCATTTTGGCTTTCTTTTTGGGTTTATGACTATGTATTAGATAGATCCTTTACACCTCTCAATCTCTAGTGCATGACAATGTTAAAGGCTGTTTCTGACTAATTAGGTCAGGCATAGACTCAAAGCCTTCATCAATAGCCTCTGCCTACAGACTGATAGGATTCTGACTTGAAATGCCCCCCAGGTGTGGCGAAAGTTATTTTCAATAGGGTGGGGCAGTTTCTTCTGCTGGAGATTTATTCTTAGTTTTAATCTCTTAAGTGGCCTCAGGGCAAGGTGTTATCCAATAGGGTGTGTCGACTGTTTTCCCCCCAGGCAAGGCAGACAGATGTCTATGTGGGAAAGATGTCCTCCGCTGTGTGAGGGAATGACTCAGCCGGGGAAACTTGGGGTGTCTGCCTTCTGAGCTCTATCCCCCAGCCCCCAATCCTGGCTTCTGCTCTCACAGCTCCAGTCCACTTCACCCTCCCTCTGCTGGAGCACAAGGTGGGTGGCTCCACAGGGAATTTAGTGTGTTGGTCCTTTCAGGGGATGCCTAAGTTTTCAGCTGTTACTCCCTGGCAGATAGCACCCTGCTGCTTTTCACAGCCAGATGTTATGTGGGTACCCTCCTCAGGTTTGGTGCTCTCTGGGGGCCCAGCTTGGGGATTATATCCCAGAGTTCTCAGTGGCAACCCCCTACATCTGAGATATCTCTTTGGAACTTCAGTTGCTGTCTGTGGGTGCCCGGCCAGCTCTTTCAAGCCTCCTCCCCTCCCTCCTATCAGTCTCTATGCGGTCTCCACTTTTGGTCCTTGGATTCTCTCCTGCGAGTTTTCCATGGGAGCATGTCCATGATACATCCACTTACTCTGCTGCCATTTTTAATCTCCTCTCATTGCCTGTTATACATAATCTATATATATAAAAGCCTAATATGCAAATTGTCCTCTCAGGAGTTCTATCAGTCACTATGATGCGGGCTGATCACCAGGGGGTGGTATGGAATGAAGGCAGGCTCTGGCCGGCAGCAAGAAGGCCTCTCTCTCTATATAAAAGCCAAGTGACTAGAACACCGGAATAACTGGTCACTATGATGTGCACTGCGGCCAGCCAACCAGCCCGATTGGGAGGGTGGACCCTCCCCCTGCTGGCCCAACCTGATTGGCCCCCGTTGGGGTGGGCTGGCCGGACCCCACCCATGCACGAATTCATGCACCAGGCCTCTAGTTATTAATAATGAACTACAATGTTTGCTAATGACTGATTACTATAATTGTGTTGCACTCATTTCCTTTACATGCCTTATGTGCAGGCACACCATTTCTCTCTGCTAATACTAGTAGTGAATATTTAGCAGCCAATTGCCACGTCATTAGTCTTGGACTGACTTGTTTGGTGTGTGCAACAGGAAATATTTCACGTTTAAAGAACAAGAAAAATAGGTTTATTTACCTTACGTTTATTAATTTATGTAGTAATTCAGTGTCTGGTAAGTTAATGTTCAAGAAAAAATATTTTTATTAAAATGTTCTATTATTTTATGTTAATGATTACTCATTTATTTCAGCCCTTTGTATTCAGCATGTCTCTATTGAAATAAACCTACGTCTCTATGAAAACTGAAGCTTTTGTTTATTTTTTGTGGCCCACATAAACTTAAACCTTATTTATTTGGCTTGTGTTAGCCTTTGAGTTTGACAGGCTTGTTCTAGAGCAATGGTTCTCAACCTTCCTAATGCCGCGACCCTTTAATACAGTTCCTCATGTTGTGGTGACCCCCAATTTCATTGTTACAAATTGAACATAATTAAAGCATAGTGATTAATCACAAAAACAATATGTAATTATATATGTGTTTTCCGATGGTCTTAGGCGACCCCTGTGAAAGGGTCATTCGACCCCCAAAGGGGTCGCGACCCACAGGTTGAGAACCACTGCTCTAGGGCCTACAGGAATGGTTAGAAATCCTGTTAAATAGTTCCCTCTCCCTGGTATTGAAATGCAATTGCACTGACAATAAGAGTGTAAGTTATTTTTTCCCTAACCTCCAAAACTTAGAAGAAACTGGGATTAGGTGACAGAAGTGTGGTGTGATAGTAGTTGGGTGATTTAGGAACAAGATATTTTACTTCTCATGTCCTTCCTCCTACAGGTATTGTGAAGATCAAATGAAGAGCCCTTAGAGGAGTGCATGGCACATTGCAGTGCCCAGTAAAAGTTGCTAATAATGGATATTTAAAGATGCCATATATTCGAAACTATTCTGTGTGACACTACAATGGTGGATGCATGCCATTATATATTTGTCTAAATCCATAGAATGTACCACACCAAAAATGAATTCCAATGTAACCTATGCATTTTGGGTGATAATGATGTGTCCCTGTACTAGTAGGTTCTTGGATTGTAACAAATGTCCTACCCTGGTGCAGAATGTGGATAGTGGGGAAGTTTGGCTTGTCTGGGCTTATGGAAACTACTTTCTGCTCAATTTTGCTGTGAAAAACTGAAGTTAATAAAAATGTAAAAAAAAAAAAACACAAAAAAACACAAAACCCGCCCCCCACAAAAGGCCCCGGCCAGGTGACTCAGAGCATTGTTTAGATATCCAAGGTTTCAGGGTTCAACCCCAAGTCAGGACACTTACCAGAATCAACCAATGAATGCATAAACAAGTAGGAAAAAAAAAAAAAATCAATGTTTCTCCTTTCTCCTCTAAAAATCAATAAAAAAATATAAGTCCTTTTAAAATGTAAAAAAAATTGATTACCTGTTATCATTTTTATCAATTACTAAAATATCACACAGTTGTGTAGCACTTTACAGCTTTTAAAAGAACCCTTAGCACACTGTGTCATAGTAGCCTCACAACTTTGAGCTGTATAGGTCAGGAATGTTGGTGTGGCTATTTTATTTATTTTTTATTTTTTTTAGAATCTTTTTCTTAAGTATTTTTTTAAAAATGTTTTATTGATTTTTTACAGAGAGGAAGGGAGAGAGACAGAGAGCCAGAAACATCGATCAGCTGCCCCCTGCACATCCCCCACTGGGGATGTGCCCGCAACCAAGGTACACGCCCTTGACCGGAATCGAACCTGGGACCCCTCAGTCCGCAGGCCAACGCTCTATCCACTGAGCCAAACCGGTTTCGGCTGGTGTGGCTATTTTAAAAGCAATGCTTTAAATATAACTCATCACACGCTATTTTAAAATTTTAGCTCTAAGTCTTCTGATTCAGGACCCTGTGGTACACTGAACAGCCTTCTTTCCATTAAGACACACTACTTAGTTTTTAAGTGCTAAATCACAAAATCTACTTGTCAGTGGTTCAGTAATACCTACTGTTATTTGAAACTGGCGCAGGTCCCTTAAATTGGATTTAAAAGAGTTTTCATGAGTAAGAAATATGTGCACTCCTTTATCTCAGAGCAGGAGCTGTTCTGTGATGTGGAAATGAGGTGGGGTGGGAACTGTTAAAGGAGATTGCAAGCTGTAACCATTTTTAGATGTCAACAGGGAAATGTTCAATATTGCACCTCAGGATTTAGTTTCAGGGTTCTAGACATTTAAAAATGTCTTTTCCTAATAAAACCTTACTTGATCCTCACCACACGGTGGAAGGGCAGGTATGATTTCCATTTTATATGCAGGGAAATGGACCTGCCAAAAGGTTAGGAGGAGTGCCACACTCCTAGCTGGAAAACTGGCAGAGACAGACCCCCTTTAAGCCTAGAATTTCACACAGTGAAGTTTGCTAAAGTCTTGACTGCTGCCCATACACACCTGCTTTCAAAGAAAAAAGCATGGAGCACGTTTTTACAGTTTTATGGGCGGTTCTTAAATTCTGTATTTGCTTTTCAAAAAAAATTTATTTTGGCCTGAAACACTATGAACCCTTTTGACCTATCTACCCACAAATTTTCCCACTTGAGAAATACTAAGAAAACCCAGAACCATTTGTGAAAAACATTTTAAGATGAAAAAATAAACTGAAGTTATTTCAGAACAATTAAATAACACCGTTGGGCACATTGTTGAAACTGTACACACCGAGCAAGAGATTTGTAAGTATTGATCGGGGTTATAAAAATGGATTTCATATTTTTGTTTGTTCCTGAGAGAAAGAGAGAGGAACCCCAGGAGTGGGGCATTTGTAGAGCCTGTTACGAGAGAGGCCAGCTGCATTCAAAAGATAGCTACTCTCAGGGAACTGGACATGATACGGAACAGATGTATCTGTCCCCCAGGGGTGTTGAGAAGGGGCTATCGCTGGCATCCAAATGAAGGGAGCAAAAAGCCAAGGGCAGCACTGCCCAGGTCTGCTGGCAAATACTGGCCACTGTCCCCCTGATCCAGTGGGAGGGCTCAAAACCAAACTAAAAGCACAGTACACTGGGTGGACTCTACTTTGGAAATCAGACTAGAATGCAGGGAACTTTCAATATCCTTAAAAGGATGTAAGAAAACATGGTTTCTATGAAAAGGAAGACAATGAAATTAAGCTAAAATGAGAGGAAATAGAAAGTGGTTGAGAGTAAGTCAAGAAAATAAGTGAAATGAAAAAATTTAGTTAGAAATAGCAAACAGCAGAATGGCACTAAAAAATCAAGCTAGTCATGTGGAGGTTAAATTTGAGAAGTTTTCCTAGCAGGAAGGAAAAAGATGAGAGGAATATTAAGACAAAAGGATTTTTGAGAAAAAAAAATTAAAAACAGATACTTTCTCAAATTGATTAAGCCCTAGCCAATTTGGCTCAGTGGATAGAGCGTCAGCCTGCAGACCGAAGGGTCCCGGGTTTGATTCCGGTCAAAGGCACATGCCTGGGTTGTGGGCTCGATTCCCAGTAGGGGCGTGCAGGAGGCAGCTGATCAGACTCTCTCTCATCATTGATAATTCCATCTCTCTCTCCCTCTCCCTTCCTCTCTGAAATCAATAAAAATATATTTTTTTAAAAAAGCTCTGGCTAGGTTGCTCACTTGGTTGGAGTGTTGTCCCATATACCAAAAAGCGTGGGATCAACTCCTGGTCAGAGAACAAACCTAGGGTTTGGATCCCAGTTCGGGGCATGTACAGAAGGCATTGCTGGATGTTTTTTTCTCTCTCTTTCAAATCATACAAAAATACCCTTGGGTGAGGATAAAAAAACAATAAGAAAAACTTGGGTAGGGAGATACACTGATTCAGTTTTGTTCAGACAAAAGTCACCGACACAAAAGATACAGGAATAAAGACACAAGCTTCAAAGCAGAAAAATAAAACCTGCAAGGGAATAAAAATCAGGCTGGCCTCAGACTTCTGCTATCATGCCAGAAGACAACAGTGTCGATAGGCTTTCCACAGAAAGTCTGACAAGAACTGTATGCCCCGTCAAGCTGACTTTCATGCATGAAGGCAAGAGAGGAACTCGGGAGAGCAGCAGCCGAGGAAAGTCATGTAGAGCAGAGTTTCAGCCCAGGTTGCATAATTCACTTAATTTACGAGTTTGTGTTCATTCCAATTGAGTAAGGAATGATCACTAATTCTATCACAATTCTGAAGTTAATTTTTATATGATTCTTCTTTAGCTGGAATATGTTTTCAAGTAATTTGTTTGAAAGAAGGGCCATGGGTGTATATGTTTTGAGTTCTCCCCTACCTAGGAATGCCCAGCAAAAACCCTCTGGTACCTCCCTCTACGTATTTGTTCTCCTAAACCTGTGCCTATTTGTGCATTCCTAGTGCTTGCCACACAGTGGGTGTCAATGAACACCAGCATAAGCACAAGTAAAGGGAGCACGAGATAGAGAGGCTCAGATCTGTACTGCCCTAACTCCCGATCGTTTCCTCATAAAAGTTAGGATTCTCACTAGAAAGGGATGTGGATGAAATTACAGGTCGAAATTTTGCTTTTATTTCAAAATCAAACTGAAGCATAGTTCTGACCATGTACTACTTGTGAAAGGCTTGTGAGGTTACAGAAACAGTTCCATACGGGTTCCAGTCAGACCCAAAATGACACCAAGCAAACTTGTAATTGGCAGAGATGGCTTCTTTAATCTGCAGGGATTTTTTTGAAGTTCTCCACCCTAATTTCTGAATATCATAAAAAGTAAAAAGCACTTTTGTCATTTTTCCTTTGAAAATGTTTTTAGCAGCAAACAGGACTACTTGTTTTCCTCACTTCATTTTTAGGAGCATAGTAGATATATGTCAACTTAATTAAAATTAGAGAGGGAAAAAACCAAAAAGCCCCTCATCCATGGAAGACTCACATAAACAGGTAATCATGTTCATGTTATCACTTCTTCTACAAATATCAATAAAATAAGGTTTGTAAATGGTAAATACAGTAGTAGCAGTTCACATATATTTGACACACTTTCACACAGGATTCAGTAAACAACAATAAATATAATTTCCCCTCTTCAGAACAAAAAAAGGGATTTATAGGAAAGAAAGGATTAATTTCTTGGGGTTTATCAGCACACCATTTTAGTGTGATTTGAAAGAATTAAAAACCATGAAATTGTATTCACTGAATACTGGCCCATCGTTTTTTCTTTTTCTTTTTTTAAACCTGGCTTAAATACATACACCATGGCTTTCTATTAAAATCCTTCAATCTATGAGGATTTGTGGTAGGTAAGACTACATTAAAATTTTTTTTCCTTATTATAAATTTCATTCAGTTAAAAAAAATCTGACATTTCCCTTAAATGTTAAGTTGAAGCCTGATCTATGCTGCTGAATCCTGTAAAATGAACCTAATTTTCAGAGTGATTAGGAATGCCTGAGTGGCCATTTAGAGCGCTGCATTTTCCTTCCCTCATGATTCCTGCTGGGTCCTCTTCACTGAGGCTTTTCCCTGAGTCATATATTTACTGGAAAGGCTACCTAGAGGAGGGGAGGAAACAAAACCCAACATAAATAAAATAAGTCTCACTTCATCAAAAAATCTGTAACACTACTACTTATTGCTAATTATTCACGGAAACTTTTCATACTGGAAATGGTCACTTGTTTTGAATTAAGTAATTAGGCTAGATATAAAGTCTATAGCATATGAAACACGATCTATTAAACATAAGCCTAGTCAAAGTCTTTAAATGCAGACAAGTCGCTAGAGTGACATCATTTTAATACAGTTTCAGAAATGAGGATTACTTATTAAAACCACACCACAGAACAGTTAATAATATATGCTGTAACCTAAATAATTTGACTTCTGAGCACACACACCCTATAGACTCTCTCACCTGAACTCAAGGACATTCACACAAGAATGTGCACAACACTGTTTATAACAGCACAAAAATCACACTCAACTTAATGCTCATATACTAGGTAATGGATATATACAGTATTCTGTATTCATATGATGGAATACTGCAAAAAAACCCCATAAACTTATATACAGCAATATGTTTAAAATACAGCAATATGTTTAAAATTTAAAAACCATTTTGTTAAATAGATATGAAAAGCGATTGTAGAATATTTTATACAGCATGATGCCATGTAAATTTAAAAATTCACCAAGGGTAATATGTTAAAGGATACATATGTATGAGCTTTCATGAAGAATTGAAGGAGCCCTCAATTCATAATAATGGATGCCTCCAGGATAGGGGGGGGACATGACTTACAGAATGGACCTGGGGGTGGTAGTAAAATGGTACTTTCAGTATTTTAATCTTTTATTTTAAAAAAGATTGGAAATGTGCGCTGGCCAGTGTGGTTAAGTGGTTAGAAAGTTGGCCTGAGCACCTAGGGTCATAGGTTCGATTCCCAGACAAGGACACGTACTTTGGTTGCAGGTTCAATTCCTGGCCAAAAAAAGAAAAAAGATGGAGAAAATATCCTTGGGTAAGAATTAATCAAAAAGGGTTGGAAATGTGAAAAAAATGATGCTATTTCTCTAGTACAGTGATGGCGAACCTTCTGAGCTCAGCGTGGCAGCATTTTGAAAAACCCTAACTTAACTCTGGTGCCGTGTCACATATAGAATTTTTTTGATATTTGCAACAATAGTAAAACAAAGATTTATATTTCTGATATTTATTTTGTATATTTAAATGCCATTTAACAAAGAAAAATCAACCAAAAAAATGAGTTTGCGTGTCACCTCTGACACGTGTGTCATAGGTTTGCCATCACTGCTCCAGTAGATGGGTAGTTGTTATATTATGTGTATCTTTTTATATTTTTCCCAAAGTGTTAAGAACCATTCTTTTCTAATAGTACTAATAGTTTTATTAATATATCACCTAAACATGTAACTTCCTATATCTATATATATAAAAGCCTAATATGCAAAGTGTTCCTTGGGAGTTCAACTGACTGAGAGTTAGATTGCTTGCTATGACGTGCGCTGACCACCAGGGGGAAGTGTGGAACCAAGGGAGGCCTCGGCTGGCAGCCGGCAGCCGCTAGGGACCCTACCTGTGCACGAATTTCGTGCACTGGACCTCTAGTATAAACATAAATCTCAGCATACCTGAAGATACTTTAAAATTAATAGAAATAAAATATAAATAAACACCATGAAATTCATAAATTGTGTAAGCATGACTTGAAACTACCCGAAAGTTGGCTTGAGATCAAACTACTAAAATAAACAAACAAGCAAACAAATGTCTGGATGGCAAAACAAATCATAAATGAGGCTGAAAGAATAATAAACTGGGGGTGGAGGTGGTGAAGGATGTTGTAACACATTTGACAAAGCATGAATGCATTTCTATGTAGAAAGAACTAAAAACAAAGATGACTATTGTAATAAGAAGTGCAAAGATATAACATGAAATACAAATGAAAACATGTACAAAAATGTTGAGTTCAATGGTATAATAGAAATTCAAGCAGATTGTCAAAAAAGTATCTCAATGAAGTGAGGGTGTGGGAGACAGGTTGTGAATGACTCTCTGGGATTGCCAATCATAAATTGGCATTACTGGTACCACTGTTGAAAGGTACATACTTCTCAACCCATCATTCTAACTGGGAATTTGTCCTGAGGATATATACCTAGACGAATATCCTTTATAGGGTTTTATATACATAGTGATCTTCAAACTTGAGTATATGTATTTCTGAGCTGACTTAACAACACAAGTGGGGAAGGGGTGTTAAGAGAATTGCTTGCAGCCTCTCAATTTCTATCTGAATTCTTCCTGAGAATGCCTTCATGACCAAGGCTTTGGGCAGGTTATTAGAAATCACACCAATTTTCCTTTCCAACTTCCCTTTCACAATTCTTCTCCTACTTTCACTATAATATAAAAGACAGGCATATCTCCTAACCATCCAAATCTTAATGTGGTATGAAGCCCTGGAGTGGAAAAACCTGGAGGTAGGGAGGTGAAGAAAATGATGGTTTGTGATAAATGCAAATGCCTCTAATAAAACTCCAAAGTTTTAGTTTTTTGTAAAGTTACATTAATAGCTGATGATCATCACAAATAATTTCTGATATCACATTACTATGTGAGTTTTGGTCATTTAATGAATGATAAATAAAGAGTCATTGTTGTAATACATTTTCCATTCCCAAATTCTTAAAAGAATTTATATTATTTTTAATTTGCTATCATAAAGACTACTAAGTTTTCTCAATATTTACCAATCATAAAACAAAAAACAAAAATTAGAGATAGTAATGATAAAGAACACTGTTTTCATTCCTGCAGTAAGTAGTATTGGTCCATAGATAGATAAATGCACTGGGAAAAATCCCATATTCATTAAATGACAGTCATTTTTTTTTTTATTTTTTTTTTTATTGATTTTTTACAGAGAGGAAGGGAGAGGGATAGAGAGTTAGAAAAATCGATCAGCTGCCTCCTGCACATGTCCCACTGGGGATGTGCCCACAACCAAGGTACATGCCCTTGACCGGAATTGAACCTGGGACCTTTCAGTCCGCAGGCTGATGCTCTATCCACTGAGCCAAACCGGTGCTGGCAAATGACAGTCATTTTTAGTATGTAAACATAAAAAGTAATTTTAAATCCAAATTTGTAACATTTTCTTTGATCAATCATTGTTCTAATGGTTGTAAAAACAACTTAGAAGAAAATTCTATGCTTTGAGACTTAAGAAAAAGCTTAAAATTCCAATTTACATAAATATTTTTATTTCAGGTAAGTATGATAGGCTGATCAATAAAATGCTTGAACTATATGATAAAAATATATCAAAGTATATAAAAGCCTAGTATGCAAATTGTCCCCTCGACTGGGAGTTTGACCAGGGGGCAGGGCTGGCCAACCACTTGTGGCCCCTCCCCCAGCCGGCCCAGCTCCCAGTTGGCTCCCCTCCCACACCCGCTCCCCGAAACTGTGCATGAATTCGTGCATTGGGCCTCCAGTCTTAATAGAAAATTCTGTGGAAGTGAAACAAAGGTATTCAAGGAAAAAAAGGAAATGATGTAAAGTTTCTGCAATAATATTTATATTTCATTTGATACATACATTTAAAGCTGATTTAAAAGTTGTATTTTATGTTAGTATTTATTATCTCCCCCACCCCCAGAAATTACAAAAGCTTTGCAGCTATGATGAAAAACTTAGACATCAACTTAAAAACATAAAGGAGACATATGAACTTTCAAAATTTTGTGAAAGAGTATGTAATCAAAAAATGTTTTGAAGACACTGATATATCATATATTTGAAAACAGTCCCTTAATCAGGAATGATTAAAGAAATAATAATATAGTGATATACTGGAGTATCAAGAATACTGGATATCAAAAAGGATGATTTACATTCACGGATAATAAGATCTCCCCATACTGTTTCAAAAAATGTTGGAATGGCTCAGAGGTTGAGTGTCGACCTATGAACCAGGAGGTCATGGTTCGATTCCCAGTCAGGGCATCTGCTTGGGTTGCAGGTTCGAACCCCTGTGTGGGGTGTGCAGGAGGCAGCCCATTAATGATTCTCTCTCATCATTGATGTTTCTGTCTCTCTATGTCCCTCTCCCTTCTTTTCTGAAATCAATAAATATATATTAAAAAGAAAAAAGTTATATAAGTACACATCATCATGAGGGAGAAAAGATACCCATTAATCTATTTACAGCATCTTTAATTTTTAAGATTTCAAACCATGGGATTAAAGTGGAATACATGAAGAAACAGTTCCTTTAGAAAAGTGATTTCCTTTAAAAAATGGGGGAGGATTAAGGATCAGAAATATGTTAGGTTCTTGAGATTCACAAACTGAATAAACTGTTATATGTAATTATGTCAGAGTAATTAACTTATGCAAAAAAGTCAGTTTATAACCACGATTCTCTAATCTTCAAATACTCTTATTAAGAAATTTGTCCTGTAAGATAAATTACAGCAAGGTTGGTACTTCCTGCTAATTACAGTAATAAGAACAGTGATAATTTATTGAGTGGTATGTGCCTGATACTGTGCTATGGGCTTTACATATATGAAATTAATCCTTATTGCCCTGTAAGGTGCTAGTTCCAATTAATTGATAAGGAAACTGAGGCAGAGAGAGGTTCAAAACTTGCTGAGGTGACACAGCCAGTAAATAATTGGGCTGGATTTCAAACTCAAGTATGTCTGACTTTAAAAGCTCATGATCTTAGCCATTCCACACTCTATTGTTCCTTCAAAGTGAGTATAACTCTAATCAATACAATTTACAGAACATCTAAGGCATTGTGTTGTCTGTGTGTATGCGGGGGAGGGAAATAACAACGAAGAGCAAGGAAATTCATGAAATTTTCTATTCAATACTATCTAGTTTAGGAGGTAAGAACTATATGTAGCCATATGGAAAAGAATGGCCCGGCTGGCGTGGCTCAGTGGTTAAACGTGAACCTACGATCCAGGAGGTCATGGTTGGATTCTCAGTCAGGGCATATGCCCAGGTTGCGGGTTTGATCCCCAGTATGGGGTGTGCAGGAGGCAGCCAATCAATGAGTCTCTCTCATCATTGATGTTTTTCTCTTTCTCTCTCCCTCTCCCTTCCTCTCTGAAATCAATAAAACATATATTTAAAAAAGAAGAAGAAAAGAATGGAGACAGGTATTAGGAGAGGACAGGGAATATGGCTGAGTGTTTACTATAATCTGGGTGCATCTTCTCAGCACCCAGCGAGATAAATGGTGCTACTGCAATTTTATACATGAGACATCTGGAACTCAGAGAAGCTAACCTCTTGCCTAAGGTCAACACAGCTAATGTGCTAGAGCAGTGGCTGTCCATCAACAGGCTCTGGTGAGAAGGAAGAGCTTTGGGGAAATTTAACACTACATATAATTGAGACATTTCACATTCATAACAACATATATAATTTGGGTAAGTTTATCATGGATAAGTTTGACAGTCTTAACAGCTGTCATATTCTTACTTGAAGAGTTTATGTTTTTGGAAAGGATAGATTTTAGCTACCTATAACTGTTATTTGTTTTTTTTCTGGCATTACATTAATTTTTTTTTCTGTAGTAAATTTAAGTTTTACAGTTGCTCAAAAGATTTATAAGTGTCATTTTCTTACTTAGAAGATAATTACAGAAATCCTAACTTATTGCCAATCAGTAATGCCATTTTTATAATGTCTAACATCTGTATTCCTGCAGCACTTAAAAAATTATAATAAAATTCTACTTTCAAGATGTATAAAGCCTTTAGCAGGAGCAATGTTGACATAGCCCTGCAGAAATACCAATGAATCACCACCCACCACAAGCCTCTGCTCTGTTCTTGCTGTACGCAGGCGCTGCTCTAAGTGCTTTGACATGGATTTCTCAACATCCCTACAAGTCAGGTGTTACTCTTATTATTATCCCTTAGAACAGATAAGAAAACTGAGGCAAGTGGAGGCTAAGCAGATGTTTCAAGATTACAAAGCTAGAAAATATACCATGCAATCTGATTGCAGAGCCAATATTCTTAAGACATTTCATCTTTGGCTAAAAGGACATCTAAACTAAGCAAGAATCAGTATTTTTCCTATGTAACATGTTCTGGAATTGTTTGTTCAGGGCTGACCCTTGTGAAAACAACTCTTGGCTTGTTTACATATGCTAACCTTGTGACCCTCAAACCCAGAGGATCTATGAGAAACAACCCCTAACTGTGGTTGAGTCTGTTTCCCACAGGCTTTCATTTGTTGAATCAAAGTTGCTTCCAGAGACAGCCTGTCAACTCCCTTATCCTTCTTTCATGGCTGCTCTCATTGTCAATCAAATCATCTCACAATAGGCTCTATTCTCATTTCACTTCTATTTGATTTTGGGGGTTTTCCCAGTAATATTTTTTTGGTTTATAAGTCCATGCATTCTACTGAGAACAATTACAAAACCTTCCCAGCAAACAGCTGCTCCTGAATTTTCTCACTGAGCCTCCTGTGTCTTTACCTTTCATGCATTCCAGTCCCCTTTTGGGCAAGGATGGCAATTCTTTGAAGCTTTGTGCTTCTCTTTGAATCATCTGACCTCACTCTGTATGTCAACATCAATCCCCAGGCCTTTGAAATTTTGATTGTTAAAAGGTCTGACGCTATTAAAAAACCCACCACCAGTCAAGTTCACAGATCATAAAAATAAATGCCTATTTCTTTTTAGATTATTTTATATGAGATAATTGACCTTGGCACTTTTCTCCTGTTAACATTCAAAGTAGAGACAACCAAACATTCCTCGCGGGAGCTTTCTTAGCCTTCCCAGGTGAGATCACTGTGCCCTGGCAACAGCTGGTGGACAAAGGAAGAGTTCTCTTTACTGCAGGATTTAGGAGGCTGCTGAGGATCTGAGAGTGCTACTTCTCCGTAACTGACATTTATGGGAGATAGCTTAGAGTCCAGCAGTTCTCAACCTGTGGGTCACGACCCCTTTGGTGGTCGAACGACCCTTTCACAGGGGTCGCCTAAAACCATCCTGCAAATCAGATATTTACATTATGATTCATAACAGTAGCAACATTACAGTTATGAAGTAGCAACGAAAATAATTTTATGGTTGGGTCACAACATGAGGAACTGTATTTAAGGGCCAGAAGGTTGAGAACCACTGGCTTAGACCCGTCACACTCTAACTAACACAGGCATTAGCAATAACATGATATGTACAAACTGAGCATACAAAATGTGGGTTGACATGACATACAAAAATGTCAGGTTATATTAATGAAGTTTTAAAATTTCCAAATTTTCTCATAAATTATACAATCAAGTTCAAAAGACTATACATGCTTATATAATTTCCCTCCTTTAAAACAACTTTATTGGACAAGATGAGAGAGGGAGAGAGGAGAGAGGAAAGGGGAGCGGTGAAAGACTGACAGGCACTTTTAAGCAAAGTTACTAAGGATATCAACAGGCCAGAAGTCAGAATGTTTGCATCAAATTTATAGTTTCATCCTTTTGTACCAAAAAAGCTGAAAAAGCTAGTATGTTAAAGTTACTTTTTCTTTTCTGCTTCAATTTCCTCCCTTCTGTTTCAAGACTCAAAAGCACTATTGAAACTCCAGGAAAAGGCCTGCAGAGCCTTCCAGTGTCCCCTCCCTTTCAGCACCTGTCCATAGACCCGGGGACCTACCACTTTGTGCCCACAGCTGAAGTCACGTTGCCTACAATTCCTCTCCCAGCATTTCTCACCAGAACTCCTTGTAATCAGGTTTTTCTCCCTTGCATGCCAAAGAAACAGCTCTTTTCAAAGTCACCAGTGACTTCTGCATTGCCAAGTCCAGTGCTTAATTCTCAATCTACAGCTGCAGGAGACCTATGAGCAGCAACTCACACAATTCCCTTCTCTTTGAGGAACTTCCTCCATTTGAATTCCAGGACCCAGCGCGCACGCACGCTCTCTCTCTCTCTCTCTCTTTTAAATATACTTTATTGCTTTTTTACAGAGAGGAAGGGAAAGGGATAGAGAGTTAGAAACATCGATGAGAGAGAAACATCGATCAGCTGCCTCCTGCGCATCCCCTACTGGGGATATGCCTGCAACCAAGGTACATGCCCTTGACTGGAACCGAACCTGGGACCCTTCAGTCCGCAGGCCAATGCTCTATCCACTGAGCCAAACCGGTTAGGGCAGGACCCAGCTCTATTGCTGCTTCTATTCTCTCATTGACCATTTTTTCTGTCTCCTTTATTTTCCACCTGAGCATCTAAATGCTTTTCTTTTCTATCTGCATTTACTTTCTAGGAGATCTCACTCAGACCCAGGTCTAAGTACAATTACACTGATATTAAAATTTATATCAACAATTACACTGACATTAACATTTATTATCTCCTGCTCTAAAGGCCAGGCTTATATCCAATTGGCTACTCGGCATCTCTATCTAGATATCTAGTCAGTTTCTTAAACTTAGGTTTCTAAAACTAAACTCTCTTTCTCCCCCCAATATGCTCTCCAAGCAGAGAATATTCAACCTCTATTCTTCTGGTTGCTCAGGCCAAATATCATAGTGGCATCTCTGATTTATACTTTGTCATCCAACCCTCAGAAATTATGTTTGAAGATGCCACCTTCAAAATACAGTAAAAGTCCTCACTTAATGTCATCAATAGGTGCTACATGTTCCAGACCCATCTACCCTCACCTCACCTCTTACCACCCTTTCCTGCTCATTCCAGTCAGTGACCCTGGAGGATAAAAACTGTTTTTGGTTCTGCTGTAACAGTCGAACTCCAATTTCCCACTGACTTGCCCCTTCCTTGATTCTTTGCTTAAATTTAAAAGTTACTTTATAAGAAAGGCAACCTCCCTCTCCAACATTGTTTCCCTTTTCCTGCTTTATATTTCTTAGCACCTGTCACCACACGAAATGTTTATGTATCTCCTCTGACTAGAATGAGAGAGGGGCTATGCTGTAGCCTCAGTGGGTGGGTGTGCGCCTTAAATATTTGCTGAAGGAATGAATAAATGACTTAGTGAGAGAGAGAGAGTGGAGTTCAGACCAATAATTACTTTCTTTCCTTACTTTGGTGCAGTGAATAATCTCCATGAAGAGATTACACTGTTGACAACACAGTGGCAATTTCAAAGCAGAAACAAAAAGCATGGAAGAGGAACAAATAATTCAAGACTACGGTTCCTTCTCAGGGATGGTATAAGAATCACCTATAAATTAAAAAAATACACAGGCCCAAGCCTAATCCTTGAAGAATCTGATTTAGGAGATGAAGGAGGGGCAGGGTAACTGTATTTTTAAAAGTTCCCCAAGTGATTCTAATGTCCAATCCCTGTTAAAACCACTTATTCAAAAGAAGTGTCTCAAAAGGCATGTGGTAACTAAGCAGTAAGTAAAAGAACACACATTTGTTGTTTTCAACCCACATACCTGACTGGGGACTCAAAAATATAGCTGCTTTTTGTTTCTTTTTGTCTTCATGTAAAAGCACTGCCTAAAAAATGAAATACACTGGTTTACAAAATTGAAAGGAACAGCATCTGAAAGAGCTTTAAAACTGTAACCATATCCAAGGAGAGCTGAAATTAGGCATGTGGGTGGCAGAATTTTGCAAGTTACTGAAAAGCGAGACACATATGCAGGGATCCTTAAAGCACGCCCTGCCATCCCGGGCACAGCAAGCCTCTTCACCACACTGTGCTGAGGGCAGAGGGAGGGAGCCGGGGGGTTAGCCAGAAGGAAGGAGTGAGGGCCAGGGCCTGCCCAGCACCTCAAGGACCCGGCATACCTTGAGGACCTGGCACAGAGCTGCTAGCACCCAGTAAAGGTTTTCTGACTAGAGAGATGCTGGAAGGCCTTCTTGCTTAGGTTTGGGCTAGGTTTACCTGAACAAATGTTTCAGTTGGTCTCAAAGTACTAGGTGAAGAAGGGGATCCACATACCCAATGTGGTTTAAACATACCTAAGAAAGAAATCGGCACTTTTTGTTCCTACTTTAAATTGAAAGCAGTAGCCCTGTTTTCAAACTTGTACAGAAAGCTTGTCTGTTGATATGACAGAAGCTCTACTGAATATATTGCGTGGACAAAATAATAATGTATTTGCAGAAATGAGAGGGAGCAGCAGAACTCTTAGATAGGAAGCAGCAGCTATTTATTCTTCATTGCAACTGGAAAAAATTCACCACACTCCAGCCCACTCTTCCCTTCTTATTTTACTTTTAGAATATGACGACTTGACTTGCACTGTACATACTGCATTCTGAAGTAACCAAGACTAATGCTTCTGCTTTGGTTGGATTATAAACACCCCCCCCCACCCCCCCGCCATGTCCCCTTCCCCTCTGATCTGCTGCTGTCGCAGCCTGACAGAATCACTGCTCTAATTGTTTTGAGAGCTTCACTGTTAGACAACTTAAAACTTGCTACTAGCTAAAAAGCAGCAATCCATCCATGCTGGGGACCACAGGGCATTCCTTCACCACTCCGTTGTAACAAAAAGGAACACAATGACAATGTGCTTCAGCTATTTGTAACACAGACCTTGAGTTCCTCTGAATGGTGGCCTACAACAACTATGGTAAAACTTTACTACATCTCATCTACACTGTTTACAGTTTCCTCATCTGTTAACTGGGGATATCAATAATACTACATTTGATGGGGCTGTGGTGAAAATTACATGAAATTACCCATGTAGTTAAAATAGTGCCTGGTCTATTGTAAGCAATCAGTGAATGTTAGTTATTGCTATTATTTTGAATTCTCATAATTATATTTATTTCATATAAAAGAAAATCATTTTATTCTGGCATTTTTCCCACATTAGGGCAAAAGAGCTTGAGTTTGAGTTCTTTAGAAGTAGGGCAAGGTGTATCTTTCATAAATGCTTTAAGTCCTATTTTAAAATCAGTAATTAATTTAAAAATATACTCCTTTGCATATAAAGCTTCTTTTTGGAAAAAGCAAGTACAGGTGATCTATAAGTTTCTTGTTTTAAAAAGAAAGAGACAAAAAAGAAAGAAAGAGACACCATATTGCTGATTTAATGAACTGGGGAAGAAGTTGTTAGTGTTCCAGGAACAATAAACACTGGAATGAACACTTTAAGGAAACTACCAGCAGTGCTAACTTTTGTGTGCTGTTCACAAACATATACAGTTGAGGACAGAAATAGGGTTACTATTTTAATAAAAAAAAATGTCTTAGAGTCTCTTTTATAAACTAACCATATTTCATCCACATTCACAGATTTGTTCTAAAAAAGTGAAAGTGTATAAACTGCTTATATATACACAAAGGCACCCTTACTCTTAGTAGTCTGTCAAAAAGGTACCTTAAATATTTGAGCCATTTAATATAATGTGTTAATTCAGATCCAACAACTTAAAGAGGCAAGATAATGGATGATTTTGAACTACTGACTTATGTTTTTCCTCATCATAATCATCATATTTATTGCAGAAAAATATTTAAATGATAAAATCCAAAGACAAACCCCTCCTTAATTCTCCTCTGCAGTTAGAACCACTATTAACTGTATAACCTATTTCCTTATAGTCCCTTTTCCACGCATGTGCATGTTATGTATTTAAATAGAAATACATGTGGCTCAGTGAACACACAGTTTGGCAGCCTGAGATTACCTGACGCCTCCTCCATGGCTGGGCAGTGCTTCAACTTCAAAAGTGCCCACACTGAGTAGCTCAAGTTACAGTTTGTCTTATGGTCACTTAGGCTACATTTTTTAGGTACTGGGAATGACCAGGTTTTCATTTTATTGATAATCTTATTTAAAAAGTCAACCAAATTACTTTCATAAGCTTCTAAATAAAACCAGGAATTAAGTGTTTAAGACTTATAAAAGATAAGGATTAAAGGAGGAGAGGGAATCTCACTTTCTTAAAAAAAATCTTTTTGAGTCATTAGATTTGTTAAAGAAATAAATAGTACAGAACTCTAAAAAGATTTCCCCTGTGATGTGATTGGGAACATCAAAGTGTGACTGGTGTGCATACCTGGAGAGCCTTTGAACTGTGGGCATTCCTTTTTAATGTGCCCCTCTCGTCCACAAATAAAACAACGTTTTTCTCTCAAGTCTTTGTCATCCTGTCTCTTCCACTTTTCCGCCGACGGCCTGAGCATCTTCTCTCTCCCCAGATCGACAACTGCCTTCACCGGCTTGGCTTTCTGAGGCGTGTACTGCACGGGCTTCTCCTCTTTTGAGGACACCTCCCTTTCTGCACACTTGTTTTGAACTTCTTTGTCATCTTTGCTTCTTTTGTCCTTGTTCTCAGGGTATCTTTGGTTTGGGGTATCTTCCTGATCTCGCCGTCGCCTCACTCTGTAGAAAATGATATAATACTGGTAGGAAAAAAATCCAAACAGAATTCTAACAAAATAAGACAATTCCAGGTTTAGGAAATAATGAGAAACAGAAGGCATTAAAGGGCAACCCCAGAATTTAACAAACTTAAATCTATTTTTTTCTACTAAAAAGCAACCTCAGGGCTTAAGGGTATTTTTCCTTTTTATTTTCACAATTACTCCAGTGCTCTAAAACCAATTAGTGGGACTCCTTGATATTGATGTAATGAAACTTGTCCCTGGGGTGATTCTTTTAGAACCTTTCTGGCCTGCTTAGCATTCTTTACTAGACACTGGAAATTTGAGATGTGAAACTTTAAATACATTCATTCACATGCCCAGAAAAGGGACCAGAAGGAAATAGGTTCACAAGCAAGTGATGGTTATAAGGAGATTTAGGGTCTTAAAATATTAAAATCATTTTTTCCTTGCCCATGACCAGTGACTATATTACTTGAGTAAAAAACAAATATGTACTAAATAAGAGCCTTAAATTTCAGATGATGACCTGTTTTATTTTTGTTGTTGTTGTTTGTTTTTGGTTAATCCTTACCCAAATATATTTTTCCCATTGATTTTTAGAGAGTGGAAAGTGGGAGGAGAGAGAAACATCAATGTGAGAGAGACTCATTATTGGTTGCCGCCCATACATGTCCCGACAAGGGCCAAGGATCCAACCTGCTACCCAGGTACGTGACTTTGACCGGGTAGCAAACCCATGACCCTTTGGTCCCAGGGCCGATGCTCTAAGCACTGAGTAACACCAGCCAGGGAGATGATAACCTGTTTTTAAATGAGCATATTATCATCCAAGTAAAAGCACCACTACCACCCCAAACAATATGTTCAAAGTGAGCATCCAAAACCATGTCCCTCTGTCCTCCTGCAAACAGCAGAAAGCATGGTCACCAAGCTGAGTAGGTCACCATAGCAATATTAAGGCGTACAAGTAAAACTGTGTACAAGTGAAAGGGTCTTATAGTCCAAGACATTGTCAGTGAATCCCAATCCCAACAGGGCATGCCCCTTATTGTACATTAGAAGTGTAACTGACATCCTGAAGGAACCAATTTTACTTTTCATTGACTGAAATGATTCTGAACTTCTCACTGCTATAAAAGGGAAGAATTTTAGTTTCCTCTTTTCTCTTCCATCCCAACTACAGAGGCCGATAACCAGATGATTGAGCAATGATTAGAGCCATGACCCATATTAGGAAAAGGGACCAGGCCTGAGAGACTGTCGCCGTTACACTGGAGTCAATTCTCATTATCTGTATGTAAGGCCATATTTTAAATCACCTCATTTTCATTACAAAAAACCTTAAATTTACCTGAGAACTGCTGAATTTCCTTAAAGTTTATTTTCTGTTACAACAGAACCTCATTTAAAAACTGGTACATTAAGAGCATAAAATCAAAACCACCACTTTTGAACATTTACTTACTTTCTCCTCAAAGGACAGTCCTTCATGAAGTGTCCAATTTTCCCACAAATTCGGCAACATCTATCATTTGGGGCCAACTGTCCTTCAGTTAGCACATCTGGATCAAAAAAGTACTCCTGGAAAAACATAAATATATACAAATATGAAGTATTACTATGAGATCAAAACACAAAGCTAACCCGACAGCAATCAGGTATCTTATCTCAACATCAACATTATCATTAACTTAATACCTATTATTTATACTGGTTAATTTCAAATCTAAAACCATTATGAGGTCTAAATCAGGATTTTACCTAAACTCCAATTTTACGTAGTCCTTTTCATCACAGCACTCTGTTTATCCTTAACCACAAAGGTAGCTTTCCCCAGCACTTCTAAATATAAGAGCATCACATAGCCCAGAAGTCAGCTGCCCCAGGACTTGGAGGGAGCTGAGTCCAGGTACAAAAGTTTCCTTGCTCTAAAAAAAGAGAAAAGCTAACACCTAATGAATTGAGGAACATGAGTGCATATACAGATTACAGAGAAAAATAAAGAGGCTATGTGCTGTTGCTTTATTTCATTGTGGTTTCTGAAGGGAAATATCAGAAGAAAGGAAAGACAATGGTCTGGACTCTAGCCCCTTTACCACTGAAATGAAGGTGGGGGACCAGCAGCACCAGCATCACCTGGGAGCTTGTAAGAAATGCAAAGTCCTCCTGAGTCAGAATCTGCATTTAACAAAATCCCCAGGTGATATGTTTGGACAAGTTTCAGAAGCACTGACAGACTACCACAGCAATATCTACAACTAGATGTTCACTTGTTATCAAATGCTGAATATTGCTACACACAAAACAGTTAAGGTTCATTAAAAGTGTATTCAGAAGATTAATGCAGAAAAATAATAACTTTATTTTAAACATAAAACCCTCTAGCTCTGCTCTAGCTGGTGTGGCTCAGTTGGTTGGAGCATCGTCCCATGCACTAAAGGGTTGACAGTTCAATTCCTGGTCAGGGCACATACCTGGGTTTCAGGTTTGATACTCAGACAGGAGGCAACCAATAGATGTTTTTCTCATACATCAATGTTTCTCTCTCTCTTCCCCTTATCCCCCTCTCTCAAATCAATAAAATATATCCTTGGGTGAGGATAATAATAATAATGATAATTTTAAAACCTCTAGTTTCTTACCCCCCTTTTTCTCACTGAAATACGTTATTTTTATAATGCAACTTTGTTTTTAATGAGTGCGGCTCAATAGAAACCTGAGCATTAGTTTATATGAGAACAGACAGTTCTAGTACAGGCAGCACCGTCCCATTAAGGGATTTATTACTCTTTGCAAGTACAGTAATAAACAAACAAAGGAAAGTCTAGACTTCATATGGATGCCCTTAGGCATGTGCAAATGGCTTGGCTGAGGCTGGCATGGAGCTCAATGCTGGTGGTGCAGCAATGCCACCTATATGTCTTACCAAGGAAAAGCAGCAGCACCAAAATTATAAATCTTCCCACCCAAACTCCACCTCTGGCTATTTTTCCCCATCCTCCTGATGAACTGTCTCAGAGCAGGGATTTTTTAAAAAAATGTATTTATTGTCTAAAGTTTTACATATGTCTCCTTTTTCTCCAATTGATCCCCCCTTCCCCGCCCCTCCATTCCCACCTCAGGCAAGCCCCCAAGAGCAGGGATGTTTTAGAAAGGATTTTTAGGGATTTGTGTTGTAATTGTTCATCTTGGTGGCTAGACTCACCAGATAGAGTATTTAAGTTATTACTGAAGTAATATGTACAAATTAAATGCTTAATATGGGCTTTCAGAATTTTTTTTCTTTTTTTTTTTTTTTTATGTCCAACAGATGCTTACCATTTTTGAGGTGTAGTCCTTTGGAAATCCTTTGACTGGAATACCAAATACTCTTCTACCATTAATAAATGCTTTCATTATAAAATTGGTCACTAAAAAGAAAAGAATAAGAGCTCAAGTAGGTGAATTAAAAGAGATCACATGAATATTTATAAACAAAGTTAACTTACTTTTCCTTGATAATCCAGCTCCAAGATTATGATTCAAATCAAAGGGATCTAAGTAAAAAAAATGAGAATAAGATAATCAAATGGAAAATGCCACTATTCATACAATAAATGGTTTATATAACAAGTGTTACATAATTTATCATTATTAAAAGTATTAAATAACTACCTTCTTAATGATCTTCAAATTTGTTATATAGTTAAGTAATATATATTCCCAACTACAAGGCAAGTTTTATTCTCAAAAGTGTCTATCAGAAAAGAGGGTGTTGCTTTATATTTGAATTCTTATAAAATCTTTCGCATTATGAGGAGTTGCTTTATTTTGAACAATAAAATACTATTTGGAGAAGACTAACATTAGCCTGACATTATTTAATGCTAGTTTTTGAATGTATATAGAGGTCATAAATATATTTAAAACATTTTAGCACTAAATGTTCCCGCCAATTAATAAGCTTTTTAAAGACCACATTAGAAAATAATTCATCATGGATATCACAGAATGCACTCAAGTGATAAATTAAAACACACATAGGCAATAGCTACTTGGATCTCAATTTCTAGTAAAGGCTTCATATAAGAACTTCCATATGATCTTAAATATTTTCACTCAAACAACTTAGATGAGTGGATATCTGTTGTGTTCTGGAACACTATTTGTTAGATGATCCAGAAAGTGGTAGGAAGGATGAAAAACCTGCTGATGTCAATGATGTATGTGGGATCTGAATAAACTGGTTCATAAAATAAATGGGGATAAAGCATGCTTTCTAAAAATTTTTATTTATTTATTTTTTAAATATATATTTTATTGATTTTTCACAGAGAGGAAGGGAGAAGGATAGAGAGTTAGAAACATCAATGAGAGAGAAACATCGATCAGCTGCCTCCTGCACACTGCCCACTAGGGATGTGCCCGCAACCAAGGTACATGCCCTTGACCGGAATCGAACCTGGGACCTTTCAGTCCGCAGGCCGACGCTCTATTCACTGAGCCAAACTGGTTAGGGCAAAGCATGCTTTCTAAATCAAAATATTTTATAAATGATTTAAAATAAATTTACACTCATGATAATTCATAAGTGAAACATAATGTGTAGATATTTAATTTAATTATTTCCTGTAAATGCTTAAAAACATATTCAAGAAAGCAAAAAACACAACACAACAAAACAAAAACCACTCCAAAATCTTTTGGAGGGGGATCAACCCATTGTGATTTGAATTCCATTTTATATATTTTCACATTATAAGACTATCAATAGGTAGATAAAAGTTTAACCTAGAGCAGCGATTTTCAACCCATTTGTTGCCACATGAATTTTAAAACATGCGATACCTGACGTAGTCAGGGGGACTGACCTCTTTTCCCTTAAACTGTCAAATAAAAATATGACAGCAACCAGCACAATAGCCATTTGATGTGAATGAGTCAAAATTATACCAATTTTTTTTTTTTTGCCAAATCGACACAAAAATATATTTTTTGGTGTGCTGCAGAATTTTAGTAATTAGTTTATGTGTGCCATGAGATGAAAAAGGTTGAAAGTCGCTGACCTAGAGTAACACATTATTTAGGTGATATGACTTCTGATAGGCAAAAACCCTCCATTAATAGCAAATAAAGATGTTGAAAATTCACTCTTATTAGGGCTTATATCTACTAAGTGTTCAATGATAATAAAAGATCTGTCATGGTGACCAAAGACATAATGTGAGAGGATCCACATAAAGGCATCAATCATTTAAAAGTAAGTGTTTAGTTACAGCAGGAAGGCCGGGGGGGTGGGGGAGCAGGAGGGGGGGGGTGGTAAGAGATCAACTGAAGGACTTGTAAGCACGAATATAAGCATAACCAATGGACATAAGACACTGGGGGGTAGGGGAGGCCAGGGGATTGTCAAGGGCGGGGGGAAAAAAAGGAGACATATGTAATACTCTTTGTAATACTTTAAGCAATAAAAAAAAAAAAAGAAAAAAAAAAAGTAAGTGTTTAGGTGGGAAACAGATGCCTCCACCTGACGCAGGCAGTAATAGGATGGTGCACTGCACACCCTAATCAGTGGCTCCGGGCTGCCCTCCTGGAGAGATGAAGAACAATGCCCTCTTAATTCAAACTCTACATTCTAAGCAACTTTAAGTTTTGATCTTATTTGTACCTTCAATAACAATGTATTTTGAGGTCCACTGTTTCTTAAAAGTTGTAAGCAGACTTTTTCTTCTGATGCTAATAACATGTTCTTTAAAATCAAAGTCCTCTGTGTAGAAACGAAGAAGTCCCAACCAGAGCTGCCCAACAGATTCTGTATTATTTCCATATTCTGGCCAATAGGTGGGCTAAAAACAGAAGAAAACAAGGGATATCATGCCCTATAGTAAAGTGTTAATGTCAATATTCACTTGTATCTTATGAAGTAAATATGGGCTTATTTCTAATTAACTACAGTTTAAACACACAAAATATGTAATTACATAACTTTTCTTTTACATTTTAAAATACCACCTACCTGAGTTTATTAATCTTCACCCTATGACTTGGGATAGGGAGGGCTCAGGGTTTTTAATGTCAAACCTCAGAATGTATGCTAGTTGAAGAATCTTGAGATGAACTTCAAGAGCCCTGGTGATAATTATAAGTCTTTCCAAGTTATGTACAGAAATTACAGAGCAAATATTCATTTATTTGGAAAAAACTACTAAATTATTTGAAATTATTAGGCATTAAAGAACTTGGATATAGTCCCTAAAAACTCACCTGGCTTAAAAATGTTTTCAACTTCAAAGGAAACATCTGTATATGCTAGTTTTTTTATATTTTTTGTTTTGTTTTTACTATCATAATATAAATAAATATAGCAAAAGATAATATAGTTGTTGACCATCTATCTATACTACAGCATAGTATAGCTAACTTTTAGTCAAGGATGTAAGAAAAAAATCTTTACTATTAAAATACGTACCAGTTCATCTATTTGATCAAAAAAATAAATATTCCAGCCATCAACAAATATTTCAGGTTTCTTTTCACCTTTGTATATCTGCAATTAATTTTTAAACTATTAGTATGGGTTACAAACTTAATGCACTGATACAAAACTTTAGAAAAATTGTTAAAATTTTAACTACAGAACCAGAGAATTTTTCAAAAATATATTTTAATTGATTTCAGAGAGAAAGGGAGAGAGGAAGAGAGAGAGATAGAAACATCAGTGATGACAGGGAATCATTGATTGGCTGCCTCCCTGCACGCCCCCCCCCCCCCCCCCCCCCCGCCCTCCCGGCCCTGCACCGGGGATTGAGCCCATACCCTGGGCATGTGCCCTGACAGGGAATCAAACCATGACCTCCTGATTCATAGATTGATGCTCAAGCACTGAGCCATGCTGGCTGGGCCAGAACCACAGAATTTTTGAGAAGGAATAAGGCTCAAAATATCACCCAGCTTTACAGATAAGAAATAGAATTTACTTTATTAATACCTCTTGAAGGACAGGAATAACTGGTGGTTTCCTCTGCTGGAGAAAATATAGCACCATAAGTGTATATGCATATGATGACAAGCTGCCTCTGGATGCATCACCAATATCACACATCTGGAGGGAAGGAAAATGAAGATCACAAAGGAAAGATTACCAATGTTTTCTGCTTGCAGCTATTCCATTATCACTAAAAGTAAGTGCTTCTACAGGGCATTAATATAAAAATTACATTTTCAAATGCTAAAATATGCCAACAAAACCAAATAAGAAAAAAGAAAAAAAACCCCAAATAAAACAAAGAACCCAACAAAGCAGTGGAACAATCAGTCACAGCAAGATCAAATAATCATGTAAAATTTAAGACAAAATTTTAGCTTGCTGAGTAGGGCTTCCCAAATAGTTAAAAGAAGCTTTTGACATGGCTAGTCTTAAAAAAAAAAAAAAAAAAAAAAAAAAAAAGACATGTTTTCAACAAGGTCTGAAGATGCAATAAAATTTCCTGATAAGGTACAACTGAAAGCATACTCACCTTTGTAAAAACTTTCATGGTATAGCATAAATATTTCACTCTGGGATCAATGGCTGAATAAGCAAATAAAAGCCTTGTGTTATGAAGGGCCTGTTAAAAAGGAAATTATACTATAAGGCTATCATTTAGAAGAAAAAGTTTTAAGCTAGAATACTCTGAAAAGATTTACACTGTAATTCATTTTAGAATAAACACACTTAGGCTAAAACTATTATTTCTTACCCCCAAATAAGCTTCAATAACTTAAGAGATAATAATTAAGAATTGTAAATGAGCCCTAACCGGTTTGGCTCAGTGGATAGAGCGCCGGCCTGCGGACTGAAGGGTCCCAGGTTCGATTCCGGTCAAGGGCATGTACCTTGGTTTCGGACACATCCCCAGCAGGGGGCATGTAGGAGGCAGCTGTTCGATGTTTCTATCTCATCGATGTTTCTAACTCTCTATCCCTCTCCCTTCTTCTCTGTAAAATCAATAAAACATATTTAAAAAAAAAAAAGAATTGTAAATGACATTTGATTTCATGATTTCCATTATGTTAATACTAGAAGACCCGGTGTGCACTGGTGGGGTCCCTCAGCCTGGCCTACACCCTCTTACAACCCAGGACCCCTCGGGGGATGTTGGACTACCGGTTGCGGGGATCGAGTCAAAATCCCCCAAGGGATGTAGTAGTGCCTGAAGTGGCAAGTGGCTGGGGAGGAGCCTGAGCCTGGGCAGGGCGCTCACTGCTCCCGCTCATCATGGCCAAACTGCACCTGCCACTGCTTGGTAGCGCTGCCATGGAGATGGGAGATGAAAGAAGCTCGTGCTGCTGAAGCTGTGCTCGTCAGCCATGAGCACAGTGTCTGGCACCCGTTGGTCAGCTGAGCGGTACTTCTGCTGTGGGAGCGCATTGACGACCAGGGGGCAGCTCCTGCGTTGATCACCTGCCCCCTTTTGGTCAGTGCGTATCATAACAACTGGTCAAACAGTCGACCAGTCGCTTAGGGTTTTATATACATAGAGATAGATGTCCTTAGTGTTAACATTCCTAAAAAATAAGGGCTATGAAAATAATGTTTCCTGAATATAATGAACTACCTAAACTGATTAACAAAAATAGATCCAGAGATGTAGAAACATTGAACAGACCAGTCAAAGCTCAGAGGGAAGGTGTGTGTGTATGTGTATGTATGTGTGTGTGTGTGTGTGTGTGCATGTAAGAGATCAACCAAAGGACTTCTATGCATGCATATAAGCATAACCAATGGACACAAACAGTGGGGGAGGGGGTGAGGTCATGCGCTAGGGAATGGGAGCAGCCAGGGAGAGGTCAATGGGGGAAAAAAGGAGACATATGTAATACTTTCAACAATAAGAATTTAAGTAAAATAAAAATAATCAGTTTCCTGTAAGTAGATGGATGATTCCCCCAACCTGCCCTAGCATTGCCCTTAGGGTCCAGAGAGGTGCCATAAATCCCTGAAACAAACCAAGTGTGAAACAGATATTCTCTCTCTCTCTCTCTCTCTCTCTCTCTCTCTCCAAAATTAAAAAAGTTCAAGCCAAACAAAAGCGCCTGCCACTCTGACCTAATTTCAAATGAATATTAATATTAACTTAATTCTCTGTTATACCCCAGCCTCACATCACTGCCAGGCACAGAGCAAGCAAGCACTAATAACTACTGAAAGAATGAATGCATTGGAATGAATGGCTTAAGAGACATTTGTTTCCCTTAATCTCCCTAGAGAAGCAGCTATATCTTACCAATGTGTTATACAAACTGATGTCCACTTCCAGACCGCTTCTCAAATGGTAGAACTTTACAATTGGCACCTTTGCTGTTGTAATAGGCAAGATGTTTCTCAGACCTAGGTTGAAACAAGAGAGTGTCATTAAATACAGCTGGGCACAGAAGCTCTTATGTGAGTACCAGAGGCCCGGTGCATGGATTCGTGCACTGGTGGGGTCCCTCAGACTGACCTGCTCCCTCTTGCAATCCAGGACTTCTTTGGGGATGTCAGACCTACCTACGGGGCCTACGGGGATCGGGCCGAAACCGGCAGTCTGACATCCCCCAAGGGATGCAGCAGTGTGCGAAACAGCAGTTGGCTGGGGAGGAGCCTGAGCTGGGGCTGGGCAATGTTCCCGCTCATCCCAGCCCCGCTGCACCTGACAATGGCTCGGTGGCACTGCCACGGAGGTGGGAGAGGCACCTGCCGCCACCAGCCATGAGCCCGGCTTCTGGCTAAGCGATGCTACCGCTGTGGGAGCACACTGACCACCAGGGGGCAGCTCCTGAGTTGAACGTATGCCCCCATGGCGGTCAGTGCACGTCATAGCGACCAGTCATAACAGTGGCTTAGGCTTTTATTTATAGATATCAATATGGATGCATACTTAACTTTATTGTTATTCCCACTTTATAGGTGAGTAACTGAGTGCTAATAATGAGGTTGAGTGACTTTCTGAGATCACATAGCCAGCAAGTGGGGGAGCCAAGATTTAAAACCAAGAGAGTTTGATTCCAGACCGCCCCCCCCCCCCACCCTGCCAATTACTCTGCTATACTGCCTCTAAAGTAGACAGCCTTTTCTCCACCTACTTCCCATTCCAGAACTTGACACTGTTAACCTTAATAACACTTATAAGCCCATCCTCCAGGACTTATTCACAGCACATCCTGGTTTTATTCCAATGGCTCCTTTTTCAGTGTCCTTCCTTAATTTCTACACACAGAAATTAAAGTGCAGTCCTCAGGTTCTCTCAAACAACAATTCCCTTGGCCTCTTTACTTTTCTCTTTCTTGGCTTCTCTACTTCTCTCTCTTTAAGGCTTTCAATGCAAAACGTCTATTTTGTTCTATAATCCTGATTGACAATTCCATATTTTTAGTTTCTTACTAGAGTGCTACCTCTTGAAGATTATACCTTCATGGCAAACTAAACACCTCCACACTGGTGTTCTCTGCAAATATTCCCATTTCCCAAGTACCCAGACATCAGCCCGAACCCTTACTTATTTCCTACTTGTAGGTACCAAATCTAAGAAATCTTCCTTTGGAATCTCTGATCTTCTTTTCCTTTTCGGACCACTTGGACCTGGATAAGGTCTTTCTGCTCTGTCCTTGGGTTATACCTTCCAACAGAGTCTATGCTAGTTGCCTAAAAACCTCAACTTATGCTTTTATTGGGTTCCTCCTCTCCTGAAGAAACTTCAGTGGGTTCTTAATATCTACAGACTTTACCTTATCTCCTAATAGTTTCCACTTGAAACTCCTCTCTAAATGTGTCAATCTTCTCACTGTTCTCCAAAATATACTATACTCCATTCTAAGGAAAGACTTCTCTTCCTATTCTTTTCAAATCATATTCATCATCATTTGAGATCAGAACAAACCCATCTTTTCCACTAATCTCCCCTATGCAACAATTTCCCACTCTCTCCTCAGAAGTTATTTAATACTTATTAATATTAATAAGACACCAATTCTGCAAACATAATATACATAAGCCATGATGCTGTTTTATTGGCATTAAATTCTAACTATGCAAAAATACTAATAAAAAGATGAAAACAGCCTTAACTGGTTTGGCTCAGTGGATAGAGCATAGATAGGCCTGCGGACTAAAGGGTCCCAGGTTTGATTCTGGTCAAGGGCACATACCCAGGTTGTAGGCTCGATCCCCAGTAGGGGGCGTGCAGGAGGCAGCCAATCAATGATTCTCACCACTAATGTTTCTATCTTTCTCTTCCTCTCCCTTCTTCTCTGAATAATAATTTAAAAAAAAAAAAAAAAAGGGCCAGTCTTTAAAAAAAGACAAAAATATTTTTAGGACTCTCTTCTTCTCTCTCTCTGACCGCGCCCTCTTCCTTTAGGTGTGTTTCTTTCTTTACTTTTCCTAAACTCCAATGGCCATTCTTTTGCCTCTGTAGCTTATTTCCTGAGCCCATGCAGCCCAGCTAGCTCACTTCCTCCATGGCTCATTTCTACCTCTTATTTTCTAAATAAACTTTTGCTTGTAAATCAATAAAACTATATCTATATGTAGAAAAAATTTACAGAGATACCTGAATGTTTTTTGAGGACTCTGGCCAATTCTTCAATAGTTCTTATACAGTCCAACCCCTGTAACAAAAATGGCATAAAAGTGCTCGCTTCGGCAGCACATATACTAAAAATGGCATAAAGTACTGAACCAAAAATGCAAGATAGGTTTCTAATTTAGTTATAGTTTTTAGTACCTTCAGAATAATGAAATTAATTTCACCTCATTTTTTCCCCCTTTTAGGTGAGCATTAATTAGTATCCATAGCAAATATCCTAAAGATAACCCCCTCCCCCCAAATACAGCCTACTTAACTAATTGCTTTTGGAGGCTCAACAGAGGCTGAAATTGGAGCCTCCAAAAAAGTCTCTGAACCAGTGAGGACCTCCATTTTTCCCTCTGGGTAATTATGTCACCAAGAAGTACCCTATGTGCCAGCATAAATAAGAGGGAGCTTCTATGTCCTAATTCATTCTGGGTAGCCCTTCATTATTGTTTCATTAAGAGCTGAATGACTGCTGTGGAGAGTGATTAAGCTCACATTATTTTTCCATAGGACTAGACAAAAATATAATGTACAAAATGAAAGTCATACGGCAAATATGAATATTTCTAAAAGATCATACTTAAAAATATTTCGGCTGGCCCTGACTGGTTTGGCTCAGTGGATAGAGTGTCGGCCTGCAGACTGAAGGGTCCCAGGTTCGATTCTGGTCAAGGGCGCCAAAAAAAAAAAATTTCGGCTGACCCTTTCCAACATAGGTCTTTTTGAAGGTTATATATGTCCCACAATACACTGAAATTTTATTTTAGAAATGCCTTCAAAACTAGTTTATAAATCATGTAAAAATTCCATCTTGATGATGTACATTAAGGTCATTCTAGGTATCAATCCCAATATTACTTATCTACCTTATTCAGCAAAGTTGGGCCTGATAACTTTGCTATTTTCCCAAATCAGATACATCCTCAAAAGACAGACTTGAAACTAAGAGAAGGCATAAAAAGATCTTGGGCAACAGCAGCATCACTCATGTTGATATATAGTATTTGCACTGTTGCTAAAAAATCTTTTTAAGAGTAGGGATTTGGTACTAATCAGATTTTACACCTTTTCACAGTATTTTTATTTCATCTTCACCAGAGCTGGCAAACCTTTTGTTCTGTGGATCTTATGGTCTGGTGCAACTACTCAGTTCTGCAGTTAGAGTGAAAGTGGCAGTAGAGTATACATAACTGAAGGGGTGTGGCTATGTTCTAATGAAACTGTATTTACAAAACAGGCAGTGGGCAGAATTTAGCCCGTGGACCGCAGTGTTTGCTGACTCCTGACATACATGATCCAGGCTGATATGCGTAACAATCTCCTGAAGCAAAAGGACCAGAATTACCATTTCCATTTTGTAGATTATCAACCAGACACCACATGTATAGGGACTGATAAAACCAAGTTTGTTTTGAATCCAGGTCACTGGACTACAAGTTCAGTACTCTTATCATTATACCACATTACTGCCTGCCAATCTAAGCCTAGCTGCTATGCCAATGGGACACTGGAGACGCTGGCTTGGCTTTCTAGAATTCCCAGAAGTTGTTTTCAAATTCACTTTGTACTCCAAGTTGAAAGTATAAGACTTTCTAACCTTTACATCCACTCTAAACTTCTTACTATATTTGGCCAGACTGTGCCCTGATAAATTTGGAGAACACCAAGCTAGACTGTCAAAGTTATCAAATCACACTGCCACAGCAAATGGAAGTATATGTGGTCACTGTACCTCAGCAGTTTCAAGTCCATTAATTGTCATACAGACGTCAAGATCACTCTGTTTGAACCCAAATCCATTTTTGGAAGAGCCAAACAAGCTCAATTTAGTTCCTGTTAGGGATATATGAAAAGTAATAATTAATTACCTGATTACATTTACTTTTTGGATCAAAAGGTCCCTCTCACAAATCAAAATATCCAGTTAACTATCTTATATTAATCACCTAATTATGTCCTTATTAATCAGTCATTTATTATATTTTTCTCTCTAACTTTACCTTAAATAAATACAAGTTGTACATAGCATGAAAGATTACCAAGTACCACTGTATTCTTAAATGTAAGGATATTGCCTGGTCAGCGTGGCTCAGTCATTGAGTGTTGACCTATAAACCAGAAGGTCATGGTTCAATTCCCAGTTAGGGCACATACCCAGGTTGCAGGCTCGATCCCCAGTGTGGGGTATGCAGGAGGCAGCGATCAAGGATTCTCTCTCATCACTGATGTTTCTATCTCTCTCTCCCTCTCCCTTCCCCTCTGAAATCAATAAAATAAAATAAAAAATAAAAAATGTAAGGACATTTTGAGGAAAATGTGGATCTCCTAAACATATTTAATATTGTAAGCTTACTACTTTCTAAATAAATTGACTTTTTAGAGGTGTGAACTTTGACTCTAAACATAGTCCTCAATGAAATTCACTTCGTGGCATCTGCTAAGAGAAATCCTACATGACAGCTGTCTTCTCTGTTGGGAAGCTAGGACTGAGCCGACCAATGGCCACCCTAGGCATGCCACACACTGAAGCCCTGTCCCCTTCACTGCAAGATTACGCTCTCTTTCTCAAAATTAACGTGACTGTAACACATGGATGCTTTCTGAAGGAAGGTCACCCTACCCTTCTTTTCTTAAAGGTAAAAAGTTAGTTACCTGGAAACTCCTGTCTTATGAAACTTTCTAGGTTTTGCCGAATATGTTCACGAGCTTGATCTTCTAAAATAGTTGGAGAAAAATCCTCTGTTTTAAATAAAGAGAAACATCAGAAACAAAGATGTTCACATTCTCTGAAGACTATATTTTTAATAAAATGAAACCTAACAGGCTTACAGAAAAAACACACCCTAAGTTTTGTGTCTTCTCAGTAGAAAGCATGTAAAATAAAGAAGATGCCTTTAAAAAAAGATCTATCACCAAGAACTGCTTCTGAAATGGAAACTAATCTGAGAAGTACTGCCTTTCAGAGACCCAGGGTTCTCCAAAGGGCAGCCTTCAGGAAACTCTTCCAGAGGGTGCACACAAAAGTTTGTGAGCATGTGCATATATACACTGAGTGGCCAGATTATTATGACCACCTGACGTTTGTAGGCAAATTAGCTATAATTTCACGCTGAGGTTGCTAGAGGGCCAGACCATTATAAATAGGGAAGCAGATTGTTTACCATGACAGAAGTGATTTTTTCCTGAGGATATGTATAAAGAACGCGATTTAACAGCCTTTGAACGTGGGATGGATACACACACACACACACACACACTCTGGGTGGCCAGATTATTATGACCACCTGAGATTTGTAGGCAAATTAGCCGTATACTGCATCGTATGGAAGATGGAAGCCAAAGGCCTGTTCGAACACCTTTGCTGTCTGCAGTTACCAAGATAAAACATCTCCAATTCGCACAAGGGTTGGACATTCGAGCATTGAAAAAAAGTCATGTGGTCTGATGAATCACGTTTCCAGTTGCATCATGCAGATGGCAGAGTGAGAATTTGGTGGAAACAGCATGAAAGCATGCACCCCACATGCGTGGATACAACCCTTCAAGCTGGTGGGGGCAGTGTTATGGTTTGGGCATGTTTTCCTGGCATGATTTGGGCCCTTTAATTCATGTGGAAAAACATTTGAATAGCACAACATACCTAAGTATCGTTGCTGATCAAGTTCATCCTATCATGTTGATGGCGTATCCCAATGGAGATGGCTTCTTCCAACAAGACAATGCGCCATGCCATGGTGCTTATATTGTGCAGGAGTGGTTTCAAGAACATGAGGGAGACTTTACCTTGCTTAGGTGGCCCCCACAATCACCAGATCTCAATCCAATTGAGCATTTGTGGGACGGAGTTAAAAGAGCCATTAGGCGGCTGGTTCCACAACCATCAAATCTCACAGAACTGGACAGTGCTATTCATCAGGCATGGTGCCAGATTCCTCGCATCACCTTTCAACATCTCGTGGAGTCAATGCCAAGAAGAATCGCCGCAGTATTAAAGGCAAAAGGTGGCCCAACGAAGAACTGATGGGTGGTCATAATAATCTGGCCACTCAGTGTATATATCCCATGTTCAAAGGCTGTTAAATAGCGTTGTTTACCCCTATCTTCAGAAAAAAATCACTTCTACTGTCGTGGTAAACAACCTGCTTCCCTATTTATAATTGTCTGGCCCTCTAGCAACTTCAGCGCGAAATTATAGCTAATTTGCTTACAAACGTCAGGTGGTCATAATAATCTGGCCACTCAGTGTATATATTCAAGGAGGACCTACAATTTCCTTTCATAGGTTATAAACTCCAAAAAGGCTTAAAAAGTATATCACTTGTTAAGAATGGTCATCTTTTAGCACACAGACACCTCAAGATGTAGCACCGTGATGCTTCCAGTTCTTCTCTAAGTAGCTGCATCCCTTTCCTTTAAAAGATTCTTCTTAGTATAAATTTAAACCTCTGCATACCAGTGCATCCCAAAACCAATGTTTCTTAAAGTGCTGTTATGTAGGCTATTAATTAGTGTTAACCAAAAGTATTCTATGCTCAATTTTGGAAATTGGGATTAAAGAGTTAAATAAATTCTTCACCATAACATTTATCAAAAGCCTTTATTATGCTACTGTGCCCTGTGTTCTCCGAGGGAACAGTAAGTAGAGTTATTCCCTATTTGACCCATAAAATATTTCTTATCACAAAACTAGAAGCCCAGTGCACAAATTTTTGCGGGGGGGGCGGGGGGGGCGTCCCTTGGCCTGGTGATCAGGGTCAATAGGGGCCGATCGGGACAGGCCGGCCAGCTGGGGGAAGTGACTGTGTGAGGTTGGCTGTGGCAGCGCACTCACCACTAGGGGCAGCTCCTGCATTGAGCGTCTGCCCCCTAGTGGTCAGTGCACATCATAGGACCGTCGTCATCCAGCTGTAACAGTCACTTAGGCTTTTATATATACAGATACTATTAACTGTACCTAGAAACACATTTCAAGAAATTCCACTTGGGAAATAATAGTACTCTAATCTTAAGCCTTTAAAGATTCTCCTTCCTGTCTTTAGCAATTATTTATTATGTGTCCCAAATGGAACAGGATACAAAGAACACTGGATACAATGGGGAACAGAACAGATTTAGTTCCTATAAAGAAGTTAGAAGGTTAGTGATTCAGGTGACTCTTGAGAAAACATCAATTTAACAAATCAAAAGAAATGTTAACAACTTACTATAACACTGGATACAAACTTGATCTAGGATACTTGTAAATTTGGGTGTCAATGGTGGCAAAGGTTCCAGCTGGATTCTTTTGAAGTCTTCAGGGCAGTCCTTCTTTAGATGACCCTCTCGTTTGCATAAATTGCACACTACTGTAGGAGACTGCAGGAGGAAGGCAAAACAAAACAAGACTTAAGATAAAACTTTATTTGCCAAATAAAGGGGCCGTAAATCTTTTTTAAAAAATATATTTTATTGATTTTTTACAAAGAGGGAGAGGGATAGAGAGTTAGAAACATCAGTGAGAGAGAAACATCAATCAGCTAAATCTTTTTTTTTTTAAAGTACACGTCTACTCTTCACATTCCACAGGAATCCTCCTATATAATAAAAGCCTAATATGCTAAGTGTCTGGTTGTCTGGTCGTCCATTCAACTAATCAAAGCATAATGCTAATGATATGGTAAGGCCACTCAATTGCTCGCTACGACGTGCACTGACCACCAGGGGCAGACACTCTGACTGGTAGGTTAGCTTGCTGCTGGGGTCCTGCCAATTGGGACTGGGTGAGACGGGCCAGAAATGTCCTGGAGCCCTCCTGCGGTCCTTCCCTGGCTGGCCAACCTCTTGCATCCCTTCCCGGCCCTGTGCACCTGTGGGGTCCATCAACCTGGCCTGCACCCTCTCACAATCCAGGACCCCTTGGGGAATGTTGGAGAGCCCTATCCCACAGGCCAGGCTGAGGGACTCCACTGGTGCATGAATTCGTGCACCGGGCCTCTAGTGAAAATATAAAGTGCAGCCATTCCAAGCTATCTCAGATGGGGACACCTGGATGGCATACTCAAGAGGAAAAGGCAGTTATTTTCACTACCAACAGCATTCCCTTTCTCCTGTGCAAATTCCCATGAGACTAAGAAGGAAAGTGGACCAGTACTGGAGTTGCAGACCAACTCATTAACCACTACCAAAATGGGGAGTGCCCTGTTCTAGTACATAAAATTGTAATCACATGCATTACAACTGTTTCAAGTCTCCCAGTTCTATGTCTAAGATTGGCACTGATTACCTACCTTGCCTTTGGTGAAGGTGAGCTTACTAAATTCATAGTAGTTAGATTGATCCATGGTTGAATTTTCTTCACATACATTTTCCTCCTTAAGACTGATTTTATTAAGTTCTGTTAGTAGAGCTCCATCCACATCTTTTCCACATTCTTTCGAGTCTTCATACTTAGACTCGCCTACCTCCTCATCCTCTTCAGATAGGGCATCCTCATCCCCTGATCCAGTGTAGGCATTGTCTAACCCATCTTCATTAGCACGATTGTCCTCATCTTCTTTTCGGGTAATGCCCTCCTCCTCCTCTTCATCAGAGTGAATGACTCCTGAGGTCTGACTCCGTCTTAAAAGGGCAAAGTGGCTTAGAGAGTCTTCTAGTTCATCAACATCTAAGCTTTCTTCATCAACATCTACGTCATTATCTAAAGTAGCAAATCCATCGCATTCTTTAGCTATAGAGCTTTGGAAGCCTTCTACATCCAAAGTGCAATCTGTCTTAGTATTTCCTGTGCTACCAGAGGTGAAAGACTCTCCACGTTTGCTGCTGCTTAAATCTCGAGCATCAGCAGTCAAAGGATGCTTGCCCTCCCTTCCAATTTTTTCTTTCTCAGTTTTACCTCCAGTTTCTCCATGGTGTACATTAACATCCTCATGATTATCACAACTAACTTCTACCTTGATACAACCTGTGTTTCCCAGGTGGATACTGAGGTCTGTGCTTCCTGTTCCCTCTGTTGGTGGGCTTCCAAAGCTTTCAGCAGTCTCTTTAAGAGTAACTGGCTGTGCTGTGCAGGTATTTACAGCTGAACTGGGAGCACTGGGACCTTGAGCAACAACTGACTTTTCGAGTTTGTCATTTTTTGCTTGTAAATCTGGAGCATGCTTTGCTACTTCTTTAGAATGTTCTGAACATGTAACAGTACTCAGAGGCTTCGGAAGGCTAGATTTTGTAATTTTGTGTGGGAGAGCAAAATATTTATATGTTGTTCTTAAACAATGAAGTATGTATTCAAACACAGGTTGACTATTTAGGGTTCTTGCCACATTCCTTTTAACAGAGTAGGGATCTGGAATGAAAAAGAAAAATCCATTGCATACATTTGTATTACATGTTTTAAAAATTAGCCTGCTCAGATAAAAATAGACAACAAATGAACAATTGTAAAATTCGGCATGTATCTTAACTATGCTTTTAAAAACTTGGAGATGGGGAGTAAGAAGATTAGAGTTTAAGAACAAAAAGAAATGTTTTCTTAAATATCTGCTCTATGAAGAGAACCCATTCTGTTCTGAACCAGTACCCTTTCCCTATTTTGTTCTATGACTGTGGGGATAAAAAAGATGTCCTGAGTGTGGCTTTTGTGCCTGGGGAAGTGAGGGCTTTCCACCAGGTTCTGCTAAGTGCTCTGCCTCCCCACTCAGCCAGGCTGTGTGGTTTGTACAGCTTACCTCCACTCTTCTGCCCTGGGGAGCCCCATCACTGAACTGGCTGGGCTGAATTCAGGGGCGAGAGGGAGGCACCAGGAGGAGACACCACTTCTCTCAATCTTTTCTCCTCCCCTAGACTCCAGCAGGTTAGGTAATTGGCCAGAAGAGCTGAGCCAGAGAAACTGCAGGGGAGGGTTTAAAAAGGTGAGATCCCTATGACTGTACAAAGAATTTATGCAAAATGCAAAAAAAACCCTCTTATGCAATATAAAGCTTGAAAAAAATCAAGCAAAAATAACAGAATTCCATTTAGGAGATTCTTTAAATTATTTAAAGGAGGAGAATTAAGATTTCTAGAGAGGTTTCAACCGCCTGACTTTGAAAAGCTGAGAAGAGATAGTCCATTTAATGAAGTCTATGGGACACATCAGTGTGTCTTTTATTTTATTCATTTTTAATCCTCACCTGAGGATATGTTTTAGAGAGAGGGAGGGAGAAGGGGGAGGAGAGTAAAGGAGCGAGGTAAGGAAAGACAGATAGAGACAGAGAGACGGGGAGAGCGAGAGAAAGAGAGAGAGAGAGAAAACCATCAAGGTGAGAGAGAAACATCGATCGGTTGCTTCTGACCAGGGACTGAACCTGCGCCTAGGTATGTGCCCTGACTGGGAATTGAACCTGCAACCTTTTGGTGTATGGGATGACACTCCAACCAACTGAGCCACCTGACCAGGGCCATATCAGTGTGTCTTTTAAACAATGTTTTCAATTAAATGAGCCTTACTAGAAAAAGTGTTTTCATTAATAAGTTCTAAATGTTACTGCAGATATTCCAAAAATAACTATCTTTTCTATGGTGGGGAATCTAGCAAAGAATGTTATTTTCCATGAGAAAAAGTATTATCCTCAACCTCAGTAAAACTAAACAACATCAACAATTCATGAAATGACTCAATTAAAAAATACGGAAATGAGGACATTAAAAGAAGAAAGGGGATTCATACATCACTGGGAGAAAACTTTTTAAGGGCTCAAGTTTTTAAGAAATTTACAAAGAAAACAAGGACTCAGCCAGCCATTATTTAGTTGCTTAAGTGATTAAGATGCGCTTATTGCTGCACTTGAGAAATACACTTCAAAACAAAAAGTTTGGTTACTTGTAATGACCACTGTAATGCATGCCAAGATCCTATCTACTTCACTTTTGGGGTCAGGCCTACCTTACATGTAGAAACTGAAAAGAGACTGAAATAAAAAGCATGCTGTTAGACTGGTACCTTAAAAAATAAAAAAGGAATTAAAGATAAACATTTTGGGATACCTTCGATGGCAATGCGCTTTTTGGGCCAATCCTTTGATTCACGAGATATCATTTCTTTGACTCGGATACTTATCACTAAATCAGCCAAATTAAATTCTAAAGCATAGAATCGAAGCAATTCCACCCAGAGCTGCCCAACTGGCACTGAAGGCTGGTGTTTTAAATCAAATATTAATGATACCTATTAATCGCAAAGAGAAAACACAGGCATTTCAGATGTCAGCACAATTTGAAAAATTAGCATTCAAAAGCATGAAATTTTTTAAAATCTTAAAAACCTTAGCAAAGATGTGAATTTGACAACCATTTAGATAAATCGCATTCTAGTTTTAATTTTGCTTGTAGAAAAAGAGCATTCTTTCACTACACTGCTGGGATTAGAGTATTTTAAAACCTTGTCATCATCATAGGAATAGACAGGCAGTTGTATGTAATCAGACAGTACTCCTAGTTTTGAAGTTCTAATGACAGGTGGAGAGAACTGTGCATCTATTTCATTGAGCTCTCCCTGTTTCTGCTGCTGGAGGACACCTTTACAATGTTACACACAGAAATGGGCGGCAGCTAAAAGCATAGAGCAAAAGGAAATATGCTCCTCTCATTTGCTCTGAGAAGCTACTTAAGCTCACTGAATCTGCCAGTGATCTTAAATTAATTTGAAAGTCAAATAACTCTCTATGCCAGATATTACTGCTAGTTTTACATTCACAGACTCTTGACAAGTTGGAACACACTGTAATTAATTGGAAAGCACACAGGACTTAGAATAGGAAAAAAGCATGTGTCCAATACTAATTCTGCCACTTCATAGTTAACTGCTCTGTGACTTAGCTTCTTCCTTCTCATTTGGCAGTATAGCACAGTGGCTAAGAGAACTGGCTTTGGAATGAGACATGCTTAGGTTTGAAATCCCGTTCCACCATGTACTAGCTGTGTATGATCCTAGTCAAGGTATATAAGCTGTCTAAGCCTCAGTTTCCTCATGTGAACAATGGGGATCACAGTACCCACCTCATAGGGTTGTTGGGAGGATTGAGTGAGAGAGTGTCTGAAAAGAGCTTAGCACAGTGCCTGGCACACATGTTCAAAAAATGGTCGCTATCATTATCTGCAGAGTAGGGATGATACCACCTATAACACAGGATAGTTATGAGGATTAAGTCAGAAACAAGGGAAAGCAGACGTGGTTGCTCTCTGTATTTTTTCACTTAGATAAAATCTTTAAGTACAAGAAATCCATTTATCACTGAAACATAAAGTCACAACTGTAAGATGCTGTTAAGAAGTAATCTAGTTCAACTCCCGTATGTTACAAGAGAAGAAACTGAAGCCAGAGAGTTTATGTGACTTGTCAAAGGTCCCACTGCTTGTCAGCGGCAGAATGAGAACAGTCTCCCATCCCAGTACAGTGCTATTTCAATCACACCAAGCAATTTCGACAGTTTAGATATCCCTTTCAGAAGTGGCAGCATGATTACTCTCTCCAAATAGCATAAAAATGTAAAGACATAGTCTTTAATTGGACTTATAGTAATAGCTTTTCCTTCTAAGGTATAAATTTGTTCCTGATTGCATTTATTATATCAAGCTTCAAAACAAGTGGTAGAGTATTTTAATAACTACTACATCTCAACCACGCAGAATCTATTAGTAAGACAGTCATCAGGTGGATTTACAAAGCAGACCTGGTTGAAAAAGGAAGTTGTCTAGGTCCCAAACTCTATACAGTTGAGGACACAAAGAAAACCCCCAGAAATTGAAAGCCTTATTAAACGTCACCTCTTCAACAATATGCCTTATTCAGCATTACTAAGGATTTTTAAGCATCTCATTGAAATGACTAGGTAATACTGTACTATAGAACTTAGAGACCTTTCATATATCTAAACTAGTGGTACTTAAGCGATTTTTTTTGGTTATTGTCATTGTTTTTTTAAAGTAGAGAACACTTTCTTTTTTGGCACTGAGTTAAGCATTCTATAAATCAATGACCCTATGAGAGGGTACCAATATCATCCCCATTTATAGGTGAGGAAACTGGGGCCCACAGAAAGATTACGTCACTTGCTCAAGGACACACAAGCTAGGAAGTGGGAGAGCTGGGATACAAATACACATATTCTGGCTCCACAGGCTGTGCTCTTATCCACTACTGGAACCATAAATAGGACACAGATAAAAGTGTTGCTGTGCTGGTGACAGCAGAGGAAGACAGGTTCCCTCTCCCCTTCCCGCTCCAGGATTATAGAAAGCAAACTGGAGTATCTATGATTCACCACTACCTCCTCTTTGTAGGCTTGGAATAGAAGAGTGATATGACCTACTGGTGTAAAGCTGGGATTAAAATCCTGGTCTCAGAAGTAATTTGTGGATATTATTATCATGTCACCCCCAAGGGTTATAAGGTTGTGGGGTCTGCCCCAATTTGGGGCAAAATCGTATTCTTTTTTTTTTTTTAAGTATATTTTTATTGATTTCAGAGAGGAAGGGAGAGGGAGAGATAGAAACATCAATGATGAGAGAGAACCATTGATCCGTTGCCTCCTGCATGCCCCTCACTGGGATCAAGCCCACAACCCAGGCATGTGCCCTTGACCGGAATCAAACCTGGGACCCTTCAGTCCACAGGCTGACACTCTATCCACTGAGCCAAACTGGCTAGGGATGAAATCCTATTCTTATTACTAGTATAGTTATATTGCTCAGATTTTTTTTTTTGAAATTCAAATGGCAATTCTTTCTTTGTGCATAAATTTCCCTGCCCACCCCTAACAGTATGGAAACAAGTTCATATAATTACTCGTTATTTTAATAATCTGAGGTTAACTTTTCATCTGTATAAATCTCATAATACCATCATCTAAGACCTAAGTACTTTGAGAATAGGTAGGGCTTTAGCTTTGAATTCTGAGTATCTTTCACAGGACCCTGCACACAGAACTACATCAGTAACTGTAAATCTAATATGAATTTTACTTTTTCTCATTACTCGTCTATTCAAAGGACTGCACAGACTAAGAGATGAAACATCAATGAAACAGTTAAGATAACTGAGGAAAGAAGAGAGGACTGATTAATTAATGAACTCAACAATTAATGACAGAATTAAAAATAGATGATAAAATTAAAAATAAGAGAGAACACACCTGTCCTGTTTTAACAGGTATTTTTTTTAGTGCCTCTTCTTTTGCTGTGTCAGCATCCCCTGTGGCATTATCAGTGTATTCCCAGACCACGACGTCTTTCTGAATATCTTTTAGGTTGAAGCTGCCTAGTTTATTCAATGAGAATCCTTCAATCTAGAGAAAAATTAGACATACATTATTATAAGGTAGAAACAATTTTATATCAATCAGAACACATTAATCCTGAAAGGAATGAAAAGATAACACACTATGGTTCATTAAAAATGTAAAAGGTATCAGTTATGAAATTTTTCTGAGATATTTATAAATTTTTAAAAAAATATTTTTAGAGTAAAAAATAAAGTTTTCATTTGCAAAATAAATGATTTTGTGAAATAACTCTTTAATAAATAAGAGAAGGCAAAATGGCCCAGGCCAAAGGCCACAAGTTCTGTAGTAAATCTGTCTGGGATAAAATCTCAGATCCTGGGGTGGGAATAGGTAGAAGAGAGTATAGGGGGGGATAAATGGTGATGGAAGGAGACTTGACCTGGGGTATGAACACAGAATACAATATACAGATGATGTATTCTATAACTATACACCTGAAACTTATATAATTATATTAACCAGTGTCACCCCAATAAGTCCAATTAAAAAAAAGAGAGAGAGAGAAAAAAAATCTCAGCTCCCTCATGACTTTCTTTAGGTCTCAAGTTTCTGTTTAAAGAGATAACACTAGACCCTCCTTCATGGATAGTTGTGACATGAAATAATGGAAATAAAGGATTCAGATATAGGTATGGTATGGAGTAAATGTCAATAAATGTAAGAATTGTTTCTACTGATATTGCTGAGATATGAATTGCTGAAAAAAAGCCTGGGCTCAAAAGGTCTAAGAAATGTGGACAAATCTGAACAGGTTTCTTTAGTGTACAATGGGATTTATCACAGCCTTGAAAAGGTTAATGTATATGATGAATGAATATGGAGTGGGGTGATGTGGTATACTATTTCCCAAATGTATTTCCATATCAAATGGACTACTTCTTTGGTTTAGCACAGTAATCCTGAGAGAGAGAGAGAGAAATCATGTTGCTCCCCGTTATAATGGTTTCCTTCAAACTCAGGATGAAATTCACAGCCCTTTCCAGGGCTGAGAGAGGGCCCACATAATCTGGCTCTTTGCTTCTTATCTGACCCATCTTCCTGGCTCACAGCTGATACCTGCTGCTACTTCTGCTCGGAAGGTTCTTTCCCCCAACAATCAGGTAGCCCACTCTCCCTCAATGCACTCAGGCTCTGCTCGAGTATCTTTTTCTCTAAATAGATCCTTCGCTTTCACTTTCGGTCCTTCCCCCGTTTATTTTTCCTCAGAGAAATTACTGCCACTTGATATGTACTTATTTACCTTTCTCACCTCACTGTATATATAAATTTGAGGACAAGGATGTTGTTTTGTTCACTGCTCTAACTCTAGCATCTAGAACAGTGCCCAGCACAGGTAAATGCTCAGTAAGGACTTGCTAACGGACTGAAAGGACAAACTGCTCTTACAGAAAATATGAGGTGCAGTGACTGTTAGATTCATATATTCAATATTTTTTTTCAATTCTGTGGATTATGTTTTTGTTTTCTTGTTGGGTTTTGTAGAGTAAAACATTTCTAAAGAGTTTATCAATATTTTTCTCTATTGATGCAGTTTGCACTTTTAGTTTTCTACATAAGAAATACTCGCCTATCCCCAGGCTGCAAAGATTTTTCTCCTAGGCTTTCTTTTGGGCATTTTATAGTTTTAACTATGTCATTTATGTCTCTGATTCATTTAATTTTGGGGTATGTTGTAAGGCCAAGATTTAATGTTCATTTATGGATATCTAGTTTTTCCAAGATCAGTTATTGAAAAGACTTTCCTTTCCCCCAATGAATTGCTTAATTGGGGCAATTCATTCAGATTTTCACAGGCTTGTGTGTGACAGAGAGCATTATCAACTAAGAGTTGACTTTGTTCTTTCTTTTTTCCCACCAGAGAAGAACAGTCTAGAAAAGATACCTTCTCAAGACCCTGAATTCTTTCACTTCAGTACTAAAAACACAAAGAGAGCTCCCTTAGGCAACCTTGCAAAAAGTGGACTGAAACTTCTTATTCCAGGACATAGTTTATAAGGCGCTTATTCTGCTTTAGTCTTTATTCCTGGGTCATGGCAGATAAAGGGTGCTGCTTAATTCTCAATCTATTAAGTAAAAAGAAAAAAATCCTTCCCCTCGAGCCCCCAATATATCCAAAGTTAAGTAACTACTACTCTGGTAAATGTTCCTTAAATAATGAGAATTCTACATATGTTAAGAAGAAAGGTAGTTAAAATATCCAAATGTGCCAAAGTTAGCTTTGCACCAAGTAAGAATTTCTATATAAAGTAAGTGTACACAGACTTTATCAAGATAAATACCTTGGTATTAAAAGTGAGTTTAATTTTCTTAAAGATAGTATCTAAGTATTATTTAAGAGCTTTGGAAACCAAGATGGCGGTACAGGTAAACACCGGAAACTGTTGCCTGGCACAACCACTTCAAAAATACAACTAAAAGACAAAATGGACACCATCCAGAACCACAGAAAGGCTGGCTGAGTGGAAATTCTACAACTAGAAGGAAAGAGAAAAGCACACTGAGACTCAGAGGAGGTGCAGAAGTAAAGTGCAGAGGTACAGAGGCGCACACGGCAAGGGCTGGCAATTGAGGACACGGTTGTCTTTTTCAATCAGGAGGGAGTCGCAAGCACCTGACTGCTTTGAACTCCAGTTCCGGGCGAGTCTCTGGGGACCCAGACTCATACGGGGAGAAACTGGACTGTCTGGCATCGGGCAGAACTTGAGGGCGGCTTTCTCTCAGAGGTGCTTGCAGCAAATACCGAGGAACACTGAGACTCGGGGCCTCTTAGGGCAGGGCTGAGGATCAGCCATAGCTGTTTGCTCCGCTCTGTTGATTCCCGCCCCTCCCAAGCTGTGAGCAGAGGCTTTTGCATAATAATAGCCTGGCCCTTTGCAATCTAAAATTACCAAACAAACTGCAGCTGGGTCAGAGAAACCCAGAACATCCAAAAAAAAGGCCCAAGGCCCCACAGCAGCTTGCATTGCTTCACAGCTGGGCCTCATAGCTCCTGCGGAGTAGCCTCAGGCAGAGGCTAAATTAGCACCTCCTTAGAGTTCCAAGAGCCAGTGTACCCAGTGGTCAGAGTGGGACCACCCAGATTACAACTCCTCAGATCCATAAGGGACACACTCAGGGGGCAGACTCAGTGAGCACCAAAGCCCCACTGAAGCAAGTCTTGCCCCAGAAGGGTGTCTCCAGCACAAAAGTTCTCCCACCATAGACACAGCTGATTCTCACAGGCAAGTGGCCTGGAGGTCAATTCCTCTCAGTGATAACTACAACAATCAAGGCTTAACTACAAGACTGTGCACAAAGCCCACAAAGGGGAGCACCAAGAGTGTCCACCTCAGGTAATTGGGGAGTCTGAGCCACTGGGCCCTATAGGACACCTAGCACAGAAAGCCACTCTATCAACACAGGGAAGCATAAAAAATGCGGAGACAAAGAAACAGGTCATAAATGACAGAAATGGAGGAAAGCAAACTACTGGATATAGAGTTCAAAATCACGGTTATAAGGTTACTCAAGAATCTTCTAGAAACCACTGAGAAATTTAGTGAGACCCTCCATAAATCTAGTGAGACCCTTGAGGATATAAAAAAGGACCAACTAGAAGTTAAGCATATACTGACTGAAATAAAGAATATTATACAGAGATCCAACAGCAGACCAGAGGATTGCAAGAATCAAGTCAAAGATCTGAAATACGAAGAAGCAAAAAATGCCCAACTGGAAAAACAAAAAGAAAAAAAAATCCAAAAATATGAAGATAGTGTAAGGAGCCTCTGGGACAACTTCAAGCGTACCAACATCTGAATTATGGGGTGCCAGAAGATGAGAGAGAGCAAGATATTGCAAACCTATTTAAAGAAATAATGACAGAAAACTTCCCCTACCTGGTGAAAGAAATAGACTTACAAGTCCAGGAAGCGCAGAGAACCCCAAACAAAAGGAATCCAAAGAGGACCACACCAAGACACATCATAATTAAAATGTCAAGAGCAAAAGACAAAGAGAGAATCTTAAAAGCAGCAAGAGAAAGACAGTCAGTTACCTACAAGGGAGTACCCATACGACTGTCAGCTGATTTCTCAACAGAAACCATGCAGGCCAGAAGAGAGTGGCAAGAAATATTCAAAGTGATGAATAGCAAGAACCTGCAACCAAGATTACTTTATCCAGGAAAGCTATCATTCAGAATTGAAGGTCAGATAAAGAGCTTCACAGATAAGAAAAAGCTAAAGGAATTCATCACCACCAAACCAGTATTATATGAAATGCTGAAAGGTATCCTTTAAGAAGAGGAAGAAGAAAAAGGCAAAGATAAAAATTATGAACAACAAATACATATCTATCAACAAGTGAATCTAAAAATCAAGTGAATAAATAATCTGATGAACAGAATAAACTGGTGAATATAATAGTCAGGGACATAGAAAGGGAGTGGACTGACAATTCTCAGGGGGAAAGGGGTGTGGGGAGTGCGGGAAGAGACTGGACAAAAATCGTACACCCATGGATGAGGACATTGGAGGGTGGGGTATAAGGACAGAGGGTGGGATGGGAACTGGGTGGAGGGGAGATATGGGGGGAAAAAAGAGGAACAACGGTAATAATCTGAACAATAAAGATTTAATTAAAGAAAAGTATTATTTAAGAGGTTATTACTAAGTTCTGCATCAATAGCAATTCTTATATCAAATTATAAAACTGTACCTAGAGACAGTGTACCAAATGATAAATTTATTACAGGTTCACAGTCTCTTGTTCAAAACCCTCAGGATCGTATGTATTTCACAAGTGTTTTCTTCAATTTAGAATAGTTCTCCCAGCAGAGGGTAGAGCAGCATATTGTAAACAAATACATTAACATTTCAGCAGTTAAATATATGAATATTCACAAGAGGATAAATTCATGTCAATTCTGAGTAGGTTTTTAGATTTTGAAATTATGCACAGGTATTGTGTGGTCCTGTATAAAAATCAAAATTGAATATATAATCAAAAAAGTTTTATACCCATGATCCTAGATAAACAGGTAGAAGGGGTTCTTTCCTCTGCTGAAGAAAGAAAACTGTCATCAGGGCAAACACATAGGGTGGCAAACCTCCTTCTTCAGGGCGATCTATACTGCAAAGCTACAAATGAGAGAAAAGAGGATAAGCATTCATTTGTACCACCCTGTTATATAATTTGGTCTAAAACCTGTCACTTCTTTTCCTTGTATTACATAATTCACTCCTCAAATAAAACACCACAGTGACATAACGTAAAGCCCACTTATACTTTTGGAGCAACCACATATTGTGGTTTTGAGTAACCGCTCTAATTTCAACATTTTAATCTTGTTAACTACACTTATTTGTAAAGGATTCTAACATACTATTTGCTGTTTCATTTTTTTCACATCCACAGTAATCCATTCACTTGGTTAAAACATTTGTTAATGAAATCAAAACGATGGTTCGATTCCACGTGCAAGCCCTCACCATCCTAACCTACTGCCTTGAAAATGCATGCTTTGACCACATAAGTGATCAGGGGAGAGAATGTGGGCAGATTCATTAACACTAACAAAAACAACTTAAAAGCATGGTTTAGCCTGGCCAGAGTGGCTCAGCTGGTTGAGCGTTGCTCTGTGCACTGAAAGGTTGCTGGTTCAATTCCCAGTGAGGGCACATACCGAAGGCAACTGATTGATGTTTCTGTCCCTTTCCCTTCCTCTCTGTGTGTCATTGGGCGAGGATTAAAATAAAAATAAAAAGGATGGACTATTTAGTGATAAAGCAGGAGGCAGCTTTCAAAGAATGGCATACTGTAATTATCAACTTACCCAGTTAAGAGTGAGGTACTCTCTGTTTAGCTTGGCCACAAGCCACAGGAACTATATGCATTGTTACTGCTATATATTAATCAGTAAAGCTTTGGATTTTCTCTATAAAGCACCTGCAGAGCAACTCATTTTTATAGTCACGATGGGACCTTACGTTTTGGGGCAATGTTAAATGCTCTACTGGCATTTTAATTGAGGTACTGTATTTAAAACATTATGAAAATGTAAGCAACACCAGATAGTGGCTTTCATTTTTTGGAGTCTCTGGGTATTCAAACAGTATTACTGGAAATGGAGCTTTATCTCAAGCTTTCCTGTGGCTTATAATCCCCATAAAACCTCATAAAAATAGTTAAAATGTAAATTCTTGGGCCATGTCTTCTGGGATTTGACTAAGAAGTCTGATTTATAATATGCACTATAAATCTTTTGAGCAATACTACTATATAGTGAAACAGAAACAATGAATTTCCCTTTCTGTGCACATTAAAATTTCTGGTCCACCCTAGCTGGTTTGGCTCAGTGGACAGAGCATTGGCCTGTGGACTGGAGGGTCTCAGGTTCGATTCAAGGGCACATGCCCGGGTTTAGGCTCGATCCCCAGTAGGAGGCAGGCAGGAGACAGCCAATCAATGATTCTCTCTCATCATTGATGTTTCTACCTCTCTCTCTTCCTCTCCCTTACTCTCTGAGATCAATAAAATATATTTAAAAAAAAAATTCTGTTCCAATATTCAGATGCCTACTCTCTTTGTGTTTATAAATATGCATCCAAACATTTAAGGTTAAACTAACCATACAAAATCAAAGCATATACACAGAATGTATTCACAAACTTAAGAACTAGACGTACCTTTGCCCAGTACCTAAATGCAATCACCAAAGGAACCAGCTTTGGTTCTAGTTTTCCAAGGGCAGTTAAGTGATTTGTTGTCAGACAAGCATGTTCATTTCCTGCACTCACTTTACAAAGAAGTCCACTGGAGGGGGCAGAGATGAGGATGGGAAGGAAAAAGAAAAGATAAAAAGTGTTATATAGGTATCAGGTGTCTTTCATGCCAACAACTAAATTACATTGATAATAAGTTCTTTAAAAATGAAAGTAAAGTATTAAAACCCCAAAACTCACTAAATCTTTAAGGGTCACTTAAGAAAGTGTGCTGTTGTTGTTTTTTTTTAATAAAAAAAAAAAAAATAGGGCAGCCGTTTTCTGAGTGAATTTTGTTTTCAGGACTAAAAACTATGCACTTTCATACATTAAAACTATTTTGTGTGGAAATGAAAATAAGGGAATACTGCCCTAACCAGTTTGGCTCTATGGATACAGCGTCGACCTGGGGACTGAAGGGTTCCAGGTTCGATTCCAGTCAAGGGCATGTACCTGGGTTGCAGGCACATCCCCAGTAGGAGGTGTGCAGGAGGCAGCTGATCGATGCTTCTCTCTCATCGATGTTTCTAACTCTCTATCCCTCTCCCTTCCTCTCTGTAAAAAATCAATAAAATATATATTTAAAAAAAAGAAAATAAAGGAATACTATAAAATATTTCAAATGAGAGCATGAATTCCTATTTGTAAGTATACAAGAGTGTTCTCCCAAGAGTTGGAGAAATCTGCCTAGTAAACAATCATTACAGCCTGTAAACCACCCACTTATAGTACTGATAGTACTTGCAGATGGAGAGAGAAATACATGGGTGAAGTCATCTGACTGCTATTTAGCAGTGCTAAAAATGCTGCTAAAAAGATGGCAGAAGGTGATCAGAGCAAGTAACTGATTAAGTTGTTTTTTACCATGTTGAAATGGGTCAAAATGCTTCCTTCTTCTATTTTTTCCTTTTAAAAAATTTTATTCTTTTCAAAATAAAAGTTTTCTTTTGCATCAATTGCCAGAAGTATAAGGAGAAAGCTAGTAGTACGCCTATGAAATTAACCACATAAGGACTCTATCAATCTAGAAATTAGACATAAGATTTAGTGAAGTATAGAAAAAAAAAGGTTTAGTGAAATACACGTGCTTTCGGCAAGTTGATATTTAATATATAAACAGCTTAAAGAAACAGACCTTTTCTTTTCTTTGCACACCACCATTGGCACCCTAGCATGAAAATCTGCATCAACATCAATAAAAGAATCTGAGGAAAGAAGACAAAAATGTTAAGTAGGTTAATTATACTTTTGTTTAAATAGAGAACTAGATAAACTACAAGTTCCAGCTGTGACTTATCTGCTCTGCCTCTTCCAAAACCATTATTAAGTAAAGCTCCAAGATGAATTGCAAAGTAAAAAGTATTATATTTAAGAATTAAGTAATCATGTTAATTTAAAACCCTTATTTTGTAAAACTATGTTTGACTGAAAATGACTATATTATTGAATTAGACTGTTTAAATGTTATATGAATAACATAATTAGAAATATGTGTAGGCTATTCAAACAAAATTGCTGCAAAAGTTTCTAAAATTTTTGATGTAAAAAAATATATTAAGTAAAAAAATATGTTTACAGGTTTAATTCAACAAGAAGAATGGGAAAGACTAATTCAATAGAGAAGACAGTTGGATGAGACCTTTGGAAAGCATAAAAAGCCATTAAATCCCAAGCTGGACAACTGACAAGTCTATTTGGGAACAACTGTTTGTTGATTCATTAATCAGGGTTGGGTTACACCAATGTGCCATTAGAAAGTATTAATTTAAACCATTGTATAAAGCAGATTACCCTTTAGTTTTACCCTCAAGAGTAAATTTTACATATTTTGTGTCTTTTTAGACTTGGTCTAAGGTTCATTTAATCTTTACAAATTGTGACATTATTATCAAGCTAAATAATGACTTCCGATTTTCAAAGTTTCAGAAATGATATATTCAAATTATAGACAAAAGAAACATTTAAAAGTAAAATGTAGAAAGAATCTGGCCTTACCACTGTTCTTTAAACATTCCTGAACAAGTAGGAGAACATCTGGCTGAGACATCTAAAAAATAGATCAATGAATACATCAAATTATCTGCAAGTACTTTTGCTTCACTGAGATGATATACAGTCATCTGAAATTATCCAAATTAGAAAGTACATTACCACCAGAGTAAAGAAGTTAATCATTATATTGGTCAGGGACAGAGAAATGAGCACCAAACGAGGATGAATATGGGCAAAGGAGACCTACTGCACAGTTAACTCCAAATTATCTAATTCCTGAGTTACTTAGCCGCTCAGCAAATCTCAAAAGCTGTGGCTAGAAGCTGACATACTGTGAACAATATTACCTCTCTCACTCTCTGAGACTCAGTGAATATTTGCTAAATGAAGGAATGAATCAAAACTGCTGTGCTGGTAAATTACTAATCATAATTTAAGGTTAAAAGAATAGTAAGATCTATTGGTCAGCTGACCATGACGCAATAGTACCCAGGATGGCAAAGAATGAGGCTGTGAAATAGAACATCTGTGGGTAGAACCCAGGAATTTGTATTTGAACTAGCAACCCAGGTAAATTAAATGGGCACGAACCATCTACCCACTGGGCCATGGTAACCACTAGTGGATAAATGGATAATCTACTAAAGTGCCTCCCAGTTTTAAAATTCTGACTCATCAAAAGTTTTTTTGAGTCATGTTTAAACCAGAAAGTTAGGTCATGTGTGGTTCTTCAAAAGCATAATTATTTTTGAGTGGCTGGGGATAGGAGGGAATAAAAAAAAAAAGCATAATTATTTTAATAAAGTAGGTATATAAGAGAGGAAACCCAGAAGCAAATTAAGCTTTCAGGTCATAAAAGTTATATATCTACACTGTTTAACATCTAAAATTCTTTCCTGCACTGGAAAGTTGACTTTCCCAAGGTAATTTAATCATTTCAAGTTAACTGAACCTAAATAGTCCCATAAGATTCACATGGTAAGAATACCAGTATTTGACGTATGAAAGATCTAAAGAGTAAAGTAAGTATGAAAAACTATAGAGTATTTGAAATAATGCCCTCAAGCTGAAGACAGGCAAAAGAAAATAGAAATAGAAATTTTAGGAAAAAAAGCTGCCATCATTACACTGAAAAGAATCTGCAAATCTCTAAACTATATTTATATTTGAAATATAGAATTTCCATATCACTCTATGAAAATTCCAACATTTCATTTTGTACTTACAATGGCTGGAAATTGAATGTCAATGTTTACATCCGAATTTTTGAAACCCAATTGGCTACAGGATGACCCATATAATCTTAGAGAACAATCTAAAAAAAAAAAGTAAATAAATAAAAGTCATACATAAGGTAAAATTTCTTGAAAGTTATAACAAAACATTGTTATTTCAGAAATAGGACCATCAATTAAAACTATACACAAAAGCAAAACACTATTCAAGTCTGGCATAAACAAAGGATAGCAAGGGTGACTTTTTGCTCTTTATTTTATTTTATTTTATTTTATTTAATAGGGAAGACTGCATTGACAGTGATTTAGCATCAGGGCTACTCTTTTCGGTTGTAAAACATATTTTAAAAATTCCTAAATTATTATTTCACATTTTGTGCAAAAAATACTACTTGCTATCATTTTTAAAATGTTTAAATGTGAAAATGAAAAGAATTGGCTAACTTTGTTTTATATTTATAAACCTGACAGTATACTAAAGAGTTAATGCAAACACTTCACCTTTTAGAAAGGCCACATAAGGTGTAATTTACTATAAAGATTTTGTTTCTATAGACCAATAATCATAAAAATAACCTTCAGCATAAAGATTTTTAATAGGAATACTCATACGATAAACAAAAAGCATTTAACATAATATAATCCCTTTAGGAAAACTTTTGAAAAATAATTATATAACTGATATAAAACACTAGGCAACATGTGATTCACTTTTCAGAGAAAAGTGTGTATATGGTCTATAATTACCACTCAATGTTTTACCACCATTGTGCCAAAATTTTATCCTTTCTCATCAGGAAACTTTGTGGGTTTTTTCCCCCAGGTTAAGTCAAGTGATTTCTTTGGGCTTTAAAAGTTTCCCATGGAAAAAATACATTCAATTTTACAATGGAAGTCTATGGCAAAACACATCAAAATTATAAGTGATTTTTCAGGAACTATCTACAACATAAAGAATGAGGTCCCTATATAATGAAATGAGCAAATTCTCACCCTTTATTTTTATGAAAGCATGTATGAATATGAATGACATACTATATATGTAATGATCTTATAGTGGAGCAAATGGTTCTATGGGTAATATGGTAATAATTAAAACAGTGATTTCAACCCTAGCTGTGTTTTAGAATCACTTGAGAAACATCCTAAAAAATGGTTTCCCATGGCTCCACAGACATAATACGGAGAATGAATTCAACAGTACACAAAATCTATTACAAATTAGTTTGCAAAGCTCATTTTAGATATTATAAGTCTTTAAGTGTGGTTAAATAGAACCTTTTTTGGACACAGATACATGAAACTGACTCCAACATACTTCTCTGTATTTTAACTCAAAATATTATGTCAATTTAAATAGGTAGAAAGGTAAACAAATATATACACAAGAGTCCCATAGTGCCCCACTAACATGGGGCATTTAATTTCAAGTACATGCACATAATGAAATTCAAATGAAAACAGGTTTAATGACAATGAATGTAAAAGTCTTTGTTTCCTCAGGGGAAGCCAGGAAAAACAAAAACAGGCAAAAAATAAAGATATGGCAAATCAATTTCTATTAGGTGAAAATTATTACTAGTAGGTAAAATAATTGAAGGCAAATCAATTTCTATTAGGTGAACATTATTACTAGTAGGTAAAATGATTGAAGTACCTTTAGCTAGGTAAATAGCAAAACAAATCTAGAAAATACCTGGTAACTTGTGTTGGAACACATTTTCCATGATACGTTTAATTTCTAGTCTCTGTTCCAAGTTCTCATTGAGTAACCCAAACTCCTGTACAACTTTGTCAATGGCAATACCAACTGCATTTATCTGGGAGGGCGTAGGCGGGGGTAATGTAGTGAGCAACTCTTCCTCCTGCTTCTCCTTTTAAGATCAATGTTGAGATTAAAAAGTGACACACTTTTTTAACCTTCTACCATTTACCAAGACAACATTATAGTATATTCTTAGCCTTCCCTTTTACTTTAGCTGTGTTAGTTTTCATGTTATCAAACATTTCTTCATGCACATAAAGTAATAATAGCAGGAAGGCAGGAATAAGAAAAAAGTGCTAAAAAAAGAATATTAAAAACAGCAACGACAAATTATTTTATTACTGGCATAACGACATATACTAAAGTCCTATCAAAGACTTTGTTCATCTTCATAGTGTCCTTAAGGAAATTCATAAGACTACCCAGTAAAACATGTCTGAGCAGCATAAAGTATTTTGGGTAAATTCAATAATATAGGTAGCAAAGTTATTAAGGAGAAGAAAGTCACAAAGACAAGAAATAACAACTGACAGGTAAACATTTGTTTTGGTTACTTTAAATTTACCTTAATGTTTTTCTTGTGCCTCTTCTCTTTGATATGCTTATGGGCAAATGCAATAGATTCAATGAAAACATCACAAAGTTTGCAAGTGTACTTTGCTGTAGGGTAGTTTCTTGGTCGCTATAATTTGAAGAGATTTATAAGATATATATCTTTAAAACTATAGGTCAACAAAAATTAGGCAGATGATTTCCCCTCCACTTTTAAAATTGTTAATATGTTACTGTCACTCTCTCACTATCTTAATAGTCATTTTTATTTAAGTAATTCATTAAATCAAACTGACTATCACTTGTAGCTTTCAGTGCTTCAATACTAATAAACAAAGTAGGATATCTAATTCACCAAAGCATATCCCCAATTACTAACACAGTTTAAACAAAACAAGGATTTTAACTAACAAATAAAAGTTGTTACCCTTTTCAGCCTGTCAATGCAGTCCCTTTTCAATCGCTCCTCAGCCTGCTGTAAACCCAGGAGCTCCTTTGCTGAAAGCACAGACTCATCGATCACAGGGCCTTCCAAGTCCCCGTCCAGTTCACTTTCCCCATTTCTAGTCCTTCGTGGCTTCCTAGGTCTGGACTTCTGCATCTTATCTTCTTAAATTAGGGAAAAAAATATTATTGGTGATATTAAATAACAGAACTGACTAAAAAGCAGAATTTTATATTAATTAATGAAATCGTATAATATCTGAATGACAAGTGAACACAGAGCATAAGGAAAGGGATAGGCATGGATAGAATGTCTGAACACTCATTAAGCACCTCATCTACATACATTAATCCATAGAAATAGGTGTGTTTTAAACTTAAAAGGAATTCTACTTCAATCATATAATTTGATTTTATCATCTTTTGGTATACTGCTGAAAGTATCCTCTGAAGGTGAGTATACCTGTTCTAATATACCGAATATATCATAATATATAATGTACATGTATCTACTATATTCTAGTGTACTTGTAAGTATACCTGTTATTCTAATGAAAACTATCCACATTTGCTTTCATTTTCATAAGTGAACAATATCAACAGAGCACAGATGGACAATAAATATGTTTCCAAAGATCTCAGAAATCAACTACATTCTTATTTGAAGTGAAAATTCAGTCTTCACATAATTGTCTCCCCACATTAATATTAAGAAGTTTAAGCCAAAATTTTATTTACTGAGGACAACTACTTCCCATTTTATCTTTACTTTCACTTTCACTTCTTCAGTGGCATGCACACTGAATACTTGTGAAACTAAAGGTGATTGTGGAATTGTTTTATAAAAAAATTGTCGTAAATAACTTGAATAACTTCCCTCAAGTTCTGAAAAATGAAATTATTAGTAACACATGCAATTAAAGTTAAATTCATTTCTCCAATTAAAATTGTGATAAATAGACTGAATGACTTGAATGGAAATAAAGCTTCTAAATGGCTTACCAATAACTAGTCTGAAAATAGAAACCTGCAATGCCCTGCATAAGGCAATTCCTGTCAAGTTCCCACTGGAACTGATTACTTGTATAGCAGCTACAATAAATCAGTTGATTGAAAAAAAATTCTATCAGAAAAGGGAGATACAGGACCTTTATTTTACAAAAGCTACCTGCTAACAGTTCTAAAGGGAAATCAGCAAGCACTGTGTTCAAACAACCATAAGATGAATATAGTGAAATTCTGCAAACAGTTTCTGTACTACAGTAAGTGGCAATTAAACAAAATTAAAGTATTAGGACAAATACAGTTTTATTTTTAAAAGCAACCAACATAGATCTAACAAAATAGCAAAAAGTAGTCATTGGAAGAAAAAAATCAGTCTACACCTTGATACTTGCTTTTAAATACTCTCCCTACTCCCAATTAAAATATCAATCTTTTAAGGACAGTACTCTTGGTCTGCCTAAACTTTTGAGATAGGCATTTCTTTTACTTTAAAGGAATGTCTATTTTCATTTCATTTGTTTATCATTACCAACTTAAAAAAAAATTGCATCTGATTTCAGTATTCAGGACGGAAGTTTCTCACTTAGGCAAACACTAGAGATTTACACCAACATGTGCAATACCCATTAAGAAAGTCCACATTAGTTCACAAAACACTAACTGATATAGAACCAAATTCCTTTTTTAATCCGTCCTCTCTCCTATTCACAAAGACTTCTAAATGTAACTATATTTGCTGTCATTTTGTAGAAAGAATGACTTCAATTTCCCTCCAGAGACCACAATTAACTCCTTACTGTTTTTACTAGAGAAGTAGGTGGCTGCAGAAATTTTGTCTGATGCTGATGATAACAGCAGCTGCCATTACAGAGTATTTTATTATACAACAGATGCAATGCAAGCAGTTTATATGGCTTTGCCTCATTTAATCCCTACAGTGATCCTGTCATGGATGCTAAAATTACTCCCATTGTACAGATGGGGAAAATGCTGGTCCAAGAAAATAAGTGACTTGTGCAGAGACACATGGCTAAGTCAAAGCAAAGGGATTTGAAACAGAGATTAAAGCATAGATGAAGTTCTTAAATTCAGCCTTGTAACAACATACAAACTAAAAAGAATTAATTAAAATCCCTTCTTGCAGCATACTCATTCACAACTAGAACAGACCAGTACTGATAAGGCAATATAACCTGAACCTCACAGGCCTGCATAGTAAAAATGATCAAATAAAATCTAGCTGTTGGGAATTGGGTAAGCAAAGCTGGGTTTTGCTAAAAAAATTCCCATAATTATTTAGACTACCTGGCTTATCCCAAGTTTTTTGGTAATATGAATGAATTCTCTATATACAGTATTCTAAGTTCCCATATTTTACTTGCATATGAACCATTGTTCCATTCACAAAGGACATGTGTATTTGAATGGATGTTTTCCAGCTAAGATTATTAATGGAACTGTCCCAAATACGATAAATTGGCAACCTAGGTTATTTGAGAGATGAAGTGTAAGTGGTAATGAAAAATAGGTAGTATTAAAAACAAAGCAACTCGAGATAATTTCACTACATTTTCTCACATCATTTAATAAGATCCTTCCTTATTAAGACAAGTTTGATTTCAGGAAAATTTCTGTTCCTTTAATGAGATCCTTTTTAGGAATCTCTGAGTGTAGTGAAAAGTTTAAATTTCTCTCTACAGTGAGCAATGTTATACCAAAGCTTAATATTTCCTGTATGAAGATTTTCAAGAAACAGAGACTGAAAAGATCTTTAATTAGCATTTGTGAAAGAATCACCTGTATTTCACAAAGAGAAAACACGGGAGCTTTCAATAAAAAGACAGTAACGATGCATTTCCTATTCAAAACCTCTCAAAATCAACTTCTTTTAAAATGAAATACAAATACATATAAGAGGTTTTTGGTATGTAAACAGTCCCTTTTAATATCTTTCTGGTTGCGAACTCTTGATCTATAAACCTTTCTTTACATAATGCTGCTCAACATCAAATTCTCTTTGCTAAAAGACCAACTACTGATAACTAAGTTAAAATGTCCATGTCCGACAGACACAGCAATACACAAATACTTAAAATCACACAAAATTTTAAAAAGAAAAACACAAACGAAAGTCCAGAAATCCCATGCGTGTGCAGTTTCCCTCTGTCAGACTGCAGGTCCAGTGACGCTGAGTTAGCAGCCAGAGCAGCACAGTACGTACATGATTTCAGTTTCACTTCCTCATCTGCCATTCTACATAAACAAGTCTGGATAAATTTAACCTCTCTGAGCCACAACTTCCTGCTTTGTAAAATTGTGATTCTACCTTTGGTATATCATGACAGACAATTCCTTCAAGTTCTTTACAGCTTCAAGATTTCCGAGGCTAAGGTTTGATCTCTTCCATGCATTTGATTCCTAATACCTCATTCTGTTTTGGCTATTTGATTCAAAGCGTTTTCTTTTGCTTTTCCTATTTAAAAAAATATAAAATAACACCTTTTCTTCCCATTTTATACTTTCATAAGACCCTATAAAGACAGAACATGATGTTTTCCCTATAAGACTTATAAATGTACAGGTGACAAATGTCCTACAGGTTTAAAACACATACACACACACACACACACACACACACACACACTAGCCATTGTGAGATAATATGAAGGAAAAGGGCCTAGAAAGTGCCAACATTGCCTACCTGCATTTAAATTAAAAGAAACACACACACACACACAAAACCAAAACCTGTAAAAGTGCTAGCTAGTTTGCAACTTATTCTATATGGCCTCCTTTCCTTCAGCCACACTGGCTTCCTTGCTCTTCCTGGAATGTACACGCTCTGTCTTGGCCTTTACACAGGGGTGGGAGTGGAGGACGTTTTCCTCAAAAATTCCCAGTGCTGGCTCCCTCACTACCTCAGTGAGGGCTACCTTGATCAGCCTATTTAAAAAGTGTCAACCGCCTCTCCCTCACTACTCCCCAGGCCCAGCACTCCATTTCTTTCTCTCATTATTTTATAGTCAGTCAGGAACTGCTTTAAGTTTTTAGGAAGAAATTGTTTTTAATAGGAAGCCAACCAGTATTGATGATGGAGGCCAAGTGTTTAGCTAGGCTGATTTGGTAGCAGAAATGAGGAAGAACTACAGACTGGGAATATAAAGAAGACAGATTTCAGTAGTAAAATTAACAGGAATAATTTTGGTAGTAAAATTAGTAAGACATAATAGCTTATTCAATAGGGGAAGGAAAGGGAAAAGAGCATAACTAAGTTGCTTAAAAAAACAAAGCAGGCAGCCTTGGCCAGTTTGCTCAGTGGTTAGAGAGTTGACCTTCAGACTGAAGGGGTTCAGGTTCGATTCCAGTCAAGGGCATGCACCTTGGTTGCAGGCTTAATCCCTGGCCTGATCTTGGTCGGCTCATGTGGGAAGCAACCAATTGATGTATCTCTTTCATATCGATGTTTCTTTCTGTCTCTCCTGTCCCTTCCACTCTCTTTAAAATCAATGGAAAAAATATCCTCAGTGAGGATTAACGTTAACAACAAAAACAACAAAGTCAACAAACGTAATAGCCCATTTTTCCAAGAAGAATTTTCTAACCATACTTTGCATTTTCAAACTAAATATTAGTTTTATTTTTTTCTGAAAATGTATGACTTTATTTTAGTAATTACTGTCCATTAGATAAAAATAATTTTCCTGTTTACAGATATCATTGGTACATGGACAAAATCTATTCACCTTTTAGAAAAATGTATAATGCTTTGGGGAAATTATTATCAAACACGTAGGGCAGTCAGAATAGGCTTCTGGTTTGAAACTAAAAGGTAAAGCTTTTATGTGTATTTCTGACTTCTAAACTTAGTATCTCTCAACACGTTTGTAAAGCTCACTTTTGAGGAAAAATAAAAAAATCTTGGACTACCCACCTCTCCCTCTGTGGAAAGAGCTATATGCAGTCTATATTGTGCTTTTATATCAAATAAGATTTTTAAAATCTTCACAGTCTGTCATTTAATTATTCAAATACAAAACTGTGATACATGATTTAGACATTATATACACACACTCAGAAATTATGATATAGTCTCCAGGAGGATATGATCACCCTCTTATGTAAAAAACACCAACAGGAAATATGTTGACTAAAGTAAAATGAGCATTATGGCAAAGGAAACTTTCAAAGGGACCAATATACACATGTATCACAACTGCAATCCTTAAAATAATTATATTAAATAAGCAGAAACTATGAAAAATTTGAACTGCATTGCTAAAAATAATAACTCATTTGGATGAAAAAGAAAAGACTTTGCTGACTTTGGGTTGTTAACTTGACAGATTGCAACACATTACCATGGTTTCCTGTTTCCACTTCTGACATGGTTTCCAGGCTTGTCGGGTCTTTGTGAAATAGTCGCCTTACAGCTCTACAGCCTCTTCCATCTTGCCACCGATATCCATCTTCACTTTCTTGAAAGGAGTCTTTTCTTGGTCGGTTCATAGCAGGAATTCTAGGTCCCAGTCTGAATTCTCTCCAACTCTCTGAACTACCAGCAAGTTCATCTGATAGCCATCTCTTACTTTGATCTCTGTGGTTGTCATTTACCCAAACAGGCTGACTGTAAATTGGGTTTTTAAATGCATATGGATTGCTGGAAACAGCATATGGTCCTTTTCTAAGAGTATTCCCATAGTTCCCTGGTGTAATTTTTTTCTTGGGAAGGCCTTTTTCCATTTTATTGCTATGGCCTTTGGCATAATCATCCATTATTAAATAATCTTGTTGGGGGTGACCCCTTCTGAAATCCTCATCTTCTATAGCTCCCCGGTCTTTAGCACGCTTCACAAAATAAGGTTTTGCTGTATCTCCCATGGTCTTTGACTTCACTTTCCTTACTTGCACCTGAAAGAAAGCATTTTGGGGGAAAAACAAACTATAACAAGATAGCATACCTAGTGTACCAAATACCACATGTATTGCACAGATGCTCAAAAGCCCATAAGAAACTTCCCTCCTCAGGAGGATGGGGGTTAATGGGTGCGAATGAGGACACGTTTGTAATTCCTTAACTAATAAAGAATTTAAAGACTTAAAATAAATAAATAAATAAAAAGAAACTTCCCCCCTCCCCTAATTTTCATCACACGCCAATAATCAGTGTGTTACACTAGAAGGTAGGAGGCTTATCCTCTGATATTCATCATGAAAATTAGTACTTACAATCCTATATAATAAAAGGCTAATATGCAAATCGACCAAACAGCAGAACGACCAGCCGCTATGATGCGCACTGACCACCAGGGGGCAGATGCTCAACTCAGGAGCTCCCCCCAGGTGGTCAGTCCGCTCCCACAGAAGAAGCACTGCTGAGCCAGAAGCCCTGAGCCCGGCTCCCAACCTGCTATGGCGGGAGCCTCTCCCACCTTGGTGGCAAACTTAAGGCTGTCCAACTGAGGCTTAGGCCTGCTCCCCACCAGGGCTCCCGGACTGCCAGAGGGCCTAGGCCAGGCTGAGCGACCCCCCCCCCCCCCCAGTGCAAGAGTTCCGCGCACCGGGCCTCTAGTTTAACATGAAGATTAAACCTGTGACTAAAGGAAGCTCCCTATAGTCTCGAGAAGTGGAGTATTAAATACTGTTACTCAGACCAAGTTTTACCTATATGACAAAAGCGCTTCTCTTAAAAAACAAAACAAAAAGGAAAACCTTCATCCCAAGCCTATACTGTTAGAAAACTCCCGAAACAGTCTTTAAAACTCCACGCTCCCGTCCCTCCTCCGCGTCCCGGGACCTTGGCTCACCTCACCACCCCGATTCAGACCGATGGCTTCGGTCGCTTGGGTGACGGAGGCCCCACCGAGGCTCCGCTCCAGTCAAAGGGGCTGGGTTTCCAACCAAGAAACAACTCCAGCGACGCTTCCCCGTCCTCCTCCTCCAACCCCAAACAAGTTTCGTTTTTGTCACAAACTGCAATTTCCCCTCTACGATCCCCATCGGATCGCCCCGCCCCCGACCTGCCTCAGTTTCCACCCTTTGGGACCGGAGGCGGAGAAAGAGGAAGCGTCCCCATACTCTCGGCCACGAAGCCACCCACCGCGGGTACCAGGAAGCAGGAAGTGACCTACCTCCCCGATGGGTTCCGAGGCCCCCCGGGCTGGCCTCCACCTAAACCCCTTCTTCTTCGGCCCTTGCAGGGTCTGACAGAAAGTGGAGATACGGGCTCGAACCCGATAGCTCGGTCCCCGCTGGCCTGGCCCCCTGGGACCGAGGCCAGCGGAGGATGAAGCCAACGTAACTGCTGGGCGGAGCCCGCCCTCCAGTCTGGGGACCGGGGAGCCTATCGGAGACTCACCCGGGAGGCGAGTCTGGGAGGGACGCGCGGAGAAGACGCTCGCAACACTCACCACCTCCGCGGCGCTCCTCCGCCTCCCTTGGTCCGGGCTGGGCTCCCTCTCTGTGTTGTCTTTCGGCCCCACTTCCGGCGCTCAGCGCTGGCTCATTGTGCGCGATTGGGAGACGGGGGTTGCCCCCGCCGGAGAGCTCCGCCGCTCACGCCGGAAACGCGCGCCCAGCCGAAGGGCCGCCCGCCTCCAGCCCCGCCCCGCCTCGCCTCGCCCCGCCCCCGCAGCGCCACGCCCACTTCCGGCGCCGCCGCCGCGCGCTGACTCTCCGGAGAAAGGACATCCGATCAGGCCGTGGCGTCTGTGCCCCGTCCTCCTCGCCCAGTTCTCCTCTCTACCGGGGAGGCGGGGAGGCGTAGGAAGGAAACCTCTGTTTCTCCGAGGGAGACTCGGAGCCCGCGGTCGGCCGCTGCCGCTGCCGGGGTAGGCTCGCAAGCCCGGCTTGCCCCTGGAGGCTCCCGGTTGCCGGGTGTGAGGTCTTAGTGTTCTTGCCATTTTCCTGGTCATTCCGAGGAGGCCTTGGTTGCGGGTCCTGTAGAAGTGCCCATCCTGTTTCAGCATCCGCTGCTCACCCAGCTCTCAGTATGGTGGAGGGAAAGGCTTTGCTTTTTTTCTTAGACGGTGTACGTATTAGTTTTACTTCAACAAAAACAACACAGAACGTTGTTTTTAAGAACATGTGTAATCTAAAAAGATGACCCAAGAGATGTGCTCGAATTTTTGAACGAAAATTGCACACCTGGAGCTGGCAAACACCCCAGAGCGTTGAGAAAATGTGATAGTTTTGATTGCTCTGCTTTGAAACATTTAAACTTAAATTCATGAGATCCTGTGAGGCCTTGGTCTTAAAATAATGATGAACCCCTAAGTACTGGCTACTGCCAGGAACTGGTCTGGGGGCTTTACAAATATTAAGTCATTTAATCCATGCCACATCCAAATGCTTTGGTTCTGAAAAATACATGGGAATCAAGCCAGTAACCTGTTTGACAGGCAGACAGTGCCTTTAATAGAGTCCTAAGGGAGCTTGGTGATACATGATTACATTTATTAAGGGACAGTAGCGTTGCCTCACCCAGTGGAGTAATTCTTGCACACAAGAACTGGTTTAGGAAAAGTTCTAGAGGAGGAATGGAAGATATATCTTTTTAAGGATTTAAAATATTTCTTTATTTGCAGTTTCTTCAGTGCACCTCCAAAAACCTAACTTTTATTCTAAACTTGCTTTGAAGTTTGTTAAGAAGAAATAGCAGACCCAAAATGCAGTCACTGTGATTAGCCCCTCCAAGACTTAATACCTAAACTAATCACAGGAGTGGAATTTTAATTCAATTTGAAATTTCCTGATCAGCACTAGTGAGGTAATATGCCCAGTAAGAACCCCCTGCCCTTCGCTAAGGGAAGGTGATCTTGCCTGAAATAATCCACTCTTTTACCTTTCTTGTCCTACCATCTTTCTGTCTAAAACAACCTTCCATTTTGTACAATTACTTGTAGTCCCCTTCTAGTTGCTAGACGGGATGCTGACTCATTAATTGACTCATGAATCAATTAATAAACCAATTAGACCTTCAGATTTATTCAGTTGAATTTTGTTCTTTAACAAGATTCATCTTGAGGATACTGGTATTAATCAAAGGATATTGACAGTTAATATATCTCTGTCTATATTATACTGCAATAACAATTTAAATTGGTCAGGGGGACCTGAAAAATTAAATTAAAAAGTTTGGTTTAAAAAAAAAATTTTTTTTTATGTTACTGGAGGGAATTGAGTTTCTCAGATTGTTTGTGTGACTGCTTCACCGTCTAGACATTTTTTCCAACAACTTGGAGCAGAAATTTGGGGCCTGTTTGGCTCAGAAGACATTAATATTGCTCCATATGTTACAATGTGTCTTCTCCCTTGAACCAGAAGCTGAACATTGTGGCACCTCTTGACAAGTTAACCTTTAACAAACACTGTGCCAATGATGTTTTTCCTGGAGGGCCATGGAGTCAGAAGTGCAGGGGTTGTGTTCATAGCTTTGTCAGCCAATTTTTTCCCCTTAGTGCTTTTTATTCACTTTGTTAGTGAATTATATTGGCTCCCCCTTTAACTATGTCCAGAGTCCATTGACTCCTCACCACTTCTACTGCTCCCAACTTAATGTTAGTCACCACCATGGCTCTGATGCACTGTTGCAATCATCAGCTTTCATCCTTGCCCTCCTCATCTATTCCCAGCACTGTAGCCAGAAAACTCATGTTCAGATAGAGGCAGATTACTATCTCCCCTCTCAGAATCCCTCAGTGGCTCTTCAATTCTCTGGGAGTAAAACCCAAAGTCCTTAAAGTGGCTACAAAGCCCCTCCTTTTATTTCTGATCGCACTCTATTCCTCTGACTCACTCCACCCAAGCTATACTAGCCTTTTTGCAATTCCTTCATCATGCCAGGGCTTTGCACTGGCTGTTCCCTCTGCCTAGAAAGCTTTCCCTCCCTTTGGTGTCTGTGTTGGTCACACCTCCATCTCCTTTAATCCTTTGCTCACATTCTCAATGAGAGCAATTCTTACCACTCATTTCAATTGCTGTCTGCTGCCCTCTCCTCTGCCTTCCCCTCACTTGGTCTGTTTTTTTTTTTTTTTCCCTTGTAGCACTATGTGCACTTTGTCACCTGCCATGTCACTTAACTATTTGTCAAAACACACACAAAACAACAAAAAACTATTTGTCATGGTTATTTGTTTCTTGCTTGTATCACTCCATAAGAACTTAAGTTTAACAAGGGCAGAGACTTGGCAATTTTATCAGTATATCCTGTAGGACCTAGATCATTATCTGGCTCATGGTAGACTCCCTAAAAATATTTGTGGAATGAATGAAAGATGCAGGATGTCAATGCAAGAACATTCAAACTTGTGGAGAATTTTTGTAACAGTTTATTTGAACCAAACAGAAGACACATCTGGATGCAAGATCTCATCAGAGTGAGAAAAATGCTTCCCAGAATGACATTTTGCAGTTCCTTTCATACATTTGGAATTAAGGAGGGAGGGTAAAGAAGATTAGTACATGAATGTGGAAGAAAAGTGAGGCAGTGAAATCTCTATGGTTGGATTACAGAATAGTTAACAAGAATATGTTCTTTCTTCAGGTTGGTTATGCTTTACAGGGGTCTTAAAAAGAGGCTTTTCAAGTGTGTTAACCTAGATGAGTGATGGCGAACCTTTTGAGCTCGGCATGTCAGCATTTTGAAAAACCCTAACTTAACTTTGGTGCCATGTCACATATAGAAATGTTTTGATATCTGAAATCATAGTAAAACAAAGATTTATATTTTTGATATTTATTTTATATATTTAAATGCCATTTAACAAAGAAAAATCAACCAAAAAAATGAGTTTGTGTGTCATAGGTTCGCCATCACTGACCTAGATGCATAAAAACAATGAACAGAGCTTGCTTAAGGCAAAGATAAACTTTTTATGGGCCTGGGATGGGATTAAGTACCATGACCTGCTCAGTTAGGAACTTGTGACCTGTGAGGTTACTTTTGGTTAGGTTTATTACAGAACCCCTTTTTCATTCAGGACAAGTCAGGCTCTACAGCAGTAGTTGGTCATTAACGTTTGATTCCCCTTTCTTCTTATGGTGTATTAGTACTCTGACAGAGGTCTAATTTTATAATAGGACTAGAGGCCTGGTGCACCAATTTGTGCACAGGTGGGGTCCAGCCAGCCTGCCCCAATGGGCGCCAGACTGCCCTGATGGGGGCCGATCGGAGGTGGGGTTGGTCAGGGGGAGGAGTGGCGGATGGTTGGGATCAATTGGCTGCTGCAGGGTGCGTCGTAATAGAGACCAGTCATTTTAGTTGTTCTGTTGTTCAGGTTGCTTGGCTTTTATATATATAGATGAAAAATAAACTCAAAAACTTTAAAATGTTCTACCCTTCTTTCCTCTTTCACTGTCTGCCTAAAGTTTTCAACATCCTCACATGGCTTGCTTCTCCCCCCACCCCAATTCTCAGGTAATTGAGTTAGGATACTTCCTTGAGTTAGTTAGGGTACGTACAGCTTTGTTTGATATAAAACCTAATAGATGTGGAGTGAATGCTGTTGGCTGCTATCCATTCTCACCTTTGTCCTTCCTAAAGGGACCCATATTTTATTCTGTATCCCATCCTTCTCACTTACAATAAAAAAAGTATCCCCAGGTATTGCCAACCGTCCTTGGGAGGACAATATCACTCTTCCTTGGAGCCAGGGGTTGGGGTCATCTTGCTTTGGGGCAAGTAAATATTTTCTCTGAGCTACTCTGGCCTTATGGATGCCAAATGTGTCAAAATGCAACTTCAAGACATCCAGAGATTCTTGTAGGAGGGGAAGGTCCCCAATCAACCTAGGTCAAAGCATTTAATGATGTTCAGTGGGGCAAAACACAATGACTCAAATTTTCAGGAGCAACCCTCTAAGTAAATCCGTTGTTTTGAACTTCTCTCCAGACAATAGGGTGTTTTGGAACTTCTCACAGGCAGTAGGGTGGTGAAGACTTGGGATGGGGGGTTGGGGGCTTTTGGGGGTGCAGGCTAGAAGGGGTCATGGGGGGGAAAACGGAACATCTGTAATACTTTCAAAAATAAAGATTAAAAAATAAAAGTAGAGTGGAATTTGATTAAATAAAAATAGTAGGAATATAAATGGCTCTAATCTTGAACTGTCCTGTTGTTCCTTTCCCCTGGGTATGGAACAGTCCATAGTGCCTCTCGGCGGGGGACATACTTATACTGAAAAACTGTTTGTTGTTTATCTGAAATTCAAATTTAACTGGGCACCCTGTAAGGAATGAATGAATAATGTTGCCCAAATTGGCTATCTGCAGTATCTCCCAGATCCTTTCTGCTGGAGCTTGCACTCTTGGTGAGGATCCACCTAACAGATATATTGGCTGCTTGTCAGATTGTCTATGCTGTCTTCTTGCAGTGACTGTATAAACAGCTCCCTCTTCTCCTCCCACCATGTTGTATTTTGAAAAACATCAAACCTACAGAAAAATTTCAAGAAGTATACAATGGACATCCATATACTATTTACATAATTCACCCATTTTAACATTTTGTCGCATTTCTCCCTTTGTGCATGTGTGTATTTTTTGGCTGAACCATTTGACAATTGCAGACATCTAGATACCTAAACCCCCAACCTTTAGTGTAAATCTCTCAAAAATGAGAATATTTTCCTACAGAAGCACAAATGCAATGATCACACTCAGGACATTTGGACGTGACACAGTACTATTTTCTAACATGCAGTCCATGTTTAAATTTCTGCAATTGTCCCAATAATGGTATACTTTTTAATTTAACACTTATTTTTACTGAAGATTTGAGCAGGATTCATACATTGCATTTTTTCTTTTTTTTTTTTTAAGTGTTCTTTAATGTAGCACAGGTTGCCAATATTTTTTTTCCATTCACGATGTTGACATCTTGGAAGAGTCTGGGCCTATTCTTTTGCAGTTGATTGTTTCCCCATGGTTAGACTTACATTAAACATTTTTTTGGCAGGAGTACTATATAGGCAATGTTGTGTCACACATCTCAGTGTATCACAGCAGAGGACATATGAGGTGGCAATGTTTTTTTAATGATAAGTTTGATCACTTGGTTAAGATAATATCTACCATATTTCTCCATTATAAACATTCATTTTCCCTTTGAAATTAATAAATAACTTGTGATACTTTGGGCTGTGTGAATATTCTTTCCCCCCATCTTTCTCCCAATGGCTTTAGCATCCATTAATGATTAACTCCTGAAGTCAAATATTGCTATGTAGTTGTGAAATGACGATTTTCTATTTTTACCATCTGTCCTATGTTTATTAGTTGGCATTCTTGTATAAAGGAGGACTTTCTCTTTCTCCCATTTTTAAAGTTTCTCTTTAAGGACAGTGTGAGCTCGTGGATTCTATTTTATTAAGTGTGTTATAATCCACTCCGGTCATTATCTATTTTGATGCTCAAATTGTTCCACATTTGGCAAGTGGCAGCCCCTTAAACTGGTTCTTCCATCTCCTTGGCAGATCTTCCTCAGTTTTGAGCGCTTCCCTAATTTCTGGCACAAGATGTCCCAGGTTTACCTTAAAATTAGGCATTTTCCCAATACTGTTTGGAAAGTGAGACCTGGGTGCCATGTGTACTCACTGTTCTAGGCTAAAATTGCTTTTAGGTTCTCTCAATGGACAGAACTAGGAAACATGTTTTAAAAACCATTAATTCATAATGATAGCTCTATCTGTGGTTGGCAAACTGCGGCTCGCCAGCCACATGCGGCTCTTTGGCCCCTTGAGTGTGGCTCTTCCTAAGCCTTGGAGTACCCTAATCCTATATAATAAAGAGGTAATATGTGAATTGACCCTCACACTCTCACAAGATGGCTGCCTATGACTAGGCTGGCAGGGGGGTTAGTGAGGGATGACCAGGCCAGGAGGAGGGCAATTGGGGGTGACCAGGCTGGCGGGAGTGGGGGGGGCAGTAAAAGGCAACCAGGCTGGCGGGGGGGTTGCAGTTGGGTGAGACCAGGCTGGCAAGGGGACAGTTGGGACAGTTGGGGATGATTAGGCTGGCAGGGGGGGCAGAGAGAGGTGACTAGGCTGGTAGGGGAGGAAGTTGCGGGCAACCAGGCAGGTAGGCAGGTGAGCGATTAGGAGCCAGCAGTCCAGTATTGTGAGAGGGATGTCCGACTGCCGGTTTAGGCCCGCTCCCCAGGATCAAGACTAAACCAGCAGTCGGACATCCCCTGAGGGGTCCCAGATTGGAGAGGGTGCAGACTGGGCTGAGGAAATCCCCCCCCCTCCCCCCTGCCCCATGCACAAATTTTTTGCACCAGGCCTCTAGTTAAGTTAATAACAATGTACCTGCCTGTATAGTTTAAGTTTAAAAAATGTGGCTCTCAAAAGAAATTTCAATCGTTGTACTGTTGATAGTTGGCTCTGTTGACTAATGAGTTTGCTGACCACTGCTCTAACTGATACCCAGTTCAGTAGGAGAGGATTCTTCCTCTCCTTGCACCATTCCATATTTGTGTCTTTGTTCTCCCACAATGATCTCTCTGTTTCCTCAGAACATCAATATATTTACTCATTTGCTCAATCCTGCAATATACACAAAACAGTTTCAGAATTGCCTTACCACATTACTACCTAAAACAAACCTACCAAGTAAAGTTCAGGATATTTTTTGTCCTTAGAATATATCCCACTGAAAGTGTATAGTCAGAATGCTTTATGTTCAAAAGGTTTTTTGGATTCTTTTTTCTTTGCAATTGTAGGTCTTCCCACCCCTCCCCCCAATCTTGTTGATTTAATTTTTTGAATATGTAAAATGCTAACATGGTTCAAAATCAAAAGCTATAAAGAACATTATATTCAAACAGTTCCCCTTTCTATCTCATCTATTCCATTTCCCCAACCCCCTTAGGTAACCAGATTCATTTGTTTTATGTTTATCTTTTCTGTGTTTTGTAAAAATAAATGAATATATATTTTATATATTTATGTAACTATATACAAAATCCAGCATGCTACATATAATCTTTAGTGTCTTGTTTTCCCCTCACTTAATAATATATTCTGGATATCAATTTGTCATTTCATGGAAATGTTTTTTTAATTTTCCAGCTGTTTAGTACTCCATTAAGTAAATGTACCATAGTTTATTCAACCAAACTCCTATGTATGGGCCTTTGGGATGTTTCAATATTTGCAATTATAAATAATGCTGCAATGAATAACCTTATGCCTGTGTTTTCTTGTAATGTCAGAGGTGTATTTTTAGGGTAAATTCCTATGAGTGGGATTTCTAGCCCAAAGGGTAAATGCACATGTAGTTTTGCTTGATATAACCCAATTCTTCTCCATTTTGTACCCTCCAATAGTGGATGAGAATGTTTGTTTTCCAAAAATCTGTTCAACAGATGATGGGTGAAAAATAGCATCTCATATTGTTTTAACATCTACTTCTCTTTTTATGAATTGAGCATATTTCATATATCCTTCTCTAAAAAGTAAATATAAAACTTTAGTGATAATACTTGAAATGAATCTTTTGTCTGTGCTAAAATAAATGAAACAAAAAAAATTTTTTTTTCAAAGAATCTCCCTCTGGGTGGTTTCATGTACACAAGAAGTAGTTTTATAATGTATTAGAGGGCAATGACTTTCAAGATAAAGCATTATTTTGTAACAGTATTGCAAAACAGATATGTGAAGTTAAGAGAAACATTATCTGAATGGAATATGGTGTGTATTTTCCTCTGCAATTTAGAGGAAGGTTAATAATCATATCATTTGCTGTTTTGCTCTCTTACAAAAGGCTCTCGCTTTATTTTTTTTCTCACTTTATTTTTTTAAAATATATTTTTATTGATTTCAGAGAAGAAAGGAGAGGGAAAGAGAGATAAAAACATCAATGATGAGAGATAATCATTGACTGACTGCCTCCTGCATGCCCCACACTGGGGATTGAGCCTGCAACCTGGGCATGTGCCTTCATCGGGAATCAAACAGTAATCTCCGATGCTTAACCACTGAACCAGGCCAGCTGGGCAAGGCTCTCATAGGGTCTGTTGGGCAAAAGGTATTACCCCTTTTTATAGGTGAGACTAAAGTTTGGAGACTTATCAAGATCACGTGACTAGCAAGTGGCTGAGTCAGAATTAGATCTCAGGCTATTTGACTCCTAATCCAGTATTTTTTAAGTAACGAAAGATTAAATACTGAATTATGAATTTATACATTGGGCATTTGTGTTTCAATGGTGGGTCAGAATTGGTGTTTTTTTTTTCTTGTATGCTGATGGAAAATTCATTTAAAAATACTGATTATTTAAATGAAATAATTAAGTTAACAATGTTGATTAAATGTTGGTTTATTGTGGGTTTTTTTCCTGATTTTGGGCATGCTCAGTTACTCAGGCTAAGCCAGATGGATAGTCAATGGAGATGCCTAGAAAAGTGGGAATAAAGTGTAAACAGGAGTCTCATTTACCATTTTCAGGCTTTTGTGGGGAGGGGGGAGGATTCCTGTCAGTCTCCCTTCAATGACTTCCCACTGCTGTTGAGATAAAGACTGACTCCATCTTGGGGTCCAGTCTCTGAGGAGCCTGATCCCTCCCTGCCTTCCACCGTCATGTTGCCTATTCTCCCCAGGCTGTCTTTGTCTTAGCCACACTTTGCCTACTTTCAGTCCTCAAACCTGTCATCCAGGGCTGTTACACACACTCTTCCTGGGCTGCTTCTCTCTCTCTCTCTCTCTTTCTCTTTCTCTCTCTCTCTCTCTCTCTCTCTCTCTTTCTCTCTCTCTCTCTCTATTTTTAACGTTTCTCATATCTCAGTGCCGAACTCAGGCATCACTTATTTTTTTTTTTTAAATATATTTTATTGATTTTTTACAGAGAGGAAGGGAGAGAGATAGAGAGTTAGAAACATCGATGAGAGAGAAACATCGATCAGCTGCCTCCTGCACATCTCCTACTGGGGATATGCCCGCAACCAAGGTACATGTCCTTGACCGGAATCAAACCTGGGACCTTTCAGTCCGCAGGCCGACGCTCTATCCACTGAGCCAAACCGGTTTCTGCAGGCATCGCTTATTGAGGAAGCTCTGGTCTCTCTGCCTGGGCCAATCTCTTTTATGTTTTCTCCTCCTCCTCCTCCTCCTCCTCCTCCTCCTCCTCCTCCTCCTCCTCCTCCTCCTCCTCCTCCTCCTCCCTCTCCTCCTCCTCTTCCTCCTTCCTCTCCTCCTCCTCCTCCCTATTATTATTTTTAATCCTCACCTGAGGATATTTCTCCATTGATTTTTAGGGAGAGTGGAAGAGAGAGAGAAAGACAGAAATATCAATGTGAGAGAAATACATTGATTAATTGCCTCCTGTATGAGCCCTGACCAGGGCTAGGGCTGGGGAGGAGCCTGCAACTAAGGTACATGCCCTTGACCGGAATTGAACCTGGGACCCTTTCATCCTCAGGCCAATGCTCTATCCACTGAGCCAGACTGGCTAGGGCTCTCTTATATTCTCTTATAATACCATGTACCCTTTCGTCATAGCACTCCTCACAACTGCAACTTTACAAATGTTTGTGCACTTACTTGATCAATGTCTGTCTCTTCCACACTCTGGCTTTGCTCACCATGGTGTTCCACAGCCTAGCACAGTGCCTGACACATTGTAGGAGTTCAGCCAATATCGATAATGAGTGTTGGTGTGTGTGGTTGCATGCATGCCTGAGCACAGGCAGTTTCCTATGCTCGGCAGGCCACTTTCATCCTTCACATCTTCTCTAGGTTTTATTTTCACCTTTCTGTATCTGCTTATGATATTTGGAGCCTTTAGTAGATGTATGTTTGATTGCATTGCTCTCTTGCTCCTTCTTCTGCACTATATCCTCTGCTTTGTAACCTGTCAACTCAGACACAAACCCCACACATACTTGCAACCCATTTCTAAGCTTCATGGGTTTAGGGGTTTTGGTGAGAAGTCGAGGGGTTGTCTCCTCCATCACAGCCACCCATCATTTCACATGCTCTTCTTCCTTCTCTCTTTCTCCCTCCCGACTCTTCTTCCTCTTCTTCAGGAGTGTCACAGGCAACTCATCCTACACTGGGTGATTTTGCAGAATCCATGGTGCCAGCCAACATCCATGACCCCACAGGTATTCCCCTTTCCCAAGTGGTCCGACCCAGGTCTTTTCCCAGTAAGGATAGATCTTGTGGAAGAAGAATTCTAGTGCCAGCTACTAAAGTAAGTAATAATAAAAAGATACAGTTTCATTACCTTATATTAGACGGAGATAATTTCTGGTCAAGTTTGAAAGATGTCCAGTGCCCTAGCCCATGCCATTTTGAGAGAGACTGGTGGAAGGGAGAGTGAGAGGAAGTGTGAATAATGAAATGCTTCCTATACTCTGAGATGCATTTCTCCTACTACAGTCCTAGCATACGTCCTTCCTAAAATTACTTTCCAGACACTCCCTTCTCTTCCCATTTCTACCCGTAGGCAAAATAACAGAAACAATTACACCATTCTCAAGAGTTCCTCTGAGGACACTTGGGCAAAATCAGACTCAGGGCAGGGCATTTGAATTTCTGGAATTACCAGGTAGGATCAGTTCAAGGAGTCCTGACCTTAATATGTCATCTTCCTTTCACAAGCAGTTAAGTATGTCTGAGCTTTCCAAGTGTGTATTTCTGCCACCCCGGGTTCTTCTTTCAGGCTTGTTGCATTTCTTCACCCAGAGCAATCTTGTACAAATTCCACATGATGATGTTGTCACTTTAGAGTTCGAGGTTTTAGTGCCCATGCCCTGGGAGCTTTAGTTTCTGTACCAGGTGTTCATAAGTGTGAGCCCGCCATCCCACTCCACACCCACAGTCACTGGGCCCATTTTGTAAGTATTATTTCATCATTACTTACAACTGCCCTTTGACAGAGGTTGACAGACATACCGTCCCCATCATATAGATGCAGAAACTGGGACTAAGGATAGGAAGCTTGTCCTAAGACACACAGCTATAAAGAGCAGGATTTGAACCTCTGACTCAACACCAAAACCCATGAGCCTAAATGTCAGAGTGTGTGCCATGGTTGGTGGGGAGGGAAGGGTGAGGAATGAAAATCTGTGTTTTGTTAAGTCAACAGATATGTTGACATGTCTCTGTATAAACAGTGAAATTAGAGTTACACAAGAAGAAACAGTAACTCCTGAAAACACATTGGTGAACTTGGCTCTGCCTTAACTGCTGTGAGCTCTTGGTTTTACTCATCAATGTCTTACTTTTCTTTTGTCAGCATATTTTTGTTACTCATTAATCAACCAGCTCTCTTTTGGAATAGCTGTTTTTATAGTTTTCTAGAAAAAATATCTGCTTCCCTTTTCACTTTTTCCTAGGATATTTTTCCACAAAAGAGAATATCTCTAAATTTGTATTATTCCAGGCCTGAGAGAACCAAGGTCATAAACCATTACGGGATTTTTAAGGTTATTATCTTCTTTCTCCTCCCAAATGCGTACACACACACACACACACACACACACACACACACACACACACACTGCTTTTGCATAGACATTATTCATTATTCAAAATATGTACTTTAAAACTCTTGGTTGCAGACAATATTTAAGATGACTTCAAAATACATTGAGCTTGTGTGAGAGTGGGGAGGGAGTTGGTTGCAGTCTCAAGATAGAGCACACATGCCCTAGCTAGTTTGGCTCAGTGGATAGAGCGTTGGCCTGCGGACTGAAGGGTCCCAGGTTCGATTCTGGTCAAGGGCATGTATCTCAGTTACAGGTGTGGTTCCCAGCCCTAGTCGGGCACCTGTGGAAGGCAACCAATCAATGATGTGTCTCTTTCACATTGATGTTTCTTTCTCTCTGTCTCTCCTCCCCCTCCAAAAAAAATCAATGGAAAATAGCCTCAGGTGAGGATTAAAAAAAAAAAAAAAAAAAAAAGACAGCACAGGGTGAACCAGTACTGGAGCCTACTTGTAGACCACAAAAGCTTCTGCAGAAGGAGGGTTAGGGACCTTCTCCTTTCTAGAAAATTGGAATGACTCAGAATACAGATGTTCCGCCTACCCCTGCACTTGTAATTATGAGCTGTGCATTGTCAGGGAGTCTTTGAATGATCTGTTTTTATATCTCTCATGCTGCTGCTCTTTTTTAGAATAATGTAGGACATGCCAGCTGAAAAATACAACAGTTGCTTGCAAAGAGAAAATGGCTTTTTTTTTTTTTTTCTTATGTGGGGGTGGGGACACAGAGTTCTCTTTCTCCCTCTGCTTGGGAACATGGTAGAGAGAATGAGCTAATAATTCTCAGAGAAATATATGAGTTCTGATGAACCCAGATATCTGGAGAACAACATGAAGTGAAGATGATTTAATGTAACTTTGAGCTTTAATCCTGGCATGAATAAAAAGAAGATATGATCATTTCACTTTAATAAATAAACACTAACACAAAGGAGATGAACCAGAGAAACCTGAATTTGGAGGCAGACTCATGCAGTAAAAACAAACTGGGTAGCTTGTTGCAAAATTATTATTGGTGCCATGTGTCCCTGGGCCGTGTCACTCCTGGTTTTATTTTTTTTTCCATCCACATAGGAATGTCCCAGTCCAGGCAGACCCTGGATTCAGATAAACAGATGGAACTTCAGATGAGTTCCTAGATAACCTGGCACAGGAAAAAAAGGCCTTATTTTTTTTTTTTAATTTGTCAAGTTTTTATCTGCACAAAGCATTCACTGCAGTCTTCTATTAGCTTTTACATTCCTGGGATTCTGAAAGAAGTGGTGGAAACAGAAGCAACAGTATTAGCAGCATGAAATTTTAGAGCAAACAAGGACTTCAAAGGAATACTCCTCAAATGTTCCTCCCATGCAAGTTCCTGGATTGGTGATAGGAAATGTTCATCAGTTTGGATAAAGTGAAAAAGAAAGAAAGAGGGAAGTGAATTTTATATAAAGAAAATGTTTTCAAATTGTGGGGAGTGAAACCCTTATCCTCAATCCTTTCTTTGCTACCCCTTTTTCTGTGAAGGAAAGCAGAATATATTACTCCAAATTATGCCTCTTTGACAGAAAAAATGATTTTGAAAACAATTAAGAAGCAGAAAATGCAGGAAAAGCTCCCCCCCCTTTTTTGCCTAAAAGCATAGTATAATTTTTCCTTTTACTGGAAATAGAATCTTATTAACTCAGAGACACTAAAGGAATCTGCAAGCAAACCTTACTTCATTAGTTCCCTCATAGATTTACCTTCCCACAGTTTGAAATCCTTGGAAACCTAAAACTGCTTTCCTTTGTCCTGTCATTTCTATAGAAAGTCATTGTTTTTGATTGAAAATGCTATATAAGTTAGAGTTCTAAGCCATTGTTTTGAGTTAATCTTCATTTAGATTTCTCCCACTGATGTGTGCTGCTGCATGGTTGGTTTTTTTTTTCTTGTTTATCTGGTTTCCTTTCCCTTTCTTTCCTTCTCTTGTCTCTTTCCTCCCCCTCCTCCTCCTCCTTCCCTTCCTGCTCCTCTTCCTCTTCTTTTGTCTTCTTCCTTTTTAAAGAGCCCCAGTGGAAAACCTAAGATAGAAGAAGAGGCTCAAGAAGTTGAGATGAGAATAGGGACCAAAGTGTCACTATGGTCCTGGGCTGGTCAAGAGCCCAGTGTTGCTCTAAGTCCAGTTCAGAGGGAAGCCTCCTCCTCACTTGCCCATAATCAAGTCCGGCCAGGTCTATTCCGCAAAGCAGATTTGACTCATCCCCAATCACAGGCAGAGGAGGCGGAGCAGAGAGATAATGATGAGTTGCTAGAGTGGGCCAGGCTTAGTCTGCTTAACCACATAAAGAGAAGGACAGGTGCAGTGAACTCTCACTCAGGACTTTGTCCATCAGCGAACCATGCCTCGTGAATGTCATCTCTCGCCATTCAGATGCAGTGCTGCCTTTTTTTTTTTGGATGGCAAGATTGTGGAGTGGAAGCTTTCTTCCTAGCCTTGGCCAAGAAGTCGAAATGTTGGCGAAAGAGCCTTCCTTCATGGACTAAATGGGGTGTGCAGGGGTGGCTGGGTAGGCCATGGAATTGACTAAAAGGGCCCAGAGAAGCCCTGATGGTTTCATTGCATCTGCCATCACTGGGTACCTAAGGATTGGAGAGAATCATAGAAAGGTGTTATTAGTTCCACAATCAAGTAGGAAATATTATTTTAATTAAAAAAATTTAAATTTGTGGTAAAATCTGCATAACAAAATTTATAATCTTAACCATTTTCAAGTGTACAATTCAGTGGTATTAAGTTCATTTACATGGTTGCGCTATCATCACAACCATCAGTTTCTAGAACTTTTCCATCTTCTCAAATGGAAACTCTGTCCTCATGACACACTAACTTCTCCATCCTCCCTCCGGCTCCTGACAACCACCATTCTACTTTTTGTTTCTATGAATTTGACTATTTTAGGTGCCACACAAGTGGAACCATATAGTATTTATCTTTTTGTGACTAGTAGCTTAGCATAATATCTTCAAGGCTGATCCATGTTCAAACATGTGTCAGAATTTCCATTTTATTTCTTTTTTAAAAAATTTACTGGGGTAAATTAAAAAAAAAAAACCCCAAAGATGCAAATTGACCATACCTTCATGACACCCACCAGCCAATCAGGAGTGAGTATGCAAATTAACCCAACAAAGATGGCAGATTAATTTGCATATGCAGGCGTTCTGCACCACCCAAGCTGCTCTGGGCCTCTAGGCAGCGTGGGAAGGCAGAAAGGTGGCTCCGGGCCAGAGCAAAGGCAGTTCCAGCAGCCAGGGGAAGGAAGGCCCATTCTTGCACAAATCTTCATGCATCAGGCCTCTAGTTGGTTAATAAAATTATATAGGTTTCAGGTGTATAATTCTATAATATATCATCTGTATATTGTACTGTGTGTTTACCTCCCAAGTCAAGTCTCTTTCCATTACCATTTATCCCCCCTATACCCTCTTCTGCCTCTCCCATCTCCTTTTCTCTCTGGTAATCACCATACTGTTGTCTGTATCTAAGAGGTGTTTTTTTCTTAATCCCTTCAGAATTTCCTTCATTTTCAAGGTTGGCTAATATTCCATTGTATGTACTTAACTGATTGTTCTCTTTTTTTAGAAAACAAGTGCATTCTTCTATTTGTAGTAGTCGGTATGGAGGGATTCCTGGGTAGATAGGGTAACTGAAGGTTTGTTTGAACATAAGATGAAAAGAAATAGTGACTGTATTTCTGAGCATATTTTTTGATCATGAAGTGTCTGAGTATGTGGTTGTGATCTTGATTGGCCCATGGTGGTTTGTTGTAGGTGGATGCCTGTCTCAGAAGAACTGGATATTGCATATGAAACAGTGCTAATTTTTGATAATCCCACAGAGAAGATTTTATATTGAACTCAACTCATTTGTTTTTCATATTGCTCCTGTGTTGCAAAGGATTGATTTTTGTACTGTGTTTGCTATTTGGCATTTTCTTCTTTGGTAAACAGTATATGTAAGCCTTAATCCTTTAACCTTGAATATGAGTCCCAGACTATTTGATGGAAAAAGAACTTTTCTTTGTTTTATGATGTGGCCTGGTGAAGGATTGTATTAGTCAGGGTCAGGCAGAGAAACAGACCCAGTAGGAGATATACTATATTATGAGACATATTGCAAGAAATTGGCTTACGCTAGGCCCACCTGAAGTTCATAAGGCAAGCTGCAGGGAAAACAGAGAAAGCTCAGGGACAGGCTGAAGCTTCTTTAAAGATTTTTAATCTGAATGAGGTCCATCCAGATTACCTAAAATGTGGGGGCTTTTAATCACATCTGCAAAATACCTTCACCTAGATTTGTGTTTGGTTAACTGGGGACTGTAGCCTAGCCAAGTTGGCATATCAAAAAGACCATCATAGCCCACCCCTTGTCAACTTAGCACCAGATACATCTTAAACCATACTTAATCTCCAAATAAAGAAAATAAAAGGCATACTAACATCATATAACTTCTCCCACATACAACTGAAACATGCTAACCAATTTCCCACAAGAAAATGTGAAGTCCTGGATGGTGTTCACTCTTCTCATTGATGTCCTATGATTTCAATGTTGTGATATAAAGGTAATTATTACTCATGCATCTTAAGTTAGGTGATAAAGGAATAAGAGAGAAAAGAAAACAAAAATATTTGGTTACTATCCATATATAAACACACCCACAACAAAGTAAGGAAGAAATATTCATAATTATACAGTCTCATCTCTACAACTGGTCACATGGCTGTAGTTGGGATTTATAACTACTTTATTTCACTGCCCATCTCACTATACTTTGCTGTCAGCAAATACTTCAACTGCTCATTGTTCTTTGTGTGGAAGGGTGGAGAAAGAGAGAGAGAGAGAGAGAGAGAGAGAGAGAGAGAGAGAGAGAGGGAATCATGTGTCAAAAAAATATGAATGGTCACTGAAAACAAATAATCTCCAAGGTGGGGTGATGGCAGAGGCTGAAACTGGTGGCCTCTGGGCTGAATCAAGCCTCCAGATTCAGTGTTTGGTTAGCACAGTGTTTTATTTATTTATTTATTTATTTATTTAATTTTAATAATCTTTATTGTTGAGATTATTACAGAAGTACCTCTCCCCGCCCCCCATATCCCCTCTCCACCCAATTCCTGCCTCACCCCAGGCCCTCGCCACCCTATTGTGTGTGTCCATAGGTAATGCATACATGCATATAAGATCATTGTCTAATCTCTTCCCGACCCCCCCGCCCAACACCTCCTTCCCTCTGAGAATTGTCAGTCTGTTCCATTTCCATGCCCCTGATTCCATTCCATTCACCAGTTTATTCTGTTCATCAGATTTTTTATTCGTTTGATTTTTAGATTCATTTGTTAATAGATATGTATTTGTTGCCACTTTGTTGTTCATATTTTTTATCTTTATCTTTTTCTTATTCTTCCTCTTCTTAAAGAATATCCTTCAGCATTTCATATAATCCTGGTTTGGTGGTGATGAACTCCTTTAGCTTTTTCTTATCTGTGAAGCTCTTTATCAGACCTTCTATTCTAAATGATAGCTTTGCTGGGTAGAGTAATATTGGTTGTAGGTTCTTGCTATTCATCACTTTGAAGATTTCTTGCCACTCCCTTCTGGTCTGCATAGTTTCTGTTGAGAAATCACCTGACAGTCATATAGGCACTCCCTTTTAGGTAACTAATTGCTTTTCTCTTGCTGCTGTTAAGATTCTCTCTTTGTCTTTTGCTCTTGGCATTTTGATTATGATGTGTCTTGGTGTGGTCCTCTTTGGGTTCCTCTTGTTTGGGGTTCTCTGTGCTTCCTGGACTGATAAGTCTATTTCTTTTACCAGATGGGGAAGTTTTCTGTCATTATTTCTTCAAATAGGTTTTCAATATCTTTCTCTCTTCTGGCACCCCCATAATCCGGATGTTGGTATGCTTGAAGTTGTTTTAGAGGCTCCTTACACTAACTTCATATTTTTGGATTCTTTTTCTTTTTGCTCTTATGTTGGGTGTTTTTTGCTTCCTCATATTTCAAATTGTTGATTTGAGTCTCAGGATCCTCTAGTCTACTGTTGAATCCCTGTACAGTGGGGCCTTGACTTACGAGTGTCCCGACTAACGAGTTTTTTGAGATACCAGCTGTCTCTCGGCCAATTTTTTGCATTGACTTGATAGAGTAATTTGAGTTAACGAGCTCCTTAACGAGCTCAGTCTCAGAATGAATTAAACTTGTAAGTCAAGGCCCCACTGTATATTATTCTTTATTTCAGTCAGTGTATGCTTAATTTCTGACTGGTCCTTTTCCATTCTTTTTGGTATTCATACTAAGATCCTTGAAAGTCTCACTAAGTCCCTTGGAGGTTTCGAGAAGATTCTTGAGTAACCTTATAACTATGGTTTTGAACTCTATATCCAGCAGTTTGCTTTCTTCCATTTCTTTCATTTGTGACATGTTTCGTTGTCTCCACATTTTGGCTGCTTCCCTGTGTTTGTTTCTATGTATTGGAAAGAGCTGCTAAGTCTCCTTGAGTTGATAGAGTGGCCTTGTGTAGTAGGTGTCCTATAGGGCCCAGTGGCTCAGCCTCCCCAATCACCTAGGTGGACACTCTAGGTGCACCCCTTTGTGGGCTGTGTGCACGGTCTTGTAGTTGAGCCTTGATTGCTGTTGGTGTCACTGGGAGGAATTGGCCTCCAGGCTATTGGCTGTGGGGACCAGCTGCACCTATAGAGGGAGAGCTATTGTGCAAGAGACACCCTTATGGAGCAGGACTTGCTTCAGTGGGGCTTTGGTGCTCACTGAATCTGCTCCTTGAGTGTGCCACTTATGGATGTGTAGAGTTGTAATCTGGTATGGTCTGACACTGACCACTGGGAACACTTGCTCTGGGGTCTCCAAGGAGGTGCAAAATCCACCACTGCCTCGGGCCACCCAGCAGGAGCTACAGAGAGATCTGCAGATTCCTCCTCTTTGTATTGGGTTTGGAAGTGCCCAGAAGAGTCCCAGCTGTGAAGCAAGGCAGGCTGGTGCTGGTGCTGGGTCTTGAGCCTTTTATTGATAGGTTTTGGGCTCCCTGACCCAGCTGCAGCTTGTTTGACAGGTTTTAGCCTGAGAAAGGACAGGCCATTCATATGCAAAAGCTGCTGCACACTGCTTGGGTGGGGTTGTAAATTGGGTGGGGCAGGGTCTCAGGGAATCACCAGGACGGAGCAAACAGAAATGGCTTCCAGTCAGCCTTGCAACTGGGGAGGTCCCAGCATTGGAACAATGACCACTGCGAGTGCCCCCGAGTTCTTTCCCCGATGCCAGACAGTCCAGTTTCTCCTTGTATGTGTCTGGGTCCCCCAGAACCTCGTCCTGGTGCTAGAGCTCAGAGGAAGCAGGATCTTGTAAGTTCAATTTGTGTGCTAGCCTTTTAAGAGGAACAACTGGGTCTCCAGCAGCCTCAGTGTCACTGGGCCCCAATCTGCACTGGTTTTTACAGCGCATAGTTCTTACTGACCGTAGGGACTTCTTTTCCCAGCTCTAGGACCCTAGGTTGGGTGTTTGGTGTGGGGCTGGGACCACATGCTCCTCCCAGCGCCCTCTCCGGAGGTGATCTCCCTCCTGATTAAAAAAGCGGCTCAGGTGGATGCCAGGCCAGCCCATTCCGTGCCTCTGCCTCTCCTCCCAGTCTCAGTGTGCTTTCTTCTTTATGTCTCTGGCTGTAGGACTTCCATTCAACCAGATTTCCAGCAGTTCTGGGTGGTGGTTGTTCTGTATTTTAATGGTAATTTGGTGTGGTTCTGGGAGGCAGCGAGTTCAGGCATTTGACTATGCTGCTATTGTGGTTCTCACTGATTGTTCTTTATGGTAATTTTAGCTAGAGCCTCAATGTGGCAGCGGGTACCTGTTGCACCAATAGTGCTGGGAATGGCCTAAAATGCATAGACAGTCCTAGCAGCTTCCTGAGCACAGAGCTGGGGAGTGGAAAATGTAGAATAGATTCTTTTACTCAGGTGAGAAGCAGAGTTATAGCATTCAAGAAGGAGATACAGGAGTGCTTCTCAGTCACTGGGTGCCATTTTAATGGCTCTTCTCTCAGGACCCTGCCATTGGAAGCTTGCTTGTTGACGGTGCATCAAACCTCTGGCTTGTTCCTAAAAGTTCTTTTTGTGATACTGGATCCATGATCCACTGTCTTTCTGCTTTCAGGACTATGTACTTGAGAAGAAGATTCCTCTGATACAGCAAATCTGAGAAAGAGAAAATGTTAAACCTTAATGTCTTCCTACGTTAATTGACCAAGGTCAAAGGATTTCAGCCTGTCTTTGTAAATGCAATCATGGAGGTGAGTTCACGTTAAAATTTGGGCATTTTTGTTTTGCTGCCTTTGCATTATTTGAAGTATTTTAGACTGTCATTGGATGTTCATTGTAAAATATCTAGTGAGTAATGTTGAGGATTGAGTGGAACATTATTTGAGATGGAAAACAGAAAAGGCAATAGAAAGAAAGGAAAACAACCTTCTATAACTTGCTTTATTTGGCTCTAGAACTTCCTTTCCATGATTTAGCCTGAAGTGAGGATCTATATGTCCTATAGTTTGATTTGTGGTTTCTAAAAAATCATTTGATTCTAGAATTACATGGTTCCTATCGATATCTTTGCTTCTGATATCAGAATCTGGCTTTCAGAAGCAATGTTGACTTGAGTGGAAATATAGCCAGTGATTTCTAAGAAGTGCTTTTCTCCTCAGAAGCGAAGTGTCTTAGGCCAATTGGGCTGCTATAACAAGATACCATAGGCTGGATGGCTTATAAACAACAGAAATGTATTTCTTACAGTTCTTGAGGCTGGAAATCTGAGATCAGGATGGTCAGGTGAGGGCCCTCTGTCATTGTGTCTTCACATAGAGGAAAAGGCAAGGGGTCTCTGTCTGAGGTTTCTCTTTATAAGGGCATTAATCTCATCTCCATCTCATGACCTAAGCACCTCCCAAAGGTCCCGTCTCCTAATACTATCTCATTGGGTATTTGTTTCAATGGATGAATTTTGGGGAGACACAAGATTCAGTCTATAGCCAGGAATATATGTTAAAAACTGGGTGGCAGCCTGCAAATGAAAATGTGCTGTGCCCAGGAGAAAAGGTATCACAATCACACAGTGTTAGGCACATTCTTGCCCTCCATTATGCTCTGCTTGGGGCTCTCGCCCCTTCCGGTGATTGTCCTGTACTTCGGCTTCCAGTAAACCGCCTCACCTAGTTTCCAGTGGACCACCTCCACCTGGCCTCCACCTGCGCCTGGTTACCTTGACTGACCCTTACAAGACACATAAATATCCTACTCCCCCTACTCTGCCCCACTGATGCCATTTTGGTCTCAGCCCTTCTGCTAGCAGATGTAATAATAAATTTATAATTCTTTACCCCTTTCGGCCTCGTGCAACATCCTTCAGCAACCCTAACACACAGCCAAACAAACATTGCAAATACATCTTTTCGTCCATTTCTAGAGGTGCCCTCACCATTCCTTCATTTATTAAATAAATATTTATTAAATGCATGTCATATATGTGCAAGGCATTGCTCTGGACATTTGGGATACACAAGTGCACGAAACGGGGGGCGGGGGGCAGGTGGTGGCAGGAAGCAAAATTCTCTGCCCTCTTGGAGCTTACACTTTGGCATAACAAATAAGCCAATAATCCTGTGAAAAAGGAGGCTGTGAGCACCAGGGAAAGAACACAACAGGGTGGGCAGCAGTGGCTGTGTGGGGTGGTTGTGGGGGTGTGGGGGACTGGAAGGGTTGAGCAAACTGCCCAAGGTGTGTGGGCCTGGCCTGGTGGTTCCTCCTCAGGTGAATCAATGAACAACCAACTGACCAGCACAGTTCATTGCCTTCTCATTTCTTTCCTTTCCTCATTTTACCTTGGCTCCTTGACATTTCCCCCTTGTTTTTCTCTTTCTTGACTCCTGGGCTTCCTATTCTAACACTGAGTGGTTTTCTTCTTCACTCTTTTTCTTGTTCTGTACTCCATTTTTTAGTCTATTATTTTTTCCTATCATCCACATACACCCCTGTCTTCTTCTCTTCCTCTTTCCTTTGAATTTCTCCTTCTTTTCCTGTTTTTACCTTCCTCTTTCTAACCTGTCACACTTTGCCAAAGACCTGAGTACTCAATCGTAGTGAAAGGAGCAGCTGGGGGAGTCCTTTGTGAGAGGGTCCCTGGGTAAACCAAGCCTTATCACCTAGGGTAATGTGAAATACAGTCTAATTTTTGAAGTATTTAAAAAAAATCTTTATTTTTGCAAATATTACAGATGTCCCCCTTACTTGTCCCCAATGTTCACCTTCACCCAATTCCCACCTCCACCCCCAGGTCTTCACCACCCTATTTTCTGTGTCCATGGGCAATGCATATATGCATAAAGGTTATTCCAGGGGTGGGCAAACTTTTTGACTCGAGGGCCACAATGGGTTCTTAAACTGGACCGGAGGGCCGGAACAAAAGCATGGATGGAGTGTTTGTGTGAACTAATATAAATTCAAAGTAAACATCATTACATAAAAGGGTACGGTCTTTTTTTTTTAGTTTTATTCATCGGCCCGCGGGCCGTAGTTTGCCCACGGCTGGGTTAACCTCTTCTTAACCATCTCCACCCTTCTTTCTGAGATTCCATGTTTCCATGCCACTGGTTCTATTTTATTCATCAGTTTATTTTGTTAGATTCCACATATAAGTGAGATCATGTGATATTTGTCTTTCTCTGATTGGCTTATTTCGCTTAGTATAATAGTCTCCGGGTGAAGACTGATAAAAATATCCTTTTTATTAGAAATTTTACTTCATCCAAAGTAAAGCAAGAAGATCATGGTAGGTATAGTTTTCAAAATTTATTCTGCAGTAAAACAGGCTTTGAATTCAGATAAGTAAGCAAATAGTACACACTTACTTTCTCTCTCTCTCTCTCTCTTTTTTTTATGGAGTACAGAATTCTTTTCCCTCCACACTAGAGGGCAGTAGAATTAAAGGAAAACATATAAAGCAACTTTGGTGAATTTTCCACAAAGCTGGGATGAGGATGGTCTATCTGTCTATCCATTTGTCTACATTGGTAGTTGGCAAACTATCACCAAGACCAAATCTGGGCCATCACCTGTTTTTTTTTTTTTTCTTTTTAAATTGATTTGGAGGAAAGAGAGCGAGAGAAAAATTGATTTTGTTGTTCCTCTTATTTATGCATTCATTGGTTGATTCTTGTATATGCCCTAGCCAGGTGGTGATCAAACCCTCAATTTGGCATATTGGGAAGATGCTCTAACCAACTGAGCTACCCGACCAGGGCCCCATTACCTGTTTTTGTACAGACCCAGTTAAGAAGGGTTTTTAAATTTTTAAGCAGCAACCTTTTTAACTGGTTATACAGCTATCTAAAAAATATTTTTGATTTTTGTCTTTTGGTTTGCAAAGTGTAAAATATTTACTATCTGGCCCTTTACAGAAAATAATTTGCCAGCCCAGGATCTGTCCACACACACACAAAGACACACACAATCTTGCTGAACCATTTGAAAGCAAATTGCAGACATTATAATATTTCTCCCTCAAATACTTCATTATGTATCTCCTAAAAATAAAGTAATATTCCTACTTACCCAAAGGCCATTATCACAATAAAGAAAATAAGCAATTATTTTATAATATCATAAAATAGCCATTCATATGCAAATTTGTGATTGTATTTGCCAATTTTACAAAATGAAAATGTATTAGCTTTGTAATAGTAAAATAAAACATTTAAAATCAGATTTTTAAGTAGTCAACATGAATTTTTAACATCAATTGAATTATACAAGGGAGTTAGGAGAATTGCTCTGTGCAGCTACTAGCCCTAGTCATCTCAGATTGGAATTAAATATGTTTGCAGATCAAATAGCTCATATTCTGCAAAGCATTCAGTGTGGGTGGTGATGTTATTGTTTGCTGCAGGTGTAGGCAGGGCAAGGTTGGATGGTGTGTAATCTTTTCTTTGTATTTGAAAACATAATCCCTAACATCTCTAATAATTTTGAAGCTGGGTGATTGGTACATAGGAATTTGTTATACTATTTCTTCTGACATTTTTGTGTATAGTTGAAAATTTCCATAATAAAAAATTATATGTATGTATACATCACAATAGTAGTAGACTTGATTCATGACCTAATCTATTAAGGCAAAGTTGCATTTAATGTGTGTCAGAACCCTGATACTTAGATGTGAAAACTGTGTGTTTATATGAACCTTTTATTTTAGAATAGGAAACATGGTAGTTATG